>NC_136375.1:10094000-11431000 GCF_037039965.1 Doryrhamphus excisus | reverse complement strand
TCATGAAGTTTTACAGCGTGGACGCCTTCACCATAGACTGGATGTCCATGATCTACATGCTCACCTACATACCCTTCATCTTCCCTGTCACCTGGCTCCTGGACAAGAAGGGCCTGAGGGTGGTGGCCATCGTGGCCACGGCTCTCAACTGTGCTGGGACATGGCTCAAGGTGGTCAGTGTCAAGCCCAACCTGTTCGCCGTGACCTTTTTGGGACAGTTCTGCTGCTCCTTTGCGCAAGTCTTCATCCTGGGCATGCCCTCTAGGATAGCCTCTGTGTGGTTCGGGTCCAACGAGGTGTCCACGGCGTGTTCCATCGGCGTGTTTGGGAATCAGGTGAGCATCTTGGAGGTGGTTTCAAGTTTGACATTGAGGTCTTTATGTTACAGTCACAAAAAGTATATTGTTGTACCTTTTTAGGAGTAGTTACAAATGGTGACCTTTGACCTTTGGTGTATAATACACCATGATGTTGCTCAAATATTACACACACGTGCTTGTCAGTCCCTGAAAGGTGTGTTCCAAATTTCGTGGTGATTCGGCTTCACGCCCTTAAGTCACAGGGGACACTTTGTCGAGCTGTGTGAGAAATTCCAAGTTAACCCGACATATGTTGCAGTCCGGATGCCATTTGTGGATCGCAGCAGTTTTTTTTTTATTGGCTCATGATTTATTCTAAAAATATAATTAAGCAAGAGCATGAAAATATGTGGCACATATGTCTACATGTGGCGACCAGTTCACAGTGTGAAAGTCAAATGAGGGGATAGGCTCCATCATACCCCCCGCGACCTTCGTGAGGATTAGCGACATAGAAAACGGATGGATGGAAAGTCACAATATAAAGAAAACATGTATATTTTAACCAGAAAAAAATCACAATTTATGTCCATTATGTTTATAATAAAAGAGGGGAAACTGTAATTTTGTTAGCATATAGTTGGAAAAAAACCAACATGTCTAGTTATTAAGAGTGAACCATCTTGTCATTCAGACTATTTGGTAGAGAGAGAGCATGAATGCATATGTCAATATATTGAAGCCGGCAAAATGATAAAATGGATCCTTTCTTTTTTCTGGAAAAAAGTTTGGACACCCCTGGGCTAAATGCTAGTAGTAAATCTTTGCAAGGTTTGGTTTTGCTATTGTAAATGAGTTCTATAACCTAAGTCAGCCATCTGTAGGAAGGAATGCAACCTTAAATGTCATCATAGCAAAAAGCTCCCATTCAGCGTAGTTGAGCATTAATCAAACAAATGGGACTAACCTGGTGATAGTTAACCAGAAGCGTGTCTTGTCAGGGTTGACGGCTGAAACTAGAATCACTATTGGCGGTAGTAGCATCATGTGAGAGATGGGGCATGACAATGCGCTGACCCGTGAACGCATCCTCACTAGCCGCACTCCCTCCTTGGCTGCTCCTGTAACAAGAATAAAGCCAGCATTCTGCACAGCGGACTTGGAGAGCTGCAGTGTGGAATCTTAAGAACCTTCACCTTCCCGGGACCTGCTCGTGATGCCGTGGAACAATACTCTAAAAGGCAACCGTGCAAATTGTGGATTCGGCTGTGAAGAAAAGCAGAAAAACTCTATGGGCTCAAAGACCTTCCTCCCACCACACTTGGCATCAGTTCAGTGGACTCCAGGACCGTTAAGTCCTAGTGAGTCCCACTTGTGTTTGATAAGTGACCAGGTGACCCAGAATGCTGAGACGAAGCTGTACCATCGTCGCTGGTTCATGCTGTTTCTCTTCAGCGCCGTCTCAGCCAGCAACGCCTTCATGTGGCTGCAGTACGGCATCATCAGCAACATCTTCATGAAGTTCTACAACATAGACACTCTCACCATAGATTGGCTGTCCATGATCTACCTCCTCACCTACGTCCCCCTCATCCTCCCCGTCCTGTGGCTTCTGGATAACAGGGGCATCCGAGACGTGGTCCTCGCGGGTTCGGCCTTTAATTGCATCGGAGCTTGGATTAAAGTCGGAAGTGCTAGTCCAAATTTGTTTCCGGTCACCTTTTTTGGACAGTTTGTTTGCTCGGTGGCTACGGTGTTTGTGCTCGGGATTCCGTCGTATATTGCCTCGGTTTGGTTCGGGGAGGAGGAGGTCTCCACCGCCTGTTCCATTGGGGTGCTTGGAAATCAGGTTTGAAAACAGTCATGGTAGACGTTCTCTGCTTGAGGTGTATTTCTGCTGTATGTGCTTTCTTTAGAACTTCACAGGATGCCAGAGCCGCACAGGAATTTTACTGTCCAAGTGTGACACTCGTATCACCATGCTGTGAACTACACACCGCTCATGCCTACTAAATAAAATTTTTAACATTATTAGAGCTTTCGAGATATGATATAACAGCCCTATAGTCACCTTTACACTCCTATTACCCAATATAGTACTCTTAATAACACAAAAAAACATTTAAAACATGTGCTTGTGTATGTTGCCGTAAATGTGTTCTGGTGCTAGGGGAGCTGAGTGAGGGCCGGACAGGAAGTGCCATTGGGCGTTCAGAGTTGAGTTTTAGCTCAGCATGGGTCACAGCTATAACAGTAGCCCGTGTTAGAGATTTTTTTTCTGTTGTGAGATCATTCAAACCTGCAGTAAAAGCCTGTTAGGTCTGGTGCTTGTGTGTCTCACATATGATTACAGTAACATTACTGATTACCTAGTAACCAGTGGGGCCATTTCCGCCATTTGCACTGACATGCATTATTTCCTCATACAATAACAAAGGAAGTACCACGTATCTATTAGTGATAAGGCATTTATTATGGGCAATTTGTCCACAGATACGTACTTAATTACAATATAATGTACTGTACTGTCGTATAATTTATACTTTGCAGGGTATTTTAAATCTCTGTACTTGGCACCCTGTCTATTTTGCAGTTGGGTATCGCCATCGGGTTCCTGGTGCCCCCCATCCTGGTGCCAAATGTGGACAACATGGACGAGCTGGCCCACCACATCAGCATCATGTTTTACATCACAGCCGGGGTGGCCACTTTCCTCTTCATCCTCGTCGTCTTCGGTATGTAAAGTATTTTTTGCATTTATTCAGGGTGTCGTAAGGTCTTGCTAGATTAAAACATGACAAGATTGCTTGGTCGGGAAGAAAAAGGTCTTGTGGACACTGGTTGTGGGACAATAATAATTTATATAGATGAACATAGTGGAAATTAAATGAGTAGATTGCAATGCATTTAATTTTTTTCATTGTAATTTTCTTAAGTAATGTTAAAATTTAGTCTCGTCTCATGTATCGTATTGTTGCGTCAAGTGAGTGTCTCGTGACATCCCTAGCATTTATTACTTTGCTGTCGTTCCACTGGAAGCACAACACCGCATACAAAGTGCTGACTCGGAAGACAAAAGCATCTCAGAACGGAGAAAGACGCTATTGTGGAACAAGGAAGGTCAGGGGGAAATGCTGGTGATAGGAGTGGGTATATTGTCAGTTGAAGACATTGCTAGGTCTGAGTCTGAGTAGGTCAAAGTTTGCTGGTTCAGGGAAGTGACTTAGCAAGCAGGATATTAGTAGTTGTGCAAAATGCTTAGTAATAGTCTTATTTTAGTTCTATTTTAGTTTCTATTTTCGACCATTAGTTTATTCTTTATAATTTCGTGCCGAAATAGGAATTGAGTTGCATATTGAGAAATATTGTTATGTGAAGGAGATGCTCCATTGTCACATGGGAAATTTGTGGTTCTGACTCTCGGATTTGGAAGTTGAGGGAATGCTTGTTGGCATTCAGCATTCACGAGCACAAAAGGATGCTTGTGAAGCCGTTCCATAGTAGCGCCACGCACCACGTTCACACCCATTCAACCAAAATGTATCATCCCTTGTTGCCGCGTGTGCCATGTGAGTTTTGTATTTCTTTTATTTACTTGCTCATGACACAAAAAAGTTTTGAAAAAAACAATAAAATGAAACTCCGTCATAGATAAAGAAACAACTGTGTAAAAACACCACTTTGACACATCCCCCAGCAAGTTCTCTGAACTGACCAAAAAAATCTTAATCTATAGATAATCTCTTACTTATCTTATTTTATTTTAATAGATTATTTCTTACTCACTGAAACTGACAGATGGACTTCAGAATAGGCTAGAAAGATTAGTAACAGTGATCCATGTTTAGCTAGCAATTTGGCATGAAAACCCATATTATTATTATTATTATTATGGTAAGATCCATAGTGATGCTGCATTCAAATACAACTCATATTTTAGCGGATATGTTTAAAGATTGGTTGAAAAGTATGGCCGTCATCAATCAAAACATCTTTTCAGGGACTCTGGAGGTGCTTAGCAAGTAACTGTCCATAAGTCATTGACTTCCAGCTCACAGTGGATTGCACTGTTGTTTATGTGATGTCATAGCAACAACCTGGCAGCCGGCAGACAAATGGTCGAGTGGATGGTTCAGGCTCCTATCTCCTATCAGGAGATGCCATCTTTCGCCTGCACTGCCATGTGCTGACTTGTCTGAATTTCACCAAGAGAGGCCAAAGCAGTTGGCCGGAGCTCCCTGGCATGACACATGACAACAGTTTTAATGCACCACACACACCCTCGTGCATTTGAGCCACATGTGTGTTCAGTATTAATAAAAGGAATATTTATCTTGTTAGAGCATAGAAAACCTGTTTATGACTATCTAAATATTATTTTTTTAACCATTATTAGAGCCCTCGAAATGTTAATGTTAAAAACAATTCTAGACAATGGACCATATTGTTATATTTTTTAGCACTTCCTGGATGGCTCAAACTGTGCATCTTTATCCAGATCCTTGCCACAATTGATTACATTTTGTGTGTATCTTGTAATCGTGTTCATATATGTATTTTTTTTTTTTTTACATTTCTAAGGTTGGACATACATAAAGTATGTGTTTGTATTTGTGGTCACATGATGGGCCAGCATATTAGTTGATATGCGAGAGACAAATACATGCTTCCTAACATGTTTGAATCCTCAACTTGAATCCACTGTGTTTTTGTTACATTCCATTTGGCTTGTGTGGAAATACTTAGAGGAAAACACAACAAGAGTTTCATTAAACCAGAAAATCAAAAACACAACCAAATCTTCCTTCTAGCCTGCCTTGAGTCAAATAAGGTCACCTGGTTGTGTTCATGGTTGGGATTGTATTTTAGAGGTGTTTTGAGGTACACGAGTAGTAGCAGTCGTAGTAGTAGTGGTATTAGTGGTGGTGGTGCTGTATGTCTTGCATTTCCCACTAATAATGAATAAATTTTGTCAGTCTTCCAGGAGCGTCCCCATCTCCCTCCGACTCAGGCTCAGGCCACCGCCCGGAGCATCCCGCCCGAGCACTACTCCTACACCGCCTCCATTCTCAGGCTTCTCCGCAACAAGCCCTTCATCATCCTCATCGTCACTTACGGTACGCCCAACACGCACCGACCACACCATTCGGTGCTCCTCCTGCACAGTCCAGTGAGATCTCCGACAAAAGCGACAAATGTGCTCGTGTGTGGTGGAATCAGGTTGTGCAGGTGAACATAATGTAGTGCTAATATTTGTGCTCGTCTACAATCATTTATTCCTTTCTACGCTCACACCTTTTGGCAAGTGCTCGACTTAAGGGATGCTCTGTAAATCTTCCGCACACTCCCAAAGATTATCTTATCACCCAATCTCATAAAAATGGAAATAGTGTAAGGAGGATGTTAGCGTGTTAGCATTGAAGGGGTCCAAAGTTTGTTTATAGTACAGGTAATGATTAACGGCAGTCTTCGAGAGGCCCTCGTTTTATGGTGTGGTGCTCGGGTCAAAAGGAGGCCACACAACCTTTCACTTCACTTGAACTTCAACCTGCATGACATTTCATCTGACATCTTCCCCCTAACTATTGGATGAACACGAAGGGTCGGCGGGGTCTCACCTGGGGAGGTGGGCCTAAGTCCATTCTCTAGCAAGCCCTTCCTCGTGGATGTCTTTACATAACTGTCATGAATGTTTAAGCTGCCTTGTGAGTTTGGTTGTACAGGTATAGAGAGCTTGGACAGCTATAACTACTGGTACCTTGTTTACTTTCTGGAAGAGCCTACTTGAGGTATGGTGTTTATTTGCTCATCTGGGCAATTAATGGAGGCAGTGCATCTAGAATGGAGACCATTATTTGGGGAAATCCATTCCATTCCTTTCTCCTCCGCTTATCCAAGTCTGGGTCGCAGGGCAGCAGTCTCAGGAGGGAAGTCCAGACTTCCCGGTCCCTGACCACATTCTCCATCTCCACCGGGAGGACACTAATGTGTTCCCAGGCCAACTGTGAGATATCATCCCTCCAGAGTGTCGTAGCTCGGCCCTGGGTCCTTCTCCTGGCTGGGCATGCATGGAACACCTCACCAAGAAGACTAGATGCTTGAGCTCGAGGAGAAGCGGCTCTACTCCGAGCCCCTCCCGGAAGACTGAGCTCCTCACCCTATCTCTTAGGGTGAGTCCAGCTGCCCTACGGAGGAAACTTATTTCAGCCGCTTGTTTCCTCGATCTTGTTCTTTAGGTCACTACCCAAAGCTCATGACCATGGGTGAGGGTGATGAACATAGATCACCCGGTAAATTGAGAGCTTTGCCTTCCGGATAAACTCTCTTTTCACCACGACGGTCCGGTACAGAGACCGCATTACTGCTGCGCCGATCCGCCCATCGACCTCACGCTCCCACCTTCCCTCACTTGTGAACAAGACCCCAAGATACTTGAACTCCTCCACCTGAGGCAGGACCTCATTCCCAACCCGTAGGGAGCACTTCACCCTTTTCCGACTATCTGAGGAAATGGCTTCACTAAAAAGTGTGCATCCAGTATGTGTATGTATGTAGTTTTTAGGGACATACTGCATACTGCTGTCTACTTTTAGGCTTATTTGAGTATGCGTATGCCTAACTTAACATTTGTTTTACTGGAGCTGAAGATAAAACAAAGAAATCCTTTTATTTGGTTCCTTGGCGCCAAACAGCCAGTTGAAGTTCTTGACTGCTGGCTGCAAGATGTTTACTCAAATTATCTGTGTTGCCTCAGCCGAGAAGCTCATATATTCATCTCCGTATTTAAGCGTTTGCTTGCAGGCACGCACAAACATTGACTCAAGCGAGCGCTCTTCCATTCTACATTTCCTACAGCCTTAGCTGATACAGTATTTGATAACCGTTTTCTGTGCCGCAGGCCTGAACGTGGGGTGTTTCTACGCTGTGGGCACCTTGCTGAACCGCATGATCATCGAGCACTATCCCGTGAGTCCCAGCTCCCTCCTTTTTAAGCCTTTTGTGACACATGTTGGTAGGCGTCACACTGATCATAAAGCTGGTGGCCATGTTGGCCCAGCATGGTAATCATGTGAGGAAGTGAGGCCTTGTTGGATGTTAATTTCGGTTCCTCATTTCCTGCTGGAAGTGGAGTGAGCAAACAGTAAAACTGATATAATCATATCATTTAACAAGGATGGAGGTTTGCTTTGATATAATTTACTGTAAACATTTACAGGCTCGATGCTTTCCATTGATATAGGAAGGAGATGATTTATGTATGTACGGTGTTTATATCAATTTTATGGCACTACATGAGTTATTTTAGTAGGAAGGAACCATATTGTAAATGCACCGTTACATGATATTGTAAATAAACATACAATTTTAGTCTAAAGGATGTGACAGTTTTTTCTCATTCTGACAGAAATTATGTACATATTATTATTCCCAAATATTAAAACATTATGAAAAATATATTTTACTTTTTAACATTGGAAGAGCGCATTTTCACAAATAACGGCCTCTCAATAAATACAGTAAATCCCTGAGATGCCCGTCACTCTCCGCATGAATAAAATATGCTATATCCATATCTCTAGTAAAGTCCGAATAGTTTGGTCTGTCCTTGTCCTGCAAAGACCCCACCCCCCAGCCCCCTCCGTACGGCTGTGATGTGTCAGTAAACACTCCGCTGTCTTTATTTGACCTCTCAGGGTGAAGAGGTGAACGCAGGGAGGATCGGTCTCACCATCGTCATCGCCGGCATGGTGGGCTCCCTCATCTGCGGGGTGTGGCTGGACAGGACCAAAACGTACAAGTAAGTCGGCCAAGGGAACCCAGACAGGCAGCAACATGGACTCTTCTTGGACCAAAGTGGAAACTCATGTTTATTGACATGTCTTTGTTCGTGTCGCTTGTTTGGTTTTTGTATGTCAGGGATCCTGATCTGTTTACCCAGGTGTGCTTTCATGTCGTAAACTTTGGATCCCCCCAATGTGGACCCCAGTGGGTGTAGTCAGGGGCTACAGTTGACGTAACCCCCCACCCCGGTTGTTTATTTACGACGATATTGTCCTGCAAATGGCGGATGCAGGTGTGTTTTTGCTAAGTGCAAATTTAGCCTTAGGTTTTACATTGTTTTTGTGTTTGGTGGCTTGTATGCTACTTCCTGGTGCACAGAGGTTAATCTTACAGAGGGGTGTCCATACTTTTTCCACCATATTTTTTTTTTCAAACTTTTCTTCCATTCTAGTTCACAGAGGATAACATAAGACAACAAATGACAGAGAAATGACTTTTTATCTGCTTTTCCACCAACAGCTTATTTACTCTATTTATGACTTATGACTTAGAGCAGGGGTCTCAAACTCAATTTACCTGGGGGCCACTGGAGCTAGGGTCTGGGTGAGACTGGGCCGCATCAGGTTTTCCCCCCAAAAAAAACGAAGAACGCATTTATTAAAAACAGAAAATTGAATAAACTTTGCTTTGGTTCAGATTATCTACAAGAAAAGCTCTGATAAAACATTCCACTCAAATATCTTACTTTTTATTTTCTACACAAAATAAGATGAAAAGTAAATAAACAAATCAAGAATAAAGAAAATCAATCAATCAGTAATAATTAAATTAATAATAATAATAAAACGGCAAATAATAAAAACTTAAGAAACCACATATAGTTGGTGGGTAGACAAATTATTTTGTTCAGATTAAAATGAACAAAGCATTATTAGAGCCCTGTAGACATGACAAAACACGACTATAGTCACATTTATACTCTTTTTATTTACAACATATTGCGCAACTGCAGGATCTTGCGACACATGCTAACTAGAGAGCCAGCGACCTAAACGGTAGCCTTCAAGTTATTTCCTTTAAACTTAAATAGCCAAAAACTTACCACTTCCACACGGATAGGGAGGATAACTATTAACAGTTATTTAACCTTTAACATGAACATTAATCAAACGTAATAATTTTTACAGCATCCATATCAAACTTGCGCGGGCTGCACTAACATTCAACTTTCATATCAAGGCGGGGGCCTCAAACTAGTGTCCTGCCGGCCACATTTGGCCCGCGGGGCGCGTGTTTGAGACCCCTGACTTAGAGGAAAGTGCAAATTTGATCTTCTTCCACCTTCTGTGTTTTCCAGACAGACCACGTTGGCCGTGTACTTCATGTCTCTGGTGGGGATGATCGTCTACGCCGCTACACTCAATCTCGGGCACCTATGGGTGGTCTTCATCACTGCTGGAGGTCTTGGGTACAAGTTGTCAAATGTTTTTTCTCACATCTTGACCTTAGTTGCATTGCTATCGCTGCTGAAATTCCTGGAAAGTTCACACAAACCAGATTGTGAAAAGACATGATTCATGATCACTTTGTTAGTCGGAATGTGTGGTATTCCTCTGATAAGGTTGGGATTTCCTCTTGAACCCTGCAGGACCGGCAGTATTATGTCCAACATGTGCAACAACTCTCCTATGGTGATACTTCTGTGTTCTTTCCAGGTTCTTCATGACAGGCTACTTACCGCTCGGGTTTGAGTATGCAGTAGAGCTGACCTATCCTGAATCGGAGGGAACGTCCTCTGGACTGCTCAATTGTTCAGCACAGGTATCTTGAAGTCTGTGTCATCACAATAGCACATTGCAGTACAGCAGGGCTGTCCAAACTGAGGGCGCCATACTGAAAAATTGCCTGTTGTGAAGGTTTTTGGCATCATCTTCACCATCGCTCAGGGCAAGATCATCGACTCATTCGGCACGCTGCCTGGGAACATCTTCCTCTGCGTCTTTCTTCTGGTTGGCACCATCATGACAGGTATAAGGGACACTGTAGATCAGGGGTGTGCACCAGGGGATACCAAGACAAGTTTTGTAATCTTAAAGTGTGTAAATACAAAGGTTATGACTTGTTGGGAGACGTCTAAGTGCAAAAGTTCTTTCAGTTTTCAGAGGTTCCGCCCTCCCAGTTCATTCTTGGGAAATACCGGACTTATCTCATCACAGGGACAAAAATAATTCATGAGTCAGGTATTAATTCATAGGACTCTATTCTCCGATTGTGTTGCTCTACAGGCTTAATCAAGTCTGATTTGCGGCGACAAAAAGCCAACATGTTGGCCAAAGCAGAAGTAAGTGTGACACAAGCGGGCGCGGATGTGCAGAAGGAGTTGTGTGTTGTGTTGTGTCTTTCCGCCAAGGTCGTGTGTGTGTGCGTCCCATGCTTCCCCAGAAATAACACCGCCTGTGGTTATTTTTTGCCGCTTTGTGTTGCTCCTGCATGCCTGCGGTATCCTCATCTCTTTGCATTTTGGAAAACAGGGCTTCCCAATCTACATTGAAAGTGTTATTAAAAATATCATGAATATAAGACACCCCCTTCTGTTTTAAGATCTGGTGGTAATCTTTGTTCATGGGGGTCTCTGTGTCCCGGCTGCTTTTCTGGAGGTCACTGGCCTGTCCTTGGGGAGCAGTCCTATGGCACCACCTGCTGGTTTGCATGTAGAAATCTCTCCACGTCCTCCATTATAAGACAACCTTTACAAGGGTCAAATGCTGTCCTATATTGGGGTCAATGCGGTATCTATAAGGCCCTCTAGGGTTGGGAGTCCCTGCTGTGCATCGTAGTTCCTGCTTGAAGTGGCGTTCCTGTGCTTCTGTGTTGGTTTCAGGTGAAAAATACTGCTCCTGTCTTTTTGCCTTATTAGTCTGCCCTGTCTTGTTGTGTATTTATTACTTGAACCCAAATAAATGCACAACAAAGCCTACCGTAAATGCTCCAATTTAGGCATCTATTCAATTCACCGCACTCTCATACAGTCGCCAGGTCCAGATCAAAAAAACATTAGCTGTGGCTGTAGGCAACCTCCTCGTAGCATTAGACTTGCCAGCTGTTGGAGTGAGCGTCTCACGTGGTTCAGAGCATTTACGGCAGGTGCTTTTTATTCGCCAACCTTCCAATTCGAAGTGCTTGACTTTGCCAACACCCAATCAAAACAAGAGCTTGCTATCCAATCACACGTGCTGAACCTGCTGGTGGGGAAGGTCATGCTGGCCCGCCTTTTCTCCATGCCATACTCACACTTCACTCTGGTTTACTAACACGGCCATCTAACCGGGTGTTGTTGGGATGCTAAATGAATTTGCCTACGGCAGTATGGACGCTCACTGCGGTGTGAAACGATTTTAGGGGGAGTCCAAGACGTCGGGACAAGACTACGGCGCCACTGCCTTAATCCCGGGGCCGCAGACGCCACCTTCACCATAAACCTCACCACAAAAACAAAACAAAAAAAAATAATCATAGCGCCACCCACAGACGCACAAAGGTAATAATATGCACACACACGCCAATCTCTCTGCTTCACCTTTGACCTGCTTCTTCTTTCGTCTCCTTACCACAATCAACATGTGACTCAGTTTATTCATTAAAGTGATTCCCGCAACCTGTGGCAACTTTCCAACGCCGCTGGTGCAATTCCCTTTTCCACTGCACTCGTTTACAAGACACGCAGCAGCCTGGGACGCTTGTGTACTTACTCGCTCCTCCACAAGGGGGAGACATTCACCAGCATACTCGCTGCTCCTGATACTGTTTTATTATATTATTGACGTACAATTTTTTTTAGTGGGGCTCCGATACTGTTGTGAACAGATTTTCAAATGAAATACAACATTTCATTAATCAGAAAATGAGGGGGAAAATAATATATATTTAACTATATAAATTTATGTTCGTTAGGCATATGTATTAAATGTGCTATATGAAGTATTAAGTGAAATAGAATATTATAGTAGTTATTAAATTTACTGTAAATAATAATAATAATAAAAGGCTTTCCTTTTTCCAAAAGATTTTATTACACATTTATTAGGAAAAATGTATGAAAATACATTTATTTACTTATTTACTTTTATTTTCACACAAAAATTTGAAATATAGTGCAAAATTATGATTTTATTACAAATTATTTCTTATACAAATGTGTGGAAAATTAACCTAATTATGTAATTTACTTTAAATATATTAAATAAAATGTATAAGTATATTAAAATATATATTGTAGATTAATTTAAAAAAAAACAAAAAATTTATCATACAAATGTTAACTGATGAAAAATGTAGGAAAATGAATGAAGCTAATGTCTTGATATTTTAATGCATTATGCAAATGTCAAACCCAAAGGGAAGTTTGTATTCTAAGGATTACTATAAAAAGGCTAATCATTTCCTTTTTGTTGAGGCCCTGAACAATTTAGAGGGAAAGAAATGTCAACCCCCATTGAATGTATGATAATTATGATTCATGTGTTTATATTGTGTTTGTATTGCAAGGGACTGTCTGACAAGCGGAGAGGGCCTGTGTCTGCACACACTATCATCCAAGAAGCCAAGTTTTAGACATTCAACACATTCAAACAGCCCACAATTGGAACACTTTACATCCCAGATGAACGACACCTACAATCCATTTATTTTCATAATTCTTAAAAAAAAAGCACCTGCAGTAAATACAGAATTCATGTTAAATTTCCTAACTGGACGCAAACCCAATCATATCTGACATCTGTTTATATATACGTATATATACTGTATACATATATTGAATATAAAATACCTGTTAATCATTTGTGCTTTGACAATTTTTACATATCAGTATTGAAAATGTTGTATTTGTAAAACCCTATAATGTATTTATGACTAATTTCTGGAATTTAAAAGGCACCTTATGCAGTGTCCACCTATGACTTGAAGAAGAAGCAAAATGAATGAATTAGATAAATCATTTGTTTTTTTTATACAAATGTAACAGTAATGTTACGGCTTTTAACATGGCATAAAACATTTATTACAATTTGGGTTTCGTTTTGTGTTGTTTTACGTCCTGGGCGCACTTACCCTTTTTGGCCAAACGGTGGCGCCATTGCTCGGGACAATAAGGCTATTATCACAAGTTCAAAGCTTGTATTGCTTCATCGTTTTCATGGAGTTTTATCTCTAACATAGCAGAAAATCGATTATTTAGGACTCTTGAGGGGGTGTCTTTGTGGTTTAGCAGGGGCCTGCTGCACTTGCACTTTGCATTTTTTTTTGTTCAGGCTTTAAAATGGAAATGAAAACACCTCATTTTCCAGCACTAGCGAGCTACTGTTGTATGAATATGAATAAATGGCATGTGGTGCTAGCAGATGCTGTCAGTGACACATTGTAATAAGCCGCATTTTCCTATCCTGTGCTACTTTCCTATGCAATACAGCCAGACCCAGTAGTTGTTCATTAGCATGAATGGCCGCTTCAAATCCGCTCCCGACATTTCCGCGCCCCGCTGTGCTCCATGATGCAATGCAGCTAATAAGGGGGTCCACCAAGTCGTTAACACCCACCATTTATGATACAGTCAAACCTATTAAGTACCAACACCCCTTAAAGGAAAAGTGCACTTAATTTGGAATTTTGCCCATCATGCCCAATACTTATGTGAGACATGAACTCATGTCTTTCTTTTGTTTGTGTCTTCTAAAGATATAAAGACAGCTAAGGTTTGGTCTAACTTGGTTAGGTGACCTAACCAAGCTACAGCAACGTTGTTATTATTCCTGTTATTAACGTTACTGGAATAGCTACACCTCGCCACACCACATCAGCTAGCTACTAGCTGGCTACTGACTAGCTGCTGCTGTGTTTTTGTTGTTGACTTTGGAAAGTTAACGCTAGGTGTAGCGTATCTTTCTATGTTGCTGTTTGAAATCAGGAAGGACGTTCCGCTAATGCTTAACGTGACCAAAATACTGTATGTAGTACATGTTACCGCATGGATATAAAACCATACACTGGAGGTGTAGCAGGGAGGAAGAATAGGTGTGTCTCATTATGTGCATTAATTACGTAGCTGCCTCTTTTTTATCTGTTTTTATATCTTTAGAATGCACAGAAGAGCGAAAGACTCATATAAGGATCGCTAGCCAGGTAGCCTCAAAATTATTTCTCCTAAACTTAAGAAGCCAAATACTTACCACTTCCACACGGGATGAGAGGAAAACTTTTTTTTTTGTATTTTAGCCATGTCGGATCTGTCACTGCTAGTAAATTAAGTAATGTCATGTCTCAATAATGTTTAAATAAACAAGAAATAAATAACTCTGATGTTTGTTTACATCAGAGTTGTTGAGATACTCAACGTAAAGTAACCAACAGCTGCTTCTCCAACAAATGAGCAGTGTCACTGGCCTGTGAGTTCATCAAGGTAGGTTTATCTATCCTGATTTTACGATAATTTGAAATAGAAACAGTAGTACTAACCTCGGGGGTTTTACCACAGTGAACAATGAATACTAGTAACCGTTATATCCCTTAGTGACTAGAAAACTATGGTACACACTGTATGTTGGGACTAATATTAGCCCATAGTCTACCACCAAACAGCCACCATTCATGATGAATTCATTTCTGAGTAGCTACAGTGAGGGAGCGATAATGGAATCGACAGTACAGTACTACTGCTGGTTGGAATGGCGATGATAGCCATCCGCCATCAAGTCTGTGACACGTAATATCAGGCTAGCTCAATAAACAAACGTTGTGGGTGTTTCATAAAGAATATTGTTGGGAATTATTGCACAAAAACATAACCAAAGTGCACTTTTGGGTGGCTTTGTAGCCACACACACACAACGTCCACCATGCTGGTTTGAGGTGGAATTCATGCTGCTACATTTGTCGCCACATTCATCTTTCATTCATTTTTAAACACAGACCGTTGAATGAACAATGGCGGCTTGTTCTGTCCTCCTGTAAAGCCTTGGACGTGTCTAAATGTAAGCTGGTGTTGCTTGGTCGGGACTTCACAGTGCCTCAACTCCACCGCCGCTAACATTCATCAGTAAAAAGTTGGCCGCCGTAATTAGTCAGTGCAGTGGGTAACAAGATACTTAGATGTTGCCATGAAACCAGAAACAAACACACAGTGTGGTGTAAGTGTAGTACAATGTGTAGTACAGTGTGTAGTCCACCCAGTGTAAGTGTAGTCCACACAGTGTAAGTGTAGTACAGTGTGTAGTCCACACAGTGTAAGTGTAGTACAGTGTGTAGTCCACACAGTGTAAGTGTAGTACAGTGTGTAGTCCACCCTGTGTAAGTGTAGTACAGTGTGTAGTCCACCCTGTGTAAGTGTAGTACAGTGTGTAGTCCACCCTGTGTAAGTGTAGTCCAGTGTGTAGTCCACACGGTGTAAGTGTAGTCCAGTGTGTAGTCCACACGGTGTAAGTGTAGTCCAGTGTGTAGTCCACACGGTGTAAGTGTAGTCCAGTGTGTAGTCCACACGGTGTAAGTGTAGTAAAGTGTGTAGTCACTTGGTGTAAGTGTAGTCCAGTGTGTAGTCCACACGGTGTAAGTGTAGTCCAGTGTGTAGTCCACCCGGCATAAGTGTAGTAAAGTGTGTAGTCCACCCGGCGTAAGTGTAGTACAGCGTGTAGTCACCCTGTGTAAGTGTAGTAAAGCGTGTAATCCACCCGGTGTAAGTGCAGTACATTGTGTAATCCACCCGGTGTAAGTGTAGTACAGTGTGTAGTCCACCCGGCGTAAGTGTAGTACAGCGTGTAGTCACCCTGTGTAAGTGTAGTAAAGTGTGTAGTCCACCCAGTGTAAGTGCAGTACAGTGTGTAGTCCACCCGGCGTAAGTGCAGTACAGTGTGTAGTCCACCCGGCGTAAGTGCAGTACAGTGTGTAGTCCACCCGGCGTAAGTGCAGTACAGTGTGTAGTCCACCCGGCGTAAGTGCAGTACAGTGTGTAGTCCACCCGGCGTAAGTGCAGTACAGTGTGTAGTCCACTCGGTGTAAGTGTAGTACAGCGTGTAGTCACCCTGTGTAAGTGTAGTACAGCGTGTAGTCACCCTGTGTAAGTGTAGTAAAGTGTGTAGTCCACCCAGTGTAAGTGTAGTACAGTGTGTAGTCCACCCAGTGTAAGTGTAGTACAGTGTGTAGTCCACCCGGCGTGAGTGTAGTACAGTGTGTAGTCCACTCGGTGTAAGTGTAGTAAAGTGTGTAGTCCACGCAGTCAATGAAAAACACATTGGTGTGGTTTGTGCCTCCCCATTAATCTACACAAGACCCCATGACTCTTTCGACTGGCTCCACTCGCTACTCTTCGTCTAGCACTGTGTGTGTGTATGTGTGTGTGTGTTTGTGTGTGTGTGTGTGTGTGTGTGTAGAAAAGGACAAGGATTTGTCATTCCCATTAACAAGCAGCCGTCTCCATTTGAATCATGTTTGTTGGTGGCGCCACCATATAACCAAACAACATTCAGAAGCTTTTTATCCCCGTGTATCTTCTAAAGGGGGAGTGCCGTAGAAAGTAAACTAGGGGTATCACCAGACGCTCAGTTCAGGAGACGGGATCACATTCATGACAAGGTGCGTTCGCAAGCACCGGATTTGTGAACATCAGCATTGCAACACGAGCATGATTGTTATGGATCATGATCATGGACGCTAAATCTCTCCCAAAGATCTTTTAAGATTGAGCGGCATAAAATCCAGGTTTCTCCAAACAAGCACGCGTTTTCCCAGCTGCAGTGAAGTGTTGCGTACATGTCAGGAGCGAGCCAAGCGGGCGCCACAACACGTGTGAGTCAAAAATGTGTCATTTTCGGGATATCAAAGAAACTGCCGACGTAGTCTTACATAAATGTTGGCCCCCTCGCTGCACTGATCAATCAGCCGCTATCCAAATGCAACTTGGAGAGAATCCTGCAGCATCAGGCTCCATGCAACTGCCAGACCTGCTGGGAAATGAATGCAGTCTGGCAGGGTGCGGCAGTGGAAGTGCTCGAACACGTTAGTTCCCCAACAAATAATGAAGATGCTGGTTTCTATTGACGAAGAACAGCAATAACGAACGTTAAAAATCAGGTAAAGCGGTGTACGATGGGCCCTTGTTTAGCGCGGTTAGTTGGTAGGATTATTTCTGGAATATTTTCATAAATACGGGGTTTTAACATTATTATTATCCTGTTATTCTTTGTTTAAATTCCAGGGTCGTCGCTAGCATAGCAAGTTTGCGAGCTAACCTGTTAGCCGCTTCAATTTACTTATTCTAAACTTAAAGTGTTTCAAATGGAATAGGGGAGAAGGACAAAGAGGCCAAAAACCTACCACTTCCACACGCAATGAGAGGAAAACCTTTTTTTTCTTCCATTCGATGTCTCTCTCGATATAGTGAGGGAGTGACATTCAAACTGGGATATATGGAACCTTTTTTGTAAATTGCAAAACTGTTTTCAGTTGTGTCTGCTTTTAGCAACCTCACGGCAGAACAAGTACATTTTTACTGCTAATGCTAACTAGAAACAATACCAAAAAGAAGTGACTTTTTCACCACATTTTGAACTTTTTTTAAAACACATGACAGACGGTAGTGCAAAAAAAAAAAAAAAAAAGAGCAATTTGAAGCGTTCAGGTATGTTGTTGGTTAGCGTCATATGCTAAAGCCATTACGGAAGAAGCACGGTGAAGTATATCTACAGATGTGGCCCAAAGAACACATTCAGAAGTGAAAGCATATCACATGTTAGCTTGCAGACTCTGTCCTCAAAGGTATTTTTATTGCAAAGGAGTCTAACCTATATACAACATTTTGGACTTACTTACTGCTTGTATGACAGAAACACAATACGTTGGCTATGTCAAATTAGGAGTAAATATGAAAAACATGTTGCTGTGATAACATCTCAATCAGTACTTTGGATAAGACATTTTATTAAAAAAAAACAAAAACCTTGACAGTGTCTGGAAAACGCCCACACAACATAACAACAGATTAAAATCAGCTATTTAGTCAGTTTGATATCAATAGAACAGATTTTATTTTACCATAAGGACGCTATACTATACAACTACGGCGCTCCCTAAGTCAGTGGTTCTCAACCGGTGGGTCATGGACATCAAATATGTACTATAAAACTGATGCCTCACTTACCACTTCCACACATAATGAGAGGGGGACTTTTTTTTCGATTTGATCTCGGTCATGAGAGATCATGCTCTGCTGGCTCAGTGCTACTGATGCTGCACCGCTGTCGCAACTGGACTGCCGTGACCATTAAAGGAAAAACTGCATTTTTTTGGAGGCGGGTTTGTGGTGAAGCTAGTCGCTAGCCAGCTTGTATCTAGCCAGTGGGCGGAGGTGTCACTACACTAGTAATGTACTAACAATAATAATAATAACAATGTTGCTCTTGTGTTTTTGGAGGTTTTTTCAGAAGGCTTCATATGCATCCAATTACATTGTTAGATGCCTCGATAATTAGCTGCCTCATTTTAGCTGTTTTTATTGTTTTTACTGTTGTGTTGGTTTGGCTTTGTCACTGTTTGGAGTTCTTGTATTTAGTGTTTTTTGACTATATTTGATGTCTTTCATGTGTGAGTGTGTTCATTTCATCATTGAGTTGTTTCATTGATCAACACTATCTTAACATCTCGCATCTCACTGATGTGCGTGAGTGACAGGAGGAAAAGCTGAGGGGGAAAATAAAATGCAGGTTTACATTTGAATGTCGTTTTGTGCAAAACTGATGAGAACAGAGTGGTGAAAAAAGAAATAAGCAAGCAAACGTCAACGCCGCTTTGCAAACCTGACGCTCCACTACACTGGACGGAATGTCCCGCTGTGCCAAGCGCGGGAAGAAGACATTCATTAAAGGATTAGCGTCCACACTTTGTACTGACGGGAGAAGAATGAAATGATCGGAACCATTTGCGCATGACGGGAGACGCGGGAGAGTAGCGGGCAATCACAACAAAGTGCAAAGATCTTCCCGCTCGAGTCGGCAAAAGATAACAAAAGCGGAATCCTGGCGGCACTAAGCCTTTTCTTTTTTTTTTTTTTTTTTTTTTTTAAGAAAAAGTCCACATCAAAGCAGCTGTGATCACTTTGGCAATTCTTTAAATGGACCACTTGTCATCACATGAGAGCTCAGCACTTTTAAAAGAGATGAGATCCTGACGTTATTCCACGCCGGACCATCAAACGGTCATGTATGTACAGCATGTATGAATCATGTATAATAAGACCTATGGATTCCCACTGCACGTCTCTGTAAGATCACTTTGGAATGGCTGGCTCACCACAAGGCCTCGTAGGATTTTGGTTTATAAAAAAAGCCTTCATTTCCTTTCAAATCCCATTGGACAATATTAGTTTTAGACCAAGCAAAGCATTTGACGTCATCTTATGTGAGCGATGGCGGCTGAAAGAAAAGGAAATAGAAGGAATTACTGGAAGGATTTTAAAGGAGCAGAAGTCACCTTGGAAATGTTTATTCTATAACTATAATTTAGATTTTACCCCAAAGTCTTGTCAGTCGATTAAAAAAAATATTTATTTCCTACTTTTGTAGAAATTCTAAAAGAATTATAGATCTAAGTCAGGGGTGTCCAAAGTACATTCTAAAAATAGAAAACAAAGCATTAATTGCACAAAAATAAAGTCAAAATATTAACTCAATCATTACCAAAGATGTATTTATATGCTCCTGATCCCATGGAGCAATGTATAGTTTTTTTTTGTGGGGGGACAAACAGAGTTGCTGACACAACCGCACAACAAAAGAGCTCATATTTGGTGAAGTTTTAAGCCGTAAAAACAGCCACAAGGTGGCAGAAGTGTATTTTCTAAGAACTCGGCAGGCATCTTGTTTCTATATTTTGGCTGGGGGGGGGCAGCAAAGTTAATAATAAATAGACTTTTTCACCCCCATCACAAAGCTGAGATACCGTTGCATCCTTTCATGTCTCACTATGCGGCCCTCGTTGGAAAAACTTTATTTGGCATCACTAGTATAGTTTTTAAGATTGTTTAGCCTCTGGAGAGAGCTGCGGCGTGACGGAAAACCCCTCGAATGTTTCACCCAGAAGGATATCGCTTGCATCACTGTAAGATTTGAAAAAGGTCAGGACCAAGGCTAATTGCTGGGTGGGATTAGAATAATACTATTACATGCAGTAAATTCCCTTCCATTGGGTCCAAGTAGTAAGGCGGTCTTATGTTATTTTGATCTTATGGCTATTTGGAGCGCTGATGCTGTTTAACCTGACCAACAGCCAAATAGGACATCATATTCTGTTTTTTTTTTTAAATTACACTACAAGAGAAGAAGCTCAGTAGTCTACTGCCAAAGAAGGACGTCACTTCAGCAAATGTCAAAGGAAAAAAAACATGAGGTTTGTCATGCTGATTCCTTGACATGCTGCAGTCATAGCGTAGAAGTTCTACCTCATTTATGACCCCTACTGTGTTTGTTCACGATCTCCTGCCCCCAAAAAAACAAAAAGTCTGACGTAGGACTTTTCTAACATGTTCCTCCAGAGGATCGTATTCAGTCTATAAATGTTGTCCCCGCTCCTGAAAAACCTGTCTGGTGGATCAAAGTGGACGTTTATGACGGGCTATTCATCTCATGAAGGAAAGGGTCTTTGCGGAACACAGACAATATATCATATTCTCGTTCCAAAAGTGTCCCATGTTTATCCGTCAGATTTGTGCTCCTGACCTCCCGAGACTCCGAAAAATAAAAGTTGTAATTTTTCAGTGAAAACAATATACCGTAATAGTAGACTGTGGGATTTAGTCAATACTCTTTGCTACGGTCATGTTAGCTACATATATCACTCACATTATGACTTGGGATGTCCGATATTGGCTGTTTTGCCGAAAAACAATATTGTCCAACTCTCAATTTCCGATACCGATCAAAAGTTTGGGATCACTTGGAATTTTTTTTGCCAGTCTGAGATATGGATTTTTTTTGGGAATCCTGTCATGAAGTCTGAAGTCCTGAAGTCACTGGTGTTTTGTCTTAAACTTGAACTTTTGTCTTTGTCTTAAACTACACACTTATTATTTGTCTTCTTGCACAGTTGTGCATCAGGGCCTCCCACTACTTTTTCTATCCTTGTTAAACCCAGTTTGTGCTGCTCTTTGAAGGGAGTAGTTAACAACATGGTAAGAGATTTTTTACATGGGGTTTCTAATAATCTATCAGCCTTATAAAATAATTAACTTGGATTAGCAGCCAGACTAGGAGATTGATGCAGAGGACTGACAGTTGTTGATAGTAGGCCTCTACGCAAAAATGTAGATCGTTCTTTGAAAATCATCTGATTAATTTTAATTGTTTGTGAAATGGATAAAAATATTTGTGAAATGCATGAAAATGTTTTTCTTTGGAAAACAAACAAATTTGCAAGTGATCCCAAACTTTTGAGCGGTAGTGTATGTGCAACGTGACATATCCCCCGTGGTGGAATGAACACATATGTGTTGTATACTGCATCGGTTTTCACAATTGGGGAAAAAAATCAGATACCGATATCGACCGCATTTTTATGCCGATAATTATCAGACATTCCTAATTAGAACATTGTTGCATCAATCTGCATCATTTTATATGACCAAGTACTCTTACTAAGACCTCAAGTCCAGGACTTTGGATTAATGTTTTCAGTCCAGTCAAAGCTGTTTTTGTATGCCGCAGTCCCTCGTTTTTCAAACAATATTGCATGAAACAAACTAGCCCGTTTGCGCTGTACCGTAAGCTGATTCACTCTCTGTGCATTTTTTAGCTAGTGCGACTGCTAAATAACCCACCATGGGGCCAAAGAAAGGTGCGAGTGCCAGCAATTTGATAAAGGAATGCCTTTGATTTATTGCTATTTTGTAAAGCAACACATGTACAATAGGTATGCTAAAAAGTTATACATAGTTCAGTATATTTTTAATATTTCAATGTTTCCTTTGTCCATGGCAAAGGACAAAAACACATAGCTGGGTCTCAGAGAATAAAAATACATCGATGGCTTTGTGCCATTTTAGCCATTTGCTTGTTTTTCCACTGATGTCATATTGAACCGCTGTCCTAAGTGCTCTGCTATTTGATGGTGCAAATGCGTGTATTGATGGGGTGCAAATGGAAACTGGACCCATTTTTGTTGACAAGGTTGCATCCCAGCATGGCACGGTATCCCTATCGGATACGTCGACTAAAAACTACCTCCAAGCACGCACGAGAGGCTTTCACACATCATTCAGCCAATGCCAATAGTGTCATTATATTGATAAAGTTGATAGTTGGTGATTATGCGTCTTTCCCAGTGGACCAACAAATGCAAAGTACTCCAACATTTGAGGGGAAGGGAGTAGGAGCGACGTGGCGTCGGGAATTCTGTGTATTTTCCAACAGGAGTCGGAATAATTAGTTTTTTATGTGATATACAAACGCAAGCCTTGTCTGGACACGCTAGCACCTTCATAGCCCACCATGACTTAGCTGTTTTACTGTGGCGCTTCACCTCACACCTCCACCAACACCAAGAACCACCCCCCCACCCGTCCCGGTCCTGCAGTGCTCAAGAAGAATCATTTTGACACCGGAAAATATATGAAAATAGTCATGGAACGCTGTATTGTTTGTTAGCTAGCAGGTTCATGGAGCATAATGTAAGACAACAGGACTCTACCATTTTTTATTCTGTTTAAGACCTTGTAAATAGGGTTTTTAGTATTATTCGAGCCCTCTAGACATGAAATAACACCCTTATAGTTATACCTGTACACTTATATGACCTGTTATAGTTAGACATAATAGAAAATAGGACACTGTTTGAGAAGCACTGACACATGCAGTGAACATTCACACAGGAGCTGCTGTCAGTCACAACTCACACAAGTCTGGCACTCTTGAACGCTTGATTTGGATCAAGAATATGTCCAATTAGCTTCCATCCTTCTATCATCCATCCTAAGTGGGGTCTGCTGGAGCCTATCCCAGCTGTTTTTGGGCGAGAAGCAGAGTCCAGGGCACATTCTATTTAATTGCCTCTCTTTTCAAAGCAACTTTGCGTGAGAACAGGCCCTTTTCTGAATGCCTCCGCAGTGATCTTGGAGGATGCCCTCTAAAATATCTCCTCCAGAGAGCGTATGCACGTTAGAAGGCGAAGCGTCACGGCTTTTAGCAGTGTGTCAAAGGAAAAAGGTGTTTACAGCTGAGCGAGAGGCCAAAGAAATGATCCAGAGGAAACCTGAACCTCTCGTCTGGATGCTGCTGCACCAATTCCTCTAACAAAGAGGCCCCTTTTTTTCTTTTATTGCTAAAAAAAAAATGTACAACATGTGTGTCATGTGCGGTCTATACAGTCGTTCTTTAAAGACTAGTACGTGGAATCGTGCATTCACCCTCCAGAAATGTGCTGAATGGATAAAAACCTGCTGAATGACATAGTGTAACATATAGCTTTCGCTTTCTTTTTTTCATCCTTAAATTTTCTCACTGCATTCATCATTTTGATATTAAATACAACCAGGATGGTGTTCATTTTCCCCGTGGTGTAAGATCTGTAAAAATGCCATGTTATAAATGGTGGATTCTATTGCATGATGACACAATTGCACGGGAAACAAATAGCCAAAATAAAGTGTGGTGAATGCTGTGTGAAACACTATAAACTGATGGCCCTGTAGGCTGCAAATCATCATATTGCATTTATTGCAAACTACTACTCAAATGTCACATTTTTATGACTATCCGTCACTGAATAATTAGGATAAAACCAAAACATTATGTTTTTGTGGCTTGTAACTAAAAGTATATAATATATATGTATCAATTTTGGAGTTAGGCAATATGGACCGTAGCATATATCACGGTATGACGATATAGTCTGTAATGCTTGTGCTTGTGATTAAGGAAGATGTAGTCACACATGCAATTCCAACTGCATCTGGAAGATATTTTTATGACACTCTTGTTTTGTTTACACAGACATGGGGCAAACGGCGCTCTTATTTTGAAGGATGTGTGTTTCGTGTGTATTGACTGCTAAGATGAGCTGCGTTCAAAAATAAAGTTGGTTCTCGTATTTTTTCCCCTCAGAATCTGCACGTCTTCATCGGACATTGTAAAACGTTCCTTATATTAAAGCTTTAAATGTACTCATCGAGCCGGAGTCGCGCACACACACAACCACTTAGCGCGCTAAGCGTTTATCATCATAATTAACGGCTGTGTTCAAAACCGCATACTTACCTACTACTCATACTAACTCTTTGAGTATGCAGTGTGTCTACACCGGCAGTGTGCGAGAAGTTCCCGGATGCATACTGCATTCGCCAGAAATATTGAGTATGTATCATCAGCTTACTACTCAAACTCAAATTACCCAGGATGCAACGTGACGTGACGTCGCCACGAAAAAAACAAAGCGTCATTGTCAAGCAGGGTATATTACGAGTTGGTTCGCTGCTTGTTTTCAAAGTAGAAGCAGTGATTTATCACTTTTATCACTGTTTTTTTTTGTATGAGAAAAGTAAGGGGTGTTTTATTTTCTGAAAATAATCTGAAGTGCGTTGTTCAATTTGACTAGCTTAAATTTTGCCGAATTCACCCGAACGAAATTGTAAACAGTTGGTATTTGGACAAATAAATGGCACACTTGGGATCTAAACGGCCACTTTCTCACCTGATTTAAAAAAAAAAAAAATCTGAAAGTGATATGGGTTATCACGCAGTACGCTGTAGTGTAAACGCTTTGCATACTGTCTGATGGATTATGGAGTATGGAGTGTGGATAGTATGGACATGGAAGTAAGATATGCCTTTAAGATTAAGATATATCTTTCCCCTCAGTGGGGAAATTTGTAAGCAATTTGTAAGAAATTTGTAAGTATGTAGTTAGTATGCGGTTTCGAACACAGCCAACCTGTTTAGGTCGGGAGGTCCACCGAGTAAATACTTCCCCACACGAACGTTCTTTCTCCTCACGATGACAGCATTTGATTCATCTTATGTATCTGCTGTGGTCATCAACTCGGCATGTTTACTTATCATTTATACTACTATAAGTCATTTTCTTAACATTGGAAGAAACTATACCGGTATATAAAAATATAGTATATTGACTCTAATACACACACATATATAATTTCAAGTTGTTTTTTCCCCGTCATGGTCTATGATGAAGGGGATTGGCTTGAAACCAGGAAGTGAAACAGGAAATTGGGAAAAAGAGACACACCTGTGGAGTGGAAGCTGTCATTTTAAGGCTGCACAGTGAAAAAGAAATAAAAAGATGGATGAAGAATTGCTGGAATTTGAACTTGGTCTTGCCTGGGTGGAACTCCTACACCACAAAGTCTTATCTCAATCTATGTTTCTTTTGTTTTGCTTTTGTAGACATTCACTCACTTAAAAAAAAAAAGTTTCTGTTCCAAATCTTCTTTCACACACTCTAACACACGCACACACGTACTATTGGACTAAAAAGACACCCAGTCAGCTGTAATCTAACGCTGCAGACCTCCCATTCATTTGTTTATCCTTAGAGGTCAATGAGGTTGATATGTTTACATATTTGCTCACCCCTTTGCCGCTCCTTTCCAGTAATTCTATAGTTGACTTGTGTGTATATCACTGTATGGGTGTGTGTGGTGTAGTATTATACAAACCTTTCCACCACAGAGCCTGAGAACTGCTCTGATGTGACCTGATGATTTTATTGCAGTAAAAGTCCCCCTTTCTTGAGCTCTTTCTCTCTATCGCTCGCTCTCTCTCTCTCTCTCGCTCGCTCGCACACACATCGCCATCTGTTAATGTGCTCAGGGAATAGCAGCACTCTTTGTTCATTAATGTGTCATACAATCCATCAGCCACCCCCCATCCTCAAACCTGAGATCAGATCAAATGCCATGGATGTGCATATCTTTACCCCCCCCCACACACACACATCCTCCAAAGCAGAATTAACGAGATCATGTGTGTTTGTTGTACTCCAATTAGTATTGTGTCACTATTAACTTGTCATACCCTGATGTGTTTAATGTCAGAGCCCAATACCTGTGTTAAAAAAAATGAATGTGACTTTACAAGGCAGCACAAGCTGCAGCGTTAGCTCTTGTGTGTGAGTGTGGAGGTGGGTGAGGGGGTGGGTGACTCCTGCTGAACAATGAGCCACAAGGTGCCCGTGTGTGACCAGAAATAAACACACAACCACACATCACTAACCTGTCAAGCATGTTCTCATCCCACCGACACGGAAGAACGGGACTCCCAACATTCAAAATTCGAAAGCTGACAATGCACACTTCAGATCAAGCGGTAGTCATTGAACAATATGTTGAACAATATTGAACAACTAGTTTGCTTGCAGAGCGGTTAAAAGCCGGGAGGCTGTGATTTTTAGAGCTGCTTGCTCTCTTTGGTCTTTGTGTTGACGTCAAAGTTCATCCGTCATTTCTGCTGACAGGGAACACTAACGCACCCACCGGAGAACTGGGAATTGTCTTTGTCCGCTTGTCTGAACTCATTTGCTCGCCTGCAGCACCCTCATCTGAGCGTCCACCATGGACAGGTATTTCCACGTATCATGGCTCAAAACACTTGTAATAACTCAAATCAAATCAGTCATTCATTTTCTACCGCTTTTTTCTCACAAGGGTCGCGGGGGTGCTGGAGCCTATCCCAGCTGTCTTTGGGCGAGAGGCAGGGTACACCCTGGACTGGTCGCCAGCCAATCACAGGGCACATATAGACAAACAACCATTCACACTCACATTCATACCTATGGACAAGTTGGAGTCGCTAATTAACCTAGCATGTTTTTGGAATGTGGGAGGAAACCGGAGTACCCGGAGAAAACCCACGCATGCACGGGGAGAACATGCAAACTCCACACAGAGATGGCCGAGGGTGGGATTGAACCCTGGTCTATAACCACTAGACCGCCGTGCAGCCCCACAATCAAATTAATCAGTTATTTTTCTATATTTTTCATGAAACCCAAATTTATTTAGCAGAATGCAAGTAGCGCAACGGCGCCTCTGCTGGTTGCTTCAATTACTTCAAGGCGCCATTAACTGACAATTAATTCCATGCAGTTAACTCAGCCTATCAGTATAAACAAGCTTTAAAATAAGATCCATGCATGTTTCTAATGTTTTGTATTTTTTAATAACAGTTATTAACAAGTTAAACAACATTACTGTCTTAAAAACAACAACAACAACAAAAATGGGCTCATCTTTTGTCCCATGGCGGCTTTACTACAGAACGACACCAAGCGGGATGAACGTGAGGAATGCCACCATCTGACTGCGTGTGTGTGTGTGTGAGAATAACAGGAAGTGTGTGTAACGTAGACGTGCCGAGATGCAGTCAAACACTTCCTATAAGTTGCATAACAGCTGCTGTTAATGTAAAAGAAATGCCGTCAAATGTTGCGTAACACCATGTCGTCGCCCAAAACCTGTTTGAGATCAAAGGTTCAGGTCCCTTCTTCATCCTCCTCCTCTTCCTCCCCTAAAAAGGCTGCCGCTGGCTCGCTGACCCAAAAAGCTTGGCTCCGCTTTCCCCTCTGCCGACTTTCCATCCTTTTTGCGATCCCAAAAGGCATTCTCCCAGTGACCGCACTTTGGGATTTTTGGCTTAGAGCGGCCAGTCTGTCCTTTCTCCTTTTGTGTTTGAAGATAATGCCCACTGGGTTTTGACGGGAAGGGAATCTAATAAAGAACGCTGCAGAGGAAGGATCCGTAATACTAGTCTTATGGGATCCAGTACAAGATCATAATGCTCACTTTTGATTGACAGGAGCCTCTTTATTTTTGCATAGAAAATATGCTGCTGAAAAGCAAACCCGGCATTTTTTCACCCGTGCCTTTTACACAGTGCAGTTGTGTGGTGCTGGCATTGTGGAATGCACTTACTTACACTCCAGCTGAAAGGTTCATGGCCTGTATTTTTCTGATCTTACAGAGAAGTGACACTGGAGACGAAAGGTGAAAAAATGCCGGCTTTTACAGGCAGTGTGAAAGGGGCTCCTGACAGTTACACGGAAAACTGCTGAATAAGAGTCCATCCAGCCTCTATTTGCCCCGTACCTGTTCAGGTCAACGATGGGTGACGTATATAAAATACCAGTGGGAACAGGGCGGTAGAACCGAAGAGTCAGGTGTTCGACTTGACACCTTCTGTCCTGCCTCTGTTCCAGCTCTGCTGGATCTCATGGTACCTAATATTAGGTGGAATATTCCATTGTCTTTTCTGTGATTTCAAATACGCACAACATCCTGAATTGACTCGGAAAACAAAAGTCGAGATTTTCATCCCAAATCTCCCAATCCCAAAATGTCAGGTTGGGGTTTTGTATCAGTGCTAAGCCCATCCGTCGCCGTCCTGCCTCCTCAGCTACATTTGCAAGACTTGACGATCATGTTGGACAACTGCTCCACTTTGGGGGTTCGTCCAGAGTAGTAGAGGATGGTTAGGGGTTCCAGTTCTTGGGGGACGCAGCATGGGGAGGCCGAGGCTTCCGGGTTGAGGGTGTTGTACAGGCTCAGCAACTAAGAGTAAAAACAAAAAACTAGGAAATCGAACTGAACTGAACTGTAGCGATTGGTGGAAACGAGGCTCATGGTTCTGCTTAGAACATGTAGGTGTTCGGATTTGTTAGCTTTTAGTCAAATGTCGCTTACCGAGCTGTGTGGCGTGTCCGAGCTTCTCAGGTAGGGGCATGGACCCGAGCAGTAGTTGGCATCGTAGCCACTGGGCTCATGGATCCACTTCCAGTCCAGGTCACGCCGGAAATCGATGTGGAGGCGGCGAACGCAGCAGCTCTCTTCTGTGTTTCTGCACCGGTATGACAATAGGATGCATTATTTTCTAACGTAACCAAAACCTTGTCTTGAATCCGTCCTTACGAGAAGCAGTAGTTGGTATCCAGCGCTCTCTTGCGTCTGTGTGTGGACTGCTTCTCCAGGCGATGAGGCGGGATCATCATGAGGATCAAATGAGGAAGGTTCTGTTCCTTGAGCCTCTTCAGGTGGCTGAGGTCCAAGCGACTTTGTTCCTCCTCTCCATCCACACCTTGAAACCGGAAAGACTTGTAACAACCTCTCCAATGACGTACATAAAAACTTAACTTGACGTAAGAACTACCTTTGAACTTGGCCTCCAGGACCTCGTTCTCGTTGTCGATGATGTCGCCGTTAGGACTGAAGGTGTGGCAGGGACAGTGCACGCTGATTTCCAGACCGAGATTACTTCCTAGTGACAAAGAGCAAAGTCTAAACACAAGGTAGCGCAGTAGAGGACCATAAAGTGTTGTAGTTACCTCTGTTCTGCAGCCATTCTCGTACTGTTTCAGTCACGTCAAAGGAGACCCATTCAGGAGTCCCTTTGGTCAGCACGTTCTTGGCGCTGATGTAGCGTTGCTTCCTGATGTGTTCATTGGGCCTCACAATCTGTAAAGTGACACAACATCAACCATGGTGCCGCTAACTCCTGTAGAACTATTATAGAACTACTAGAACTATTCATTCATTCATTCATTCATTTTCTACCGCTTATCCTCACGAGGGTCGCAGGGGTGCTGGAGCCTATCCCAGCTGTCTTCGGGCGAGAGGCGGGGTACACCCTGGACTGGTCGCCAGCCAATCACAGGGCACATATAGACAAACAACCATTCACACTCACATTCATACCTATGGACAATTTGGAGTGGCCAATTAACCTAGCATGTTTTTGGAATGTGGGAGGAAACCGGAGTGCCCGGAGAAAACCCACGCATGCACGGGGAGAACATGCAAACTCCACACAGACATGGCAGAGGGTGGAATTGAACGCTTTTTCGTCGTCTCGGTGAAAATTATAACATTACAGCCCAAAATTATCTTACTGTGTTTGATGTGGAATCATAACTTGGCCATTTTATTTTACTAAAGACCGCACACTAGCATGAAAAATGTTCGGCAAGGAGAGTCTTTGCGGTGTGCTAGCTTGGTGTTAGCTCGTATTCCTCAGCGCCTTTGTTTACGTTCTTGAAGCCACTTCCGCTCAGCTCATTGGTGTGTGTAGACTCTGCGACTGTGGCGCTCACAGAGACGAGTCGAAAATTGGTGATAAAACATTGATGCGGCAAACCAGACCCGATATGAACAAAATAGTAGCTACAAAACTGCAGATCTGGAAAAGACACTGGGCTGTACTGTCTGTACACACCGCCACCTTGCATAAATATTCTGTTATATTGAATTGTTTAAGGGCGGCACGGTGGACGAGTGGTTAGCACGCAGACCAGGGTTCAATTCCACCCTCGGCCATCTCTGTGTGGAGTTTGCATGTTCAGCCCGTGCATGCGTGGGCATGCGTTTCCTCCCACATTCCAAAAACATGCTAGGTTAATTAGCAACTCCAAATTGTCCATAGGTATGAATGTGAGTGTGAATGGTTGTTTGTCTATATGTGCCCTGTGATTGGCTGGCGACCAGTCCAGAGTCTACCCCGCCTCTCGCCCAAAGACAGCTGGGATAGGCTCCAGCACCCCTACGACCCTCGTGAGGAAAAAGCGGTAGAAAATGAATGAATTGTTTAATAACACAAATGAGGCTGAATTTGTAATATAACAAAATCAAAGACATCACATGACAATTTCATATGATTCGACAGCGAGATTGATAGTCAAATCAGACTCTTCCAAATCGAATCGTCAAATAGTCGACTATTCTAACACACGCCTCAGTCACTTGTTAAGGTACAACTCAGAACCAATTGCTCTTTGATGCAAAATACTGGACCACTTCTCAGTATACGCCCATAGAAAGTTTAGTATAGTTTTTTCCATAGGAGGCGCAGATGACAGCCTTGTTTGTCCATCTGCTGGCAGCCCATAAAAAGGCCTTAGAGCTGTTAGCCATCACTCTACATTGGATTTGGCGTGGGCATGTAGTCTTGGAGTGCCCGTTTGGGAAATGAAACGCATGTGCCGTGAAGAAGTCATTACATTCGCGGGGCCCAATCTGTTTGATATTACCCATTGTAATTATCTTTGGATTGGTCCCTCATGCTGAGGACATTGAAAGAAAATAACCGGAGAGACTTAATGACATTTCCTGAGACAAGTGTGTTACATAATTCCACTTGGCGTTCACCAGAGTCCCTTTCACTGTTTAAGATTAGCGTCTTAAATATCAAACCCAAACCAAAATGGGGGACACATGAGAAGTACAATAACCCGGCCTCATTGTCAGGATGGATTTGGACCATTTCATCTGTGTAATGGCCAGTAGTAAAAGGATTCTTCTTATTTGGGATTAAAAGCTTTTAGAGATAAGTTAATATAGGGCTAGCAGTATTTGGCAGTTCCTGTTCCGATCTGAACCAGAGAAAAAAGTCTTCTGGTTCAGTAGTCGGACAGCTTAACAGTACCTTTTACGCACCTGGTAGAGCTCGATCCGCTGTTCGTTCCGCCTGGCTCTCGCGTTCGGAACCCGCAGTGCTCGAAACTCTGCCCTGAAGAGGTTGGTCGAGTTCCTCTCCATGGCAGAGACGTTGAAGCGGAACACCTTGGACGTGATCCCCTTTGGGCAGTAGGACAGATCATCTGGAACACCATGAAGAACATCAGGACCAGAATTATCCGTCCCCTCCCGCCCTAAATAGTACAATCCACTTTTCCTGTAGTCCATTAACCAGGAAGTAACCTGATAGTGTTGCACTTTTTTTTCAACGCTGACATGTGAGTCTAACAAATGTTTTGTATAACCTATATTCTCTTATTATGTCTACTATATTGGGTAATATGAGTGTGGCGGTACTGTAGGGTTGTTATTTCATGTCTAGAGGGCTCTAATAATGTTAAAAGTCCTAAACCACGTGATCCCCTTTGGGCAGTAGGACAGATCATCTGGAACACCATGAAGAACATCAGAACCAGAATTATATTTTAAAGCCTCTTTTATACTGAGACCGTCCCCTCCTGCCCTAAATAGTACAATCCACTTTGCCTGTAGTCCATTAACCAGAAAGTAACCTGATAGCGTTACACTTTTTTTTTTCAATGCTGACATGTGAGTCTAACTAATGTTTTTATAACTTCTATTCTCTTATTAGGTCTACTGTATTGGGTAATATGAGTGTGGGGGTACTGTAGGGTTGTTATTTCATGTCTAGAGGGCTCTAATAATGTTAAAGGTCCAAAACAGGTTTTCTGTGCTCTAACTGCAAAAATATTCCATTTATAAATATGGAATCCTACTTTACTGAAATCCACCTATCACTTTGAAGAAACTACATTCACTTCCACCTGCTGCCTTGTTGTTGTCGGAGTGCATACTGCTAATTACGGAAACTCACAATACATACCCCCCACCTTTTTGTTAACGAGTGAACCTTAGCAGAGATCTGCACTCTAGTAAGCGCTGTTCCATGCTGGGAACAACGTTGTGTACGTAGTGGAATTGGTCATCTTCTAAATCCGCTTTGAAGACGATGCTGCTGGAGCACTCATGTAGTAAGTTGTCAATGTGTGGGTGGTAGTGATGAGTCATGTGTGAAAGCCTTGTTCGCCATTCAGGAAAGGAAGTAACGAGGAGGAATCCCCCTGTGCAAGCTAACAGGGAGGTCCTTTCATCATTCTACTCTTCCTGTCCGTTGTTGTTCACTTTTCCCACCGTCTCTCTCTCCCCCTAAAGGCATCATCATCATCATCATCATCATTATGTGCCTGATCTGACCACATAGGAAATTGGGAAAAGCTGGAAGAAGCGTGTAATAGGAGACCCACTGGTATACTTGCAGGAAAAAATGAAAGCAAAATATCCAATACAAAACTCCCGTCAGAAAAGTACAAACTTGACAATGTTGATGTTCTGTTTCGGTAACCTGTCTTCGGGACAAATTAGAAACACATCTCATTATCTTTTGGCGCCATTCTGCACCACCCTAAACAATAATAATCATATTATGCAATGGGTCATTCTCTGACAGCGAATGCACCACTGTCTTTGTAAAATGTGCTATTGGGAGCTGGTGCAGGTCTAAAGGAGCTGAAGTGTGAAGTGAGCATTGCCTCAGCTACGTAAGAATGGCACCCTAACCTTGTACACAACATTAGGCCATGTTATTCTGATCCAATACAAAATTTCATTGAGAAAGTCCTGGCATCACGAAGACAATAATGTTCTGATATTTTGCTCTCCAATTGAGTGTTCGAAATATTACAAACACATCTCAGTATTATTCGGCGCCCTTTTGCACCACCCTGAACAGAGTAAACATTTTTTATGAATGAATACTCATTTGACAGTGTCACTAAAAACTGAACAATATTAATTTAAAAGGCAGAGTTTTCTATCCAGATTTTGATTGGATCTCTTTCTTTTCCGTTCCTGTTTGTACTCACTGCTCTCAGTGGGTCCAAAGACCATGTTGAACTTGTAGATCTCTTTGGCGTAATATTCTGTCTCGGTATTGTCTGGACCACATGTCTCTTGCCGGTGCCGACCCAGCTCCTCCAGGAGCTCCTTGGTGCTGTTGTAGAGCGCTTGGACCTGGTAGGGGATCTTAGCAGGTCCCTGGGACTGAGGGGGGCTTGTCAGCCTGAGCTTGCTGAGAATCTGACCACGTATGGCCTCCACCCTCTTCCTTTTGATGTGGTCCATGTCCACGGTGGCGCAGGTGGACAGAGGAGAGCTCGGGGTGGCGCAGTGGAGGAGGAGGAGGACGCACAGCAAAGCTTTGCCCGCATGCATCTTGTCTCTCTCTGCACGAGTGACCGTGCAGTGTGTTTTTAAAAACAAAGATGTCCCCTCCGCTGAAGTCCACTTGTGTGTTGGCCCATGAGACAACACTCCAGAACCTCTACAGCATGTAAAAAAAAATCACTTCAAAGCAATTTTTTGTGTTGTAAAGTTCACATTTTGTGTGTCCTCCAGGTTGTCCTGCCGGTTTTGTGTCGAGTTATGGCTACAAATGAGATTTGTGGGGGATCCACATGTGTTTTTATAGCACACAAGATCCATGCTTGAGTGACGTTTGGAGGAGGAGGAGGAGCGGGCCCCATGCAGGAAGCCCCTCCAAAAACCACTACAGGCTTCTTTGGGTGCAACCACACTGACTCAAAAACGTGAGACACTTTTGTTTGTGTATTTAGAACTGCTTATTCATTTTGTGGCTAATTCAAGCGTTTACACTCACAGTATTGCTATTTTTTTCCCTGGAACATGGAAGAGGTTTTCTCTTTTCTGCCCTCCTGTGGCCTATGAGGAAATTGCAGCTACATCCTATTTGGACACTCACATTGAGTTTTATAAATGATGTTGACTTTATCAGAGTTATCAGTGATTTTTAAATAACACTAAGAAAATTGAACACTGCAGAGTAGACTGTAAAGCCTGGAGAATGGAATATGGAAGGTTTTTAGTAACAAATTAATATGTTGATAAATTTAAAAAATATGTTTTTAAATTAAAATGTAAAATAAAAAATACTCCATTAAGTTTAAAATAATTGTGAAATAATTATTATTATATTGAAGCAATTTTTTTTTGCTTTACCAATATATTTTTTTATGTTCAACTGATATTTTTCATGGCATCATTTTTAAAATATTGAATGCTATTATTTATTTCTTAGTCAAAATTAAATATTTTTAAAGTCATCCTTCGTTTATTGCGATTCATTGATTGGTTCCAGACCTGGCCACGATAAGTACATTTCCGCAAAGCAGGATTCAGTATTAATAGAATGAATATTTTTGTCCTGTTAATGACTTTCTAAATATTGTTTTTGACATTATTAGAGCCCTCAGACATGAAATAACACCCCCAATAGTCACTTTTCTAGCTAAACGTAAGAACCTTTTTGAAAAGGAGTGGGGGAAACGGACAAAAAAGTCAAAATGTTACCACTTCCACACGGAATGAGAGGAAAACCTTTTTCCCCTCAGCCATGGCATGCCCGTCTCAGACATGGCATGTCTGACCACAATGCTACATATAAATTGTCTTTCAATATTTTTGACTAATCGTAGGCCATTGTCAACCATGAAAAAACACAATATAACGAGGGAGGGATATCTGAACTGCAAAATAGCGAACGACAACAGTGTTTATATTTGTTCTCTTGATTGATTAAAAAAGGACGCCCTCCACCTTGATTATGAAATGTCGCTCTAACGTTTGGAATATAGGACAACTTGTATTACAAATAGTTTGATGTAGTTCAAGTAGTCTTATCGTTTCAATGATATCGTGTATGAGATTTGGTCCAAAGGGAGCAAATAGCTCAGTGTAGTTCCTGATTGCAGGTCGAAAAAGGCAGCAACCGGCAGCATTTGGTGTTGACTCTGTATTTCCATGTCTAATCAAGCGAGTGGACACTTCCCCTTCCACTGCAGTGTGCCAAGTGCCTGGGATCATGTCTAGGAATCCCCCCCCCCCAGACAGTCAGTCAAAGTTCACTTTTACTCTAAGTGTTCTCCCTCCGTGGTGACATCACTGCTGGCTGGCTGGCTGAGTCACTCTGCAGCCATCGGAAAAGGAATGCAACTTACTAGAAAACAAAAAACACATGCAGCTTCACCAATGGAATATTTCCCCCATCGGAATCATGTGGCTTGCGTTTTTTTTTTTGCAGCATGTGCTCTTTTTGTAGCCAAACTGAGTCACAGCGCTAAAATAATGTTGAAGTTTGGGCTTTGAGAGGGGGTAACCAGGTCATGAGTCACACTCGGGGGCCAATAGGAATGCCAACATGAGAGCCCTAAAACCAGTAGAGTGGAGATAATGGTGCATATACTCGTGCACTGACTCATGTGATTGGTCTGCCATGCGCGTGAGTCACTGGATGTAGGAAAGCTGTACGACACCGGCTAGACTGGAGGTGACATCATGTGGAGTCAGCAAAAAAAAAAGAAAGCTGCGCTTGTCACTCGATCATCATTTGTATTATTTTAATGGGGCTGCAATTGTGCAGATTTCATCAAAAGTTTGGGGACACCTTTTCATTCACTAATATGAGCAAATGTCTCCAGACTTTTGACTGGTACTGTACATAATTCTAAAAACATGCACACTTTTACCTGGCACAACTCAGTAATGCATGTTTGTTTTGTGTCCACAAGGGGGCAGAATAGGACCGTTTCCTGCAGACATGATGGTCACCTGGCAGCTGTAAGTCCAATCATTTCTCTTTTTCCAATCATTGACTTTTCCTCTCATGGACACAAAAGCAATGATGTCATGTTTTGGCTTCGCCAGGGAAATCATAGCATTTGCAAAAAAAAAAAAAAAAAAGATGCTGTGGCAATGTTGCTCACGACCACTAGGGGGCATACTTGTACGGTCCTGCATCACCATTCCTGTTTGTTTAGCATTTAATTCATTTAGTTCCTATTTTATGAATTTTTTTCACAGCTGTTTTTGAGCTTTTTAATTTTTTTCTTTTTAAAAATATTTCATTTAATTTCATTCAAATTTTCCCGGCTATATTTCACAGTATTTTACCAGTTTTTCATTTCATTTTTTTAAGAATCATTGTGAGAAAAGGTGAAATAAAATCAATTTCAATATTTGCAATTAAAAAAAATCTAGCCAAACTTAATTGACAAGTTAAAAATCAGAAAAATCAAATCAGTTCATTGATCAGATAGTTGAATACAGATGTAAATAATGGAGAGTTGTATTTTGATTGGTGTGGGAGATGCACTGTGGTGTTTCGTGTATTTGCCCCCCCCCAAATAAAATAATAATAATTATTATATTATTATATATATATTATATATATTATATATTACATATATATTTTATTATATATTATATATATATATATATATATATATTAATTCAATATATAAAAAAACTAAAAAAAACAATATATAGTGCAATAAATAAATAAATTCAATAAAAAAAATAAATAGAATTAACAACACAAAATTGACCCTTCTGTTATGGAGTAAAATGCAAAAAAAGTAAAAAAAAATAAAATAAATTTGGAGCTACATGTTTATCATTGGGCAGCAACAATGTACTTCCTTGCATTTCCTGATACCACGTTTAAATTAGAATGTAGTGTAAATGTCAAAGGTCACCAGTGTTTGCTGAGCCCCAACCATCCATGTTTCTGTCAACAGTAAGTAAAAGTTAAGCAAGTATCCGCTAACTTTCCCCGTCTTGGCTGCCCCGCTTGTGCTCCTGCTTCTTGGCAGGTGTCCTCCCGTAAGACCGCCCCGTATAGCGGCATTCTGATGTCACCGAGGTGAACGCTGTACGCACCGCATCCAAAGGTCCAAAGCGGCCGTGGAATGTGCTGAGTGCAGGCCTTTTTCTGGAAAGCAGAGGACGACGTGTTCTTGAGCCCCCGGCGGGAATGTGAAGTGGCGCCATGTTTGATGCACGACGCAGACAACATGCTTAGCGCCTTTTGATTAGCACTCAGCGGGAGTGACGCGGATTAACGTCGTCGCTGGGCTGACGTTTGTCGTGATTGCTAATGGCTGGTTGTGCTCATGATTGATAGCGCCGGGCTGACAGCATCTCGGGTCATGATTCACTTCACGTTTTAGCTGCTACATTAGCATGAATGCTCCTTTTTTATACACAGTTTATGGCAAAAAATACCATAATTATGACAGAAGTTTAAGTAGATAACCCAGACACATCCATGTCATTCATTCATTCATTCATTTTCTACCACTTTTCCTCATGAGGGTCGCGGGGGTGCTGGAGCCTATCCCAGCTGTCTTCGGGCAAGAGGCAGGGTACACACTGGACTGGTCGCCAGCCAATCACAGGGCACATATAGACAAACAACCATTCACACTCACATTCATACCTATGGACAATTAACCTAGCATGTTTTTGGAATGTGGGAGGAAACCGGAGTACCCGGAGGAAACTCCACACAGAGATGGCTGAGGGTGGAATTGAACCCTGGTCTCCTAGCTGTGAGGTCTGCGCGCTAACCACTCATCCGCTGTGCCGCCCACATCCATGTCATAAAATGGCATATTGTGTCACGCATGAGTCCACAAGGACGAGGCAGCTCTTTATTTGACAGGAGCCAATCGGACTCAATATAACGGCACGGCACGGCGGTCGAGTGGTTAGCGCGCAGACCTCACAGCTCGGAGACTAGGGTTCAAGTCCACCCCCGGCCGTCTCTGTGTGGAGTTTGCATGTTCTCCCCGTGCATGTGTGGGTTTTCTCCGAGTACTCCGGTTTCCTCCCACATTCCAAAAACATGCTAGGTTAATTGCCCACTCCAAATTGTCCATAGGTATGAATGTGAGTGTGAATGGTTGTTTGTCTATATGTGCCCTGTGATTGGCTGGCGGCCATTCCGGGGTGTACCCCGCCTCTTGCCCGAACACAGCTGGGATAGGCTCCAGCACCCCCGCGACCCTTGTGAGGAAAAGCGGTAAAAAATTAATGACTGAATGAATGAACTCATCACACAGCAACTTAACAATCAAAAGATATTTATTCATGAATTACTACTCAATGAATTAGCAATGTTACCGCCAATGTAGCAAGGGACAACCGTAGGAAGGAATCTTTTTGTTTTCTCTTCCACTTTTCTCCAACTTTAATGCCATCTTGCGACTTCCTGTTTATTTATTTGTACTTTTTTTGTAAAGTGGAGCAGTCGGCTTGAACTTTATTGGATGATGACCAACTAAAAACAGATATTGGATAGCGGAGTGTATGCTTTTAGGATGGATGGCCGAGACGACACAGATGTGTGCGTACATGTACATAAATCACCATCACACATAATAATGCTAATATACTGTATATAGTACACAAACACACACACACACACACACATAGAAGAGCTGGCCAGATTACAGTTGGCGTACTCATGAGTCTAGACAGGAAGCGTGTCTGTGCCAGATTAGGGATTTTCTGACACACACACACACACCGAAAAGCACATCCTGGCTTTCTCTTTGTGTGAAGCAGCCAAAATGGCCCCCACAAGCACAGATACTGTATGTCCCTGCAAGGTGATAATGTGACACATGAAAGATAGGAAGACAAGAACACACACACACACATCAGTCACCCCCTTTCAGTGTTTGTGTGTTGTTATTGTTGTTTTTACACAAAGTACCAAAGGTTTTTTGCTACAGGACTGGTTCAGTTTCAGTCAGACTCCCTCCCAGTTGGACAATGGATGATGTACTGGGAGCCAGAAAAGCAAGCTGACTGTCTGTTTTAGGTTGTCAAACGCACCAAGTCTTTATTTTTTATTATTTTTTTAAAGAGTGTGAAAAGTTCATCTCGTCCTTCCCGGGGTACGTCCCGTAGCGTTGTAGCTAAATTAAAGCGAGCCCCTACCGCTGTCATCTGCTCACCTGTAGGCCCTGCCAGGCTGCGGTCATGATCTTTGACCCCAGCACAGATGGGTCCGCATAATAAGACACGCCGTTTTGGACGCGTTTTGATGGGAGGGACGTAGAAGACGTGGAAATGTCTGCATGCTGGGATGGACTCACGGTGACCTTTTTTAGAAGCTGCGTAGTGCTTTTATGTGTGTGTGTGTGTGTGTGTGTGTGTGTGTGTGTGTCGCTACTGTAAACAAACAGTGTGCATTGCTGGCCTGCAGCCAAGGCCTGACCCCGTGCCCCCGTGTATGGCAGCATGCATGAATATGTAAGACCTCCTGCCGCGCTCAACACCGCCGTACAGACACGCAGCATCGAGAGACGCGCTTTAAAAAAAAATGCTGCGTATTGTTTTCAACCACACGCTGCTTCCGTGAAGGGAAAGTCAGCACATTTACGCACAAAAAAGACAACTTTACCCTTCCACTGTCTAACTCTTTTTTTACTCATACAAGTGTTGATTATTAAAACATAAATACAATCTATGGTGTCCTTGGATGCTGCCATGACACATGGAAAGACATTATGGACATACTTGGCACATTTTCATGCACATGCATTCATGTACTGGGCAAATACAGTACATGCCAGCAGAGGTCAGCATCTACTGGTAGAGATGGAAGATGGGTCATTTTGGAAGTAGTGTAACCATGGCAACCAAGACCATGAACATTTGGAGCGGTCTAAACATAACCAGAGCATACAGCTGACAGTAGTGGGTGTTAAATAAATATAAATAATATTTATATAACCCCGTGCATGCGTGGGTTTTCTCCGGTTTCCTCCCACATTCCAAAAACATGCTAGTTTAATTGAGGACTCCAAATTGTCCATAGGTATGAATGTGAGTGTGAATGGTTGTTTGTCTATATGTGCCCTGTGATTGGCTGGCGACCAGTCCAGGGTGTACCCCGCCTCTCGCCCGAAGACAGCTGGGATAGGCTCCAGCACCCCCGCGACCCTCGTGAGGAAAAGCGGTAGAAAATGAATGAATGAATGAATATTTAAATAAGGGCTGCACGGCGATCGAGTGGTTAGCGCGTAGACCTCACAACTAGGAGACTTGAGTTCAAGCCCACCCTGGGCCATCTCTGTGTGGAGTTTGCATGTTCTCCCCGTGCATGCGTGGGTTTTCTCCGGGTACTCCGGTTTCCTCCACCATTCCAAAAACATGCTAGGTTAATTGGCGACTCCAAATTGTCCATAGGTAGGAATGTCAGTCCAGGGTGTACCCCGCCTCTTGCCCGAAGACAGCTGGGATAGGCTCCAGCACCTCGTGAGGATAAGCGGTAGAAAATGAATGAATGAATATTTAAATAATACAGAGGGCTGCACGGCCGTCGTGTGGTTAGCATGCAGGCCTCACAGCTAGAGGACCTGAGTTCAATTCCACCCTCTGTGTGGAGTTTGCATTTTCTCCCCGTGCATGCGTGGGTGTTCTCCAGGTAGTCCTGTTTTCTCCCACATTCCAAAAACATGCTAGGTTAATTGGCGACTCCAAATTGTCCATAGGTATGAATGTGAGTGTGAATGGGAATGTGAGAGACAGCTGGGATAGGCTCCAGCACCCCCGCGACCCTCATGAGGATAAGCGGTAGAAAATGAATGAATTAATGAAATAATACAGAAATATCAATAATGAAATTAATAATACTATACTCCAATCTGAAATGAATGAAGGTACAGTACAATACAGTACAGTACAGTATGTAGAGTATACGTATGACATATGTGCTGCATTAAGATCATATTTACTCCCTTCCTACTTCCATCCGCCAAATAGTCTTCATTTCTCACATGAGTGCCTTCCTTATCATCCCACATCGCCCTCCCGTCCCTCAGCACCTGCCCCCGAAGCCGATAAAACACCCAAATATTCTGTTAAACATGGACGGCCTCTGCCATGTGCTCGCTCCCTGCAATGCCTCCTGGGTAATTATGGTAATAACTCAGCCGTCAAGAGGCGAGGCCGGATGACGAGGTCGCGCCGGCCGGTCGGATCAGAGAAGGAAGGAAGGAAGAGAGCGGCGGACGGAAGAGTCGCGTCACCGTTGGGGGGGTCAAGGTGAAAGCGGGCGACGGCGCCTCCCGTCTCCATATCCCATAAAGCTTTGCTGTCAGAGCAGAGGACGTTGGATGTATGTGGACATTGGCGCTGATCTGTCCTCAAGATGCTGATGACAAGTGTCCACGAAGCGCCATTGTTGATTTGCACAGCCTTGACTGACACACCCCATGGGAAGGTCAAAGGGCGACATGCTATGGGGGCGTCTGCCGGCCCTGCTTGCGCTAGCTATTCTTCATCATCATCATAATTATGACTTTCATATGTCATCATTATGATTTTATGTCAGAATTTTAAAAATTTTAACTTTTTATCTCCTAATTTGGACTTTCTTAACACATAATTGGGATTTTATCTCATCATTTTGACTTATCTCCTAATTATGACTTTTGTATCTCAGAATAATTTTTTTTTTCTATGATTGATTTTCTATCTAATTCTAACTTTTTAGCATATAATTTGTCATTTTATCTCATAATTCTGATTTTATGTAATCATTTTCACTTATGTCTTAATTATTACTTTTGTATCTCATAATTATGATTTTTTTTCCATGATTGATTTTCTATCTAATTATGACTTTTTATAGCATAGGTTTGACATTTTATCTCATAATTCTGATTTTATGTAATCATTTTGACTTATCTCTTAATTATTACTTTTGTATCTCATAATTATGATTTTTTTCTATGATTGATTTTCTATCTAATTATGACTTTTTATCGCATAGGTTTGACATTTTATCTCATAATTCTGATTTTATCTCATCATTTAGATGCAAAATGTCAAATGTCTCTTATTATGACTACTATATTGAGTAATGGGAGTGTAAAGGTGCCTATAGGGGTGTTATGTCATGTCTTGAAGGCTCTAATAATGCTAAAAAAACATATTTACAAGGTTGTAAACAGGTTTTCTGTGCTCAACCTACGAGAATATTCCATTTCTAAATAAAGAAACCTGCTTGGTGGAAGTTCACGTATCATGGTCAGGTCTGGAAGTATTTTTGGGAGTGGTATTCTTGTCTTATTTATCACTTTCTGGCCTTGGCAGAGGTCTGTGTGTTCTGTGCAAACAGCGTTGCCAGGCCACTTGTGCCATTATTTTTTTATGATATTCTCCATAGTGTTGAATTTTTATGCACTTGTGTTATTTTTATGCACTGATCCACAAATGTGTCTCCCGCCCCGCTCCATTGAACCCGTGTTCTTGCTCACGTAGACTCGCACCTACTTTATCTGCCGCCGTTTGTCTGTCCGCCCCTGCGGTTTTATTCCCGACCCCCCCGACCTGCCAAGCACTATAAATATTTATTTGCGTCAGCTTGTCGGTAAAAATAACCGTATTACAATGGAGTGTCCTGGAGCAGGTCCAGGAGTGTCAGCAATCCAGCAGGTCCTCGGAGGGCGCCGGGGACCCGTGTGGCAGAGATATTGATAGCTTTGTGGTTGGCATCACTTAGCCAGGCCATCCTCTGGGTGCTGGGGTGTATTTGTGGAAACAACTTTGGGATGATGCACAGTTGGATCTGTCGTGACATCCACAAACGTCATCCCGACATTTTTATTTTTAACACATGCAGGAATCAGAATGTTGGAGGCTGGAATGTTTACTGCTGAGCCAATCTACTCGATGGGGCCAGTATGAGGGTTTTACCAAGCCTCACTGTCAAATCAGGTAGCGAATGAGTGCTGTTTAAAGCAGTTCGAGACCACCTTGCACCCACATCGTTGACATTTTGCCTCAATCCCCAAACTCATGTCTTGCAAGGTCAATATACCGTAATATAATGCATGTGTTAGCATGCTATACTTAAAGGGGACCTATTATGCTCATTTGTCGGCCTTTTGTATTGTGTTGTGGACTCCTATAGAGAATCTAGAAAAAAAAAGCTTTCTAGATCTTCCAGAATCTGCACCTACTCCAGCTGTATTTCTTTGGATTTTGTGCTTCCTGTGAAAGCGGTCTGGTTTAATTTATTCCACGCTGGGGGTAGAGAGTGTATCTGGCCTACAGTGCACGCCCATATAAGTCAGCCCGTCAATCTGTGACATCACAAATCAGGGCTCACTTCCAAATGCACAAAACTCATTATCTGAAACTTTGGCATGGTTTAACACCAGAATACATTTATAAGTCAGAAATGTGGAAAAAGCATAATTGGTCCTTTTTTAAAGCAGTGGCCATCGCTTGTGTCCATGCTGTGATCTCCATAGACTAGTAGGAGTTAAAGGTGACTGTAGGGGTGTTATTCCAAGTCTAGAGGGCTCTAACAATGGTAGAAATTGTATTTAGAAAGCCTGACACAGGTTTTCACAACTATGAAAATATTGAATTTATTAATGAAGCCTATAGTATATAGAATTGCCTGTGGGGATAATGAGTGTTGCTATGGCGACAAATGATGCGTAGTGATACCCGACTCTGTTTTCTTTGAGAATGTATCAGTTTTGTTTAACGCACCAGCAGATATCAAAACTGTCTGACTTTTTTTTTTCCTTTTTGGGGTGGGGAGGACAAGTCTCACCCAGCAACTTGTGCCTCTCCTCCTCCCTAATCGCCCCGCCCCCTCCACCCGCAACCTTCCACAATGCAATAAATGTCCGGCTATCATTTATTTTAATTCACTCCCTCCCCTCCTGCACAGATGAAATGGACTGGTAACCTTGTAGGACAAGGACGTGCATGCCGTCTGCCGTCACTGGCTGACTTATGCTCCATTCCTCCAACATTGGGAGAGAAAGAGAGAGGATGATGAAGAGAAATAGTCTGGCATGCAAATTGCCCACTGCCATGTCCAATGAAGAGGCTCGGGGTGGAGGCTGTCACCGTAGGAACAGGCGGACGGGGCTAACGAGGCCGGCCGAGGGAGGAAAAGGAGAAGACTGTGAGATTTATTTGGCCAAGTGAGGCCTTGATGAGTGGATTATGTGGAGACTAATGAGTGAGTCGGTGTAGGATGTAATTGACCGAGGATGAGAGCCACTTTGGAGGAGCGGTGTTCCGCTGGAAAGAAACTACAGGTGTCTGCCTGCAAAAGTCTTGAAATTTGTGAGGAAAGCTGGATTTAATTGTATTTTATTGACCACGGAAGGGTGCCGGTGTCGGCAATACAGTTACTCAATAGGATACTGTCATGTACAAGAATGAAAATAGAACAATGCCTTGCTTTTATCCTTCTGGTTGTCTTCAAATATTATCCCAAACTAGTCCGTAACAGCGCACAGACTCCATGACCCCTTAGTTTGTCCCAAACAGGATTTTCTTCTTTAAACACATCATGTTTAGTACCTCCCCACATGTATGTAAACGGGTTCCAAAATGAAAACATGAGCAATTTCATGTCAAAGTTGGTGGATGTTTTTTTGCTGACTATGAAGAATTAATGTCTGATTCCATCAGTTTGAATCGGAGTCAGTGGAGAGTCATGACCTCTCCAAAAACCAAACCTTTCCTTAAGACTGTTGTGATGCTGACAGGCGTACACAGAAAACAACATGGCATTGGGTGTCCTTGCAGGAAGTCGAACTGGTGTAACGCCACAGCTTATGGGGCCACATTTCCTGGGGAAACACATTTTTCCACAGGTTACTTTGTACAGGTAACATAGATTTATGGAGACGGTTTGACACTGGAACGGATGAAGTCCTTATAAATATCGTAAGTTGTGTTTAGCATTCCCATCCATTATCATATAAATTTCTATGTTAAATACATTTAGTAAGGCTGCATGGCGGCCGAGTGGGTAGCACGTAGGCCTCACAGTCCTTTTTGAAAACAGTTTGTTATTTTAGTACTAGGCAATATCGTATGGCTTTTGGCTGCTATAATACACTGTCACCGGTCTGTGTGCTAAGGCCAAACCATTTTATACAAATAGGGTGGGGGTGGTTGGTCAATATGGATGTCTTCTAGCTCACTCATTAATGATGTCAAGTTTAAGACAATGGTGATCAATGATGCAGAGTCAGGAAAACTGTTGATCAGCTCACAAATATGATTAGTAAAATATGATGCAGGGCTGCACAGTGGACAAGTGGTTAGCATGCAGGCCTCACAGCTCGAGGAAATGAGTTCAATTCCACCCTCTGTGTGGAGTTTGCATGTTGTCCCCGTGCATGCGTGGGTTTACTCCGGTTTCCTCCCACATTCCAAAAACATGCTAGGTTAATTGGCAACTCCAAATTGTCCATAGGTATGAATGTGAGTGTGAATGGTTGTTTGTCTATATGTGCCCTGTGATTGGCTGGTGACCAGTCCAGGGTGTACCCCGCCTCTCGCCCAAAGACAGCTGGGATAGGCTCCAGCACCCCTCGTGAGGAAAAGCGGTAGAAAATGAAATGAATATGTTCTCCGTCAGGTGATAAAAGACAGCACTCAATTAGCAGTGGAAGCATATTAGCCACTAGAGGGCAGTATTCAACTGCTAGCAACGTATTTTCCAACAGCAGAGGTCTTCACCAGCCACAAAAGAAATAAATAAATCAAATAAATACATTCACAAGAATATTTCTACACTTGTCTCCACATTTCTTGACCCATATTTATTTTTACATTACAGACAGAATTACACAATTCCAATTACATGACAAATAACACATGTTTTTGCCTTTTTCATCTTGACTTTCATCTTGATATTGTATATTTCCCCTCAAATATTTATTAAATCAACCTCTCAGTGCCCCGCTTGTTTGCTGGATGCAGATCCTCTTCACGTGATGACATTTCCTTTTGTGCATCCATCCTGAGGGAACGTCCATATCGCGTCCATTCGTGCAGCTTATCTTAAGTGAGCCGCACAATGCACATTTAAAACAGGCCGGGACACAAATGGGATTAATGCTTTCGATTCGTCGTCTGCAGGCGTTTTCTAGCTGTAATGTTGTTTTGGGTAGATCTCCGTGTACCATGTTTTGTGTGTGTTGAGGGGATACACGGAATGGGGGAATGTGATTACACATTGGCCCCCGCGTTGGCTGTAAAGGAATCTCATTTGCTTGATTTTTGATGGCTTTGGTGGCTTTTGTGGACTGGCAATGCCGAGTGGGACTTTCAAAAGACATAAACATGCTGAATACTGTGGAACCTTTGCACTCGGACACCCCATGCAGGATAACATATTGGGGGGAAATGCTTCTAAAGTTAAACAAAACAATCCAAGTGCTATGCTTTTTCTATGACTTTGTTTTTGTTTTTTGTTTTTTACGAGTCATACTCCAAAATAAATACAAGAAGAAGAAAAAGTAGACTTGGGTGCCGGTGAAGAATGTTAAAATGGGACTCAAACATTGACGCTATATATAATAACTGTTTCATAAAAAATGTTGCAGAAAATGGTATCATGCTAGGCCTCACAAGTGCTTTTTTTATCTTGGAATTTTGTGACTTATTCCAAACTAAAATATAGAAGAACACACTTCAAAGCAGAGGTTAGCTTCTTTTTACACTTAGTATTTCATCGTAGAAGTTAGCCACACTTCCATGCCAGTTGAGAATGTTACATTATTATTAGAAGTAGAAGAGTAAAAAATGTTTTATGATGGTCATGAGTATGATCTTGTTTCCTAGCACCAATCCAAATTATGATTATCATAAAGGTACAGTACCTGTATATCTGGTGCAATTGTGCCGAGACAATACAGGAAGGTGATGTGAAATATCTATTAAAGGGAAAGGAGTGTCTCTAACAAAGATGAATGAGTGACATCGAGCCGGCGCGTGACAAACGAGTGTTTTATGACACTCCCGAGGGGTCCTTATCTCTCATAACCCCTGACCCCTTGACCTTTTCTAAGCACAGGGGCGATTAGAAGTGGCCGGCCAATGAAATTACTGCTAGACTATGTTCATTAAGTTTTGACTTAAATATAGATATGTTTTTTAAACTGCAATGAATATACGTGAAATAATGTTGAATGCTAATACTACAGTTGTATACATTTGAGCATATATACAAAATACTCTTTGAGTTTATTACTGAGTAATTACTAAAGATGTCATTTCATGATCTCTTCAATGGAGACCTTTAGCACCTTTTCCTTGCTTATTGTGATACACACCGCCCTCCCCCACCAAACACCCCCGCCCCGCCCGCGTGCCTGTCCTCGGGCCTGGTGCCCCAAGGGCTCATGGGATGGGAGCGCTCCCTGGAGCTGTCTCTTTCACCGCCTGAGAGACAGAAGCAGCATCTCTTCTCCGTGTGCTTGAAGTGACTGGAATGGAAATATGCATAAGTGGGGAAGGCATAGTGGGACTTGGGGGCCTGACAAGTACAAATATTTTAATAACAAACACTTTTCACTGTTTTTCCTGCAGTAAGAGCACCTGACTTATTATTATTTCACAGCCGGCGCTCATTCCCGTCTGCATCCTTTGACTGCGTGTTTTTTTTTTTTTTTTTTTTATTATGCTGTGGAAAGTTTTTCCAGGCGATATGTCCTTTGGAGAAGTGTCGTTAATCAAAAGTCAAAGTCACCTCAGATCTCACATTAGAATAGGCCAGTTTAGCTGCAGCTGAAATTGCAGCTGACCCCTTTTTGCCCCCAGCACTTATTCAAAATCAGTCGCACGGCCATCGGGGTGGGGTTGGGATGGGGGGTGGGGGGGCTAAAACAACTAAATAGAGTGAGCTTGCGAGAAGCTAGAAATGCCCAATAAAGCAATGTCAACTGGGGGTTTCTTGCTGCAAATCTAACTTACATCTTTTGAATGTGCTGCAAATGTAAATGATACAGAGCTTTTATTCCAAGCAGGAGCGCTAAAAGTACATGGGAAAACATCCCAGTTTAGCGTGAACATGCAACTCTGGCTCTGGCAATGCAGACCTACCAATATGTACACATTTATAGTACTCAACATGCAATTTGACTCTCCATTTTGTTGCATTTTCCTGGTTTCATTTTTAAGTTCAGTCTGTGCAGTACAGTTAAATGAATACATATTATCTAGTAATACTAAAACTAATACAAATACTAATACTAGTTTCTCTAGTATTTCAAATCAGGGGGATTTCTGTCCCCTTAGCTTGCACGCTAGCAACCAAGTAGTGAGATACTCAGTCAGCAAGGAAGCTACCCAGTTAACCAGCTATGTAGCTTGATTGACAGATGGATGAATAGCCAGTTAGCTAAATGGATAGCTATCTAGCTGGTCAACTTGTGAGCCAATTGGTGAGACAGACAGAATAATAAAGACATACTGTACACAAGTGGAGGTTGAGTCCGTAAAGTTGAACAAGTTCAGATGTTGTTAGGGTTTTTTGTTTTTTTTTTATGTCTCCATAATGAGCTGTCAGTCATTTTTCAGCCGGCCAACAACTTTCATCTACTCTGATTCTTCCCCCGGCCTCACCCATTCATCACTCCCTTCCTCTCCTCCGCCAACGCCCCGCCTCGTTTATCACGTCCGCGGGAATAGAGTTTCTCCAGCTGTCAATTTAGGAAATGGAGTGACAAGCCAGACCCCGGGGGACCTCGAACGCTAATCTGCCGCCTGCACATCTCCAAAACATCACGCCTGTTACACACTCCGGAATGTCTTACTTCACCCCGAAATTCATCACGGAAGTCAACAAACGTCAAACAGCAGAGCGCTCCTGTCATATAACAGGATCTTGGGGTGGCCTTTGTCAATTAGTTCTCTTGTTTGTTTTTTTTATGGCTGCCCTCAGTCTCTTCTTGGATAAAAAAAAATCTATTTCATATCCCAATGACTTTTCTCAGTGTAAATTTGAACTGAGAGACTTTTCAAAAAGTTGAGTGGAAATGCGTGCGAGTGAAGTGTCAGGTGCGTTGATGGCTGACAGCGTTGATGAAGCAAGACAAAGGTCTCTGTGTGTCTGTACTCTGCTCTATGATCTTATTATCTGTCAGCCAATTTAACAGAGAGGCCTTCAGGGAGTGACAATGGGGATGCTGGGGACGAGGAAGACACACACACATATATATACACACACACACACACACACACATTTGCTCTAATTCCCACTGACCTCTGCAGCCTCCCCACAATGCCTGTTTTGGTATTTGATGGAAAAATCGATGTTCTTTCTGGCAGAGAACCACCCCTGTGAAGAATTAAAACAAGGCAAGTGTTGGTAGCGGTCACTCAGCGATGCCGCCGTGACTAAAAGTCATTTGCCTTTTTTTTTTTTTTTTTTTTCTTCCCCCCTCCATTCCATTCACATACCCGCCATAAAATGAGAAGGGAGACAAAACTAAAGAGTACAATTAAAGATGCTTTTTGTGAGGTGACATGCATGAAAGGCAGCAATCAATTTAGCAGCACAAACACAAACATGGACGCTTTGGAATTCTAATATTTGGGAGACGTGATATGTGAAGCACTGTAGTTTAAATAAATAAGAGTATTTAACACTTTATTTGGAATGTCAGCGCTAGGGTTCACTGACGCCCTTCGTTCTGCTATTGAACCAACACGCCCGGGTGTTGAGACAGATGCACAGAGTGAACCCTCTTGTCATCCAACCTGCTTGGTAGAGAAGGGGGAGAAAAATAATCATGCATTCACGTCAATGCATCGAAGCCAGCAAAATTAATTGAGTTTGTTTTTATTTATCGATCGCTTAAGATTTATTGATTATGGCAGGCCTAGTAGTTTGTTTCAAAAGTTAGGGTTATTTCTATAATATAATTTTAGGGATGGCCCATATTGGCCAACTTTGAATTTCTGATATCGATATCAGCCGATACTAAAACCGATATGTGTAACATAACATATCTCCTGTGGTGGAATGAACACATATGTGTTGTATACAGCATTTTTTAATATCGGTTTTCATGATCGGGAAAAACTCAGATACCAATATCGCATTTTTATGCTGATTATAGTTATCGGTTCCAATAATTCAATCAGACACAGTCATCTCTTGTTTGTAGTGGTTAATTGGTTAAATGAATGAATTCAGTAATTGGAGCAGAGAAATGCTAAATATGATTTTTAACATCATTAGATCCGTGTAGACTTTAATCGTAGACTGCAATAATTTTTCGGACAATCATTGTCCAGCAAAATGGCATTATGCTAAAATCCAACTTTTGTTGAACTTCTGCGTCATATCTTTCCACGAAAGGATGCTTGAACTCCTAATTGTAGTGCTTTTTGGAGGTTTGATACGTTGGATTTAGAAATGGTAACGACGGAAGTGTTCCCAAATGTTGCTGACAAGGTCAAAGAGTGTCCAGACAGACAGACCTCTCTCTCTCTCTCTCTCTCTCTGTAGCTTTCATGCCAGTCTTGAGGCCTTTTCTGAACAGATGTTGGCATCGCCAGCTGGACATACAGGCGACCTTGGGCAAATCTCAAAGGGTTCTTCTTCTTCTGTTGGCACCCAAAGTCTCCCCACCGGCACTGGAGAGACCCCCACTGCAGTAGTGTATAGATGTATAGTGCCGTGTGTGTGTGTGTGTGTGTGTGTCATTCAAGCTTGAGTGTTCAGGTAGCAAGCAGTGAATCAATCACATGGCCTGTGTAACAGCACGCTAAATGAAATTCAATGGACTGATGGAGTGAGTGATGGATGATTCACATACATACAGCCAGAATTAAGTGGTGGAGAAACACACAGAGTGGAGAAGGTGAGGGTTGGTTAGCTTTCCTAGTGGGTGTGTGTGGTTTAAAAAAAAAAAGTAGACGTGGGGCGCCCTGAGGAGAGGCTGCCCACATCTGCCCTCCTAGGAAGCAGCAGCATGCAAGAGAGTGTGTGTTTGCCATCTGGGCACTGGACTGCACGGTGAGCCAGGCCACTTTTAATCTGCTCAGCGCCACCCAGCAAGGTCAACGCTTCGGCAAGGACAGCCCCGCCGCCCCCGTGACACCCGACAGCGCGGGGGGTCTATCCATAATAGATAACAGCTGGCTTTAGTGTACTTCTTCTCTTTGCCTGGGGCAGCGGTGTCGGCCATCGTTCATTCCTACGCCCAGTGTCCCGTCCGTCCGTCCGCACTGGGCGTCTCCCCGGTAGCTACACGCCTCTTTGCCAAAATAGGACAGAAGGTGCTTGGACAAAAGAAACATTCATCTGGACGTAGTGCGGCGTGCCAACATCTACCTTCATGCATTTTAGCCCCCTTTAATCAAGCCTCCCATAACGGTGACCATCAATGCACTGCCAACATGCTCTGTATTAACTGTAACAATCCCAATCAAACTCATACTGTAGATATGGAAGCTCATAGCAACAAAATGTTTTTGACCTAAAGACTTCGACTTCGTTTCTCAACCGTTTTAGAACTTTCCATTGTCAAAATTCTCAACTCATTCATTCATTTTCTACCGCTTTTTCCTCACGAGGGTCGCTGGGGGCGCTGGAGCCTATCCCAGCTGTCTTCGGGCGAGAGGAGGGGTACACCCTGGACTGGTGGCCAGCCAATCACAGGGCACATATAGACAAACAACCATTCACACTCACATTCATACCTATGGACAATTTGGAGTGGCCAATTAACCTAGCATGTTTTTGGAATGTGGGAGGAAACCGGAGTACGCAGAGAAAACCCACGCATGCACGGGGAGAACATGCAAACTCCACACAGAGATGGCAGAGGGTGGAATTGAACCCTGGTCTCCTAGCTAATGAGGTCTGCACGCTAACCACTCACCCGCCGTGCCACCAAAATTCTCAACTCATTCGGGATATTTAGCCTTCCTGATACAGTGGCAGTGGTGGTTAGCATTGCTAGCATGCTAAAGGGGCATACTGGTATTTCTAGCTATTTTCATGGGTAGACCTCTTCTTTCTTTCGGCTTTTACCTTCAGGGGTCGCCACAGCAAATCAGTGACTTCAATTCAACCCTGTCTTCTGCATTTGTCTCTCTGACACCAACTACCCTCATTTTCATGGTTAGACCCATTATCTTTACAGGTGTTAGCATGCTAACATTAGCATGTTAGCAAAGATAATATGGTAATATTGGCACAGTAGCATTTTTAGCCATTTTCATAGGTAGACACATGTACTGTCGTGCTCGGTGTTAGCATGCTAATGTTAGCATTGGTAGCATGCTAACATTCGCATTTAGCATAGCTACAATGGTAATATTGGCATAGCAACATTTCTAGCTGTTTTCATCGCTACACTGTTACATAAACACATAGCACTATCATGCTAGGTGTTATCATGCTAATGTTGGCATGTATGACGCTTGGTTCTTTGACTGCTTTTCTAGTTGTTGCAATATTGGTGATAGCATTATTGCTTACTATTGAACACACTGTATGCTGATGTGAAATTAAAACACATTTCTGGGATGCGTTCAAGGGTGCCTTTTGGCACCAGAAAGGTTAAAAATCATGCACTGATACTACACCGATCGTAAAGTTTCATCTCTCTTCTGTGTGCCAACGTTCAAAGCAAACGAACCGTCCAGTGTGGATGGCGGCGTCCACGCTGAGCAGCTCTAACGGTCGAAGTCGTCCATCAAAGTGTGATTTCCAAGAGACAGAGAGAGCAGAGAAAGCGAAACCATTTTAATTGCAAATGACCTAAATAAGATTAGCGAGGTAGGCAGTCCGCTCCCTGTTAATTATCACCACGCAGTAGTCAATTAACAGCGCTAACGATGGGACACTTAGTGAGCGTTAACCCAATTTACCACAGCTAGGGAGAGCAGCGTGGGGCTAACGTAAGGTGGGGGGATTATCTGCATTACAGATGCTTAATAAAAAAATACATTCATAAATAAATACAAATAAAACCAATAGTGATGTAAAACAAATAAATGCAAGTAAATAAGAAATGACTGGAAGTGTTTTGGTTGTGTTGGGCACCATGTGTGCATAATGGGACTCATTCGCGGGGGTAATTAGCAGGGATGCTACTTTCCACTTAACAGCATTAGCCATGGCGGCCAGGATGGCGCGCTCCGATTTAACACTTGTCACTAGGCCTTGGCTTTGAGAGGCATGGGTGACTGACAGGTCGACACATTTAAGTGTCTGGTGTGTGCGGCTTTGTGCAAGTGTGTAGAGAGTTTAGTTTCCTTGGCAAAGGCCTTTGTTAGCGAGTATGCTACTTCCTTGGGTCATAGAGGATGATGAAACAATGTTTTTTTTTTATTCTTTTAAATTCTAATTCTTTAAATTCTTTTAAATTCATAAATTTCTATTATGACTCAAATGTCCTTAAACAAACGTGCAAAAGTTTTAGAGAAACCTATTTTTTGTTTTCTCTGTCCATTAGCTATGTTAGCTAGCAGGTTACTTCCTGGTTCCCAAAGCGGTCACTTAAGACGATTGGGTCGTACTATTTTTTATTATTGGGCAGGAACAGTTCTATTATGACTGAAAATACATAAAGAGTCCTGTGGGAAAATATTTTTTGGACTGTTGCGTTTGTGTGTAAGCTCGCAAGCTACTTCCTGGTTTGTGGAAGGCGGACTGGACTTAAGGCGGCGAGGAAAGGAAGAAAGGAAAAATTGGTGATGTAGTTTTTTTGCTGAATATTTCTCCAACATTTTTACCAAAGGCTGTGAGCGTTCCTTTTCCATGTTCATTTACTTTCACTCTGTGACATTCAGGCATGTTTATCAGACAGTCCTTGTCCAAAATGACATACGTGGCCCGCTAACATAAATCATCATCACGCGCTGGCCCCGCCCACCCATTTTCATCTGTGTAACTGGAGCTCAGAGCGTCAGCAGGAAGTGTATTTGTGCGAGTGGCGGCATATTGATCATCGATCTGGCGCCATCGACCCAAACCACCTTAAGTCCCGCCCCCTTTTGCAGGCCGCAGGAGGAATCTTTGCCCTTTATTTTCTATGTCTCTATATGTCTTTAGTCTTGTAACATAACTTTGTTTGTAATCAAATTCTTCAAAATATTACAACTTAAATCTTTTTTTTTCAGTCTGAGGTTCCCTGGTCCCACGGCTGCATAATCCTTCCAAGCGTTGAATTTCTGCCACCTCCTCGACCGCCTCCGTTGTTGCAGTAAAGCAGCTGTCTAACAGGTGTGTCGGCCCTTCTCTCCCCACGAGCCAAATGGCGTCCAATCAGCGAGCTAGCGCGGGGCGGGGCGGGGCCCGGCTGGCAAAGTTAGCTGGCGCTGACTCGCAAATCCTTTTGGCATTTTGGCGTGGCCATCGACCTCCCTCCATTTCATTTAAAGTTTGGCCCGCAGGAGGCGGGTTTGGCGGTTCATCGGACATATAACAGCTCTGTTATCTTTTATGTTCTATTGTGCACTCAGCGGGACACAACATTTGATTGACACTCTCATTTAACAATATGTGTATTGTAAACACTACCAAAATATTCCCGCGATCGCGTTTGGAACCAATTAATCGAGCTAAACAAGACACGGCGCTTATATTTTAGTTGTTTGAGTTACAATCAAATCATTCATTTTCCCACCGACGATCCACACCAAAGATTTATACTGGAATTACGTCTTGATTTCTTTATCCGCGCCACAAATGTCCACCCGTAAAAAAAAAAAAAAAAAAAGCCACGACCGTATGACGAGCAAATCGATAAACACGTAATTTACAAACTACAGGGCGGCTAATCAATGGGTGTAAAAGTGTATGAAATATACATTACAGCGACTCGTGCTACAGCGGCCAATATATGGACTTAAGATAAATGCCTGTGCCATTTATTTGTGTCACTATTGATTCTTCAATCTATCGGCTGAACCCCCCCCCCCCAGAATCGTCCGTCTTGTGCCGCTTCCTTTCCCTCCCTGAGCTGATTTATGGTCCCGAGGGTGGCGCCAGCTGCTGTTGGTTAAAGTCGCGCAGAGAGTGGAAGTAAAGAGGCTTTAATGTCGTTTTAAGAAGTCTTTTACTGGATTTTTTTAGGGAAGTGGACGGCGGCATGCTGTGCTGGGACTTGCACTATATCATCGTTTCATTTCAACGCGTATCTCTTTGAGCTTCGTGTTGAAAGGCCATACAGTCGTGATTAAAATACCAGTGATTGCTCTTGTTTAAATGTCTTTTTTTTTTTTTTTTTTGTCCAGCCACCCACAATGAGGCGATTGCGTGCTATTAGAATAACAAATGCACCGCGGTCCTGATTTAGTGCGGCGCTGGAGCCCCCTGATGTATATTAATAACACAACACGGCACCTCTTACCCAGAATTCATCATTCACTCGCGCTAAAAGACAGCGCAATCCTTGTTTTCGCTGGAGCCCGCATCCGAGTCATTTATTGTGTCGGCTGTGTCCACACGTCCTTCACCTTCCACGTGCAGTGCCACCTCCCATTATGATCATGCTCTTCCAACACCACTTCTTCACCAAGTAGTACAGTTTGCTTCGGTTTGGTCAGGGATTTAGTTTGTGTTCCAACCAATAACTGCTTTGAATGCCAAACACCAAATGACCGGAATGTCCAGCATTGTTTTCCTTTTGCCTTATTTCAACATATGGTACCTCGTCTTCAAACGACCCCTGACCCCTATTGGGTACTAGAAATGGTACACAATTTGTTGTGCTTTTGCAGGGGACACTGGCATACGGTATTTCCATGATCCTTTCAAATACGATTTTTGGCATTATTAAAACTCTCTAGACATGAAATAACACCCCTATAGTCACTTTTACACTTGCATTACCCAATATAGTAGATGTAATAATGGAAAAATAAGACTCACATGTTAGCATGCGTGGGTTCTCTCCGGGTACTTCCTCCCACATTCCAAAAACATGCTAGGTTAATTACCGACTCTTAAATTGTCAATAGGTATGAATGTGATTGTGAATGGTTGTTTGTGTATAAGTGCCCTGTGATTGGCTGGCGACCATTGGTGAAGTCACCTGGGATAGGCTCCAGCATTCCCCCGCAACCCTAAGGAGGATAAGCGGTATATAAGATGAATGGAAGTTAGCATTGACAGTGTAGAATACTACACTTTATGGTTAAAGAAAGACTTCAATGGCTTCAATTAATAAGCAGTGAACATTCACACAGGAGCTGCTGTCGGCCACTCTCTACACTGCTAAAGTCGAAATATTATTAAAATTTCTTTTAATGGTGTGTTCTGTGCACAGTGTGAATGACTTAGGTTTGATTGATGAATTCAGGAATAAGATCCGACTTACCAAAAGTGGAGTTATATCACAGTCTAGGAGCAGAGCTCATAGGTAACCTGAGGACTACCTGTATTTTGTACTACGTTGGTATATTTGGACTATTTTTACAATTTTAGCATAAGATTTTGGGACACTTCTTGATGAGAATATCACTTTCTGTCTTCTTGCATTTGATTTTTTTTTCAAGCTGCTAAGTAATGTGCAAAGCATTTGCATTTCATTCCCTGGCATGAATATTTTTTAATCATGTTCCCGCGTGGCCCTGCCCAGCGCTCTTGTTTAAGTCAGGCCAGCGCTTCTTATTGAGTGAGTGGTGTGCGGCTTCAAGCTGTAAGTGATGACTGCCGCTGACGGATTGTCCTCTGCCGCACCGGCTGCTCCCACTCCTCCCAGACACAGCAGCCGCCCCCCCACCATCTCTCCCTGAGTGGACGTGAGGGCTCACCCGGCGGTGCAAGACGAATAACACCTCCGCCGGGCCATCAGTCCATTCCGCAACGAGGCGGCTTACCTTTCAGTCGATGGCAGTCCGTGTAGTGTAGAGTCAGCTTCCTGTGGCGTCCCCTGACTGTCATTGATGGCCACTGTCATAATGGAGCACTGCTTAGTATGCTTGGCCAGGGTAAAATGGTGTCATATGTACGGATACCCCATTGGGTACATGACATTTGTGGTAAACCCCATGGATTGTGCTCAAAATACTTTGGTAATACTATAATATCAAAGTTTTTCATCCTTGAACAAATGGTTTATGAGTTGTATGCAATGAGTTGTCCAGCAAAGATGTTTTCAGTGATGGCGGCCATGTTTTTTTCTACCAATCCTGGTCAAATTTTACACCTTAATGTGTGTACTAAATTTTGCAGCGATTCAGCTTAACACCTTAAAGCAGGGGCTGTTTTTTTCTTGGCCTCTGGCACATTCTTAAAAATACTGTATTTTCCGGACTATAAGTCGCACTTTTTTCATAGGTCGGCTGTTCCTGCGACTTATAAATGAAAAAAACTGTTTATATTCCATAAACACTGGACACCTTTTCTGTTCATGTTTATTTTTTGTGTAGCTGAATAACCATTGTGTTAGCATATCTTACACATATTCAGCCTGTTCTCTATTCTTTTATTGTTAGAACCTGCCTTCCAAGAGGACGAAATGTCGGTTTTGGTCAAGTAGTTTGTAAAATAAATTATCCGCAAAAAATGCGACTTATACTCCAGTGCGACTTATGTATGTTTTTTTCCTACATAATTATGCATTTTTGGCCTTTTGTGCGACTTGTAGTCCAGAAAATACGGTACATTCTGGAGCTACTGCCACTGCAGCAATGACCAAATTATGACAAACTACTGTAAGTACTGTAGTTATCATGAGCGTGCCTGATACTACATGGTCACAGTATGTCTGTAAAACCTTGTTGGAGGGTTTTGGAGGTGTTTTAATAGGCTGAAATAGGTGTTCTCCATTATATGAATTGATGAGCTGCCAATTTTTTATTTAAATATATAGTGTGTTCTGCAGAGGTGTGTGAGAAATTTCAAGTCCAAATTATGGCGTTCAGGAACAGCGCCACCATGTGGTGTATTTGTCCTCTTGGAAGGCAGGTTCTAACAATAAAAGAATAGAGAACAGCCCTCTAAAGATAAAATAACACAACTCACCAAACAGGGCGGCACGGCGGTCTAGTGGTTAGCGCGCAGACCTCACAGCTAGGAGACCAGGGTTCAATTCCACCCTCGGCCATCTCTGTGTGGAGTTTGCATGTTCTCCCCGTGCATGCGTGGGTTTTCAACGGGTACTCCGGTTTCCTCCCACATTCCAAAAACATGCTAGGTTAATTGGCCACTCCAAATTGTACCTATGGACAATTTGGAGTGGCCAATTAAAATTGTACCTATGGACAATTTGGAGTGGCCAATTAACCTAGCATGTTTTTGGAATGTGGGAGGAAACCGGAGTACCCGTTGAAAACCCACGCATGCACGGGGAGAACATGCAAACTCCACACAGAGATGGCCGAGGGTGGAATTGAACCCTCGGCCTCCTAGCTGTGAGGTCTGCGTGCTAACCACTAGACCACCGTGCCGCCCTGTCCCAAAGATAATAGCAGCAAATGTTTTAAACACATTTTCACGCGGTTTCACGGTTCATGAGTAGAAGGTTCCACTAACAAATACACACAGTCTGTAAATCAGCACAAGTGTGCATGATTTCCCTCAATGAGCGTCGTGTTTTAACGCGATCAAAAGCGATCTTTCAAGAAAGCGAGACAGGGGAGAAAGACAAGTAAATGGCTTGTCTTCTTACTCCACTCTGCTATTACTCAGGAGGAAGGTGGCGCCATGAAAGATGAGCTTCAGTTGATAGACTCGTGATTCGTTAACTTCACAGGCACTCTCGGGGAATCCTGAGGCCACGCTCCCCCTGCCGCCGCCCTGGGCAATTATTCTCTTTTTGAAATTCAACATGCACATGAGAGTGTGTGTGTGTCTGTGTGTGTGTGTGTGTGTGGCTGCTATGAATGCAGGTTTGTGCAGGATCTGCATGCGTATCCCCCTAACTTATCTTAAAAGCGCCCAAATCCGCCGGCGCCCCATAGCAGCAGCAGTCAAATACGCTAACATCTAAAAGCTCTGCTACCTAGTGGTGGCTCGCTCCATAGATGAGACCCTCCGAAAAAACTGTGAGCTGACAAAGAACATACCTTCAATTAGCCAAACCATTAACATTTTAGAGGAAGCCAGTGTTTGGATCCCTTGGGCTTCCCGTCACTCCCCCCACTGATGTCCTTTTCATATTCAAATACACAACTTAAAAGTGCACCATATCTAATCCAAAAAATTGGTCTTTTAGTTGGAGTTAATGCTTGGAGGTGTAAATGCCAGCTGATGGAAGAAGAAGAAGACGAGTTAAACAATCATCATCATCATCTCCCGTGAGCCCTAACACACAAATCTCCCAGAAAGAAGCCTCGGTGGTATAGTCTTTTCTAATTTAGAAGGCGATTAGTCAATCAAACCAGCCTGCTTTCATTCAAATAAGGGTTGCTTCAGTGGATATGTGGTTTTTATGCTGTGTCGGGCTCCTGGCCACTAATGATTTGTTCCATTTTGGGGAGTCCGGCTGCAGAATTGACAACAACACAGTCATCTGCATAGAAACAGGAGTTCAGAACATCATCGCCATCTATAGCCCTGCCATGCATGTTGCAGTCGTCCTTTGCTACATTGCGGTTGAGACATGGCGGCTTCACTCTATTGCGTTTTTTTGTTGTTTTGTGGTTGAATATGGTCTATTATGAGTAAAAATTTAAAAAAGCATATTTTAGCAAATTGTACACAATCTTGTCCTGAATTAAGCATTTTCATACATAAATATGGCTAAATGAAAAAAAGTTAAATAACTTAAAATAGAAATACAAGGGAGAGAGAGCATTCAAATTGTGAATGTAGGGTTCTACTTTAGCCACTAGGTGTCATTAACTGTTTGGTGAGTTCATTCATTCATGCATTTTCTACCGCTTTTTCCTCACGAGGGTCGCAGGGGGGTGCTGGAGCCTATCCTAGCTGTCTTCGGGCGAGAGGCGGGGTACACCCTGGACTGGTCGTCAGCCAATCACAGGGCACATATAGACAAACAACCATTCACACTCACATTCATATCTATGGAGTTCATACAATTTGGAGTCGCCAATTAACCTAGCATGTTTTTGGAATGTGGGAGGAAACCGGAGTACCCGTTGAAAACCCACGCATGCACGGGGAGAACATGCAAACTCCACACAGAGATGGCCGAGGGTGGAATTGAACCCTGGTCTCCTAGCTGTGAGGTCTGCGCGCTAACCACTTGACCGCTGTGCCGCCCTGTTTGGTGAGTTGTGTTATTTTATGTTTAGAGGGCTCTAATAATGTAAAAAAAAAAAAAAAAATTCTAAACAGGTTTTCTATGCTAAGCTTATGAAAATATTACATTTATTAATACCGGATCCTATTTGCGGAAATTCACGTATCGTGGTTTGGTTGGGAACCAATTAACCGTGTGATACACTATACAATTGTACAGCATTTATGTAGATTTGGTTGTCGTCCCATAAACGTCCACTACGACGTGCCTCTTCTTCTGTGAATATCATCAAATGATCCGTTGTCAGTTACTATTATTACGGGGTGTCACATGAGTAAATATTTCATGACGCCATATGCGGTACAACAAAGGCACCGAATTGAGACGTTGACTGACTTAAGGGGAAACGCCGCCTGAAACGTTGAAATTATGTATTGATTTCCTGCTGTCTTTCGCCCCAGTGCATCCGTGTAATTGCCTCTTTGCCACCGCGGCCCGACCGCGGAGGTATCACAGCCTCTCGGAGAGTTGGTTAAAAACAGCTCCAGTCCAGCGAACGACTTGTGTTGCGTGGAGGGTTTTTCCTCCATCGTCAGCATCGACACACTGCTGAGCCCTAACTTTTTTTTTTTTTTCTTCTTCTTTTTCAGGGGTTTGTCCTTCTGTCGGGTCCCACTTTGGTGCACAGGATATTTCAGGAACGTCTGCAGGGGATTTCATCACATCTGGCACAAATGTCCACTTGGACAGGAGGAGGAGACACTGATTTGGGGTCAAAGGTCAAGGTTGGTGTGACCATGCAACATTTTATTTTTTTATGGGGACCGTGGCTTTAAAAATAACGTATAAAGGACGCACAAATTATGTTCTATCAGTGGAAACGGCATAGATCAAAGATCTGTAAGACCTCTGCTCCTAATGTGGTAACAGCCTGACTCCGCCACTAATGATGGGACTGAGATCATGGCCTTAAGGCTAGCTGGGCCCTCCCTTTGAGATCGAGTGAGAAGTACTGTCATCCGGGGAGAAACTCAGTGTAGAAGCACTGAGAGGAGCCAGATGAGGTGGCTTGGGCGTCTGGTCAGGATGCCTCCTGGAAGCCTCCCTGGGGAGGGGTCCGGGACAAGTTGGTCTTGGGGAAGAGCCAGGAAATGGAGAGACTGTGTCTCTCAACTGGCCTGGGGATCCGCCGGAAGGAGCTAGACCAGGAGAGGGATGAATATGGGCTTTCCTGACCTCGGAAAAGCAGTAGAAGATGGATGGATGTCAAAATTTTTTATGTAAAATGACTTTTTTAATCTAGTAGAACTTGTGGCCTTTTTAAGTGCACAATGACAAAGTACTAAATTTGTGGACTCCTGATGCGGCTCTTAAGCTCTCTCAGGATGCTCGGCCTGTCTCCAGAAAATAGAAGACAATGAAATTCTCCTTAAGAAATGTCTTCTATTTAGGACAATGAGTCTTGTGGGATTTCCTGGAGTTTTCTTTTCAGGTGAAAGCATAGTTGAACTACCTCTTAACCTGACACAATGGTGGAGTCCTGTAGCGTGTCAGACACAAGACACCAAAAGCGGTTCAAAAATGGATTCGTATTCCGCTGCTGTGTCATTGTGTGACTCCGTCTGTGCTAAATTGCTCCTGCGGAATCCAATAGTGTTTTCTTTGCTTTGCTAATTATTAATTACCCGTCTCCATGCATATGTGTTTATTCCTAATTGCATTTGATGGATGACTGGCAGCTCTGACACCTCATTAGAGCGGATTAATTGAACGACACAATATTTATGTCTCGCGCAATGACCAGTTATCCCGCCATCTATCAGCGGGATGATCTCGCTGATTGAAAACCACTGGTCCGTGTAATCCTAATTATTTGGAATTAGAAGGGAATTTATGGCTTCTCGTGGCGTTTTCTGTGATGACGGCAAATTGGAAACATTAACTGCATAACGAGGGAGAAAATGAGGGGAAGACACAATCATGGAATTAATGTGGGTGAATGTCGGAGAGAGGGGGGGACGCTTCAACGTATTAAACAAACCAGGTGCGTGCCTGAAAGACCTGCAGGGTTTTTTTTACTTTACAGGGATAAGTCTAAAAATCCATGACGGGATCCATTGTGTGGGATTCATTCTTGATTCCGTTGATTTGGGTGTAAGTAGTTTTGCAGTGGGGCTTACATCCACTCAATAACCTGCATGGAAACAGAAGTTCAGAACATCTCATCCCTTAAATCAAACTTTTAAAAAATGCATTGAATGGTAAAACTAAATGACAGCGGTTAATGGTTAATGTGGTTAGTAACCACCCTACCTAACCCTAACCACTACTCATTAGTTCTTCATTAGTTCCTCAGTAACTACTCCAAATGTGTGTGCGTCAGTTCCCCAGTAACTACTCTAAATGTATGCGCCTTAGTACCTCAGTAACTACGCTAAATGTATATGCCTTAGTTCCTCAGTAACCACTCCAAATGTATGTGCCTTTGTTTCTCTGCAACTACTCTAAATGCATGTACCTTGGTCATTAGTTCTTCATTAGTTCGTCAGTAACTACTCTAAATGTATGTGCCTTAGTTCCTAATTAACTACTCTAAATGCCTGTGCCTTGGTTGTTAGTTCTTCATTAGGTCCTCAGTATCTACTCTAAATGTATGTGCCTCAGTTCCCCAGTAACTACTCTAAATGTATGTGCCTTAGTACTTCAGTAACTATGCTAAATGTGTGTGCCTTAGTTCCTCAGTAACCACTCCAAATGTATTTGCCTTAGTTCCCCAGCAACTACTCTAAATGCATATGCCTTGGTCATTAGTTCCCCAGTAACTACTCCAAATGTATGTGCCTTATTTCCCCAGTAACTACTCTAAATGTATGTGCCTTAGTACTTCAGTAACTATGCTAAATGTGTCTGCCTTAGTTCCTCAGTAACCACTCCAAATGTATTTGCCTTAGTTCCCCAGCAACTACTCTAAATGCATATGCCTTGGTCATTAGTTCCCCAGTAACTACTCCAAATGTATTTGCCTTATTTCCCCAGTAACTACTCTAAATGTATGTGCCTTAGTACTTCAGTAACTATGCTAAATGTGTGTGCCTTAGTTCCTCAGTAACCACTCCAAATGTATTTGCCTTAGTTCCCCAGCAACTACTCTAAATGCATATGCCTTGGTCATTAGTTCCCCAGTAACTACTCCAAATGTATGTGCCTTATTTCCCCTGTAACTACTCTAAATGTATTTGCCTTGGACATTAGTTCTTCATTGGTTCCCCAGTAACTACTCTAAATGTATGCATCTTAGTTCCTCAATAACCACTCTAAATGTATGGCCCCTAATTCCTCAATATCTACTCTAAATGCATGTGCCCTAGTTCCTCGGTAACTACTCTAAATGGATGTGTCCTAGTTCCTCAGTAACCACTCTAAATGTATGTGCCTTGGTTCCCCAGTAACCACTCTAAATATATGTGCCTTAGTTCCTCAGTAACGAAAGAGAGAGTCCAACCAGCATCCTACAACAGATTGTCGGTCCTTGGAGGTTCTGCCGTATTGTTGAGTTGCCAAATGTAGATTGTCATCAACAATGTTTCCTGCAGACATTTGTATGGAGGAATGCCCACAGGATTTCCCACACATTTAACTTGTATATTTATTATTCTCTCGTCAATCCACCTCTATTGAAAACACGCGCCGGCATAACATTTGGAACCTTATTATATATTTGTCTTTTTATGAAAAAGTTGCCCTCAAAAGAGCATTTCCACTGAACTTGATATAACCCTCCTCTAACTTCTGCAAAGCTTTTGCCCTCATGGGACGAGCGCACACTAAAATCCAGCATTTGAGCTCACAGAGAAGCAACAAGGCCCAGAAGAGCAAGGCTTTTACTATCATACAGTATAGGAAAGCCTCCAGGAACACACTTCTTTCCCAGGTACTGAGAACTTCCTAAAGCTGATGTTTTTCTTTTTTTTTTTCCCCCCTCCAATCTAACTTTTTTAACACTGTTAGCCGTCTCCCTCGTGGTCTGGGAAGTGTTGACTGAATGAAGCTGTTTGCCTCTTCCGACAAAGCGTTTCTCCGTACAGAACTCATTCATTGCTGTTATTTCAAAAAGGAGTCAATCATTTAGCGGCTAACAAATAAACATGGAGCGGCCATCTTGGTTTCAGGTGGGTCCATGACCATCATTACATCTGAATGGGATGCTAACCAAGGTGATAGCACCTACACGACCATCTTTGGCGGGCAGAGCACCCCCCCCCTCCATTGTATCCTAATGATGGGTTCCCAGGCCATTTGAGAGACATAGTCTCTCCAAAGTGTGTTGGGTCTTCCCCGTCCAACCTCCCTTTCAGCTCAGCTCCTGACTTCCTCCTTTAGAGGATTGTATCTTGTACCAAGCTCTCAAAATTGAGCTGTCCTATCCAGTCAAACTGGTGTGTGTCCCACCTAGTCTCTGAGCATGTTTGGATAAGAGGCGAATCTAAGACCTGGACCTGAACAGTCCAGTTGTGATGGATCGAACGCCCTGAGAATACATTGACCTGAATGAATGAAAATATTAACACCACCTGAAGTCCTCATTTGACGCTACCTGCATCAACGCAAGGCCATCTCCATGATGGAGTCACCTCTTGTGTCATTGTCGTCTCCAAGGCGGATCGATACCTTCAACTCAGATTCATTCCAATGAGTTGCCTGGCACGGCGTCAGCGTCTTGTGTCGTGCGCAGCGTGTAGCCTGCTGATCAAAGACGCCGTCAACAGGTAGCGTTTGCTTCTGACTCATTGAAATACACCAATGAACACAAAGTACTGCAAATGAGAGCACACCTGTGAGAAAGTTGTGTGCACGTCTGTGAAGTAACTTCAGTGAATTCTCTTCATGGAGCTTCCGCTTGAGCTCCTATCTCGCCGCGCCCACGGGCTACCAGCAACTCTTCAATAGTCGCCTTCACTCGGAGGAACTTGGGTACAAAACTTTTCATTTAGGAAGCGCTTGATCGGGGAAAATGGCGCTCTTATCCCATCCCGATACTGCGATAAAAGGCACTTTCTACCTAAATGAACCACGCGGACGAGCAAATTTCGGGGAGCCCTGGGAAACGTTACGGTTCTCTTTAGCTGCTAGCAATGACACGCTAGTTCAGAGCTTCTCTCAGTCGGAGGATGGGACGTGCGTCGCTTCACAGAAAGACGCCATGCAGTCATCCCTCGCCGCTTTGCGGTTCAAAGATCACTCCCTCATCCTATTGCGTTTTTTCCTAAGTGAATTAATTAATAAATGACTGGTTTTGTGGTGGACTATGGCCTATTATCTGTCCAAAAATATGCATATTAAACAAATTGTATTATTATTATTTATTATTATTTTATTTTTGGTATAAGTGAAACATTGTTGAGCATTAACTAAGTGAACTAAAATACAAACCCAGTTTAAGGCATTAATGGAGGTTAATGAACTGTCGTCTACACTGGCCACTAGGTGTCACTAGTAACATGCAGCTGACTTGATCGCCGTCAACAACAATTATTGCAGGTTTGAATGATCTCACAACAGGCACAATAACAGTAATTATCGTAATAATAACAACATGGGCTACCGTTGTGGCAGTACTGAATCCCTTCCTGTCACTTCCTGTCCACACGAGCATGAATCTTATTTCTTATTTTTGAGTGTAAATGTAACTAAAGGGGTGTTATTGTATGTCTAGAGTGCTCTAATAATTTAAAAACCAATACGTAGAAGGTTGTAAACAGGTTGTCTATGCTCTAGCTATGCTAATATTTAACTTACGAGACAGGAAACCTACTTCATTTCATTCAAATTCATTTATTGTGGTCGGGGCTGGAGCCCATTAATACTCATGAGCTCCCTCTGGTGGCCCATGAACAGCCATTGGCCAATGAACTACTCTGCTGGGAATAATGCATTATGGGAAGAAAGTTAAAATAGTTTTTTTTATTTTAAACTTGCATTGGTTCTTGACTTGTATATTACTTAGCTACATTTTGAGTGTTAAGTTACTGTGTGATGATTTTAGCTTTATATCTGCGATTTCCAGTGGGTTGACAAGCTCATGAAAGAAAGAGCTACTGTTTCTTCACTGACTCACGAGCGGCGCGTTCTGAAGTATAGGAGATGTCACCACATTAGAAAATGATCATAATTAATTTAGCCGAACTGCTGTATAAGCAACAGGGTTCAAGGTTTAAGAAAAAAGTAGCGGCTTACTGTATACACCGGAAATGACGACACTTGTTAAAAAAAATGATCATGTGGCTTTTCAGTTTCTCATGCACTCCAAATCATTTTTAAAGTTAAATGAACTTTTATAGAAGAATCTCAGCTTTTCTATTTGCCATTAAGCTAGGATTGTAGCATTTAGGGTTTACCCTTTACTCCGAAATTAGACTGTAGTTATTCTGATGACTACAAATGCAAACATTCGTTGTTTCCAAGACTTGGCTCGTAATCCAGAGACGACTCTCATTGGGTCTCACCTCTCCGCCCGAGTGGAGGGTCACCCCTGTGGTTGTATCGCCAGCGCAGCAGTCACATTGCTCCGCCATGCGAGCAGACTGCTTACTAGAAGCGCCGGGAACCTTTCATATTTCCCAGTCAGCGTTTTTGGGCGGGATAATTTTGGCAGCCTTTAAGGATATCGCTGCCTTAATAGAGGATAAAAATAAACGGGGTGGCGCGCAGGGCTATATTGGGCCGGCGTAATCTTGTATTGGGCACCGCGTCGGAGCTAAACGTCTGGCTTTTGCTCCGTTCGATGAGATTAAAGCGCCTCCCAGGTTGATTCCTAAAGACCATTTGTGCTATTTTTAAACAGCAGAGGGAGTCTTTTGAGCCAAGTGTATCTCGAAAAAGGCCAGTTAAAATGATTAAAAGACCGGGGTGTAAATGGCATTACGGAGCTGTCGCTAAGAACGCCTTTGCTGTGCCGTCCATTCGGGTGCCTTACGTCCTAACGTCATACTCCATGGACCGGGAAGTAGCCTGCCAGCTAGCTAACATGCACTAATACCAAATCTCACAAAAGTGAGTACACCCCTCACTATGCTGTTGGGTTTGATTTTCATGTCCGAATATTTCAGCTTTGTTCCAAAAAAATAATTCACCAATATTAGGACTTTATTCCCATAACGTTGTGTGACGTTATTCCCATAATGTGTTAAAATTTTCCCTCTATTTTTCCCAAAAAAGTATTAAACTTTATTAATTCATTTTCTACCGCTTATCCTCATGAGGGTTGTGGGGGTGCTGGAGCCTATCCCAGCTGTCTTCGGGCTCATCTAGTGCCTTGTTATTGCTGATTGGGAAAACCGACACTACAAGTAGACTGGAGGTGCTGTGCTGTTGTGATTCTCTTGATCAAACACACAAACTGGTTACAGATAATGTTGGAAAACATAGGCAGCAGAAAAGTGTTGTTACCGGTTTTTGAGACTAGTATGGCACCCTGCCACCATGCCTGTCTCAACAAAAGTTCTATTGTGGGAGTCCAATCAAGATATCAGACTCCCTGATTTGTTTTGTTCTTAAATGAACTCTAAAGAGGCTCACCGTAGAGACTGATATCCCTTATTAACTCAGTGGGAGCTACCAAGGGTCCGGTCCGGTTCACCAGTACTGGCAGAGCGAGCGGCCAGCGTGGGCCCGTGAGGCGAGCGGAACTTAATAATAAAAGGCAACAAATGCACCCAGCTGATTAACGCAGCCCTGTGGCTATTGTAATTATCCCGCTCCACACTCCGCCTGCAGAGGAGCCAAACAAGGAAACAGAACGGATCAGTCTATGTCTAGGTTATATTTAGTCCACAATAGTTGTGACATTTGGGCTTTTATATAATAAAATTAAAAAAAAAAACACACCAAAAAATCATATTTTTGCTCCACAACTCTCCCTATAGTTCAGAAAGTACAGGTAATACCTCATATGTCCATGATTTAGAGGTTCTTGCTCCAGGGCTCCCCCTATGGTCACTAAATGTAATTACCTGTAAGCCTATATGGTCCAAATAGACAGTGCTTGTATTATTACACAAATTATATATTATGTTTTAACAGCATGTGTTCAAATAAATGTAACAAAGAAAATGCTAATAAATGAAGATGTAACCATCTCGGTAAAAGATTTTTTTAAATGATTTTGAAATCATGAATTTAAATTGAATCAACTGCAAAAATACATATAATTACTGCACACTATAAATGTGGAAATGTTAAAATTACATTTGAATAATTTAAGAAAAACGTTTTTGAATGTAAAAATAAATGTAAAAACTAACAGAACATTGTAAAGCGAGGACCACCTGTATTTTGATTGCCATGACAAATATTGTTTATTTATTCCATTTAAAATAGTTTAAAATCTAAGAAAATAAACTAAAAATAAATAAAAAATAATTTGAATAGGTTAATTATAATTTGGTTAAAATGTTATTATTTTTGTTAGATGTTATTATTAAATTATTTTGAAAGCTCATTTAAATTGAAATGAATTTAAGTCCTATTCCAAACCATTAACTATTTTCTGTCCATCATTTTGAAGAGGGGCGGGGCTTACATGCCAGAGGGAGGAGACTAGTCTTCAAGCGTAAACCGAAATACCTGCAACTCCTCTCTAACTCTTGACCCCATGTGTGTTTCTGTGGTTTCCAATGCTCACTGCGAGTCGCCGGGTGTGCTCTGCTTTTCGTCCCGTTTGCATTTATGCCAGCGTCCATGTTGAGAGGTCACAAGGTCGGCGGCCCGTAAAATGAGAGTGACTCATGAATCAGGGCTTTAACGACACTGTACACCCCACGGTATCCCTCAAGCAGACACAATACGTGTCATTACTCTGCATTGACCCGTCATGATTGATTCCATTGCTGTTAAATATGATGGCCTTAAATCAAGCCTGCATTGGCGTATTCATTCATTAATTCATTCATTTTCTACCGCTTTTCCTCACGAGCTGTCTTCGTGCGTGAGGCAGGGTATACCTTGGACTGGTCGCCAGCCAATCACAGGGCACATATAGGCAAACAACCATTCACACTCACATTCATACCTATGGATAATTTGGAGTGGCCAATTAACCTAGCATGTTTTTGGAATGTGGGAGGAAACCGGAGTACCCGGAGAAAACCCACGCATGCACGGGGAGAACATGCAAACTCCACACAGACATGGCCGAGGGTGGAATTGAACCTTGGTCTCCTGCATTGCCGTATTAAGAAGTAAAAATGTCCATTTGTGCAGAGTGTTTGGAAGCCAAAGTGTGTGAGCCTCTTAAAGGGTCGCTGGAAATCTGTTTTGCTTAAATACAGACGTAATGATTGGATTAGTGTTTCTTGCTTTGGCGATAGCGTGATAGCGGGATTACACGCGGTGGGCTGAATGGATTTCCTGTCAGACGCCACCAAGCCCGCTGTGGAAGCAGAAGAGGGGAGGGGGAGGAGCATCTCACCTCCAGAAAGTGGCAGCAGTGGAGCGGAAAATGACACCCCAACAATGGGCGTTGGGGATTTTCATTCAGACAAATTGAAAACCTGCAAAGTTCCACTTGAATATGGAGTCATACGTCTCTGTTTGCAGTGCACCTCATTAAAAATATCAACATATCCCCTCTATTGATTAGTCCTGGATGTCTTAATCAGATCAGCAGAATAGCCTCCCCTCCATACACGGCCAAGTACATTAATGCCAAAATATTGATCAGAAATGTAATTGAATTCACCGCTGCGTTTTATTAATCGGCCCCCGTGACTCTGATCCAAGGTGACAGCGGAAAGAAAAGCAGAAAATGTCTAATTGTTGGCCGCTTTGCTCCAGTCTGTCCCCAGGCTGCTGATCGGTAACGAGCGTGTGATGGCTTTGGTATTGATCGGGACCAAAATGTAGGTTGATGAAGCGTTTGGAAGGGGGTGGGAGGGTCGCTTGATGGCGGACGTGGTGTATGTTAGATCCCACACCTTTAGATGTTATTAGTATTGGATAAGTATAGATATAAGTTCTGCAATGATGTGTTGGAAGTGTCTTATCTAGGTGCTGGAATTTAGACAGTTTAGTCGTGCTTTTAATGAGCCCTATTGGGAACACGCTTTTGGTGTGTTTGTAGCTTTAATGCTTATGAGCCTTGTTTGTGCACACCTGTCTCCAGCAATAGTGATGTGCAATTGGTATCATTTCATAAATCACCTAATGTGAAAAAGCCAAAAATGTACCACTTCCACACGGAATGGGAGGAGATTTTTTTTTTTTGGAGGGGCCATGGTTGGCTCCATAACCAATACAGGATGTACCCCGCCTCTCGCCCAAAATCAGCTGGGATGGGCTCCAGCATACCCACAACCCTAGTGGAGACAAGCGGTAGAAAATGGATGGATGGATGGATGGGCTGACTCGCATGCAGTGTTAAGCTATTGTAACCACCCACTAACATTTCACGTCATCTCGTCTCGTCAGCAAAAACTCACACACACACAAGCTTTGTCAACAAAATTATTTCATGAAAGTAAAAGTAATTATCCTCCTATTCCATGTGGAAGTGGTAAATTTTTTTTTGTTTCTCAAGCTTTGTCAACAAAATTATTGAATGAAGGTAAAAGTAATTGTCCTCCTATTCCATGTGGAAGTGGTATTTTTTTTGTTTCTCAAGTTTCTAAGTAATAAGTTTGAGGCTAACTGGTAAGCTGACATGAACTTTAGCTCACAAGCTTGCTTGATAGCTGCCGTCTCGATTCCCTGCAGCAAGAAATTGTGGAAAATGTGTTGTAACAATGAATAATAGGAGTGTAAAGGTCACTATAGGGTTGTTATTTCATGCCTACAAAGCTCATATAGAGCTCAATATTAAAACCCAATATTTAAAAAGTCATAAACAGGTTTTCTATGCTCTAACTACACAAATATTCCATTGATTTCTATTGCCAAAATTAATGTAACCGCTATAAACAAGGGACAACTATACATTAAGAACACAGTTGGCCTCAAACAGTGTATTAATAACACAACGTGTACCATATTGAATGTACACAAACAGAGGCAAAATTTCAACTTTAACCAAAAAGGACACTAACCAGAGCAGATGCTAACTGAGGTAAAAAAAAAAAAAAGTGTTCAACTTGGGGAATTTTTTCTTTTATTTGAGGTCTTTTCCAATGAAAATGTGGGCATACTTGCTTTTGATTGGACGTTTGGGGAATGAAACCCTCGTAGCCGACTTGGGCCTCAGCTGTTGTCATTCTTGCCGAAGGACATCAACACTCTTAGTTTCCTCCATGCTGCATCCTTCTGGGAGGGGTGTAGACTTGCTAAATCCACCCTCTCTCCTCCTCTTTCCACTTAGCGGCGTGATGGTGAGCTGCTGTGGGAAGCAGATGGTGTTGCTTTAAAGGAAAGGCTCCTGAAAAGTGCAAAGAGAACACTTTAGCTGCATTAAGCTGGCGCTGAGCCCCGTAAACGGTCTGCTTTAAAGTCTCTGGACGTGCGTCTGACTTGTAAACACCTTTGCAAAGTGTCTGTCTGTGTGTTTGTGCTTCTTGCAGCGCTCACTGGACGCTGCATTCGCCCGCTCAAACACCAACATCCGCCCTCTTCTCTCTCATTGGCCGCAATCTGGACAGCCCTCCTCTGCCAGGACCAATAGCTGATCCGCCATATGCCTCCGAGCCACACCCCTTTGCTCTTATAGAACCCCCGTGTCTTCAATGAAGACTCAATCCTTCCTCCCCTTCTCCTGCCGTGTGGGCTTCCTCTCTCTCTCTCTCCCTTTCTCTCTTCTTCTACTGCATCCACCCATCTTCACACTCTCCATCATCTTCCTCTCTTGCAGCCTCCGTGGCTGGCGTTTTCCGGGTCACACAGGGGGGAGGGCGGGGTTACCAACACCCCAGGAAGACCTGAGCGACATTTAGTGCAAGATGATGTGGAGACTCGGGAAGTGAGCTCCTTCTCATCCAACCTTTTCCAAAAGCTTTTTTTTTTTTCCCTCCCCAGTCTTTTCTCCTTCAACATCTGGAATGCTTAACGTGGACTGATGGATGTTTCCGAACTGTGCATCCCTGACGCGCTCTGCTACCATAACCAGTAAGTGCATCCTAATTCTAAGCATCCTAAACTAATGCAAAGTAAGCAAATAAGCAGCACATACAAGTATGGATGTGCTGCATCTACATTATGGGAGCAAAAGGGACTGAAAGTCTGCGGGGAGTCCTGGCGGGACAGTTGCCTCTGCAGCTGTCCCGCTCTGCATCAGGATCCAGGATTAGCGGGACTAACTATCCCCCCACTATCGCACGGTGTCTTCTAGTGCGCATAAATTGCCATGCAATGTTTGAAATGAAGTAAGAAGTCACTAAGTGGCTCTTCTTTCTCTCATTTTCATCACTTTTAAGAGTAACAGATGCATGTAAATAACAGGAAGCTATAGTAGTGATCCATAGCTGCAGCGTTGCATGCAAAAGGGGGTCTTGTCGCCCAAAGTGTCTGCAAGACCCTTTAGTGGGATCCTCTTACATGGTAATCTCTAGATGGGATTGAGCATCGTTTACTGCGCCTTTCATTAGGAATAGTCTGACTAAAACCCTGCAAAATTCACGAAGACTGGACATGTATTGTTCATTTATGAGTATTTTTTCACATTTTTGTGGTATTTGAAATGGAGTACTTCACAGAAGAGATGTTTGAGAATAATAACTTGCTTTAAAGTTATTTTTGGCGACTTATTAACTTATATAAGTAATACTTCCAAAACTGTGTTTTTTACTTTTTAATAGCACTTTTCTGTGTTTTAATGCATTCAAAATCAAAGGTTTTGAGTTTTGAGCACTAAACTGCTGTCTTCCATGCAATCCACTCATTGGCCAAGGCCATAAAACAGCATTTATACACACCTGTTGCCTTTATTAGAGTGTGCACGGTGGGGGGAAAACACCATATGACAAGCGGAGGTTCAACTCCAACATCATTGCAAAAATAGTCAAGACTCTGTGTTTGCATACATGTGTACATTCGCCACTTACTCATGCATCATGGTCCTTCTCACATTCCAACGTATTCAAACACCTCTCAGGACGATGCATTGCATCTGCAAACATGAAGTTAATAGAATAACGCAAAAAAAACCTAGCATTACGTTTGCATATCATATAAGTGTACCTAATGTGGGTGGCCATAATAGCTCGTTTAAAAAGACACACACGTGTGAATACTTGTAATAGGACACACAGCACAAGTAAATGTAGTGTCACCTACAGTAAAGTACCCTAAATTAGAAGTACTACATGCCTCACAGATGGGAAACTACAAGTATAAGACGACACAAAGTACAGCCAAGTACATAAATGCACAAGATGTTTGATATTAGGTTAGTTTTCTTTCCAAATTGATACAAGATTAGCTATTGTGACAAAACAAAATGTAGTAAACACGCAAAATGTATTCAGTAAATTCACATTTTTGCATTTATAAAAAAAAAAATCTCATCAGAACTAATTTGACATGAACAGAAGCCGTACATAAACACTGGAATATTTGCATCAATTAATTTATTATAAATATATTATTTTAAATCAGGTGTTTTTTAAATATTTAATGTAACATGTATTTATTTGACATGATATATGATGCAAAGTAAAGATGTGACAGTCTGGCTATCATTTGACTGCCATTCTTGTCCCAAGTAGCCCATTAATCCCATTTGACATAAACAGAAGCCGTTTTCAAAATATTTCTACGTAAACACTGGAATATTCGCAATAATTAATCGTTTATTTTAAGTATATTTTTTAAAAATCTTTATATTATTAGTATATTTTTTTCTTTTTATTATGCATTTATTTATTAACATTATATATATGATGCAAAGATGTGAATTTGGATTTAATTTCACTCTCATTCTTGCTAAAAGTAGCCCATAAAAACATTTGACATGAACCGAAGCCGCTTCAAAAATATTTCCGCATAAACACTTGAATATTCTCATCAATTGATTTAATTTACATGTTTTAATTATTATATTGTTAAATTTTTAATCAGATGGTGTTTTTTTTTGTCTTTTTAATATAACATTTATTTATTGTTACATTCTATATGAAGTTAAGATGTGACAATCTAGTCATCATTTGACTTTCATTTTTACACCAAGTAGTCCATTAACCCGTTTAAAAAATATTTCCGCATTGTTATCAGTTCATTTATTTTACATGTTGGACTTATTGTAAATATTTTTGTTGTTTTTCTTGTTTTAATAACACATTTATTATATATTAATTCCATTACATATACAGTATGATGCAAAGATGTGACAGTTTTGACATCATTTCACTGTCATTCTTGCAAAAAGTAGCCTATAAATGTGTCATTTCATATTTGCGTCGTATTCCCAAAGGGGCCGTCATTGTAAGCCGTAGCAAACACACACACACACACACACACACACACGATACCAAAGTGTCTGACACACACAGCTGGCCTCTAATATTAGTGGACTGGTATGACGGTGATATGTCAGTGTGTCTGTCCAGTGAAAGAGCATTTTGTCGTATGACGTTATATTCTTGCACGTAGTGTAGTTATCGTACCGCGTATCCTCACCACAGACTAAACACACTCCTTTGCGCCTAAAAAAAAAAACGTTTTTCAACTTATGTTACTGTCAGATGATGAATTTGCATCTAAAAAATGCCACTAATACAGAAAATGTCTTCATTGCACCACATTGCGGATTGAGACGATGAAGCGACAATGCCTTGCTCAAGGGCACACCCGGCGTCCTGCAAACAATCACCTCTTTAGACATTTTCCCTGATGTCAATCTGGAAAGGGTCTGTAGCACGCCGCCCATCCAGCCGCCAAGAAAGGTCCACTACTTCCTCCCACTGTTACCTCCTTTCAATCAAACACAACTTTATTGATCTCATCAAAAGTTACAGCTGAGGGTACGGCATGAAACGACGAGAAATGGCTTGGCTCTGTTAAATCTAATGTCATTTTGTTGATCGTATAAAATGTTATATATATGTTATAATAAACAAAAAATTATAAAATAAGTAAATAAAACTCATATAAGGCCAAAAGAAGAATATAAAAAAGGAAAAACAGTATAGAAACTCATAGTAAAGTAAATCAATAATAATACAAATTTCCTTCAATTCAATAAAACTTTATCAATCCTGAAAAATGTTACCTCATGGATTTAAAAAAAACAGTCCAGAAAAATAATGTGTAGTATAAAAATAAACTACAACAAAATGAATAATAATGACAGCCCAGCACAGAGTTAATATTATAATAATAATTTGTAATAGTAAAAATTATGCATAAATTTAAATCCAATTTTATTTTTCTGCCAGCACTCAGCACAACACACTTTTAAACAGTTACACATGCTGACAGTGTTGCATAGCAGCCTCACTGTGTGTGTGTGTGTGTGTGTGTTAGACGGCATCACACGAGGAATAACTTCATTACATGTCACAACACCCCCCCCCCACCCCCCCATATAGATATCTCCTGCAGGCAATGTGTGTGAAGGACTCATGAGGACGTATACGGCATGGATGTGGTGGATGGATGAGGTGTGCAGCCACTGTGCAAGAACACTTAAACACAAAGACCAACTCCTCCTCCTCAATCGGTTTATTTTATCGATCAAGCCACAAACAGGAAGCGGTGCGTATCATCACCGAGGGCCGCCATGTTCCATTTCTGCCGGACGTCTCGAGTCCTCATTTGCATCGCGGCCGCTTGAGATGCAGGCCGTGCGCTAATAGCGTTAGCTTCATGCAAAGTTGGCTCATTTGCACATTTGTTTTCTTTTTTTTTTTTTTAAATGGGGGGGGGGTCTGCGCATGGACAAGAGCGTGATTATCACTGCAATGTTATGACGGCAACGAGGAAGAAGAAGCAGACGTTTGAAGGTTACGTTTCCAGGCGGTAATTGAAATGCAAAATAACAGGAGAGGATCGATGTCCATCTCTGTTTATTTATGAAATCAATATGGTAACTGTCCCTCATGAGACCACCCCCCCCCCCACCACCACCACCACCACCTCACTCTTCATTCCCAATGACGGCTTAAGTCGCCGCTCCTTTATTCCCCCCCACCACCACGCTACTGTGTGTCTTTTTAAAAGGCAGTTAGGGGGTGTGTTTGACTTTGCAGGGAGAACAGGACGCCTATGTAGATAGAATGGGGGGTGGGGGGGGGGGGGGGTACTCCAGGTGAGGAGACATCATCCATGTGGGAAATCTATGCAGGCATGTCCCCCTCGTGGCGATGACATTGAAGAGGCCGTATGCTGGAAGTCTTGTCTATCTACATTATATCAGGGGTGTCCAAAGTGCGGCCTGCGGCACTTCCTAAAAATATCATTTCGCAAGAAAACAAAAAACTCTGCAAAAAATGAAAAGTCAGCAGTTGTTTTACAAGAATAACCTCAAAATAGGAAGAGAAAAAGTTGGTAATATTAGGAAAATGACATCATATTATTATGAGGAAAAGACTTTAGTAATATAAAGTTAAAATATTCAAGTAAACTACTGTTTTATGTTGTAATATTATGAGAAACAAAAAAGTTGCAGTTTTTTACAAGATTAAAGTGAAAATATTAAGAGAAAAAAGTTGATAATATTAGGAGAATTACATTATTATTATTATGAGGAAAATACTTTAGAAATATAAAATTAAAATATTAAAGTAAACTACTGTTTTATGTTGTAATATTATAAGAAACAAAAAAAAGTTGTAGTTTATTAAAGGAAAAAAAGTTCATAATTTTAGGAGAATTACATATATTTATTATGAGGAAAATACTTTAATATAGAGTTAAAATATCAAAGTAAAGTACTGTTTTATGTTGTAATATTATAAGAAACAAAAAAAATAAGTTGTAGTTTTTTACAAAGATAAAGTTGATAATATTAGGAGAAGGACATTATTATTATTATGAGGAAAATACTTTAGTAATATAAAATTTAAATATTAAACTAAACCACTGTTTTATGTTGTAATATTATAAGAAACAAAAAAAATACGTTTTTTTCAAGGAATAAAGTGAAAATATTAAGAGAATATAGTTGATAATATTAGGATAATTACATATGTTTATTATGAGGGAAATACTTGAGTGATACAAAGTTAAAATATCAAAGTAAACTACTGTTATATATATATATATTGTAATATTATAAGAAACAAAATAAGTCGAAGATTTTACAGGAATAAAGTGAAAATATTAAGAGAAAAAAGTTGATCAATTTATAAGAATTACGTACATATGTTAAAAAATTTGAGGAAAAATGAGGACAGCCCACATTTTTAGTGGTTTCTCATATTTTTTCCTACTTTTTGCTTGCTTCCCATGCATCCCTGTCGGCCACATGAAGTCTGTAAATCTACCGAAGGGACAGTACCCCCCCCCCCCCCCCCCATCACCACCCAAACAATGACAGTCTATCATGGAAAGATTAATGAAGTAATTTCATGCATGGCTCCTTGCCGCTGTCCTTCTGAGCTTCCATGTTCAGGCGTGTGTTCAACACCATGATTTACCACACACGACCCCCCACCTCGCCCCCACCCCTTCGCCCAACAATAATATTGCCCACCACGTGTGGGAAAATGTATAGTAGTTTATTTCATTTTTATTCATTCTTGACATGTTTACACTTGCACAGTTCATTGTTATTAAAAAGTCTTTATTCATTCAATACCAAAGATGTAGTATCCCAACAACGTATGTATATGTTGGTTTTTTTTCGCAAGAAGCTAAAAAGTGATGCCTCAACTCCCCACTAATAGATTTTGCTTCAGAGCAATTTTAAGCCATAAAAACGGCCACAGGGTGGCGGAAGTGCTTTTGATAAAACCAGAAGAAACACACCACTGAAGGAGGAAGTGGTCGAGTATTAAGGAATGTAGCGTGCAGAAGATTACGAATTTTAACATACGCACATGCATACACACACACAGTTCACTTCCAAATGTAAAAATTGTAAATATTTGACGGTTTTATATATGTAAAGAACCATTTTCTAAAATTGCCGGTACTGAAGGTGTTGTTTCTTGGATTCAATGACTTAATAAGATTAAAAAACCAACAAATTATGCCACTTATGCAGTTTACATTATCCTCTAATTGGAAGCTCAGTTGGACAGATTCCCATTAAAACCTCATAAAACAACTTTCCCAGTTACGCTGTTGCTAATTGTGGAGTGAACTACTTTTTATTAAACACACGCGACAATGTACAATCCCATCGGGAATCCCCATCCACCCCCACCCCCCCGCCTGCAATGATGCATTACAGCACGGCTCCCTCCAAGAAAACAAACCCTGCAATCGACCAAAGCGGCCCCGCTGGTTTAATGCCACTTCCTGCAAATCTTTTATTAACCGCCGCAGCCTGCAGAATGAAGCATGCCATCGTATCGCTCCGTCTATGTTAAAAGCCTGATTAAAAATGCAGGAGGACCCATAAAAGCAGTATTAAAGGAGAAAAAAAAGCAAACAGGAAGCTGAGGATCAATAGATGTGATCTGGTCACAAAAGTTCAGGACTGTAACCTGGAAAGGAATATTGGGCCACCATTGAAACCATATTGTAGCAATAATAGAGGACAGTAAAATTGGATTATCAGGACAGATTTTCAGTTTCAGAATAAACTAATAATAACATTAATAAAGTTATAAAGAGAATAAAGTCAGAATTTTCCAGAACAAAAAGTCAGCTTTTGCATTTTAAAATGTGTCATGAAGCTTAGAAGAAAATAAATTTGAGGCTAACTGGTTAGCTTACTAGCTTGTTAGGTTGCTAGCGTGCTAGCTAGTGGCTATCTAGAGTCTCTGTACCAACAGGGTGTAAACAATGAATAATAGGCATGTAAATGTGACTATAGTGGTGTTATTTCATGTCTACGTGGTTCTTATAATGTTAAAAAACGCATTTAGAAAATCGTAAACAGGTTTTCTATGCTCTAACTACGAAAATATTCAGTTTATTAAATTGAATCACTGATCGCGATCAGGCCTGGAACCAACTAACTACTACAAACGATGGACGACTGTAATGAAAAATGTCTTTATTTAGGTCATATTTTGACGATATTCAAGTAATATTCTAACTGGTTTTAGCTAATTTCACATTATGACTTTGGTGCTTTTGATGGCTCTATTCTACTGAAATCATTCTCCTCATAAATTAACATTCTTTTAGTTCCAACGCAATTCTCAAGCATCAATCCTGCAAAGGTAAAAAAAAAAAACACACCTGATTAGAAATATGGCGTGTTCTTGTCATTTCTCATGTGTAGTTTAAAGCCCCTGTTCAGATGTTGTTATCTCCTCATCTTCCCAAACGCCATGCTTGAATCCGAGTAACTATTGATTAGGTCACATATTACCCACGCTCTCCGGTACGTGAGGCTAACGCTCTCCGTGGCCATTAAAACCCTCTGAAGTTTCATTCCTTCATTTCCTGTTGGCAGTCGACCAATTGCATTGTTTGCGAGATGTATTGTATGGGATTGGGGGCGGGCGCCGTCATTAGTTGGCGTTTTTCTCAGGCTGAAATAAGTGAGTGCAGTATATCACATCGTATAGCGTAACGCGTTAATGCTGGTGTCGGTACCGTCGTCTATCAATCCCGGCGCTCCCATCACGGCTGATGAATTTCCTGCAAAGAGATGACGTCATGATGGCGCTTGCTACAGCTTGTCAGGCCTCATCCCGAGTGTTGTTTACATAAATATGCACTGTTTATTTTGGACTTCTAAAATGACATAAACAGGCAGGAAGAGAGTTCACTCTGTGCATTGGTTTCAACGCCTTGGCGCGTTTGTTCCATAGAACAACGGCATGAACGGAGTGAGCCCTTTTGTCAGTCATATAGTCTCTTTGTTTTAGTGGGGGGCGGCGGGTGCGCCAGCATACACACTGAGTGTATCGTATTAGAAATGAAATGAGTAGATTGCAATATATTGTTAATATATGTTTTGTTTCATTGTACGTTTCTTAAAAGTAATGAGAAAATCTGGTCCCATAAGTTCTTCAAGATTATGAGTAATTAATTTTGACCCTATAAAATGTCTTACTGTGTCCAGGCTGCTAACTAGAATGCCCTCTGAGGACCGACACCTGTCCTCCAGCTGTGGTTCCTACGTCAAAACCGAGCCCTCCAGTCCATCGTCCTCGCTAGTGGACACCGGCAGTCACCACAGTCCCAGCGGCAACTCGGACGCCAGCGGCGGCTACATCAACGGCGGCGGCAGCGTACGCTCACACGTCCTGGACTCGCCGCCCATGTTCAACCCGAGCATCCACGGCGGCGGGGCCGCCTGTTTACGCCGCTACGACGACTGCTCCGGCGGACTGGCGGACGAGTCGCCCATCAAGTGCGAGTACATGCTCAACGCCATTCCCAAGAGGCTTTGTCTGGTGTGCGGCGACATCGCGTCAGGGTACCACTACGGCGTGGCCTCCTGTGAAGCCTGCAAGGCCTTTTTCAAAAGGACAATACAAGGTAGGTCACACCTCATATTATATTATTCTTTCTCAAGTGGATTTTAAGTGCAATTTATTCATTCAGTGATTCATTTTCTACCGCTTTTCCTCACGAGGGTTGCGGGGGTACACCCTGGACTGGTTGCCAGCCAATCACAGGGCACATATAGACAAACAACCATTCACACTCACATTCATACCTATGGACAATTTGGAGTAGCCAATTAACCTAGCATGTTTTTGGAATGTGGGAGGAAACCGGAGTACCCGGAGAAAACCCACGCATGCACAGGGAGAACATACAAACTCCACACAGAGATGGCCGAGGGTGGAATTGAACCCTGGTCTCCTCGCTGTGAGGTCTGCGCGCTAACCACTCGACCGCCATGCCGACAGGTGCAATTTAGACAGGTTAAATTTAATTTCTACGACGTTGCACTCAGTGTGTATGCTCGCAGCCCCGCCTCCACCCACCAAGACAAAGAGACTCTGTAACTGACAAAAGGGCTCACTCTGTTCATGCATTTGTTCTATAGAACAAACGTGCCTGAAACCAATGCATGTTCGGAGGCGGGAGACGAGGAAAACAGACACACAAAATGATCCAGTTCATTCCTTCATTTATTTATTTAGCGTCCCAGGCTCCAAAAAAATTTCTAAACCAGAAATCTTGTCACGTTTTAATCTCGTAAGATCTTGTGATCTTACCATTAATACAACTTCTGGTGCTGCGTGGTTTTGCGTGGTACTTCTCATCTTTCTGCCTTTTTGCCATCTTCTTTGTCTCTGCAGAATTAGTTAGCTGACTGTTTAAATTAAAGGCAGCAAGTTTACTTCTTGTCCTGAGTAGAAATGTTAATAAATGGAATGTTTTCACAGTTAGAGCACAGAAAGGGCTCTAATAATGTAAAAAAAAAAAAACATATTTAAAATGTTTTCTCTGCTGTAACTATGAAAATATTCCATTTATTTATGGTGATCAGGTCTGAAACTAACTAACCGCTCAACTGTATACTGCATATAATTTTGTTCATATTTAATTATAATTTGTTGTTGGAAAAGTTGGTTGCCCTGGCTACCAAATAATCACCATTGACTGAATTGTTGACCCCTAGACGGCAAACACAATCAGACTGTAAATAGTGCTCCATGACTTTTGTGTCCTCTTCGTCTTCCTCTCCTCTGTGGAGGACAAAATGGACCTAATGTGTCTGTCATTTGTCCCGAGCTGTGGGAGTTTCAGTCAATAACAATCAGTGTTGGGTGACTGTAATTAAGAAGCCGGCGTTCCATCGGCGGAAAGTCAAGAAAGGGGGCGAGCAAGGTGGGGACGGCGGTCTCTTTGGGGACGGTGAAGGGGGGCTCCCGAGTAGGTGGGGGTCCAATTAGAAAACTGGTCCTGGTGTTGTCGGAGAGGAGGGAGGGGAAAAAAAGTGGAGAAGGGACGCGGAGGAGTCCTCTAAATAAAAGGGACAAGGGACATTGGTCACTCGCTGAAAGGAGACGCTGCTTTAATGGAATGGTAATCAGGGAGTATGATGGGGGGGGGGTCCCGGCCTCGCTAAAGGAGGGGGACAAGGAGAGGTCCAGCCTGAGTGGAGATGAGCGCGTGGATAATAGCATGGCATAATAATATATCAACATTTAGAGGGAAAATAAGAGAGGTTAAGGGAGGATATTAGAGTGGCTGAAATGTCCTTTGAGGAATAAAGGTGGACACAAGACCTGATTAACTAAGAGGCTCCATGCCGCTCCCTTTTAAAGGTACGCCATTTAAGACTATTCTGGAAACTCAATGCAGAACCCCCCCACCCCTTCACCCACCCACCTTCCTATCACACACACGTCTAAAATGTTTTCTTTTATAACCATAAAATGATTGAGTCAATGTGACCTTTTGCAAAAGGATGAATGTTATTTGAAATACTTTACACTGTGTAGACGCTATAAACCTCTAATATGACCTTTTCCAGAAGGAATTACTGTATTAAATTAGAAAACACGGGTAAAAAAAAAAAAAAAAGGCAAATGAAATTGTATGACTAATTATAATTATTGAGGCTTGAGAAAAAACTAATACATAAAGGCTTGTGTATTAATATTTTGACATACGCTTATCATGTCGTTTTGCAGGAAATAATCATTTCTAAAGAAGGGAATTGATTTAGTTTAATGGGAGAAAAAGTACTCTTATTTTTTCACTTTCAACCAGTAAGTCTTTCTATAATACAATATTTTGTTTTTATAATGAAATAAATCATCAAACAAAATTACATTGAAAGGTATTTTTGTCACAATATTATTAAATATTTGTAAATATGTAAGAAAAACAAATATTGTATTAAAAAATGTGTGTTAGCCTATATTTGAAACACTTTTTTCTCACTTATGTAACTTTATTTAACCATTATAGGGACTCCTTTTAATATGTAGAAAATATGGCATTAAGCTAAAATATATCCTTAATTTTCATTAATATATCATTATTAAAAATGTTTTCTTATGAATAATCCTTCAACATATACAATTGCACTCAATTGATTCAACCCACATTTATTGTCAAAGTTTATGACCCAGCAGCAATTACTGTAAAATAAAAAAAATTAATAGCTCCAGACATGTAATATTAATTATGTACATGAATGAACCATCTATTGAAAGTTTGCATTTTGGAAATAAATGTGATTGACAACAGAGGCTGAAGTGCAGTCTGCCCATTCTTGTTTGTACTGCCTGACAGTGGACCAAATATGGTTCCTTGCCCCAAAACGGTAACCTTCCAAGACAACATGCTGCACAGTACAGCAATATGAAGTCTAACAATGTGTTTGCAGCGTACATAAACCCAGCCTGCAAGCGGCGTACACTTTTATCTGCCAACATCCTGGCTCCGTGCCCCGGACCCTGGGCCCCCTTCTCCTAGCATGTGACCCCGCCGGCACCGTCCATGCCAGGGATCCTGACAAATGTTGGCACCTTCTCCTTGACTAACAGTGGGGGGGTTGACTGACTGTGTGTGTGGGGCTGGGGTGCTGCGGGGGGGGGCAGTTTTGGCAGCTCTGCAAGCACCAACACCTGGTTTGCTGTTTTTAGCTACCATTAATACATCTCGGGCTCACGGGACATTGTGTAAACATTCAATCAAGGGATTTGGAGGACTGTCATTGGATTCTGCAGCTAATGATCCAAAAAAAGCCAGACGGCAGATCCTTGGATGCATTTCCATAGAAGGCCGCTAACAGTTTTTCGGTCGTCGCATTATGCAGAGTGCGTCTAACCGCAAAGTCCTTGTGTTGCACGGAGAGGGCAGCCTTCCCATCATCCTTTAGGAGGGATGGGCTGGAAAAGGGGTCGACGACGTAATGAAGCCAATTTATCCGTGAATCACAATGGGGGTTGGACTCCGAGGCGGGGCGGCACACGTCCCGTCAAAGTGCCACTAAAGCCTCCTCTCCTTCAGGAGTGTCGCAAAGGGGTCACCTTTGAGCGGCATAATGTAAAAGCCTGCCTCTATACTGTGATACACCTCCAATACATACTCTACTGTACTTTTACCTTGTTTGTTTTTTGTGCAGGTAATATCGAGTACAGCTGCCCGGCGACCAACGAATGCGAGATCACCAAAAGGAGACGCAAGTCCTGCCAGGCGTGTCGCTTCATGAAATGTCTGAAAGTTGGCATGTTGAAAGAAGGTGAGCACTTATTCTCCACTGATTTTTATTTGATTTACTTTTATTCCGATGTGTAATATGCATTTGGAACACTACAAAAAAATGGTATCTCTACACGTATGTTGGATAGCAGGGCACTTCCTGTATCACAGGGGATGATTATTATTATTATTACTGATTCTGACGTTCACCTTTGTCTCAAAGTTCAAAATGATAACATGAATTTCTCGAATAATAGTGGCGGAAAAACTGGTGGTGGGATAAACCTTGGTTAGCGTCATTGATTGGTTCCAGAAGGTTCTTTATAAAACAGCATAGACTAGCATACGTTGTGTTTCCTAGCTGATATGCTGGTCTTGAGACCAGCTACCAGTATACCAGCACAAGAACACAATGTATGCTGGTCATACTGGTCATGCTGGTAGCTGGTCTATGCTGGTCTTTTCAGCAGGCACATGAAGTAACCATTCACACAGGAGCTGCTGTCGGCTACTCTCTACACCCCAAACCTGCTGCTAGCACTTAGCGCTCAGCTAACAGTCAACTTCCCAAACAGTAGGGAAAAAATTGTGGAGTGACATTTGATGTCGTCGGGCTGTACGTTAGGTCGTCGGCTACTTCCTGGTTCTGTTTAAATGAGATGGTCAGGATTCTGGGATTGTTTTTTCTGGGATGCAGGGGCACTTATATTGTTACTCAAAAGGCAAAAATGATGTTTTTGCACCAAATTAAATGAGCTTTTCTTCCCGCCACAAAGCTTCACGTAAATTGTTTGTGTAGTTTTTGTGTAATCCTGCTAACAACCCAACATCAGCGATAAAAACAATACCATCTGCTTCCATAGACGTAAAAAGCAATAGTTCCTTTATTACGGACTTCACCTTCTTCACGAGGACCGCATGGGGGTGCAGGTGGCGCTGACCTGGGGGCGACCCCGGTGACATCATCCCACAAGACAAGCCTGACGGTGTGCGTGTGTGTGCAAGAAGCCGCCGAGCTGGATGAAGTGTAACCGTACTCTACAGGAGTGCACCCCCGCGGGGATGTCTCCCCCCATCAACCCACCTCACCTCCTTTATCTCTCTGGGACTGTGGGTGTCTCTCCACCGCTATCTTCTCTCTCTCCGGCTTGCCGTATTGATCCACTAAATGCTTTCTGAACATCCAACTTCACTTCCTGCATGCGTTGTTGAGACCTTTGGGAGTCTGAGGGGAAAACCGAGACAATTTCCTCCTTTTTTTTCCTACAGTCTTTATGCAATCAGATGTCAAAAATGCGTAACGCTCACCTTGCTGAGTTACAACTCCTTAGTTGTGTTGCAATCTTGTCTTATTCACGCTGTTGTGTTTTAGCATTTGTGCTAAAAGTTGAATGCTCACTGAACTTTTTAGCATAATCAACGCGTACGCGTCTCTGTTATGATGACAGACAGCAACACAGTGTTTCTCCACGCAGTCACACACTGTCTGACGCTCTTTTACGACATTAATCTGACCTCGACGCATCAACAGCAACACTATTTATGCGTCGCCAACTCCCAAATACGTTCTTCAGCCCTTCAGCCCCAAAACGACGCTTCCTCATTGTCAATAGACAACCGCAAGATGCATTCAGGGACACTCTGAACATCACAACGTCTTTATTATGCGTGTACATGTGGTCCAAATAGGTTGCACGGCGGTCGAGTGGTTAGCACGCAGACCTCACAGCTAGGAGTTTGTATGTTCTCCCCGTGCATGCGTGGGTTTTCTCCAGGTACTCCGGTTTCCTCCCACATTCCAAAAACATGCTAGGTTAATTGGCCACTCCAAATTGTCCATAGGTATGAATGTGAGTGTGAATGGTTGTTTGTCTGTATGTGCCCTGTGATTGGCTGGCCACCAGTCCAGGGTGTACCTCGCCTCTCGCCCCGAAGACAGCTGGGATAGGCTCCAGCACCCCCCGCAACCCTCGTGAGGATAAGCGGTAGAAAATGAATGAATGAATGAATGTGGTCCAAATAAACAGAAAGACAAAGAAACACTAGAATTGGATATTTTTGTCACTCACTTTGTGACTCTTAAGGTGAATTTGCTGCATTTAAGTGTGCCACAAATCCCAGAATCCCATAGTGTCTTTGAATGCAGCCCCTCGGTTGCACACAGTTAAATTGTAAATGTAAAAATAAAATGTAAAAATATTTGCATAAGTGAGGGTAAAAAAGGAAAAAAATGATAAAAATGAAATTGAGTAAATTTAAAGAAAAAGAAAATATTCTGAAAATGTATGTAAGAATTTAAGTAGGACCCGGGAAAATGTTCTGTATTCTATTTGAAGTAAAAAAAAAAAAAAGGAAAGGAAGCCTAGCCAATATGCTTCATTGTGATGGCACTATGCGCCAACAATATGCGGCTCAGTGATGGCCAATAAAAGGTCAGCCAGTCAGTGGAAAAAGACGGTAATTACAACCCACGGAAGGTATGGTGTCACTGCTGCCAGGAGTCTAATAGTAGCACTAATAGCGCCTTAGCATGACTGTGCACTGGTACATATTGCAAGCATTTCTAGCTTCTCTTTACTTGATAGCTGAAGCTGTAGCTGTTGCGTAACAGCTATTTATTTGATGTAGCCTTCATTTTATTTATGGACTATTCTCTTTCTATCCTCTTTAAATATCAGATGAAAGCGTTGGTCCTCCTTTCCTAGAATTATTCACATAAAGACTTTTTATAGTAATTATTTTTTTATATTTTTTGTAGGCATTTTTATGCATTTTCAATAATTCTTCTTTATTATTTTGTATTAAATGCGCAATTTATTTATGTATGTTGTTAGAACTATTGTGTTAGCATGTTAAATATCCCACTTTCACAGGCCGGCTTTTGAGTGATTCTCTTGTGTCGCGTTGGACTATTTTGTGCTGTCCCATCAGAGGCAGCCATCGGCTCTTGAGCGAACGTGCGATGGCGGGATCGCGTTACAAGCCTTATTTTCCTGCAAAGATTTGCGATATCCGATATCACTGACTGTCAGGTGGCCTTGCCGATCAATAGGATTATATCAGACAGCAATCTATACATTGAGATGACGTCATCACAACACATAGCTGCTGCTAAGATCTTTAAGGCTGCACATGTCAATAAAGTTATTGAATTTGAAAGGGAACCCGGGGTCAGGTGGTCCTATCCTCAACACAGTCAGCCAATATGTTTGTGCCCCCGCCTGCTAAGCTCTACTGGGCTTTATGATCAGATCATAACATTGGCACTCCTATTTCACCCGGCAAACATTCTCCATGTTCCTTCACCCCGGTAACCCCCCCCCTGTCCCCAAACAGACACACACATACGCACCCTCCATCCATATTTTGGCAGCTACTCTTCATGAAGGGACCGCCACCATAAAACATGGCCGCTTTTAAGATGATCTGACCATCCTGACCCCCGTGTGTCGCTAACACTAGATCTCTTTTTATGTTGCCCACCGCCACTTTCTCTCTGAGGGTTTGGGTGGGTGCACGGGGGTCCGAGTTGTGGAATGTGGCACTGACGAGGGAGGGTTTCATCCAGCTGTCTTGTTGTGGTCACATTTCTCAGTACTGTTCCGTATCACATGAGGAGGAGATAATCCCCACACTGCTTGGATCGGGGGCCGGGGTGGTTCAAGTTAGGGACTGAGCTGAGGAGTTCACATGCTAACAGTGCTTGTCTTGAAATTGGTATTGTCTTATTATTGTGGCTGAAGAGGATAATCAACTAATTCATATGATAAACATGAACGGTACATGTCTTGAAATGAACATTATCCTATTATTGTGGCTAGAGAGGCTACATTAATGAACGGAAATGCTAAATGCTAACAGTGCAAATCATAGAATGAACATTCTCTTATTACTAAAAGGCTAATCCAATTAATATCCAATTGATAAACACTAACTTCATGTGCCTTGAAATGAAAATTGTCCTACAGTATTATTGTGGCTAGAAAGGCTACATTAATGAATGAACATGCTAAATGCTAACAGTACACTTCATATAATGAACATTGTTTTTCAAGGCAGCCAAAGAATACACATGCTCAACAATACACGCTAACAATACATGTGAACAGTACAAATAAACATCTGATATTGAGGCTAAAGAGTCTATGCTAATGGATGTTCAAGCTAAGCGCTAACAGAACACATCTTAAAACTAACATTTTCTTATTTCATTTGGCAATAGGAGATAAGCTCTTAAGAAAATATGTTAAAAGCTAATAGTACATGTCTCGAAATGAACAGTGTGTGATTATTGAGGCTAAACTCAGGTGCATGCTAGCAGCTTTCCTTGAAATTTAATATTGTCTCATTACAGCATTACGGCTAAAGATGCTAAGCTAATGAATGCATAATGGTAAATGCTAACAGTACACGTCTTAAAACTAACATTTTCTTATTTTATTTGGCAATAGGAGATAAGCTCTTAAGAAAATATGTTAAAAGCTAATAGTACATGTCTCGAAATGAACAATGTTTAATTATTGAGGCTAAACTCAGGTGCATGCTAGCAGCTTTCCTTGAAATTTCATATTGTCTCATTACAGCATTACGGCTAAAGCGGCTAAGCTAATGAATGCATAATGGTAAATGCTAACAGTACACGTCTTAAAACTAACATTTTCTTATTTTATTTGGCAATAAGAGATAAGCTCCTAAGAAAATATGTTAAAAGCTAATAGTACATGTCTCGAAATGAACAGTGTTTAATTATTGAGGCTAAACTCAGGTGCATGCTAGCAGCTTTCCTTGAAATTTCATATTGTCTCATTACAGCATTACGGCTAAAGATGCTAAGCTAATGAATGCATAATGGTAAATGCTAACAGTACACGTCTTAAAACTAACATTTTCTTATTTTATTTGGCAATAAGAGATAAGCTCTTAAGAAAATATGTTAAAAGCTAATAGTACATGTCTCGAAATGAACAGTGTGTGATTATTGAGGCTAAACTCAGGTGCATGCTAGCAGCTTTCCTTGAAATTTCATATTGTCTCATTACAGCATTACGGCTAAAGCGGCTAAGCTAATGAATGCATAATGGTAAATGCTAACAGTACACGTCTTAAAACTAACATTTTCTTATTTTATTTGGCAATAAGAGATAAGCTCTTAAGAAAATATGTTAAAAGTTAATAGTACATGTCTCGAAATGAACAGTGTTTAATTATTGAGGCTAAACTCAGGTGCATGCTAGCAGCTTTCCTTGAAATTTCATATTGTCTCATTACAGCATTACGGCTAAAGCGGCTAAGCTAATGAATGCATAATGGTAAATGCTAACAGTACACGTCTTGAAGTTAATATGGTAACAATGCTAAAACAAAACAGTGTCCTGGCTGGTCCATCAATATTCCAGATGGTGGCTAGAAGATACGTAGATGCTAGCCTGCATGCTACAGCTTTAAAGGAGACAAACAGCAGCAGCATCTCTCTGGGCTTCTCCGCTGCCTAACCGACTAATTAAATCCACACATGTTTCCAAAGAAGAAGTCTATTTGCGAGCCTTATTGATTACTTTAAGATGTACAAATGTAGCGGCCTGTTAGGAGAGGAGGTGGCGGCAGGCTTTTGGGGGGAGGGGGCTCTCTGGATTTAGCTTCAATCTGCCAGGCATAAAATGATCTCACTGTGTTTGCTGGGAAGAACGAGCTCCCCCGTGGGCGCGCCGGGTAATTAGGTTAGTGGATAGTCGGTGTCAGGAAATTGAAAAGACCATCCTAATCAGATTCTTTTGTTTCCTGGGGAATCAAAGGAATTTATACGAGTCGCGGGGAAACATGTCGCGCGACTGAATTCCACTTGACCGTCTTTAAGTCTGTTTGCTCAACAGCCAACTTTTAATGCCAGAGGACGTAAGGCGCATCTGATGTGGTCAGCTTTGGATACTTTGGAATCTTTCCGGGGGCCTTTTGTGACTTTTTTATTGGCCCGCGCCCAGTCTCAAAATATGATTTGACAACTTAAAAAGATCAGCAAAAATTGAAAAATGCACTGTAATTTTACAATTATAAGAGAAACTATTAAGACAAAACACTTGTAATCTTATGTGATAAAGTTGTCATTTTCCAAGAATAACATCAGAATATTTTGAGGAAACTTGTAAATTTTTAGAAGCATAAAGATGAAATGTGGAAGAAAATGGATGTTTTTTTAAAGTGATACAACAATAAAGTTAGTCATGTTTGGAAAATGAGGTTGCGGAAAAAGTTCTAATTATATGAGAATAAAGTCAAAATATTATGTGACTAAAGTCATAGTCACAAGAAGAAAATTTACCAGAGGAAATTTGCAACAGAAATGGAAAAACCTGGTGCAATTTTACAAGAATAAAGTCAAAACTTAGCAGTTTTAGTAGCATTGAGTTGAAATATTATGATTTTTTTTTATAAAGTTGTTATATTTGGAAAATGAGGTTGCAGAAAAAAATCTAATGATATGAGAATGAAGTCAGAATATTATGGCAATAAAATCATAATTACAAGAAGAAAATGTAGAAGATGACATTTAAAATGGTTGGAAAATTTGAAAAAAGTCACAGCAGAGATAGAAAAAAAAGCTGTAATTTTATGAGAATAAATTGATATAATGTTGAGAGAAAAAAGCTGCAATTTTACGAGAATAAACTCAATATTTTTGTGTATGTGTGACTTTACTTTATATGTTCACCCTTTTTTACCCAGGTAAATTTTTTAGCTAATGATTAATATGAATTACTATAAATTAATAAATGAAATAATACTTTTTTAAAAAGTCTTACTGTGACCAATGTCACAATGTGACCAATGTTGTTTTCTTATATACTTTTTTTAATGATTTATTTCAAGACATCATCACTGTAATATGTATTACATTTATTTACATTTTTTTCAAGATAAACAGGATATATGTATATTTTACAGGTGTTCGTCTGGACCGAGTGAGAGGGGGACGGCAGAAGTACAAACGGCGGATGGACGCGGAGAATGGTGCCTACCTCGGCCTCACCATCCCACCCCCAGCCAAAAAGCCTTGTATGTTATTTTAGTTTATTTTTCTTATATGATGTATTCATTGTATTTATTTTTTTAATTCACCATTCTTATTGTTTTATATATTTATATAATTTTCTATATTTGTATTTTATTTTTCATTTTATCATGTTTTTTATTATATTATTTTATAATATATATAATATAATATATAATATATATTATATATATTTTTTTATTAGATTTTATTCACCAATACAGTAATACAGTGTAGGGCACCCCCCTCCCCATACACATCATAATGAAAGTGTATTGTAAAGTATTTTATTGTATTATTGTCATCCATTTTCATTCGTCTCCTCCACTCAGTGACCAAGATCGTGTCCCATCTGTTGGTGGTGGAGCCCGAGAAGATCTACGCAATGCCCGACCCCACCATGCCCGACAGCGACATCAAGGCTTTGACCACGCTGTGTGACTTGGCCGACCGTGAGCTTGTGGTCATCATCGGCTGGGCTAAACATATCCCAGGTGGGTGTGGGGAAACCCAGCATTAGGAATCATCCATTCTCATCATCATCAAAGGAACCTTTTTGGCACCCTTGCATCCTATCTACTAATAAGTAGGGCGTCAAAGTTAACACATATTTTTACACTTTCTTGCTTCCTGTGTAAAAGACACAGACATCTAAATACTGGATCTTCTACCAGTATACCTCCAATTTGCCAATTTCGTGGGATCTGTGTGTGAAGGAAGATAAACATATCGTGCTTCGCTTCTGATCTTGTTGGGTTCTGTGTAAAAGGCACAGGTGTATAAATACTGGATGAACTAGTAGAATGCTATATATCTCGTGTTTCAATTGTGTGAAAGAAGCCAGTCGTGACAAGTTCTCTTCCTGTAACTGTGTCAAATATCCCATTCTGTGTAAAAAGCACAGGTGGAATTTCGTAGCATGCTAGCGTTTTTTTTTTCAGTGTGGATCGTACACAGGATAATTATTATCTGCTCCGGATCTGCACCTCAAGAAAAAAGCTAGTCCCATATTCTAAAATCTAATCAATACAGAGCAGCTGAAACCTTTTGATTTGGCCGGGCGGGGGCGGGAGAGGCGAGGGCTTGGCTCCGCCCCCATGTCAATGTATTCCATTTCAATCCCAGACTTAAAGAAAGCAATCCTCTTTCTTACTTAAGGAGACTACACGGAGCCCGAGGTAAAATTGATTTATTCAAGGAGGGGGGGTGGGGGGGTGCTGGATTTGCTCCCAATCCATGTTGACGAATTCTTTAAATAAGACTCTGTTATGCAAATGTTCATCAGTTCAAACAGATGCTTGAGACTTTTTTTTTTTGTGAAATAAAACACATGTTGGACTCGGAGCAGATGCTGCTCATTGATCCAATCAATCACAGCCAATCAGCTCATTAGGTGGGCTGCTTTGGGAACGCTCATCTGCCTCTTTGATTTCCCTTTTTTTATAGAAACCTTTTTTTCGCATTTTGTAGGAAATCATTTGTTCCTCAGTTAAACTGTTGCCATTATAAAATTGCTATGACAGTACAGACAAGGCTTTAAATAACATGCAAGTGTAAAAATAAGTTCATATTTTTTCTCGTAAATTTGCAACCAAGGTTTGCACGGTGGTTGAGTGGTTAGTCATTTTGTGTGGTGGTTTTGTTGTTTTGGCAGACATTAAACAAATGGGGGGGGGGCTGCGTGGCAGACTAGTGGTTAGCGTGCAGGCCACACAGGTAGGAGACCCGAGTTCGATTCCACCCTCGGCCATCTCTGTGTGGAGTTTGCATGTTCTCCCCGTGCGTGCGTGGGTTTTCTCCGGGTACTCCGGTTTCCTCCCACATTCCAAAAACAAGCTAGGTTAATTGGCGACTCCAAATTGTCCATAGGTATGAATGTGAGTGTGAATGGTTGTTTGTCTATATGTGCCCTGTGATTGGCTGGTCACCAGTCCAGGGTGACAGCTGGGATAGGCTCCAGCAACCCGCAACCCTCATGAGGATAAGCGGTAGAAAATGAATGGATGAATGAATGTATGACTTTATTCTTGCAAATGTGTGACTTTTTTTCTCGTAAATTTGCAACCAGTCCAGAGTGTACCCCACCTTTTGCCCGAAGTTAGCTGGGATAGGCTCCAGCATATCCCCACAACCCAAAATTGCAGCTCTACATTTTTTTTTTGCATGTTTGTCACACTTAGATATTTCAGATGATCAAACAAATAGTAGTAAATATTAGAACACAATCTCTTTGGCTACGTAGAAGAAGATATTGATCCAGCTCTTAAAGGAGCCATGTCACTAACTCTCTGGGGACATTTCATCTATGGGGGGAGGGGGGGGGGGGTCGGGAGTGTCACCAAGTCACGATTAAGACAAAAGGGGTCCCTCTGCTTTAAGCGTCCACTCCCACCATTACACTACTCGCCCGGTGCGCTAATGGCCTTAACGACGAGCTAATAAGAGTCATTACTGTACATTGCTGCCATTAATGTAAAAGCCCCCCAGTGTCCACATCATTCACAGGGTGCATATTTCATCACATCTGATTGGATTTTCAGATGTTTGGACCAAATTGAGAAGCAGATATTTACATGATTGCAATGTTTGTCTTGTAATTCCCCTCACAGTAGCTGGATCTTTTCACTGACGTCCTCCTTTCCCCCCCTCAAACCCCCCTTCCACCACCCGACTCCCTAGGCCCTCTCGTCTCATTATTGCCTCTGTCTTTTTATTAGGCCCATTAGGGCTCTTAGGAGGCCTGTAATGATGGCAAATGAATAGAGAGTGAACTGCTGTCTGTTTTAGTCGCCTTGCAAACGGCGGCTTCGACGCTTCACTGGCAGTCACTTCATTGTGCCCAATAGACAATTACTCATTCCATTTGGACGCAGAAAAGACGGCTGCACGTGTACGGATTATACGAGCGCACAGGTGAATCAAATGGCTGTATGTGCTTTAAGTATGCTGCCTTAAAATAGTGCATTGCCTCTATGGTGGATGCAGAAGCGTACATGCTAGCCTACATACCTTTGGCAGGGCAAGAAAAGTCGACGTTGACACCACACACCTTCCTGTAAGGGCAGCAAAACCATGTGATTTATGCCAGCCAATCAGCAAAGAAATGATAATCATAATTAAAAATAAAACTATTTAATATCACTCTTTCTAGGGAGCTTTTTTCCCGATATAAATAGTAATTATTTGTAACCAAAACACACAACTGTTGCTATATCATACACACATGTATCTCCTTGTCAATTGTTTTAGATTTTTATATAAAAAAAAATAATAAAGATATATCCTTAAAAAACAGCTAATGTAATTTTTATATGTATATATATATAACCAAAGCATGTTGCTGTACAATTTTTAGGTCCCCAAAAAAACTTTTTAATGCTTTTCAGATTAAAATATGTAACATTTCATATCTAAATGAAAATATTGTAATATAAGGTAGTTGAAATTAAAAGAAAACATTTTGTCTTCATGCAAAAAATGTAACATTATTTGTGTTTTTCATATCAAACAAACAAATATATATTATTATTATACATAAAATATATTATATAAACAGTAGTTGCTGTCCAATAAATTAAAATTATCACTTGTTTTTTTGTTTTTTATGCAAAGTATCTTGCAGCTAAAAAATATATACAAAATTACAAAACCTATTGTAAAATATTTTTATTAATACTAGTTGCTGTTCAGTAAAAACATGTACCTCACAGTTATTTATTTATTTTTATATTAAAATAGCGAAAGATACATTTCATGTCTTGAAATAATCTATGAAAATATAGTCTTAGACCATATAATCCCAGTTCTTTTTAATGCTTTTTATTAAAAAAACAACTTTAAAATATATTAAAAAGCTCAATCATGATCTTTTTGGCTAATAAAAAATAATGATGCTAAGCTATCAAATGGATGCCTTTCAGTTTAGGTTAACATTAAGTGTATCCAGCTGAGTGAAATGTAGTATTTCTTGAACCTTCCTAATGAGCTTTATAAATGTCCTCTTGTTTAAAGGTGTAACTAACTCACTGGGGCTTACCAAGCATCGATCTCATCTGATTACACTAAATACTTTGTAAGCCTCGCTGTAAAACTGTCTTTTGGGGGGCTAAAGTGTTGAATTCCTGATGCAGCCTGTACAGTACTTACATCCTGTGACCCCCCCACCCTTTGTGGTCCCAAACCTTCATACCCACCATGCCAGCCCCCACTCCTCCCACTCCCACTCAGCTAAACGTGTACCGGATGTCCTCCATCAGCTGTCTGTTTGTCAGATCATAGGCCGGGATCGATGCCCCTTTCGCATTTGGTGGACTGATTACAATCTACTAATCAATGGCACCCCCCCCCCCACACACACACACCCCCACACTCCACCTCCGAATGCTCTCGTTCTGTGTGCCTCGTCGTTTCTCTATTTGCTTGATAAGAAACGTCGCTGGAGCCTCTTTTAAGTGCACAATTCCCGTCCATATTGCCTCCCGTTTAGGCAAGTGGGGTGGTCAATACTCACGTCCGCTTTCCTTCCTATTCCAGTCACCATTCTTTTCAACACGGAGGAGTGAAGGCTATTGTGGTGGTTCAGGTCCTTTTTAGTTGTCGGACCGGTTGATGTGCTTTGTCCTACAGGTGACATGATGGGTCAGGGTGGGTCAAGATGGTGGCTTGGTTCTGTTTATATGTAGTACAGTTTTTATGTTAATTTTGGTAATAAAAATGATTTACTTTAAACACAGATTTTATTTAATTCCAAAATTTCTAAATTAATTTTAAAACTTTATTAATTAGGAGTGCATGAGAAGGTAAACAGGAAAACAGCTCCCTTTTAACCACATGGTGTTTTATTAACATTTGTAGCCGTATACGTATAAGGCTTCTCGGAGGTTGCCCACAGCCACAGCTGTTAACGCAAGTGCTTTCCTTCAGGGTTCTCCACCCTGTCCCTGGCCGACCAGATGAGCCTCCTCCAGAGCGCCTGGATGGAGATCCTGGTGCTAAGTATCGTCTTCCGCTCGCTGCCCTGCGAGGACGAGATCGTCTACGCCGAGGACTACGTGGTGGACGAGGAGCAGGCGAGGAGCTCGGGCTTGCTGGACCTGCACATCGCCATCCTGCCGCTGGTGCGACGCTACAAGAAGCTGCGCGTTGACAAGGAGGAGTTTGTTACGCTCAAAGCCATCGCGCTCGCCAACTCAGGTGAGCTCAAACCTGTTTGCAAAAAACTGCTTACCTGTAGCATTTATGCATGGGGTCCGTGATAAACAGCACAGCCCTTCTGTCACATAGAGGATCTTTGACTATAGCATTTGTGCATGAGGTGCTTAAAAACAGCAACAGAGAACACCTGATTTAAAAGCAACTTAAAAGCAACAGGGCAGAGTGCTCCTGTCACATACAGGATCTTTGACAAGTGTTTTAGCAGAGCACAACGGTCACACAGAAAATCTTTGACTACCATTTTTGTTGAGGGGCCTTCTAAACAGCAGAGCTCCTGTCACAAAGAAGAGCTTCGACTAGCTTTTTTTTTCTTTGTACTAAGTAGCATGCAGAGCACTCTTGTCACATACAAGATCTTTGACTACCATTTTTAGTAGATCCTTAAAAATAGCAGAGCGGAGTGCTCTTGTCTTTTAGAAGATCTTTGACTGGTGTTTATTTTTGCACAAGTTACAGCAGAGTGCTCCTGCAATGTAGAGGATCTTTGTTAAGCGTTTTTGCATTATTTCCTTAAAAACAGCAGAGCATTCTTTTCATATGGACGCTTTTTGCCAAGTGTTTTGTAGTAGGTCCTCAAAAACAGCATATGGGAGCACTCATGTCAGATAGTCGACCATCTTGGAATAGCGTTTATTTGTTTTGCAGTAGTGCTGCGGTCTCACGCTACAGAGGAGAGTATGTGCTTAAAAACAGCACAGCACTGTCATACAGGATCTGTGACCACCGTTTTGTAGTGCGTCCTCAAAAACAGCGAGAGCAAAGTCCTCCTGACTAGCATTTTTACATTTTTTTTGCAATAGATACTTTAAAACAGCAGAAAAATCATATCATATATCTTTGTTGATTTTATTAGGATCTTTGTTGAGCGTGATTGTAGTGGATCTATAGAAACAGCACAGCAGAGCACTCCTGTCAAACAGAAGATCTTTGACAAGTGATAAGAGTGTTTATTGTTTTTATGAATGATTTTATGACTTCATTCATACATTACTTCATTCTTGACTACCAACGAGTGAACCTTTTATTCATTCATTCATTCATTTTCTACCGCTTTTTCCGCAGTCGCGGGGGTGCTGGAGCCTATCCCAGCTGTCTTGGGGCGAGAGGCAGGGTACACCCTGGACTGGTCGCCAGCCAATCACAGGGCACATATAGACAAACAACCATTCACACTCACGTTCATACCTATGGACAATTTGGAATCGCCAATTAACCTAGCATGTTTTTGGAATGTGGGAGGAAACCGGAGTACCTGGAGAAAACCCACGCAAGCACGGGGAGAACATGCAAACTCCACACAGAGATGGCCGAGGGTAGAATTGAACCCTGGTCTCCTAGCTGTGAGGTCTGCGCGTTAACCACTCGACCACCGTGCCGCCCTGTGAACCTTTTAGTATATACCAAGTAATGCAGAATAATAATAGCCCTCAATGGAGCATTCCGGACCCCCCCCCCCAAATGAAAATCAAAGCAAATAGGACTTTTTTCCCCTCAAATAACCTTTATTGTGCTTTGTGATACTGATCTTTGGCAACCTTAAAAATGCCCCCCCCACCCCCCAAAAGGAAGTTGGCGTCTAATTAAAGCAAACAAAGAAATAAAAACCCAAATTGTCTCTTATATCTCGCTGGCCGATCGCTGCCACGCTGAAGGGTACCGAGATAAGACGGGACAAAAAAGGTCGACAGTGGGGCCTCGTTTAATTTAACACCCACTGTGTGTGTATGTGTGTGTGTGTGTGTGTGTGTGTGTGTATGTGTGTGTGTAATGTGTCACATTGCGCTCCGGTTCTTTCCATCTCCATAACAGTAGCTGCCACGGCGGCTGAGATATATTTAGCATTTCATTAGGAAAACAGGGGCTGTCAATAAAATGTGTTAAGTGGAGTGGAATGAGTCAGGCAGCGACGGGCCTCGTTTGTTCCGATGTGAAGATTCTGGCGCTCGTATCGACAGTTTGCTTTTCACCCGGCCCCCACCCCGACCCCATACTAATCAATTGTGGCGCTATAGCTGCCTTTTCTCCTGCCTGGCTGGGGGGAAAAAAAGCGCTGAGCCCAGAGGTTTAGTGATGGTGTGATGACAAACTCTCCATGGGGGTACGAGGAGGTAAAGGGAGACGTGGGAGAGAGGATGCTACGGTTGAGGAAACAGGCCGAGAGGGCAGCGTCGGCTTGTTTGAACGCTCCAAGACGGGCAGTGTGTGTGTGTGTGGGGGGGGGGGAGTCCTGTGGGTGTGACAGCTGTGGAAATTCATGGCCATTGATTTTGTAATTAGCGGAGTATCGACGGGATCGACGGCGGCCTGCTGACGGATTACATGGAAATTGTTTCTTCAAAGTTACTTTTGCATTCCGCCCCTCGCCTCCCGGACCACTCACACACACATACACACACACACACACACACACACACAGCAGCAGCAAACAGGGGATCAGATGAGTATTAACATGAAGAGTGCAGCAACACATGTGCGGTCCACATAGCCTAGTTAATTTCCCAAGATAGAAACGCAATTTACACAGAAGGCGACTGGTAAAAGAGACTTAATCAGTCAGTTAGGAACATAATTAGCCTTGTACTTTCCTTTCCCTTTTTTTTTTTTTTTGCTTCTTCTTCTACCTCATTTACATGTCCCTGCGCCATCTTCCACCGCTTCACCATGCACATTGACGCCTTCAGTTTGATTTTTAGCACATTTAGGGGTGCGTCCATCTATTCTGCTTGTCCTCATTAGGATCGTGGGTACGCTGGAGCCTATCCCGGCAAGAGACGGGGTCACTCATGGATCCATCGTTTAATCAAATACTATAATGTGAATGACAGAGGCCTGTCACGATAACACATTTTGCTAATTACACAGCAGCAGTTGGTTCTTTGGGGATCATGGTCTGTAAGGAACTGGCAACTCACTTAGCTGTAATGGATTCAAGGCTCCCCTGATCAACAAGACGTACCAGCCCATCTGAGGTTTGGCTGATTCGTGGTAGATTGTGCTCTATTATTATTATTATTATTATTATTACTAGTGATATGTAGTGTTCTGGTGGCAGCAATAACACTGAATTTTACATGACATCAGCGGTTCCCTATTTTCTGTCATGTGCCCAAAAGGGACAGAAACATTTTCACGCCCCCCCCCCCCCCACCCCCACCCCCCCGGTTGAAAATACTTTTGAGAAGCTGTTTGTACTGAACAGACTGAACTCCAAACTAAAACCAGGAACATGCAACACAATGTAGAGCAGTGAAGCATATTCAAATTATATAATAATAATAATAATAATACATTTTATTTGTATAGTGCTTTTCAAAATACTCTTTACAGAATACACTTTACAGGAGAATGGAGTTGAATAAAGCAAGTAAACAGAGTAGAAGACACACCAAAATACTACATTCATTTGTTAATACACAGTTAAAACATGAGAAAAAGTGGAGCGGGGCACATATGTCCCCCCCCCCCCCCCCCCCCCCCCCCCAGACAGTTCACCACAACCCCCCTGCCCCTCTGTTTGAAAAACACAGAATTACATAACATCATAAAGTCTTCCATGGCATGTCCGACATGATAGAGTGGAAAAAGTTATCCTGCTGTTCCATGTGGAAGTGGTAATTTTGTGGCTTTTAAGTTTAGAAAAAATATATTTGAGGCAAACTCGTTTGCTTACAGGCTGCACGGCTACTGAGTGGTTAGCACGCAGGCCTCACAGCTAGGAGACCCGAGTTCAATTCCATGCTCGGCCATCTCTGTGTGGAGTTTGTATGTTCTCCCCGTGCATGCGTGGGTTTACTCCGGTTTCCTCCCACATTCCAAAAACATGCTAGGTTAATTGGCCACTCCAAATTGTCCATAGGTATGAATGTGAGTGTGAATGGTTGTTTGTCTATATGTGCTCTGTGATTGGCTGGCCACCAGTCCAGGGTGTACCCCGTCTCTCACCCGAAGACAGCTGGGATAGGCTCCAGCACCCCCCACGATCCTCGTGAGGTTAAGCGGTAGAAAATGAATGCTTAAAACATTGCCTGTACACTTAATAATTATATTATGATGGCCATAGTTTGACCCTGGAACCGATCATTTGCTTGATACCTTCATGGAAAAATGGGACTATAACATCAAAATATTCCGTGTTTATTATTTTTTTTACTGTTACATTTGCAATACGGTGTGGTACATCTGCACTACCGCGTTACATCCTACTTGCTGCCTTTGCAAGATTGCAGTTTTGATGATGATGTTTTCCCCCTTCATGTTAGCGGCTAATGATGCTCCTTGAATAAATGCCTTTGCATGGCTCAGCCTCCAGGGAGGAAGAAGGAACCGTATGAATAAATATACGGGCAGAAAGATTCATTTCTATTGCTAATATGGACCACGTATAACACCCTGCATCCCCCCTCCTCCCTTTTTGCTAATGAATTCAGATGGCTGCATTACACTCGCTGGGATATCCTTCAGCTGAATGATGGCAGCAATGGCCTTCATTTCCATAAGAAAGAGCGCTTGTCCCCCTTCTGTACTATGCTAAAATAAAACCTGTAGAGACTTATTAAAAACAAGGAGTAAATAGAATAAATGGAAGTGATTCATGTCACGGGTGGCTTTTTATGAGTGCTTCATGTCCACGGTAACACACACAGAATGAGATTATGAGATTGGTCATTGTTCCTTCATATATCCATCCCATAATTATCCTGCACCCCTAATTTCCACTGTTCCAAAGTTACGATTGGAGAAGTCCACATGTCAGTGTTCAACAACCTCACCCCCTGCCCCTTCTCCTCCAGACTCCATGCACATAGAGAACATCGAAGCCGTCCAGAGGCTCCAAGATTCCCTCCACGAGGCCCTGCAGGACTTTGAGGCCTCCCAGCACCCGGAAGACACCCGGCGGGCGGGCAAGCTGCTCATGACGCTGCCTCTCCTCCGTCAGACGGCCACCAAAGCGGTGCAGCATTTCTACAGCATCAAAATGCAGGGCAAAGTCCCCATGCACAAACTCTTCCTGGAGATGCTGGAGGCCAAGGCTTGACACTGCATGGTACAGGTTTGACAGACAGCTGCACCAGCCAATAGGAGGCCAGGGACGTGATCCATTATGAACATATATATATATAGATACTGTATGTGCCAACTGATTGGGAGCTCGGAAGACATTTTGACGGCTGTGAAGTGAATATCGACATGATCATGTATATGAAATGTACAGAAAGGAGGCAAGGGAGGCCTTGTTATGTAACCACAGGCCAGCTTCTCTTTCATGTGATGATTTGATGATAAATGTCCTAACAGCTCCGTAGCAACATGCTGTCATTTTATACTTTCTAATCTCAACAATAGTCCACTACTACTGTGTGTATATATAATACTCGTGCTGTATATTGTCTCAATATTTACCTCCTCCTAGCGTCCTCAATTCTGGTCGGGCTCGGTGCTGGCAGCAGGTGGTTTGGCCGGAGATCAGTTTGCACTATGAGCACCCCCGTAAAAATGTGCAATAATGTACATATATGACAACAATAACAGCCTTTCTAGCCATTATAATCCTAATAGGCCCTGCTGATATGACCTCTGCAATAAATCTCATGTTATAATAATGCCCTATCACGTTGCGTTATGATGTGTAGCATACAGCTTGTTTTGCTAACATGCACTTCCTGCAGGGTTTATGCCAAAGTATTATTAGTGCAAAATGTATGGAAATTTGTTTATGCTACTGAAATGAAAAAAAAATCAGAATGGTGAATAATAATAATTATGAGGTAGAAACTCAAAATTACGACATAAAAGCTCATAATTATGAAATAAAAAGTCATAATTATGAGATGAGGACATCATTTTGAGATGAAGTCGAAAAGTATTAGCTAGAAAGTCAAAATTTTGATAAAATGTAAATTTGGGGCTGAATGGTGGTCGAGTGGTTAGTGTGAGTAATTACTATGTTCGATTCCACCCTGGGCCATCTCTGTGTGGAGTTTGCATGTTCTCCCCATGCATGTGTGGGTTCTTTCCGGGTACTCCGGTTTCCTCCCACATTCTAAAAACATGCTAGGTTAATTTGTCCATAGGTATGAATGTGAGTGTGAATGGTTGTTTGTCTATATGTGCCCTGTGATTGGCTGGCGACCGGTCCAGGGTGTACCCCGCCTCTCGTCCAAAGACACCTGGGATAGGCTCCAGCACCCTCATGCGGATAAGCAGTAGTAAATGAATGAATGTAAATTTTGAGATTTTAAAAAGTCAAAATGACAAATTCATCATTCTGAAACAAAAAGTCATAGTTACAAGATTAAAAACAAATCACAATTAATAGATAAAAAGTAAAAATTTAGCTAAAATGTCAGAATTGCAGATAAAAACTTTGATTATGAGATAAAAAGACAAAATTCCGAGACACAAACTGCGCAAGTGCTACGTAAATATGACTTATTTATTTGTTTATTTATTTATTCTATTTTCTTTTTTATCACTCATGTCTTGCCTTAGTTGTTTTATTCTGTTTTGCAGAGCTGCTGGAAATGTGAATTTCTCCCTTGGAGATTAATAAAGTGTCTTCTTCACTGGAGCCTTCGTCACATGGCACTTGGCACACGTGCAGTTAGTATCTCATTATGTCGACTTTTTATCTCATAACTATTATATTTTATATCATCATTTGACCTTTTTATCTCATAATTCTGACTTTCTAATCTCATAATTTTGAGGTTTTATCTACCCATTGGGATATTTCTTTCCTTTCAGTGGCGGAAACGGGCCTTTCCATGTATGGTCAAACTAAAATGTACTCAATGCATGTCTCTGCCTGTCAGTGACTCAATTAGTGGCGCCCCCTAGAGGTTGTGCTCAAAATGTTTTAAAAGACATGCAATCCTGGCCCGCTGTAACTTTTGGGTGTTTAGATGAATCACCACCAAATTTGGTGCTCAGCTTTCACGGACTGCTAAGCACGTACGTGTGTGTCAAATTTGAGCAAGATTGGTTGAAAAACATGGATGCCATTTTTGAGACTTGGCAACTAGTTGTCCATAAGTCATTGAGGATATCTGAATGATGTATGCAAGCATGTCTTCCACAGCCTAAAGGGACCGCTGCTGGGGTGTCCTAATTTAGTCACATGACTGTACTCCTTAAATCAGGGGTGGCAAAAATGCTGCCAGGGGGTCCCAGCTGTGTTTATTCCGCCATATATGTTATTGGTACTGGAAATTGAGAGTTGGACAATATCGACATATCAGGTTTTAGCAAAAAAGCTAATATAATAATCTCTTAGCATTTCACAAAAAATATGTGGCCCTTGCATACATTCATTTTTGCACTCAGTGGCCCCCTGTGGGAAAAGTCTAGACACCCCTGCCTTTTGGAGAAATCAGATCTTGCCCACTTTGGAAGGAAGCCCTCATCCAAGATAACAGTTTCCTAACTCTGTTGTCAAATGGATGTTAAGAAAATAAAGAAGCCTTCTAAAAGGGTTCTTGTATCATCCAATTAATTCTAATGGTCTCCCGTGCTGAAATTCTCAATAGAAATGGAGCAATTAAATTCGGCTTTGACTCCACCTCGGGGACGGGGGTGGTTTTATTTCACTTGGCGGCGGCCGAGGCTTTGTCTAAACCTTTCTAAAGGCAATTTCACGGGCATCCGTAATAGATCCATAAGCGAGGGATCACCGGGCTATGCAAAGCAATAGACGGCGGCCATCTTTGTTGCTGTTTTTGTGTACAAACATGCATGTAACTGTGCTGTCTGGCTTCTTCTGTACCGTACCCGGCACACCACATACCTCCAATTCATATTTTGAAAAGTACACTGGGTTTGGAAGCGGGCCACGGGAGACTCCTCCTGGGAATCGGTGGCACAGAAATAAAGTGACATCACTGGCTGGCGTTTTTTAAAAAAAAAAAAAATGTAGATGAAGCCGACGCGATTGGGGAGCACATTCCTCGGAGGAGAAAGCTGCTTATTCTGCTGCTGCTGCTCCGTTTGTGGACTTATCTTGCCGTGCTCATCATGATTTACATAAAACATAGAGGAACCTCCTCCACGTCCTGGCCCGTCCCGTATTAGGGACCATGAAGTGTGTGTGTGTGAGTGAGATTACCCAGGAGGCCCCCCCCCCTCTCTAAAAGCAATATGTTAACAATTGTCATATATGAAATGAACGTGTTGATGATGAAGCTCCAGTCCAGTGTAACTATGCACTCCCATAGCAGCCGAGAGCCACAGATGGTTTGCAATGTCTTTTTCTTTATTGTGTTCATACACCACTGTATCCATATGTAAATATGACACCCCCTCCCCCCCCTTTTTTTTGAGTGATTTCGCTCTAATGATGCACTGAGTATACAGTGTCAATAAAATTACATCTTTATGTAATGACTGCAATGACTTTTTATTATTTGAAAGGTTTTCATTCATTCATTTTCTGCCGCTTTTCCTCACGAGGGTCGCGGGGGGTGCTGGAGCCTATCCCAGCAGGCGGGGTACACCCTGGACTGGTCGCCAGCCAATCACAGGGCACATATAGACAAACAACCATTCACACTCACATTCATACCTATGGACAATTTGGAGTCGCCAATTAACCTAGCATGTTTTTGGAATGTGGGAGGAAACCGGAGTACTCGGAGAAAAGCCATGATTGCACTCTTAGCTGTGAGGTCTGCGCGCTAACCACTAGACCACCGTGCCGCCCCTATTTGAAAGGGTTTTTTTTGTCAAATATATCAACTAAAAATGTGGGGATTCCTTTCTTAGCAGCATATCAATAGTTCCATTTTTGTTTCTCACTTCAGGTTTTACTATGCATTTTGTCGGCCATTAGATATGAATATTTTCCATCAATACGTTTATTATTGTACAGCACTAAGCATGACCAATCACATGCATCTGTGTGTGTGTGTGTGTATACACACTTGTACTTTTACAGCCATCGAGTGCCTTCGGGGTGTAACGGCATGCATCGGGCCAGACCGTCGGTCACTTAGCCGTCTCCACGTCGTCCTGCTTGACCTTGTGTGTGGGGGCGACAACGCCGGCTGAATGCACGCATGTGACACACTCCCTTCACGTCTTTTGTGGTGCAATCCTGTGGAAGTCATTTCATTTACTGGCCTTTCAACTTCAGCCAATATGGTGGGGGAGTGGAGGGTGGGGACTGGGGAGTCGCTGTGTCTTCAATCAGCCTGCCCCCCCAGCGGGGGGCCTAAGAATAATAATTAGAATACTAAGCAAATACTCGCTTCAAATGAGAACTATTTTTGTTTTTCTTTGATTAAATATCTTATACATTGTTTGTAATTATGATCACCATTGATACATTTTTGAAAGATCACTGCAAAGAACAGAACTCAAAGTGGGTGTCCATCTGTCTACTGTTCTCCGCACTTGCATAATCCATTTTTGTCTTAAACTGTATTCTTACAAGGAAAAAAAAACCTACAATGTCACTGGGATATTATAAACATCCGGCGGCAACACAACATTTTGGCATGACTACTACTTTGAAGAAAAATATACTTGACCAAGTCGACAATCTACCTCAGCAAGCGTTTGTTTACAAATTAATTTAATCAAATTACAAACAAAGCAAAGTTGATCAATCATATAAGGGACCCTTTAAGGCTTCCAGTAAAGGACACCAGGAGGGGGAAATAAGGGATTTGGGACGTGACCCACTGTCCTCAGAGTGACTTCCTCGCCTGCATGTGTGTGCACTGACCCACCATTTAAAAACACACAAAAATCTATGATGGCAACCTTGTGCTGTCAAGATGCCTTCCTTTCTTGTCTTCAGTGGGCATTATTCAAGCGTCCCGGACTGAGGCTCCGCTGAGAATAGGCTGTAAAGTGTCACTCACGCTTCCCGGGAGTGGCGTTGTAGTTGGACTGTGTGAGCAGGTGAGTGAAGGAGATACAGTACATAAGCATCAACATGCCTCCTGTGTAAATGCAAGGCGGTCATGATTTATGGCGAAAACATACATGCTGAATTTACTTTTTTTTTTAAACACTACATTCTCTGCAGGCCCAAGGGCGGGTAAGGGTGAGTTGAAGTCAGTCGGGATGTTTGACGGACAGCACGCGGTGAACAGGCTTTTTACAATGAATGGGGCGCCATCTGTAGGTGCAAACGGTGATTGAACGCATGCATAAAGTGCAAAGAGACTTTTTAAAAAGTGATCAGTGAAGCATCTTAATAGCATTTTATTTGTTTGACTTAAAAGAAATCTACTTTACGTGAGAAACTGCAAAACCCAAGTTACATTGAACGTATCAGTGAGAACTGGATCAAAGGAGGAGAATGAGAGTTTGCTGTATTGCCTTCTCAGCGTGTGTCTGTTAATTGGAAATTAGTGTTTTGGGAGAAAACACATTTTCGAGGAAAAAGAAAGTACTCGAGAGAGCAGAAAGAGAACAGAATGGAAGAGCAGAGTGGAAACTGTGGAGTATAATACGATAGGGTAAGCTAACGTTAGCATGTGTGTCATTTCTTTTAATGACGCCGAAATGGTGAATTTCCTCAACCAATGAGGGGCTCATAGTGACTGTACGTCACCCAAATGGTATCAACTCAGCTAAGTTGGAACATACTTTTTGGCAATATAAGGTGTTAATTGAGTAGAAAAGTGGAAAACTATGACAGCCATAAACATAGACGACGTATCAAGTGGGTTTGTCCTTGCTGCAATATGTCCACGTCGCCGCCATATTGGCTGGGTCAAGCCTGCCTGTAAATGAAGACTTATTGTTTCAAGTTAATGTACTTACTATTTAAGTTAATACCTCTCGTTTATAAATTCACACCCGCACTAATATACGAGGGAAACAGTAGAGGTTTTTAGAGGCTGTGTACAAGGTCAGCATATGTTTATGCTCATTTATGGTCAGCATATCACGCTTAGTTACATTACATTGGTCTTAACTTATTAACCAGGTTGCAAATTGAACATATTAGCTGCTTAAAATGATGAATTCCAGTAAGGACTCCTCACAATGGGTTTATGAATTATTGGGCTGATTTATTACAATATGTCTGCCTCCAGATTGAGGGAGCCAGACATCATTAGCATTTGACCTCCATGTGATGCTTTGTTTACCTGCTTTGCCTCATTTATGTGTCTCTCTTTTTAGGCAAAATCAGGACTTTTGCAAATGAGCGGTAAAAGGTAAGCGTTGCATTTGCTTTGCAGGGTTATGCAAACAATTGGAGTAATGGTGAAAGAAGGAGAAGGATAGGGAGGGAGTCAACAGCTCCTTAAATCCCAGGAGATGATGCAAAGATACTTTCATGTGTTAAGCGTCCATGTAAAAATGGTTTTAAATCATAACAAGTGAGCTCGATTGCCTTATTTAGAGTAAATTTATTTATTATAGAACCACTAGACTAACTAACTGAAATGTTAATAAAATGTGTATTTCATGGACAGGCAGCCATTATTATATTGATAATTTGTCCCAACCAAATTATCCCACCCATTTATAGCAGGTTAAACATGTTTAACTTTATTTGAAATAACAATTCACTTTGTATCCACAGTACACGGGCAAATGTGTTAACGAAAAAGCAGGCAGTAATAATAAACATTACAAATACACACAGGGAAAGGGTGGTGGTTACAAAGCTCTTATTTCTGTCCTGTACATACAAGGTTGATCATGAAAAGCCATTCATTTCACACCGCACACAATTTTCATATTTAATGAGCATGACTCCAATACAATTACTGTAATTAGTCACAAAGCTCACTCACGGCCAATGGGGCTCGCCCACCATTATTAGAGGCTCTTATTAATGATGTTGCACATGTGGAGCTGGCAGGGTAATTGGGGGCATGTGTGGGTGTGGGAACAACTAGGGGATTGGGAAGCCTTGGTGGTATCAGCACGTTTATATTGCGTTGTAGGGAGGTGCGTCTCCATCACTGCCCAATTCTCTGAATCACCTTAATAAATTTGATAATTTTACAAAATATTTTAAGAAGTTGTAATTTTACAAGAATAAAGTCGTAATATTATGCATGGTGGAAAAAAATCTTTTTAAAATGAAAAGTGAAATATTACTGTCATCTTATTATGTGAAAAAACAATATCATAAGATCATGCAATTCTGTCAAAATTAGGTTGGGGAAAAAGTTATGATATTATGAGAATAAAGTCAAAATATTATGAGAATATAGTCAGACCAGTCCAAGAAAATGAAGAAAAACAAGCAAAATAAGTGTCATTACTCACACATATATATCCGTCTTTTATGTTTTTTTTGTGCTAGAGGCAAAAAGAGGTGATGACTCACACTAGAAGAGAGCGCGTTTGGTGCAGTCGGAAAAAACAGGCACAAGATGGCAGAAGTACATTTTATAAGAACTCGGAATGCAACTCTCCCATAGAAAAACACACTGCACAGCAACCAGGAAGTGAAAAGGCACTTTTCATGTAGCATTGAAGAGATTGTGCATTGAGGGGAAATTTGAATGCATTCACATGCGTGCACACGGTCAGCGCTAGCATTGACACTATTTGAGAAGTACTCCTCTCATATAAGAATTGTTAAAAATACAAAATAGCTTTTTGTAGTACCACATTGCAATATTGTAAAGGTGCATTTCTTGTGTGTGAGTGACAGGAAGAAAAGCTCTAGTGGAGTCCCCACACCTGCAATATAAGACAACACCCCTTAAATAGCATGATAGTCAGAGTCTAAACGATAATGAAAGGATGAAGAAAGAGGCCAAAGACATTTTGGACTATTATGGAAATGTGAGGAAACTAAGGCGGCTTATTGAGCGAGAAAGGCTGTGACGCAGGTTTTGTGTGTAAAAGCCACGGCTGTCATGACCTCCATCACTTTGAGCTGTCGTCTTTGAGCTGCTTTTCAAACTTGCAGCCTCCCTCAAGAGTGCCTCCCAAACAAAACACGTCCTCTCTGATTTGAACCTCTCCAGTCTTTCAAGATTTGCTTTAATTGTTGTCTTTTCCGCACGTTGAATCAAAAGCCAAGTAAATCTCTTTGGCTCAGTTCCGCTAATTAGCTGGTGTTAATATGTTTTCCCCTCTTATGCCATCAACTCATTAACTCAGTGGTGACTTGCTCCTAATTGGATAAAAGACTGGAGGTGACTTTTCTGTGGTTGCTTCCTTCTCGCCGTCATCCTTGACGCCACCCATTGTCAGCAACAAGCCGCTGTAGGTTGCTCTTTGAGACAACAAGGCTCTGCAGGTTTATTAAAAATCAGAAGAAGTTCCAAAATGTCAGAGGCTGCGGTATCATCATTCACAGTAAATAGGATTGTTCTGCGGCTTCACGCTCGGCTGATCCTTGTGGGCCGTTTGCACAGCGGCGATGCTGAGCCCATGTTGGCTTTTGGTGTGTAAATCAGCAGGACTCAATACCGTGGGGACAGGAAAAATAACCAAAGCCTTCATTTGAGGGAGGTTTCAGGTTCAGAGCAGGCATTTATTTGTATAAATGTGTCAGCTAGGTCCCTGTAACGTTACGTGCCAATTTGTATACTCACATTCAGGGTGGTCTTATATTGGGGCCCAGACAGTAATTGATTAGAAAGACTTTTTTTGTGTATGTTTTGATTCAAAAGTGGCACTTAAGACGCTGCTTTGTTGTCCTCCTTCGTCTTCACTTCTGCCACCTCCCGCCTCCTCCTCACCCTTACCTTGATGCCAAACCCCCATGACCCAGACCAAGATCAATAGCACAGTTTAAAGAGGATGGACTGTGTAAATAGAGACGATAGATCCTGCCGATGAGGATATCTTGACCACTGATGGCCTCTGACTGGTGCGGCAGCATTTGATCAAGTCTCAACATTGATGCCTGCCAATACATTGGCCAGGCCAACGTTTGCATCCTGTCAGTGGGACATCAGCAACTTGAAATGTGTCAAGGCTCTTTAGATGATTGTATATTGGAGTGTTACCTTCAGGGTCAACCTGGGATTTGGACTTGTAGTCAAATATTGTCAAATAAGGAGCTTACAGTGTGAAGTCGCATCCGGTTTGGTTCACAGTGATGGACGTCTCGTCATCGATCACCATCCTGACACGTTTTAGTTCAAAACATTGTTCAAAAATCACATGTTCTTGTCTTTTTTAGCATATATACAGTATATGTAACTACCTGTGCAAAATGTATGGATAACCACATACAAAAATGAATTCAATACAATATATCATATATATTCATCAAAAAAATCCAAATTGTCCATAGGTTAATTGGTGACTCCAAATTGTCCATAGGTATGAATGTGAGTGTGAATGGTTGTTTGTTTATATGTGCCCTGTGATTGGCCGGCCACCAGTCCAGGGTGTACCCCGCCTCTTGCCCAAAGACAGCTGGGATAGGCTCCAGCATAAGGATAACCAACAAGCCTCCTGGAAACCCATTTTTCAGCTGAATGGCACGGCTACACATTTTGAACGTTTTTTAGGGAATTTTCAGGATCTTTGATTTTAAACTTTTGATCAGCCTATTTCATTATTTATTTATTTATTTATTTAATGCTATTTTCTTCTCTCACTTTCATGCTTTCGTTTTGCATTTACAAGCTCTTAGAACCTCCTTAAGATCCAACAATGCAAAATGTAAATTCTTGGAATTTTCCAACTGGACTTTAACTATAAAAATACCCAACATTTCAATTGAAACTAAAAAAAAGACAACATCCTTTCATTTTCATGCAAGTATACTGTATTTTGTTAGTAGCGTTTTTCCTCTTGGCGCCACTAAACGTGTGTGTGTGATTATTTATACAGTACTACGCAGCCTATAACCCCACAAGTGTGACTGCGAGGCGGCGGCAGAACTAACTAGACTTGCAAATGAGAACATTTTCTGGTTCACTTCATGCATTTTAGTGGTGGGAGCACACTCCTTTTGAGGGCATGGCATCAACTCACCAAGTTGTGCTGTTTTGAGGTTTACTGTATGTTTATATGTTTATAAGATCCACCAGATTAACAATGTTAAACGGTTACGTCAAACACTGCCTATACATTTCAAGTCTTTATGATTCTTTTTTTCTGTGGGTGAATTGTTTTGTCTCAGTCCTAGAGATGGCACAATAGTGTAAGTTTTAGTACTATCCATTGCTTGCTGTATGCATGCATACCATGGAGATTTATTTGTTTTTGAAGTGTTTTCTACAGATGGCAAAAGCAGATAGCATCTCAGCATGAAGACTTGTTGAGCTGGAATAAAAACATGACTCACCTTTATTTACACAGTATGCATATCGATGCTCAGACTTGGTAAATAGCCATAATTCTGCTTATCTCCCATGTGACAGCACACATATAGCGGCCCATTATGGCTTATACACGCATGTTACTTTGTGCATGTACTATAGCTTTGCTGCGCTAGTATTATTCACAAAGCCTGCCTTTATGACAAAAAGCAAATGGTCATAAATGCTCTTATCAGACTTTCTAATAGTGCAGATCAGATTCATGGCGGCATAAATATTATTACATATCATTTTTATCATCAAGACCACTCCCTTGCTTTACCCAGGAATCGTTTATAACCGGCCGACAGCCGACTTATCGGCACGGAAGGACCTCAACCTGTGGTTATTATATTTACATATATTTCTGTGCTTGTTGTTTTCCCCCATGCAGGTCTGCAGGCTTGATGTATAGTCATGCATAGTGGACACAAGCATCCCTGGGCTTAGACTGTTCTTACAAATGTTTTAAAAAGCTACTTGGTGCACACTTTGGTGCAGTTCACTGGTGTTTTTGTCATGGGACTTAAAGAGTGGGCAGTAAGGACTTGTTTGTCAGCTTTTGTGTTAGCACCCTGTTATTTCACAGATGGAATCACAGGATTGGCCAATAAAAACGGAATCTACTAGGAAAAGGAGCGTTTCTGTGGGGAAGTATTTCCCCGGCGGACAGATCAATCATGGCGGAATATCCCCCTCCCAGACTAAATATGTCGAAACAATGACCTTAAACAATTGGCGAATAGCAGCTAGCAGAGTTAGCGTAGTTTAGCACAGCATGCCAGTGTGGCTATATGTGTGTGTATGATCTATGTGTACTACAGAAAATGATTGTATCTACTTATTTATCTGTACTGAACAGACTGGGCTTGAAACTGAAACCAGGGAAATACAACAAAATGGAGAGCATACAAGCGTATTCCAGAATCAAATTGCATGTTGAGTACTATTCTATGAAAGTACTCTCTGCCTCTTGCGACCCCCGATAGTTTACTGCAACCCCCGATAGTTTACTGCAACCACCCAGGGGTACCTGCCCCACCATTTGAGAAGCACTGAATGAACCTACCATGCAAATTTTGAGAATTGGGAGGTTAAAAATTGTTAGCTCCACTATGGAGTGAGTGTCCCTTGTTTTTCACTTGATGGATTATTTTCAGTCTTTGCATTCATTTCATTGGGAAAGTCCTCGGCCACCACTGAACACAAGAGTTCTTGAACTGAACCCAACACAGCAAGTGGGAATCTCTGCTATAAAGTCCAAAGCAACTGTGTGGTATTTTAGCAACGTGGTGACTTCTCTTTATACTCCCAAAATGCCATCATAAGTAATGTCATATAAATTGGTCGCTTGGGAGTGTGTTGTTTGTCACTGAAAAAACACCTTTTTCCTTTTTAATTTGGAGCCCTTTTGATGAATCAATTAATATTCCTCCTGGTCCCTCTCTCAAGGTCTTTTTTATAAACCTCGTCATTAATAAAAGCAGACATTCAATTAGCAGCCAAATCTTGATTGCCAATTTTTGTCATAACATTCGCTATTATAAGCCTTCTTTTTTTTTTCTTTCCTTCTTTCTTCTTGTTGCTTTGTTATAGTTGGACGTCTTGGAAGAATGAACTAATTTCATTAATCTAATTGTCATGGCTTTCAACCGTCCCACTAATAAGTACAAATGAGTATGATTAATCAATTTGACGACATAAACTCATTCAATTAGAATTTTTCAAAGGCGAGTGGGTGTGTTGGGGTGATAGGGAGGTGTAGCTGGGTGTGATGGGGAGGTGGGCAGCGCGGTGTGAGGAAAAGCCGGCCCACAATGTTGTCGAGTCGGGTCATTTGTCATGGTGAGGGGTGAATAAATGCTTGTGAAATGTGATGTGCAGATGATGCGCTACTACTTGAACATTTCGGGTTCTGCCTACTTTAGCAGAACTACTGAAAAATAGGCCAGTAAAACATGGAGGTGCAGCCGCAGCCACCAACACTGTGGGACGTCGCGTCAGATTTTCTTTTTACTTTGACGCTTCTTGTGTGATGTCACAACAGAATGTCATGACAATGGAATAGTCATTCCTTGCTCCCGATATCCTGACTGTGTGGCCAACATGCCACCGTGCGGCATAATAATATGTTAATCATAATAATAACATGGGCTACTGTTGGGGCCATAACTCTTGGCAAGCTAAAACTCAACTCTGAAACTTCAACATCACTTCCTGTCCTATAGGTGACTATAGGGGTGTTATTTAATGCCCAGAGGTCTCTAATCATGTTAAAAACTGTAGGTCTACGGTCATGCCTTCAGACTCTGAAGACATAAGATTGATTCATTTGTGAAATAATACAATAAAAAAGAATTGATTAAACAGTATTTTTAATTCAATTTTGGACACAAATATACTGTATGCATTTAAACTTGATTAAATTGAATCTTATAAGATATATATCTCACCTTTTAACACGCAGCTTTGAATATTTCTAAAGGCGATGAGATTATGAAAATGAAAGTGTATCCATGCAGTTTATATAAAATGCAGGGCAAGGCAGGTAGAGGAAGTAGTTTGTCTGTATATATATATAAGTCCTGCAGATGGCTGCATGGGACAAGTGCGAGATCTTATTTGTATATTTGCAAGCTGCTACGCTGAGTGGAAACGTGCTGGTGCAGCAGTTTGAGTGATGCCCTTTAATGCGCTTTATCTTATCAGGCCAGCATCACCTCTATTCAAACAAAATCTGATTGAGCAGCGTGATGTTGTCGGGGACGGGGTCTTAAACCTGGCAATAGTTTCTAGCGCAGCGTCCCTAACAACAACGCAGACAATTAGGCTGTTTGGCGTACAGAGGCTTTAAAATGTCATAGCAATTAATCTATCCGGCCATCAAACAATATTCTGGAAACAAAGTCAAAGGGGGGTGGGGGGCGCCGATCAATCCGCATCACTTTTCTCCTCACCGGGTTATGGGAAAATTGATTTGCCAAACAAAGCATTTTGGAAGCAGTGTTGGGGATCCATTAGCCTCCATTGAGCATTTTGTTTAACATAGGATTTTCATCCCAGGGAAAATGCAGTGTCCTCAATACTGTGAGCTGGGGCTTTACGATTTCTGATTTCTTTGTTCTTTGCTTGGACAGCTTTGCAAAGTGCTGATCAACATTGAAGAAAGGTGCACTTTTAATCCTTTGGAAAATATTCGGGAAGATTCTGCACATAAGTGTCAATGAAACTCCCAAAAAGTCATATTCAGTTAAGCTGTATCATGACTCCCCAGCGTGGCGTATTGTTCCAACTGTATCACATTGTGCCCGTCATGCTGTTTTACAAGAGAGCGCTTCCTCTATGCCCTCCGCCCCCACCCCACCCCACCCATCCCATCTCCGATAATGTATCTCTCCCTTAAGGCGAGGCCTTTTTGACCTTGTCTTTTTCACCGAGGGCTTCTTAAAGCTAAAAGAAGCGCATCCCGAATAGCCCATTTCCTCCTCTTTTAACACCTCTTTAATGTCATCAGTGAAATATGAAGTCATTAGGCGATATTAAAACACTGCTGACAAACTAATTAACGGGAGACATTAAACAGGGCGGCCTTGATTAATCCGCTTTAACGATTCTTTTTTAAGTGGCTCCGGTCAAAATGAATAGATTTACTGGTGGTCTTAACTTACAAAAAAAATACTTGTGTGTATCGGACCTCAAGGGCAACTGGCAGTCTCACATGCCCTAAACCTCCATTTTTTTTTTATTCTGAGTTGGTGAATGGTAATGCTTTAGTTCAGTGGTTCCTAAACTTTTTACAGTCATATACGCCATCACACAATTGGCCTGAAGTGTACATTTTTGAACTTGCAGCAACCTTTTTATCTGAATTAACTCTTCAAGATTAAACACTCAATGCGCAGAATAATCATCAAAATGACTTATTTGTTCATAGGATGCACACAGAGCAATGAACAACTGGGATGCATTCAGGTGCACTTGTAATTGTGAGTGTTGGGCATACCCCCATGACAATTGGTGCACCCCTGAGGGGAAAACATACTCCTCTTTGGGAACCTAGGGTTTAGTTGACATAATGTTTAGTTGACAAATGTTTTGGACACGATTTCCAGTCTTTTGGTCTACTAAGGCAAAGAACCAATTAGCGCCAGGTCAGAAAACATCACCATTTACATGAACCTTTGCATGAACAGCATTTAATGGTGGACGTTACTGATACTTTACAGGCAAAACCACAGACATACAGTTGTTATGATCATGACTTGGGTGGTAATAATGATGAACAGCATTATTGTTGTAATTATTATGACCATTAAACACAACATCTTAGAAAATAATAATTCTTGGCTACTCGTCTCTTCTTGCATTAGAAATGTTTGTGCAAATGTCGCTCCCTTGTGGTAGAAATCTATAATACCACTACTATAGATGGGAGCGAAGGGAAACCCTAAAACATCTAAAAAAAATGAAAGCAAGTCGGGTCATTAAATCTGGCGTTATATAATAGCATCTATTTTTTAGCATTAATAGCTTAAGTACTGTATCTTAGATCAGACCGAAGAGACGATTTTAAGAGTGACGATTTTGAGTAATTATTAGAATATAGTAAACATAATTGCATTAAAATTGCACATTTTTTAAATTGCCGCAAATAACTACTTTTATTTCCTTTTTAATTTACATCGAGTAGGTTTTCCACCGGAAGTAATCGTTCAAGATCTGTGACGTCACGTCGTGATCTTGTGGACGCCGCCACTTCATAGCCACTCTTACCGACGGATGAAAGTACAATCTTTAACATAAATTTTAATGTAAGGCCGTAGTGTTTGAGCCTGCCTAATGTGGTTTAATTGTCCAATTGGTTATGTAGCTAACGATTGCACCACAGCGAGCGAGCTGCAGCTAGCGAAGTCCGCGTGAACATTAGCATTGTTAGCAACGAGGCTGAATGTAAGCACAAAGGCTGCGCCCCCAGCCTCGCATCGGAAAAATGTACCCTTCCTGGGGGAATTATGGTGCACCTCCGTCGCAAAACTACGGAGGATCTGGCGCACGGAACATCTCCGGAGGAGGCCTCGCCGGTCCCCAAGCGGGGTTTGGCGGTTTACAGGCCTCGCCGAGCGGCTCTCTCTTCTCGAGCCTGCAGGAGCAGCACCTACAGCAGATGCAGCAGCTCCAGATGCTCCACCAGAAACAGCTCCAGACGGTGTTGCATCATGGCAGCGCTGCTCCACCATACGGTGGCGGACACCAGAGTGGGTATTCGGGGCCGTCGTGGCAGTCAACAGAACCGGTTCATTTGGACAGCGGTATGGGGATGCACCCTCACTTAAAAGGAGGGGACACGTTATCGACGCAACAGGACTTGTCGAAGCCGCCCCCGCCACAGACTCACGCCGCTGAAGCTCAGCCAACTCCTCCTCCGTCAGACCCCCAGTCATCGAAACTTATGGAACCTAACGATGGGAATACACAGGATGTATTCAATAAAGAGGACGACAAAACTTTGCCTTTGCCGGTAAAACCCTCTCCTCTGGTTATTGCTGATTACTAATGTTGCATACACAATTGTGGCCTCAACTGCAAAATAACCTCAACTGCATCCCCTAGTTTATTTTCTGGAGGAGTGGGGCTCAGTGTGTCAAATTTTGAACCCCACCCCACCCCACCCCAATTATCATATTTTGATGTGACAAAAGTGTAAAATTTAAGTTGTTCCCACATTATTATATTTACTAATAGTACGTTGAATATCAAGTCGTCAACACACAGAAAACTCTTTCTATTCTGCTCCTATGAGTCTTTGCTTATGTCATTTTTTGTCAGTTGGTTTATCTCAGCAAGCGTCTCAATAATGAATTAAAATCCTTATGATTCTTTCAACCTAGAACCAGCAGCAACTTTGGTACCAGCAACATCTGCAGAACCTACAAAAGCTGAGGCAAGAGAAACAGAACCAAAAGGATGGTAACTTTGCTATGCCACAGCTGACGCCGGCCAATGGGCAAACTCTTCAGCCTCCACTTCCATCCGAAACATCCACATCTGCACCACCTCCGCCCCTTCCAAAGGAGGAGCCCCCAGCACCGCCTCCACCACCAGAGGTGAGCTTTCTTAAAAATGATTAGTGTTTAGGAAAGGTTTTCAAGCAATGTCAATGTCAAGCCCCTCTTAAATTGGTCACTCGTGTCCGATACCAACACTTTGCTCTGATTTTGCTTTGTTTCTGTGTTTAAGCCGGATTCAAAACAAGACAATGAGGAGACTGCCCGTCTCCAGCAATTACAGGCTGCAGCGGCTCAGTGGCAGCATGTTCAGCAGCAAAGAGTAGGCTTACATTACCAGGCTCTTATGCAACAGCATGAGAAACTCCAACAGATACTGGAGAAGTATCAGCAGCTCATTCAGCAACCTCCAAACTTACAGGTATATAAAAACACCCATCCACACCCTCCTAATGTAAATACATATTTTAATCTTCTACTGTCAGACCAAATATATATATTTTTTGCAGACCATGTCAGCTGAAATGCAGCTGAGACATTACGAAGTGCAAAAGCAGCAGTTCACGCCTCTATACCAAGACTGGGAGGTTTCTTTCAGGATGTGGTTCGAGCAGTTCCAAACTTATCCCCACAAAGACCAACTGCATGACTATGAGCACCAGTGGAAACAGTGGCAGGATCAGATGAATGCCACTAATGCCCACCTCCTTGAGAGGATCACCACTCTGACAACAATGGTGCCGTACGCTGCAAACCAGTATAATAATGTAGTTATGGGGCAATATGGAGCGTACCCAGGACAGGATGGTCAAATTCAGCCGCAACAAGTAAATCCGGGTATGCAGTTCAATGCTGTTACTGCCAGTCCTGCACTCCAGCAAGGTCAACAGCCCACTCCAGCTGCAGCACCCCTACACACAGGAGGTCCTCCTGCTGGGATCGGACTCTCGGGTCATCAAAATGTTGCGTCACCAAACTTCAACAACATTGGGGGTCCACAGTCAGTACCATTTTTTTACTTTTGTGCAAAAGACTGATTGTCCTTGTTAGCAAATGATAAATTCAGAAAACATGATTACAACATGTACACATACAGTCATGGAAGAAATGATTAGACCACCCTAGATTCTTCACTCGATTTGTTCACTGATATAGATATACAGATATAGGCACATATGACAACAGGAATAGCTCAAAAGAGTTTAATTAAAGATATCTAGCAACTTCCATGGTTTTCTTGGTTTTACCGAAATCACTTATTTTCTTACATTAAAAACTATAACTTAATATTTCCCCCAAAAATTACTCTAAGAAGCTATTTTTGTTCTCATCGTTCTATTTGTTCCACAACTGTACCTTTAGTTGATCAGGCATTAAAATCAACAAGAAACTGAAGACAGGGTGGTCTAATAATTTTTTCCATGACTGCATATTAGTTCATGCATTTATTTACTCTTGCTAATCGTATTTACATTTTGCTGTCTTAATTTCCCAGTACAAACAACCCAGGATTCCACCAGCCACGTATGCCATTTGAGGGACCTCCAAGGTTTGATCAACAAACACAACGTTTTGACCTCCCCCATCCTTTGCCTCAACCTCAACAACGCTGTGACGCTCCACCTCGATTTGATCAGCCCCCGACGGGCTTTGATGGTACCCCGCGTTTTGATCAACCACATCAGCGCTTTGATGGTCCCACTCGCTTTAACCAACCAGGGCCGCACTTTGATGCCCCTCCCAGATTTGACCAACCCACTCAGCATTTTGATGGTCCCCCAAGATTTGACCAGAAACCAAGAGCTATTACACCGCGATTTGGAAGGTCATCCAGATTTGATCAGCCCCCACAACAGACAGGTTCAACAGTGCCCTCACAAAAACAACAGCAAGAAACCCTGCCTCAAGTGGAACAAACTCTCAACCCACCACCCAGTGTGGATTCTTCATTAAAACCTGTCAAGCTGCCACAGTCAAATCAACAAAACAGAAAATCTGATAAAGACATGATGGATGACATGGTTGAAGGTGATGGATTTTTTATCCCAAGTGAACCTATACCACAAACCAAAAGCCGTACAAAGATTTCTGGCATTACCCCCAAGCCTAATCCGTTAGACAGTAAGCCAGCCCAATCTGGATCTAGTACCCTGGAATCGAAACAAACAAATGCACCAAATGTTCCCAAACCAGAAGGACCGTTGAGAAATAATAACCCTCCAGGAGTACCAGAGGAAAAAACTGAGACACAGCCATCCAAAACTGAACCTGTTCGGCCTCCCCCTGGTACAGGACGTGGTCAGCTTCAAGTACCCATGCAAGGGAGAGGACGAGGTCAGCCACAACTACCCATGCAAGGTACAGGACGTGGTCAACCCACAGTACCTATGCAAGGTAGGGGATGTGGCCAGTCCTCGGCCCCTGTGCAAGGTGCAGGACGAGGTCAGTCCCCGGCCCCTGTGCAAGGCGCAGGACGAGGTCAGTCCCCGGCCCCTGCGCAAGGCGCAGGACGAGGTCAGTCCCCGGCCCCTGCGCAAGGCGCAGGACGAGGTCAGTCCCCGGCCCCTGCGCAAGGCGCAGGACGAGGTCAGTCCCCGGCCCCTGCGCAAGGCGCAGGACGAGGTCAGTCCCAGACCACTGTGCAAGGTAGAGGACGAGGTCAGCCCCCGGTTCCTGTGCAAGGTAGAGGACGGGGTAACGGACAGAGGGTGCATGGAGACATGAGGGGACAAAACTTGCCACCCGAGGGGCAGATTGACGAAATGTCGCATGATTTTATGCCACCCGAGGAAGAAGAATTCATACAGGAGTCAGAGGAAGCCTACCAATGGCAGGAACCTTCAGTTGAGGAGTTTGGTGGTGAGACATCCGAGGCTCCTGATGAAGAAATGTGGATACCTGAAGATCATCACTTCCAAACAGAAGAGGAATATTATGAGGAACCATTGCAAGGATCTCCTTTGGGGAGAGGGGGGTTCCCGATGATGAGAGGACGCCCCCCTATGGCTCGAGGTGGTCCCCCTTTGGGTAGAGGAGGACCGTTTATGGGCCGAGGGGGGCCACCAATGGGCCGAGGGGGACCGCCAATGGGCCGAGGGGGACCGCCAATGGGCCGAGGGGGACCGCCAATGGGCCGAGGGGGTCCGCCTATGGGCCGAGGGGGTCCGCCCATGGGCCGAGGGGGTCCGCCCATGGGCCGAGGGGGTCCGCCCATGGGCCGAGGAGGGCCGTCCATGGGCCGAGGGGGTCCGCCCATGGGCCGAGGAGGGCCGTCCATGGGTCGAGGAGGTCCGCCCATGGGTAGGGGCGGTCCGCCCATGGGTAGGGGCGGGGCACCGATGGGGAGAGGAGGGCCACCGATGGGGAGAGGAGGTCCTCCCATGGGAGGAGGGGACCCAATGGATGATCAATGGGAAGATACAGAAGAGTACTGTGATGAAGAGGCTTATTGGGGAGAGGCTAGGCCTCCAATGAGAGGAATGAGACCACCATTTCCGCCTGGCCATCATCGTCCACCACGCGGTCGCCCTGGTTTCATGCATCAGGGACGAGGGCCACCGCCTCATCTAGCACACGGGCCGATGGATGAGGAGTCATTCGGCCATGAGACTGGTGATATGGAACTGGATCCATCAGAGCATTACATGTATGGTGGGCATGATCCTCATAACTTGCCAATGCACCCAGGTAGAGGAAGAGGCAGGCGGCCTCCCCCATCCCACGAGGCAATGGGAATGGGTCCTGATGGGGAGCCATTTTATCATGAAGAAATGGAGAATGAACAGGATTGGCCGCCACCCCATGGGAGACGTCCCCATGAGATCATTGAAAGGGGCGGAATGGTAAGAAGGCCAATGGGACGTGGAATAGCAAGAGGTATGATGCGGCCAGGTTCATCCCGTGAACATGAAGAGGGATACAGTGAGGTTTATGTTGACGACTATGTTCATGGAGAAGATCGCTGGCGGCCACCGCATTCTGATGACCCCCGGCACGAGGCCAGATTCTATGACACTGAATGGGATAGAGCGCGTCCTCCACCGGAACGGGACTTTTCGCCACACTTGCCGCCCCCAGATCGCTGGCTAGATGACAGAGAAAGAGGTCACCCATACCCATATGATGACGAGTACAACCAAAGAAGAGGAGAAATCAGAATCCGCGAGTATCCGGATGAGCCCCCATCCCGACCGGAAGACCCATCGCAGCGTCCTTCAGAATGGGATCGGCTTTCAAGACACCCACTGTCAGAAAGGTTGTATCCCACTTATGGGGATCATGGGGATAAACCCGCGTTGGACAGGCCTCCACTCCCTGGACCTGCTGAAAACTTACCAGAGAGCTCAATTGACCTAGCAGCACAAGGAGCAGGCGGAGGCAACGTACTTGCTCTTTCCCAGCGCCAACATGAAATCATCTTGAAAGCAGCCCAAGAACTTAAACGCATCAGGTAATTTCCATTCTGCTCCAATATCACTTAGATTGTTGCAATCAATATGATATTGAGTCCTGTGTTTTTGGCCTTCCAGGGAGATACAGGAGGGCAAGCCTGCTGAAACAGAATCTCAGCCTGCATCATCTGATGTATTACCCGAGCTCCCTGCTGGGCTCCTTGGTTTGGAGATCCCACCAGAAGTCAGAAATGCTCTGAAGGTAATCATTAAGACATTGTGATTAGCATTTGTTATTTATCATTTGTCACACTAACACTTACTTATTTATTACTTATTTATTTACACTTACACAGGGCATGACTACGGCTGCTCAGGCAGCGCCATCTTGGGATACTAATCCTGCTGCACTTGCGCCTGCAGTAATTCCAAAGACTGTGGATTATGGGCATGGACATGGTATGTGAAAGTAAACCAGAGATATACTATAATCTGTTAAAGTTATGTGGTTGGTGACAGTAACCATTTAATGTTTTAGACTCGGGTGCCACTGTTGAGAGGATTGCTTACGGCGAGAGAGTTGTGTTGCGGCCTGACCCAGACAGGGGCTATGAAAAAGGTGAGTTCCGTATTGCAGTAATCCCTCGATTATCGTGAGTAATTGGTTCCAGGCTGACGGTGTATTTCGGCAATGTAGGATTCCTTTGTAGTTAGCGTACAAAACCTGTTTATGATCTTTTAGCATTATTAGAGCCCTCTAGACATGAAATAACACCCCTATAGTCATCTTTTATACTTGTATTACTCAATATAGTACAGATAATGTGTTAGCCATAAATAAGATATACTGTAACTTAGACTCACACGTTAGTACTGACAGCGTACTTCCTGGGGTGGCTATGGCCTTATCAATAGTATATTGGTGACACCTAGTACCCATTGGAAAATACTGTTTGTGGTTCATGAGTGACTCACGATGGACTTCAATCACATTATTAATGTTCAGAGAACACATATGCAGTGAACATTCACACAGGAGTTGCTGCTGCCAGTATCTGCTCAGTCCACACTGCTAATCCAAAATGCTGCCGCTAACAATTAGCTAAACACAACTGTTAACAGCCTTGATTTTGGAATGACAGTTTTTAAAAGGGTTGTATTGTTGTGTTCTGCTCTTAGAACCTCTTCGAGATCCTTACAGCAGGGATCCATACTATGACAGACGGTCAGACCCTTACATGGACCGCCGTGAGTACTCCCGAGAAAGAGAGCCGTACAGAGAAAAACCTCCACCTGAATACGAAAGGGAGAGATTTGGGAGGGAACGTTATGCGCCCAGAGAGCGAGATGAAAGGTAGCGCCTTCTCGGATCCTATTTTCCAAGCTTTTAGACGGGTTCTGCATGTATGTAATATTATTTCTGTTTGTTTTAAATTAAGCATACTAACGATGGTTGAGGAAAGGTACTCTATCTATACCTTACCAACAGTTTGTGTCCGTTGAGCACAATGATACGAGAAATGCCGTTTGTCTGCTTCTTCTATGTAGAGCTCCACTAGCACCCCCTCATCATTCAGGATACAGGGATAGAGACCGCGGCCTTAGAGAGAGGGATCGAAGTGGCAGCCGTGATCGAGAGGACCTTTTTGGGCGGTCCGGCTATGATAGACCTCTCTATGAGCGCACAGCCCTCGACTGTGGTGGGTCTGAACGCTATGGCCATGGCTCTTCACCATTTGGTACGTTTGCCGACAAATATTCAAAAAGCATTCCAAAGACTGCTAAAACTCTCTCCTACAGTAGACAGAAGAAGTTACCCAGAAGACAGAGGACCCCCCGCTGCACCACTTCCACCCCCACCACAGCCACCGCCTCAGGTTGAGAAGAAGCCTGAAATCAAGAACGTGGATGATATCCTCAAACCACCAGGAAGGCTGTCCAGACCTGAGAGGGTATTTAGTTTTGCTTTGTGCCTTGCTGAATCACCCTCTTTTAGTGCTTATTTGAAGTCTGTGCGATGACAGATTGTCGTCATCATGAGAGGGCTTCCTGGCAGCGGAAAAAGCCATGTCGCAAAGCTCATAAGGGTGAGTAGCATCACATTCAACACAAATAGGTTAATACTGCACATGGATGTAAAGAGTCCAACATTGTTTCTTAATGTTAAGGACAAGGAGGTAGACTGCGGCGGCGCCCCACCAAGAGTTCTGGTTTTAGACGACTATTTCATGAGCGAGGTTGAGAAAGTCGAGAAAGATCCAGACACAGGGAGGAGGGTGAAAAGAAAGGTGAGTGTCACTTAGTCATGGTATTATAGATTAACATCATAGTAAATAACAATAATCCCTCATTTATTGCGTTTTTTGAAAAATTATTTGTGTTTTGTGTTTGAATACGGCCTGTAAGCATTGTTTCTTACCCCCCCCCCCACACACACACACACACACACTCACACTTGGGGTGGGTGGGGTGGGCTCCCGCCCCAGTATTTGAAAAGCATTGTCCTAAATTAATCAATTTTAAGCTTATTCTGTAGTATTTTAAATTGGCCACTAGGTGTCAGTAATTGTTTGGTCAGACAAAAGCACCATTTATGGTAGGTTTAAATAATGTTGCAACAGGCACATAATAATAACTCAGGCTACTGCTGGGGCAAGCTAAAAGTAAACTCTAAGCCTCCGATATCCACAAATTTGTCGGCACGCAATAAACCCGTGGTTTAAGTGTAAAGCCATTTAAAGCCGCCATTGCAGTATGTTGTTCAGAAGAAGAAGAAAAAAATGATTTTTACACACTGTCCGGCAGCAAAGCACAAATGCAAAGTGAATGTCTTGTCTTCTAGGTCCTCGAGTATGAGTATGAACCAGAAATGGAGGATACATACCGGAGCAGCATGCTTAAAACCTTCAAGAAAACTCTGGATGATGGCTTTTTCCCATTTATCATATTAGACACCATTAATGACCGGGTTAAACATTTTGATCAGTTCTGGAGCGCTGCCAAAACAAAAGGTTTTGAGGTGAGGCATTTATTCACGATGCAGAAACAATCCCCCGGTCTTTTGTGTGAATTGATATGTATTGTCTTGTGTCAAGGTCTATATTGCTGAAATAACTGCTGACAACCACACATGTGCAAAGAGAAATGCTCACGGACGCTCCCTTAAGGACATAACCAAGGTCTGTAAAGTTAGCTTTTTTTTTTAAGGATGAAAATTTGGAGGCTGTTTCTTGATGGCGTGTCTTGTATGCAGATGTCCAACAACTGGGAGTCCACGCCTCGTCACATGGTCCGCTTGGATGTTCGATCCCTGCTACAGGATGCTGCTATAGAGGAGGTGAATTTCTCCTTTTTGACTTATCAGTGTGCCGATGATGGAAATGTGGGGTCTTATTGTGATTAAAACACTTGTCACTAGGTGGAAATGGAAGACTTTAATCCTGAGGATGAGCCCAAAGAAGCCAAGAGAGAAGAGGAAGAAGAGGGTGACCTGGTAGGAAATTATGCGTTTTTACATTCTTGTCTTCAATAGAATCATTAGCCACTCTTTGGACAGAGTTAATAACATTCTTTTATATTTTAATTGGCCAAGTCATTCATTCAGTTAAGTATAGCTACAACGTGCAATAGATAGAGCTATATTATAGCAAAAAAATTTAAAAATATGCTGTTAGTTTCTGTTAGTCATTTGGTTTTTGTTGCGGTCGTCCAAAGTATTATCAACCATTTAACAGTGAATTCTCGCACAGGTGATGTAAACGTAACCTGACTGAAATTTTTCTGTGGATTTTGCTGCTTGTAAGACATATGACAAACTACATTTTAAGATAATTGAGGTGCTTTGTTTACACATGTATCTACATTCTGAATCATGCAAGGGTGCTTGTCATTTTGATCAAAGCACTTTGGCCATAAAAGGGATATCTGATCTTTGTAGCTGAAAACAAAATATTATTATACGCTTGCAGTCCTTTTTCAGTTCAACAGCAGCAGGCTGCAAATGCCCAGGTTCCTGGATTCATCATTTTTGGGGGGACTGGGGTGGGATTGATCTGGAACAATGTACAAAGGGAAATACAACACTTAACTAATTTGTGGATGGCAATTTTTCCACAATTAACGTGCTGATAGAACATCTAATGAAGTTAAATTATTAAAAAAAACAAACTTCTAGCTAATCTGCAGGTAATAGTGATTGTTTGTACTCAACCATGTCAGTGTTTAGGTTTACTAATGATAGATGATGCACAAGACTTTGCTTTGACTTAGTTTTGTCCACAACTTGTAACGCTGCTTTTTCATGACACATTGAATTTGCAGACATTAAGTTAACATTTCTGCCTGTGTTCCAACAACAGAACGTGTCCTTGAATTTTGAACAAATGACACGATCAAACGTGCTCTCCAAACACTCCCTCATACTATGTATATGTATATATAACATGTTAATGTATAACCCTTATTTATTACTGGAAAAAACAACAAGAAAATGTTCTTTTTAATACTTATTTTTAATATTTTGGTAACATTTCAATGATTACGTACTGAGGGATTTATCTATATGCTCTTACATGCAAAGCACTACAAACCATGTAGTGCATTGCATCTTAAGATGCTTCATGTGTGGAATTCTACATTATCTTCGCTCCAGCGCCAAGCAAAAATGTACTTTTTTTTTGTTCCAGTTTGTGCAATAGTTGCATATAATTATCCACAAAATGTGTGTTGTCCAAAATAGTAGAACATTTTTAGCAATGACTATTTCTCATGGAAATGTGCTCAACTTAACAAATTTCACATAAAATATCAATGCATTACGGTAATTTCATTTTGGGCATTTTGCATAGCAATGGTGTGCCATAATGCCACTAGAAACATCAGAACCATAAATGCATTGTCACAGTTTCTGTTGACTTTTGTAAAAGACAAATGTACTTAGCATATGTATTAACTGTACACTTGTTCCACTTGTGTATTTGCATGAGCCTCGTGGTGGCATTTAGTCCCTATATTGTCTTTAAATCTGGAACCAAAACCAACAGAAGTTGCATTTCCAACAGTGAAACTTTGTCAATCATGACTGTTTTACTTTTTTAAATGCACACGGTTAACGGTACCGCCATTGTTTCACTATCTATGTTGTATGTTTCAGTTATATGTGAAATACTACTGTATGTAATATTAAAAAAAAAAACAAACATTAATGATATCGATTCCATATACTTTGGAAAGCAAACCCAAATGACCCAAAGCAAAACATTGGAGATAAACCTTACATGTACTTTAGACATTTTGTACAGCATTTCTGATGAAGAAAAAAAAGGTTGAAATGCTTTTAATTTTATGAACCAGTCTCTTCTTTTTTGCAGCCAGTCCCTTTTACTCTTCTGTTATCCTCATATCCCTCCCATTTCCCCTCCATTAACGTCTCCAGTGTCTCTTTACATAATATAGGGCTACATTCCGAAAAGCAAATGGGAGATGGACACATCGGAAGCAAAACTCGGTAGGTTGGTTCTTTTATTCTTTTATCATTTCATTGAGTAGACTAGTAGTATTCACTCCGGACATTAGAGGATCCATTGGTGATGATGAATATCTCCTATATGTACTGTATGTGCTTATTAATGTGTGCTATGTTGTTTAAGTTGCCTTTGGGTTTAACAGAAAAAAGATCATTTTATCCCCAGCTGCAAAAAAACACTTTAAAGATGATAAAATGGTGGGTGTTCGATTGAGGGAAATAAGTATTTGATCCCCTACCAAGCAGCAAGCATTCTGACAGTTATGTACCCATGGAGCACACAAACTATTCCCGTCCAATTTGGAAAGTACTCAGCTCATCTTAAGTAGATAAACACACCTGTCACTTCCAATCAAACCCCTCCACAAGAATGGGCAAGACCAAAGAGTTGTCAGAGGACCTCATGAACAAGACTGTAGGCCTGCACAGGACTGGAATGCTCTTTTAAGACCATCCACAAGAAGCTTGGTGGGAAAGCGACTAAATAGGAAATGGGAAAGTCCAGAAGTACACGGAAGGAGCCGGTTAGTGATGACAAAGCATCGTAGTTGGGAGCATCGTAACACGCTCGGCTGTAATGGATTCAAGCCCCCCTGCTCCAGAAGATACTTGTACAGACCTGTTGGAAGTTTTCCAATGAACTCCTGAATGACTCAGACAAGGTTTGGGAGATTGGGATGTGGTGAAATGAGAGCAACAGGTTGGCGATGGAGGAAATGCTAAGTATGTGTCCAGGAACACACTGCTCTCTGACCAAAGTCTCTCCTGGCAAACCAGAACCCTCTGTGCTTGGAAACAAGGGGGTTTCCACCAAGTCCTCTGGCTTGTTTCACATTGGGAACGAATACTTATGTCCCTCAATCAATTACGAATACATTTATAACCTTGAATTGAGTGTGTTCAATGCATTTTTACATTCCGTCTTAAAGTTAGTGTTAAAAACATGGGCTGATGATCACTTTTTCGGAGGTTTACTTGCAAGATTAATTTGGTGATTGAAGGAAATCTGCACTTTTTTAGAGTTTTGCCCATCATCCACAATCCTTATGTGAGACCTGAAAGCATGTGTTTCTTTCTTCTGTGCACTGTAAACATACTATAAAAGCAGCTAAAAAAGTGAGTTAAATAATGCACGTAGTGGGACTCACCTATTCAGTCCACAAAGCCCACTATTAAAACACCAACAAGGTTTTAGGTCTTATTATCCATACTGTGACCATGTAGTAACAAGTATTTTGAAATCATGATAGCATGTGCTGCTTACTTCCTTCCTGTGTACGTTGATTTCACATAGCAACATAAAAAGGAATGCTAGTAGCTAGCCAGTGTGGCGAGGTGTCAATACAGGCGGAATGGTTGCATCCTATTTACACTCATTCTTAGCTGCCTCTATTTTGTATCTCTACAATGCACAGTAAAGAGAGAAAGATGTGTTCATGACTCTCGTAAGCATAAGCATTGTGGATGATGGGCAAAATCAAAAAACCCCAAAAAGTGCACTTTTCCTTTTAAATACCACACTGTATGCTGAGACATTACCAGCACACTTCCTATTGAAATGAATGGGAAGGTTTCATTGGTACAACTCAGCGCAGACAGTCCTCCAGTAGTAAAAGTCATAACATCTTGAGAAGAGGTAGCCTGATTAGCACTGATCACATTCATACAGACAAGCTGGACGGTCTGGGGAGCGGCGGGAAGAGAAAACGTGAAGGCGAGCACATGGCAGGCATGGAGGACTATCTTCAGCTGCCAGATGACTACGCCACCCGTATGTCTCAGCCAGGAAAGAAAAGGGTAAGTTGACATAGCTGCTGATTTGATTACACAGAAATCGATATTGTACAACTGCTTAAATCTATCCAAAAGTCCACTTAAAATAAGTAACTTTTTGCTGCTTTATCTGATGTTCATTCTGGAGGAAAAACAACTTAAACGTGTACCACTAGTTCTGGATTATTTAACACACCTGAATATAAACTGCACCCACCAAATTTTCAGCGATTTTGTGCATGCATAGGCCGCAGGTGTCCATGTTGTAACATGGGATATGTACTCAGTATAAACCTTGCAATCCTATGGCATGATCTTCCCACTGGCCTCACTCGTTGGCTTCAGTGATGAGCTTTTTTAACAGCTGCCGCGGTGCAAGCAGTCTAAGCAGAAGATGGTGTAATTCTTTACTTGATCAAACTTAAGATTTGTCAGATCAAGACATGATCGATGTGTAATGGGATCCACACACGGGAGGTTCCATTGAAAATGAATGGACGAGTGGCTACGTTGCCTCCTGCCTTCTTTAATTCTAAGCATCTTTGTCTTTTACTCTAAGCATCATGGGAACTGTAGTTCTTTTAGCCACATTGCTTAAGTCGCAGGGTTCAAATCATGTGCAACAATGTAGCGTCTCATGGTGCGGAATATAGACTTGCATATTGTTGAAGTTGTTGAATATTTAACATTGTGACAGAATGCATTTTCACATATGCACCCGCTAAAACACGACACCATATCCTTAGGTGCGATGGGCCGACCTGGAAGAACAAAAGGATGCCGATCGAAAACGTGCCATCGGCTTTGTGGTGGGCCAAACGGACTGGGAGAAAATTACAGATGACAGTGGCCTACTTGCACAGAAAGCGCTCAACCGTACAAAATATTTCTAAGAAGATCATCATCTTAAACCCTTGTTTTTGTGGTTTTTTTGAAGGTATGTATGTCTCTATTTTAACGTAAGGACAGGATTAGAATAGTCTTAAAGAACTATTACTTGGTTCATTTGCAAGCTAGAATTTGTATTACTTTTTTTTAAGTAGTGTCAATAGTTTCCCATAGTGGGTGTTATTAAGTAATGTTATATTTTCCATATTCAAGTTAATAAGAATTGATTGTATTTTATCAATGTGTTGTGATATATTGGTATTGACATTGTTTCTTGTTCTTCTGCAGGTGTCCAGAATGTGAAAAACAAGACTCGGTCAGTCAAGTCTTTATTTTCCTTAATGAGGATAGCAACTTATTTTAAGTCTCCCTCTGGTTATGTGTTCATTTTTTAATGTTTTATACATTCACCTGTACTGTTGTTTCTTGAAGCATATAGAGTGTAAGAAAACAATAAATTTTCACACCCTTCCAGTAAACGCGGGGAGTTCTTTTGCTTGACTACACTGTGATGTATCACAAATATTACATGAATGTGAATTTTCATTTAGAACAAGGGCATCACACTTTTTTCATGCCCTTAGAGAGCCACTTACATCTGTTACATGAATACAAATAGGAATATAACCTCATGATATTATTACACAAGTGCCCATTTTATTGTATTTGTACTAACAAATTGATGGAGAACTTGCTTTGAAATTATGTGAGAATGTCAAGGTATATCTTGTTGCATCATCAGATATTTAAAGTGTAGAAGAACTCTGTTCTTCTCTCAAAATATATGGTGATGTGCAGTATTGAACCTCAATATTTCCAGGCTTTCACTGTCCGCATAAAGGGCCCTGGCCCTAGGGCCTTGAGTTGGGTGTGACTGAGGTTTAGTGTGTGTTTCACAGTACACGTCTGTACCATTTTCTTGTTGATGCTAAATGGTTTTGTCCTGTTATGATTTTTGTGATGATGGCATGCCAAGATCACCTTGATGGTCATGGGGTGCTAAAAAAAATAGGTAGCAGCGAATGCTGTTTGTAACCCGGGCAAATAAAGCCAGCCAGGAGCAAACATATGTAAAAGGTGTATTATATATATGCTGGGTGACATATATTAAGAGTGATTTCATATAATATTTAACAAATGTGTCCAGGTTAGCTTGTGTTGAGACCACTGTTGGTTTCCGGCTTTTTGCCTTATTTCATTGGACGTTCTTACAGACAGCTGATCGGTGATGGTGAAAACCACCTCCTCTGTTTAGAGCTGTTGGAATTTTTTTCATTCACCTTTCAAATCCTTATGGGGAATTTGGACATTGTTGTGTGCAAAGGAATCCTGTAGAGCTAATGTAAAAGGCACATTAAAAATGCTATACACCTTCCTTTTTAAAATGCACATCACTGTCTAAATAGCTGGCAACACAAGTGAATAGCTGGATGATTGTGTCTTGGCCAGTTTTCGAGTTGCTAAACCGTTCGAGTCCACTTATACTGTCAAAGTTTAAGAAACGCTGTCCTACTGCACATCCATTCTCATTACGCTTGAAGATTGAAGATGTATTTGGGAATTATTTTCACCAGTGAAGGTTTTCTTATGAAGAGGACACATTTTCGTCATGAAAAACTGAAGAACTTGCTGGAATTTTGACCATTTTTGTCATCATCAATCTTTTATTGGAATGTCACACTGAGCCCAAGGTTCATCTGGCAAGGCAAAAGACTCCCAAGACTGAAAACTGCAGAGCAAACATTTGCTGTAGGAGGTTATGGTGAGTATGACGGAGAACAGTACAGAACTTTTATTTGAACTTAGAATTGTATTTAACTAGGGGTGTCACAAGGCATCCATCTCACCAGACGAGACCTTACACAAGTTGGGGGTCCACGAGTGCAAGATGTGATTTAACATTAATTTTAAGTGCTTTGGAAAAAATGACTAAACAAATTTGTGTAATAACCGAGTCACAAAACAATGTTTTTTTGTCGCAAATTAATGCTAAGCAATATTTTTGTCCACATTTTTTAAGACCAAATAAACCGTTGTGATAATATATAATAAATATACCATCATAATGCAATATCTCGTTTAATGTCATCTTTCACTCTGAAGTTGTGGACTTGTGGTTTGTGACATGTATTTTTTCACAGCCAATTTCTACTGCCTGTCAAACGTTGGCAGCATTTCTTGAAAGGCTGACTTTCAAACTGTATTAAAGAGCAGCATTTTGTTTGCAATATGTGTAAAGTTGTGGTGTGGGTTTGGTCTTTGTGACATGTATTTTCTCACGGCCAATTCGTACTGCCTGTCAAACGTTTGCAGCATTTCTTGAAATATTGGATTTTAAACAGTATTAATGCGCAGCTTTTCTTTTGTAATGTGGCGAAACACTTTATGTGAAGGCACACCATTTTGCACTGTTCTGTTGGTATATACTTTTGCCAATCAAACATCTCAGTATGTGACCGTCAGGATGAAGGCTATGCATCTTCATATGTAGTGGGCCCCCCGGGGGGTGTCACTGTGTTTGCTGCTGTTCTATGCAGCGTTAAGGCACTGAACCAATCAATGCACAACAGTGAACCTTCCTCTTGCCTGGGAGACGACGAAAGAGAGACTCATGCACATTGCGATATATGGAGGCTGGCAAAATTAGTTTGTTTTCACCACTTCTCATGTGGGTCATTTATTTATTGTGAGTCAAGTGTTAAGTTTTTTCCAAGATGACCTGTCAATTGCATTCACACGCAAGCAGGTTTAAAGAAGTACAACAAAGTTTTTTTCCCAACAACGGTGACCTTCCAGTACAGCTTCAATACTACTTGACGGCCACATTTTGGGAACCCTACCATGCTTATAAAGACAACGCCCCCTTCTGCTAGGGAAGGTCTTGTTTGTATTGATCATCAGATTTGGACTGCTATGCTAATTTCTATTAAGTCAGCACCACAACAGACAAATGTAACCATTGATGCTGGTCAAGCACGTACCTAGAACAGTAACCAATCAAGACTGGGTGAAATGTCAATTGCCATTAAATAATCAACAATAATTGACTTGTGTGGTTTTTGTAAGTCAGTGTTTCACAAATGATTGCACAACAAAAACTGCTTTCTGTCAACATTCATTTGTTAATGTTTTGAGGAATATCAAATGCTGTATGTCAGGACCCAGCAGCTCAATTTTGTGTATGGCAATGTTTTTGAAACACTTTATTATATATTGTAGATACTATGTGCATGGAAATGACTTTTACTACAGCAGAATGGGGTGATATCAAAGCAGTCATGTTGTCACCCAATGTCCCTTCACTCACGTGCATTATATTTGTCACTGTATGTAAGTCCACATTGTGAGTGACCGCTGTGGCAAATGATGTACAGTTGTAGTATGCCAGATCGCATTTCATCTGTAACCCTTGAACTCAGCAGGAACGTCCGTGTCCAGTTTACAGATCACCTTGTAGATTGTTTTTTTCCAGGATGGATCTCGATCCTTGCCCGTAAAAATGGCAATGTAGAATTGTCGTAGTGTAATCTCTGCCACTTCGAGGAACCGATCCGGGACCTGTTTGTGCAGACTCTGATTAGTAGACTGTAAAATCTTACAACAAGAACAAAGAACAAATATATAAATGCAACACTTATGATTTTGCTCCAATTTTTCTGTGCTAAAATTGTTCACAAATCTTAATAGAAATTCATAATCCAAATGTCAAGATGCTGATTAGACTACGTGATTATTGCAAAGGTGTTACCCAGGTTGGCCACAATGAAAGGCCACAGCAAAATTTGAACTTAAGAGTTGTATTCGGGGGTCTGAAAATCACTTTCTGGTGACTACCATTTGCCTGAAATCCCGATCCAGAACATCCCAAAGTCCTGATATGGCAAGCATCTGTACACAGTTCCTGCATGGGCCAGCACACTTATCATTGGTTATGATTGCCATGCAAGGATCAGCATATGCGGTAATTGACGCAAAGTGGTGGTGGCACTCGATACGGTACAGACTGTCATTTTGACCTCTCCCCCTCTCTTCCACATTTGGAGTGGCCTTTTATTGTAGCCAAATGGTAGTCACAGCAGTTTTGTCTGGTTTTTGGACCTCTGACATGACGCACCTGTGAGGTGGAACAAACTTTATCAAATGTTTTAACATCCTTGATTTCAGCTCATGAAAAATGGGAGCAAAAGCAAGTGTTTATATGGAGTTTGTATGTGTGTACCTACAGTACATACTTACAGTATGTATATACACAAACACATACACTTCACATTGTTTACTTTGAAGTGGCCGCGTTAAATCAAGGTAAGTGCTATATTGACCTGAATATCAGACATACAGTATATTTTCAGAGAGAGAGCAAGAGTTCAAACATTCATAAAACAATTCTCCCCCAAGCACCTAGAGCTTTTTTTCCCGTCACTCACACAACAGATCTGCTGGGAAGAAAAAAAAATACAAAAGACATATTCAGAGAGAGAGAGAGTTAAAACGACAATTTTTTTTCCCCCAAGCAACTGAGCTTTTCTTCTGGTCACTCACACACCAGTGACAGAAATGTAATGCAACAGAGGAGTTATGATGCTAATTTTAAGGTGATTATGAAACTATGAAAAAATAAGATCCATTTTTTTATTGCAATCTCCCAGTAAATTTTGTGTTGAAGAACAGTTGTCTTATATATATATTAGTGTCAATATGGTGATATGAACCAAACTACTGATATGAGCAGGCAACATATTTTTATTTTTGGCATGTACACTGCACATCCAGGCTTTAGGATGATGACATCTTTGACTCGACGTTCTGTATGACATCATATCCAACAGCCTCTGAGGCCTTCATCTGTCTTGTTAGTCAAGTCAATCAACTTGAAGCATTCAGATGGAGGTGAATATGGGACTGAAGTAACCACATTGCACTAAAGAGCTTCTTAAATCAACAAACTAAAATCTTTCCGCCTATTTATTTTTATTCTCATTAAATCGTGACCATTTTTTTTGGCAATATTTTCAGTTTATTGTCGTAGAATTACAGCAGTGTTTGTTCCATTGCTGCTTTTAAAATGTTTTCCAACTATTTCAACTTTCTTGTTGATGTTTCTCTAGTAATTATGACTTTATGTCCATAATATTTTGGTATTAATTTTGTGACATTATAGCAACATGGATTTTAATATGTCAACTTTATGCTACTAACATTTTTTCACTTTATTCTCTGCTGATTTTTCAATTTTAGCCCTTTTTTTTGTATTTTTAAAATGTGTAGCGATCTCAAGCTGCTTCACCCCATAATTCTTTCCTGCGCCTCACACTTTTGAGCTTGGTATTTACAGATTTGGAATCTCTAACTAAAAAAAACCTCGTTAAACGACTACGGTTTGGGTTGGATGTTGAGCTTTGCCATGTTTTTGCATAACATAGTACCAGGTAATGTCATTTGCCGTTGGGAATTTGACATTGAACGAATTTACTCCATTAATATTATTGTGTTTTCATGTGGGTATTCAGCAAATAAAATCTATCATGATAGGAACAGTTTGATTTAAACAGATGCATACATATTAAACTGCATATATTTATATGAGTAAATAAAGCCAAATTATTAGTAGTATATGTAACTAAACTACATGACTCAGGTCCCTGTTGTACTCCAGCAGTTTTTCATAATATTGTGATGACATAAACCTCACCTTGAAGTCAGTCCCTTTGTTGTAGTGCATATTGAGCGCCCTGAAAAGTTCTGACTCTCTCCCGACAGACAACGCCCTCGCGTCGGCCGCCCCTTCCGTGACAGCATGACGGGCAAACTTCTCCATCTGGATGTAGTAGAACTCCCTGAAGTTACTGAACCACTTGATGAGCTGGGATGTGATGCAGCGTGTCATCTGGAGGTAAGTTCATGGTCAAACATCTCATCACCTTTTGTCCTGCACAGGTGTCAATAAAATGTTAAAGCACTGTGGCGTCTGCTTGTGTTGCTCACCTGCACGTCACGGAAACACATCTTCAGCACCACAGAGCTTGGATAGCGCGTGTAGAAGAACATCAGCTTTGCTTTCTTCAGATGGTTGGTCGTCAGTCCCTCCTGAATGTGCGACAGGTAAGGACAAGACACTATATGCCTTCTGAGGTCCCGAAGTATTATTAAAGGATACGCTCAATATGTAAAGATTTTTCTTTAGGGAGCTGCTGGACTCGATCTTGACGTGCGGAAGGCAAAGGTCGTCCAAAAGCATGGCATCTACGGCGGTCATGTGACCGGGCGGGCTCTTCAAAGACCTGGAGTTGACCTTTGGTCTGACTTTGAAGGAGTTCCACGGCGATGTCACCCGATGAGATTCCGACCCGGAGCAACACCCGAGAGTGTTACGATGCACGGCGTTCAGGACTGCAACGTTGGGATCGTTATTGAGATGGTGGACTTTTGCTGTTTGGGACCTTTGTACCACCAAAGAGAGCGCCTCAGTTTGAACATCTTGTACCGGCAACTCTTCATCACCACCTCCTGATGATTCCTTGGAAGGATTTACCAAGGAATCTACACTATCGCCGTCTTTTAGTGGCATGCTTCTGAAAACCGAGTCAACGCTCCGACTGACCGCTCGGGATAGTTCATACTTGAGAACATCTGCCATGAGCTTGGAACTGAAGTTCTCCGTCTTAGCTGGCTCCCATCCCTGGTGTCTGCTACTCGGCCCGTCACCGGCCCCTTGCATTCCTTCCTTCATCTCCGCATCCGTGAGGCGATCACAAGGCGTCATGCCTCGGATGATGTTCTCCACTCGTGCACGCTTAGCTTGATGCTTGCTCCTTTCAGGTTTGGCTGCAGGAGTGAACGGGTGCTCACCCAACGCCAAATCGCTGCTGCTGTAATAAAGGTTGTCCAGCATCTCTGGTACTTCTGAGTCGGACTCGGAAGGTTGCTTGTGATCCATCCCGGAACACAGGTTTTTGTGCCACGTGCCGAGATGCATGCTGGATACATTAAGTACAGTACAGGAAAAGGAATCAATTCTATAATTCATCTTCATAAATAAAATACATTACTACCTGATATCCACTGCTTCCTGGAGGGATGCTCTTGGAGGATGGCGGGTAGAAGCTCTGCAGGAAGACTTCCTTTGGCCCCTCTTTTAAAGATAACGGGGTGTGTCCAAACAAGGTAGCCCATCCCCTTTTTTTTTTTTACCCCATATGACAAATACTATATACTCTGTATGTAATATATGTCTCTTCATATTTTAAACCTTGACCTTTTTAATACATGTACCACCCCTTCTTTCAGGTACAGTGGTTTCTGCCAAACCCCTGACAGTATACTTGGAGTGGATACACCCGGCATCGTGTTGTCCAGAGCCGGGTACGCCTACCAGCGGTTGCTGACTCTTATCTGCGGTAAACCAGGTAGGTCATTTAAGGATAATATTAACAGACCACCATGTTCCTGGTATACTAATGACTAACTTAGATTCCATGAAAGCTCATTTGAACTAAGGAAACTTCTCCTGTATAGTGCAGGGGTGTCCCCAAGTGTGGCCCAGGCTCATTTGCGGCCTTAAGGTGATTATTTATTGGCCCTCCAATCATTATGTTATGTTGCTACACTGGGAAATAAATTTGGCATATTAGCTCATTGGTGTTGATGGGATCACCTTGCTCCTTAATGTTCCCACTTGGAAAAAGAAAGAAAAAATAATAATAAATAAAAATAAAATAATGTTCCCACGTGGGTGCTGTGGCATTTTAGCCTTTAAATGTCTTTCCCTCCTAACTTCTACAACGTTACCTTGCATTGATCTTCACAAAGCATCACTCTTTTACTGTATGTATTGTATACGCTCGCGGCCCAATGCGACTATATATGACCGATGAGGTCTGTGAGGCGTTTAGGTGCTGAACCAGTGCACAGAGCAAACCCTCTTCCTGCATGTTTGGAGGCAAGAGACAAGGAATTCAGACACGCATGGAACGGCAAAATTTGAGCGATATTTTAATGTCAACAAATGTTGACCCCCGTAAAAAACTGCTCTATATACAATTTGGCAGCACGTTTAAACACAACTTGACAGTGCCAACTAAGTATTTAAATCATTTTGACATGCACAAGAGTTTTTATCTACTGAACACACCCAAAGGCAGTACTGTTATATGATTAAAAGCAAAAAAAAAAATGTCGAATTAAATAGTGCTGCTGTCCATTGTCCAAGAATACTTTTTTTTTTTTTTTAAATCACACCATATTTTGGCAGAGGGGAAACATTTTATCTCATGCCAAAATCTCCCCAACGGATGAAATTGTGAGTCTTCAAAGCTTATTATCCCGCCCTGCTGCCTGGCTCTTGAGAAGCGCCAAATAATGAGATCTTTTTTTGTTGTTTTGGACAAGTCTTGAGGGTTGCTTGGTCCTTTCTCTCACTGTACAAACACAGCCTCGAGTGTGTGCAGCTGTGTGTCAACACCCCTCCAGTGTTTGTGTTTACTTTAATAATTACAACAATGAGACCCCCCCCTAAAATACGTCTTTGTTTCTGTGCCAGCACCTCCACGAATGTCTGAGCAACGCGGTTTGGAAGCAAAAACACTGAATTCATTAAGTGGACACAAAAAAGCTGAATGTGAGATTAGCATGAGAATACCGGAGCTCCTAATGGGCCTGAATAGGACCCACAATGGTACAAGGGTTCCTTTTTAATTTCATTATTTACTTGTATTACCACTCAAGATTCCATTAGCGCTTCCAAGATCATAATAATGGGCGGCGTGTGTCAGTGGGAGCATAGAAATCTGAAGGGTTCTCGGCAGGTTTTTTGTTTCAAAATTTGGCCAAATCTGTGAATTTTCAATGGAGCGCCCCCATAAGACGTCTTTGTGTTGCTTCACATGAAAGAAGGCCCTTTACAAACTGGCTGCTTGGCTGTTTGTTTCCATTAATCCACATCAGAGGGATCATTTACCTAAATTATTCTTTTTTCTCTCCCCTAATCTTTTAAATAAGACAATTATATCAGTATTATTTCACCTGAGGGCGGTCTAGTACAGGGATGACCCAGACCGTCCATCCATCCAAACAGACGCTAACGGAATATATTTTTACTAAAACAAATCATGTAAATCCAATATTCATCTGTTCCAGAAAGCCAAAAATGTTAGCACTAAAGGAGGGATGCTCCAATCGATCAAAATGCCGATTAATGCCTTCCTACACCGATCACCTGTAGCCAGCTTCTCCCGCCCACTTTCCTTTGCTTCACACCCAAAACAATCATGTCCGCCATGTTTGATTTAAACTTGTCATTTGTGTGAGAGAAAAATACCTGGTCAGTGTAGCATGTTTTTAGCCGTTAGCTGCTCCTTATTTCCAATTGTTTGAAGAAGAAAAAACATCCTCTTGGCCACACTTTGGACACCCTGCATTAATTGTTTGACCATTTAGATTTGAAGCTGAATAAGTAGTTCACAAAGTATCCACAAGATGGCGCCGTTTGCCACGTTTGTTTTGGTCCGCTCGGGGAAGTCCAAATGTTTTCCACTGAGGGCCACAAATGGCGAGGATACAACCAATATGCCAAGAAGTTATTTTTTAAAAAATTACGACAAAATATTTTTACCACATAAAATGACTTTAATCTCTGATGCTGATTAATAATCTAAATCTAAAATAACATTATTTAACTGAAAGATTATGAGAATTTTGCCCACATTGTAATATCTCATTAGAATATAACTTTTTTCTCTGAATATTTTGACTTTATTTTCTGAAAATTGGAGCAGTTTTTTTCCATTTTTGCTATTTTTTTTCAACTATTTAAATTTTGGGGGGAATTTTTCAAATGTATTTCCATAATATTTTTGTGATCTTTACAGCGTTATAAAAGTGAGCCACATCCACGAGTTATGTTTGTCTTCACACCTTGTAAAAGAATATATACCTTCGCTGGAGTCGTTAGAAAATAGACTTTAATCTACATGGGGGGGGGGGGGTGTAACAGAGTCATACATGGCAGATACATGTCCAGACATTGAAATACTGCTCAGCTGAAAATAGAAAAAGAAATGTTTTCACAGCTGTTTGACAGGAGACACATTGTAGTTTGAATAAAAATCACATCAAGTGATTGACATTTCATTTAGACATGTTTATGTGTACAAAGGCGTATAAAACAAGTACAATAATGGACAAACATGGGTGTAAACACTTTTTTTTTTGCGTATATGTGCTATTTCATGACGCCAGCGTCCCACAAGTCGGATCAACCGCAAACTGCCTTCGTTCCATCATAGGCAGCCTACACAAAGTCTCAAAAGTATCCTAAAAGTACACCTGTAGATTCAACTAGCATACGAAGGAAAACGGGCGATGGCGTACAGTCTGCTCAAGCCTTTACGAGGAGAGCGCCGTGGTGTCATTTGCAGTGTTTCCATTGGTCCCTTTTGGTAGCTGGTTTGAAGTTGTGATGAGGCACAGCAGGTGTCAACAACACAACAAGGCGTACGAACTGGAGATGAAAACGGGGGTATTTCCAGTATTGCATCGGACAGAGCCAGCTCGTGTAGCAGTAGGTCTTTGGGCAGAGTCTCCAAAAGTGTCCAGCATGGAGCTCAAGTGCTTGCTTTGAAATGTGAAATGGCACTCGGGGATAACTCGGTGCGCTTTTCACCCTCCTGTCCCTGGTTGCTTTTCATTTGGCGTCGGTGGACAGCTGCTCCAGCAGGGGGTTGGCCTCGCTCTCGGGGGTTTTGACGCTGTCGGTCCTCACGATGCAGGTGGGCCGGTGGAGGTTGAGCATCACCATGAGCTGCTGCCTCTCCAGGCGCAGCTCCTCGATCTGGGCCTTCAGCTCAGAGTTCACCATCTCCAGGCGTTCCGATTCCTGGAAGGACAAGATGGAACTTGACTGTGTGCACGTTGCTCATTCCGGGCTGTGCTGACGAAATGTTTTAGGTCAGCCGCTGGGGTGGAGTCTCATCAGTATGCAGCGCTTGTGTGAGGAACTCACCCTTTGGAGGAAGTCCGTTCGCTCCTTCTTCTTGTTTCGGCATCGCGCTGCCGCTACTTTGTTTTTTTCTCGCCTTCGTTTCCTCCTCTCTTCATCTTCGTCCATCTGCAAAGCAATAAACCATTGGCATTTAGTGTGAAACCAGAACTTACAAGTAATTCTTGTCCTAACCACTCAAGGGGGGCACAATTTAAACTTAGAATGACATGAAAAATGTATGGTGAATATATGCACCAAAAATGGCCCACGGACCACAATTGGGACACCTCTGTATGAACTTTTTGTTTTCGTTTTCTCTGTTCTTATTAGGCAAACATCTCTGGAGCCGCTTCCTCTTTCTCTCCTCCCCGCTCACCTCTGTTTTGATGGCGAGCGGCCTCTTCCCTAGCCGCCCCAGGAAGTGCAGCGGCGAGAACATGGCGCCCAGCTGGTGGAAGTCGGCCAGTTTCAGCTGGTCGGTGAGCGTGGTGGCCGAGATGCCCGCCAGCGGGCCCAGGCTGGGCAGAGAGCCCGCCGCCAGCGAAGGGTCCGGTATCTGTCCCGGCATCATGTCCAACCCCGGCCACCCCCGCCGCTACGAGAGACACAGGAGAGAGAAGGTGTGTTTAGACATTTAGCAGGTATCTCATCTTGCAGCCTCCTCATAGCAACATCATCTTTTTGGCCGCTGACCTCACCATCATGTGTCTTCTTGTCATCTACCATCGCCATAACAACAACTTGTTTCTGCATGACATCATTCAACGGCCACGAAAGCCAAGTTTTATCAGGTACACGTGCCTCTTGCGGTATGCCGAAGTGGCTTTTTGAATCACTTTAGCAGCATTAAAAATACAAACCCTGCCACTGCCATCCTCTTTTTAACTTATTTCATGTGCAGGGTGGAGAATGAAGACATCTTAAAGTCGCGGCGGAGATGGGAAACACATGTTGCAGATGCATGACGACACGCTGTCCTTCCGTTCAACCTCGTGTGCAGCACAGAAGACACATGCGTTTCTGGACTATTGAATTCCTCCAGTAGTCAAGGAACATCTAAGGTAGGGTAATGGAGGATAAACTGATGTGACCGGATATCTGGTTTGACAAAGAGATGCAGCTGCACGGTAGCAGCCTCCTGGATGGATCATAAAGAATCTAAAAGTCATAAATCCTTAGATCAGGGGTCTCGCAGGACATTAGTTTGATGATATGAAAGTTTAATGTTAGTGCGGCCCGCGCAAGTTTGATATGAATGCTGTATGGTATCATGTACCCAGAAAAAATTATTACGTTTGATTAATGTTCATGTTAAAGGTTAAATAACTGTTAATAGTTATCCTCCCTATCCGTGTGGAAGTGGTAAGTTTTTGGCTGTTTAAGTTTAAAGGAAATAACTTGAAGGCTACCGTTTAGGTCGCTAGCTTTCTAGTTTGCGAGTTAGCATGTGTCTCAAGATCCTGCAGCTGTGCAATATGCCGTTTTATTATTATTATTATATTTATTTATTACTGATTGATTTTCTTTATTCTTGATTTGTTTATTTTTATTTATTTTGTGCAGAAAAATAAAAATTAAGATATTTGAGAACAGTGGAATGTTTTATCAGAGCTTTTATTGTAGAAAATCGGAACCAAAGCACTGAAAAAGTTTGTATATTTTTCTGTTTTTAATAAATGCGTTTTTTTTTTTTCGTTTTTTTTGGAAAACGTGATGCGGCCCAGCCTTGCCCAGACCCTAGCTCCAGTGGCCCCCAGGTAAATTGAGTTTGAGACCCCTGCCTTAGATGAATGGATGGTAGAGACAACCATCAGGTATCGTATGACATCTTTTAAACATTCTCTGCTTGTGACGCTGTGCCTTTAAACACTGCATGTACAGTTAATCATGGATTTAGGACGGCCATTATTTCTATTATTTTGTAGACTGCAAGTCACACCCATGAGGACGCTACCAGTGTTAAACCCCCCCCCCCCCATGCTACTTCCCAGCTTTGGGACAGAGCTGAGCTAGGACAGGTTGCATAGGAGGCAAACAAAGCCCCCCTCAGATGGACGCAACAAAGACGTGCATTGTGCTCAGACAGCTGACCGTGCTGCCGGGTGACGAGCCGACAGACGAGGATGGATTGGAAGTTATACTGATTATTTATTTTTCTATTACAAAAGCCATAGAGGAAGGGTTATGTAACTCTATTCTAATGTACTCCACCCAGCTTATGGGCTGGTCTCAAAAGTGTTTTTACAGTTGGGGCTGGAATTAACTGCCAAGCGGAGAGGAGACTGGCCGTGACGTGCACGCGGCCTGAAAGGTGGCTGCCTGAAATGCATTTGTGCAGTTGTATTTTCTCCATGGAGCTTCCTGCGTTACTAATGCAGACACGTGACAGACAGTACACCTGAGCCAGTAGTTCATCTCCATACTGTTCTTATGACCTCTTTGTTTGGCCTGCGTGATTTATTCGCTCCAAGGACAAGTTAGAACGCCGAGCCAGAGTCCAATGATGCATTTTATTATTTCATTCCTCCCTTCGCTTCCCCTCTTGAGGGACTTCTCCCTCTCGTCCACTTTTTCGTGTGTGCTCCCATTTACACTGCGCTTGGCAGCCGCCTGTTGTTTTTTCTGGAGAGGGGGAAAAGAACAAGACAAGCTCTGGTAAAAATCTTTCTTAGACAAAATTGCCTCTCAGTGAAAACTCCCGGGAGGGGCGCAGGAATGGCGGGCGCCAAGGACTTTTCGTTTTTGCAAAGAGGCAGACTGAAAGGCAAGGCATAGCACCATATGGTAGCAAGAGCAGCACCTATGAATAATATGCACTTCAAGTGTTTCCCTGCAGGAATGCAATCTATCGGTGGTGGTTCTCGACAATATGTCACCTTCTGCACTAAGGGTGTGGAAAATAATCGATATTAATCGGAACATCAATGTGCATGCACACAATGCAAGTGCATCAACTCATTCGCTGGGTTATGGATGCAATTGACAGGTGAAATATAGATTCATTGTGATGCATTTGTGGGTATAAGTAAAATCTGATGCAAGCACCGTTTTATTAATGTTCAATTTCACCCCATATGCTGTTCCCCAGGTGTAATGACTGCACCATCATTGTTTCGCGTTTTGTATTGAATACGGATGTAAGCCATGAGGCACATATACAACTCGTAGTAAAACAGTATGGACGTTCGCACACAAGCAGCAGCGAGGAAGTTTCTATATTTATTCCCCCCGCCCCCGATATTTGCAAAGAATGCCACATTAAGAAGCCGTACAACGGCAGCAAGACAAACACGCAGACCCCCTTAAAAAGGGGACACCACAACACGGACAAGTCAAACACCGCCGTCTAGTTCCTCGTCGGACACCGGGGAAAAACCAAGCAAATCAGGTCAGAACAAGTGGATCTTGCGCTGCTTTCCAAATTGTCCAGGAGCTATTTGTACGTCTTTGCAACAAGTGTGCCCCCCCGCCGAATGAGTGTTCAGCACAGCAGGTGACATTAGAACAGCAGAGCAGTTGGCTTCTTTTTTTTTTTTTTTTTTTTTTTTAAAGGGTATAAGTTGTTTTCCACTTTCTGCTCCTCACTACTGTATTAGCCTAACTTCTAGTGCATTCATATTAGCAGTATGTTTTACAGACTGTTGAAAGTGTCACTTTAGCTGTGTTGTTGCTACGTACTGTATTTTTTACAGCAGTAATTATTAATTGTTTTACTCCATCACTGAACCACTGCTATTTTAATTGCATAGCCGATGTGAAAGTGTGAGGAAAGTTGTTTTTGAAAGGTTGTTACTGTTTTAAGATGGTAAAAAGAATGATCAAGATGTGGTGCATAGTAAAAAAAAAGACAAACAGCACTTTAGTTGTTTGTTTAGTGCCTATAAGGAATAAAGCCAAATCCTTTTAGTAGGACCATACTGAATTCCAATTTTACCCTTTGCTTATTTGCGTTATGTTGAATTACAACATATCGCTAGAAATTGCACCATATCATATCTGATTCCATTGATTTGAACTAAATGATTATTGCATCGTGAAAAGGGTGAATCGTATCGCATCGTATCACCAGAAACTTCCATGTATCGTTATAGTATCGTATCGCAGCAGTGCCTCGAGATGTGTATCGAATTGTCAGTGCTGAGATTCACACCCCGATTCTGCATGCGACACTTCCTCCTTGCTTTTACTTGCAAAAGATCCATGCCGAGCTCTTCTGCCACCATGTGGCCATCTTAAAACTGCTGGGAAAATTACTTCCTTTTATTCTGCAGTTACGTCATCACCTCTTTTTGCCTCCCCCACAAAACAAACGTTCTCCCCTGTATATCATATCAATAATGTTTATTTTACTTACTATTGTTGCTGTACAGTTAGTAATGGATACGGGATAATGGATTATGAGGAGAATAGTTTCAGAATCTGAACAAATCATGCGTGTACCCCCGTTCCGGAAGAGATTGTGTCAGGTTCCACTGTATGATGGAGAGTGACACACTAGCCATCATCATATTTTATCTGTGTGTGTGCATATGGAAATTAGACTCCCATGCATGTCTTATTTCTCAGTGTCATGTGGAAACATTGACGTGGTTTCCATTCTACCCAAAAAGATTAGATTCCGACTGCAGGGATGGCCCAAATTGAGGCCAAATGCATGAAAATACATGAGGTGTACGCAAACATTGCATCAGATCATGTGTTCAGATAGCTGCCAATTACGAGAAGTGAGTTATGCGCCATCCCGCAAGAGTTATTGTAATGTTGTAAAATGCAGTACATAACAACTCCAGCTGTATGTAACTCCCGGCTTTTCACTTTAACACCTTTCATATTTCTTCTGTTCTGCTTTTCAAACTGCCACGTGAGTCTTAGAATTCCCCTTTCGTCTCTTAAGACACAAAGCGCTCCGTGGTTTGCCAATCTACCCCAAAACGCGTGTCAAAATGATTGAACCTGTTTTCATAAAGATGGGTATTTTCTTTTTCCTGCCAGCAGTCGAGGTTTTAGCGGTCAGCGTTTGATGATGCAACGGCGTTACTGTGCTTTTGCAGCCGAGCAGAAAAGCCCGTGCCGTGCCTTTTTGGGCGCACGCTAACCTCAAACAAAGACACCTACACAGGCCCAGTGGCGGTGTGGGCTGCTGCAGCCTCTCTTGGGTCGAACGGGGAGGACGCCAGCCAAAGGGGTGTAGCAGAAATGTCATGTATTAGCTGTGAAATAGAGGACCGTGCTCAATGCCATTGCTGGCTGCAGCCCAAAACCAATCTAGCTGGACGTGTGTATATACATGTGTGTGTGTGTGTGTGTGTGTGAGCAGACAGTGTGTCCTGTATGTATCTTTCAAGGCACAAGTCGCTTTGCTCGCCAGCCTCAGCTCACTTTCAGCTCTGTCCATTTCCTGAGTCATTCCTGAGAACAATTAGCAGCGCTGTGGAATTCCTTCCCAATAGCCAACAGGACGACTGGCAGCCCCTATTATCCACATCCCCTATGGCCATGCTGAATGAGGAGGGGTACAGGGGCGCTTTCAAAGGCCTCTCATTACCTTTTATATACGCTTGCTTTAAAATAGGGGAGGGGGGCACTAAAGGCTTAACTCAACAAGTAACAGTTTGGTTTGGAATGAATAATAAAGTTTTAATCACACAATAAATTAAAATGACATTTTTGCTGGTTTCAGTACATTGCCATGTGCATGCATCCAATCCGGAGGGTTCACTCTGTGCATTGGTTCCATTTATAAATAAAGAATCTTACTTACTACGGTCAGGCATGGAACCAATTTAGCACGCTAAACATGACATTACTGTACTCAGGTATGCCCACAGCTCTGTTCATCACGATACGGTTGTGGTGATTAGGCGAGACAGCCATGCTTTGTGAGTTAATTAGCATGACGGCTGACTCCCTAAATCTGTTTTTTGACATGATTAAATCCGTTTACACATGAAATAACACCCCTATTGTCACCTTTATGGTCCTATTATTCATTGTTGACATCACATTGTGCAACGCTTATGCTGCAGGGACTTGAGACGGGCGGTAGCCAGCAAGCTAACCAGTTACCTTCAAATAAGAAGAAGCCAAAAATGTACCACTTCTACACGGGATGAGAGGAGAACTTTTGGACATGCCATGGCTGACTTCATGCAGTGTTAAGGTAAGTCGTCTCAATGTCTTGTCATTACTGCTGCCTAGTGGCCAGAATACTACATAACATATTGAATTTCAATATGTTTTGACTAATAATAGACCATAGTTTACCACGAAACAGGGATCATTTGGTCATTAATTAATTTCACAAAAATGCAATATAGTGATGAAGCGGTAATCAAACTGCGATACTGCAAGGGACGACTTTACATTCTAGCAGCAAGACAATGTAATAATGGCAAAGAATCCAAAACACACACACCCTGAGTCTTTAAAAAAAACAACAACAAACTGTGTAATCGAGCATGCTATTTCAACCAGTCCACCTTGGGACACTTAGCAATGGAAACAATGAAAAATGTACACTCAATTGAAGCGTCCGGCGCCAACAGAGCTTTAGTGATAAAACTCAGCAGACCAGAGGTATTTTGTTGTCTAATTTACCTTTAAATGAGACAAAAGTTGCAGTTTTATTGCTGCCAGACTCTGGTTGAACGGGAAAAGCCATACACACTTTCCAAAATGCAATCAGTCGCTTTACCAGCGTTGTTCGATGGGTCTACTTATGAACTAAAAAGGACCTTAGAGGCGCCACACGCCAGCATCTCTCGCCCCTATGAAATGTTCTCCTGATGGCCACCAGTGAGCAGCCAAGGCACGCTCGCTCCCAAATCTGCGGCCAAGCTCTCAGCCATCATCATCATGTTGACTTTTAGCCTTTCGCAATCCTCTCAGGAAAGCAGATAATTTGTCTTGAGGACAGGAAAAGTCCAAATATACATTACGGACATTCCTGCCAACCCTCATCCTATTTTCATTGGCTGCCATGACACCAGTCGTTCTGATGCTGCGCTGCGGTCATCTGTGGTCATTAGCCGAGGAGACGGCGATGGCGTGTGTGGGCGATGAAGTCATTAGCAGAAAATTGAACCTCTCTTAATTTCACCTTTTTTCGCCGTTGGCTCGGCTCTGAGCGGCTTGCCACTTTCAGAAGGAACACGCATGACTGAACTTGGCAATAATGTTAGCGACAGCGGTGCGTTCGGTGCATGTTGAGGTTAGTGTCGTTGGGAGAACATATTGTCGGACAAATCCAAACACAAAGCACAAGTGCCGTGCGTTACTGTGTGATGATTGGCTCGATTCCTGCCTCTTCTAAAAGTCTATTTCTACATCTTGGGTGGTCTCGCTTGAATTATAACCATTTGTCCCCCGTCGCATGTTGGGATTAGGCCTCGGGCTCAGACGTGGATTAAATAAGAAAGCCATTTTCAAACGTACGCCGTTGACACCCGCAACAAATCCGGTGCGCAGTCCCCGACAATAAGATATTGACCAAGACCAGAAAATGTGATTTAATGCTGCCTGTTGAAGCAATGGCTGGGATTACATAACGTGTCATTTTAATGCCGCTTCATACTTTGGCCTCTGTTTCATCATATGTCAGGCAGACTCTGATGAAACAATGTACTGTGTGCCCTATTTGTCTTAGATGTTCAATAACGTTGACACGCAGACAAAAAAAAAGCCCACTTCTGACAAAACATGTGGAAAGGTTTACGGGGCCAACAATGCCCTACTGATAATGTGATACCCCCTCCCTCCCTCTCAACACCACTGTTAGTATCAGCGAGCTTGCTGTTGCATAGTTGGCTGGCTCGCCTGCAATGCGTCTGCAGTCTGTGCACTGCGGTGCAGCGCCGGCATTTCCAGCTCCCCGCAGACGCACTGGAAGGCATTTCTACTTAAAATAAACCCCCCGCGCGCCCACGTCCAGCCTCTCAGCACCTTGCCTGTCAAAGCCATTCCTCCGTGAATCCGCCGCGGCATTCCGTTTATGACAAAACTATCCAATGGATGTGCCCGGGCAGGCGCTGTGGGGGCATTTTCTACCTTGTTCACCTAAGACACATGTAAATAAAGACACAAAGCAGAGTACGCGCGTCATTCAAACGCGGCACGCAGCAGCTGGAGTGCAACTGCGTCACAAATTTGGAAAATACTGAACCTATGAACTTGCAAGTCACACAGTCCCATCATTTTTCCCATTGCGTGTCCCGGCCATGACTATTTTGGCCTTAAATGAACCTCGGTAGAGTTGGCCTTGTTCGTAGACGTTTTACAGGATTTTTATGAAAACAACACACCATTGTTGATGAGGAAGTGTAATAATTAAACAGCGCTATCAGATTTATTCATATTCCCATGCACTTCCTGCACGCAGTTCACTTAGTCAATGCAGCCTTTAAGTAACACAATATTTAATATTACAAATCCTTAGCTTTCATCACACACAGCCAGCTAAAGGTCACATTCATTGCTAAACTCTCCCTTATTGCTTAAAATAAAAAAAACTTTATGCTTACTCAGAGTGAAGTCCTTCTGTCAATGGTGCAACTGTGTCCGCACACTGTGGAGAGGGGGAGGGAAAGTGGAAAAATAATTAGCATTAAGTCATTTTTGTAGTTTGTACAGGACGTTACCAATGGGGTTTTTGAAGACGGACTAACCCATTCAATTCATGTGAACATGGTCCGCATCCTTTGACACAATCATCACTAGAACCAAGCGTATTACTATAAATAAGTACACAATCCAGCCGAATCAGACATTATAACTGTGTTTACAGGACTGGCAGTACGGTATGTAAAAACTTGGTGATTAAAGTCTGCTTGTATAGGTTTAAATCTAAAAACGAGTGAAAATTGAGTGCAGTTTGGCGCAGTAGCCATGTTACATAACTGTCTTCACACGCGGGGTTAAAAAATAAACCTAAATATATACACATAAAACATATACACATACAATAATACATCTAAATGCAAACATTGTTCCTACACAAGTTGTCATTAAGCTAACAGTCCCGTTACAAAACAAGCCTGTAAAAGTGACACTTGTAACGACTGTAGTTTACACAAACTTTATAAGTCATTAATATTCGTGTGTTCTTACTGGGTCTAATGAGATATTGTTTAAAGACCGAGAGCACATATCGTGTGTGTGTGTATAGTACATGAATTAAACGATTTAAAAGAAAACTACGTGTAGAAATGTACAAGATGTGTGTACAAGAAGAACATTAGCCACGCAGCCAACCACACGCTAGCAACACAAGGCGGGCAGATCGCTCTGTGCTTACCTGTTGTGCGCCCTGAATAAACCAAACAAAATCCGCAGAAGACGGAGCCAAAAAAAAAAAACGTGGATTGGTGTGTGTGGGGGGGATTTTAGGACTCGGCAGCGGGTTCGGGGACTAGCTGGAGTCGTTGCATCAGCCCGTTTATGTAGTGGGCCAGGTCTGGGAGAGCGCAGGAATGCGGAAGTGTCGGAGCCAGACGTCAGCGTACATGCGGGCTGAGGTTGGTTTAGCCCCGCCCCCTAGCAACCAAAAACATAAACAGCACCAGAGGAACACTTTTCAACAATAACTTGCACATGTAAACAAATACTTACTTACAGACAACACTTTCATGCTGAATTCAACTCAAAGGCAGGAGAAGTTGAATGAAAGAAAATGGATGCCTGGGGGCCATATGTGGCGGCATCTTCTAAAACTAATCCGAATTGCTCACATCAGAATATTCCGTAATTTGGTTATTATATGTGAAAAACAGGGCTATTTAGTTATTAGCTTATTAGCCAAATAAGCAATAATTACAAAATGCTTTGTTGTTTAATGACAAGTTGTTTTGTTTTAGCCTGTTTAGTGAACAAAAAGTCAAGATATCAAAGTGGCATAAACTTTTGAGTGTAAAAAAAATACCACAGATGCTCATATATTGCAAGCATGAATCAAAAGCCCGCTGATATGTAAATAAACTGACCTAGTAGCCTTTGCTTTAAAGTGCATGCCATTGTTAACATTTATCATTCATGCTTGATTTTACTTATTCATAAAACCATTATTACATTTTAATATGAGTGTCTCAAGATCTTGCGAGATTAAAACTTTCCTGTTCTGAGAAAAACACTCATCTCGTGGGCATTAGGACTGGAATGATAATAAATGAATGAATGCAACACACAATAAACGATAATGAGCTTGCTCATTTTGCCGGCCTCAATATATTACCATGTGCCTCCGCTTCCAAACAGTTCACTCTCAGCACATTGACACTTTTGTTCCATAGAACAACAGCATGAACGGAGTGAGCCCTATTGTCAGTCTTTGTCTCGGTGGGTGGAGGCTGGGCCGCTAGCATTCACACAGAGAGTGCAGAAGAGTGTAAATTGTCCAAGATTTTGTAATATTTTTTCACATCGTCTTATGACACCCCTACATTTTAATATCCAATCATTTGTCTAATTGTTCATTTTTTGCTCTTTAAGTTCACAGATCAGATGGAGCCTAACTCGGGCCTACTTTGGACAAGAGACAAACTACACCCAAGACTGATTACTTGTCCATCAGAGGTAAAGTTATCATAATTATATAATTATTGCAGTACTGCATGTGCGTGTGATGGAAAATAAATCCACAATACAGCCATAAGAACTACCGTGTATCAGAAATATACAGTGGAGTCTATTATTGCTGCTTTTTAGGGCCATCACTTCCTCTTTTATTCCTTGCTGTGTGGAGCATTTGCCAGGTTAGGTTAAGTTATTTCAGTCACTTTGTTTAACCCTCATGGTTCACCGTTTATAGATGTTTGATTCCCCACATTCATATTAGTCGCCCACCTTTGATTGGCCGGGACTTCCTGTGCAACTTAACATCATGTTATTGCAGCTGCCTGGGTAAGTCTGATGCCATAAATTTCACTCTGACCTTTTATACTTGAGGTGAAACCCACCATTTGAGGAGTATTTTTGAGGCATAACCCAGTGTTGTTTCAGAAAACTTGAAAAAAGTCCCAGAACATTCAATGTGACTTTCCCCTTCTGCCTCCCTCTAGTGTTGATACAGAGTAACTACACATCACTGCACTGTGAGTCCAGCAAACAGCACTCTTAACAATTACATGCATTTCTTACATTTGATGTCATTTTTCCAATCAACAATGTGACACTTTCCTTCCTGTCTTTAGTTTCCATCTCAATTGTTCCACCCTGTACATGCTCCCGAGTTATTCCAGGCTCCCAAAAAATACCCACTGTGTTCCCTTTTTTTAGATTCTAATTTGGTTCCGCCGTGATTTATGTCTCGCATCTGAGGGGAGATCATCATCGCGTGCGTGCGTCACAGTCACTCCGAACATAGACGTGGAACACATCTCAGAGGTGGCCAGCGGGGTTAATAAAGCAGAACAGATCGTGAAACAGGAGACGTCTGGCCGTGCATGAATAGTCAGGGTACGAGAGAGTTTTTGGTTTTTTGGTCCCTGTTACTCTCTGGGTGCAGGAAAACCACCCGAGCCGTCACTCGGTGCATGTTCTTTTTGCGTTTTAAACCATTAAACAGGAACTGACCCCTGCCAAAAGCAATATGAAAGCTAACCAAATGTGCACTCTGGAGCTGCATGCAGAAAATTAAATTAAATACATTAAATGGACAAAAGCTAGGGGTTGAAGCTTCATATTTGGACAAGTTTGGTGTGGAAGAATGGAGATGCCATGATAAAAGTGCAACATCAGTGACTTTCGGCTTCACAGTTCTTCTGGGGTGAATTTTGGGGGGGTGTCTTCAGTAATGCTGAACTTCCTGTCAGGGTAAATGGCCTGGTGTGCCAGTATTGTGATGTCTAGCTGTGTGGTCACGGAGCCACTGTACACTGAGCTAGCTAGCTCCTTGTGACAGCAAGGGTGCCTCATCCATCCATTTCTATACCTCTTATCCTCACAAGGGTCGCAGATTTGTTGGAGCCTATGCCAGCTGTTTTTGGGCGAGAGGCGGGGTACACCCTGGACTGGTCGCCAGCCAATCACAGGGCACATATAGACAAACAACCATTCACACTCACATTCATACCTATTGACATTTTTTTTCCTTTTTTTTTTAAGACAAGATTAAGATGTATTGAATTAATCATTTATTTTTTTTATGAGAAGTTGAGTTTAATTTTTTTTATTGGTATTTGTACCGTTTTTTTCAACTTTTATTTTTAGATTGTATTAATTTTTTTCTTTTTCAGAGATGTCTTACTATGTTGTCATCAGATGTTCTGCTAAAAAAATGAGGACTTTAAATATATATTTTTTCCTAATATTTATTTATAAAAAAATATAAAAATGTTATTTTTAATTATGTATTTTAGAAAGAATATTTTAATTTTACTTAATATTTATTTTAACATTTTTGTTTTTTTTTCTCATGTACTTTTGCACCGTTGACTTTACATCCTTGTGTCTGTTGACTCACTGGTGTTTACACAGACTTTAACACTTGTGCTTTTGCGGTTTAATTCCCAGAAAGACGCCTTCTCACCTTGATGAGCGTTACAACTGTTGGCTGCAAACAGGTCGGTCGCTTATTTTTTTTAAACATCAGCATCGTAGTCCACTGTCACATCTTTGGGAAATACCCGGAGAGCCAGACACTTGTCCTGACTCATTCCTCATTCCTGACCGCACTGCATATTTTGTAGACACAATAAGGCAAACAGCCCCTTTTTTAATTTCCTTCCTTACTTTTTGTTCTTCTTCTTTCAAAATAATCCCCAGACGTTTATGGAGTGAACACACACACACACACACACACAGACAGACAGACGCATGCCCTGATGTTTGCACATTTTCAAATGTTTTTCTATGTCATAACAGGCCAGGATGGAGGGAAGAATAGGAAGTTGGCAGCCAAAATGTAAGAGTAACTGAGTTTTTTTTGCCATTATTTCAGTTGCAGAAAACATGTCAGGTTAGCTTGGTCTTCAACGTAACACTTTGTCTTAACATTTTGTACTGTATTTTGTATTTGATTGATACTGTCACTGATGTAATATGGTTGCGTTTTGCAATCACGTTTAACGGCACTGCATCATCTGTAGAGCAGTTTCTAACATTCTGGTGACCCCGTTTAGCTACACGAGGCAAAATATTAGCTCATTATGTACATTCATGTATTAGTATGTAAGGCCTTAATGATAACATCTGGCTAATACTTACACACAGTATATCTACGCCAACCGTGTCACATCAGGTAACGCGCGAATGCCCCGTGACATTGATTAATCCATGTAAATATAGCACTTCCTTGGGAATATAACAGCAAAGCAGGAAGCATAGCGGTCTGGGCGGCACATCAGGATGAGATAATGAGACCTGGAAAGAGTGAGTGCATGAGAAATAATAGCAAATGTGAGACATGCAGCACAGGGATGGAGATGCCTTCTTTTTTCATTCATAGGCTCACGATAATGTTGGTAATGATAAGAAAACAGTAAATAGCAACAACCTCATTAAGACCAAGAAATGAATGTGACAACCCCTTCAGTACTGGCCATTTTTGGGGAGTTTGACTGATTTTTCAAGGCACACAGAATATTATAATAATTAATAATATAAACATGGAAACTACCAAAAGAAAGCAGAGGAAAAAGTTTGTTTCTACCTGTTTCTGTTCTTGAGTAATCAGCAGTTTAATGTAGGTAAGTTTCAGCAAAATATCAGTTCTAAAATTTCACTTTGACACAAATATTTTAGCTTTTGTGACCGCTCAAATATCAAAACAACTGTACCACAACATAAACAATACAAAGAAGGGTTGTCTAACATGAAAATAATTTATTTACAACTATAACAATTTTCACATTTGGAGCTAGACTGTGCGCGCACACAAAACACTGTTGACAATTTTGGAGGATTTTTCTCAGATTACAGTATCATAGAGGTGGGATACATTGTGGTTGTTTACACCCATTATTGTGCAGTCTTCTTCTCTTTACGAGTTTGTACGATTTATTGCAGTGTTTGTTTGAAAGTTAGCAGGATTACGTTGTGTGTACCTGTATTCAAGAACCTACAGGTGATATTTGTATACACCTGTATGGAAGTAATTACACTTTAACACTATATCTTTCATTAAAAGGCTGTGGCTGCCGACAGCTGTGTGATATTTTTCAGCTCTGAGGTAGGCAAAGGTGAGAAGTGTTGGACTGAAACATTTTTTTTTAATAAATGCAGAGCAGAGCCGACAGCAAGTGAGTCAGAGGACATGAGCACTGACAAGCTATATCCATCATGGAGCTAAAAATGGGAAATGGGGAAACAGTCGTAATAAAGGGAATGTACACTCCTAACCAGCCAAAACATTAGGTACAACTGCAAGCAGTGTGGTGTTTTTATTGACACCTGTCAGAGGGGGGCGTTCATTTCTCAGTGGTGCTTTGTCATATTAAGCTTACCTTGTTTAGCATCGTGAGGGAATTGTATATTGTATATGTGGGCTCGCTCTTCCTAATGTTTTGGCCTCACAAACAGCGCCCCCTTCTGTATATGCAGTGTACTACCTCAGAGGTCAACCGCGCAGAAGCAGAACTAGTCACCTTGAATGCACCTACTAAGACTGCAGCGTGTAGCTTCTCAACTAGCTAGCTAGCCAGCTCTCAACCAAAACCCCGACATGCACCATAATACGCCGTTTCGAGCAATTATGATGGAAACTCGCGGTGCTTGTTTTACGTTCAACAACAACATAAAAAAAGCTCCCTTTCATTCCCGCTACTCGGAGCCCGGCGGCGAAGACAGACGTCGCCATAGAAACAAAACAACCTCGCGATCGCCCCCAAATATGGTCAACGGAAGTGACGTGGCACGTTGATGGCGTCATGACGTCGCTGCCGTGTCATGGGGCACAGAGACGCCAATGAATAAGTAATTAGGAGCGTTTTTTATTTATATTTTACAGATTTTTTTTTACAGTCCTCCTTCCAGAAATGAATATAAAATCAACAAGTGTTTTAATGCCACTTTTTTTATTTATTTTTCTTTGCGTCTGACATATTTGGTATAAAAATAAACAATATGATAAAATACGTCTCAAAATAGATGGAGCAACCTTTTCATGGAAATTGTTGGAACATCTAATTGCTACACATTAGGAACCCTGCTAAGATGTATTTATTATTCATTAAACCACACGTTTGTTTACAGCACATCTTCACATTACATTGAAGGGATAAAACACAAGGTGTCTTTGCATGCATGTTTTTCTCACTCCAGACACTTGCACCATCAGAATGGAAGAAGTCAACCCTGCCATAAACGGTAAACATATACACAACAGCAACAACAAAATAAACAGATTCATCGTCTCATGTTTTGGATACAATGTGAGCATGATTGCATATAAACCCTCTTTGCATTCACAATGCCAGCAATGTTGGAGAGTTGAGACCATCCATCATAAACTCTGACGCGGCGAGACCGCCTCTGAGAGCCTCATCGCCCTCCGCCAAGGCATCCATCTCTGAGAGGTTGAAGGAGAAGACGCTGCGGTAGTTGCAAGCGGGGCTGGAAGACGGCAGACATTCAAGGTCACCGGCCACAGACTTGTACAGGGTTTCCCAGTCGGGGAGGCAGAGGGGCCCGCTCAGGTCCATGATGTCGGGGACGAACTCCGCACCGGCTACCTCGGACGCCACCGCCTCCATCTCTAAGCTGGGCACCAGATCATCCAAATCGTCTTTTAGGTCCTCCAGGGCTGCTGCTTCATGAGCGCTCGAGCACAGCAGGATGTTGGAGTTGCCCAAGATGGCCGCAGCTGGGATGCAGCGATCTGTTTCTTGACCTGTGGTGCTTTCAGGCAACATCTGTGGGGAAGCTGGTGCATCCTGCGGCATCGTTGCGTCCTCCTCGCCCTGCTCTTCAGTTTGCTGGAGTTTGCAGGACGACTCATGCGAGGCCAAGACCTGCTCCAGTCTCTCCTTTTCCTTCAGGAGCTCCTCTATCTCTGACTGGAGGCTGGACTTCTCTTCCTCTAGCTGGTCAGTTTCCTGCATTGTAGATAAAAGCTCTTTAATGATGAACAGTGTTGTTTATCTTGTATGTGATGGCTATACTGACGGCTTGCAGGGTGTCTATCAGCTCCCTGCGCCTGTTCCGGCACTTTGCTGCAGCAATTTTGTTCCTCTCCCTCCTAATCCTCCTCCTCTCCTCCTCTTCTTTGGAAGGCTGCAGACAAAAAAGAGAAGTGGACCATTTAAAAAAAAGGGGGGGGTAGCTACATTGAATGCTGATGTGGGGGCGCTGCAGAGCCATTTTTATTTAAATGATGCATGCATGCGCCACATGTCTGATGTGCGTGAAGGCTGTTGTTATGATCGGGCACACGGTGTCCCCTTTTCTGCACACTGCAACATGACAACATATCGTGCAATAATTCACATCCATACTTCCTTTCTGTGTGTGTACCTGCTCTTTCTGCCCTTTCCTGCCGCTGGGGGGCTTCGCCTTCTTGCTCCCACCTTTACGTTTTCCCCGAGAGACAAAGGAGACCGAGGCAGGCTGCAGCGTGCACTTCGCATCCGCCGAGAGTGCACTTGCAGTGGGGACAAGGCGGTCGGAATCACCGCTGTCGACATCCTGCACATACACATGCACACACACAAAAACATGCATCGACATATGTGAAGAATGCGTCATTAAAAGCATTTCTTTTACATGATTTTCTGTTTTGCTTTTTTTTTTATTTTTTATTACCTCAGCTGCTGATGAAAGCGAGTCAGACGGATGCATGCTGCACCCTGGGGTGTCCCCGCCAGGCGATGCTGTGCTGCAGCTGGACGAGGAGTCGAACTCAGCGCTGGAATCCGGGTGCATTATTATTATTATTTTAGTATTTATATCTGAGGGGGAAATAAAATACAATTCAGGGCATTTAAAAACAAAGGCGCTAGATGTAAAAAAAAAACACGTAAAAAAACAAAATGGTTACTTATCTTCCATTAGCCAGCTTGATATTGAATGGTACAGAGTGCAGAGTGGAGAGGAGGACCCGCCTTTTATAGTGAGCTGGAATTTTATGAATGAAATGTGGGAGAGCGGACCATTCTACAGAGAAAAGGGGGGTGGGGAAATACGAAAACACGGGTGCCATTCTTTTTTTAAGGCATCGTATCAGTACAACAAATCACCAACTAGGAACATATTGTATCATTTTTTTAATGCATATGGCAAAATAATATTGTATGAGGCGACACCCCCCCTGCGCAGAAGAGGCGATCCTCTGCATGAATGAACGACGTCACGTAATGCATGCAGCATCTGCATCATATACATCATGCACCATTGTCTCGTAACGCTGCAGCATGTAAGCTAGCAATGCCTTCCGAAGCCGAGCCTCTGCTATCATTGTGTGATTTTTAATTGTTATATTATTTTATATGGCTACTAAATCAAGAGTAAAATCATCTCTAGTGTCGTGTCCTGCCGCTGCGTGTCGAAGGAGACCACCGGCAAAAGAAGCAACCAATAGCCAAACACATCGGACCATATATGGCACTTCCGGTGGGCAGGGGCGCAACACAGTTGAGAGTGCGCTCAGAGCCCCCCGCCCCCAACCGCGCTCGCCGAACAAGACAGCTAAGGTGTGCGCCTGATGACGTCAGTAATTGATCAGTGCTTTATTTAGCAGGAAGAAGCGAGGCAGCAATGAAAGCAACACAATGTTCCATGATGCATTCAGTGACAGTTGGGAGTTTTCACTTTACGATGTGACTATAAAAGGAGGTTTCACTTAGCTTAGCATCATTTGAAGCAGGGATATCCCGACCCTTGACAGGAACCAGTTCAAAACTGACAATACAGAGCACACTTGTGATATAGAAGATCTTTGACGGCACAAAATGACAAATGTGATAAAAAAAAATGTGACAAATGTCAATAAAAATGTTGAGGATTTTTGTGTAGCATTTCGCTCAATGGTCCTTAGAGCTTCTGCCACGTAGGACTGGAATTTTTGAATAAGGTCCTTAAAAACAGAAGAGAGCCCCTGCCCTATAGATGATCTTTGACCAGCATTTTTGAAGGAACTCTTAAAAATTTGCACAACACTCCAATCTTGGACTAGCATTTTTGAAGTAAGCCCTTAAAATCAGCAGAACATTTGTGTCATATAGAAGATCTTTGACTAGAGTTTTTGTATGAGGTCCTTAAAAAAACGGATGAGCATCTGTCACAAGATCTCTGACTCGTCTTTTTGAAGTAAGTTCTTAAAATCAGCTCAACATTCGTGTCATATAGAAGATCTTTGGCTGTCGTTTTTGAAGGAGGTCCCTAAAAACAGCAGTGCTCCTGGCAAATAGACGATCTGTAACTAGAGTTTTTGTTGTCGGTATTTAAAAACAGCAGCTTGTCATATAAAGGATCTTTGACTCTGAGGTCTGAGGCCCTTCAAAACAGCAGAGCTTCTCTTTTTGCTTCTCGTTTTATGCATAGAGAATCTTTGACTCGTGTTTTTGTAGTTGGTTCTGAAAAACAGTACTCCTAATCACATTCAGGATCTTTGAAGTGAGTCCTTAAAACAGTTGAGCTTCTGTCACAGAGGATCTTTGACTCGTGTTTTTTTCTAAGGCCGTGAAATTAGCAGAACACTTGTGTCTTATGGAGGATCTTAGTCAGGAGTCTGTAAAATCAGAAGCACACTCAGGTTATATGCATAGAGAATCTTTGACTCGTGTTTTTGTAGTTGGTTCTGAAAAACAGTACTCCAAATCACATTCGGGATCTTTGAAGTGAGTCCTTAAAACAGCTGAGCTTCTGTCACAGAGGATCTTTGACTCAGGTTGTTGACATAAGTCCCTAAAATCAGCTCCTGTCGTACAGTATATACAGGAGGATCTTACTGTCGTTTTTGAAGGCGGTCCCTAAAAACAGCAGCATGTTCCTGTTGAATAAATTATCTTTGACAAAGATTTCTGTAGTAGAGCCATAAAAACAGCAGAACGTCACAGAGGAAACACGAGTCAAAGATCCTCTGTGAGAGAAGCCCTGCTGTTTTGAAGGACCTCAGACCTCAGAGTCAAAGATCCTTTATATGACAAGCTGCTGTTTTTAAATACCTACAACAAAAACTCTAGTTACAGATCGTCTATTTGCCAGGAGCACTGCTGTTTTTAGGGACCTCCTTCAAAAACGACAACCAAAGATCTTCTATATGACACGAATGTTGACCTGATTTTAAGAACTTGCTTCAAAAAGACGAGTCAGAGATCTTGTGACAGATGCGCAGCCATTTTTTAAGGACCTAGTACAAAAACTCTAGTCAAAGATCTTCTATATGACACAAGTGTTCTGCTGATTTTAAGGGCTTACTTCAAAAATGCTAGTCCAAGATTGTCTGACAAGAGCGCTGTGCAGACTTTTAAGACTTTCTTCAAAAATGCTGGTCAAAGATCATCTATAGCGCAGGGGCTCTCCTCTGTTTTTAAGGACCTTATTCAAAAATTCCAGTTCTACGTGGCAGAAGCTCTAAGGACCAGTGAGCGAAATGCTATCTCAAAAATCCTCAACATTTTTATTGACATTCTTCAATTCACTGGTGTTTTTGCTTATAAACCACTCGTTTTGTGCCTTCTTCTATATCACAAGTGTGCTCTGTATTGTCGGTTTTGAACTGGTTCCTGTCAAGGGCCGGGATATCCCTGCTTCAAATGATGCTAAGCTAAGTGAAATCTCCTTTTATAGTCACATCGTTAAGTGAAAAGAGTCACAGAGGATCTTTGACTCGAGTCCTTAAAATCAGAATGTGTTATCCGTATAGAGAATATTTGACGAGTGTTTTTCCAATAGGTTCCTCAAAACTATTTGAGTACTCCTGCCTTAAATAGGAACTTCGACTTTTTGAAGTAAGTCCTTCAAGACAGCAGATGTCTCCTGTCATATAAAGGATCTTTGATTGGTGTTTTTAAAAAAGGTCCATAAAAACAGCAGCATGCTGCTGCTTATTTAGGCCTTGCACTGACATTATATCCAAAATAAGAATATTAGTGACGGTAGAACCCCCTCCCTCATCGTTCTAAAAATGTGTCTGGCGGTGTATTTAAGTGTTACCCTCGCGCCATTCCTACGGGCTATTTTTAGCTTGTGGATGATGTCACAGGGCCGTTGTAGTGAATAGAATAGCGACGGGGGCCTCTCTCCTCTCTCCCCGCTCAGAGGGGCTGCTTCCCGGCAGACGCTGCCCCTCTAAGCGGGGGGGCTCATTTACTGGCACCTCATTAGGTGGTCGGCTGACTTGGGGTCAAAGGTCACCACAAAAGATATCTTGACATGAAAGCAGCGTGAGAATCTGGCCACCTCCAAGTGCAGCCTCAACTATTTAGTAGAACATTAGAACATGTCCGCCATAGTTGCCAAGTACTATTATGAAAGAGTAGTACTTTGGCAACTAGCGTGACTGGCAAGCTTGTCCTCCTGCCAACCAGGCAAACAAAATACTGCAAGACGCCACAGTGCCATCGCCTTGCCGGTGTCCTATTTCACACACACAGAGACGGACGGACACCAGACGACAGACCTCTCACTCTGCCTTCTTTCTCGAAGCTTCTCTTTGACGTCATGTCTCATAACCAGCCAGAGGAGTGTCTAGGTTTTTTTTCACCCGCCTGAGTGATACCTCTGTGTATATATAATCCATCTTGGTTGCCATATGAAAGGAATACGTCACTGCCGCGAAGGGGTGGAGTGTTGCTATGACTACCAGGAATATTCAACAAAACACTTGCGCGGGAAACAAAACACAAAGCCTCTAACTTACATATTAATGAGCCTTTTACTTGAAGCACTTTTAAATAATAAATGACTTTCGTGGAGACATGCGGTTTATGTTTTTCTTTATTACATTTGTGAAGTTAGATGTAATCATAACTTATATATAACTTATACATATAATCATATGTAAAAAAACATTCTATAGCTGCATCTGTATACAGTACACGTTACAAGTGCAATATAATAGTTTGCGTGAACTATTTAAAATAAAACAAAAGCAAACACCATAAACTTTTCCCATATTTATTTTATTATTGATGATGTAAGACTCTTTCAAATATTTCTAACAAAATTAGGTATAATTTTTAGTTCACTCACTGGACTCTTCGTTAGATATGTATGAGATTCAAATAAGTGTTTATGAAAAATGGTGTTGGAAAAGATATGAAGAAAAATGAATTTTTAATAATTGTAATTGTTTTTTTACTTTTTATGCTCTGATGGATCGGCCACCTACCACAGGGAATTGTATTTTTTAAAACAATCAAGCAATGCGGTTAGTTTGGAGCTTGTTTTTGTCCCACAGTGTGTGTTGTTGTTTAATAAACATACAGACAATCCACCCCAAAATAATGACCTATTTGCCAGAGGCCGTTGGAATTATCCAGCATCACCAATACCAGGGGTGGGCAAATATTTTGACTCGTGGGCCGCATTGAGTTAACAAAATTGTCCAGGGGGCCAGAACATGTATTTAACACACACATTTTCCTTGAATGATTTGTCTAATTGTAGCTGTATGTTCTCATGTGGCTTTTTTCAGGAGCACTTTAAACATCAAACTATGTCACTAAATTTTACATTTAAAAAAAAAAATGACTAAATAAGACATGTTGCCAGTTTGTATGTTAAAAGTTGAAATACTGAAAAAGCAACTGGCGGGCCGGATTCAAACACTTGGTGGGCCGCATGTGGCCCCCGGGCCGTAGTTTGCCCACCACTGACCAATACCAATAGCACTCATCATAAATACATTGAAAAATGTACAGTTGAGCCATGTGATCAGTACCGGACGATCTCACTCTTGGATGATCGTTATTGGAAGTATAAAACCCTGATGGGAGTTGTAAAGAGCTAAATGAATGCAGATGAATCAAATCAAAATGTCTCCTATCTCTAAAAGAAGCAAAATATATGAAAATTTGAGGCTGGTTAGCAGGAACTGCGGCTGTGAAGTGGAATAAAATCCAGTGTTTGCCATCAAAGCTATACATGATGCAAGTGAAAAGACCAGAGGTTGCAGGATTCCCTCCATGACATGTCAGGGAACACCTTTTTCTTGTTTTAAGCTCGTGTTCCAATGTGAGGAAAAGTACACTTGCTCTGCAACTATAGACACACCTTTCATAAAGGTACAAGCACTGCCCCGGGGTATAGGACAGGCGTAAACTGACACGCTGTACCTTTCAATGGGATGTTTTGCATAGTGATGTTCATTGTTACATTCCAACACAGTGCAGGTCCTTACGCAGACAAATAACCAAAAAACACAATGAGCTCAGATAAAAAATATATTTTTAGCCCTTGAAGGGACATTCCTTACACATTCTTTTGTGTATTTAACTTTGTGTTGTTATCTGTGTTATGGAAGAACATTGGAAGTTACCAAATATGGTTGAAAACATGTCAACATGTGCACAATAAGAGGAAAATGTGCAAAGTACAATACATTTATAGTCGTATACATATGATTCCGAACCGGGATTAATTATTTACATTATTGTCATGATATATTTTGCTAGAATGGGGCATATTCCGTATCCTATGTTATATTATAATTTCTAAAATTAGAAATGCTGTCGTTTGGAACAACTCATCACTTATTTGATGTCCTTCAGATTATGTGTATGTGTGGGATGTACTTTTTTTTGCTGAGCATTATCTCTAGCAGTTGACTTTTCACAACAGCCTCCCTGTTTGTTGTCTTTTTTTTTACGTAACGTCACGTCGGCCAATCTCGGATTTCCCAGCAGGGCCCGCCTCCTTTACAGGATGCGCCATATTTGGCAAATGACGTACTGGGGATCCCAGAGAGGAATCTTCCATTCTCTGCGAACGCGAGGTACATCATGCTAACTATCGGCGGTTTTTAGCATAATTGTTCTTACATTTGCTTTAAATTACATTTTTTTAGTGTATAAAGCGTTTTCAATTGAGATTAAATGTGCTGGCTTCGCCTTTTCTTCCGGGTTTGTGTCGCTCGCCACCCTGTGTCTCCCCCCTGTCCTGTCGACGTCATTAGTCCGGCCCATTCCCAGGCTATAAAAGCACTGCTAGCTGTCATTGCTGCCAGTTTATTTTCTACCTTCTCGACGACGAAAGACAGCAACGCACTTTGGGACTTACTCACAAGCCTACGGAGAGGATCTCTTAACTTGTTTTGTTAAACAAAAGACAACCCTCACTTCTGTAGAGTTTGTTTGGATCTTTTTTTTCTGCTGCAGCGATGATGTTCAACGCTTTTAACCCGGAGTGCGACTCCTCTTCCCGGTGCAGCACCGCGTCTCCTGCGGGTGATAACGTGGGCTACTACCCATCACCTGCCGGCTCTTACTCCAGCTTGGGCTCCCCACAGTCTCAGGTATGTCACTTTTCAATCAGCACTTATTAAAATCTGCATATTAATTTGATGTTAAGCGTAAATGGCGTCTAGGAATAGCACACATTGCAGAAACTCCATAGAAACGTCATTGATGACATCATAAGGCTATATTTAGTAGGCCCTCACTTTCATTCATAAAACACAGTCTCCCCACCTCCTGAACTCCTCTCTTATTCCTTGCAGGATTTCACCGACCTGACAGCCTCAAGTGCCTCTTTCATTCCCACGGTCACAGCCATCTCCACCAGCCCAGACCTTCAGTGGATGGTCCAGCCTCTTGTCTCCTCTGTGGCCCCCTCACACAGAGCTCACCCTTACGACTCAAGACCCAGCCCTGCCTACCCTAGAGGGGCCATGAAGGCTGCTTCATCACGGCCTCACTCCTCCACCAAGAGGGGCAAAGTGGAACAGGTGAATATTAGAAGACCCATCATCTGTATAAAGTAGAGTGTTGCTAATTTGTACACGGGTCACTTAACGTGTGGACATTCTGTGGACAGATTTCACCAGAGGAGGAGGAGAAGAGGAGAATCCGCAGAGAGAGAAACAAGCAGGCGGCTGCAAAATGCCGCAACAGGAGGCGAGAGCTGACAGACACCCTCCAAGCTGTAAGTTTCATCTCCATTGGAAGTGCTCTTCACGACATTTTCTAGCACGTTAAGCTAATAAGTCTACTATTTCAGGAAACTGATCAGCTAGAGGAGGAGAAGTCCAGCCTGCAGAATGACATTGCAAACCTTTTGAAAGAGAAGGAGAAGCTGGAGTTCATCCTGGCGGCCCATCAGCCCATCTGCAAAGTCCCAGCTGAGTTGGACACAGACTTCCCAGTGGCCTCCATCTCTCCTGCCCACTCCTGCCTGTCCACTGGGAGCCCACAGCCAAGCACGACATCCATCTTCTCCGGCACCAGCACCACCACTACCACCACCACCACCAACGTGGTGAAGATGACCGACTTGGACGCCTCTGCCGTGCTGGAGGAATCCCTGGATCTCCTTGCCAAGACTGAGCTGGAGAGGTCGGCGAGGTCTGTCCCTGAGGTGGACCTGTCCAGCTCGCTGTGCGCCGCCCAGGACTGGGAGGTGCTGCACCCATCAGTGAGCAGCAGCGACTTTGAGCCCCTGTGCACACCCGTGGTGACCTGCACCCCGGCGTGCACCACCTTCACGTCCTCCTTCATGTTCACCTTCCCTGAGGCGGACACTTTCCCCACTTGCGGCGTGGCCCACAGGAGGGGCAGCAGCAGCAACGAGCAATCGTCTGATTCGCTCAACTCGCCAACGCTGCTGGCCCTTTAAGAGACTCTTTTCATGAATGAACTCTTCCAATAGAGCAAACGGATCACAGGGCTATGGGATGTATCAGGAAGACTTTTGTATACCTTGACACCATTGTAGCAAGCATGTTTCAACTAACACCAAGTCATCTACCAGTTATGATTTCACGGTGCTACATTAGTGTTGTCTTATTTAGAGCAATAGTTTTGATTTTGCAGCGTGAAATGAGATGCTTGTGAAAACTTAACCATTGGTCCAGGTGGTCTATCTTATCTTGTATGAAGTTTTCTGTGAAAACATTGGTGGTCTTACTTAATTTATGAGATTTAAATTTATTTTTTTACACAGCAAAATGGTTAACATTGAATGCTTGTAAGATATGTGTAAATAAAATGTTAGTGATATTTAAATTGATTCATTTTGTCTGGTGGTTTTGTTGTTTTGGCAGACATAAGTCTGCATGGTATAGCATGCAGGCCTCACAGCCCACAAGACCCGAGTTTGATTCCAACCGCGGGGAACTCAGTGCTGAGTTTGCATGTTCTCTCCGTGCATGCATGGGTTTTTTCCGGGTACTCCAGTTTCCTCCCACATTCCAAAAACATGCTAGGTTAATTGGTGACTCCAAATTGTCCATAGGTATGAATGTGAGCGTGAATGGTTGTTTGTCTATATGTGCCCTGTGATTGGCTGGCCACCAGTCCAAGGTGAACCCCGCCTTTTGCCCTAAAGACAGCTGGGATAGGCTCCAGCATGCCAGTGACCCTTATGAAGATAAGAGGTAGAAAATGAATTAAAACATGTGTTTTTGAATGAACTCACTTTGATGTAAAAAAAAAATGCTGCCTTTGAAAAAATCGTATATTTTTAATTTCAGTGTTCTAAGTAAAATTGCTGGTGTAGCTAATATTTTAACCCTCTTTAGCCATAACTATTATAAACAATTCTCAGCCCAATACTACCACCATAATAAGTATTGTTAACCTAATAGCACAGGATTACTTTAGTTGTAATTATGCCCAGTAAGCGTGTGAAAGTTTTCCTAAAACACACTTAAAACGTCTGCAGTATTTTTCCTTTCTATTTATTGTTCCCAGTGTTGCTAAGGTAAACTATGCCAAACGTCAGGCCTCTGACGTCAGTGCGTGCTTGTTTTGCTTTTTTTTTACTCGCATGCTTGCGCTGCGTCATGACGTCTCACTTCCGTGACCAAATGTAGACTTTTAACGAGGCTCTTGCTGTTGTCTGCGCGGCGGTTAAAAGCAAGACGAACTACATATCCAAACACACAAAAACAGGAATGTTTTGGAGTGTTGGGCTTACTAACCACAACATCCATTTGCTTCTGGTTTGCGTGAAAATAGAGTTAAAAAGATGAGAAGTGGACACGAGCCTGCACGTTCGTGGCACGCGCGCTTATGCAATAGGGAACACAAGGAGGATCTGAAAGCGACGTTTCGACCGCCATCTTGCGACGGTAAAAACCTCATTTGAAAGTGTCTACTCAGCCCCACAGACAAAGTAAAGCAAGGTGTCGTTTAATAATTCACCAATCATATAATGATAGTCTCTTTAGTTGTAAAATATGGAGTGGAGCGTGTTTAGTAGGTCCTAGTGTAAACGTACCTGTTTTATTGTCATGACTTGTACAGGGTAGGAATTAATGTAGTCAGGGCCACTAGTTAGTTTAGATACAACTCACCATTTTCTGACTTGTTTTCAACTTTAAGAGTTAAATTTGAATCATTTTTAGGCTTTCTGTTTCCTATTTTTACTGGATACGAACTTTAAGCAGTGCCTTGGGGCTTGAACAAAACCAACAAACTACAAATTAGGATTATATGATTGCTAGCCAGTTTGCTAGGTATATTACATACGATCATCACATCATGTTTTCCAGTTTAAAAATCCCTTTTAATCATTTGTACTGGTTCTGCTGTCTATTTTTGGTAAATTTTCTAAACGTTTGGTATTGCTTGGAGATTGTCCCCAAATGAAAACGCAGACTAAAATGACTATTATTATTATATTATAACGGCTAACCAGTTAGCTAGCTACATTACATTGGATTATTGCATTTGTGGTGTTGTTTTCAAGTTTAAAGCTCATTTTTAATCACATGTACTGTTTTTGTTGCCTATTTTGGCTGTATCAGAACAGAAACTGAAAAGAATACTAAAAATTACTATTATAAGTTGATGGTTAGCCAGTTAGCAGGCTGTGTTAGACATCTTACAAGTACCACTGTTGGTATAGGCTTCATCTAGTGGTTTGAATGAAATAAATCAATTTAATACACATTCAATATAAATAATTAAAATTATAATGACTAAATATATCCTGCGGTAAATTGTGTTACCTGAAAATGTGCTGAAATTGAAGTTAGATATCAAAAGGAGTGGTACTTTGTGTAAAAAGTTTGAAGCACTGGAATAGTGGAAGCGTGGAAGCGTAGGAGCGTGTGAATTGTGCAACACTTTAGTCCTTCCACCCTTCCCTAATCAGTATACTTGTCAATAATGCACTATGAAGTGACGCGTGAGTGGCACGGCATCTTGCCTAATAAGGTGTGTGTGTGTAAGAATGTTCTCACTATAACCCACACCCATTGGACGGAAATTTCCACCAATTCCATCATGTGGTATGTGTGATTTCTTTTTATTTTTTTTATTACATGACATAGAATGAACTTCCTATCAGCAGCAGGCTGCATTACATAAGCGCAACATTGTCAGCCTCCTTTTTCCTCAACAAAGCTGCTATGTGCCGCCTAATAAGTGGCTATTAATACCTCCTCGCGACCTCCATGGGGAGGCTGGGGAGACGTAGCAGGAAGCAGAAATAGCAGGTAGCAGCCTGTTTTTTTTTAGTCCCAACATCAGCATCAACGGCAGTAAAATTAGACCTTTATGACGCCAAACTGCGTCTGCATCAGCAAACCCAGGGGAGGGAAGGCAGCAGGCAGTCAACTCGGAAGAGAGGAGGAGGAGGAGGATGATGATGATGATGTGAGGTAGACTGGATGTCATTGTGAACACAGCGAGGATGAAAAAGGAAAACCGACTTCACCCACATGCTAATGGCAGTCATTCACTTTCTGTCCAGTTCTGACACATTATAGGCGAAAGTACCTGAAGGGTATCTGTTGTCGCGTTCAAAGAAGTTAGGGTAAAACAGGTCATGGCAACATTACAGCTGTACGGTTGCCGTGGCGATGACAAAGCAAGATCAAGCATGATATGACGCCGTTCGTAGGATTCAAAATCAAGACTGCACGGGCAGTTGCGCAAGGCGCTTTTTCCCCAGACATTTCCGAGGCCTGACAAACTAGTGTTTGACGTGGGGTCAGGTCTGCCCCTGATCAAACCAAGGTCCACTGAATGAGGGTCACCCCCCCCCCAAATTTGCCTTCCAGTAAAACATCAAATATTTGACCGATTGGCAGGATAGAACAAAAAAGGCAGATTATCAATTTTTCTCATGTTTGGTGCTAACTATTCTAACTCATCCAAATGCACCGCTGCATAATTAAAGGAAAATAAAGTAAAACTACTCATCCTGGCAACAGAGAGACTTAATGGAGGAGGAGTGCGTCTCCGCTTCAGTTATATGATGCATATGATATTTAAGGGTCTTTGTAGCGCCGAGATGTGCTATTCTTAGAAGCTATTTGACGCACTAGGCTGCAGTGAATACGGGAGGGATTTCTCCGTCCAATAACTCGGACTCGGCAGCGTGCCCCCGCCTCGTTCCGTGGGAGCAGGGACAAGGATGTCTCCCTGGAAACTGGACAGTTTTTATGTAATTGCCTAATCCTTGAGTCGCAGCAGCATTGAACAGCGACCACCGCTATCACGCACTGTAGGACATATCAATGTGATGGAAATGACTGACATTCGTTTGTAAGGGTGGAAACGGTGCCGCTCGTTGCTGCAATTCATCTTGAATCATTTGGCGAATGTGACCCATATCAAGTTAATATTTAACTGACTTTTATAGTCTGCCACACATGCAGGACCTCACTGACCTAATAAACTCCAGGTACCAAGCTCTATGACGAGTGTTCAGGCGATATTTAGTAAAATGCTGACAAGTTCTGTATATTTCAGGAAGGAGCTGCATCTCAGCTTTGTGGTATTGTTGAAAAGCCTATCATTTTTGTGTTTTCAACTTTCTTTAATCTTAATATATCCTCTCCTATATGATAGTTTTATTCCCATAATATTATAACATTTATCCCTCAAACTTTATTTAGTTTTGCTTTGTTTCTCAGACTATTACGACAATAACATTTAATTACATTAATATTTACTTATTCTTGTTATATTATTTAAAATTATTGTTACAATGCGACTTTTTCTGTTAATACCCAGTATGTTTACACAATGCCACTCAAATATATGTATTTTTTACATATAAACAATCCCAACACACACACTTTATTTCATAAAAACAGTAAAAAGTGAGAAATGTTGCTGCATGACACGTGGAAAAATGTCCCCATAATCTCTTAAGGTTGCATGAGGCAAAAATATGGCAAATATAAAAAATGCAATGTGGCCAAATGTGACCTATGAGTGCAATTTCTTATCCAAGCCAGAGATGGCGCTGCAGCCAGTAACAAAGCTGTTTCCAGTACAGAAGAAGACGTTGTTAAGCTGGCTCGCTGGCACAGACTGGTTGGCTGAGAGGCAAAGCGAGAGAGTAGCCATGGCTAGGCTGGCGGCGCTATTGCTGTTACCGGTTCTCATTGAATCGGCGTTTTCCATCTCTTTCTTTTTACCGGTCAACTCGAGGAAGTGTTTACGGGAAGAGATCCACAAAGACGTGCTCGTCACGGGGGAGTATGAAATAAGCGAACAGGCGAACACCAAAACGAACCTGAAGGTGAGAGAAAGAGCCGCCGCTAGTAGCTACAAATCAACCCAGACAAACTGGGCCCCCGGACTTTAGTATTCTAATACACCATAATAGACAGTATTGTGAAACTAAAGGGGAGAAGACCACCGACACAGTGAGGCTAGCATGTGGCTAACTCGGGCCCCAACTACGACTTCCTGGTTTAATACGATAATAAGTATTAGCTAACTGGCGTAAACCGCAACTTTACACTTTACAGCATATTCCATACGTTTGCTCCCTTTATGCATATACAGTGTGGACACTTTGTTGGATCTGTTATTGAAAGTGAAACAATGTCAAATCCATTTCTTGGGCTGTGTACACGTCAGTCTTATGAGCCACTCAAATGGCAGCTGCTAGCTAACTAGCTAGTGACATTAGCACGTTAGCCACCTAGCTAATTACACGTCAACATGAAGACAGCACCTCTCTTTATGAGCTATGTAGTAAAGTTATATTGCTGCATTATTATTAACGACATACTCTCATATACTGTACAAACTAAAAATAGAACAGTTTTTGTAGTTGTATGCACATACAGGTATTCATTGATACTACCATATGTGGCATACATTAACTGTCAGGTAGTCAAATGTCGTTAAAGAATACATTTAGTTAGACGTTTTCCCATTTTATACTGCACTTTATGCTCTTATGTAACATTTTTCTTTTGTTTTGATGTTGTAGATCACAGATTCCTCGAGCCACACTCTCTACTCCAAGGAAGATGCTACCAAAGGGAAGTTTGCATTCACCACAGAGGACTACGACATGTTTGAGGTGTGCTTTGAGAGCAAGTCCCCCATGGGTAAGTGTCCAGAGATGGTGAAGTGCCCTGTGATTTTCCACTGCCTCTCTGGTATCTTGAAAGACCACTTTGCCTTATTCCTGTACAAGGTAACAATTGTAGAAACAGGTAGCCATTAAAATCTTTATTGCTCTTAAACAGGAACTGGGAGGGTGCCAGACCAGTTGGTCAACCTGGACATGAAGCATGGTGTGGAGGCCAAAAATTACGAAGAGGTAAGGGTTCTCGCTGGGTTTGAAAATACACACTTGCAGAGCTACATGGTCACTCACTTACTGTGAGAGGCATATTATTTCTGGCTTTTTTTCAGTGCATCATTATTTTTTTCCACCATTTATGGAATGTCACCCCCATAAATCTCTGATCCATTACAATGTTTGGTACAATGCTGATGTTGCAGCTTTTATTTTAGCCACAAAACACTTTCTCACGTAACACTTGATAAGTACACCCACAGTGATAACGCTGAGAACGGCCCCCACCCTTTCCCACACATGGCGCATCAACATGACTTGCGCCTGTTCTCGGCAAGTGTTCGCAATATTTGTGTGGGTTTGCAGTGAGAGCTTTGTGTGGGCGTCTCTGCTGCGGAAGAAGTTGAAGTGACCCATTCAGGGAGCCATTAGTGGCTTTCTTTTAACCAATCAATGAGGGCCATTTATCACCAATTATAGTGGGTTTGGCCAAGGAAAACCTGAAACAATCATTAAAAATTATTTTTGATAAACAATTTAGTAAATGACTACATCAAATTGCACACGTTGAGGTCAAAATTGACCTTATGTGTTTGGTTTTTAAATGAACTATCCAGCATTTGATGTTGTACTTTGGAGACTAGCATCAGCGTTACAGGATTAGAGGTTTCTGGGAAAAGATTGGAAATGCCCGCTACAGGCCATCAAATACCCCCAATGACATTTCAACACATAGTGTTGACCTTTTCAGATCAAGACCCAGATTAGGAATTCTATTGTTTCCTTGGAATTAAAATGCATCAGGTTTAAATATAACCTTGACATTTATTTACATGGATGTGTGTCGTTGCATTGGAAAGTGTAAGCCTGGCACCTGCTGGTCAAACTGTGTACTGACCGCTACATTTTTGCATTTCTGCAAGTTCTTTGACTGGTGTCTGTCGAGTCTTGACAGAGCACTGCACTTGGTAGAACTACTCGATGTGAGTGCACTTATGCACTCAAAATGCGTGTAAGTGTTGCTTAGTATTTTCTGTTCCCTCAGATTGCCAAGGTGGAGAAGCTGAAGCCTCTGGAGGTGGAGTTGAGGAGACTAGAGGACCTGTCCGAGTCCATCGTCAATGACTTTGCTTACATGAAGAAAAGAGAGGAAGAGATGAGGGACACCAATGGTGAGCTTAAAGTCATCATAGCTTTATAAAGTATGGCCATCGTTGAAAAATCTAACACATTATCCCAATGTTGTCCCCCTTTTAGAGTCCACCAACACACGCGTGCTGTACTTCAGCATCTTCTCCATGTGCTGCCTCATCGGGCTGGCCACGTGGCAGGTCTTCTACCTGCGCCGCTTCTTCAAGGCAAAGAAGCTGATCGAGTAGAGATCATCATCATGCTCCAGCTCCTTTTTTTTGTTTTTGGTTTGTTTTTTGGGGGGAGGGCTCGGCCAACATCCATTCTGCTTTGGACGGCAGGTTTTAGCAGGGGGTTCAAATTGTATTTTTTCAAGTGGTTGTCCAGTTGTGGGGAGGAGACACACACACACAAAGATCGGCCTGCTTGTTTTGTGGTTTGAAACACGAGAGAAGCGCTGTGTGGGGACGAATGTACTGTGAGACGCATCATAGTACGTCACCTTTCCGTCTGCACTCTTTTGAATGTTCCAGCTTCCCCAGTCAGAACTTGCTCCTTCTGTCATGTTTGTTTGCAAACTCCCGTTGAATGGATGTGCCATGAGAATGTCATTCGCCCTCCTGTTTATAAACACTTTGTTTGCCAGTTCCCTGGTGCCCCTTTTTATCAAGTGAAGGCTATATGAACTTGTGGTTTGTTACTTCTTTGAGAACATTGGCAACCACTATACTTCTGTGATAGGTCGTGTCATTTTTGCATTTGCGTACATATTATGTAGCCGCGTGTCACTTTTTTTTTTCATACTGTAACTGACCCCTTGTCACATCTACACCTTTTTTTTATGAATTAGGTCACAGCTCATGTAGGTAAATTTTCTGTTTTCCAAACACCCCTTGAGTAATTAATTCATCAAGTCATCTGTTTGTATTTAACAGCTATACAAAGTTGACCGACCGATCTAAATGTTTTATTTAAACACTGGTAAAGGAAATCTCTTCCCGACCGCAGTACTTGCAGATCCATCCAATGTATTGGTTTCTTTTCTCTCGCTTCAGGAGTACTTCGGAGGCTTGGTTACATGGAAATCGGCAAAGAAGCAGGCAAAAAAAAAATTAAGATTCTACTCGTAGTTATCGTTTTAACAGTGAACCTGTGCATTGTGCACAATCATTTTTTATTTTGTTGACAAATTTTGTAAAGTTGTGTTGGGCTTTTATTCAATAAAATATTGGATGGATTTACATTATGGTGACAACTGTGTCAAAATTATTATATATAGGTATTATACAGAAAATGATCTACGGAAACATTAAATATGGTGTCCATGACACAGGAATACTAGTGTATATTGTACAATTTTCTGTACAGTTTTTTCTGTAGTTTTAAAGAATTATGTTGATGCTATTTTTTTTGTCTTCGACACAAAAAACAATTGTGTGGTTTAATTATACCGTGATGGATTGCTTGCCGTAAAAGGCAAGATTTGTAATCACAACAGAATAAATCGTCCAAATTGTATATTGTTTCTGACAACATAGTTCGATTAAACCAAAGCGTTTACTTCCTGTCTGAAAGGATGACGCAACCATTAGTGACACTTTAGCCAATCAGATGCAGTTATAGTCACTGTAACCCGGATGTACTTGTCAGCCACTTTCTGTTGGCTGTCTTATCGCTAAACTAGACACACACGAGTGAACTTCACTTGTTTATTGTGGTGCTACACGTCATATTTATTATAACAATGCCCGGGGGCGATAGAGAAACGGACCTGACGGAGAGAGTCGAGGCTTTTTTGTCCGACCTAAAGCGAGGGGGCAGCGGGATAGGACCTCTGCGGGGCTCGGCGGAGACAGCCCGGGAAACGACATCCCTGCTCCGAAGAATTACATCCCAGGCTCGGTGGAGCAGCGCAGGTCCTGTCACATATAAATATATGTCTTTATACGTTTGTTAGCGCCTACGTATATGTATTGTATAATTGGAAAATGTATAACGTACTTAATATAAATCAAGTAAGAACATATAATTCATAATAATTCAGGTGATCTAATGGAAATAATCCGGAAGGAGGGGAGGAGAATGGCTGCTGCCCAACCGTCAGAGACCACCGTTGGGAACATGATCAGACGTGTGCTGAAGATAATCCGAGAGGAGTATGCAAGGTGACTGCTTTAAAGTCATTGTACTTTAGTTGGAAGTTGTGTAAAATGATGGAATGTAAACAGTTTAAAAGTGCTAATGAGTTGTTTTCGCTATGACCCATTGTTTTCTTTTTCTGTTGCAGGTCTCGAGGGAGCAGCGAGGAGACGGACCAGCAGGAATCCCTCCACAAGCTGCTGACATCTGGGGGTCTCAGCGAGGAGAACTTCAGGCAGCATTTTGCTCCTCTGAAAGCTAACGTCATCGAAGCCATCAACGAGTTGCTGACAGAGCTTGGTGAGTGCTTTCTCCTTCCTCCTCGGCAACATCCAACTTTTTAACAATATCACATACTCCAGAGGGAACCACCGACAACATCGCCATGCAGGCTCTGGAGCACATCCACTCCAACGAGGTCATTATGACCATCGGACGCTCTCGCACCGTGGAGGCCTTCCTGGAAGATGCCGCTCGCAAGCGCAAGTTCCACGTCATCGTTGCCGAGTGTGCACCTTTTTGTCAGGTAAGATTCCCTTGCTATATGGACATGAATATAAAACCATCCTGATTGGAAACCAAGCCAAACCAAACGCACATTTTCTGGTGCTGATTTTCAAGCCTGGACCTTCAACTCAACACCCAGCACAGCTTTTAAGGCAGTGAGACTGACTGGTGTATGACAAAAGTGGCATGAGTCGAATACAATCATGTATTGTGTGTTCACCAGGGACACGAGATGGCGACCAGTCTCTCAAAAGCTGGCATCGAGACGACGGTAATCGCAGATGCCGCCATATTTGCGGTCATGTCTCGTGTGAATAAGGTAACGAAACACAACAGGACAGCGACGTCGGAGCCAGGAGGATAACTCGTGTGTCTCTTTTGTGTCAGGTGATCATCGGGACGCAGACAGTTCTTGCCAACGGAGGCCTGAGGGCCGTCAACGGGACGCACACTCTTGCCCTGGCTGCCAAGCACCATTCCACGCCGCTCATTGTTTGCGCTCCAATGTTCAAGCTCTCGCCTCAGGTAGGAAGACACCATCATTTCACACGATTTCAATGTTCAGAACAATACTAATCAGCCATTTTGTCTCAGTTTCCAAATGAGGAGGACACCTTTCATAAGTTTGTCTCTCCTCACGAGGTGCTTCCATTCACTGAAGGTAAAACGCTCCGCCTTCTTTTCCGAAATCCAAGTCGTTGACGTTCTGCCTCACCATAAAGCATCCGTCTTGCAGGAGAGATCCTCTCCAAGGTGAACGCGCACTGTCCCGTCTTTGACTACGTCCCGCCTGAGCTCATCACGCTCTTCATCTCCAACATTGGCGGACACGCACCGTCCTACATCTACAGACTTATGAGCGAACTCTACCACCCTGAAGATCACGAACTGTAAACGGTGGAAATGAAAAGAATACATAGACATTAAATACTTGTTAGTTGTGTGTTTTATTTAGCAAGGCATGCTAAATGTCTGACCGGATTGGACACTCAAATCAAATATATTTTTTTAAATTAAAAAATGCCATCTTAAAATACATGCATGAAACATCTCTATCTTTAATGATATATAAATGTAAAGTTGCATCCCAAACATTATATGCTTTACTCAAGTTCCCATCGTCCGTGTGGAAAAGTTGTCTTTACTCTTCATTCCAATCTTAAATTATTTGATATTTTAGATCAGAATTATAATTTATTTTATAATTATTCAATTATTTCACTAAAATAATGTTATTTGTAAGAAATGCAAAGATGTGATGCTTACATCACAAAACAAAAAATACATATAACTCCTTGAAAATCTAATTAGTCGTGGAGAAATCCACACCAATTGTTGGAAAAACATAAAGTTGATTTTTTTTCAGAACTAATTCTTCACACTCACACCTCAGATGAAGTTTTCTTGTTTTTCAGAGGCCTGTAGTTGCAGGAGTTGTCCAGATGAAGGTGCTGTTGTGCAACGTTCAATTAACGTACAGCAAAGACTGATGATCAGAGTTAAATGATCAGAAGTTATTTTCAAGTGTGTTTGTAATTAAGTAGCTAAGGAGAGTAAATTGTGAATTTAATTGTTTTTAATTATTTTGAACAAAATTTTGAAAGTATGCTATTAATTTGGATGTGTCCAATAATGGCCACCAAAGCCACCACTACTTGGAAGACTTCTAACAACTAAATCACATTTTCCCACATTACCCTTATTCTGGAAAAAGGTTTAAAAACAGGGATATTTGAATGTATGAAAGGGACCAACAAGTGTTTTCTAACATGCCTGACATTCCAAGTTGACGTGCCACTGGGCTGCGTAGCACCGCCCCTCCCACCACAGTCAACAACACTAACCACCGTCGATTTCGCCTGGACTAGCACTCGGCTAGCCTGCTAACGATGGTTCGCTACGTTTCTTGACAACATTTGGTGACATTTTGCCTCCCCCGTCGACGGCAGGTGTTGATATCTATCCGACGCCGAGCTACACGGTCCACCAGAGCGGAAACATCGCATTCGTTTTTGCCGCAGCTGGAAGCAGCTAGAGCGGCTAACATCTTCGCGCGACGGCGCTAGTTAGTTTAGCTTGCTAGCTTGGTTGCTTGCTTGATGGATGGATGACAGTCGGCTGGTGTAGCCTTTTAACATTTATTTCGTCACCCCAGGAAACAATGACTCTACTTTGACATTGGTAAGTAAAAAAACACTGTTATCCACTGAAAATGCCAACATGTTATTTCATTCGTTATTTTAATTGCTTCTGGACGTCGGGTTAACTCTACCATAGCTGTCCACAGCCACGCCTGAGCCATTTAAATCTTGTGTTTACGTCACTATCTTTTTCTTATTATAGCGTCTCTCGTCCGAAAATATCACAAAGTATTGAAATGTCTTGTATTTGTGTGTGTTTCAGAGGGGACTGAGGCCCAGTTGGTTCAGTGTAACCACAGTTCATCTCAGGCAAAAAGTGGTTCCATCCAGGATTTGCTTACTGCTGATGCCAGCCTAATTTGGAGCTGTCATTATGATGCCGGTAGGTTATTCCCTTTCTACTACTGTCTTCTGGTATTATGGTATTTTTGTTTCTTTCTTTGGTTAGATTAAGGTATTTGCATTATTCAACACGTTAAAGTTTGTTCATGCACTGATGGTGTGTTGAAAAAAATAAAGTAATTACATAGGAAATAGAATTATAAAAATAACAAATGAATAAATTAACAAAATGCTCAAGTAAACCTCAGTGTCAAACAGTTCATAAATTGTGTCTGTACATTTTAAGTTACAATAGTGCTAATTTGGACATGATTATACGTCATTATTTCTAGTGATGGCTTGGCAAAGGCAATAGTGTTGTTGTCCCTGCTGTTAGTTTTTTGCAAAGAACATAATACCTGAATGGAAGCCCTTTTTTCGACAGTGCTTTGTTCGGCCCTCCATTGTTACCCTCTCCCCTCCAGGTGTAACTGGGGCGGTTTAGGTTTCACTGTTGTTATTATCTCTGCTAAAGGTTATGTTTTTGTTTGATTTCATGTACAGTCTGACCTTTTAGGCCGTACACGATCCGCTTCCACTTTGAATCATGGTCAACCGTAAATCTGTTCCAGGGTCAAACATGTAACTGTTTTTGGTAGCATTTTTTTGCTTTCATGCAAGTGTAAAAATAAGTTAACCACTGTGTCAAGCAGGGAATTACTGCATTACTGTCATTGCGGCGTAGCCTGCAGTGGCGTTAGCTGCCTGGTGTGGATTTAGTGTGAATTTCGCATCTATCCAATTAATGTGTAAGCACATAACACTATTCCAGCACATTTTGAAACATTGATATTGACATTTTTGAGCCACTGATTGGGCCAGTGATTGCGTTTTCCTTTGTTTTCCTGTAAGAAAATATTGTGACGCGAGTTGCAGGATCCTGTTCTGTGGTTTTCACTGTTTGTATGGCATGCCTACATCGCAATAAGTTCCATTTCCTGTTCTCTGGTAGTCATCACAGTTTCCTTTTTTTCTGTGTTGACATCGCTTCCACAATAAGCCAAAGAAAAAGCAAAACTCTTGTGGAGTCAATCCTTTTGACGTTTCCAGGAGAGACACATGGAGGCGTCACCAAAAAGCCATGCAGTCATTTGTTATTGGGGCATTATTCTACTCAATGCAACACTGATATAAGTACGTATATAATAGTTCGAAACATATTGTTATTTATGGTAGTGTGGTCAAATGAATGTTTGAAACTGGTGAATGTGAGGTCTTAGTGTGTTTTCTTGACTTGAGTTATAAATCCAGGTTCCTGGTGGACTATTTCACGGTGTGTCTCTGCTGGACGTTTGCTCCCTGTGGCAGCACCAGGCTATCAGAGTCAAAGAGTCAGTGGAGCAGATAGCAGAGCCAGGCCTGCATTGCACGACGCTGGCTTCTTCTGCGTGATCCCAGCAGCCAATGAGGCGAGGGCACACATCCACGTAGTGGCTGAGCGGAGCCACGCTCTGTTGTGAAGGGCAACTTGGGAGCTGAGTAGATTGTCAAGTGGCGTTAATCTCAGTGGCGGAAGCTGGCTGCAAAGTGATTTACAGCCATGGCGGCGGGGGGGACGCTGCGTTTTGTGTTGAATGTGAAATGTGTGCAAGTATGCTCGTCTGTGTCATCAAATTTGATATATTTAATGTTCATGCCTGCTGGATCCGCCTTCTTTTTTCTTTGAATTATTCATTTGACTTCCTCTCTGCCAACCTCTAAAGAGCATTAGTCATCTCTCCATCGAAGGGACACCTGCTGTCTTTAGATGTGGGATCTTCGAGTTTTTCTGCTTGCCATGAAAAAGATGAAATTAATCACTAATTGGAAAGTCTGCATAATTTTCCCCCAGCACAAATCATGTAAATTCATGTAAACTAATGTTCTAGAGACAAAAACAAAACCTCTCAAGCAACAATTTAACTTTCTGAAAGGGCATACAGTGCAAGACGTTAACTACTGTCAGTTTTATTCATTAAGTTTTTCCCTTGGGCATTAATTTAAATCCTACTAGAACTTCTTGTTAATGCGTATTTCCCGTACTGTAACCATAACTCACTCAAGGTAAAACTCAACTCTGAACCTCCAACGGCACTTCCTGTCCTCTACACATCTGTCCACCCACAAATAAGGTAACCAGAGGATACATTTACTGTGACACACACAAGCTGGTATTTTATTTATGTCTTAAATTGCTTATTTACTCCGATTATATCTACTATATAGGGTAAAACCATAATGTAAAGGTGACTATAGGGGTGTTATTTCACGTCGAGGGGGCTCTAATTGTGTTAAACAAGTCCTCTGCGTTAACTAGGAAATTCACTTTTTGCGGTCTGGAAACAGACGGTAAGGGTCCTCTGTAATAGTAGATTCAGAGTTTATCATATTGACCCGTACATAAGACAAGCCCTGTTTTTTCAAGACCGATTTGTGGAAAAAGACAATCACACACAGGTGTGTGTGAGTGACAGGACAGTCTTTCACACAGAACCCACTCGACTGAGATGGGCATCCTGCTGTTGGAAGAGAATTAGATGACAACTCTTCTCAGAAGGCAACAATCACTTTCAACACAATAGGCCAGGAGGAGGGAGTCTCTTTAAAAATTCCCTTTCACACATGTGTCGTCCCTCCTCTGTTATGCCACAGATGGTGGAAAATTGCCAGGTTGGCTCCCCCCGCCACAAGCAGAAGCGGCTAATGGCTAACATTAGCTGTTATGTCCTCATGGTATTGACTACGTCGATTCTTCACCCCGGTTTGGAGACTTCTTCTGTCCTCTCATGTGCATTACTTGCGGAAATGGTGACAAGGAATGACAAGGATGAGGTCTGCCAAGCATCTTCCTCCCTCCTGACGCATTCTACAATTTTACATGAGAACGCCATGGCAACACGAATAAGGCGACAGATACGCACATCTTCTTTCTACTCACAAGCCGTCCTCCCCACTTGTCAGTCCAAACGGCAGGAAGTCCCTGGCACTGGACTCGACATCCAACCACCCTGAGACTCTCTCTCTCTCGCTTCCCAGCACTCTACCCCCCTCCCCTCCCATCCCCTCTCAACAAGCCAACGTTATTTTCCTCCCAAGTCTCCTCTGCGCCACTTTTCCACAAACAAGAGCATCCCGCTGTCAGTTTGAGCTCGGCATGGCTTTAGCGTTCCCGCTGTAGGCGTCCAGGATGAAGAGGTTTGTGGCCATCGTGTTGCGTAGCCTGGTCACTCTGTCCAAGGAGAGCCCCATCTGGGCCAAGGAGCACCACCGACCGGCAAAGCGGGAGATCAGGAGGAAGAGGAGGGCGCTCAGAAGAGCCAAGACCACGGGCAGACGCAACTTAGTGAGGGCGGTCGGTATCTCGGGTGGACCACTGGTGTCCTTTTGCTCTTAATCTTTCATGACAGGGTAGCGTTGATCATTTATGGTCTTAGTTTGTTTATTTAGTGTTTGTGGCTTGTTGCCAAGTAATAGTCAGAGTCCTGGCATGCACCATATTATCTCTTCATGGCCTCCCATTGGAATTGTCTGCTGTTGCACTTTTGCTCGAATTCTATTTTTTATTTGGTTAGAATATTTCATTAGCAAACTTAAATATTTTATTTGCAAACAGCTATTTACCTATGTAATGTTATATGCATGTGGTTATTTACATGCACCAGTAAGATAGCGATAGCCACGGGCAAGAGTCTTATCTATGTTAAAATGATTATTTCTGGCTTATTTGTTGTTTCTGTACCGTTTGTGTACTCTGTGTCCCTCAGGGAGTTTTAAGGATTGCATATCAGTAAATCTTCAAAGTCCCCTGTTTACTATACTTGAGTTGTTGGCCTTTCTTATAGATCCAAGCATTTCGGATCAAAAGCCTGCCAGCTGCGGAAAATGTCAACAATAACTCACTTTGACTCTGAGGAATTCCTGGAGCAGAAATCTATAGGTCGCTTTGATTTGTCTTCTCACTCTGTCTGTGACGTACTCGGGGAGCGCTGCAAATGCATCATGGTGTGACGAGAAACTCCGTTACGCACCGGTGGATTTTCAATGCAGAGTGAATGTAGAAAATGAGCCCAGTTGAAAATCTGAGGGGCGATCTGAAGGCGGGAGGCTCTCCTCCTCCCCGCACACTCATGCACACAGATTATCGCATGTTTTCTTTACTTTCTAAATCCCTTGTACTTTGCCTCATGACCTTGTGCTGCAGCGCCTGATTACGTGCACGTTCAAAGTGCATTTGAATCCTCTAATAGCTGTAGATACAAGAATGTCTTGAATGTTGTCCCAAAAGGGCGTGCGCTCTCTGCTGATACGCGAGTGCAGAAGCATGCAGGGACATGTGTTGCAGTGCTTTACATCTCGGTTACAACCTGTGTATGTTGAAGGCTGCGGGAAGCCTAAATTATAGTGAACAGGCTTGTGGCATGCACAGACATGCGGAGCTAACTTGTGCAAAGTGTTGAAGTATGGCTGGGAAGAAAAAAAGTACATTAAAAGTACAGATATTGCATTATAGTACATAAAGACGTACCCTCATTTACCATCTTCTTTTTATCAGATGATACTAACGGTGTACCTCAGCGATGGGGAGCAGGCCATGACGGAGGTGCCCATCACCCCCGAGACCACATGCCGCGACGTCGTGGAGTTCTGCAAGGAGCCTGGCGAGAGCGGCTGCCACCTGGCCGAGGTCTGGAGAGGCAACGGTAAGACTAAAAAAAGTTGATTTGCAGCAGAGCTACGTCTGCGCCCCAGTGGGGGCACAAGACTCTCATGTAGCCTTGAGCTTTCCTGGCTAAAAAGCTATCACGAATATCTTTGAATAAAATATGCCTCAAAAGAAATACTGCTCTTAGATGTCAAGACCAGATGACGTGCCATTACAGTGCACCGTCACAACACATTCCATGCAAACAATTCGCTTCCGTCGCCACGCACTGACACCGTGTTTTATCAGCATTTCTTTTGCCGAGGGGCCACTCCTCTGTTGAAAGCAACATCCCAGCCAAGGGCTTTAGTCGGGGTTGGGCCAGTGCCTGACAAAAGCAGATGTCTGCTCCTAAAACCTCCCTAAAACCTCTTTGTCTCTCATGTGCCCCAGTCAGTGTCCTCCACATTAGGCATGGGCCGGTATGAGATCCTGCAGTCAAGTCAAAACAGTTCTTTTTAAACGATATAATTTAACACAAGCCCCTCGGCCTCAATTTGGTCATCCCTGACCTAGCAGTTGTTTTTAAAATCCATATGATCATAATATATATATATGTATAAAATAATCGTACAATGCAAATGTATTAAAAAGATTTTCCGAAATGTATCTCAAATAACATTTTCTTCTTCTCAGCTATTAATGTCTAACTCAAGCCACAGGTTCCAACCTTGAAGGCAAACAAGCAGAGGCAGTACTACCATAAATAAATATTAGGTGATACTTGGTATAAAACCACTGATTAGTAAAACAACTGAGGTGAACCTTCTACTGTGTTATAGCGCCTCAAGAGTGAGGAAAATAGAAATTGCATCTGCATCCTTTTCCTGCAGAGCGAGCCATCCCTTTCGAGCACATGATGTACGAGCATCTCCAGAAATGGGGGCCCCGGAAGCAGGAAGTCAAGTTCTTCCTCCGCCACGAAGATTCTCCGACTGAGAGCAGCGATCAGGGTGAGCTTTTTCTACAGTTTTCCGTGCGTGTCTTTCCTCCGGTGTCGCGTGTATTCGAGGGTCGTCAGGGAATTCCTCACGTTTTTCCTCTCTCTCGCTTGGAGTTCCAGTTGACTTTTTCATGTACATGTGTATCCTTAGGTAGCTCGATTCATGCTCGCTCCCTGAATATCATCACACTGATGAATATTCATCAGAGTTAAAAAGATGAGCTTAGTTGGTGTTCAGATCTGTGGTGGAAGCATCTGTCAGTAAACATATTTGTTCAAGTCTACAATTACTGCCAGTGTTCTGTCTTTGCCTGTGTACTTTTTGAATAATACATTGTGGTGTTTACGTCAGGCTTTTCTCTGTATTTATATATAAAAAAAAAAGTTAGGTGGCTTTAGTCAGCATTGCTTGTCCCTGTTCCCGAGTCCCTCTGTCATGTACAATTTCATCAGCGACTCTTCCTGACAGTGCTCGTTGACTGTGAAAGTCTATGTGACTATCACCCTGCTTCCCTTCCAACTGGCTTGCCACTGACGGCCACTGTGTCCTCGCAGGGAGTCAGCAGTCTCAGGATCAGACGAGTCGGCGAAGTGGCAACGCCGGAGAAAAGCACAATGAGAACGGGGTAAGACTTTGGAAACCTGCCCTCGCTTGTTGACAATCAACATCACCAAGGTTCAAATGCATGTTTACGAATGTAAAGGATGTGTTCATAGAAAAAGTAGCACGGCAAATGCTACATATAAACCTCCATTCAGTTTAACATGGGGTGTCCTATAGTCTCCGAGTGCATGGTCTCTAATTAGCATAATTTGTGGTGGTTTTTTTTTTCAAATTCATCTCAAACTCAGCTCCCCTTGGGACACATTTATAGAAACACACACCAGTCTTAAAAGGCTAATTTACTCTGTTTACAGAAGTGGGTAATATGAGTGTAAAAGTGAGTATAGGGGTGTTTGTTAGAAGCCTCTAATAGTGTTAAAAACATATTTAGAAAATATGGAATCCTACTGTCTAAATCCCTAATCACGGTCGGGTCTGGAACCAGTTAGCCACGATAAAGGAGGGATTACTGTATACTTGGTAATTAATGACCAGGTGGTGCGTTTTCCTTTTCACCATCTCATGCAATCCAAGTCATTATAAAGTTAAAGAATGAAGTTGTTACACATAACGACTTTTCACACTTTATAAATAACTGCCTCTCTCCAATTATCACCTGTATTCCTCACCGGCCTCTTTGCGGTTTCGGTCAATAAACGCCCTGGCTGTAATTAGAGCTTTTATGGTATATTACTTTAATTGGGTGTTACTACCAACCCTGTTGGTCGTTCCCCATCAGGAGCCATCATGTCTAAGGTTTGTTGGAAAAGCATGTGACGTGAGCTGCAACTTTCAGATGCGTGTGTGTGTGTGTGTGTGCGTGCGTGTGTGTGTGTGTGTAGATGTGTCTGATAAAAGTAGCCTCCGGGCCTGCGTCTTCTCTTGCTTCCTCGCTCTGGCCATCTGTCCCAGATTTCACAATAGAAAAGTGATGCGGTCAAGGAATCGAAACTAATTCATCCTCCGGGCTAAAGAGACGAGTTGTACACTGTGCAGGATGGACCGATAGAGTTCATACTCCTCTTCCATCCCTGTACAGACCAACAGTGTTTGCACAAGAGCACTCAAAACAACGTTAGCATACTAAAAACTTTTGGCTTGATTGTTCTGAGAAATGAACATAATCACTTCCTGACAACAACTCCGTAAGCTAGCTTTGCTTGACCCGCTAAGTGGCGAGGTTAAACTGTGTGCAGGTTTCCTTGTGAATATTCGATTTAAAGGATTATATCAGTCAGCCTGCGGGATGATATAACAGCCCCTAAGAGGATCATTGCTTCACGATTCAGCTCTAATTCTCAGGTCATTGTCTGCCCCAAGCAAAGCGAACCATTCTCTGTCTCGTAAATAGCGTAAGTGGCCTAAGGGAGCATGACAATGATATTTGATATATTGGATACAGTCACACTGTTTCCCGGCATTGCTTGTTAGATAAATGCCAGTGTTTCTTAATAGCCCCTTTTTGATGTGTTGCTTAGCCACACTGCAGCTGATGTACGCTCAGAGGAATGACTTCCCCTCATCATTTGTGTTGGGATGATTCTCCAGTCTCTCTCCTGCTGTCTTGAGGGTGTGTGTCGGCTTCTCCCTCGAGGGAATCGTCGTCATGTGTCGCCTCAGTGCCTTTTTGAGCGTGGCTGTGTGAGCCTCCCCCGCTTTCCCCTTGTCTCTGCTTCACTTGAGTTACCTCACTGCTCTTCTTTTGTCTTAAATGACTGAAATGTCAAGTAGGGATTACGGATTGTTTTTTTTAATGTATGTTCTCTAGTATTATCATGGTGTTATTATTAATATTGATTACTTAATACATTTTAGTCCAACAACAATAATATTAAGTTACTATCAATTGTCTTGTTTTAAATTACAAAAAAGAAAAAAACAAAGCAAAATATATTTATTCCTCACAAGCCAATGTAAAATATTATTGAAATACACAAAAAAATGGTCCTTTTTGAGAAAAATTGACCTTAATAGTTTTTGATATTTCTATAATATTCTATAATAGCTGCATGTTTGTGTCAACATGCAGTGGCTGTGTGTGAACTAACTAGTTAGCCTCTCCAATTTACTTATTTAAAATTTAAACTGTTTCACATGGAGTGGGAAGGAAGACAAAGAAGCCAAAAACGTACCACTGCCACACGTAACGTGAGGAGAACCTTTGTTTGACTCGATCTCAGCCATAACATGTCTGTCTCAGCTGCTTTGCTTAGCTTCAAGACACAGAAGCTACTCCACAGATGACGTCAGCAATCAGTTTCTCATGTCCGGTTAGTTCAAGTCTTAGTCACCCACGATTTAAAGACTAAGTTATGTGCTCAAATGGCAACCAGTCCTCCGAGCGACACACTCAGTGAGTCGCTTCGTAATGTGTGTCCCGTGGCCTGCATTGTACCCCTACCCTACCCTACACATTTAATCCTCAGACACTGAAGTGTGTGTTTAGGTGGGGAATCAACGCGTGGAGCTCACCCTCTCGGAGCTGCAGGAGATGGCCACACGGCAGCAGCAGCAGATCGAGGCTCAGCAGCAGATGCTTGTCGCAAAGGTAGGATCAGCAAATGCTTGATCATACCTAGTGTGAGTTATCCTCCTGAAATGTTATGTCCTAATTCTCTTTTTTTTTGCTATGCCAAAAAGTGCTGTGTTTTTTAAGTATTGCAGGAGTTTTTTTGGGGGGTCCACCATTTTGTTTTAGTGAGAACTTGGGTAAAGAATATCTAACAAAGGAGGTGGTGTGCAGTATGACTCATGGGGCTGGTTTTGTCCTGGCTGTCCTTTCAAGGGATGCATGCACGGACATTGCTGCAAAAAGCCTCGCCATTAAGTGCAGGTGGAATTTTAAGCAGCCACATTTTCTTATAAATTGACCATGAGTACCCTAGATTTTATTGAACTCCTTTGCGGTACATTGACACGTTATCACGGCTGTGCTTGTCACGCGAGAGGAAGCCCGTGGTTCAGTGCCTGCCTGAAAAGTGGGACCATTGGAAGCCCTGCAGTCATTTGGAAACTTGCGCCTGTCACTTCCTATTTTAGCACTGATAACTGGAGCAGTTGGATGGAGAGATGAAGTCATTTGACCACAGCGCCTCTCCTCAGCCTTCACACTTGTGCATACACTAAAATTTGCCCTCTTTTACAGTATTGAAGTTGAGGTACACATTATAGAATTGACCCATCTTTTCGCCTGAAGGAGCAGCGACTGCGTTACCTAAAGCAACAGGAGCGACGTCAGCAGCAGACGGCCACGGAGAGCGAGAAGCTGCAGCGGCTGAAGGAGCGCGTGGAGAGCCAGGAGGCGAAGCTCAAGAAGATCCGTGCCATGAGGGGCCAGGTGGACTACAGCAAGGTCATCAATGGCAACCTGTGTATGTATCTCTTTGTGATATGAGCACATGAAAACAGAAGACCCGAGTTGATGCTGTCCCTGCATACTCCAGCGGCAGAGATCGAGCAAGTGAGCGGCCTGTTCCAAGAGAAGCAAGCTGAGCTGCAGGCGGCCGTGCTGAGAGTGGAGCAGCTCAGCGTGCAGCTGGAGGATCTACGCAAGGGGAAGCTCAACGGCATACAGACAACACTTGGCGGACAAGTGACTGGCACTGCAGCTCTGGAGCTCAGAAAGCTCTACCAGGAGCTTCAGGTACTGCGCCTGTCATTGAGGGGGTGATGGTGGGTCCCGCATCCAAACCAGTAGAGATTTCAGAGGTGTGTTAGGACCTGTTATCATGTTGGTAAACTGCCATGCATCCCAGTTTCCCAAGTGAGTGGATGAGCATGCACCATGTCGTAGTTCCTGTTGGATTTCCTGTCAATGAACAACAGTTTTCAGTAAATGTGGACAGTAAATCCATACTACTATACAAATTGTGCACGGACTACCCTCAATTATATGCAAGTTCACTTTCTATTGTATTGTCGTAAAAATGCTTGTTGAAATGTGTAATTCATCGGCCCATTTCAGATACGTAACAAATTGAACCACGAGCAGAACAGCAAACTGCAGCAGCAGAAGGAGCTTCTTAACAAGCGCAACATGGAGGTGACGCTCATGGACAAGCGCATCAGTGAGCTGCGGGAGCGCCTCTACAAGAAAAAAGCTGAGGCACGTCAAAAAGAGAACCTCCCTGTAAGACTAGAAGCGCTCAACACATCTCAACACTACGACTCTAATTTATTTATGATCAGGATTTCTATTAAAGAAGACACTCAAAACACCCCAAACCTCACAGACATCTTCATTGTTATGCCTTTCTAGGCATAGGTGTGATTTATATCAAATATTCCTCTGCCTTCAGCTCAACAGGGCCAATGGACCGCCCTCCCCACAGCCCGGGCCCGGGACCCTGGGCCGCGTGGCCGCCGTGGGCCCGTATATTCAAGTCCCTGTCCCGACCCGACAGGATGCAGGCTACACCATGCCACCCGAACCGCTGAAACCACAGACTCTGGGTGTTAATAACCAAGCCAACCAGGGCCGTACCAAGTCAGGTTGGTCTCCCTCTTTTAAAATCCCATTTCAGGTTGGATGTGTAGTACGTAGTAGTAGTAGTAGTAGTAGTAGTAGTAGTAGTAGTAGTTATACACTCCAGACCAAAATTTTACCACTAATTGAAAAAATGACCAGAATTTACATTTTACACTCTTGCACTATTTCAGTTTAATGCTTGTTTACAATAACTTGCTCGCTCAAAATATGTGTTGGCTCACTCTACTAAGAACCTACTTAAGACACAACAGTGCAAAATGTACATTCTTTCAATTTTTCAACTGGTCTTAACATTTTAATTAGGAGTGTATATACAGTATGATTATATTACAGACTTGCTGGACACTTCATTTGTTACACATGTATTTTATAATTAAGGTCCTCACAATATTACGGACATCTGATTATACATTATATTGCATGCTGATTTATTGACACTATTATTGTTAAATGACCTCTCAGGCAGGAATGGGTATCCAGATCTCAGGTGTCATTTGCGTGTGCGGGTAGGTGTACCTAATTAAGTGTCCAGTGAGTGGCAAAAGCTGCGCGCCATGATTGCATTTAACAACTCTTGCATGAACAACTTTGTGACAGCAGATTTTCTCTCCTTCCTACCTGACCTCCCGGTGAACTTTTCCACCTGCACTTGAAATTCTGCATATTTTTGCCCTTTCCTCCTCTCTAACCTGTCTCTCTTCCTGTGTACTGTGTTGTCTCCACTGTGACTTTCCTCCCCCATCCTCCACTTTTCTTCTCTCCTCTCATGTGTCTCCTGTGTGTGATGTTTCTGTCTCGCTGGGTTTGCGGGGTGGGGTACAGAAGGTGCGCGAAAGCCTCCGGGCCCCTGGAAGGTGTCTGATTTAGACATCGTCGTGGACCCGCTCCCCCCGCCCCTTCCAGAGTCTCACCCGGGCACTGGAGCCTCCTCCACTGGCTCTGATGGCACGTCTCGTGAGTGCACAGTGGAGTGGCACCGTCTTTTGCTTAGAACACAGCACTTCCTGCAGCTTTCCCACTCACTCCTCTAATCTTGTTGCCCATATGCCTTTTTTTGGGAATCCACTATAAGATTCTGGCAAGGAGCACCCCATTGACCTTTTTAGTTGTCATGACTCCTTGGTGATTAGTAACATCAACGTAGCATGCTGCTGCCATCTTGAAACGTTGTGATGCACAAATGTTCCTTTATAGTTGCTGTCATTTTGTGAATTTTTTTAGGCTCACTCAGTTGTTTTATTTTTATTCCAATATTGTAGCCTCACCTGCTTACCATTTTCTCACCGCGACCAATCTGCGAAATTCACTTTTAGTTGCAAAAACACTTGACATGACTTGTTCATAGTGAAGTGTTATTCTATTAACAATAGCCCCCCAAATAATCTGTTCGGGCCCACATTGCTCTGATTTAATGTGGACTGTTTTAAATCGACAATTGTGGAAAAATGTATCATAAGCCTTGTGGGTCCATCATATTATTTCAACTCATCTTTTGTCGGTGTTGCACAGTTTTAATCGTTCCATGCTGTCATCTAGCAGTGTTGTGTCCAGATGATGTATTTTTTTCCAAGGAAAACGTACTTTATTGAAGATAAACAGAACACAAATCAGTGGGTTTTTTTTACACATGATATATATAAAATGCTAATCCACGCTTAATATTCTGATTTATCACTGACATTTCTATGATATGTCTTTAATATATTAATTGTAATATATCATTTGGATGTAACGACTACATAAATAAAAATAATGGCTGTGTACAGGTTTGACTGACCTCTAGTGGTCATACTGGGTCATTACAGATGCTGCTGTTTTTCCACAGCAATTAACTGCTGCCTGCTTGTTGTGCTTTAGCTAATGAAGCTGGTTGGCCTCCTGCGGGTAAGACTGGCACATCTTTAAAGCCTCCCGAGAGAAGAGACTCAGATCCACAGCAGGCTAAGACCCCTCCTTCCGGGCCCCCTGCGGCTCCAAGTGCGGAAAAGGTCAGTGTCAGTACTTTCTTCTAATGCTCTTAAAGGAGTACTGAGGTTTTTTTTCCAGTTTTGTTGGATATTGTTGAATATTTTTTCTTCCGTTTATGTTTTTGTGCTCTTCCAGGTTCTCGATTCCAAAAAGACAGTGTCATCCCCTTCTATTTCCAAACCCCAGCCACCACCTTATGGCTCCCACCTCACTTCAGCCAACTCAGCCAGCTCTCTGGAGCGCCGCAAGGATGCGCCACCACCGCTGCCGCCGCCTCGCCCGCTACCGAACCCCCCGGCCCTTGCCTGGCCCCGCGTGGCCCCCTCCACAGGGTCATCCTCGCAGCAGATCCAGCAGCGGATCTCTGTTCCACCCAGTCCCACCTTCCAGCCTCATGCACCACTCTTCCCGCCTGGAATGAGCGAGCGCCTGGATCCCCCGCCTGCCGTAGCGGTGCGTCCTTTCATCCCAGATAGAGGATCACGGCCTCAGTCGCCCAGAAAGGGCCCGGCGACCATGAACTCCAGCTCCATCTATCACATGTATCTTCAGCAGGCGGCACCAAAGACTCAGCCTCTCAAGCCTGCTCTCAAAGCAGGTAAGACCTTCATCCTCTGTCCTTCAGCAAATATTTGTATTACAGTAAAATGGACATACTTTAGAGTAGTAAATGTACACCTTAAATGCTAAACACACATTCTTGTCTAAATAAGTGGTAATACAAGTGAGTAGCAAGATAATGTGCTGCATGGTGGTGGTCAGGTCATGAGCTGCATGAGTGCTACCACACTTGGGAAACATGAATTCCAACATATGAAGAAGAAGAAGCGTAATGACAGTATAGCTATAGGAAGGAATTACATGGGTGCTAACATAGCTTATATTTTTATCCAGTATATGGGAAGCCCGTCCTCCCGTCGAGCTCAACACCCCCCTCACCTCTACCTTTCGTCCCACCCGGAGGATCCTTCCCGTTGCTCCAAGGTCCACCTGGCGGCGAGGATATGCTAGATGGTGACGCAGAGGATCACGACGGCTTACGCCACATGGAGCCATCAGCACCGCCTCCCAGCGTGGAGAACATCCCGCGACCACTCAGCCCAACTAAGCTAACACCAATGGTACACTCCCCACTGCGCTACCAAAGTGATGCTGACCTTGAGGTGCTCCGTAAAAAGCTGGCCAACGCTCCGAGGCCCCTGAAGAAGCGCAGCTCAATCACGGAACCGGAGGGGCCAAGCGGACCTAATATCCAGAAACTGCTCTATCAAAGATTCAACACCCTCGCAGGAGGAATTGAAGGAAGTGTCGGAACTGGGGGTGGTAACGGCACAGGGAGTGGAACTCCATTTTACCAGCCTGCAAATCCTCCAGGCTATTTGGGCGGCGACCCGGCAGCTGACACAGACAATGGCAACCTTCCCTCCGACACTCTCCCCCCGCCGCCGGCACCACCCGAAGCAGAAGAGCTGTGCTCAGAGGCACCATCTAGCGACGCCAATGACAACCAGCCGCTGCCTCCGCCGCCAGAAGGGCTCGCCGACTCCGCAGACGCCGAGGGAGCGGAGGACGAAGATGACAACAACAACAATGTGGGAAGCTCTGAGGTTTTGTTGCCCAGCCCAGTGCTGGAGGTCAGCTCGCCGGAGGAGAGCGGCACTGTGATGACGCAACCCTCTGTGAGTGCTATGTCAATCATTTTCCTGCCATTTACTTTTTCATTTTCAAGCTGCCGGCCCTCCTTTGTAACGGGTAATTGGCCCCAGACCCCAGACTTAACCGCGATAAATGAATTTCCATGATATGGGATTCAATCTTAATAAATGTAATCTTTGCGTATGCAGAGCACAGAAAACCTGTTTATGACTTTCTAAATACAGTTTTTAGCAGTTTTAAAATGTGTGAGTGAATTGTGTCATTTCTTTTGTGAAGCGCACAAACCTGAAGAAGCCAGAGTCTGAGCGCACAGGTCACGGCTTCAGGGTGAAGTTCAACCCTCTGGCTCTCCTGCTGGACGCCTCTCTGGAAGGAGAGTTTGACCTGGTCCAGAGAATTATTTATGAGGTGTGTTGAAGTGTCGATTCATGCTCACATTGTGTCTATTCGTCGTTAAACCGGGGGCTTTGTCTTTTGCAGGTGGAGAATCCCAGCACGCCCAATGACGAGGGCATCACGCCGCTGCATAACGCCGTGTGCGCCGGCCATCACCACATCGTCAAATTCCTGCTGGATTTTGGTGTGAACGTTAATGCGGCGGACAGCGACGGATGGTCTGTCCAAACACCCACACTTGTTTACCTTTTGTCTGTTTTACACCTTCTCTTAAGCCTTCTCTCCTTGTGCGATCAGGACTCCGCTCCACTGCGCCGCCTCTTGCAACAGCGTCCACCTCTGCAAGTTGCTAGTAGAGTCTGGCGCCGCCATCTTTGCCAGCACCATTAGCGATGTGGAGACGGCCGCCGATAAGTGTGAGGAGATGGAAGAGGGCTACATCCAGTGCTCACAGTTCCTATACGGTAAACGCCTGCATTAGCACACCTTGCAAACATACAGATTCATCACATCAACTTATTAGTGGTTAACTTTTTTTTCACTTTCAAGAGTGCTCAGATTATTTAATGAGTGTACTATGCATCAGATCATATTGGCATTACATCTTTGTCATAACATATTCATATTTTTTCTCTGTACTTGTCTTAATACGACATCTTGTCTCATCTCATAAACGTCTCATCTTGTGAACTGAGTGTCTCATGACAACCCTATCCATTGACATAAATAACTAAATCCTTATAGAAGATGTTAATAGTTGAAAAACAATTGTCTGTGATCTTTGACTGCTCTTTGTTTTTGTCCCTTTCTTTTTGCAGGCGTTCAGGAAAAGCTGGGCGTCATGAACAAGGGCACGGTGTACGCCTTGTGGGACTATGAAGCTCAGAACCAGGACGAGCTGTCCTTCAGCGAGGGGGACGCCATCACCATCCTGCGGCGTCAGGATGACAGCGAGACAGAGTGGTGGTGGGCGCAGTTGGAGGACACGGAGGGCTACGTGCCTCGGAACCTCCTGGGGGTATACGGAAACGCTTGAGTAACTTTGTCACATTCCCATTCAAATAGTCTCTTAAAGCATTTGTCATCTTTTTGCAGCTCTACCCACGGATCAAACCTCGCCAGCGCTCCCTGGCGTAGCCTCCCCAGAAAAAACCTACGGCAAAGAACAAAAAATGGAGCCTCAAGAACTGTCTCGTCTTCTGGCGGCCATACTCTATTTATTTACACACCTACATGATGGAAAAGCACTCTTAATGCGGAAAGTTTAAATCCTTCCATCCCATTGGTCCCCTCAGTATACAGTACACCTCTATGACTTCAACAAAAGCTTTTCAGTATTTCTATTTTTTCCCACGTGGTCACTTTCATGTTGCTCTTTTAATTGTGGTTATGTTTTTTTTTAATTATTATTTAAAGCTGGCCCGAAAGAATTAACCCAAATGTTTGATTTTAACCACCAAAAGTTTTTTTGTAATCCTTTTTTTGAAAATACGCTGCAGGAAAAACCCTCTTTAGTTTTTTTTAGACAGCACATCACAACAGGGAGCATGTCATGCACAGATTGATTTGACTGACTGTCCCAAGTTGCATTTCATAAGTATTCTTGTAAGATTCTCTTCATCCAGCATAGTTTTCTCAAAATGCTGCTACAATTAATGTTGAAGTCATTTCAATGGCCAGTTAAAACAGTTTGAGATTTGAATAGGAATGAAATGTGTTGATTTTTATTTAAATGAACCCATACAGTTAAATAGGTGAAGCTTTTGTTTACTTCACATAATAAGTACCCAGTTGGTTTTTATGACTTTGAAGCCTTTAAATCTCAGGACCAACATGGCGCTGCTGACGCTGTTCCACTATAGTGTTCCTATTTTTATGTTCATGTCACTGGAGCAACAAACCAAACACAGCTGATGTCCATCCTGTACAAGTTATTTTTCATCAGAGTGGAACAGTTAAGACTTTAAAGGCATTGTCTCGTAATTTTTCTTTCCTTCCCATTTTCACCAAACCCATGCAGGTATATTACTGTACATGCAACATTATCTGCAGTCCATCAGTGTGTTTTCAACCTGGAGTGAGTCAGTATAAGTGATGCAAAGTGCAACAAATGGCCCACTTAAAGCTGTACATAGTGTGAAGAGGTTGTTTTGTTCACCGTATGAACAGGTGGGATTTCTCTATAATGCTGTATTCACGCATACACAAATCTGTAAATGTGAACAATAAAACCTAAAGCTCTGGCATGACTCAAAAGCACTTGGCTCAAAACAATGCAATTCACTTTTCTGCCGCTTGGGGTCGCCAAAGCAAGTTATGATTTTATGTGGGTCTCCTTGAACTTTAAGGATAGTTTGTTAAAAAGTGCAGGAAGCTTTGTAAATTCTGCATTTATGTACCAGACAAACACATAATAAATTCTAAAAAACCTACCACCAGATACATATGACATGAGTAATATTGCTAAGTGAATGACTGCACTATATACATTTCTATACTGTATTCTTAAACTAATAACTGCATCTGAGAAGCGTGTACATCTTTGCACTCTGCGTTGTACACAGGGTAGTCTTATTGGTCTCTTGGTGGCGCATGCGCACTTGGCACTGGAGTAGAGCGATGACGTCACGCACGACTCCGTCCTACAGCCAGTCAGTTAAAACCATCTCGCTGCTGCCGCCTGCACTGCAGTCGCGCCACCGTTCCTGTCTTTTTCTGTCTTACTTCTTCTACCAACCCGACACAGAGAATGCCCAGCAGGACCAGGTAAGAACACACCTTTATTTTCTTTCTTGTCACCGTTGGGAACAAGACGTGAGAAGCCAGAGAGTAGTTGGTCGCTTGGCGGTGACGTCGCCGCCGGTGTGGCCAACAATCAATACAAGTTGTCACCGAAGCTAGCTTCTTTTATTGACACAAGCTTTGTTTTTTTCAGCAAAAATCCAAACAAATGCTTCACATTTGCATTAAATTCGTTTCATAAAATGTGTTTTCTCTGTGGGAGGCAACTAACCTCCATGACATGGAGTGAAGCTTCAAAGAGTGCTACTTAACAGAATATAACTGACAGTAAATGCATCATCCGCCATATTTGTTTTTATACCATTCGAATAATAGAACAGTGCAAATACTTGTACTGTGTTTTGGTTTGATATTTATAGGTTATCACAAGGTTTGTCAGATATCATGCCCCCGAGTGCCAGTATCAGCCCGAGACCGAAGGCAATGCGTTTTTACATTTGGATGCACCTGTTGATAATGATGTAAATTGTTGACATAGCTGCTAATAGCACAATTGTCTTCAGCCAAGGGATGTCCAAAATGTGACCCAGGGGCCATTTGCAGCTCACGACTCAATATGTATTGGCCCACTGCGTATTGTATACAGAAAATTAAATATGAAACATAATGAAAGTAACGCTCAAAATAGTAAAAGTAGAAATATTGAATGTTTGAACAAGTCCCTAAAGGTTGATTTATGCTTCCGTGTACTCATGTCGCTGTTTGAAGGGATGGTGTCATGACAACGCTGAAGCATGCCTTTGAAGGTCTGCATACCAGCAAAGCTGGACACCTTCTGATCAAATTGTATTCACAATGTACTAAAAGCCGACCAATCACAGCACTTTCAGGGCAAACTTGAGCTTTGATTTGTTTTTGGAGGTGAAACAAACACATATCAACAGACCCCACATCATTTCAGTACCAATGCGGCCTTGCAAAAAAATGGCAAAAGGTGATTTGCTGCATGCTTTGACGGGGAAAATCTAGTGACATCTGGTGGACAAATCGGAAAATGCAACATTGAAGGGCAATAGTCCGAATAGAGATGAGAATACTGACATGTTTTTAAAATGAATACCCTCTGGCTAAATGAACTATTAAATTAATTATTCATTCTGCAAAGCCAAAATGGCTTGAATATCCCAAACGGAATGGCTGCATCATACTGGAGGGTGTTTCTATCATTAGCTAAATAAAGTCATTTTTTATGTGATCAAAATAGCAGTAACACCTATGTACACAGCCTTGCTGTAAGCGTAATGAATGACAGGAGTTACAGTCCAGCCTGGGAGAGATTATCACACAGCAGCCATACCAGGGGTCGGCTTATTTTCAGTCAGGCGGGTTATCAGCGAGGGCCCACATTCCCGAGAATTAAAATGCTCTCAATCATTACATTGCATAGCAATGAGGGGCCTGTACGTGCTTGCAGTGCACCGCCGCCGCCGCCGCCTTGTGAGACGGCTTACTTACTGTGTTGTGATCTGTTTTCACTGTCAACACTCTGCAAGAAGCCTTTATGCTATTGATTCCTCATGGTATTTTGTCCACACATGGGGAGTTGGCAAGTCCTGACATTGGAATTACAGGTCTCTCTCTGCATTTGTGCACCTTTCATGATTAGTACTGTTGTTATGATACGCTTGCTTCTGTGTTTATAAACTCCCTGCCAGATCTATCGAACCAACCTTTACAACAGCCATGATTCTCCATGTGAGCATATTTCTGCTGCTTACATACCAGTTCGCTCTATAGTCCAGAAAGTACTTAATCAATTGTTAGTGTGATTTTTTTTCCAGCCCAAATCATCAACTTCTGGCATGCAGCTGAGCAGCAAATGTTAATTTCTATTGTTAAATTAACCAAATTATTCAGGGCAAATGCATCTCATTCTAGAAACGTCAGCAAACCTGAGTTAAGCAACTCTAGTGTATCTAGTGTGTTTTTAGCTTTTTGTAATACTTTTTTTCTGCAAAGCAACTCAAGTCTCTGCCTTAAGTAAGATTAGTAGCCACGATGAAATGACTACAAAAGTCATCTCAATACCACCACCTACAGGACAGATGTCCACACCCGACTGGTTGCCACCAGTGTAGTTATTAGTTTCATTGGGGAAAACCAAATTAGATGCTGCGATTATGCGGCTTGCACTGGGAAACCACCTTAGACATTCTCCAACCTGCACACGGAGTGGTGATGGTGCCCAGAAGCTGACAGTAAGGTAATAAAATGTCACTGCAGGGGCCCAGTTCTTGGCGAAAAGACAACTATGAGCCTTGGCTGTTAACAAAAGTGGAAAGATCAGCAATTCCTTCAGTGTGATATAAGGGAAAAGTCCATAAAATGTGACAACGTTTTTGTACCTGCCTCACACAAACGAACTGAATGCGATAATGGACTGAAAGAGTGTTCCAATTACCAGGAGTGGCAGTGAAGGGGAATTGGGGGGTGGGGATGGTCCATCATGGTCGGCTCACATGAAAGGCAACACTTAGGAAGGCTAAATGAAAGCGCCAACAGCAGCAGCAGAAGGGTCTAATTATTTTTTCAGCGGTGGACATCATTTCGCCGCCCTAGTGCAGCTGAGCCCCCCCGATGATACGCCCTAATGTCAGCATGCGCTGCATGGGGGAGAACCATGTGTGGTGGTAACTTCTTCCTAGTCTGTTTTGGTTTTCTCATGTCCACTTGTGATGGATGCCGGAGCTGAACACTCTGGCTAACAATGGGCTTGTTTTGGGTCAGAATGTGTCCGTCATTGTGCGACATGCTTCATTTGGGCCAAACAATGGCTTCATCTAGCATCCGAAGCAGGGTCCGTCACCATGACATCCCACCCCCCCATACCGCCATGCCACACCCTGCCCCCAATCTGGCCCCTTGCTTTGCACTTGTCCCCGTTTGTTGGGACAGCTGGGGTTTGGCGGCCATTGTTGGTCACACCCAGGAGCCAAGGTTGCATTCTGCTCATTGTTGCAATTGTTAATGTCTAAATGTTGTCATTGGAAGTGAAAGGCTCACCCACGGACTAACCTCTTAGCTTGATCTGGTCCTGCTGCACATTAGTCATTACCAGCAAACGCAGAAGAAACATATAATTTTCTTGAGCCCACCCTGCGATTGAACAGCGATTATTCCACCCCCAAAAGGCCGCAAGCCCCAGTGCCTCTTGACCCTCCTCATTGTGTGGGGGTTAGCAGTGAGCAGCTCGGCTGCTCACTGATGGCACTTTTTTAATGAACAGGATCTTCTGCTGAGTTATGGAGCCTTCATTGAGACTCGGTCAGGTCCTTTTCCCAGGGTCTTATTAGCCATGAAAAATGAATCATAATAGCTGGTAATCATCATGCACTTATTATCTTTTTTGTTTTGCTATGCATTAGTGTGCACAATCTAGAGCTAATCAATAACATCCTGGTTGCTAGAAAATCTCACCTGCTGAGAGATCCTGGTGACATTTCCTTTTTATTTTCATTTTCCATTCTGGTTGTGTTGAATTGTTCTACATAAACATTTGCCCTTAATCGCGTTTTTAACTTTGTAGCCTAATATGGCAAAGCTACACCGTATGCGGCACATCTTAACACAAATGAATGCAGTCCGTCATGTTATGTCATTTTGGACTACTGTCCTGACATTTTTAATATGTTTTCACCAGATGGTGCTACTTTTTCCCAATCAAAGCATGCAGAAAAAAATCTTGCCTTCTACTGTGTTTTTACTACAGAAATATTTCTCCTTTTTTTTCTTTTTACATTAATGCTGACCTTTTGCTGAACTTTTGCATTATTGTACTTGGCAGCCAGGAGAGAGATGTGTACAGTCTCTTTGCTGCTTTGCTATTGCTACACTTTGCTGATCTATGGTCGTCATCACACTTCACGTCACTGTAAAATGTCCAAATCTCACAGGATTTGCTGACGTTATGCGCGGTATCATGACATTTGGCTAACATTTGGCCTCCCCGTCTGCCATTATTTGTGTTTTTTTTTTGTTTTTGTTTTTTACTGTCCGTATAATCTCCTCAGGGTTGTCTCCCTCCAGAGAAACAAGCCTTTTCATCTTCATCTTATGCTGCTCTATAACTAGAATGAGAACTGGGTGACCCATGAAATTAATTTTAGGGCTGATCTGAGCTTGCTGCGGTTGGAGACGCTGAGCTACTTTTCAGATGCCTGCAATGATAGTTGAGACTTCAGCAAAGTGTGCTCCCAATTAGATGGACGGCATAGTATGTTTATTAATGAATTGTAAACCTTTTAAGACTTTTACAGTCTTGTTCTGCTCGAGTGAACGTTAGGAGCTCCTCCAAGGCTTTTCTTCTGCTTGCTTTTAATGCTCATAAAGAGAGGTTTTGTTTAGTCATGGTGTTGAGTTGTAGTAAACCAAGTGACCGAACCTCAGACGATCATGCTGCGGTTTGAACAAAGAAAGCATGTGAGTCCTGCCCTCTGTGTTGGCGTGTGCATGTGTGAGTTGTAAGGATGAGAGGGATGGGGAGGGGGGGGTGGTGTTTACAGGCCAAGTGGGATTCATGTTTCAAACCTTGCATACATCCTTCCTTCCCCTTTGTCTGTCACTGACAGGACTCATGCTAATTATTCACTTCTAATTGCCCCCCGAGTGCCACACCTGAAATTAGAATATTTTACAAGCGCGTGCGGTTTGGGTGCTTCTGCAGACCCGCCCCCCTCCCGTTTATTATTACCTTTGCAGGCGAGGCCATTTGGATGGCAGCCATTTGTCCGACAGGACATTTTGTGTGTACGCATCACTTCAGGCCGCTACTTGTATGGTAATAACAGTGTGTGTTTTGCACGTCACAGTAAATAGCCTGTTCTCACAAGCAAAAGCATTTTACTCAAATATGTACTGTACTTAACTGGAAAATATTTGTTTTCAGGATGAAATAGGCAATATAAGGCCCTTGTTCTGCACACTTTGTGGCAAAACATAGTAAAAAATCATATTGTTCATATTGCGTGAGTACAGTATGTGTGTATTAATGCACATGTTATTTAGCAGTAACACCTACGTTTTTTTTTTTTTGGCCTGCAATTCATGGTGTTCCCCAAATCACTGCAGTTGTGGTGACCACAAAGGAGTAAAATCGCGACACGCATGGAGGAGGTAGAAAATATTTGAATGTTCGTTGGTCCCACTGATGACCTATTTGGGGTGCATGTGCGGTATACGAAAAAGGAAAGACCAAGTTCCCAAACCAGATACCAGAAAAATATATGAAAGACTCATGAAGACATACAAAGTATGCAATTTTATCTTGCAACCTGGAAATATACACCGGTAGAATTTGTTTGACATGCACGTAGACTGGCCTTACTAGCCCTCATGTAGACTGGCCGTCTCGTGGCAGTGAGGAATTGTTTGTGAGTTGGAGATACATACGTATATGGTGTTGGACTTGTACTGCTGTTGATGTGTTCACTTTGAATAAAGTTATGAAAGAGCAGCAGACTCTTTGGGATTGTTATTGTGGCTCCATTTGCGGTCTTGGCTTGACATAGTACACATATATTAAAGATGGTGGCAAGCGTGATTAATGAAATTAATTAGTTACAGCAGTTAAGATTTTTGACAGCCCTAATTTTTTAAAGTGGAGGACCTATTTTTTTGTTTTTTTCTTGACTTGGGGCAGGCGTCTATTTGAGTTGGCCTGTTTATTGTTTCAAGTCTGCGTCGCACCCAGCAATTAATTGAGTCACGCCGTTCTCACATGTTTCCGGCACTGAAAAGGACTAACTGACGTTGAAAAGGGAAGGATGTTGTTGGGATGCAGATGTCAACACCATCTCTGTGAAAGAGTTACCTTCATGTTTTCTGAACGCCCTCAGAGCCCAAGCGACAACAATCTCATTCATTCACCACTCTGTGTGTTTTTGTGGAGGAACCGCCCGCAACATCCAGCTACCGCAATTTTATCTCCTTCAAGGAACCTGACGGCATGCCAGGAAGTTTTTTGGCCCGTTGCAAAAACCAAAGCGTGCGTAACCGACCTCGACACACACAGCAGACGGATATCAGATCCAGCAGCCGACCAGCGCCGGAGATGCCTGCCCCGCCCTCTGAAAAGCCCTCTCAAGTTCTGACAAGTTTGTCTCCAAGCAGAGCAGGGAATTTTGTTTAGGCTACATCTCCTTACTTTTTTCATATCGTGACTTGAAGCATGGCAAAAAGGGACGGAGCGCCGTGTTCTATGTTTTATAAAATGGACCCCCTCTGTTTGTGCTAATCCTATGTATATTATCCAGGAAATGTCTGTCTTTTGTCCTCTACATACCTCTTGGTTTTTAACCACGATAATGACATTTCCTTTAACTTAGTTGGCATGATTAGTGCTGGTAATGTCCATCATGCGCTTTCTTGTTATCTTATTTGAGCACATTGTTTAAAAGAACCAAGTATTTTTATGCAGAATCTGCTAGAAATCTTACTAGAAAAACGGACCTACTAAGACAGCCTTGTGACATTTACGTTTTTATTTTCAAGCCATTCTAGTTGTGTTGAATGAATCTAGACCAAATTTCCTTTTGAAACATTTGTTCCGTGTGGCAAAATGGGTATTTTGATCCCATATTTATCTTAACACAAACTAATGCAGTCCTTTATGTTGCAATGTCATTTTGGACTATTTTTTCACCATTTAACGGTACTTTTTCCCAATGAAAAGAATGCAGCAAAAAGTAAGTAAAAAATATCTATGAAATAAAACTGTAAAAAATACTACAAATAACTAAACATTAAAAATGACAAAAGTAGAAAAAATAATACAAAATAAACATTTAAAATTACTTACATGAAATAATAAAAATGTCAATGACTTGGATGGAAGTATACAAAATAATAATAAAAAAATACAAATAATGTACGAAAATGCGGGTTACGATCTAATAACCTTTAGAAAATGTGGATCCAAGGTTGACACCATTTCAGAAGCCTTGCTTTAAATGGTTGAAATCCCCCAAATGTGCAGTAATGAATACTCGGCCAAGCAGGTTTACTACAAGGTGATGGCAAACAGGCAACGGACAGGTCGCCAATCAGACCAAAGCAGCTGCGTCAACAGCTCAATGTTGTGCAGGCATGATGGCAAACATTGTCCATCTATCCTTCCTGTTACATTATTATTTAACACGCTGTTGTGACATACAGTAGAACCACTGCATTTTCATTGCATCTAGGTGTTTGTGTAGGTTGTACACAACACATGACCTCAAAAGCACCCTAATCCTGGTTGTTTGCCTCCTGTCGGTTTCCCAAGCGACGCCACAGGGCAGAGACGAGTCAGGTCCATCCAGTTTACTTGTTAACATACCAAAGCATCCTCTCCCGGCTCGCTCTGCTCTCACACCTTTGCCCGTCACTCAGGTTGAGCTTATGATACCTGCAGATAAGCAGCTCAGCTGTCCGGCCAAGCAACATGGCCGTGCTGTGCACACCAGCTGGCGCCCTGCTGGTCATAAACCAGTCAAGACTGGTGTGGAGGTCTGGATCTGAAACCTTTCTCTTTTTCCACAACACCCCATTGCGATAGTTTAGCTAATGAGCATATCGGATTAATGTTCCCCCCCATCATGGTTTGTTCGCTAAGTGCAGTCGCTTCCTTATCTGTCTACTGGAACAAAAAAAAACAAAAAACCTTAACCACTGATTTCCCGCCACAGCGTGCTTGGCCTACATCTGGAGGGATCAACAAGTTAAGCCGCAGCCTTTCAACCTTCCAACTCTGTCAATCTGTTACCAGCACTCACTGCAGCCGAGGCCATTCAACTGTTTCAGGCTTTTGGCAACCACAGAATTTAGCATTATTGATTCAATCCCACAGTATATTGGGACTTTGGAGACATTTCCTCCAGAAATGTACAATAAGGTATACACATAATGACAGTAACTCATGAGGAACGAACCTACCTTAACCCTAACCACTACTCATTAGTTCCTCAGTAACTACTATGTTTTAGTTTACCTTATTGTAAAGTGAGACCAGGTGCCATATTGTACTGTTTGTCTTTAAGGTTGCTTCCACTTTGGTTGTTGTTTTTGTTAGTTTTCTTGTGCTTTTTTGTATAACAGCCACACAAGTAAGCCGTCAGTTTTCTGTCTTCTGAGGTCATATCAAGGGATATTAAAGATGTAAAGTTACTCCACAATGCCTTACAATCGACTAAATACAGTTTGAGTGCGCTCTCAATCCAAATTCAGATGTAATGGCTTGCTAATTTATTAAATAACGGAGTAAAGAAACCCCAAAGTGGTGTGGCCCATGATTACTGTCATCATGGGGATTTATAGCCAAACATCCCTGGCCGTATGATGACATGGCACACCCCTATTCCAAACTCAAAAAGTGGTTTTGCCAAACTTGGCTCCCTTTTCATGGTTGCACACATGTTCCTCAGCGATTATGGGACGTTGAAAGTGTCCTCTTGTGGGATGTAGACTTTTCCTGGGGGGTAATTACAAGCCTCTCAGAGGGTGGGTGAAAACCGATAGGGCCCTTTTGGTATTTAATTTGTGTGACGGTTAGGGTCTTCTGCTAGGGAAGGGCCACATTGGTGGAATTTATGGGTCCGGCCCCGCCCTGAATGGAAGCATACGTTCTTGAGCAGCCCCGCAGACCTCCACCACATGATACGAGCCATATTGTAATGTCCCCTTCCCCGACATCACACATTCCTCTTTTTTTTCTGTCTGTCAGTCATAATTCAGCTGAGAAGTGTTTTGAGTTTGCAGCGGTGGATTTTGTCTCGAAAAGTCAACATCATTCGAATTAGCTTCAGGCCGTTCCGCTGAGTCTTGACAGGACCCGCGTGCCACACTGCGAGCGATCACCATCGTCTGTTTTTTTATTTTTTTTAATGCAGAGAAATGTGGTCAACAGGCTTGTAATCACAGTGGAATTTTTTCAGGGTCATCAACAGTCCTGCCGCTTATTTGCATGCTTCCTTGTTGGCTGGGCTGCCATTCGCCAGCTTGTTTTGTCAACACTCGTGCCATCAAGTCACAAAAAGGCGAACCAAAGCAACCAAGGTCAGGTTCTGGCCTGGGTACCAGTTAACCCAAAGCCTTATTACAGGGGAAAGGCCGTATTTTGATCAAGGTTTTGTTGTGTAGTTCCCAGTGGAACCCAATTCATTTATTTCCTGTATACTCATTTGTATCAGCAGGTGCCAAACCAAAACATCATTCCTGTCTTCTTTTTTATTTTGTGATTCGAACAGAAGGCCTGCATGGGAACCAGACCTGTCTGTTATTGCAGCTGCATGACATTCTTTTCAGAGGCAGCTACCCGTCACTGTACGGCTTTTCCAGTGTTATCCATTCATGGCTGCACTGGCATGGCGCGACCCGGCGCCCCCCATATCTGCAACCACACATCTGGCAGATCGTTTTCTGGACTCTCTACTGTGGGAGTCCAACTTAAACACAATGTGTCATCTGCTATCTATAAGTTTTTTTTTGTTTTATTTCCTTCAAATTACTGGCAACTGGCAAACGGACGGAATGAGCTCATCTCTGTAACGTTAAATAATGTTCAGAGTGCTTTGTGTTTTTGGCAGAGAAAGGTTTTTCTTCATAATGACAGCCGAATCGCCTGGCTGCCATGCGATCCTCCATTACTGACACAATGCGCAGAGCGCGACTATTGAATAGCAGCGCCGCTCTTGCGTAATGGCTCTCGCCCGCAAAAAAAGAGATCCTGGGATTGTGTCACATTTGAATGACTGAGGCGTGACACATATATGCTGTGGAAACCAGAAAGGGATTAAGAAGATGACTTGAGCCTCGTGTCACCTCCCTTTTGTGAACAGATTTATTTGGAACATATGAAGAACTGCATCGGTCGTCTTTAAATCTTGCCTATGGTTTCAATGATAGTTCAATGACAGTTTACTTTCAGGTGATTGTAAACGATTGAAAGATGCCCTGTTCCTTGTGAATAATTGGTTGCAGACCAGATATTCTGTTATTCTATTCTAAATAAGTATAGAAGGTAAAAAACAGAACACACAAACACACCTCATCAGCATTAAAGCTACAGGCTGCACAAAACGGCAGGTAACCAGTTGTAAAAGCACTTTTAAAGTGCCTACACTCCAGCATCAAGGCTACATTACACTGTTGTAAGACCGCTGAGACTGATGGGAAATTGTTGAAAAACATTATAATTCAGTTATAAAACAGTTTGTGCTGCTACACTTTCGTTGCCCCCATTTTTACGGCACATGCGTTTCACACCTCGGCTTTGTTTTCCTCGTGCAGCTCCTCAAACAAACCCTAAACAAGTTGACCAGAGGCGTTCAAGGAGCGAGAGAGGAGGCAGGGGGAGGGGGACAAACTGGGCGGCGGTCAGGGCTGTATCCTATTAGGATGAGGGAGTGTTGAAAAGGGGCGTGGCCTGGAGCCAGTAACATCTGTGCCTGTCCCCTCTGCATTCTGCAGAGAAAGACGCGAGAGGAGAGGACAGGACAGGACAGGACACACCAAGTTTTTGCCGGCCCGCCGTGTGCTTGCACGCCTCCTTCATCACCCATCCTCTCTCTCCAGAGAAGAAAGCTTCATCTTTTAATTGCTGGCACTTGTCTCTGGGATTCAAAGCTGCATGGATTACACACCTTGCTGAAGGAAATGCTCTGCTGTGTGCTGTGCAGAAAGCGGGACACTGCAGTGAGTTAAGGATTGAAAACAAAAAAAAAGGGAATGCTGAGAGCAGAAGAGAGGTGCTCCTGGACAGGGTAAGAGTATCCTTATGTCTTCCTTTGAAGAAAATGCATGGGAGAGGGGTCCTTAAGCCGGCTGGCTATCTGCAGCGTGGAATGTGTTTGGGGGGTAAACTCTCGCTCTGAGGCTATCAGTCCACGGATAAGCTCGGGGCGGCATTATCACTTTTTATGGATGCAGCCTGGATTCCACTCACTGTGACGCAGGTGATTGGGTCATGCTGGTCTAATTAGCGGGTGTTGGAGTGGAAAATGATGGCGGGGGAGGGGCGGATGACACGATGCTTCGACCGAGGCTGATTTCTTGGAAACTGATCTGTCTGTATGCGGGGGAATGCCCCATAATGACAAGCTTGGTTTGCTGGTAGATGTGTATGGTAAATGCACAAGCTGCTACCTCCCACCGGGTTCTCTCTGGCGGATGCTGCCCCTCAAGGGATTGTCAAGGGAGTGTGAGAGGAGGAACGCATCATTTTTTTAAAAAATCCACAGCATGTGGAGGTGTGACTGGGGAGTGCAAGTTATCAGGTCAATGAAGAGGAAAGTCACCTTGAGGACCTTGCTGTGTCTACCCTTCTCAGGTTCCACTCCCTCATCACAGATTCCGCCAAGGATTTCACCACTCCAGACATGTTTTAAACGCATTTATTTGTTTTTCTCCACCAAATTAAAGGGACGATTCTAGTTTCTGCACCATAACTATTCAGATTAAAACCGCGGGTGATGGGCGGCTTACGTAAAATCACCCACCACAGCATGCACTGGTCGGCAACCTCTCCGGTTGCCATAGCAACTGAGGGGGAAGGCTGCAGCTCGTGCTGTGGTGGAGAGATTACAGCTATGGCTCTAAAGCATCCTTAGAATCCTCCTAAAGCTGCTAACTGGGCTGCTCCACCTTACAGGTTAAAGTTCCCATATGAAACTATTTTTCAACAATTTTAAGTCATTCTCGGTGGTCTCACATTAGTGTATTGGAATGTATTAGCATGTTTGGAATGAGCTGTCCACGCCTCTCTCGAACAGTGTGTGGCTCCAGGAAGTACTATTGTGCACTTTATGCATTTTTAGCCTGTTAGCTATGGCTCTCACATCAGATATTTGGTTCCAGACTTAGTGTTATGATGTGTAGCAAAGCCAAAAAAAAAATGAAGGACCATTAAAGTTGCACCTTTACTCCTTGCAGAGCGACAGGAAACAAGGCGTGCTCATGACATGTGACAAGCATTCACTCCCGCAGGCAGACAACTTCCCTAGTAGTTCCTGCAAGACGGCGAATCCGCCCATTTTATTGCTCAGACTTGATCATGCTTGCTAAATAAAGTGCTGCATCCTTCCACATAACTGTTATCTGCGTATTAAACATTCCACATTGTATTCTGTGCCGTGGTTGAGTGCGGCGCTCGACATGCGGTCTATTTTTAAACTATCCATTTCATGTGTGTGTGTGTTTGGAGCACAGCCAAGTCCGCCCAGATGATGATAATGATAATGATGCTTGGCGAGGATGTTGTGGTACAATTCCTCCCTTTGACCCCAGTCTAACCCTCCCTTGTTGACCCCCAGCAAGAATTCCAACTTGCTCCGAGTGTGTCTGTCTACAGAACGAGTTTGACAAACCTTCCTGTGAGAGGACTCGTTGGCATTTCATACTGTGTCCCCCTTCGTCCACACAAGTTAATTTGGACTGAGGATTAATAACTTTACTGCCAAATGTGTGCATCATCCTTTTGTCCCTGTGAGAGCGCCGTGACCTCTCAAGACATGAGCTAATCCTGCAGGCAGTCACCTGGTCAGCTCTCCTTGATCAGACGTTATCACTCCTCTGTTATCCTCTGTGATGTCGGCGTGGGGGTAGGAGATATATGCTGAAAGGTGGAGTTGTGTTTGCAGGGTTGGTTGAGGAAGATGATTAGATTATGTCTGTGCAACGTGGATAATAGAATCTCCGGCTGTTGTTTTGCAGTGCGTATCATGTCCGCCTGTGTGTTGCTATCATGCCATGCCGTCCCTATGGTGTATACTAGCTTTATTGTTTTAATGGCTCGTATTGCAGCAATCACTTTGATTAAACGTGGAAAAGTCGTCAGCAATGTGTGCAGAGGCTGACATCCCATTTGGAAAGGTTAGCAAGGCTAGCATGACACACTATGGTAAAAGAAAAGAGAAAAATACAAAAAACTGAATTTGGGAAAAAAAATTAAACAGATTGGATAGGACCCTAGAGACGCTGTGGTTAATTGAATGGAATTGGAGCGTTTGCTTTAAGTGAAGTGCCCAATTAGGATTATTAGGCAGTACTCACCGCCACCGTAGTTTTTCCAATGGAGCAAAGCTAAAGTTGGTGTTTGTTTATTTTGGACTACAGCAGCTTGCCAATCAGATCAAAGAAACATACAAGGGTCACTTTTATGTCATCACTCCAAGAACACGTGTTAATTTCTTGCATCATAAACGTTGCAATAGCAGTGTGAGGAAACAAAAAGAAGAAAACGCAGGCGTGTCTGAAATTTGACACCGCTGCAATCAATACACCCTCAGTCACTGGTGATATTATTGTGGGAAAAGGCTTTTGTTTCTCTGCCATTTCTCAACATGTCAGAAAAACAGCTGAGGAATGTCCCACGCAGAAAAGGATGCTTTTGTTCCTTTCGCAACACTACACAGGACTTTTTCAAAACCTGCCTGTAAAATGGGGCAGCTTGTGGCAGCGATACTTCCTTTTGTCAGCCTCAGTGCTGACATCCTCGGCGCTGTATGTTAATCCTGTAATCGGAGCGCTCTGCCTGATCAGCCATGGGACTCCCTTGGTCATACCTCGGCACGGCAAAGCTGTCATGGACAGGAGCACACACACACCATACCTGAGCGAGACCTCCTTCTGTGGGCCGTAGCGAGCCGGGGACTGCCCCCTCAGCCGATATTAATCTCCTCTTAACCTGCCAGTCAGCATTTCTGTCATGGCCCAGTTATTTTCTAATGTGTATGCGAGTCTGTGTGTGTTTATCCATAGTGTACTTTAGTGGGGGGGGGGGTGGTAATTGAGTATGTTAAATGTGGTGTCCAGCTGTGCTCTGTGCCGTTTCACCCTTGCTAAACATCACCAAAGGCTATGTTCAATGTCAACATTGACATGAAATATTGTAGATTTCAGCGTTAGAACCTGAAGGACATTGTTTTGTCACTTTTAATTGCTGTTATTCTTGGAGCGACTAAACCACCACATGTCCAAATATTGGACTTATGTTGACGCTTCAGCCAAGCCCCTGTGCACCCTCTAAACGGGGACTTGATGAAAGGAGGACCACCAGCCTTCACCGTGTGACTCCTGACCCCTTTATGCTCATAGCTCTTTAAATGCATCCAAGATACATTTTGATGCGTGTCCGGTGGGGGTTTCAAAAGCCCATAAGCCTCTCGTGTTGATAACCGAGGCTTGCTGCAAAATACTACAATCCCTGACCCCTGAGCTTGCGCTATGGTTTCATTTTTTTCCCTGTAAAATATCACATGTTGGTATGGTCTGTGGTTTTTAGGGGTAAAAAGGGAAATTCAGTTCGGCAGTGCAGTTTGGCCTCAACAATGCAGCATTTAGCTGCATTGGTGGGATGTACACTATACTTTTTATCATGCAAAAGTGACTTTTTAATGATGTTCTAACAATAGTATGTGTCCCTAGACGCCAAATAGGAGAAAAATCTATCATCTCCCTCACTGGTTTGCTCCACTTTTGAGAAAAGAAGCACTCAAACTGTCACGTTTGAAGGTCTGGATTTCCATGATGTCAAAAAACATCCTAGCTCATGGACATGATACCACTTCTGACCCACAGAGGACAGCTTTGGGGGGGGGGCAGGCTTTGCTACACATCTTAAAATAAAGCCTGAAGCTGCCTCAACTATCCGTCAGTCAGCGACAGACATGAGAGCTATACGTTTGATCATTTAAAAAAAAAAAAAGCTATGGGCCGTAAATGGCCCCCGGGCCACACTTTAGACACCACTGACATAGTATGATGTTGCTGTTAAAATGTGACCGTAATGATAGCGGTAGCTCAGATAGCTATGCTAATGTTGCTAACGTGTACTCCTGTTGTACTCCTTACTGTTACATTGTTACTGGAGTGTTGATATAATTGATTGATTTTTTTTTGAAGCTGTGGTGGTGGGCCACATGGGAGGCAAACTGCGTTGCTGTGGTAGCATTTTTAAAAACATATAAAATTTCATTTTCACAAATTTGAAAAAATAGCACTCAATATGGCACCTTGAAAACTGCATTTATGTCAATAAAACCATAAACGTGTATATTTGGAGTGGCTTTGCTTTAGAAACGATAACATGGTGAGATGATCATCAAATCGCAAGTCTGATCCAGCCTAAATCCTAAACCAGAAAAGAAGATTAAACCAGTATGCAGTAAATGCCTTTCTGGCCCGCCCATAACACAGCTGCAGTTCCACTTTGCGTAGGCCAGCATCGATTTTAACAGTGTTTCTCTTTATCTCAGGTACATCTTAACCACCACATGACATGACTCAGGGTTCAATACAAAGACAGTAGCATGTTAGAAGAATATAAAAAAAAAATCCCTCAGTTCGTCATCATCAGTTTCATTCTTTGCAAAAACACTCCCTTCTTCACATGAGGTCGTGGCCAGACACAACAATGCCACTGGAGTGGGGGGAGTCACTTACTCCCCCAAAGGCTTTTCAGAAAGGTATCTTATTGTTGAGTAAAGTAATTGGACTGAACATGGAGACTGACTTCTAAAAAGATCTACAAAATCAAGGGTGGGAACAAAAAAGGCCATTTAATGAACAGTCCATGGGGCAAGATTGTAAATAACATTTATAGAGCCCTCGGTGGATTATGGTGAAAATGCTTTGGTAGACGTGTAAATGTAATAGCAATATAGTATAATCATTAGTCAAACAGTCAATGACTCATGGCCAATTTGTTGCCAAGTCCTGCCCTTGCCACTAGAAAGATCATTTACTCCATGGCGGCCATGTTTTTCAAACAAACCTGTTAAAATTTTGCAGATGTGATCGTCAGTCTGCTGAAGGTTTTTACCATATTTAGTGGTAAACTCAATCCCACTTTACAGTTTTAAACTCAGTCGCTACCAAAGATTAATGTATTTTTAACTTGAACGCTTGGCCCCAAAGACGTATTCATACGTAGTATGCATAGGTAATGATGCAATTGCACAATAGAAACATATGGTGCAGTTTCAAGCTGCGAAAACGGTCACAAGGTGGCAGAAGTGCATTTTAGAAGAGCTCGGCATGCATCTTTCCCATAGAAATCCATGCTCCGCAGCAACCAGGAAGTGAAAAGGCATCTCACTGCAAATGTTCATTCATTCATTCATTTTTTACCGCTTATCCTCATGAGGGTCACGGGGGGTACTGGAGCCTGTGCGAGAGGCAGGGTACACCCTGGACTGGTCGCCAGCCAATCACAGGGCACATATAGACAAACAACCATTCACACTCACATTCATACCTATGGACAATTTGGAGTCACCAATTAACCTAGCATGTTTTTGGAATGTGGGAGGAAAACGGAGTACCCGGAGAAAACCCACGCATGCACGGGGAGAACATGCAAACTCCACACAGAGATGGCTGAGGGTGGAATCGACCTCGGGTCTCCTTGCTGTGAGGCCTGCGTGCTAACCACTCGCACGCTGTGCAGCCACATTGTAAAATTGTAAAAAGATTATTTTTCAACCATTTTTTGTGTTTTTTTTTGTGGCATCATTATTTAAGCATTTTGGCATTTTTAAAGTTGTACTTGAAATGTATCTTGAACTGAAATTTAGCTGAAACTTACCTATATATTCTACTGCTGATTACTAAAGAGCGGAAAAGGTAGAAACAAAACTTTTTTTCTGCTGAAAGATGAGTGTCCAATCTTTCTTTTGGTATGTAACAAGACTATATCACCCAAGAACACAATAATCTGTGTGCCTTGGCCGAGTTAATGATGGCACCTGGTGTTCGATACGCATTCATCCTTTGTGTGCAGCGCTTTACGAGTAGAAGAGTTGGTTTGTGCAACCAAATACATACAGTCAAATCAAAGCAGAACGGGCCTCACATTTACGAACACTGACACACTAAATTGTTGAAAAATGACACCGACAATTAAGAAGACATCAAAAAAAGTGGCTGTTAGTTTTCAGGCTGTGTGTCTCTTAGCGGTAAACGAAGTGGAATAGGAGCTTTAGGAGATGAGTAAAACAGACAGGTCAAAATCAAAAGGACTGAAAAGGGAAAAACAAGGCTTGGCAATGCCGTGAGAAGACAGGTTATGCATCCTCCAACCCCCCTTCTCCCTTCGCACATGTTGAGTAACGTGAGCTCCCGTCCGTGTTGGACTTGGGATGCTCCCTTTTGACTCCTGCCTTTTCTCCAGGCGGCCCTGACAGATCTGCAGGAGAGATCTTGGGCAGGCACTGACGGCATCGCCGTACAAACACTGCGGATCTTTGGACTGTTTGGACACGTGCCAGCTCACCCTCCAAAAACCACATGGTCAGGACAACAACAAAGGCTATCAAAGAGGGGATACCTCCCGTGGGGGCGAAGAGAGAGACGTGATTGTTCCAGCCTGAGTCGGCGGGTTTAACTACAGCATGTGTATTAATGAAGAAGTACAAAAGGAGGATCTGTTTGCTGTTGTTATTTTCCCAGCCTCTGAAATAACCTGATGATTCTACAAAAAGGACATTTTTGTTTGACTGCGTGCCGGAGCAGGTGACACTGGAAGGTCCTCGACTTGTAGTTCAGGGTCACAAGGCTCACCTGACTCTGAGAGGAATGTCCTCGTGTTCTAACAGGCCCGTGTAATGTCAGGAACCTTGACCGCCTGACAGACAACCTCCGGAGGCTAATGTCAGAGCGCTCGCAGGTTAACAATTACACACCAAAAAAAAAAAACGGCGGTCCAGTGTGCATGTTCAAAATGTCTGCCTTTGTATTGACGCCGCTGAGCCTTACTGGGGATCAGCGCTCGTGGCTCAAGAGTTTGTACAAAGTTTACAGCCTGCTTTAGCTAATGGAAAAAGATGGGCACGTTTTTGTGGACTAATATGGTCAAAGAGGGCTTTCACGCTCCAACGGGTGGTTAGCGTGAAACCATGCAGCTGCTGCCTGCCGAGGTCTCTGCTAGTCTATTTGGAAAAGTCAAGGATGTGTCAAAATAAATATGCGATTCAGAGGGGACTGCTGTGTGCTTCCATGTGTGGCCTCCGTGCCGTGTTGCCCTTGTCCTTCTATGCACGCTCTCCATCGCAGGGGTATTCAACTGCTTCACAATCGGGACCCTGAATGACATCAAGTTCAGCTCAAAACTTGGGAGCGATTTTTGCAGCAGACTCCTTAAAATCCCCATGGCACACTTGTCATTTTGGGATCTTTGACTAGCTTTTTGCCACAGGTCATTTAAAGCAGTAGGTCCTTAAAAAGCAACAGTATAACAATTGAGCATATATAAATTATGTTAGCCTGGTTGTTAAGGTTTTTTTTACCGACCAAGAGACCGATTGTTTAAATTATCTGTCGGCACAGTTTAGCTTTGCATTAAATTTATCATTGTTTGTGCTCTTTAATACTTTCAAACATGACATTAGGCTTTTGTTAACATCCGCATATCAAAGGAAGCAGAGTCCTAACAATCTGATTTAAAGGTGGAAAAAAGTTGCAGGCAACTCCACTTGGTAAGAATAACGACCCAAAATCTTCAAGGACCCACTGAAATCAATCGTGATGGTCATTATCACCGTCGTCTGCAATACAGGATGTGTTCAAGCACCTTCAACAATGCTGTTCATCCGTGGCAGCTGATCTCTCAACGTTATTTATCCCTAAGACAGCGGCAAGACACTTGTTAACAAACTAAATCCACCCTCTCGTCTCAGGAAGGGAAAGTCCAATACGGAAGACAATGGGGATGATGGAGCGCTAGAGCTTACTCATCATTCGGTGACTAGTCTGAGCCTTTTACAGGATGTTTTTGTCCTGACAAAACCCCTGCCACTGCCACCGAAAAAACACATCCACGTAGAATCACTGCCAGCCTTTTAGAGAGCGAGAGAGGGAGAGCGCGAGCAAGTCATTGCTGAATGGAAAGAAAAATGGAGATGAAAAGGTCTGATCCAGAAAATTGGGGTGTCCATTTCAAACATGGCACTCTCACAGGGCCTTATTGTGTCAATGTTGTAATTGAATCGTTCATTGCTAGCTCTCAGTAACGTGCAGCAGTTTTTTTTTCTGCATCACCAGGCAAGTTTACGCTTTCATTGTTGTTAACGCAAGCATCACACACTGCCTTTTTGGGACCTTTTGCCATTCTAATGTGCTAAACTACTAAGTCCTGTCCACATGGAAACTGAAAAAAATGAGCATCTAGACGGGAATGTGTCACTAAGTGAAAACTATGTAATACATGTAGCACTGTAAATAGATGCGCAAGAACCATGTGATAACAAAACTATAGAAGAAGAACGCATGCGTTCGCCTCGACTTACTGTATGTGAGTCATTTAAAAATATAAGAATGTCGGCTTGTCACTTCTGGTCATGCGACGACCACATGGCGGTGACGCCATCGTTTTCAGAAAGAAGCGTTTTGCTTGTCTACATGGCAACAAGCATTTTTAGATTTTTCCCACTATGGAAGACGTTTTAGAGCATGAAGAATGCCATTTCTGTGTGGATGTGTCCGTGTGGACAGCCCCAAATGTGTAGCAGCAAACAATTTCTCCCCAGAGTCAGTGCTTTTCTTCCTGTCACTCACACACACAGTATCTTGGAGAAATGCATCCATGACCCACTCAACAAACAAACAAATGTCTCAAAGGTTGGGACGTTAGGGTTTCAGCAGCAGCAGTAGTAGTAGTAGTTTCAGAAGAGTTGTTGACATTCAGGGTGGACTTATATATGTATGAATGTATGCATGTATGTATGTATGTACTATATGAATGTATAGTATGAATATGTTCATCTATCCCTCAGAAAACATTTCTGGAACTGAATGTCTTTCTTTCCCTCGTGCAGAACCTTCTGACGGAGGCCAAGCTCTGAGGTGGCGGAGGCCTCGACGAGGCCCCTAAAAGGAGCCTCCGACGACCTTCCCTGCCGGCATAGCCTCACCCGCCGAGGAGAGCCATGGCTCCCCGGAAGCGCGGCGGCGGTGGCCGCGGAGGCCTCTCCTTCATCTTCTGCTGTTTCAACAACAGCGACCACCCGGAGATCACCTACAGGCTGCGGGAGGACTTTGCCCTGCAGAGCATGGAGCCGGCGCTGCCCATGCCGGGGTACGACGAGCTGGACGGGATGTTCTCAGAGTTGGTGGTAAGCTTGTCTTTGTTGTGTTCTTCATTGTCTAGACTTCATACCTTGGCACGCTTTCAATACAGCAACAGTCACTTCCTCTTATTTTAGATCATCTTGTGAGTAACGGGGCCATTCTTTCTCTGTCCTATTGTCACCTCTAATTTGCCAAGCTCTCCTCTTTCTCCCCCTTGGTTGGTTGCCACAGTAATGTAAGCATGACATTTTTGCACATCAATGGACCTCATTCAGCAGGTCCTCATGTCGAGGTCTCCGCCATCTGCTAATTGCTTGTTTTTGTCTAGCGTCCCTTTATGAGCACATAATTGAGTGTGACGACAAGGAGGCTTTCAGTTTCTGTGTTTACCGAAAAGGAAACGACACACGTGCTTTTTCTTTTCACTTCGTGCAAGCCCTTGTGTGTGCGTCTAATCGAAGGCCATTTTGCTGCGGGGGGAAAAAAAAGACTCGTATAGAGTGGATAAGTGGTCCATTGAAGATGAAATTTACATGAAGTCCTCCTTATCCTGCAAGTCAAGGAGCTACTTGGAGTTTTTTGTGGTATGATGACTCAAGAAAATCCTGATTCAATTCCTTTTCCTAGAAAGTATGAATCAACATGTTAATTACATCACATCAACTATAATTCCACTTTGTGATAATTAAGGTTTAAGGCACATAACACATGTGGTGGTTATCATTAATAGATGTTAGAATAATGTAATTATTGTAGAACTATAATAAAATTACTATAGGGATTATTTCAAGTCTTTCCAATTTGCAAGGTGGACATTATAGTTAGTACATGGCTGAAGGATTGATCATATTAATTATAGAACATGTCTAATTTGCTCATGCTTGAGGGAATTTTGTCAGATCTGGATTATTTCTAGTCTTACAATTGACTTTTACAATGCAAGGCAGCGATTGTCATTAACGGGTGGGAAGAACAACAAAATAGACACATCTAAAGTGTTTGTGGGTGAGCAAGAGGATAATGGCTTTGACTTAATGCATTATTTCCAGTCTTTTTATTCATTTCTGTTTTGCAAAGCGGCAGGAGGAACGATCACATTAATTACATGAGACATCTAATGTGCCTGTGTGATGGAGTGCACTGGGTTCTTTGACTTAGTGAATGATTTCTAGCCTTGTTGTTTATTTCAGGAGTGATCATGTTAAAATTATTGCATTTATTGTGCTTGTGCATGAGTAAACTGGGCTCTGATTTTGTACATTTTGTAGTCTTTCTGTGTTTATTTACGCAAGGTCGTAGTTATCACTAATGATTAGCAGAACGAGCGATCACGTTGATTATGCTGCATATTTGGCTTGAGCAATCGTGTACTGCTCGTCAAATAAAACATACTCGTGTTAGTGTGCCTTTTAGTGGTTCAGGAGCAGAATTAGAGACTCACAAACCCCCCTTCGCTCTTCTGTCATCCTTGCATGTAGACATCCTCCAACGTCTTTGCGGAATTCAAACACGACCTCAGCCGCAACCCTTGCGTGCGCCTCTGTGAAATATGTGTTATGTATCAGGACGCATGTTGTCTCCAGATGTTTGTTACCACATGTCAGACAGACGGGCCAACGCCTCGTATCTCTCGCTCATTACTCACGTGTCCACAGGCTGGAAGACATCTGATTTGAGCACCTGGTGCCATCCATATGCGTTTTGTTTGAGGACACAAACGACACTGGTGGGATCCTTTCTTCTCACTGTGCCATTGAATTGTCTAATCCAGCGTCTCCAACTCTGTTAAAACCCAAGACCACTGTAACACCACAACATAATCACTGTATTAGGGTCTTACCAATGCAAGGATGATGTCATCCAACTGCATCATTCTGTTTTTAATGGAAGCTCGTAGCAACTTGTACTGATATCTTGCAGACATTGGGGAAAAACAATGTGCCCTCTGTTACAGTTTCTTAAGAATCTTACATTTTTCTGTCTTGCAGGATGAGCTGGACCTCACAGAGAAGCACCGTGAAGCCATGTTTGCCCTGCCGGCCGAGAAGAAATGGCAGATCTACTGCAGCAAAAAGAAGGTAAATTTGTGTCTGTTATGTACTGTACAGTATGTCCCTCTAGCATGGCTTGGACACTCCTTTTAGTGCGTGGCAAGGTCAATGTTAATCAGCTCAAAGATTGGCTTGGGCATGCTTGATGCCAGTGTTTCTAGGAGGCTGAAGATGGCTTCATGGTCTGGAACTTCCCTTGCCGTCCAACCCCAAATGTTCTCTGTTGGATTTAGATCAGTGCAACACACAGGATGGTCCAGAAGAGTGAGCTTGCTCCTTTGGAAGAAGTCTCTTATGAACTGCAGAGCCATCGACAGGCTATTTCCCTCAGAGGTTCCTAAAGGGGAGACCACAGACACTTTGCTCCCAACCTTTCTACACCAATGGAATATTGATTCTTTTTTTGCATACCTTATCTTAAATGTATGCTTTTAACAAAGCACAGAGTCATGTAGGTTGCTTTATGAAGCACGCTTGATGCTTGCTTGATTTCAGTTTGTGAGACATTTGAGCGGCAAGGAGTGCATGCACTGAATTAAACGAAGAAACAATTGTTATTGTTTTGTTTTATCAGCAACATTCCTATCAGCTTCTCTGGGTGAGGAGCAAAGATTCCCAGGCTCACTTCCCGGGGTGTTTACACAGTCCATCAGCTTTTATCGATAATACCAAAACCACATACATATCTCATAACATTTCAAACATTCCCAACGCAGTGGGAAGTACACCACTCCCGTACCATCGAGTGCTAGTTGTTTTTTAAAAAACAGGATTATGTATTATAAAGCGTGACATCATTCGCTAACACAATTTAGGCATGAATTATAATGTATGTAGAGCAAACCTTTACTTTTACCAGTCTTCTTCTAGCAATTATATGGTTTCTGTCTGCTTTCCCTTTCACTCTTCACATGCAGGAAAACATGGCCGCCTGCACTCTTCCTCTTTCTACCCGTAGGTGTGCACATGTAGGATATCCTGTCTGGACGAATATGCAGGATGAGAGTGATCATATTTGGATGATGCAAAGTAGACCTGACGATTCCTCAATGACTATTCCTCAAAAACTTTTGTAGACCTAAATGTAGTTTTTGTCAATTACTTCTTTACGACTTTGGTGATAAAAGCGTTGATCCAGTAAAGCGAGAGGCGAGACATCCTGACTTTTCCCTCCAGAGAATAGGTCAAGCTGTAAAAACACTAACCCCTTAGTTTCCCATCATGTATCCTGGTAGTCTTTCATTAAATGCCCAGTCTGTTTTGAATTAGAGATCACGCTGACATCACTGTGACCTCATCACGCCTATTTTCTCAGGCTTCACTTCAGCCCCTCCGGCTAGTAGTCACACATCGCTGTGAGCGCACCTCCATTTGGTCATTAATGTTTCACTCCTAAGGTGTGTTAGTCAGACATACGTTGTCTTGTCGTCTCACCTACGGCGAGCTGGATTTATGTGGGTGGGGGATGAGACGTGCTGATGTCATTCTCAATTTCTCCTTTTAGGTTGAACATTGAAGGTGTTGATGCATTTATAGCATATTTTCGCTGAACGCAGCATCCTGAATCACCCCTTTAGGAGTAATAAAATTTAATGTTACCTAACACTGAACACGCAAAGGCTTTTCTCATCACTTTGCCTGCTTGGGTAGTTCCTCGATGTTCCCAAATGTTTCCATGGCTCACCTTCTTTCATTGTCAAAGCCTTAAACAAACCCTTATATAGTTCTACACTTGGTTTTAATTTGCTAGGTCTTTACTGTGTGGTCTGTTATCTCCTAATGTCTCATCTCAGCCATCAGCTCATGGAAAAAGTATGCTGCCGTTTCTCCCGTGTCCCAGATAGTGGCCTCATTATAGCAATAACTGCAGCCAAAAATAGCTCCATATGACACTTCGGAAATCAAGCTCAACTTCTAACAAAAGCGTGGAGAGACTCTGTGCTGGTGTCATAGTGGGGGGACGGCGATATCGACTTGCTCTATGCTGGTTGGTGACACAAAGACATCGATAAAGCTGAGTTGGCAGAAAGCCCTTGGCTCATGTCCAAACAGATAAGCCCATCATCTGAACTCAAAGTGTGCGATGAAAAAAAGAGGAAAAGGAAACACTCCGGCCGTCCAGAGCAAACAGGAAGCCTGCGCTTGCACAGGTGTAGGCTTCATCAGATACAGGGATGGGGCGTGAAGGGATGAGCCGGACATAAAAGTCCATTTTTTTTGTTGTTTGAACACTGCACAAAGCAATGCCTATAAAGGAGTGTGTGGAAAAACGGCATCAAGAACATTTGGGATGAACTACACTGTTCTACTCGCTTACAACCCTTTTCCATTGGCAAAAGCAGATACTAGGTAGTATTTCCACTCATGTGTTGAACAAACCATCATTGTTTTACGTCTGGGATGCAGACATAAGTGATTTTTGAGTGCTGCCTGGTTTTCACGGACAACACAATATGCCCCCCCCTCCCATGATGGGCACGGCTTGTAGTCCAATGCGGATTATATATGTTTTCGCTCTAACTTTAGTGGGTGCGTCTTTCATTCATTCATTTTTCTACCGCTTATCCTCACGAGGGTCAGGGGGTGCTGGAGCCTATCCCAGCTGTCTTCGGGCGAGAGGCGGGGTACACCTTGGACTGGTCGCCAGCCAATCACAGGGCACATATAGACAAACAACCATTCACACTCACATTCATACCTATGGACAATTTGGAGTTGCCAATTAACCTAGCATGTTTTTGGAATGTGGGAGGAAACCGGAGTACCCGGAGAAAACCTATGCATGCACGGGGAGAACATGCAAACTCCACACAGAAATGCCCAAGGGTGGGATTGTACTCAAGTCTCCTAGCTGTGAGGTCTGCGCGCTAACCACTAGATCGCCGTGCAGCCCCGTTGCGTCCGATACACTGGAAATTGCGGTAAAATCTCAGCTAGCTACTGAGTTCTGTGTCATGCTATGTTTAAAGCCGGCTTCCTGTGTCCCTGTACTGATCCTGTAGCCTGTGCAGTACAGTTGGGCAATGTGTTGTAAACAAAGTACAGGATATTATGAGTGTAAAGGTGACCATAGGGGTGTTATTTCATGTCTACAGGGCTCTAATAACGGTAAAAGGAAAAGTCTTTCAAAAGTCCTACACAGAAAATATAAAAATGTATTAATGTAGAATTCAACGTCATGGGAATGAACTTATTGCACTCTGGTCCGGAACCAATTAACCGAATAATAAGAAACGACAGTACCTATTAAAAAAAATAAGGCAAGTCAAGAGGAGCCAGTACTGTGCAGTGGAAAAGTGGCATTGTAAAAGCACAATTAGCCAAAAAACTTTGGATGAAGTCTTTCCAGAAAAGTGGAAGCTGTTAAAGAGACATATGTTTTATATGTGGCGGACCCATGTCGTGTATCATAAAGACCTGCCTGTGAACAGGCAGAGGCCACCCCTAAATAACCAACTGTGTTTCTGCTTGCTAATGCACCCCAAAAAGTAAATTATACCAGCATACACTTCCCACTTGGCTCCCTCTCCGTGATCTTAAGTGCAGAAGACATCACAGTGTTTAAGGTCTGACCTCTCCAATGAAACACGAACTCCTCATGTTGCTAAAGGAAGTGTTCCCACCTCTGCATCTGTTCCATTAATGGACTCTTCCAGCTCCCACCCCGCTCGGCCTTGGCACAGACGGCAAGTTGGCCGGCGAGCCTGGGTCACAACACCTCCCTCGCTGTCACTTCCTCCTTACAGAGCAGCCAAAAAAAGCTGTACTTTCTGTGAGAGCGTCCAGGCAGGGTCTCAGCAGGAACACTTTATGAACTGACGCGCAATTAGTGTGTGATGCTCGCAGCTTGCATTGTGCTTAATGGTGCATGAAGTGGAATCACGAGCCGCAGGGCCTTTATGTGCACGCCAAGTCTCCTTCACCGAGAGAACTAAAACATTCAAGCTATGTCTTTATGTTTGATTTTTTCACTGGTAATGTAGACGTTCAAAAATTTAGTTACACTACAGGTCCCAAAACATAAAAACGTAATAAAAATGTTGGAAAATTTACAACATCTTTCAGCAGATGTTACATTTTAAATGTTTTTATTTTTTTTGGTCATGAGAGCCCCTGTTTTTTAATGAGAAAAACACATGCAATATTTTCCAAAAATGACTTGCAAAGTGATGTGATGAGATTATCAAAGCCTTGACGCTGTAAATAATTGATTTATTTTTCCAGTTAATTATTCCAAAACACTTCTTACTCTCCGTTCCCAAAGTGTCAAACATATGTGAGTGTAAGATAGACGAGAGTAAGAACAGAGTAAGGCATATTTCCAAATATCTCATTCTATTGTAATACATGGGATTTAAAAACAAATCCCGGCCATGATTTAAACAGTCAACGAATGAAAATGATCAAATAAGCTGAATGTTTGTGTCCTTGAAGGTGCCTTGCAAGTAAAACAGCAGGAAGCCGTGTCCCCAATCCACATTGCTTTGCTAATCTTTGCTGATTTTCTTAAGCAGCTGTGCTTCCAGCTGTAGAGCGCCAAACTTCCCAGACAACTGTGTCAACCTACTTTTTCAATTTTGGCCATGTTTCAACCTTATGTTGCTCATCAAAATGTTCTATGTGGTCCCCCCCCCCCTACATCCCGATACACACCATCTTTCATTTTGTCTTTCAGGAGCAGGAAGAGAACAAAAGTGCGACTAGCTGGCCGGAGTACTACATCGATCAGCTTAATTCGATGGCAGCTGTGAGTCATCAAAACATGAACATTATATTTTCATCACTGGTTGTAAAATAGCTCATTGCGGTTGGGCGGAAACCATCCTCTGAGTTTTCATACTTATTTGGTATTTCTCCACCTTGTCCAAGAGGTTTTCCTTTCCTATTTTGTTAAGATGACGTGATTTTTAAGATGAACACATCTGAATCAGGGATTGTTATAATAATCTTTTAAAGGATTTATTGAAGCTGTTTTCAAAGGGAGCAGCTTGAGAAAATAAAGAAAACATCGATTTTAAACCTTCTTAGCCAGGGATGCGAAAAGGTAGTGTGGGTTGATTGCATAAATAAATAAATATACCGTAGTAAATATATTACACATTTATATATTCATGAATGTGTTTTCTCTGGGTCATTTTAAGGCTGCAAAGGTGTGAGCACTCCTGTTCTAAAGTAACGTTTAAAGGCGCGATGAACTGATTTTTAGGTCTGATAGTTAGAACTTGTTTTTTTTGTGACTTGTATGGTTGTTTGTGTTCCACAGAGAAAGACTCTTCTCGCTCTGGAGAAGGAAGATGAGGAGGAGAGGAACAAGACCATAGAGAGCTTGAAGACTGCTCTGAGGACGCAACCTATGAGGTGTGGACAGCAGTGAAGTAGCATCACCTATCATGTCAGGGTGTGCATGTCGTATTTTCCAGATGTGACTTGAGTGGTTGGTTTGCCTTCTTCTCTCAGGTTCGTGACCCGCTTCATCGACGTGGACGGCCTGACGTGCATCCTCAACTTCCTGAAGAGCATGGACTACGAGACCACCGAGTCGCAGATCCACACGTCGCTAATAGGTTGCATCAAGGCGCTGATGAACAACTCGCAGGGCCGCGCCCATGTGCTCTCGCACACCGAGAGCATCAACATCATCGCCCAGAGCCTGGCCACGGAGAACATCAAGACCAAGGTGGCCGTGCTGGAAATCATGGGTGCCGTGTGCCTGGTCCCCGGAGGCCACAAGAAGATCCTGGAGGCCATGCTGCACTACCAGCGCTTTGCCTGCGAGAGGACGCGCTTTCAGGTGCAGTAATGGACGCTGTCAGGGTGATAGGAACTCCAACTTTGAAGATATTTAAGACCTGTAATGACTTCTCTTCCACAGACACTTATAAATGACCTGGATCGGAGTACAGGTCGATACAGAGATGAGGTCAACCTGAAAACGGCCATCATGTCCTTTATTAACGCGGTGCTGAGTCAAGGCGCAGGCGAGGTGACTTTGTAGTTTCTACACTTGGGCTCACACTAGAAAATTGCTGTTTCGTCATGTCATTGTTCTGTTATTTTCAGGCAAGTCTGGAGTTTCGTATTCACTTACGATATGAGTTTTTGATGCTGGGGATCCAACCTGTGATCGATAAGCTACGTTCCCATGAAAACTCCACGTTAGATAGGTGAGCTGAAACCTGAAGACAAGGCTTCCAAATCGAGAATGTCGGCATGAAGAACAACATCGCAACACATTTCCCCTCTCTCGCAGGCACTTAGACTACTTTGAGATGCTGCGCAACGATGATGAGCTGGCTCTGTCAAAACGTTTTGAGTCGGTGAGCAAGAGAAACCCTCGTTTTTACACACTAAACATGTCTCCAAAACAACATCATGACTGTGCCCCTCCGCTGCAGGTACACATCGACACCAAGAGCGCCACCCAGGTGTTTGACCTCATCCGCAAGAAGATGAACCACACTGACGCATATCCGCACTTTATGTCCGTCCTCCATCACTGTCTCCTCATGCCACGTAGGTTACTTGCTACCGCGCTGCTATCAAACACAGTAGTGGTAATGCCCCGTTTTAAAATAAACACTACATTAATACGCAGTGGTTGCAGTCCAACAAGATAAGTATGTTGACTCAGGAGTGATACGGCGGTGCAGAATTCCAAGCTTGACTGCACTTTCTCAGTCTTCAAAGTTAGATTCATGAGATTGTTTGGGCGTGCGTCCAATATCAGTTGAAATTCACTGATCTGGTACATTTTCAAGCAGCTAATGTCATGCACAAGCACACCACCCAATAATGTACAACAGCTCTGCTTTTTCCCCACTCTTTTCAAACATGTCGAGTTGCTAAGCTGTAAACATGTAAGCTGTAAATCTGCAGTAGTCACCTTTTCGCATGTTAATCTTACTCTGTCGGTCACTTATTTTATGATTCTTCTGTAATAGCTTACATTTCACACCCAAAAGCATCAGTAGCAAAAGTCTGTCAGCGGGCCCTTGTCAAGTGCATCAGGTTCAATAACCCTTCAGTCACGCCAACGTGTGAAAAAAGAATGCACACCATGCTGTAAATTACAACGACACAGCCACCGTGTTTGACATTATTACGAGCACTAATGGCTGACTTTCACTTATCTCTGCAGACAAGAGGAGCGGTAACACGGTGCAGTACTGGCTGCTGCTCGACCGTATCGTCCAGCAGATGGTGCTGCAGAATGACAAAGGTCACGACCCCGATGTCACGCCACTGGAGAATTTTAACGTGAAAAACGTAGTGCGGATGTGAGTGCTCTCATTTCAACCTTTTTAGCACAAACCTTCAGCAAGTTGCTAATTGTGCGTGTCGTCCTCTTCAGGTTGGTCAATGAGAATGAGGTCAAACAGTGGAAAGAGCAGGCCGAAAAAATGAGAAAAGGTGAGTAGCATAAGTTAATTGCCGAGTTGCCTGTAGCTGTACCACTTTATCGTACACTCCAAAGCATTACTTAAGTTAAAGGACGTTAACAAGGCTTATTTAAGAAATAACAACCTCAATTTGTACAATGAATGCCTCGTTCTGTGTGTGCTTTAGGAAAATAAAGGCATGGGCGTTATTGCATTCATGGTATGGTTCTTAATGATCTCACCCACTCTTGCCGCAGAGCACCACGAGCTACAGCAGAGGTTCGAGAAGAAGGAGCGTGAATGTGACGCCAAGACGCAGGAGAAGGAGGACATGATGCAGACGCTCAACAAGATGAAAGAGAAGCTGGAGAAGGAGAGCAGCGAGCACAAGAATGTCAAGCAGCAAGTGGCCGAACTCACGGCGCGGCTCCACGAACTCAGCACAGTATGTTCAATTGCGTAGATATGGGGCTTTTCACTTCACTTCCTCGATTGATTCATTGATCAGATTATTACATTCAGAGGTCCTGCTTCCATTACTTCAGTGTCCATGTAGCTCAACTTCATCACATCGTAGTTGGTGTCATGTTTAGACCGCGACCTAGTTGATACAGAATCAATGGCGCCTCTGTTGGATGCAGTCAAACAGTGCACTGCAATTCCAAATAGATTATTATGCCCATCCCATTTGGCATCACGAGTTTCCTTGTTTTCCATTTCAAACCACATATTAAATCTCCGCCCAGCAGAGACAAGCTGCTGTTGTCCCAGGAGGACCACCTCTCCCCCCCGGCCCCCCAGGCGGCCCTGTACCAAGCCCGCCCACACCCGCCTTCTCGGGCCTGTGTCCGCCACCTCCCCCGCCTCCGGGTGGCATGATGCCTCCTCCTCCGCCGCCTCCTCCACCGGGTGGCCCTCCACCTCCTCTGGGCCGCGCACCCGTGGGAGGCATCCCACTGCCACCCGGGGCCCCGCTGGGACCATCCATGAAGAAGAAGAACATTCCACAGCCATGCAACCCACTCAAGTCCTTCAACTGGTCCAAGTTAGCTGAGGTGGGGAAATATCCTTCTTCATAAACTGACTTCTCTTGGTCCTTTTTGATTTGAAATATGACATGGAAAATTATGTATTTTTATTCCACTCAGAATAAACTTGAAGGCACCGTGTGGATGGAGGTGGATGATGCAAAGGTTTTTAAAATCCTGGATCTAGAGGACATTGAAAAGACCTTTTCAGCCTATCAGAGACAGCAGGTACTGATGCATCACAGGTTTGGGGGCATTTGTTGTGTTGACTAGATCATTAATAGTTGGCCATATTTGAATGGAACGCCACATGAGATCGAACATGCATGTTTGATTCACTTAGCATCAATTTTTTCTTTCCTCCAGATTATTTAGTCACTCTTAAATTCTAATAATTAGCACTGGATTTCTAGCAATGACCACAACAATGTGCATGAACTGTTTTGGTAATTTTGTCAAAATAACACACTGGACACATCTTGTACGTGCACAACCATTTAGTGTGTCATCGTCATCACGCATGGTCACTCCATGAAACATCCTCTGACACCTGGCTGCCAGCCTCATGAGTGCTGAATGAGCTTCTGATTGATTTGCTGTGTTGTGTTGTTGTTATGGGCTGCCATCACGCAACTGCTTGACTTATTCTAATGAATGCTTACATCTTCCCCTGCTTCCCGGCTGCATTGTAGGACTTCTTTACGATCAATAGCAACAAACAGGTGAGTGCGCTTACCGTACAGTAGTCTTATAGTCCGGAATTTGTTTACACTCACATGCCAATTTATTAGATACACTTTAGTTCAGAAAATACTGTACTGGCCCAACTATAGGATGCTATTTTGGCCTGAGAAAAAAAGTCTGAAATAGACTTATATTTGGAGTCCAGACATTTATACATGCAAACCAGCAGGTGGCATCATGTGCACTTAGATTATACTCACAGTACATCAGCAAAGTGAGTTACAATTCTGTTTTTAGATGTACCTAAGATATTGGCATGGGTGTGTTCATGTTACAGTCATCCCTCTTGATATTGCAGTTTTATTATTAAAACTATATTATTATTTTGCTATATCGCTGTTTTTCAGAAATTAATGGTTGCAGTTTTGTGGTAGACTTCAGTCTATATTGAAATGTAAGCAGGAATGTTACATGGATGAGACGCCCATCCTTATTACGTAACCCCAGCTTGCACTGGATGAAGCCAGCCATGAATGCAGAGTGATAAAACTTTCTCCTCACATTCTGTGTGGAAGTGGTAAATTTGTGTCTTCTTCACAGCTCTGCTTGAAACCCTTTTTCTTAAGGTTAGAAGAAATTAATTTGAGGTTAGCCCACTAGTTTGCTATAAGGATGTGGAAAATAATCGATATCGCCCATCGTATCGCCAGAAAATTCCATCCGTGTATCGTTAAAGTATCATATCGCTGGCAGTGCATCGAGATGTGTATCGAATCGTCCTCAGTGCTTAGATTCACACCCCTACTTTGCTAGCTAGCTTGTGTCTAGAGTTCCTGTAGCATACTAGTTATGCAATCCAGTGTAAACAATAATAGGAGTGTTATTTCATGTTTACAGGGCTCTAATAATGTTAAAAGGCACATTTAAAAAGTCATAAACAGTTTTCTAAGCTCGAACTACAAAATTATTAATGTATTAACATTGAATCCTATGTGACGGAAATGAATTTATAGCGGTCAGGTCTGGAACCAATTAACCGCTATAAACGAAGGATGACTGTATACCTTATCCTACTGTACCTGTTGCTTGCATAATTTGTTTCCACTTTGTCTCCGCCTTTCCACTGTGACCTTTTTGTATAATCTGTGTGTATGTGTGACCGTCATTACCTTAAATGTGAACGCCACGCCGTCTCGTTGACGCATTTCTCTCAATTTGCCGGACAGAAAGAGGCAGAGGATGACACGCTGAGTTCCAAAAAGGTGAAGGAGCTGTCCGTGATTGATGGGCGGCGAGCACAAAACTGTAACATTCTTCTCTCGAGGTACGTAGTGTCCAGGTGTGGTTATTTACTGTAAATTCCGAACTAAAGACCACACTGCACCCACTAAATTTAAGGATATAAAAGATTTGTACATACTGAGGGCTATTTAGTTTACAGGAATGAAATTAAATACATGTTTTTTCCCAAACAGTGCATGTAACACTTCTGCTTAAGCAGTAACCTACTTACCTCAGTCATGTTAAGATGACGCAAGTCCAGAACGTGACCACAAATTAGCCACATGACTGTATAAGCAACTGGGTTCACAGCGTGAGAAAAGTTATACACCACAAATTCCAGTATTCAGCTGCTCTTTAACCTTTACAGATGTCATATAATGAATGGATGTGTTGTTTGTGCAGGTTGAAGCTTTCCAATGAGGAGATCAAGAGAGCCATCCTGACCATGGATGAACAGGAGGACCTTCCTAAAGATATGCTGGAGCAGGTATGTTAATCAAATGAACCCCTGACCTCTTTCCCTTCAACTTAATATCAACTTAAATGACTGAATGGTCCTCTTTTGGGCATTTAGTTGCTGAAATTTGTCCCGGAGAAGAGCGACGTGGACCTCCTGGAGGAGCATAAGCACGAGCTAGACCGCATGGCCAAACCCGACCGCTTCCTCTACGAGATGAGTCGGTATGCATTTGCTTCCCTCTTGGTCTGACTCCATTTGTTGTGACTCCTTCACGGAACGATAGGTCTGCTGACGAGGAACAGCCCGTGTTATGTGTTTGTCACTGCTGATAAACAAAGTGACACGGATTGGCACTCTGCAACGGAAAACAATGGCCTTCTGTGATTCATCCTCCATAAATAAATGGAGCCAGTAATACAATAATGCTGTTTTCCTTTCAGTTTAGTCAACAAAGTCAGTGTGTCCTTGTTGCGTGATGACGCTCGTCTGTTTTTGTTCCTTTTGTGTGCACTTTTAACTCCAGAATAAACCACTACCAGCAGAGACTGCAGTCTTTGTACTTCAAAAAGAAGTTTGCTGAGAGGATAGCTGAGATCAAACCCAAAGTTGAAGGTGAGTAAAGTGTAACTCTTGCTCGGCCAGAGCAGCTGCTTCAGGATTTAACTCTCGGGTTTTGTGTGTCAGCTCTGACCAAGGCTTCAAAGGAAGTCTTAAACAGCAGAAACCTGAAGCAGCTCCTGGAGGTGGTGCTGGCTTTCGGCAACTACATGAACAAAGGCCAGAGGGGCAACGCTTACGGCTTTAAGGTGTCCTCCCTCAACAAGATCGCAGACACCAAATCCAGCATCGACAAGTAAGAGCACAGTATGAACCGTTCCCAGCAAGTTGGGAATGTGATGCATCTAAACGTTTCTCTGTGTTGCCAGAAACATCAACCTCCTGCATTACTTGATCACCATCCTGGAGAAGAAGTACCCCAAAGTGCTCAAGTTTCAGGGCGACCTGCAGAGCATCCCTGAAGCAGCCAAAGTCAAGTAAGCGGAGCCTGCAACACAGCATCATCACATATCACAATTACAATACATTATTGCAAGGCAACATTTGGTCACCTTTTAAAAAAATATAATAAATAAATTATAGCTATATTGCAGTATTTTTTCCAGAAAAAAATATTTCTGTCATATAGGATTAATGGTTCATGAATATTTTTGTAGTTAGAGCATAGAAAACCTGTTTTTAACATTATTTAAAAAAAAAAAACAAAACCCTGTAGACACCAACTAACACTGCTGTAGTCACCTTTACACTCCTATTATTCATTGTTTACGTCACATTGCACAACTCTGCTCTAGGGACTCGAGACAGCTGCTAGCATACTAACAAGCTACCAAGCTAACCAGTTAGCCTCAAAATTTTTTCTTCTAAACTTAAGAGGGCAAAAACTTACCACTTCCACACAGAATGGGAGGAGAACTTTATTTCATGATATCATGTCAGACATGCTAAGTGTGTTAAGGTAATGTAATGCAAGGTAATGTTTTGTGTCATTGCTGCTGCCTAGTGGCCAGAATACTACATATCACTTGTATTTGAATGTCTTTTAAACTAATAATTAAAAAACTCCTACAAAACATTGATCATTTATTAATTTATTTGGAAAAAAACTGCAACAGAACAAGGAAGCAATAATTGAAATGCAGTATTGCAAAGGATGACTGTATATCTCATTAATAATGAATTGATTTCATTTTGAGAATACACAGAGGGCAATAAAAAACGATCATATGGTTCTTACTGTATTATAATGAGACACGTCCATTTCTTCATCACTTCTTTGTTGCACTACAGCATGACCGAGCTGGAGAAAGACATCGGCAACCTGCGAAGCGGCCTCAAAAGCGTCGAGAGCGTATGTCTTCTCTTTTTCTGCTTTTGAAATGGTCGCTTTTTGTGCATGGATGACAATTGAATGGCTTCTTGGTTTGGTTTCCAGGAGCTTGACTACCAGAAAAAGCGGCCACAGGAGCTGGGTGACAAGTTTGTGTCTGTGGTGAGCCAGTTTATCACCGTGGCCAGCTTCAGCTTCTCCGATGTGGAGGACTCTCTTACAGAGGCCAGAGACCTGGTAAGGAATGCTTGTTAGTACTTATGTACCATTACTTACCATAATATCTGGGGGGGGGTTCAAACCGATACAGATGACGTCTCAAGACCAATATGGTCTCCTCTTTGCTGCAGCAGCCCGTTTTCTTGCTGCCCTCTTCTTGGATAAAATATGTCTTCTTACCAACAGCCCCCTGTCAAGAAGCTTTCGACCCCCTCAGCCACATTCCCAGGAAGACTTAAAAAGCAGAACAGAAGCGTGTGAGCTTCCTAACCAACATGCTGGACTTCTTACTGGTCATCAGCTCGCTGCCATGTGCACAAGAACCAAACCAGGACCAGACCTGGTGGCTGCATCACGTTAGACACAGCTGCGTCACTGAAGGCAAAAGACAGACATTTTGAAGTTTAACAAGAACTGGGTCTCCATTAGACCTTTACAAGTAGAAACCTGAGCATGTTGTCCTTTAAGGGAGAGAGCTCGACACGCCGACGTCTGATTTACACTCCCCTTTATCGGCGCAGGAGGTTTTTATCTTGACCATGTTTCCACCGCCACGCTCTGTACTACATTGACCCGACGTGGTGAGCTGGTCACATGGCAACCATTAGTCTCTGTGAATCATTCACCATGTCTAAAACAGCCTCTCTACTTCTTCTGCCGAGCAAAATGGCGGCGACTGCTTAAACTGTGTGAATGCTGGAGAAGCGGTGATTAGGTGGCACGTCTTTGATGCTGTTAGTTCTCAGCATGTCCTCCCGTCTGGATGGGCTTCTTTTCTAGCCCGCTGTGAAAAGTAGCCAACAAACACGTCGCCTTCATTTGCTCGTCTCCGGCCCTCGGCTGTAATCAGTAGCTGGTCAAACGTGCTTCACGCAGCCTTCAAAGCTGGTGCTCTCATTTCAAAGACCTCGGCCCTAACGAGTCCTCTGTAAAATCTGCTAATCCCGTGTGGGGGGCCTCCTTTTGCTCTTTTCTCTTGCAGTTCCTGAAGGCCGTAAAGCACTTTGGCGAGGACGCCAGCAAGATGCAGCCCGATGAGTTCTTTGGCATCTTTGACCAGTTCCTGCAGTCTTTCATGGAGGCGCAGCAGGAGAACGAGAACATGCGGCGACGCAAAGAGGAGGAGGAGCGCCGTGCCAAAATGGAAGCTCAGGTACCTAAAAACCAACCTTTATCTACCTCTGCAAATGTTAGGGTTCTCAGCTGTTGGTGTGAAACTCTTAGGTGATACTTTCCGTACTTTCCGTACTACGTGACAATTATTCTCGTTCTATCTCGTGGGCACCAGGTCTGAGATGATGAGAAATGAATCAATCATACAATACATGAAAATGAACCCCATCATTTTGCCGGCCTCAATATATTGCCATGTGCATGCGTGTCTGTTTTCCTGGTCTCCCGCCTCCATACAAGCAGGAAGAGGGTTCACTCTGTGCATTGGATTCAGCACCTTTTCACCAAAGCTTGTGTTCTGGCATGAACGGAGTGAGCCCCTTTGCCAGTCGTACAGTCTCTTTGTCTCGGTGGGTGGAGGCGGGGCCGCTAGCATAGATTACAGAAGAGTATAGACTCGAGAGGAGCAATTATAAAACCTATATTTAATGCACAGGCAATGTTTTAAGTAACATTTTCATACAAGGAAAGAAACACTGTAAAGTAAAAATATCCCTAAAATGTAAATGTCCCTGCAGCTCAAAGAACAGCGGGAGAAAGAACGCAGGGCACGTAAGGCGAAGGCAAACGGTGAGGACGATGGCGGTGAGTTCGACGACCTGGTGTCGGCGCTGCGCTCAGGTGAGGTGTTCGACAAAGACTTGTCCAAGATGAAGCGCAACCGCAAGCGCATCAACAGCCAGAACACGGACTCCAGCCGAGAGCGACCCGTCACCAAGCTCAACTTCTAAGAGGCGGATGAGGTCCTGCTCTGCGCTTGTAGGTACTTTTTCGGTTTTTCTTTTCCTTTTTTTTTTTTTTTTTTTTTGAAATAACTGGGTCGACCTGACATGCACATTCCTCCATTCCTGCCCGGCAACAGGCCCACACACAGCCACGCGTGCATACGTTTTCTTTTCATCCTTGCGAGCATTTCACGTTTAACAGCGACGAGGAGGACAGGAGGACACCGTTTGATGGGATAATCTCTTTTTGTACGTGCAGCTTCATCCTTCATCCAAACAGGATGACAAGTCCAATTCAAAGAAGAAAAAAAAACAACGTGGGCCATTTTTCTACAAAGTGATGTCATGGATCGTCGCTGCTCTTTTTTGGGGGAGTAAGACTCAATTTTGAACTCAAAGCTGCTGTCACAAGCATCTACCAGGAAGGAAGATGCTGCATTTTACCAGAGCTTTAACTGCAAGAAAAGTAGCTGACAGAAGCGGCATATTTTTCTTTTGTTTAGGTTTTTTTTTTTTTTATGTCACACGTGTGCAGCGTTTATATATTTAAATATATATCAGATCATGATTGTTTTTACTTCTTCCTGTTAAGAGCTGGCCTTAACTGTTGATTTAATGTCAAGTTGGTACTCTCCAGGCCTGGGCCTAAAAGTCACTAATGTCATAGAGGACGTATATCTGTATAAAAAGGTTGCGTGCTTGTTACACACTTGCACATATAAAAATCATAATGTACAATGCTACATGCCATTAAAAACATACCCAACCAATTCAGTACATGTTTTTATTCTTTAACATTGTTTCTGTTGTTTTCAAGTCATATGACTTAGGAAAGTCAATTATGAGATAAAAAGTCGAAGCGACGAGATAAAGTGATGTTATGAGATAAGAAAGTCATAATTATGAGATAAAAGGTCGAAATGATTAGACTTACCATTGGGATATTTATTTTCTTTCAGTGTGGAAAAGGGGTTTCCATACTTCTCAGATGAAAACAAAACAATAAAAATAACCAGTAGTAGAAAATGCAAGGGAAAATACTATTTTTTATGTCTTGGTGGTAGTTATTTAGTGAATGGTAAGCATGCGTTTCCATTTGAGAAGTCGTAGCTCCATCTAGTGGCCAAGGTACATCAACGCAAAGGAAAAGGACTCTCACTTGAGCAGAAATCCATGCGTCAGTTCATCTTCTGGCTCCTGCACAAAACTTGAAACTCCAGTGTAAAACGCTCTGCCGGCGACCTCCACCACCACTGCCTTGAAGTTTCCACACTTGGTCTCCTAAAGCAGGACACCACAGATTATTCAAGACTCAAAAGTCTCCCCCAAAAAAGTTACCACCACCCACATACTGTACCTCGACAGCTTTCCCTCTGAACTGAGATCCCGTCGCTCCGCTCTGGAAGGTCCTGGACTGGTTCAACTGGATGAGACCTTTGTGATACTGGAGGGCCACTCGCGCTGTCACGCCGGAACCGGTTGGGCTTCGATCCACCTAGAACCAACATTTATGGACTAAATGTCACAAACCGCCACCATCTTGATTGTAGTCCGAAACATAGAAACAACAAGGTTATGCTGTGGAGTTGAAAATCATCATCACTACCAACAGTGTGCACTATAGTCCCCACTATTTTGAAGGAAGTCTGTGTTGAGTATCAGTTCCACCAATATGCAAATTGGGTGTGGGACAATTTTAAACTAGAAAACAACAAACAGACTAGTAGCAATAGTATGGAGCGAGGTTCCCCAGGCAATAGAGGCATAGGCATCCCCTCAACATCGGTACCTTGTAAGCCACTTGGACCGACTGAATTAGTAAGCTAGGTCCTTGCAAATGGCTTGTGTACTTTCATTGTTAGCTCTGAGCCTCCGGCAACACTTTCTCATTATTCAGTTTTGCTTATTTTCTTCTACTAACTTGAGGCATTTCAATGTTTATTTAATATCCTCCATCTTTGTTCTCACATGTCACTGACATCACTCTTTGTATCAACAAAGTTGTTCAGTGCCAACTAGCTTGCTGTCTAAACAAGCTGCAGAGGAACCGGGAAGTATGTAAGATAGAAAGCTAAGTTCAGTGTGGGACCAATTTCAAGTAGAAAACAACAAATTTGGAGGTAAATATTGCAATATAACTACAGCACAAACTAGTGGAAAGTATGGAGTGAGGTTCCCCATGCACCAAAGTTAGCATGCTTGATATCCTGGGGGAGGTCAGTATGCTAAGTCCTTGCAAATGGCTTGTGTACTTTCATTGTTAGCTCTGAGCCTCCGGCAACACTTTCTCACGATTCAGTTTTGCTTATTTTCTTCTACTAACTTGAGGCATTTCAATGTTTATTTAATATCCTCCATCTTTGTTCTCACGTGTCACTGACATCACTCTTTGTATCAACAAAGTTACTCAGTGCCAACATTCAGTGTGGGACCATTTTGAAGTAGAAAACAACAAATTTGGAGGTAGATATTGCAATATAACTACAGCACAACCCTGTGATACCCTATCTTTCAGCCAAAGACAGCTGGGATAGGCTCCAGCACCCCCGTGACCCTCTTGAGGATAAGCGGTAGAAAATGAATGAATGAACGACAGCACATACTAGTGGAAAGTATGGAGTGAGGTTCCCCATGCACCAAAGTTAGCATACTTGATATCCTGGGCCAGGTTTGTTTTTTTTTTATCTTGTAAACTGACTGAATCAGTAGGCTAAAGCTGATTAATGTAATTAGATTTGTACATTTGAAGGCTTTTAGCTCTGAGCCTCAGCTGTCATTTTGTCTTGTTTAATGTCTAGTTGGTGGCAAAGACACTTTGTGCCACATGAATGTTAAGAATGAACATGAAATACATGAACTGACCTGAGCTTCTGCGAACACGCAGACATTGGCGGTAGCTTCCGAGGAATACTCATCTTTTCCGTCAGTGAGGATGGTGCCGTAGAGGAAGGCCAGGTCATCGCTGACTGGATGGTAGAGCTTCACCTTTTGGAAGGAATAACACGGCTGATAATGCAGGGTAAGTACAGTATCATTTTACACTTGCATAAGGGTCCGTTTATGTTTAAATGTTTCTTAAAAGGGTTTTCAACAAATCCGATCTCTACTTCCGATGTCACATTACCTGTGCCTTGACCGCCGCGGTGACGGCTGTGGCGGCATCCACCAGGTCTCGAGTCCTGGACTTGGATACGTCCAGACCGAACCTCTTTGCGTCTACAAAGGCGTAGTAGGCTCCTCCGTAGGCGATGTCCACCATCACATCTCCAAAGCCTTCCACCGCCACTGTTGCATCTGTGGACACATTGTAGCCCACAGTGGTGATAAAGGTGGCTTCCCAGTGAAGATAAACACCCACCTGTAGCGAAGGCAAAGGCCGGCACGCTGAGGAACCTCACTGCCCCCGTTTTCCCTTCCGAATACTCAACAAAGGCCTTCACCAGGCCGCACGGGCAGTGAATATTCACTACCGTCTCAGGCGAGCACGGCTCCTTCACAAGCCCATAATCCACGGCAAAGCGTCCCAGCGCGATGACGGCGTGCCCGCACATGGTACTGTAGCCCTCGTTGTGCATGAACAGCACGCCCAGGTGGGCCTCCGCCAGCTCGCTGTCCACCACCAGGGCGCCGTACATGTCATAGTGGCCCCGCGGCTCGTACATCAGCGCCCTCCTAAGGTGGTCCAAGTGCTCCCGCATGTAACGGCGCTTGGACAGCACCGTGTCACCTTTGACCTCTGGGTAGCCTCTGACGATGATGCGTAACGGCTCGCCACCAGTGTGCATGTCGACCACGGAGAGCTTGGCGCCCTCGTGTGGTGGAAGCTGAACTTCCATCGCTTTTAAAAATCAAATGGCAGGAGGATATTTCAATATGAGAAGTTACAAGTCGTGTTTTTATGTAAGTGTACAGTTTCATTTTCTTACTTTTTTTAACATTACTTAAGTTTTATTTGTGCACGATACACTGCATTTAAAAAAAATCAAAACCTTTCTTAACTGATTATCATTATCATTAATTACTTATGCATTATCATTAATTACATTAATTTGATGAAAAATCACTCACTTACCGTATTAATATATTTCATATGTTCAATATTTTCCTTAAACAAATGGGACAACTACTACCAAATTGAAGTGGAAAGTTTAACAAACATGATAAACCAGTAGCTGAAGCACAAAAACACATGCAACCAGTAAATAACACACATTCACCGACGTACCTATTTTAACGCCTCCATTTAAGGTTTACAATGATACAATTGTAATATATACATAAACAGCGTTGTAGCGCAACAAACGAGGCGGACGTGCAGCGAAAAATAAAATAACTGGTGTTTACCTTGCAGAATTAACCTCAACTTCTACTTTTCCTACTTCGCTGGTTTCCGGGGGGGGGCTGGGAAACCAGTGGAAGTGCTTTACTGCCCCCAAGCGGTGGGGAGGAGATATGCTCCTTTTTTTTTCCAGCGTGTGCCGCATAGTGATCAATGAAAGGATGCAACTTTGCCACTTTTATATTTTGTAAGGCAACGTATGTTAATACTTTTTAGGTTGTTTATATTGTCTTTTTTAGATTGTTTATTTTTACTATTTAACTGGTTCTGTCCTATTTGCTGCTGTGCAATGTAAATTTCCCCACTTTGGGACAAATAAAGGTATATCTAATCTAATCTAATGAAGCTATGCTAAATAGTAAGTCAGCTTTGTGATACACAGTAAGTAAAAAAGAGACTGTTAGTGTATTTTTGTATTAGTGCTTTTTTTAGTTTTTCCAAATATTTAAACTTGTCTGTTTTTGTCTTGTAATATAATTACTTTATTCTCACAACATTATGAGTTTAAAAAAATAATATATTTGTCTATGCTGCGCTACTAAAATTACATTATTTATACTAATAATATTTTAACATTATAATTCATTAATTCCTTTTCTACCGCTTATCCTCACGAGGGTCGCAGGGGGTGCTGGAGCCTATCCCAGCTGTCTTCGGGCGAGAGGCGGGGGTATACCCTGGACTGGTCGCCAGCCAATCACAGGGCACATATAGACAAACAACCATACACACTCACATTCATACCTATGGACAATTTGGAGTGGCCAATTAACCTAGCATGTTTTTGGAATGTGGGAGGAAACCGGAGTACCCGGAGAAAACCCACGCATGCACGGGGAGAACATGCAAACTCCACACAGAAATGGCCGAGGGTGGGATTGAACTCGGGTCTCCGAGCTGTGAGGCCTGCGTGGTAACCACTCGTCCGCCGTGCAGCCATTCATATTATTATAACTATTATAATGTTCTAGTAAAATTGTTTATTCAATTTCTGATTAAAAAAAAAACAGATGAGGGCCTCAAATGGCCTTCAGGCCGCACTTTGGATCAAACCTACAGTTTTCACCCTAAATGGTCCTTGCAGAGCAAAATGGTGTCATAAGAGTAGAAATAGAATGTAACAACAAATGAGACGGAACAGCAGGTAAGTGGGGCAGGCATGTTATTTTTCTGTATTGACATCTTTGTAGAAAGATTCCGTGGTGACATGCAAGACCTTTTTAGAAGTCATACAGCAGGGGAGAGGTCACATGCTTACATCCTACTTCTTTTTTTTTTTATTTCATACAGTAAAGATTTCTCGGCTCAAATGTGCATAGCAGCATCAGCAGCAGGTCATTATTCTTCACTTTGAACCTGATATGTATTCCTGTTTATTCTCACAAGAAATGCTGGGTTTAAGTCCGTATAACAGCCAAACTACCTGAGCGTTGCATTTCAGTTCACAAGAAAAATCACATCTGTTCACATGCATGTGGAAACGAATCAAGGGGACACATCCTGCGTTCCGTTTGCACCATTATCCATGATGTAGCAGTACTGAGGCTTTAAGTAAGTAAGGCACAATTTCTACTTATTTCCTTTATTTAGTTCATGAATCATTAAAGCTGATGGATGATGACCTCAGCAGTTCTACGTGAGCCCCCCCTCACCCTCGAAATAAACACACAAACTGAATATAGAGGATGTCACGCATGTGGTGAGCAAACGAATCAGGTTAAAAGTGCGAAAACAAGAAGCTACGTTCACTTTTGGCTGCTGTAGTCCACTTGCATGGGGGCGGGGGGAGGGGCAAGTGGAGAAGTTGACTTATTTAGGACGCAAGTCTTATTCTGCTAAAGTACAGTCGTGGTGATTTTACCCAGAAAATCACTGACATGTCAGCCGGTCCTCTTGTGGAAGGGCTGAAATGCAGTGGAAATGAATATTGTGAAAATGAATATTTGTGTCATTCTCAAACCTGTCTTGCTCCCTGGGTCCACCAATCCACTATTGAGCCTTTTTGACCATTTAGGGCTAGGATACGTCTTACTTTTGTAAGTAAAATCTTGGATTTAAGTCCTTTTTTACATGCAAGACTTTCTTTGGTAGGCCAGCTGGCTGGAGCGAACTGGAGACCCTTTTTTTTCAGTTCGAGAACATGATTGTCAAACTCTGGAACGAGTACGACAGGTGGTGTGCAGGCTCCATCCAGCTGTTTGCAGGAACACCAAGATTTTATAATACAAATCTAGAAAAGTACACAAGCAAATGACGTGTGCGTCCAAGCCGTGTTGTTCAACCGTGATGGTGCTAGCAAAATCGGTGGTGCTAGCTAAATATCTGAGGTGGTGCTTTGTGTAAAAAGTTTGAGAACCATTGCCTGAGAAGGTTGCTACTGAGTCACTTCAGAAGGGCCCGTCATCTTTTTTGGGTCTAACAGAGGCCGTAACGGAGTCTTGACCTTTCACCCTGGGTCTTGGGGAGGACGTGGGCGGCAGAGAGAGTCTTCTTTTGATGGACAGCAACCTCAGGATCTCACCCACCTGAGCCTCCAACACAGACAGCCTACCGCTCAGAAGCTGAATGTCCCCCTTTAGCTCCACCTTGGCCTCGTACAGCGTGGTCTGCAGGAGGTCCCGCTCGGACCCGGGTGCCCCAAATGGGTTTCTTTCCATGGGGCTGCGCTCCAAGGGGCTGCGCTCGAAGGAGCTCCTGGAATCTCCCACCCGGTCGATGCGCAAGTCGCTTTTTGTGATGCCGCTGTCGCATGAGTCTGTTTTATGGAGAGTGGTGGCTTCTCCTGCGTTGGAGCCGCCCTCCCCGCAGTCCTCCTGGTTCTGGTTCTGGTTGGTGGCTGCTATTGGTTCTGATGACTGAGATCCTTTGGTCCAAGCCTCCAGTTTCTCTGGTGGCTTCTCCTGCTCTCCTTGAGGAGGAGGAGGAGGAGGTGGTGCAGCAGAGGTGGCGTTTTTAAACTTGGCCCACCCCCTAGCCCCTCCCTTGCGGGCGGCAAGGCCCCCAGGCCCCTCTGCGCCCACACTCCGGCCCTGTGCTTGGTTATTGACCCCCTGGCTCTGCGTCATTTCCACACAAGAGCGAAACTGAGCATCTGTGGTGCAGTTTTGCGGCAACTTCTCAGCAGGCGGGGCCACGCAGCCTACATCGCCCACCCCGTCCCCATCGCCGCCCTGCTGGGCAGCAACAGGCTGAGCTTGGCTGGTGGTTGAGTTGGTGTGAGGCGGCTCCTCCTGGATGCAGTTGTGATCCAGGTAAGAGGGAGACTCTCCTGGCGTTTGGCCGTCCCTCTGCTGCCGGAACCTCTGGAAGAGCTTCCGAACAGGATGGTCGTCCGGGATGGAGAGCGCCACCTCGTTCCTCTGACGCTCCTGTTCCCTCTTTACATCGGCTATCTTTCTGAAGATGACCTGGAAAGAGGGAGAAGCCATGTGGGCATTTCTAATGATTTACCTGTCATATTATAATTATAATAAACTAATATTAGCAATGGTCGACAGCTAGGAGACCAGGGTTCAATTCCACCCTCGGCCATCTCCGGGTACTCCGGTTTCCTCCCACATTCCAAAAACATGCTAGGTTAATTGGCGACTCCAAATTGTCCATAGGTATGAATGTGAGTGTGAATGGTTGTTTGTCTATATGTGCCCTGTGATTGGCTGGCGACCAGTCCAGGGTGTACCCCGCCTCTCGCCCAAAGACAGCTGGGATAGGCTCCAGCACCCCCGCAACCCTCTTGAGGAAAAGCGGTAGAAAATGAATGAATGAATGACAATATTAGATGGATAGATGGATATGATATATTCATATTCATCACTTGTAATTAACCAAAGTCCCCATTAGGTGGAGCACATGCACTTTAACCGTGCTTTCATCTCCTGCAGAATTGTGATAATGCCCAATGGGATACGTCGTGGTAGTCCACCACATTATTTTGAGGTCTTGGAATGAAAATACTTGCCAAGTAGCAGATTGTAATATGAGCTAACTTATCGGAGCCAACTACACAAACTACGTTCATATTTAATAGCGCTTCTGCAGGCTATACATACAGTATTCATGGCGTTCATGTTGATTTACATATACAATATTCCTATAGGAGCGATGTTGGATCAATATTTGATGTATGGATGTGAAAGATGCTGTTTTTGTAAATGAAAATAGTGGATTTATACAGTGATTGTATGTTTCTTTAATGACATATGGTGGCACGGTTATTGACATAAAGTAATTCTATGCCGTTGTAGCGCCGCCAAAGTAAGACATGTTTTCTATTTTGCGTTTCAAAGCCTTTATACCGAAGCAGCTTTAAAATGCACTTGTCTTTGCGGATTGTTTCAAAGCAGCAATTACATTAGCTTCGTGTGTGGATATGCGGGTACGAGTGCAAACAGGATGGCTGCCAACTCCAGTTTGACAAAGTAGCAGAGTAATAATCATCATTTCTTGTTTCCATTTGTGACAAGTTGCCTCCATGATTGCATCATTGTTCCATTAAAGACCTCCCTCGGGGCATTGCTGCTTTCAGCTTCTTTAATATTTCAGCCAACACAGCAGCACTAAATGCTTAGCTTCGCTTTCATGCTTTTTTACGACAACAAAAAAGTCTCGATTCAGACTCACTATGTGCACTGTTGGGTCCAAACGCACGACTAGAACAATGTCAAACACAGTTACTCTCAGAGCTGGATGGACTCAAACCTGACTATACCAATTGTTAACTATATACGTATTATATTTTCATATTTACAGGCATGTACAGTAATCAGTGCCTGTAAATTAGTTTTTTTCATGTACATTTAGCATTTTTTTGTTTCGACAAAAGGTTGTACTTAAGTATTGTTCATGATGAATACTACTACTAATAAAAGCAATTCAAATACATTCATGACGACAAATTACAAATAAATTAGAATATTTGAATAATATATATTTGAATAATATAATTTGAATAATATTAATATTAAATAATATTAGAATATAATCCCCAAAATGTTTTAGTCTTTCTTCAACAGTAATGACTTTTGTATTTACAAATAATAACAATAATAATAATAATAATAGTAAAAAAACCCCATAATAAAACAAATCATTTAAATCAACTCATATGGACTTTTTAGAAATAAATTATTTGTGTCTCAGGATTTCAGAAATTTCAGGAAAATGGTTTAACTGGATTAATGTCATTTGCAAATAACACCTTAAAAAAACTAATAATAATAATAATAAATAATTCAAATACATTCATTTTCAGTTATTCACAAATAAGTTTGTCTTTTAAAAACAAACAATTACTAATCATAATAATAATTAATTTTGCTTCATTATTTCAATGAAACACAATCAAATAAATTCACTTTGAATTTGAATTATTGGCTGCCTCCATTACAGAAATGTACCCAAAAAAAAGATTAAAGGTTTATTCACAAATAATAAAAGTAAAAAAAAATTACTTTGTAGTTTTGCTTTGTTGTAACAAGCTTTGTTATTTGCTGTTCATTTCTTAAAATGGGACAATTGGTATGCATTGACCACATTGAAGTTCAACATGTAAATATATTATATATATATAATATATAATATATATACATATATAATATATATATATACATACTGGATATGCAGTACTGTATGTGTGTGTTCTAGTTACCCGTTTGCGTAGATTGCAGGTGAGGATGAGGTTGCGTGCAAAGGAGTTGGCGAAGGCCGTGTAAAACTCCAGCACCCTCATGAGGGCGTCCCTCCTGATGACGTGCAAGTCGCAGTAGGTCAGTGCTCGAACGTTTGCACACGCTCGCGCCATGGTGCTCTCTTTCCAGAAGACGTCTCCGAACACATCACCTTTACCTTTACGACACGCCCACCACCGTCAACACGGTTGTCACGCATTTCAGGAAAATCCGAAGTCTTACCCAGTATGGCGATGACCTCGTCGTCCTGGATGACCTCCAGGGAGCCGGACACCACGAAGCAGAGGGTGTCTACACTCTCGCCGATGTGGAAGATCAGGTCGCCGGGCGCGCAGTGTGTGGTCTGGAACTCCACGGCTAGAGAGCGCAGGCAGCCGTCGCTGGCCAGGCGGAAAGCGGGGTGGTCGTTGAACACCTGCCTGTTGAGGTGCACGCAGATGTCCGCACGCATGTCTTTGGGGCAGATGGACAGCACCTGCAATACAACAAAGAAGGTACGTAGTGACGTAGCTGTACGGCCGTCCCTCGCTACATCACGCTTTGAACATTGCGTCCTCATGCTATTTCATTATTTCAGAAAGTCATTTATGAATAAATGATTGCTGTTTACTGCCTTTTATTAGGTCTCGGTCTACATTAAGCTTTTTAAGCATAAAAATTGCTAAATGAAGTAACTATTGAACTAAAAAAACAATACAAGGCAGTAGAAGCATTCTAATTATGAATGTAGTATTCTCCATTGGCCACTAGATGTCAGTAATTATTCAGCATCAGACGCAATCGTCATTATTGCAGATTTAAATCGTCTCACAACAGGCACCACAATAATAACACGGGCTCCTGTTGGGGGCGTCACCCCCGACAAGCTAAAACTGCACTCTTTATACCCCAATGTCACTTCCTGTCTTCCACCCACCACAAAAGTTGGTAAGGGAACACATTTACTGTGACACACACACAAACAGGAGATTTACGTATTTACGTCTTGAATGGCTTATTTACTCTTATTCTGTTTACTATGTTGGGTAATAATAATAATAATAATAATAATAATAATACATTTTATTTGTATAACACTTTTCAGAGTACTCAAAAAAATAGAGTTGAGTAAAAAACAGAGTAAAAGATACATTAAAATACAACATCCATACATTCATTCAGAGCTAAAAGCAGGGCATACTAGTATTAGCATACTAGGCTAACACTAGTGTAAAGCCATTTAAAGCTGCCATTACGATACAATGATAAGTCAATAGCGAAAAAACGTGCGAGTCATGTTACAGTATCTTATTTATGTCTAATATGTCTCATTTTCTACTATACTGTAATTGTCCTCTACTGAGTGATATAATTGTGACTGTGACTATAGGGTTGTTATTTTATGTCAAGGGGACTCTAATTACAGATCATAAACAAGATTTCTATGCCATAACTACGAAGGAGAGCAGGTTTGGGTGCTCTAACGACCCGACGGTACCTTGTCTGTGTCGATGCCCTTAGACATGGCCCAAGTGGAGACGATGAAGTCCATGACCCTCTCGCTGAGACCTTTGGGAACCTGGTAGAGCTTGAGGAAGTCTCGCACGTTGTTCAGCATCTCGTGGTAGCGATTGGTGTTGGTGTACATCTGCTGGAAGATGGTGGTCACGTTGCCGAAGATGGTGGCGTACAACAGCGCTGGAAGAAAAAAGGTAATCACCCACTTAGACCCGGACATTTTGTTTTTGATCAGCGTGTAATTTGGTGTTTATTCATTTCTAACTATGTATTATTTGGAATAAAATAATTGCCAAATTTGGTATGACTTTATATAAAATTTGTAGTTATTGAGTATCTAGAGGGCGGCATGGCGGTCTAGTGGTTAGCGCGCAGACCTCACAGCTAGGAGACCAGGGTTCAATTCCACCCTCGTTTGCATGTTCTCCCCGTGCATGCGTGGGTTTTCTCCGGGTACTCCGGTTTCCTCCCACATTCCAAAAACATGCTAGGTTAATTGGCGACTCCAAATTGTCCATAGGTATGAATGTGAGTGTGAATGGTTGTTTGTCTATATGTGCCCTGTGATTGGCCGCCGACCAGTCCAGGGTGCACCCCGCCTCTCGCCTGAAGACAGCTGGGATAGGCTCCAGCACCCCCCGCGACCCTCGTGAGGAAAAGCGGTAGAAAATGAATGAATGAATGAGTATCTAGATGCGTATTATTGTTTACAGCATAGATATTTGTGGGATTAATTGTGATTAATTAAGAGTTAACTATGGACAAAGTGACATTAATGGTGATTATATATTTGAATGATGACAGCCCTAATTCTTGCCACTGTATATAGTATTTAAATAGTGTTTCCCATTCATTAAAGTCTATTCATTCATAAACACATTATAACGGGACTGTTTGTGAATGTAGCTTGTGGTTCCAACTCCATTTTTGAGGCTATAGAGGAAGTTTTAATCCAAACATGAGCGCACAATGAGCGTTGTACATTATCATTCATAACATTCAGCGTCCCTGTGAAGGCGTCCCGGCTGCCTGCGGTGACCTCAAAGAGTCAGTCAGTGTCTCTTAATGGGGAGTTTTGAGCCAGTGGAGGGGAAAGAGGTTAGGATGCATATCTAACGTGATGATGTTCGCTTTACTACTGTACACTGCAGCATGGATGGGATGGGGCCTTGAGGCGCAATGCTGCCTTTCTTCGATGGCTCGCTCTCCTTGCATAATCACCGTATCCATAGCAGGACATTTATTGGCCGTAATTGTATCCCAGACTTGTGTGTGTGTGTGTGTGGGGACACGGCCGATTCGTGATGGCACCATCACCGGCAGCGTGGTGGTGGCCTGTAAACCTCCTCTAAGCGTGACTGTCACTCTGTGTTGCCTTCACTGTTGTTACTGCATCACATGACTTGACATGATGCTGCACAGGAGGAGGACAAAGGTTGGCGGAGGAACGCTCCACCCTTTGACTGAGGCGTATATATGATGAATTTTTGTCTTGGATTGGTTTTATTCACTGTGATTGGCTGGCGACCAGTCCAGGGTGTACCCCGCCTCTCGCCCAAAGACAGCTGGGATAGGCTCCAGCACCCCCACGACCCTTGTGAGGAAAAGCGGTAGAAAATGAATGAATGGTTTTATTCATTCATTTCATTTAAGAACTTGCAACCTTGTTTTGTGCCTTGCTCGAGGGTGTAAAGGAAGATTTTAAACGTAGGCGTTTCTAATATAGCATCCCCCCAACCACTATCTCTGATAATCATGTCTAACTGTCGTTATTTAGTTATTAGTGATTAAAAATGCGTATTTATTTAAGCAAGAGGTCACAAAGCCTTAAGATGGAGCTACTTCCATTCCCGTCACTAAAACTGGAGTGTTTACCCAAAAAAAGGGCAAAGTAGTGGTTGTTTAGTGGCGGCTGGCGCTGTCCAGCATCCATTGATAGTCTGTTAGGAGCAGGAGGTTAAAATAGCTGCTCAACGTGTCACTTTTCATCACTGTAGTCTCCCCAGCGGGGGGGGGGCAGTGTCTCCATGACTGCCGCTTAAATAAGAACCCGAGTGCAAGTGTTGTCTCTGGATTACCTAACAATGTTTCTGCGGCTCACTTTCAGGGATGGGAATGACAGCTTCTTGTTGCAGTTGGTAGTTTTGCTTCCTGTAGATCAGGGGTCTCAAACACACGGCCCGCAGGACACTAGTTTGAGGCCCCCGCCTTGATATGAAAGTTTAATGTTAGTGCGGCCCGCGCAAGTTTGATATGGACGCTGTATGGTATCATGTACCCAGAATTATTATTATTATTATTATTACGTTTGATTAATGTTCATGTTAAAGGTTAAATAACTGTTAATAGTTATCCTCCCTATCCGTGTGGAAGTGGTAAGTTTTTGGCTATTTAAGTTTAAAGGAAATAACTTGAAGGCTACCATTTAGGTCGCTAGCTCTCTAGTGTGCGAGTTAGCATGTGTCTCAAGACCCTGCAGTTGCGCAATATGTTGTAAATAAAAAAAGTATAAATGTGACTATAGTCGTGTTTTGTCATGTCTACAGGGCTCTAATAATGCTTTGTTCATTTTAATCTGAAAAAAATAATTTGTCTACCCACCAACTATATGTGGTTTCTTAAGTTTTTATTATTTGGTGTTTTATTATTATTATTATATTTATTTATTTATTACTGATTGATTGATTTTCTTTATTCTTGATTTGTTTATTTATTTTTTATCTTATTTTGGGTAGAAAAATAAAAAGTAAGATATTTGAGAACAGTGGAATGTTTTATCAGAGCTTTTATTGTAGAAAATTGGAACCAAAGCAACGTTTTTTTTAATTTTTTGTTTAATAATTTTTTTTAAATAAATTTTTTAATAAATGCATTTTTTGTTGTTTTTTCAGGAAAACCTGATGCGGCCCAGTCTCACCCAGACCAGTGGCCCCCAAGTAAATTGAGTTTGAGACCCCTGCTGTAGATGGTACTTACATCCCACCATCATCATGGCCACGGAGAAAATCTTCTCCCCGTCCGTGGTGGGAGCGATGTTGCCAAAGCCGATGGTGGTGAGGCTGGTCATGGTGAAGTACAGCGAGGAAATGTACAGCGTGTCCTTGTTGGGGCCACCTTCCCACTGGCCCGTGCCGCTGGCGTTGTAGCGGTACGGCGTCCCGATGCTCAACGCCAGCTGGTACAGCCAGCTGTCCGTCTTGATGGTGTTGGTGGTCTCGTCGATGACTTCGTGGTCGCCGATGCTGTACCAGATGCAAGCCAGCCAGTGGGCCACCAGGCCGAAGACGCACACCAGCAGGACCAGGACGGCGGCGCCGTACTCCAGGTAGTGGTCCAGTTTCCGGGCCACGCGGCCCAAACGGAGCAGGCGGATGACCTTTAGGGAGCTGAAGAGGCTGCTGAGACCCTGCATGGGGAGGAAGCAGGACGGGGACTTCATGTGAGGCCTGCAGATAGAAAAGATCTGCCTGTGCCTTTCACGCAGAGCCCAGTTATGACCAGCCATTTTTCCACTAGCGTATACGCTTTCACACAGCAACACAACATCTTCTTATCACATCAATGCCATAAAATACGTGTGTGTGTTTATTTCCTTACTGGTAGTACTGAGTCCTCCGTCCTAGTGCTGTTCCTGTGGAAGACTGACGAATCACGGAGATGACTACCCGTGGATGAAGATGTGATGAAGTCCTTCGGAGAAAAGACAAATGAAGAAACGATTTAAAGGAGAAGAAAAGTCCAGCCCAATCAGGAGATCACCCACCTCATCAAAATTCTCAAAGGCGTTGATGATGTCATAGGGCAGACACGACAGCAGATCGATGACGAACCACGTCTTGACGTAGTTCATGCGAATGAGCCTGGCGTCGGAAATGACCTCGCCGGCGGGTCCCACGAAGGTGGTGTGGAAGTTGAGCACGATGTCCACCAGGAAGATAACGTCCACGATGCTGTCCAGCACCAGCCACACCAGGTTGCTCTGCCTGGTCCTGAACGACACGTTGTACGGCACCATGATGGCCGTGTAGAACGTCAGGATGAGGATGACCCAGTCCCACGTGGTCTTGAAGGTGCAGTAGTGGAGGATGATGTGCGGGGGGGTTTTAGGGGCTTCCTGCTTGTACTGGGGGAGGATATCGGAACCCAGCTGGAGGGCCTTTTTTTTGTTACACACAAAATGAGTGTAGTTAATGATGCAGGGAGGACCGCTGCTGCGTCAGCCATGATGCACGACACCCACCTCGGCCAGTCTGGACGGCTTATGGTTGACCTCTGTCTTGCTCAGTGGCGCCATCTGCTGTACCAGGTTACGATTGTTGGTGAGCGCCCGCGTTAGCCTGGCAAACTTTGTCCATCCTGACCCACAGAAGACATTGACGCTTCAATTACTTGTCTAATGGTAGTTGCAATTACAGGGGACCAAAGCTAGGGGGCAGTAGTCTGTCCAAACCTTTTCTATACGGAGGACCACATAGTGACAAATGGAAGGATGAAACTGCCACTTTAGCCATTAGTTCCTTTTTAGTTATAATAAAATCTTTAAAAGTATTTTTAAAAATAAATGTAATGATTAATAATCAACTTTAAATTAAAATATAAAGCCAGAAAAAAATATTTTACTAAGGAGGACAGGCGGCATAGAAGATGAATGGATGGACATCCATAATTCATATTGTTAACTCATTAATTCACATGTTGTCAGCCTCCTTGCACAGTGCGTGCGACTGTCCTTATGTGGTCCGACTGTTGTTTCTGCTTCATGTATGGAATAGAAAAAAAAAAGGTCTTCGTGGCACACTTAAAGCCCCGGGGACATCATGGAATTATAGTTGGACCTTCTGCTCACTGACCCGCACGTGCAACACCTGGACAGCTGGATCGTCCGCTGGGTCTCCGACTCACGACAATTCAGACACATTTGCTATTTGTTGAGTCGATATGCGTCTCACCTCGCGTCGTTTCGTCCTCAATGGGCTGTTTGAAGAGCGTGATGTCTCTGAAGGTGCAGAGGAAAAGAACCACCTTGTTGTTTTCATTTCGGATGGGCGCCACCTGCATGTAGAGCCATATGGGTGTTCCTGTGTGGTGGTGGTGGTGGTGGTGGGGGGGGGGCATAAAAAGTCTCAGCAGAGTGGCGATAAAAGAGGTTAACGAGGTTAAAAATGAAGATGCTTACTGTTTTTGGTGTAGAGCAGCACCTCGTAGAAGTTGGACTCATAGTTGTCAAATGTCTGGCGGATGTTGTCGATGGTTGCCTTGTCAGTCAAGTCTCCGTACATGAAGCTTGTTGGACAAGGCCGAGGTCGGTAGGTCATGGCATTAGAAGAATGACATCATAGTACTTGCTAGGTGTGTGATCAAGATGTACAAGGACATTTTTGTTTCTCGGGTTACAGCCATATAGGCTAAAGATTTTTTTTTTTTTTTTTGCTGCAAGACCAAAATTAATTTAATTTAATTTTAAGTTGTATATATTTTTTGCAACATAAATAAACATTTAAGAAATAATAGTTGAAATACTAATAATCATAATAAATTATGAATAAATAATGAAAACATGGATTTATTTAAATCTAAAATTGTACTTAAATGTACCACTGTATTAAAATAAATACATATTTCATTAACTTAAATCATCTGTAGGATAAATTTATTATTTTCTTAAATTATTTTACTTAAAATAAATAATAATTTAATTAATAATCATCATCATAAGTAAATTGAATTTAAGATTGGATGAAAATTCTTGTAACAAAGAAATATTTAATAAATAAACTTCAGAAATATAATAATAAATAATGAAATTATTTTATTTAATTTTACCATTTTACATTTTTGTAAAATCAATATTTAATAAGTAAACATAATAAATAATAATTAAAATAAATTATCTGGCAGCCAATTAACTCACTCAGACGTCATAGTCATCCCGCTCACAGCCACTAGAGGGCATAACTGCAAGCAATTGGGGGATTGCTATGATCTGCTAATAAAGTCGAACTATAGTTTTCACTCAATTTTCAATTGAGACACACAACTACTGTATATCCTTTCTGCACCAATCACAGGGCCTCATACTAGCTCAGTGGTTAGAGTACTGGTAAATCAGGGGTCGTGAAGTCGTGTAGCTTTGTATTCCATTATTGCTACATACATGAATCAGCTGCTGGTTTTTGAGGAAATGCTGGTTGTAATTACAGTATTTACAGTCTCTGAAATAACTAATATAATATCTACGATAACACAAGCACCCCCGTGGTTGCATACTTGCATGTGCTGCTCCTGTGCATGACTTCAGCTCTGTGGTAGCCGGACAGCTTGCAGAATCCATCGTTGCTGTACACGACAGGCCACTCCACGATCTGTGCGTTTCCCAACAGGAAGCTGGTTTCTGGATCCAAACACCCCCACACCAAAAAGAGCAGTTTTTAAAACTCTCTATTTGGATATTAGTTAAAAACAATATTTAGTGAAACTATTTAGCGTAGCATGTTCTAAGCTCTATTCACACACTTAGAATAAACATATACAATGGTAACAAAATGCACAGACAGAAAGAAGGCATCAAAATTTAAAGCAGCAGTAATATTTGTTGATAAAATGTTTATGCTCCAGCCTCGGCCTTGATTAAAAATGAATGAAGAGCTGCAAAGTTCTCCAGCTGTTTGCAGGAAATCTGTAAAGGCCATTTGGCCTAATTACTTTGGACATTTTGCAGGACCACTTTAGGTTTGCGTGTGTGCGCACGGTTCGAGTGGAACAATATTCATTTCATTTCTTTCTTCATTTCACGCTGAGGAGAATGCAACCTTTGCAGCAACTTGTATATTGTATATTCTTTTTGCAGTACTTTCACTCAAATATTGTGCCTTTCCTTTTCAAGGAAATTTCAAACAATGTTAAACCCAATGCAAATCTTCAATGCAGTTTTTGTAAAGATATGTATCACTCAGCACTCACAGATCAAATAACATTAAGTGCATTAAAGCTGGCATAAGAGCAAGCCAACATCCATGCCTCTTAAAGTATAAGTGGATCATTCCTGCAAGCATAATCAGAATGCACTTTATGGCATAGTCACTGTATAGCCACTACATGTGCTTAAAAGGTGTCATTTCATAAGGAGAAATATTGTTTGGCATGTAGAATGTTGTCTAATATTACACTCTATACACTACAAAACTGTTTTAACCTTGTTTAAAAGTGTTGCATATATTAAATCAACATTTTTATTCCAGTAAAACTCACCACTGGAACGCCGGACGATGTTCTCCAAAAAGGTGTTTTGCGGGGCCACCAGTCCTCTCTTGCCCCCATGCATGGTGCAGGCTTCAGGGTGGAGACTTGGCGCTGCTCGGCGGTCTGGATGCTGCCTCTGCTGGCATCCAACAGTGTGAGGAGAGAGGGGCGGCGTGCGTGCAGTTAGCAGTAACATTAGCACCTGTTTCCGAATGTGGCTTTTTCAAAATAAGAGTTGAAAGGTTGCAACAGGTTAAATATTGATACTCTTTTTTCCAGATGCTGCGACGATTGTGTGATTCTAAGTAGCTGTCAATCTCCGGCTACATAATGTAGTTATATAAGAAGAAATTTGTGTGATTATGGGAAAGAAGCATTTTATTTTGGAACACTGAATATCCGGTTTCTTCACGCAGAGAAATAAATCGTCTACGTACAGTACCTGGCTTTTTAAAAGAAGATAAGATTAATATTTAAGGTTGTTGGGAGTTTAAATAAGCCAAATAATACGTTTCTTATGTGTTCTCGTTAAAAAAAACTATTTACTGATAGTATGCATAAATGGGAAAATGCAAAAATAAATCTGTTCATATTATGCTACACGTCAATTGAATGTAAATTTATATTATGTTGACCTGTCCAAAACAGTCAAAAATAACTGCTACACGTCTTAAATCTCTAATTTACTAAACCTCTACCTGCAATGCTGGGTTTCTCCAGCAGAGGGAAGTAAAAGACACATTGGAGCTCGCACTTGTTTTCACATTGGGCTTTTCCATAATAAAGACGCCACATTCTTGTGTATTATTGACAAAACACTGTGAAAAGTGAAATATTGTGAGACGCTGTTATGACTGTTAATAAAACAAAGGGTCACTTACCGGGCACTTTAATTGATACGAAGTACTTCAACTACGATTTTTTTTCTTTTAGAATTCTGTCAAATATGTAGATTTTGGGTTTCATCTCGCTTTATGGGATGATTCGTGTCGAAAACAAAATTAAGTTAATATAATGTTGACTGAGACGATTCTACTGTTTAAGTGTGCTTAAAATATGTTTGTGTTCTGCTAACTTATGGGTAATGCTAACTTATCTCTTGCAATGCTCTGTTTGTCCGCCAGATGGTACTCGCAACACAGACAAACACTGGAGCTAGCGGCGAAGAAACCATAAAAGCCATCGAAGAAGAAGAAGTGGCATTGAGCGCTGTGAGCATAACGGGCTGACTTGACGCAGTTAGAGGCGGCCTTCATAAACCCGGTGATACTCCGTGATGTAATACGGCGCTATAACGGACTTTGGATGCTGCTCTTCCAAATCTTCCACTCTACACGGTCGCTATTTGTGAGTTCGGAGAGGCAGCCTGGAAGACGCCACGTAATTATTTGTTAGACTGACCGGAAGACCATGAGCCCAGCGGAATAACGCCACATAACATAACCTGTATTTGTCATTATGGTGATGGACGCCATCAAGACATTTGTGGAGACGTGTCATTATCTCCAGGACCCCCGTCTGGTGGCCAAGTTCCAGCACTTGTGTGGCGTCCGCGGGACATTTCCGGAAAAACCGAGCGACGAGCAAGGAAGCTATGCGTCTGAGCCGGGCTGCCCCGGGCTGAGGCAGAGGACCCCCGGGGAAGACGTCAGCAACGGCGCGGCAGTGCATGTCAATGGGGTGAAAGGTGACCCTAAGCCCGATGAGACCACCCGAGCTAAGCCCCTCCGCAGGAACTCCCTCACCGGGGACGTGGGTCAGGAGTTCCTAATCCACAACAAGCTCCTCTTCTATCTCTTCACGTTCGGCACCGAGCTGGGCAACGAGATGTTCTTCATCATCTTCTTCCCCTTCCTCTTCTGGAACATCGACGCCCTCGTCAGTCGTAGGCTCATCGTGGTGTGGGCATGGAATCTGTTCGTGGGACAATCCACCAAGGACATGGTGCGTTGGTCCCGACCGGCCTCCCCTCCTGTGGTGAAGGTGGAGGTCTTCTACAACTCTGAGTACAGCATGCCGTCCACACACGCCATGACTGGGACTGCCATACCCTTCTGTCTCTTCATGCTCACGTATGGACGCTGGCAGGTAACTAATATACCTCATTATTCATTCATTTTCTACCGCTTATCCTCACAAGGGTCACTGGGGATGCTGGAGCCTATCTCAGTGGGGTACACCCTGGACTGGTCGCCTGCCAATCACAGGGCACATATAGACAAACAACCATTCACACTCACATTCATACCTATGGACAATTTGGAGTCGCTAATTAACCTAGCATGTTTTTGGAATGTGGGAGGAAAACGGAGTACCCGGAGAAAACCCACACATGCACGGGGAGAACATGCAAACTCTACACAGAGATGGTCGAGGGTGCTAACCACTCATCCACCATGCAGCCCATAACGAATTATAATCGTAAAAGTAAACATATAAGGACAAAGGAGAATGATTAATTAAACTGCTTCTGCCTACTACTTTTCAGGAATGTTGGAAAGGTTAGTGAGTTCATCATAATTAAGAAGAGAAGGGAAACAAGCAGTGACGCTTACAATGCTGGAGACAAGATTGAGGGAAATGGAACTACTCCATCACTTGTTTGCTCCACAAGTGTTGCTTTTGAGGTTTTGGCAGCATGAACGAGAACCTCCTGATTGGCCAGGGGCTGGTCAAAGGCTTGTCAATCAGCACTCCTTGCTTGTAAGCCCCCCGACAAACAACACAAAGCTAGGCTTCGCTACACATCTTAAAAAAAATGAAGCTCAGATACAGGAGCAGAAAGTTTGATCATGTTGTTGTTTTTCCTCCAGCATATACGATAACCTAGCAAAGATGTTGCCTGCTAGCGTCGTTACCGCTCATTAGCACGAAAGCCACAGTTACCAGGCACAATTTATACAGTATAGACCGAGTGACAGATTATCGGCAAAAAAAGTGAATTCATTGTATACATTAAAATACATATTATAAAAATGGTATGCTATGGTTCAAGTCCCCCGGTTATGCAGTTCGACTGGACTTTTGTCAGTCAGCTTGACCCACTTTTAAAGTCCATCAGGTTTTGGATCTGTGACACATTCACAGCATGAACGGGCTTGATCAAGATAAAGATCTCTGCTGCGCCACGAAGGCAGCAAGCAGCCCATGAGCTGAGAATGCGTTGTTGCAGTAATCTTTGTCTGTATTTCTGACCAGAGTCATGTTATTCCGAGCTTGCTGATAAAACAAACCACTCCATTGAGTGTTCACGAGACTTAATCTTTGTTCACACACAATTGCTGCAGCTTCCTGTTTTGTCAAAGGAGCGCTGCACATTCTGGTGTGTTTGAGGGGGATGTTAAAACCTCATTTTGTCAAGCATAGTAGTCCAAAATCAGACTTGTTGAAGTTTTCACATGTTATTAGCATATGTATACAAGCATGAATGCCATATGATTGGTCAAATAATGCTCATTTGATGTGTTCTTTTCTGTCACCTAGTACCCTTTCCTCTTTGGTTTGTGTGTGGCCCTCTGCTGGAGCATCCTGGTGTGTGTTAGCAGAGTCTACATGGGGATGCATTCCGTTCTGGTAAGTGTTATCAACGATACAAAGACGCTACATCTTGACGCTAAACAGCAACACGCATGCTTGTTCTTGACATATAGGCAAGGAGTGTCTGGAAAGTTAAGGGTGCAACAACTAAGTCATCACAAGTCCTTATCGGATAATATTGCCGTAGTGGCATAAATCTCCTCCCTACTGAACATTGACTCTATTCTAATTTTAACAGGTAGTTTGATTGTTTTGTTGCTAGGAAACACAAGTAAATAGTGGTTCAAATATAATCAAAACCTGAGAATCTGTGAGCTTTTTTCCTGATGTGACAGTAATGACTCAAAGTTGAACAAGAAGTGAACATGGCAACACCTACAGGACACAAGGCATACTTTGTCATACACCGAAATAGGGATCGATGCCGATACCGTTTTTTTCCCATCACCCATATCCGATGGCCAATTTTGCATTTTACATGAAAAAATGACAATGATAACAAATATTACAGGTCTGAAATTTAAACAAATATTAAAGGAAGGAGTTCAGTTCCACTCTCGGCCATCTCTGTGTGGAGTTTGCATGTTCCCCCCGTGCATGTGTGGGTTTTCTCCGGGTACTCCGGATTCCTCCCACATTCCAAAAAAATGCTCGGTTAATTGGCGACTCCAAATTGTCTATAGGTATGAATGTGAGTGTGAATGGTTGTTTGTCTATATGTGCCCTGTGATTGGCTGGCAACCAGTCCAGGGTGTACCCCGCCTCTCGCCCGAAGACAGCTGGGATAGTCTCCAGCATCCCCCCGCGACCCTCGTGAGGAAAAGCAGTAGAAAATGAATTAATTAAAGGAAGGAATAAATATTCATTCATGTGCAAAACATTTCTGTCGTAGTTTAAGTTTTATCCAGCATTGATGTGATGACTGCTCTTCCGCAGTGAGACACACCCTCCTCCCCTTCCACACACACAAACACATCACACTGACACAATTTAGTACGATATATAAAACATTTCTCTCATTATTAAAATTTGTGTTGTGCACGCTAAAAGACCTCTGATAAGCATGAATCTGAATGAAACGCCATGGGACTGAATTGCCAACATTGACATTAAACCTGTGTTGGTAACAGCTGTACATATTAGCCTCCAACTCCATCAACAGCTCCCTAATTCCAACGGTAGGCACTTTTAAAGATGAAGCATTCAGCAGCATTCCTGGTTTTCCGACCCACAAACTAAACTATATTTTCAAGCACGTATATTGCATGCTCTTGGCGTTCATGTTTTGCTCTTTCAAAGCAGGTGGCAATATTTCAACTAAGTTTAACTCTTAGAGGCTAATTAAAAGTTGAAAACGTACCCTTGTGATTCACCACTCTTGCAGTGGGGGTGGGGTTCCAACGACTGTGTGTGTTGCAGGGTACACAACAGGCAACACAAAGTTGTCTATAAATCATGCGGCGAAAAAATACATCGGCGAACCCACGTGCGTATCGGCCGATACCGATTCAAGTAAAGAACGCAAATATCGGCCCGATGTATCAGTCGATCCTTACACTGAACTAAATAATGAAGTGATATTTCCCCTACCAAGTACGTATGAACTGCCTCGTTCAAGACGGTTGTACCCAAGGCTCAAAACTGAACCGCATCACATTTTCAGGTCAATTTTAACAACACTGCAGCCAATGACGGAGCCACACAGTCGCATTTACCAGTACATACGTACCTCAAGCCGTAAAATTCTGATGTTATACACCATTGTCTTGGTCGTTGTGGTCCATCGGCTTTCTCTTTTGTGCGACCCATGTGTTTCTCTTTAGCTTAGCAACTCCGCTATAAACAAACGCTGTTATAAAATGGAGCCCGTGGCCCACATCCCACAATCACATGCAAGTATTTCAAGATTGTGCTCTATTTTCCCGTATTTGCTGTTTTTTTTGTGTCACAAGCCAATGAATAATGAGCGGCGGTGCCGTAAATGGCCCCCGAGACGCACTTTGGACAGCCTTGGTTGATGTGAGCGTTAGGTCATATAAAATGTGGAATGTTTCAGCTTGATAAATGAGAGCATTTTATGTGTTTCTGTTGTAGGAGGTGATCACTGGCTTCCTGTACAGCCTCCTCATTCTGGCCTTCTTCCACCAAGTGTTGGACAAGATCGACACCTTTTACATGACCGACCCGTACGCTCCATTGGTAATCTTGGTGTCCCATGTTAGCCTCGGACTCGTGGCCTTCTCCCTGGACTCCTGGAGCACCTCCCGTGGGGACACGGCCCAAGCGCTGGGCACCGGAGCGGGCGCAGCTCTGGCCACCCACGCCAATTATCAGCTGGGGCTGCTGGCGGACCATCCGCTGTCATCTCTGCCTCTCGCCTTGCCTTCGCTCGGCGTGGGGTTGGTGGTTAGCTCCCTGCTACGCTTCGCCATCGGGGTGGCAGTTATCCTGGTCACCAGGATGGTCATGAAAGCAGTGACCATCCCCTTCCTGTGTCGACTGTTCAGGCTGCCCGCTGAGGACGTGAGACAGGCGAGGCAGCACATGGAAGTGGAGCTGCCGTACCGTTACATCGTCTACAGCGTTGTCGGGTTTACCTGCGTGTGTGTGGTGCCTCTCCTCTTCAGGGTCGCAAACCTGGCGTGAGTGCGGCATGCAAACAGTCATGCACTGCTGAAATACAGGGTGTTGTTTCTGCACCACACAAACATATTTTAAGGCTAACTGTGTTGGTATGGTATGGTTTTCCCCCATGAAAAGACCAAAATTACGTGATCCAAATGCAACAGTTTGCATGAATAGCTTTGGCTAGACAGTCTTTCCCTCTGTGAATGGATCATCGTGTTTCTCTTGTTGCTCAAATCTCCTCGTAACAATGCTGCTGTAAAGACGACAGTCAGACGACACCTAACCAACTTTTTGAAAGGCACAAGCACATGAGAACACACTGGAGAAGGAAGGAATCCAGAAACGTGACTGGTTCCCATCCTTCATGGAGTATGAAGAAATAGGGTCCATCGCCAGGAAACAATCAAATGTTTGGTTTATTTACATTTTTATATTAATTTGTAATGGATCTTTTGTATTTTTTAACATCATCCCTATGCTCTGGATAAGCCAAACAATGAATCATGTCAGTGTTATATTAACTCTTGTTTGATGCTAAGATATTAATCTGTGTGCAAAAGTATATTTGAAGTATTGTGGAGTTTCCCTGTTTAAATCTTTATACCTTGAGGCATTACCACTGTTTGTCTACATTACATACCGTCTCTGCTTCCTTTTTTTGTATTGCTTTCTGTGAATTTTCTTGGTTTGTTTGTAAAGTTAAATGCTTTTTGGGGCTGGCGTCTGACATGATGAAATATACAGTATTTTTGATGGGCTATGCCATCTTGATTAAATGTGTAAAAAAGTTTCGAACGGGATATTTTGGCGTTCTTGCACTCAAGTGTATTAAAAAAAATATACCCTCCCTAACTTGTTTGCTTCCACATTTGTTAACAGTTGGAAATAGCGGTTCTGAAGTTCTCGTTGAAGAGCGGGACTTTTATTCTGAAATGCGGAAGTGGAGCATTGATCGTGACAACCAAAGTCTGAAACCACAGGCGATGAAAGTCCTCATCAGGTCCTGCTGTCATACCCTCCTTAACTATTGGGTTTGTTTCCATGATTCTCAGCAAGTGGATATAGTGGTTTTGACGTTTTCTTACGTTCTCTTCTCTGACGACTTTTATTTTTAAATGTCACAACATCCTGTTAATGCGGAAGTGACGCGTTTGTTTATGAGGAATAAGCCAGTCAATAGAGGGAAGAGATGAGAAAGTCTTCACTATACCGGCTGGTCTTAAATGCAAGGACAAGTTTAATGAAAACTATCGTAACGGTAGCTTCACAATTTTCACACATTTCACACATTTTCCCGTCAGTTTTATTCCTGAACGCTGTAAATTCCGTCACTTTAGGCTGCTGTAGTGCAACGACAAAGTTAGCTCGATTGGCATAGTTGTGTTATTTTATGTCTCAGCACAAATGTCTCCCTTAGAAAAGTCAAATGGTAGAAGAACATCACAAAGGTAAGAAATGTCAACGTTGCATTTTATTGCGTCACAATAGACGTTCATTGTGTCATCACAATGGTGTTGAGTTCCTAATCTCTTATGTTTGCCATTTCAATGAAGACCAAAATTGGACTGGAAGTTCGTTCAGAGGTTCTGCAGCATCCAGAAGGTTCTGTTTCCTTCATGGAGCAACAAGAGTGTTCTCATGTTTGGGACTCTTCTTGGAATCACATTAGTTGGTAAATTGCAACACACACACACACACACACACACACACAGCAAACCCGGAAGTACGTTGCACGTGAAAGTTGAAAGTCTGCAAGCTTATATTATTCGCAAGCTAATAGTGAATATATATCATATTAACATTTCTAATATGAATTTTATCCACGTAATTCAGCCGCTTATGTCACTAACCCGTCGTCTGAAACATTTAATTCATGAGGAAAAAGTAATGATTTTACAAGATTTGTTTATGTAGATAAAGTCGTAATACGAGAAAAAACGTGAAATGTTTTGAGTTTTCACATTTATTAAATAAAAATGTCCAAACTTTCATTTAAATTGTATTTAAAATATTATAAATATATAAATATTGTATTTAAAATATAGCCTGTAAATAGTTAAATTTTTTTACATTTTCATTTGAAATTCCAAAAGTAAAATATTTCATAAAAATGAAATTTCACTATTCCATGAGAAATATTACACATTTATGCTCAAATATTTTTCTTTGTTTTCTGCATGCTCCATACTTTAATTATATAATTTTCCTGACATAATAATTAAAAAAATGAATATTTAATGTCTGAACCATTTATGTTGCTTTGGGTTTAGTTTACCTGGTTTATTTTGAGTAATCGTGGAGTGCTATAGTTGGTTGACAGCATGGAGGTATTGCTTTTTGTGCAGGAAGTGATGGAAGTGCATGGAATTAGGGTGACAGGAGGTCACACCGTTGCTGTGATGTCACCCTTTATGCTACTCACAGCCACTGGGGGGCACATGTGCATGATAATGATTGCCATGATAAACTGATGCTGTCAGCATAATCCCCCTTCATTAGGACGCATTCTCTTTTGTGTCATTGTGCAACTTCACTCCTGATAGCAAAGTGACTTGTCTGCATCTGACCTTTAACTCACACCATTGCCTGATTTTCTATTTTTTTTACGAGGTGCTAACACATGTTGTTTTTTTTTTTTTTGTTTCTCCTCTCACCAGAGCAGCTGATCATTTACCAGGTGGGTGTCCTTCCTAGTCGCTTCTACAATGTGCTGGCTGACAAGGACAGCAAAGGCTTCAAGAGCCTGCTGCTCACCGCCATGGTGGTCATTGTGCTTAACTCCTTTGTAAGTCTGTGGATCCACTACACAGTACAATAAAATCGACAAAATAACCATCCTACACATTGACTTTAACAGTTGAAAAGCTTGGACCAGTACGTTTCCAACCTGATGTACATCAGCTGGAGGAAGACGCTAACGGAGAGCCTCCACACGGCTTACTTCCAGGGACGAGTCTACTACACACTCAACGTGCTCCGAGAGGACATAGATAACCCGTAAGCTGGCCGTATTCACATGGCCGATATTAGTAGTGTTGCTGACGAAGAGGTGTGCCTGTTTTCCCGCACAGTGACCAGAGGATCAGTCAGGATGCGGAGAGGCTATGCAAGCAGATGAGCACCATGGCCAGTCGACTGCTTGTGTCGCCTTTCACGCTGGCTTACTACACCTACCACTGCTTCTACAGGTATTGTTTACATGTATACACTCTCTATTTTATCATATTTAGTCATTTTCTATTCACTGGTTGATGTAAACTACAATATCTGTGAAAAATATGATGCATTAAAGTTCCATATTGCAGTGATACTAACAATGTATTTGCTTGTTGTAGTCCAACAATTAATATAATAAAATAATATAAGCGATAATGATAAGAATAAAAATGTGATACTAATAGAAATATATTTGCAGTAAATGAATATATAAAAGATATACATAAGTGTCATCTCACTATGTGGCATTTATTTGGCCAGTCTTGCACTTCTTAGTGACTTCATATCATTTTATTAACATTCATTTACAGAAGCGGTGTCCAAAGTGCGGCCTGGGGACCATTTGCAGCCCTAGGATGTTTTTTTATAGGCCCTCTGCACGTTCTAAAAATACAATTAAACAAGAAAACTAAAAAACAACAGCAAAAATTTGAAAAAAAGTAGTAATTTTACAAGAATAAAGATGAAAATAGCAAAAAGTTGAAAATTAAAGGAAAAAAAAGTATAATATGCACGATAATAAAGTCAAAATATTATGGAAATGAAGTTATAATGTGATGAGAAAAAATGTGCAAGAAGAATGAATAATATAATAAATAAAAGCCTAATGTAAGGAGAGAAAATTCAAACTAGCTTCAAGCTTTGTCAACTATTTCACAAAGTATATACATATATATATATATATATATATATATATATATATATATATATGTGTATACAAGTGGTTAGCGCACAGGCCACACGGCTAGGAGACCTAGGTTCGATTCCACGTTTGGGCATCTCTGGCTTCCTCCAACATCCCAAAAGCATGCATGTTAGGTTCATTAATTGGCGACTCCAAATTGTCCATAGGTATGAATGTGAGTATGCCCTGTGATTGGCAGACCAGGCCCAAAGACAGCTGGGATAGGCTCCAGCATGCCCACAACCCTAGTGAGGATAAGCCGTATAGAAGATGGATTGATAGATAAAAAGGTCTAAATATAAAAATGTGAAAGTGACCCCACATTCTTTGATTTATCGTTTTGATTGACAGTATAAACCCTGCCTTTTGTTTGACATGGTCACATATTGTTGTTTTAGTGTGTGATGATAATGTATATACTGTATAATATTGCAGCACAGGTTGGATGGGTCCAGTGATTATCTTTGGCTACTTTGTGCTGGGGACCGTGGCCAATAAGATCCTGATGGGGCCCATTGTGTCCACACTGTTTGAACAAGAAAAACTGGAGGGAGACTTCAGGTATGTACTGCACATGTACGTGCGCATTACCATGGTACTGTGTTTTCTATTTGAGGAAGCAGATCTACTACTTAAAAGGGCCTGCCTTGTGTAGTTTTATTCACACTGACTGCCTCCATCTCCCCACCCATATTGGACAGGATGCATCTGTGCAATTTTGGCGTTTTTCGGAAATAACACAGGATGTGGAGGTCATTTATGAAGGAGAGCTGTACTTCCACTTCCATACAAGGAGGGGTCAAAAGTATTCCATACTTTTGCTCTTTGGATCGGATTAAATATGCAATTTAAACAAAAAGAGTGTTTTGGACAAACAATGCAATCCCAGCATGATCTTTTCTTGTGCACAGATTCAAACACATGCAGATTCGAGTCAACGCTGAGTCGGCGGCCTTTTACAGGTAAGACACACCAGGACTGCTAGATCATCAAAACAATCTACTGACCCATTCCAAAGTCAAAAAGGCCTCTGAAGTCGCACCAATGTCGAAGACATGTCAATCAACCTCATTACACCATTACTAAAAAAAAAGAGCTTGCCTATGTTGACTTAGATGTACATCGTCATGACATAACATTCATTATAGTGAAATAATTGCTCTGTTTATGTCAATGTGTTGTACGGTAGCTACTATCTGGACTAAATGTGTGCGTTTTAGAGCTGGTAAAGTGGAGCACATGAGGACCAACAGACGCCTGCAGTCTCTGCTGAAAACACAGCAAAGTTTAATAAACAAAGAGCTGTGGCTTTACAGTAAGAACACACACACACACACACACAGTGTCAGACACACCACTTAAAGGCACCACCTTATATTTATATATGTTATCTATCCCGTCCCAGTTGGGGTGAACACCTTTGATTATCTGGGCGGCTTCCTCAGCTACATCATCATCGGCATTCCCATTTTCGGCGGGATCTACGACTCTCTGTCGCCTGGAGAGCTGAGCGCTCTTATCAGCAGGGTAGGGCTTCCTCTGTTTCTACCACGGGTGTCCACACGTATTCCAACTGGAAAGTGAAAGGATATGGGGAGCCACTTTAAATATGTTAATAGCAATCCCAAAATCTTGGATTTGTGTTGTAGCTGACAAAGCAAATGTCTAATTATTAATTAAAACTCATTTCAATTGTAAAGTATGAGTTGAAACTAGTGCCTTGTCTGTTTTCACAGTCAAGATAAGGCGCTTGAACGCCTCTTAAAATACTCATGAATACTAATGTTTAGTTACGCCATGATGCCTTGCAGCCACTAGGTGGCAGCACACGCTTGTTCTAACAAAGCAAAGAGAGAATGAGATATTACTCTCGTATTACCTATGTCCATAAAAACTGCATGTACAGTATTATATCAGCAGGTACTGCTTCTTTGTTTGGTATTTTACCAGCCGTGTCCTCTGTTCCGTCCTTGTCCACACGCAGAACGCCTTTGTGTGCATCTACCTGATAAATGGCTTCACCCAGCTAATAGACCTGTCCACCACACTGTCAGACGTAGCAGGCTACACCCACAGGTTAGCGCTCTGCATGCTTAAACTCAACCACCGTCTCCTCCTCCTTCGCACGCTCCCTCATGTGTGTTTGTCTCAGGATTGGAGAGCTGAGGGAGGTGATGGATGACATCCTACGCGAGCAGTGCGACTACGACCCGGCATCAGGGGAAAGCTACGACTTTGACAGGTCTGTGTGGAAGGAGCAGGCACACGCACACACTCGTGGGAAATGCGTGAATCTTAACTACTCGCAGGCTTGTAGACTGTGTGAGTGTACAATTTGCTGCCGATGCAAATGATTGAAGGTTTGATTGAAGGTTTGACACCAGTATGACAGGGCATGGGACAAGGGAGCACTACATCCATCACTTTAGTTTCACATGTCCATGCAGTGACTTCAATGTCCATGGGGGCCCTGTGGACACGGCCTTCATCCTGGACCACCTCACCTTCAAATCCCCGTATTCAGACCAGCAGTTGGTGGAGGACCTGAGCCTGACTATTCGAGAAGGAGCACATCTGCTGGTGGTGGGTAACACCGGAACCGGCAAGACGTCCCTACTTCGGGTCCTTAACAGATTATGGGAGGCAGAGAGCGGTGAGCTCACACATGCATCATAAAGAACTGAACGACAGTCAAGTTGGACAAATGTGCGTTTATGCTTTGCTTCATCAGGTTTTGTCCAAATGACCACATGCTTTGGGCCCAGAGGAACCCTCTTCCTGCCCCAGAAACCTTACCTGACTGATGGCACGCTACGTGAACAGGTCGCTACTCACCACTTCCTCTCTAGAATGCATTCTAATAACCATGAAGTCTTACTAAAATAAAAAGCCTGAACTCCCAACAGGTCATCTACCCTCTGAAGGATATTTACCCAGCATCAGGTATCAACATCACATCACTATACATAATTGCTAATATACTATTGTATATTGCTATGTTAAGCATTGAAGATTCCTATTCAATGATGATGATACTGTTTTTTTTTCATCTCAGGATCTGTGGATGATGAAAGGATAATCAAGTTCCTTCAGCTGGCAGGGGTGGTGAGGTTTACATTTTACATAATCCAAAGATGTTGGACACACTTATTTGTTCACTTTCAGAATGTTTTCCAATGGGAAATAATGGCATAAATCTTGGCATAAATAAGCATCTTAGCATAAATAAAGTCTTATGAAGCATAATACGTCCGATTAAGGCTATATGAATTTGGAAAACAATCCATTCCTGTGTGATTAATTTCTATGAATTTTTTTTTGTATTTAAATTGTTCTTTCTTATAGGCTAAACTTGCTAAATATATATAATATATATATATATAATTATATATATATATATATATTATAATTATAAGCCACAAATATATATATATATATATATATGTATATGTATATGTATATGTATATGTATATGTATATGTATATATATATGTATATGTATATGTATATATATATATATATATATGTATATATATATATATATATATATATATATATATAGTTTTATTTATATATATATTTTTTATATATATTTTATATATGTATAAAAACATGCTAGGTTAATTGGTGACTCCAAATTGTCCATAGGTATGAATGTGAGTGTGAATGGTTGTTTGTCTATATGTGCCCTGTGATTGGCTGGTGACCAGTCCAGGGTGTACCCCGCCTATATATAAAATATATATATATATATATATATATATATATATATATATATATATATATATATATTTTCTTCCCATTTCTATGGTTATCGCAAATTTCCTCTGTGGGAGGATTTGATGGTTTTACAACTGTGGGTGGATGTGAGTGTGTGAAAATGTTTCCTTCAATCATCATGTTCTTGTGTAAATGCCATCCATCCATCCACTTTCCTCCGCTTATTTGAGTTTAATTTGTTTGTTTTTGTTTCTGTTATGTAGTCTAGTCTGATGAAGCGAACAGGTGGGCTGGATGAAATAGTCGACTGGAATTGGTAAGAGACATTTTGTCCACACATCATTGTCTTCTCCATACATTCTCATGAGTTTGTGTCTGCAGGTACGATGTCCTGTCTCCAGGTGAGATGCAGCGTCTTTGCTTCGCTCGCCTTTTCTACCTGCAGCCCAAATACGCAGGTGTGTTGAATTCCACAGTGAAAAAAAACCCTCATCTTTAAACAAAAGTCTTGTATTATCCATGTTTTTTTTTGTTCTTGGCCTGATGGTGACAGTCTTGGACGAAGCCACAAGTGCTTTGACTGAGGAGGCAGAGTCTCAGCTGTATCGCATCTGCAAGCAGTTGGGCATGACACTTATCAGTGTGGGACACCGCAGCAGTCTGGAGAAGGTGAGGACAATAATTAATACTCTTGTTCAAATGCTCATTTATTTTGGTTTTTTGTTAGCTTCTGTATACATTTTTCACAGTGTGTGTGTGTGTGTGTGTGTGTGTGTGTGTATATGCATGTATTTAGGTAGGTAGGTGTGTGTGTTTGCATGTATTTTGGTCTATGTATTTAGGTACATACGTATGTATATACTGTATGTGTGTATATATTGTGTGTGTGTGTGTGTATGTATATATATATATATATATATATATATACTGGCATTTTCTGCTGTTTTTGGATGCTTCTCAGGCCCCTGGTTAGTGTGTGTGAGGTTTCCCCTGTTTTTTTGACCAGAAAAGTGCATTAGAAGCAAGTTGAAAAAAACAGAAAAAAACGACATACTAACCCCTTATGATTTTTGTCAAAAATCAGCTCCCTCAAACACTGGCGTTTTCTGCCGTTTTTGGGTGCTTTTGGGGCCCTCGTTGAGTGTGTGTGTTAGGTTTCCCCTGTTTTTTTGACCAGAAAAGTACATTAGAAGCAAGTTGAAAAAAACAGAAAAAAACGACATACTAACCCCTTATGATTTTTGTCAAAAATCAGCTCCCTCAAACACTGGCGTTTTCTGCTGTTTTTGGGTGCTTTTGGGGCCCTCGTTGAGTGTGTGTATTAGGTTTCCCCCGTTTTTTTGACCAGAAAAGTGCATTAGAAGCAAGTTGAAAAAAACAGAAAAAAACGACATACTAACCCCTTATGATTTTTGTCAAAAATCAGCTCCCTCAAACACTGCCGTTTTCTGCCGCTTTTGGGGCCCTCGTTGAGTGTGTGTGTTAGGTTTCCCCTGTTTTTTTGACCAGAAAAGTGCATTAGAAGCAAGTTGAAAAAAACAGAAAAAAACGACATACTAACCCCTTATGATTTTTGTCAAAAATCAGCTCCCTCAAACACTGGCGTTTTCTGCCGTTTTTGGGTGCTTTTGGGGCCCTCGTTGAGTGTGTGTTAGGTTTCCCCCGTTTTTTTGACCAGAAAAGTGCATTAGAAGCAAGTTGAAAAAAACAGAAAAAAACGACATACTAACCCCTTATGATTTTTGTCAAAAATCAGCTCCCTCAAACACTGGCGTTTTCTGCCGTTTTTGGGTGCTTTTGGGGCCCTCGTTGAGTGTGTGTGTTAGGTTTCCCCCGTTTTTTTGACCAGAAAAGTGCATTAGAAGCAAGTTGAAAAAAACAGAAAAAAACGACATAGTAACCCCTTATGATTTTTGTCAAAAATCAGCTCCCTCAAACACTGGCGTTTTCTGCCGTTTTTGGGTGCTTTTGGGGCCCTCGTTGAGTGTGTGTTAGGTTTCCCCCGTTTTTTTGACCAGAAAAGTGCATTAGAAGCAAGTTGAAAAAAACAGAAAAAAACGACATACTAACCCCTTATGATTTTTGTCAAAAATCAGCTCCCTCAAACACTGGCGTTTTCTGCCGTTTTTGGGTGCTTTTGGGGCCCTCGTTGAGTGTGTGTTAGGTTTCCCCTGTTTTTTTTACCAGAAAAGTGCATTAGAAGCAAGTTGAAAAAAACAGAAAAAAACGACATACTAACCCCTTATGATTTTTGTCAAAAATCAGCTCCCTCAAACACTGGCGTTTTCTGCCGTTTTTGGGTGCTTTTGGGGCCCTCGTTGAGTGTGTGTGTTAGGTTTCCCCTGTTTTTTTGACCAGAAAAGTGCATTAGAAGCAAGTTGAAAAAAACAGAAAAAAACGACATACTAACCCCTTATGATTTTTGTCAAAAATCAGCTCCCTCAAACACTGGCGTTTTCTGCCGTTTTTGGATGCTTTTGGGGCCCTCGTTGAGTGTGTGTTAGGTTTCCCCCGTTTTTTTGACCAGAAAAGTGCATTAGAAGCAAGTTGAAAAAAACAGAAAAAAACGACATACTAACCCCTTATGATTTTTGTCAAAAATCAGCTCCCTCAAACACTGGCGTTTTCTGCCGTTTTTGGGTGCTTTTGGGGCCCTCGTTGAGTGTGTGTTAGGTTTCCCCTGTTTTTTTGACCAGAAAAGTGCATTAGAAGCAAGTTGAAAAAAACAGAAAAAAACGACATACTAACCCCTTATGATTTTTGTCAAAAATCAGCTCCCTCAAACACTGGCGTTTTCTGCCGTTTTTGGGTGCTTTTGGGGCCCTCGTTGAGTGTGTGTGTTAGGTTTCCCCCGTTTTTTTGACCAGAAAAGTGCATTAGAAGCAAGTTGAAAAAAACAGAAAAAAACGACATACTAACCCCTTATGATTTTTGTCAAAAATCAGCTCCCTCAAACACTGGCGTTTTCTGCCGTTTTTGGGTGCTTTTGGGGCCCTCGGTGAGTGTGTGTTAGGTTTCCCCTGTTTTTTTTGACCAGAAAAGTGCATTAGAAGCAAGTTGAAAAAAAACAGAAAAAAACGACATACTAACCCCTTATGATTTTTGTCAAAAATCAGCTCCCTCAAACACTGGCGTTTTCTGCCGTTTTTGGGTGCTTTTGGGGCCCTCGTTGAGTGTGTGTTAGGTTTCCCCCGTTTTTTTGACCAGAAAAGTGCATTAGAAGCAAGTTGAAAAAAACAGAAAAAAACGACATACTAACCCCTTATGATTTTTGTCAAAAATCAGCTCCCTCAAACACTGGCGTTTTCTGCCGTTTTTGGGTGCGTTTGGGGCCCTCATTGAGTGTGTGTATTAGGTTTCCCCCGTTTTTTTTACCAGAAAAGTGTATTAGAAGCAAGTTGAAAAAAACGGAAAAAAACGACATAGTAACCCCTTATGATTTTTGTCAAAAATCAGCTCCCTCAAACACTGGCGTTTTCTGCCGTTTTTGGGTGCGTTTGGGGCCCTCATTGAGTGTGTGTATTAGGTTTCCCCCGTTTTTTTGACCAGAAAAGTGTATTAGAAGCAAGTTGAAAAAAACGGAAAAAAAACGACATACTAACCCCTTATGATTTTTGTCAAAAATCAGCTCCCTCAAACACTGGCGTTTTCTGCCGTTTTTGGGTGCTTTTGGGGCCCTCGTTGAGTGTGTGTTAGGTTTCCCCCGTTTTTTTGACCAGAAAAGTGCATTAGAAGCAAGTTGAAAAAAACAGAAAAAAACGACATACTAACCCCTTATGATTTTTGTCAAAAATCAGCTCCCTCAAACACTGGCGTTTTCTGCCGTTTTTGGGTGCTTTTGGGGCCCTCGTTGAGTGTGTGTTAGGTTTCCCCCGTTTTTTTGACCAGAAAAGTGCATTAGAAGCAAGTTGAAAAAAACAGAAAAAAACGACATACTAACCCCTTATGATTTTTGTCAAAAATCAGCTCCCTCAAACACTGGCGTTTTCTGCCGTTTTTGGGTGCTTTTGGGGCCCTCGTTGAGTGTGTGTTAGGTTTCCCCTGTTTTTTTGACCAGAAAAGTGCATTAGAAGCAAGTTGAAAAAAACAGAAAAAAACGACATACTAACCCCTTATGATTTTTGTCAAAAATCAGCTCCCTCAAACACTGGCGTTTTCTGCCGTTTTTGGGTGCTTTTGGGGCCCTCGTTGAGTGTGTGTGTTAGGTTTCCCCCGTTTTTTTGACCAGAAAAGTGCATTAGAAGCAAGTTGAAAAAAACAGAAAAAAACGACATACTAACCCCTTATGATTTTTGTCAAAAATCAGCTCCCTCAAACACTGGCGTTTTCTGCCGTTTTTGGGTGCTTTTGGGGCCCTCGGTGAGTGTGTGTTAGGTTTCCCCTGTTTTTTTGACCAGAAAAGTGCATTAGAAGCAAGTTGAAAAAAACAGAAAAAAACGACATACTAACCCCTCATGATTTTTGTCAAAAATCAGCTCCCTCAAACACTGGCGTTTTCTGCCGTTTTTGGGTGCTTTTGGGGCCCTCGTTGAGTGTGTGTTAGGTTTCCCCCGTTTTTTTGACCAGAAAAGTGCATTAGAAGCAAGTTGAAAAAAACAGAAAAAAACGACATACTAACCCCTTATGATTTTTGTCAAAAATCAGCTCCCTCAAACACTGGCGTTTTCTGCCGTTTTTGGGTGCTTTTGGGGCCCTCGTTGAGTGTGTGTTAGGTTTCCCCCGTTTTTTTGACCAGAAAAGTGCATTAGAAGCAAGTTGAAAAAAACAGAAAAAAACGACATAGTAACCCCTTATGATTTTTGTCAAAAATCAGCTCCCTCAAACACTGGCGTTTTCTGCCGTTTTTGGGTGCGTTTGGGGCCCTCATTGAGTGTGTGTATTAGGTTTCCCCCGTTTTTTTGACCAGAAAAGTGTATTAGAAGCAAGTTGAAAAAAACGGAAAAAAACGACATACTAACCCCTTATGATTTTTGTCAAAAATCAGCTCCCTCAAACACTGGCGTTTTCTGCCGTTTTTGGGTGCTTTTGGGGCCCTCGTTGAGTGTGTGTTAGGTTTCCCCCGTTTTTTTGACCAGAAAAGTGCATTAGAAGCAAGTTGAAAAAAACAGAAAAAAACGACATACTAACCCCTTATGATTTTTGTCAAAAATCAGCTCCCTCAAACACTGGCGTTTTCTGCCGTTTTTGGGTGCTTTTGGGGCCCTCGTTGAGTGTGTGTGTTAGGTTTCCCCCGTTTTTTTGACCAGAAAAGTGCATTAGAAGCAAGTTGAAAAAAACAGAAAAAAACGACAAAATAACCCCTTATGATTTTTGTCAAAAATCAGCTCCCTCAAACACTGGCGTTTTCTGCCGTTTTTGGGTGCTTTTGGGGCCCTCGGTGAGTGTGTGTTAGGTTTCCCCTGTTTTTTTTGACCAGAAAAGTGCATTAGAAGCAAGTTGAAAAAAAAACAGAAAAAAACGACATACTAACCCCTTATGATTTTTGTCAAAAATCAGCTCCCTCAAACACTGGCGTTTTCTGCCGTTTTTGGGTGCTTTTGGGGCCCTCGTTGAGTGTGTGTTAGGTTTCCCCCGTTTTTTTGACCAGAAAAGTGCATTAGAAGCAAGTTGAAAAAAACAGAAAAAAACGACATACTAACCCCTTATGATTTTTGTCAAAAATCAGCTCCCTCAAACACTGGCGTTTTCTGCCGTTTTTGGGTGCGTTTGGGGCCCTCATTGAGTGTGTGTTAGGTTTCCCCCGTTTTTTTTACCAGAAAAGTGTATTAGAAGCAAGTTGAAAAAAACGGAAAAAAACGACATACTAACCCCTTATGATTTTTGTCAAAAATCAGCTCCCTCAAACACTGGCGTTTTCTGCCGTTTTTGGGTGCTTTTGGGGCCCTCGTTGAGTGTGTGTTAGGTTTCCCCCGTTTTTTTGACCAGAAAAGTGCATTAGAAGCAAGTTGAAAAAAACAGAAAAAAACGACATACTAACCCCTTATGATTTTTGTCAAAAATCAGCTCCCTCAAACACTGGCGTTTTCTGCCGTTTTTGGGTGCTTTTGGGGCCCTCGTTGAGTGTGTGTTAGGTTTCCCCCGTTTTTTTGACCAGAAAAGTGCATTAGAAGCAAGTTGAAAAAAACAGAAAAAAACGACATACTAACCCCTTATGATTTTTGTCAAAAATCAGCTCCCTCAAACACTGGCGTTTTCTGCCGTTTTTGGGTGCTTTTGGGGCCCTCGTTGAGTGTGTGTTAGGTTTCCCCTGTTTTTTTGACCAGAAAAGTGCATTAGAAGCAAGTTGAAAAAAACAGAAAAAAGACATACTAACCCCTTATGATTTTTGTCAAAAATCAGCTCCCTCAAACACTGGCGTTTTCTGCCGTTTTTGGGTGCTTTTGGGGCCCTCGTTGAGTGTGTGTTAGGTTTCCCCCGTTTTTTTGACCAGAAAAGTGCATTAGAAGCAAGTTGAAAAAAACAGAAAAAAACGACATACTAACCCCTTATGATTTTTGTCAAAAATCAGCTCCCTCAAACACTGGCGTTTTCTGCCGTTTTTGGGTGCTTTTGGGGCCCTCGGTGAGTGTGTGTTAGGTTTCCCCTGTTTTTTTGACCAGAAAAGTGCATTAGAAGCAAGTTGAAAAAAACAGAAAAAAACGACATACTAACCCCTTATGATTTTTGTCAAAAATCAGCTCCCTCAAACACTGGCGTTTTCTGCCGTTTTTGGGTGCTTTTGGGGCCCTCGTTGAGTGTGTGTGTTAGGTTTCCCCCGTTTTTTTGACCAGAAAAGTGCATTAGAAGCAAGTTGAAAAAAACAGAAAAAAACGACATACTAACCCCTTATGATTTTTGTCAAAAATCAGCTCCCTCAAACACTGGCGTTTTCTGCCGTTTTTGGGTGCTTTTGGGGCCCTCGTTGAGTGTGTGTTAGGTTTCCCCCGTTTTTTTGACCAGAAAAGTGCATTAGAAGCAAGTTGAAAAAAACAGAAAAAAACGACATAGTAACCCCTTATGATTTTTGTCAAAAATCAGCTCCCTCAAACACTGGCGTTTTCTGCCGTTTTTGGGTGCGTTTGGGGCCCTCATTGAGTGTGTGTATTAGGTTTCCCCCGTTTTTTTGACCAGAAAAGTGTATTAGAAGCAAGTTGAAAAAAACGGAAAAAAACGACATACTAACCCCTTATGATTTTTGTCAAAAATCAGCTCCCTCAAACACTGGCGTTTTCTGCCGTTTTTGGGTGCTTTTGGGGCCCTCGTTGAGTGTGTGTGTTAGGTTTCCCCCGTTTTTTTGACCAGAAAAGTGCATTAGAAACAAGTTGAAAAAAACAGAAAAAAACGACATACTAACCCCTTATGATTTTTGTCAAAAATCAGCTCCCTCAAACACTGGCGTTTTCTGCCGTTTTTGGGTGCTTTTGGGGCCCTCGTTGAGTGTGTGTTAGGTTTCCCTGTTTTTTTTGACCAGAAAAGTGCATTAGAAGCAAGTTGAAAAAAACAGAAAAAAACGACATACTAACCCCTTATGATTTTTGTCAAAAATCAGCTCCCTCAAACACTGGCGTTTTCTGCCGCTTTTGGGTGCTTGGGCCCTCGTTGAGTGTGTGTGTTAGGTTTCCCCCGTTTTTTTGACCAGAAAAGTGCATTAGAAGCAAGTTGAAAAAAACAGAAAAAAACGACATACTAACCCCTTATGATTTTTGTCAAAAATCAGCTCCCTCAAACACTGGCGTTTTCTGCCGTTTTTGGGTGCTTTTGGGGCCCTCGTTGAGTGTGTGTTAGGTTTCCCCCGTTTTTTTGACCAGAAAAGTGCATTAGAAGCAAGTTGAAAAAAACAGAAAAAAACGACATACTAACCCCTTATGATTTTTGTCAAAAATCAGCTCCCTCAAACACTGGCGTTTTCTGCCGTTTTTGGGTGCTTTTGGGGCCCTCGTTGAGTGTGTGTTAGGTTTCCCCCGTTTTTTTGACCAGAAAAGTGCATTAGAAGCAAGTTGAAAAAAACAGAAAAAAACGACATACTAACCCCTTATGATTTTTGTCAAAAATCAGCTCCCTCAAACACTGGCGTTTTCTGCCGTTTTTGGGTGCTTTTGGGGCCCTCGTTGAGTGTGTGTTAGGTTTCCCCTGTTTTTTTGACCAGAAAAGTGCATTAGAAGCAAGTTGAAAAAAACAGAAAAAAACGACATACTAACCCCTTATGATTTTTGTCAAAAATCAGCTCCCTCAAACACTGGCGTTTTCTGCCGTTTTTGGGTGCTTTTGGGGCCCTCGTTGAGTGTGTGTGTTAGGTTTCCCCCGTTTTTTTGACCAGAAAAGTGCATTAGAAGCAAGTTGAAAAAAACAGAAAAAAACGACATACTAACCCCTTATGATTTTTGTCAAAAATCAGCTCCCTCAAACACTGGCGTTTTCTGCCGTTTTTGGGTGCTTTTGGGGCCCTCGGTGAGTGTGTGTTAGGTTTCCCCTGTTTTTTTGACCAGAAAAGTGCATTAGAAGCAAGTTGAAAAAAACAGAAAAAAACGACATACTAACCCCTTATGATTTTTGTCAAAAATCAGCTCCCTCAAACACTGGCGTTTTCTGCCGTTTTTGGGTGCTTTTGGGGCCCTCGTTGAGTGTGTGTTAGGTTTCCCCCGTTTTTTTGACCAGAAAAGTGCATTAGAAGCAAGTTGAAAAAAACAGAAAAAAACGACATACTAACCCCTTATGATTTTTGTCAAAAATCAGCTCCCTCAAACACTGGCGTTTTCTGCCGTTTTTGGGTGCTTTTGGGGCCCTCGTTGAGTGTGTGTTAGGTTTCCCCCGTTTTTTTGACCAGAAAAGTGCATTAGAAGCAAGTTGAAAAAAACAGAAAAAAACGACATAGTAACCCCTTATGATTTTTGTCAAAAATCAGCTCCCTCAAACACTGGCGTTTTCTGCCGTTTTTGGGTGCTTTTGGGGCCCTCGTTGAGTGTGTGTTAGGTTTCCCCCGTTTTTTTGACCAGAAAAGTGCATTAGAAGCAAGTTGAAAAAAACAGAAAAAAACGACATACTAACCCCTTATGATTTTTGTCAAAAATCAGCTCCCTCAAACACTGGCGTTTTCTGCCGTTTTTGGGTGCTTTTGGGGCCCTCGTTGAGTGTGTGTTAGGTTTCCCCCGTTTTTTTGACCAGAAAAGTGCATTAGAAGCAAGTTGAAAAAAACAGAAAAAAACGACATACTAACCCCTTATGATTTTTGTCAAAAATCAGCTCCCTCAAACACTGGCGTTTTCTGCCGTTTTTGGGTGCTTTTGGGGCCCTCGTTGAGTGTGTGTTAGGTTTCCCCCGTTTTTTTGACCAGAAAAGTGCATTAGAAGCAAGTTGAAAAAAACAGAAAAAAACGACATAGTAACCCCTTATGATTTTTGTCAAAAATCAGCTCCCTCAAACACTGGCGTTTTCTGCCGTTTTTGGGTGCTTTTGGGGCCCTCGTTGAGTGTGTGTTAGGTTTCCCCCGTTTTTTTGACCAGAAAAGTGCATTAGAAGCAAGTTGAAAAAAACAGAAAAAAACGACATACTAACCCCTTATGATTTTTGTCAAAAATCAGCTCCCTCAAACACTGGCGTTTTCTGCCGTTTTTGGGTGCTTTTGGGGCCCTCGTTGAGTGTGTGTTAGGTTTCCCCTGTTTTTTTTACCAGAAAAGTGCATTAGAAGCAAGTTGAAAAAAACAGAAAAAAACGACATACTAACCCCTTATGATTTTTGTCAAAAATCAGCTCCCTCAAACACTGGCGTTTTCTGCCGTTTTTGGGTGCTTTTGGGGCCCTCGTTGAGTGTGTGTGTTAGGTTTCCCCTGTTTTTTTGACCAGAAAAGTGCATTAGAAGCAAGTTGAAAAAAACAGAAAAAAACGACATACTAACCCCTTATGATTTTTGTCAAAAATCAGCTCCCTCAAACACTGGCGTTTTCTGCCGTTTTTGGATGCTTTTGGGGCCCTCGTTGAGTGTGTGTTAGGTTTCCCCCGTTTTTTTGACCAGAAAAGTGCATTAGAAGCAAGTTGAAAAAAACAGAAAAAAACGACATACTAACCCCTTATGATTTTTGTCAAAAATCAGCTCCCTCAAACACTGGCGTTTTCTGCCGTTTTTGGGTGCTTTTGGGGCCCTCGTTGAGTGTGTGTTAGGTTTCCCCTGTTTTTTTGACCAGAAAAGTGCATTAGAAGCAAGTTGAAAAAAACAGAAAAAAACGACATACTAACCCCTTATGATTTTTGTCAAAAATCAGCTCCCTCAAACACTGGCGTTTTCTGCCGTTTTTGGGTGCTTTTGGGGCCCTCGTTGAGTGTGTGTGTTAGGTTTCCCCCGTTTTTTTGACCAGAAAAGTGCATTAGAAGCAAGTTGAAAAAAACAGAAAAAAACGACATACTAACCCCTTATGATTTTTGTCAAAAATCAGCTCCCTCAAACACTGGCGTTTTCTGCCGTTTTTGGGTGCTTTTGGGGCCCTCGGTGAGTGTGTGTTAGGTTTCCCCTGTTTTTTTTGACCAGAAAAGTGCATTAGAAGCAAGTTGAAAAAAAACAGAAAAAAACGACATACTAACCCCTTATGATTTTTGTCAAAAATCAGCTCCCTCAAACACTGGCGTTTTCTGCCGTTTTTGGGTGCTTTTGGGGCCCTCGTTGAGTGTGTGTTAGGTTTCCCCCGTTTTTTTGACCAGAAAAGTGCATTAGAAGCAAGTTGAAAAAAACAGAAAAAAACGACATACTAACCCCTTATGATTTTTGTCAAAAATCAGCTCCCTCAAACACTGGCGTTTTCTGCCGTTTTTGGGTGCGTTTGGGGCCCTCATTGAGTGTGTGTATTAGGTTTCCCCCGTTTTTTTTACCAGAAAAGTGTATTAGAAGCAAGTTGAAAAAAACGGAAAAAAACGACATAGTAACCCCTTATGATTTTTGTCAAAAATCAGCTCCCTCAAACACTGGCGTTTTCTGCCGTTTTTGGGTGCGTTTGGGGCCCTCATTGAGTGTGTGTATTAGGTTTCCCCCGTTTTTTTGACCAGAAAAGTGTATTAGAAGCAAGTTGAAAAAAACGGAAAAAAAACGACATACTAACCCCTTATGATTTTTGTCAAAAATCAGCTCCCTCAAACACTGGCGTTTTCTGCCGTTTTTGGGTGCTTTTGGGGCCCTCGTTGAGTGTGTGTTAGGTTTCCCCCGTTTTTTTGACCAGAAAAGTGCATTAGAAGCAAGTTGAAAAAAACAGAAAAAAACGACATACTAACCCCTTATGATTTTTGTCAAAAATCAGCTCCCTCAAACACTGGCGTTTTCTGCCGTTTTTGGGTGCTTTTGGGGCCCTCGTTGAGTGTGTGTTAGGTTTCCCCCGTTTTTTTGACCAGAAAAGTGCATTAGAAGCAAGTTGAAAAAAACAGAAAAAAACGACATACTAACCCCTTATGATTTTTGTCAAAAATCAGCTCCCTCAAACACTGGCGTTTTCTGCCGTTTTTGGGTGCTTTTGGGGCCCTCGTTGAGTGTGTGTTAGGTTTCCCCTGTTTTTTTGACCAGAAAAGTGCATTAGAAGCAAGTTGAAAAAAACAGAAAAAAACGACATACTAACCCCTTATGATTTTTGTCAAAAATCAGCTCCCTCAAACACTGGCGTTTTCTGCCGTTTTTGGGTGCTTTTGGGGCCCTCGTTGAGTGTGTGTGTTAGGTTTCCCCCGTTTTTTTGACCAGAAAAGTGCATTAGAAGCAAGTTGAAAAAAACAGAAAAAAACGACATACTAACCCCTTATGATTTTTGTCAAAAATCAGCTCCCTCAAACACTGGCGTTTTCTGCCGTTTTTGGGTGCTTTTGGGGCCCTCGGTGAGTGTGTGTTAGGTTTCCCCTGTTTTTTTGACCAGAAAAGTGCATTAGAAGCAAGTTGAAAAAAACAGAAAAAAACGACATACTAACCCCTCATGATTTTTGTCAAAAATCAGCTCCCTCAAACACTGGCGTTTTCTGCCGTTTTTGGGTGCTTTTGGGGCCCTCGTTGAGTGTGTGTTAGGTTTCCCCCGTTTTTTTGACCAGAAAAGTGCATTAGAAGCAAGTTGAAAAAAACAGAAAAAAACGACATACTAACCCCTTATGATTTTTGTCAAAAATCAGCTCCCTCAAACACTGGCGTTTTCTGCCGTTTTTGGGTGCTTTTGGGGCCCTCGTTGAGTGTGTGTTAGGTTTCCCCCGTTTTTTTGACCAGAAAAGTGCATTAGAAGCAAGTTGAAAAAAACAGAAAAAAACGACATAGTAACCCCTTATGATTTTTGTCAAAAATCAGCTCCCTCAAACACTGGCGTTTTCTGCCGTTTTTGGGTGCGTTTGGGGCCCTCATTGAGTGTGTGTATTAGGTTTCCCCCGTTTTTTTGACCAGAAAAGTGTATTAGAAGCAAGTTGAAAAAAACGGAAAAAAACGACATACTAACCCCTTATGATTTTTGTCAAAAATCAGCTCCCTCAAACACTGGCGTTTTCTGCCGTTTTTGGGTGCTTTTGGGGCCCTCGTTGAGTGTGTGTTAGGTTTCCCCCGTTTTTTTGACCAGAAAAGTGCATTAGAAGCAAGTTGAAAAAAACAGAAAAAAACGACATACTAACCCCTTATGATTTTTGTCAAAAATCAGCTCCCTCAAACACTGGCGTTTTCTGCCGTTTTTGGGTGCTTTTGGGGCCCTCGTTGAGTGTGTGTGTTAGGTTTCCCCCGTTTTTTTGACCAGAAAAGTGCATTAGAAGCAAGTTGAAAAAAACAGAAAAAAACGACATACTAACCCCTTATGATTTTTGTCAAAAATCAGCTCCCTCAAACACTGGCGTTTTCTGCCGTTTTTGGGTGCTTTTGGGGCCCTCGGTGAGTGTGTGTTAGGTTTCCCCTGTTTTTTTTGACCAGAAAAGTGCATTAGAAGCAAGTTGAAAAAAAAACAGAAAAAAACGACATACTAACCCCTTATGATTTTTGTCAAAAATCAGCTCCCTCAAACACTGGCGTTTTCTGCCGTTTTTGGGTGCTTTTGGGGCCCTCGTTGAGTGTGTGTTAGGTTTCCCCCGTTTTTTTGACCAGAAAAGTGCATTAGAAGCAAGTTGAAAAAAACAGAAAAAAACGACATACTAACCCCTTATGATTTTTGTCAAAAATCAGCTCCCTCAAACACTGGCGTTTTCTGCCGTTTTTGGGTGCGTTTGGGGCCCTCATTGAGTGTGTGTTAGGTTTCCCCCGTTTTTTTTACCAGAAAAGTGTATTAGAAGCAAGTTGAAAAAAACGGAAAAAAACGACATACTAACCCCTTATGATTTTTGTCAAAAATCAGCTCCCTCAAACACTGGCGTTTTCTGCCGTTTTTGGGTGCTTTTGGGGCCCTCGTTGAGTGTGTGTTAGGTTTCCCCCGTTTTTTTGACCAGAAAAGTGCATTAGAAGCAAGTTGAAAAAAACAGAAAAAAACGACATACTAACCCCTTATGATTTTTGTCAAAAATCAGCTCCCTCAAACACTGGCGTTTTCTGCCGTTTTTGGGTGCTTTTGGGGCCCTCGTTGAGTGTGTGTTAGGTTTCCCCCGTTTTTTTGACCAGAAAAGTGCATTAGAAGCAAGTTGAAAAAAACAGAAAAAAACGACATACTAACCCCTTATGATTTTTGTCAAAAATCAGCTCCCTCAAACACTGGCGTTTTCTGCCGTTTTTGGGTGCTTTTGGGGCCCTCGTTGAGTGTGTGTTAGGTTTCCCCTGTTTTTTTGACCAGAAAAGTGCATTAGAAGCAAGTTGAAAAAAACAGAAAAAAACGACATACTAACCCCTTATGATTTTTGTCAAAAATCAGCTCCCTCAAACACTGGCGTTTTCTGCCGTTTTTGGGTGCTTTTGGGGCCCTCGTTGAGTGTGTGTTAGGTTTCCCCCGTTTTTTTGACCAGAAAAGTGCATTAGAAGCAAGTTGAAAAAAACAGAAAAAAACGACATACTAACCCCTTATGATTTTTGTCAAAAATCAGCTCCCTCAAACACTGGCGTTTTCTGCCGTTTTTGGGTGCTTTTGGGGCCCTCGGTGAGTGTGTGTTAGGTTTCCCCTGTTTTTTTGACCAGAAAAGTGCATTAGAAGCAAGTTGAAAAAAACAGAAAAAAACGACATACTAACCCCTTATGATTTTTGTCAAAAATCAGCTCCCTCAAACACTGGCGTTTTCTGCCGTTTTTGGGTGCTTTTGGGGCCCTCGTTGAGTGTGTGTTAGGTTTCCCCCGTTTTTTTGACCAGAAAAGTGCATTAGAAGCAAGTTGAAAAAAACAGAAAAAAACGACATACTAACCCCTTATGATTTTTGTCAAAAATCAGCTCCCTCAAACACTGGCGTTTTCTGCCGTTTTTGGGTGCTTTTGGGGCCCTCGTTGAGTGTGTGTTAGGTTTCCCCCGTTTTTTTGACCAGAAAAGTGCATTAGAAGCAAGTTGAAAAAAACAGAAAAAAACGACATAGTAACCCCTTATGATTTTTGTCAAAAATCAGCTCCCTCAAACACTGGCGTTTTCTGCCGTTTTTGGGTGCGTTTGGGGCCCTCATTGAGTGTGTGTATTAGGTTTCCCCCGTTTTTTTGACCAGAAAAGTGTATTAGAAGCAAGTTGAAAAAAACGGAAAAAAACGACATACTAACCCCTTATGATTTTTGTCAAAAATCAGCTCCCTCAAACACTGGCGTTTTCTGCCGTTTTTGGGTGCTTTTGGGGCCCTCGTTGAGTGTGTGTTAGGTTTCCCCCGTTTTTTTGACCAGAAAAGTGCATTAGAAACAAGTTGAAAAAAACAGAAAAAAACGACATACTAACCCCTTATGATTTTTGTCAAAAATCAGCTCCCTCAAACACTGGCGTTTTCTGCCGTTTTTGGGTGCTTTTGGGGCCCTCGTTGAGTGTGTGTTAGGTTTCCCTTGTTTTTTTGACCAGAAAAGTGCATTAGAAGCAAGTTGAAAAAAACAGAAAAAAACGACATACTAACCCCTTATGATTTTTGTCAAAAATCAGCTCCCTCAAACACTGGCGTTTTCTGCCGCTTTTGGGGCCCTCGTTGAGTGTGTGTGTTAGGTTTCCCCCGTTTTTTTGACCAGAAAAGTGCATTAGAAGCAAGTTGAAAAAAACAGAAAAAAACGACATACTAACCCCTTATGATTTTTGTCAAAAATCAGCTCCCTCAAACACTGGCGTTTTCTGCCGTTTTTGGGTGCTTTTGGGGCCCTCGTTGAGTGTGTGTTAGGTTTCCCCCGTTTTTTTGACCAGAAAAGTGCATTAGAAGCAAGTTGAAAAAAACAGAAAAAAACGACATACTAACCCCTTATGATTTTTGTCAAAAATCAGCTCCCTCAAACACTGGCGTTTTCTGCCGTTTTTGGGTGCTTTTGGGGCCCTCGTTGAGTGTGTGTTAGGTTTCCCTTGTTTTTTTGACCAGAAAAGTGCATTAGAAGCAAGTTGAAAAAAACGGGAAAAAAACGACATACTAACCCCTTATGATTTTTGTCAAAAATCAGCTCCCTCAAACACTGGCGTTTTCTGCCGTTTTTGGGTGCTTTTGGGGCCCTCGTTGAGTGTGTGTTAGGTTTCCCCCGTTTTTTTGACCAGAAAAGTGCATTAGAAGCAAGTTGAAAAAAACAGAAAAAAACGACATACTAACCCCTTATGATTTTTGTCAAAAATCAGCTCCCTCAAACACTGGCGTTTTCTGCCGTTTTTGGGTGCTTTTGGGGCCCTCGTTGAGTGTGTGTTAGGTTTCCCCCGTTTTTTTGACCAGAAAAGTGCATTAGAAGCAAGTTGAAAAAAACAGAAAAAAACGACATACTAACCCCTTATGATTTTTGTCAAAAATCAGCTCCCTCAAACACTGGCGTTTTCTGCCGTTTTTGGGTGCTTTTGGGGCCCTCGTTGAGTGTGTGTTAGGTTTCCCCTGTTTTTTTGACCAGAAAAGTGCATTAGAAGCAAGTTGAAAAAAACAGAAAAAAACGACATACTAACCCCTTATGATTTTTGTCAAAAATCAGCTCCCTCAAACACTGGCGTTTTCTGCCGTTTTTGGGTGCTTTTGGGGCCCTCGTTGAGTGTGTGTGTTAGGTTTCCCCCGTTTTTTTGACCAGAAAAGTGCATTAGAAGCAAGTTGAAAAAAACAGAAAAAAACGACATACTAACCCCTTATGATTTTTGTCAAAAATCAGCTCCCTCAAACACTGGCGTTTTCTGCCGTTTTTGGGTGCTTTTGGGGCCCTCGGTGAGTGTGTGTTAGGTTTCCCCTGTTTTTTTGACCAGAAAAGTGCATTAGAAGCAAGTTGAAAAAAACAGAAAAAAACGACATACTAACCCCTTATGATTTTTGTCAAAAATCAGCTCCCTCAAACACTGGCGTTTTCTGCCGTTTTTGGGTGCTTTTGGGGCCCTCGTTGAGTGTGTGTTAGGTTTCCCCCGTTTTTTTGACCAGAAAAGTGCATTAGAAGCAAGTTGAAAAAAACAGAAAAAAACGACATACTAACCCCTTATGATTTTTGTCAAAAATCAGCTCCCTCAAACACTGGCGTTTTCTGCCGTTTTTGGGTGCTTTTGGGGCCCTCGTTGAGTGTGTGTTAGGTTTCCCCCGTTTTTTTGACCAGAAAAGTGCATTAAAAGCAAGTTGAAAAAAACAGAAAAAAACGACATAGTAACCCCTTATGATTTTTGTCAAAAATCAGCTCCCTCAAACACTGGCGTTTTCTGCCGTTTTTGGGTGCGTTTGGGGCCCTCATTGAGTGTGTGTATTAGGTTTCCCCCGTTTTTTTGACCAGAAAAGTGTATTAGAAGCAAGTTGAAAAAAACGGAAAAAAACGACATACTAACCCCTTATGATTTTTGTCAAAAATCAGCTCCCTCAAACACTGGCGTTTTCTGCCGTTTTTGGGTGCTTTTGGGGCCCTCGTTGAGTGTGTGTTAGGTTTCCCCCGTTTTTTTGACCAGAAAAGTGCATTAGAAGCAAGTTGAAAAAAACAGAAAAAAACGACATACTAACCCCTTATGATTTTTGTCAAAAATCAGCTCCCTCAAACACTGGCGTTTTCTGCCGTTTTTGGGTGCTTTTGGGGCCCTCGTTGAGTGTGTGTTAGGTTTCCCTTGTTTTTTTGACCAGAAAAGTGCATTAGAAGCAAGTTGAAAAAAACAGAAAAAAACGACATACTAACCCCTTATGATTTTTGTCAAAAATCAGCTCCCTCAAACACTGGCGTTTTCTGCCGCTTTTGGGGCCCTCGTTGAGTGTGTGTGTTAGGTTTCCCCCGTTTTTTTGACCAGAAAAGTGCATTAGAAGCAAGTTGAAAAAAACAGAAAAAAACGACATACTAACCCCTTATGATTTTTGTCAAAAATCAGCTCCCTCAAACACTGGCGTTTTCTGCCGTTTTTGGGTGCTTTTGGGGCCCTCGTTGAGTGTGTGTTAGGTTTCCCCCGTTTTTTTGACCAGAAAAGTGCATTAGAAGCAAGTTGAAAAAAACAGAACAAAACGACATAGTAACCCCTTATGATTTTTGTCAAAAATCAGCTCCCTCAAACACTGGCGTTTTCTGCCGTTTTTGGGTGCGTTTGGGGCCCTCATTGAGTGTGTGTATTAGGTTTCCCCCGTTTTTTTGACCAGAAAAGTGTATTAGAAGCAAGTTGAAAAAAACGGAAAAAAACGACATACTAACCCCTTATGATTTTTGTCAAAAATCAGCTCCCTCAAACACTGGCGTTTTCTGCCGTTTTTGGGTGCTTTTGGGGCCCTCGTTGAGTGTGTGTTAGGTTTCCCCCGTTTTTTTGACCAGAAAAGTGCATTAGAAACAAGTTGAAAAAAACAGAAAAAAACGACATACTAACCCCTTATGATTTTTGTCAAAAATCAGCTCCCTCAAACACTGGCGTTTTCTGCCGTTTTTGGGTGCTTTTGGGGCCCTCGTTGAGTGTGTGTTAGGTTTCCCTTGTTTTTTTGACCAGAAAAGTGCATTAGAAGCAAGTTGAAAAAAACAGAAAAAAACGACATACTAACCCCTTATGATTTTTGTCAAAAATCAGCTCCCTCAAACACTGGCGTTTTCTGCCGTTTTTGGGTGCTTTTGGGGCCCTCGTTGAGTGTGTGTTAGGTTTCCCCTGTTTTTTTGACCAGAAAAGTGCATTAGAAGCAAGTTGAAAAAAACAGAAAAAAACGACATACTAACCCCTTATGATTTTTGTCAAAAATCAGCTCCCTCAAACACTGGCGTTTTCTGCCGTTTTTGGGTGCTTTTGGGGCCCTCGTTGAGTGTGTGTGTTAGGTTTCCCCCGTTTTTTTGACCAGAAAAGTGCATTAGAAGCAAGTTGAAAAAAACAGAAAAAAACGACATACTAACCCCTTATGATTTTTGTCAAAAATCAGCTCCCTCAAACACTGGCGTTTTCTGCCGTTTTTGGGTGCTTTTGGGGCCCTCGGTGAGTGTGTGTTAGGTTTCCCCTGTTTTTTTGACCAGAAAAGTGCATTAGAAGCAAGTTGAAAAAAACAGAAAAAAACGACATACTAACCCCTTATGATTTTTGTCAAAAATCAGCTCCCTCAAACACTGGCGTTTTCTGCCGTTTTTGGGTGCTTTTGGGGCCCTCGTTGAGTGTGTGTTAGGTTTCCCCCGTTTTTTTGACCAGAAAAGTGCATTAGAAGCAAGTTGAAAAAAACAGAAAAAAACGACATACTAACCCCTTATGATTTTTGTCAAAAATCAGCTCCCTCAAACACTGGCGTTTTCTGCCGTTTTTGGGTGCTTTTGGGGCCCTCGTTGAGTGTGTGTTAGGTTTCCCCCGTTTTTTTGACCAGAAAAGTGCATTAGAAGCAAGTTGAAAAAAACAGAAAAAAACGACATAGTAACCCCTTATGATTTTTGTCAAAAATCAGCTCCCTCAAACACTGGCGTTTTCTGCCGTTTTTGGGTGCGTTTGGGGCCCTCATTGAGTGTGTGTATTAGGTTTCCCCCGTTTTTTTGACCAGAAAAGTGTATTAGAAGCAAGTTGAAAAAAACGGAAAAAAACGACATACTAACCCCTTATGATTTTTGTCAAAAATCAGCTCCCTCAAACACTGGCGTTTTCTGCCGTTTTTGGGTGCTTTTGGGGCCCTCGTTGAGTGTGTGTTAGGTTTCCCCCGTTTTTTTGACCAGAAAAGTGCATTAGAAGCAAGTTGAAAAAAACAGAAAAAAACGACATACTAACCCCTTATGATTTTTGTCAAAAATCAGCTCCCTCAAACACTGGCGTTTTCTGCCGTTTTTGGGTGCTTTTGGGGCCCTCGTTGAGTGTGTGTTAGGTTTCCCTTGTTTTTTTGACCAGAAAAGTGCATTAGAAGCAAGTTGAAAAAAACAGAAAAAAACGACATACTAACCCCTTATGATTTTTGTCAAAAATCAGCTCCCTCAAACACTGGCGTTTTCTGCCGCTTTTGGGGCCCTCGTTGAGTGTGTGTGTTAGGTTTCCCCCGTTTTTTTGACCAGAAAAGTGCATTAGAAGCAAGTTGAAAAAAACAGAAAAAAACGACATACTAACCCCTTATGATTTTTGTCAAAAATCAGCTCCCTCAAACACTGGCGTTTTCTGCCGTTTTTGGGTGCTTTTGGGGCCCTCGTTGAGTGTGTGTTAGGTTTCCCCCGTTTTTTTGACCAGAAAAGTGCATTAGAAGCAAGTTGAAAAAAACAGAAAAAAACGACATACTAACCCCTTATGATTTTTGTCAAAAATCAGCTCCCTCAAACACTGGCGTTTTCTGCCGTTTTTGGGTGCTTTTGGGGCCCTCGTTGAGTGTGTGTTAGGTTTCCCTTGTTTTTTTGACCAGAAAAGTGCATTAGAAGCAAGTTGAAAAAAACGGGAAAAAAACGACATACTAACCCCTTATGATTTTTGTCAAAAATCAGCTCCCTCAAACACTGGCGTTTTCTGCCGTTTTTGGGTGCTTTTGGGGCCCTCGTTGAGTGTGTGTTAGGTTTCCCCCGTTTTTTTGACCAGAAAAGTGCATTAGAAGCAAGTTGAAAAAAACAGAAAAAAACGACATACTAACCCCTTATGATTTTTGTCAAAAATCAGCTCCCTCAAACACTGGCGTTTTCTGCCGTTTTTGGGTGCTTTTGGGGCCCTCGTTGAGTGTGTGTTAGGTTTCCCCCGTTTTTTTGACCAGAAAAGTGCATTAGAAGCAAGTTGAAAAAAACAGAAAAAAACGACATACTAACCCCTTATGATTTTTGTCAAAAATCAGCTCCCTCAAACACTGGCGTTTTCTGACGTTTTTGGGTGCTTTTGGGGCCCTCGTTGAGTGTGTGTTAGGTTTCCCTTGTTTTTTTGACCAGAAAAGTGCATTAGAAGCAAGTTGAAAAAAACAGAAAAAAACGACATACTAACCCCTTATGATTTTTGTCAAAAATCAGCTCCCTCAAACACTGGCGTTTTCTGCCGCTTTTGGGGCCCTCGTTGAGTGTGTGTGTTAGGTTTCCCCCGTTTTTTTGACCAGAAAAGTGCATTAGAAGCAAGTTGAAAAAAACAGAAAAAAACGACATACTAACCCCTTATGATTTTTGTCAAAAATCAGCTCCCTCAAACACTGGCGTTTTCTGCCGTTTTTGGGTGCTTTTGGGGCCCTCGTTGAGTGTGTGTTAGGTTTCCCCCGTTTTTTTGACCAGAAAAGTGCATTAGAAGCAAGTTGAAAAAAACAGAAAAAAACGACATACTAACCCCTTATGATTTTTGTCAAAAATCAGCTCCCTCAAACACTGGCGTTTTCTGCCGTTTTTGGGTGCTTTTGGGGCCCTCGTTGAGTGTGTGTTAGGTTTCCCTTGTTTTTTTGACCAGAAAAGTGCATTAGAAGCAAGTTGAAAAAAACGGGAAAAAAACGACATACTAACCCCTTATGATTTTTGTCAAAAATCAGCTCCCTCAAACACTGGCGTTTTCTGCCGTTTTTGGGTGCTTTTGGGGCCCTCGTTGAGTGTGTGTTAGGTTTCCCCCGTTTTTTTGACCAGAAAAGTGCATTAGAAGCAAGTTGAAAAAAACAGAAAAAAACGACATACTAACCCCTTATGATTTTTGTCAAAAATCAGCTCCCTCAAACACTGGCGTTTTCTGCCGTTTTTGGGTGCTTTTGGGGCCCTCGTTGAGTGTGTGTTAGGTTTCCCCCGTTTTTTTGACCAGAAAAGTGCATTAGAAGCAAGTTGAAAAAAACAGAAAAAAACGACATACTAACCCCTTATGATTTTTGTCAAAAATCAGCTCCCTCAAACACTGGCGTTTTCTGCCGTTTTTGGGTGCTTTTGGGGCCCTCGTTGAGTGTGTGTTAGGTTTCCCCTGTTTTTTTGACCAGAAAAGTGCATTAGAAGCAAGTTGAAAAAAACAGAAAAAAACGACATACTAACCCCTTATGATTTTTGTCAAAAATCAGCTCCCTCAAACACTGGCGTTTTCTGCCGTTTTTGGGTGCTTTTGGGGCCCTCGTTGAGTGTGTGTGTTAGGTTTCCCCCGTTTTTTTGACCAGAAAAGTGCATTAGAAGCAAGTTGAAAAAAACAGAAAAAAACGACATACTAACCCCTTATGATTTTTGTCAAAAATCAGCTCCCTCAAACACTGGCGTTTTCTGCCGTTTTTGGGTGCTTTTGGGGCCCTCGGTGAGTGTGTGTTAGGTTTCCCCTGTTTTTTTGACCAGAAAAGTGCATTAGAAGCAAGTTGAAAAAAACAGAAAAAAACGACATACTAACCCCTTATGATTTTTGTCAAAAATCAGCTCCCTCAAACACTGGCGTTTTCTGCCGTTTTTGGGTGCTTTTGGGGCCCTCGTTGAGTGTGTGTTAGGTTTCCCCCGTTTTTTTGACCAGAAAAGTGCATTAGAAGCAAGTTGAAAAAAACAGAAAAAAACGACATACTAACCCCTTATGATTTTTGTCAAAAATCAGCTCCCTCAAACACTGGCGTTTTCTGCCGTTTTTGGGTGCTTTTGGGGCCCTCGTTGAGTGTGTGTTAGGTTTCCCCCGTTTTTTTGACCAGAAAAGTGCATTAAAAGCAAGTTGAAAAAAACAGAAAAAAACGACATAGTAACCCCTTATGATTTTTGTCAAAAATCAGCTCCCTCAAACACTGGCGTTTTCTGCCGTTTTTGGGTGCGTTTGGGGCCCTCATTGAGTGTGTGTATTAGGTTTCCCCCGTTTTTTTGACCAGAAAAGTGTATTAGAAGCAAGTTGAAAAAAACGGAAAAAAACGACATACTAACCCCTTATGATTTTTGTCAAAAATCAGCTCCCTCAAACACTGGCGTTTTCTGCCGTTTTTGGGTGCTTTTGGGGCCCTCGTTGAGTGTGTGTTAGGTTTCCCCCGTTTTTTTGACCAGAAAAGTGCATTAGAAGCAAGTTGAAAAAAACAGAAAAAAACGACATACTAACCCCTTATGATTTTTGTCAAAAATCAGCTCCCTCAAACACTGGCGTTTTCTGCCGTTTTTGGGTGCTTTTGGGGCCCTCGTTGAGTGTGTGTTAGGTTTCCCTTGTTTTTTTGACCAGAAAAGTGCATTAGAAGCAAGTTGAAAAAAACAGAAAAAAACGACATACTAACCCCTTATGATTTTTGTCAAAAATCAGCTCCCTCAAACACTGGCGTTTTCTGCCGCTTTTGGGGCCCTCGTTGAGTGTGTGTGTTAGGTTTCCCCCGTTTTTTTGACCAGAAAAGTGCATTAGAAGCAAGTTGAAAAAAACAGAAAAAAACGACATACTAACCCCTTATGATTTTTGTCAAAAATCAGCTCCCTCAAACACTGGCGTTTTCTGCCGTTTTTGGGTGCTTTTGGGGCCCTCGTTGAGTGTGTGTTAGGTTTCCCCCGTTTTTTTGACCAGAAAAGTGCATTAGAAGCAAGTTGAAAAAAACAGAAAAAAACGACATACTAACCCCTTATGATTTTTGTCAAAAATCAGCTCCCTCAAACACTGGCGTTTTCTGCCGTTTTTGGGTGCTTTTGGGGCCCTCGTTGAGTGTGTGTTAGGTTTCCCCCGTTTTTTTGACCAGAAAAGTGCATTAGAAGCAAGTTGAAAAAAACAGAAAAAAACGACATAGTAACCCCTTATGATTTTTGTCAAAAATCAGCTCCCTCAAACACTGGCGTTTTCTGCCGTTTTTGGGTGCGTTTGGGGCCCTCATTGAGTGTGTGTATTAGGTTTCCCCCGTTTTTTTGACCAGAAAAGTGTATTAGAAGCAAGTTGAAAAAAACGGAAAAAAACGACATACTAACCCCTTATGATTTTTGTCAAAAATCAGCTCCCTCAAACACTGGCGTTTTCTGCCGTTTTTGGGTGCTTTTGGGGCCCTCGTTGAGTGTGTGTTAGGTTTCCCCCGTTTTTTTGACCAGAAAAGTGCATTAGAAACAAGTTGAAAAAAACAGAAAAAAACGACATACTAACCCCTTATGATTTTTGTCAAAAATCAGCTCCCTCAAACACTGGCGTTTTCTGCCGTTTTTGGGTGCTTTTGGGGCCCTCGTTGAGTGTGTGTTAGGTTTCCCTTGTTTTTTTGACCAGAAAAGTGCATTAGAAGCAAGTTGAAAAAAACAGAAAAAAACGACATACTAACCCCTTATGATTTTTGTCAAAAATCAGCTCCCTCAAACACTGGCGTTTTCTGCCGTTTTTGGGTGCTTTTGGGGCCCTCGTTGAGTGTGTGTTAGGTTTCCCCTGTTTTTTTGACCAGAAAAGTGCATTAGAAGCAAGTTGAAAAAAACAGAAAAAAACGACATACTAACCCCTTATGATTTTTGTCAAAAATCAGCTCCCTCAAACACTGGCGTTTTCTGCCGTTTTTGGGTGCTTTTGGGGCCCTCGTTGAGTGTGTGTGTTAGGTTTCCCCCGTTTTTTTGACCAGAAAAGTGCATTAGAAGCAAGTTGAAAAAAACAGAAAAAAACGACATACTAACCCCTTATGATTTTTGTCAAAAATCAGCTCCCTCAAACACTGGCGTTTTCTGCCGTTTTTGGGTGCTTTTGGGGCCCTCGGTGAGTGTGTGTTAGGTTTCCCCTGTTTTTTTGACCAGAAAAGTGCATTAGAAGCAAGTTGAAAAAAACAGAAAAAAACGACATACTAACCCCTTATGATTTTTGTCAAAAATCAGCTCCCTCAAACACTGGCGTTTTCTGCCGTTTTTGGGTGCTTTTGGGGCCCTCGTTGAGTGTGTGTTAGGTTTCCCCCGTTTTTTTGACCAGAAAAGTGCATTAGAAGCAAGTTGAAAAAAACAGAAAAAAACGACATACTAACCCCTTATGATTTTTGTCAAAAATCAGCTCCCTCAAACACTGGCGTTTTCTGCCGTTTTTGGGTGCTTTTGGGGCCCTCGTTGAGTGTGTGTTAGGTTTCCCCCGTTTTTTTGACCAGAAAAGTGCATTAGAAGCAAGTTGAAAAAAACAGAAAAAAACGACATAGTAACCCCTTATGATTTTTGTCAAAAATCAGCTCCCTCAAACACTGGCGTTTTCTGCCGTTTTTGGGTGCGTTTGGGGCCCTCATTGAGTGTGTGTATTAGGTTTCCCCCGTTTTTTTGACCAGAAAAGTGTATTAGAAGCAAGTTGAAAAAAACGGAAAAAAACGACATACTAACCCCTTATGATTTTTGTCAAAAATCAGCTCCCTCAAACACTGGCGTTTTCTGCCGTTTTTGGGTGCTTTTGGGGCCCTCGTTGAGTGTGTGTTAGGTTTCCCCCGTTTTTTTGACCAGAAAAGTGCATTAGAAGCAAGTTGAAAAAAACAGAAAAAAACGACATACTAACCCCTTATGATTTTTGTCAAAAATCAGCTCCCTCAAACACTGGCGTTTTCTGCCGTTTTTGGGTGCTTTTGGGGCCCTCGTTGAGTGTGTGTTAGGTTTCCCTTGTTTTTTTGACCAGAAAAGTGCATTAGAAGCAAGTTGAAAAAAACAGAAAAAAACGACATACTAACCCCTTATGATTTTTGTCAAAAATCAGCTCCCTCAAACACTGGCGTTTTCTGCCGCTTTTGGGGCCCTCGTTGAGTGTGTGTGTTAGGTTTCCCCCGTTTTTTTGACCAGAAAAGTGCATTAGAAGCAAGTTGAAAAAAACAGAAAAAAACGACATACTAACCCCTTATGATTTTTGTCAAAAATCAGCTCCCTCAAACACTGGCGTTTTCTGCCGTTTTTGGGTGCTTTTGGGGCCCTCGTTGAGTGTGTGTTAGGTTTCCCCCGTTTTTTTGACCAGAAAAGTGCATTAGAAGCAAGTTGAAAAAAACAGAAAAAAACGACATACTAACCCCTTATGATTTTTGTCAAAAATCAGCTCCCTCAAACACTGGCGTTTTCTGCCGTTTTTGGGTGCTTTTGGGGCCCTCGTTGAGTGTGTGTTAGGTTTCCCTTGTTTTTTTGACCAGAAAAGTGCATTAGAAGCAAGTTGAAAAAAACGGGAAAAAAACGACATACTAACCCCTTATGATTTTTGTCAAAAATCAGCTCCCTCAAACACTGGCGTTTTCTGCCGTTTTTGGGTGCTTTTGGGGCCCTCGTTGAGTGTGTGTTAGGTTTCCCCCGTTTTTTTGACCAGAAAAGTGCATTAGAAGCAAGTTGAAAAAAACAGAAAAAAACGACATACTAACCCCTTATGATTTTTGTCAAAAATCAGCTCCCTCAAACACTGGCGTTTTCTGCCGTTTTTGGGTGCTTTTGGGGCCCTCGTTGAGTGTGTGTTAGGTTTCCCCCGTTTTTTTGACCAGAAAAGTGCATTAGAAGCAAGTTGAAAAAAACAGAAAAAAACGACATACTAACCCCTTATGATTTTTGTCAAAAATCAGCTCCCTCAAACACTGGCGTTTTCTGACGTTTTTGGGTGCTTTTGGGGCCCTCGTTGAGTGTGTGTTAGGTTTCCCTTGTTTTTTTGACCAGAAAAGTGCATTAGAAGCAAGTTGAAAAAAACAGAAAAAAACGACATACTAACCCCTTATGATTTTTGTCAAAAATCAGCTCCCTCAAACACTGGCGTTTTCTGCCGCTTTTGGGGCCCTCGTTGAGTGTGTGTGTTAGGTTTCCCCCGTTTTTTTGACCAGAAAAGTGCATTAGAAGCAAGTTGAAAAAAACAGAAAAAAACGACATACTAACCCCTTATGATTTTTGTCAAAAATCAGCTCCCTCAAACACTGGCGTTTTCTGCCGTTTTTGGGTGCTTTTGGGGCCCTCGTTGAGTGTGTGTTAGGTTTCCCCCGTTTTTTTGACCAGAAAAGTGCATTAGAAGCAAGTTGAAAAAAACAGAAAAAAACGACATACTAACCCCTTATGATTTTTGTCAAAAATCAGCTCCCTCAAACACTGGCGTTTTCTGCCGTTTTTGGGTGCTTTTGGGGCCCTCGTTGAGTGTGTGTTAGGTTTCCCTTGTTTTTTTGACCAGAAAAGTGCATTAGAAGCAAGTTGAAAAAAACGGGAAAAAAACGACATACTAACCCCTTATGATTTTTGTCAAAAATCAGCTCCCTCAAACACTGGCGTTTTCTGCCGTTTTTGGGTGCTTTTGGGGCCCTCGTTGAGTGTGTGTTAGGTTTCCCCCGTTTTTTTGACCAGAAAAGTGCATTAGAAGCAAGTTGAAAAAAACAGAAAAAAACGACATACTAACCCCTTATGATTTTTGTCAAAAATCAGCTCCCTCAAACACTGGCGTTTTCTGCCGTTTTTGGGTGCTTTTGGGGCCCTCGTTGAGTGTGTGTTAGGTTTCCCCCGTTTTTTTGACCAGAAAAGTGCATTAGAAGCAAGTTGAAAAAAACAGAAAAAAACGACATACTAACCCCTTATGATTTTTGTCAAAAATCAGCTCCCTCAAACACTGGCGTTTTCTGCCGTTTTTGGGTGCTTTTGGGGCCCTCGTTGAGTGTGTGTTAGGTTTCCCCTGTTTTTTTGACCAGAAAAGTGCATTAGAAGCAAGTTGAAAAAAACAGAAAAAAACGACATACTAACCCCTTATGATTTTTGTCAAAAATCAGCTCCCTCAAACACTGGCGTTTTCTGCCGTTTTTGGGTGCTTTTGGGGCCCTCGTTGAGTGTGTGTGTTAGGTTTCCCCCGTTTTTTTGACCAGAAAAGTGCATTAGAAGCAAGTTGAAAAAAACAGAAAAAAACGACATACTAACCCCTTATGATTTTTGTCAAAAATCAGCTCCCTCAAACACTGGCGTTTTCTGCCGTTTTTGGGTGCTTTTGGGGCCCTCGGTGAGTGTGTGTTAGGTTTCCCCTGTTTTTTTGACCAGAAAAGTGCATTAGAAGCAAGTTGAAAAAAACAGAAAAAAACGACATACTAACCCCTTATGATTTTTGTCAAAAATCAGCTCCCTCAAACACTGGCGTTTTCTGCCGTTTTTGGGTGCTTTTGGGGCCCTCGTTGAGTGTGTGTTAGGTTTCCCCCGTTTTTTTGACCAGAAAAGTGCATTAGAAGCAAGTTGAAAAAAACAGAAAAAAACGACATACTAACCCCTTATGATTTTTGTCAAAAATCAGCTCCCTCAAACACTGGCGTTTTCTGCCGTTTTTGGGTGCTTTTGGGGCCCTCGTTGAGTGTGTGTTAGGTTTCCCCCGTTTTTTTGACCAGAAAAGTGCATTAAAAGCAAGTTGAAAAAAACAGAAAAAAACGACATAGTAACCCCTTATGATTTTTGTCAAAAATCAGCTCCCTCAAACACTGGCGTTTTCTGCCGTTTTTGGGTGCGTTTGGGGCCCTCATTGAGTGTGTGTATTAGGTTTCCCCCGTTTTTTTGACCAGAAAAGTGTATTAGAAGCAAGTTGAAAAAAACGGAAAAAAACGACATACTAACCCCTTATGATTTTTGTCAAAAATCAGCTCCCTCAAACACTGGCGTTTTCTGCCGTTTTTGGGTGCTTTTGGGGCCCTCGTTGAGTGTGTGTTAGGTTTCCCCCGTTTTTTTGACCAGAAAAGTGCATTAGAAGCAAGTTGAAAAAAACAGAAAAAAACGACATACTAACCCCTTATGATTTTTGTCAAAAATCAGCTCCCTCAAACACTGGCGTTTTCTGCCGTTTTTGGGTGCTTTTGGGGCCCTCGTTGAGTGTGTGTTAGGTTTCCCTTGTTTTTTTGACCAGAAAAGTGCATTAGAAGCAAGTTGAAAAAAACAGAAAAAAACGACATACTAACCCCTTATGATTTTTGTCAAAAATCAGCTCCCTCAAACACTGGCGTTTTCTGCCGCTTTTGGGGCCCTCGTTGAGTGTGTGTGTTAGGTTTCCCCCGTTTTTTTGACCAGAAAAGTGCATTAGAAGCAAGTTGAAAAAAACAGAAAAAAACGACATACTAACCCCTTATGATTTTTGTCAAAAATCAGCTCCCTCAAACACTGGCGTTTTCTGCCGTTTTTGGGTGCTTTTGGGGCCCTCGTTGAGTGTGTGTTAGGTTTCCCCCGTTTTTTTGACCAGAAAAGTGCATTAGAAGCAAGTTGAAAAAAACAGAAAAAAACGACATACTAACCCCTTATGATTTTTGTCAAAAATCAGCTCCCTCAAACACTGGCGTTTTCTGCCGTTTTTGGGTGCTTTTGGGGCCCTCGTTGAGTGTGTGTTAGGTTTCCCCCGTTTTTTTGACCAGAAAAGTGCATTAGAAGCAAGTTGAAAAAAACAGAAAAAAACGACATAGTAACCCCTTATGATTTTTGTCAAAAATCAGCTCCCTCAAACACTGGCGTTTTCTGCCGTTTTTGGGTGCGTTTGGGGCCCTCATTGAGTGTGTGTATTAGGTTTCCCCCGTTTTTTTGACCAGAAAAGTGTATTAGAAGCAAGTTGAAAAAAACGGAAAAAAACGACATACTAACCCCTTATGATTTTTGTCAAAAATCAGCTCCCTCAAACACTGGCGTTTTCTGCCGTTTTTGGGTGCTTTTGGGGCCCTCGTTGAGTGTGTGTTAGGTTTCCCCCGTTTTTTTGACCAGAAAAGTGCATTAGAAACAAGTTGAAAAAAACAGAAAAAAACGACATACTAACCCCTTATGATTTTTGTCAAAAATCAGCTCCCTCAAACACTGGCGTTTTCTGCCGTTTTTGGGTGCTTTTGGGGCCCTCGTTGAGTGTGTGTTAGGTTTCCCTTGTTTTTTTGACCAGAAAAGTGCATTAGAAGCAAGTTGAAAAAAACAGAAAAAAACGACATACTAACCCCTTATGATTTTTGTCAAAAATCAGCTCCCTCAAACACTGGCGTTTTCTGCCGTTTTTGGGTGCTTTTGGGGCCCTCGTTGAGTGTGTGTTAGGTTTCCCCTGTTTTTTTGACCAGAAAAGTGCATTAGAAGCAAGTTGAAAAAAACAGAAAAAAACGACATACTAACCCCTTATGATTTTTGTCAAAAATCAGCTCCCTCAAACACTGGCGTTTTCTGCCGTTTTTGGGTGCTTTTGGGGCCCTCGTTGAGTGTGTGTGTTAGGTTTCCCCCGTTTTTTTGACCAGAAAAGTGCATTAGAAGCAAGTTGAAAAAAACAGAAAAAAACGACATACTAACCCCTTATGATTTTTGTCAAAAATCAGCTCCCTCAAACACTGGCGTTTTCTGCCGTTTTTGGGTGCTTTTGGGGCCCTCGGTGAGTGTGTGTTAGGTTTCCCCTGTTTTTTTGACCAGAAAAGTGCATTAGAAGCAAGTTGAAAAAAACAGAAAAAAACGACATACTAACCCCTTATGATTTTTGTCAAAAATCAGCTCCCTCAAACACTGGCGTTTTCTGCCGTTTTTGGGTGCTTTTGGGGCCCTCGTTGAGTGTGTGTTAGGTTTCCCCCGTTTTTTTGACCAGAAAAGTGCATTAGAAGCAAGTTGAAAAAAACAGAAAAAAACGACATACTAACCCCTTATGATTTTTGTCAAAAATCAGCTCCCTCAAACACTGGCGTTTTCTGCCGTTTTTGGGTGCTTTTGGGGCCCTCGTTGAGTGTGTGTTAGGTTTCCCCCGTTTTTTTGACCAGAAAAGTGCATTAGAAGCAAGTTGAAAAAAACAGAAAAAAACGACATAGTAACCCCTTATGATTTTTGTCAAAAATCAGCTCCCTCAAACACTGGCGTTTTCTGCCGTTTTTGGGTGCGTTTGGGGCCCTCATTGAGTGTGTGTATTAGGTTTCCCCCGTTTTTTTGACCAGAAAAGTGTATTAGAAGCAAGTTGAAAAAAACGGAAAAAAACGACATACTAACCCCTTATGATTTTTGTCAAAAATCAGCTCCCTCAAACACTGGCGTTTTCTGCCGTTTTTGGGTGCTTTTGGGGCCCTCGTTGAGTGTGTGTTAGGTTTCCCCCGTTTTTTTGACCAGAAAAGTGCATTAGAAGCAAGTTGAAAAAAACAGAAAAAAACGACATACTAACCCCTTATGATTTTTGTCAAAAATCAGCTCCCTCAAACACTGGCGTTTTCTGCCGTTTTTGGGTGCTTTTGGGGCCCTCGTTGAGTGTGTGTTAGGTTTCCCTTGTTTTTTTGACCAGAAAAGTGCATTAGAAGCAAGTTGAAAAAAACAGAAAAAAACGACATACTAACCCCTTATGATTTTTGTCAAAAATCAGCTCCCTCAAACACTGGCGTTTTCTGCCGCTTTTGGGGCCCTCGTTGAGTGTGTGTGTTAGGTTTCCCCCGTTTTTTTGACCAGAAAAGTGCATTAGAAGCAAGTTGAAAAAAACAGAAAAAAACGACATACTAACCCCTTATGATTTTTGTCAAAAATCAGCTCCCTCAAACACTGGCGTTTTCTGCCGTTTTTGGGTGCTTTTGGGGCCCTCGTTGAGTGTGTGTTAGGTTTCCCCCGTTTTTTTGACCAGAAAAGTGCATTAGAAGCAAGTTGAAAAAAACAGAAAAAAACGACATACTAACCCCTTATGATTTTTGTCAAAAATCAGCTCCCTCAAACACTGGCGTTTTCTGCCGTTTTTGGGTGCTTTTGGGGCCCTCGTTGAGTGTGTGTTAGGTTTCCCTTGTTTTTTTGACCAGAAAAGTGCATTAGAAGCAAGTTGAAAAAAACGGGAAAAAAACGACATACTAACCCCTTATGATTTTTGTCAAAAATCAGCTCCCTCAAACACTGGCGTTTTCTGCCGTTTTTGGGTGCTTTTGGGGCCCTCGTTGAGTGTGTGTTAGGTTTCCCCCGTTTTTTTGACCAGAAAAGTGCATTAGAAGCAAGTTGAAAAAAACAGAAAAAAACGACATACTAACCCCTTATGATTTTTGTCAAAAATCAGCTCCCTCAAACACTGGCGTTTTCTGCCGTTTTTGGGTGCTTTTGGGGCCCTCGTTGAGTGTGTGTTAGGTTTCCCCCGTTTTTTTGACCAGAAAAGTGCATTAGAAGCAAGTTGAAAAAAACAGAAAAAAACGACATACTAACCCCTTATGATTTTTGTCAAAAATCAGCTCCCTCAAACACTGGCGTTTTCTGACGTTTTTGGGTGCTTTTGGGGCCCTCGTTGAGTGTGTGTTAGGTTTCCCTTGTTTTTTTGACCAGAAAAGTGCATTAGAAGCAAGTTGAAAAAAACAGAAAAAAACGACATACTAACCCCTTATGATTTTTGTCAAAAATCAGCTCCCTCAAACACTGGCGTTTTCTGCCGCTTTTGGGGCCCTCGTTGAGTGTGTGTGTTAGGTTTCCCCCGTTTTTTTGACCAGAAAAGTGCATTAGAAGCAAGTTGAAAAAAACAGAAAAAAACGACATACTAACCCCTTATGATTTTTGTCAAAAATCAGCTCCCTCAAACACTGGCGTTTTCTGCCGTTTTTGGGTGCTTTTGGGGCCCTCGTTGAGTGTGTGTTAGGTTTCCCCCGTTTTTTTGACCAGAAAAGTACATTAGAAGCACTTTGACAAAAACAAAAAAACAACATTTTGAATGAGTACAATTTCACATGCATTTTTCTTTTATTTGTATGCCGTATTCAGAGCCATGATGTTGCCACTGCATATAGTATTTTAGATTGACAGTTCTAAGTATAATTTTCTCTAATGCTTTTGTACTTCCCAGCATCACGATATCCAGTTGAAACTATTTGGCGCCGGTCACTGGGAGTTGCGGAGATTAAAAGGAGCCGATGGGAGCCTCCCGGATGATGTCTTGGCCTTCTGAGTCAAGGACAACACTCCACACACTGTTTTCTACGGTGGATGCTTCGACAAGGTGACTCCATGTTGGCTTCAGCCAAAATCCTTTTCATCCTTTCGTTACCTCTGTCTTGGTTAAGTGTTGGTGCAGATCAGGATAAAGGTGCAGATTTGTCACTTGAGTTATTGCACTTTATTTTTCTTCCCCTTGGCGGAGGTCTGTGCTAATGAGGGCAGTGAGGTTCATGTTTACAAAAGTCAACTAATGTGGAATGTACAGAAGACTATTGCTTACGAAGAATTAAAAGTTGTTTAGTAGAACTACAAGTCCTTTTCAAATTTGTCGTCACCATCACGGTTGTTTAGCACAGAGGTCACTGTGACCTTGGATGATCTCCTGAACAGCCGCGGGGTCGTCCAGCGTGCTCAGGTCACCGAGCCCGCCCAGGTCACGCTCCACCACTTTACGGAGAACCCGCCGCATGATCTTTCCTGAACGTGTCTTTGGGAGACGCTGGACAAACTGCAAGCAGACCAGAAAAGCCACAAGTTCCATTGTATGTTATTTGTAAACATGTCCGACAAACTCACCTGGATGTGGTCCGGGCAGGCGTACTTGGCGATCTTGTTAGAGACCATGTTGTTGATCTGTGAAGTCAGGTCCACGTCTTGGACGTCCTGCTTTAGGACCACAAATGCATAGAGCCCTGCAGGAAGGGGGAAGTGAGTTGACTTCCTGCCAGCGTGTGTGTGGAGGTAAGCACGATGCAAAGCGTGTTCCTACTCACCTTGTCCTTTGATGTGATGTGAGCAGCCGATGACTGCAGACTCAGCCACCGCAGAACATTGGTTCTACCACATTACAGCAGTACCATTAATGCACATCTTTCAAGAAAACTACATTTGGGGAGTTTTGCCTGTTCTGTGAGACATGAACACACGTCTTTCTTTTCTGTGAGAAAACATTCAATGCAAGGGTTTGAATTACTTAAATGACAACATTGTCATGCTAAGGCCTAGCATAATAGCACCAAGTGTATAAGTGCCTACCGCTGAAAATGCTAAAAATGTTAGTATAATTTTGCTACCAATGCTAATGTTAGCATGCTAACACCTAGCATGATAGCGCAACATTTCTCCTAAATCCTTTCAGAACTATAGAAGTTATTTTGGACACGGATACAGTTCAATGCCGACAAAAACATAACCTCTGTGTTGTCACATTATTTACATTCTCAGCTGCCTCTTTATCGGTTTTTATATGTTTAGAACACACAAAAGAGAAGGATGCGTGTTCATGTCTCATAAGGATTGTGGATGATGGGCAAAATTCCAAAACAAGTGCAGGTGTTCTTTAAGAACATGTGCTGCACTTACAGGAGAAATGCCTAAACTAAGATTTAAATCTTATCAATACCAAGGAGCAAGTTCTCTTACCACTACATCTTCAATCTCAGCTGTGCCGATCCTGTGGCCGCTCACGTTGATGACATCATCAAGGCGACCAGTGATCTGGTAGTAGCCCTCCTTCGAGCGATGGGCACCGTCGCCGGTGAAGAAGTAACCTGTGTGGTGTGACCAACAGGCCATGACATCATCTCAACACCCAAACCCAGTACAACCGCTAGACCGCAATGGAGGACACATTTACCAGGGTAGGTTTTGAAGTAGGTGTCTATGAACCTCTGGTGGTCGTTGTGGATGCTCCTGGCTATGCCAGGCCACGGCTGAGAGATACAAAGTGCTCCTGAAGCATCATTGGAGGTCACCACTTTGCCCTTGAGCACAAGAAAAGCACTTTTAAACAAAGGCGGCTTTAAAACACGCTAATTTATGTGACAGGATGATGATGGTTCAAGCACACACACACACGTCTTCCACAAGTGTGTGTGTGATGTGTGGGGGCAGGGCGGGTATCAAAAGTGACACAGCTGGTGACTATTTTATAATCCTCATCTGACCCTCCATCCAGGACGTTCCCAGCCATTTTACTCAACACACACACACACACACACAGATACAGTATACACACAGATACAGTATACACACACCTCATTGTCCATGAGCACCGGGTTAATGCCAAAGAAAGGTCTCATGGCCATTCCCGGGACAATCTCTGCATCCGGCTCCGACGGCCTCGGGGCGATGCAAATGCCGCCCGTCTCTGAGAAGGAAGAACAACCAGTCACATGATGGAAGTGCTCTTGGGGTGTTTTTCATTTTTCCTCAACTCTTGGGGCGGATTGTTGTCCACAATGCCACCATTGATTGTAGTGTTAATGATTAACAGTTACACCTTAAAGCCACACTAAGTAAATCACAAGCAGTTAGGTCGGACAGCCTGGACCACAAGGACCTAAACATCATAATCTGCTTTTTAGTATTTGTCTTTTCTTTACGAGTGGAAACTGTTCCAAAAATCGTCCGGGGGCGGGGAGATGGCTGCTGCTCTTACTAAAGTGGGACACAACAGATGATCTGACAATAAATATATATATATATATATATATATATATATATATATATATGCATAAATACACACATAAATAGGCTATTTTATACTGTATATGTCAAAATAAAATACAAAAAAAGTATAAATCTATTTGAAATCCTGCAATCTGCCGTGTATGATCCGCCCCGGGAGTCCGTATGCCGGCAAGGGATCAACATCAAACGCACCATCTGAACAGGCTAACTTGCTCCCACGTGTACCAAATGTCACCTTATGAATAAAGCCACTTAGTCCTAATTGGAAACATTAGTCTGGGAAAACAACAACATTTTAGCTTCTATCTGTGTCTGGAATTCCTAAGCGCCTCATGTGCCGCCGCCGCTGCTGTTAATTAATTAGAGATATTGGCCATTTGGTGGCTACTCTGTTTAATTTACAACACGTACACCACGGTCTTATGGTCAATCTGTTCATCTGATTCATTTGTTTATTATCGGGTTATGTTATTGTATGCTAATTTGCTGGAGGGGACTATCTAGGCTAAGATTTTAATGTACACTTATACTGTAGATGTACACTCCAACACAACATATCCTTTCCTAGTTATTAACACTTTGTCACCGTCCAGTGGTAAAAGTATGTACTGTATATGCTGTTTAGTTCTCTAAAGTGACAATGAAATGCCTCTGCGATTGTTATTCTTGGTCAAAATAACAAAATGTCTTCTGTGGGAAGACTTAAGGGCCTGCACTATGAGGAAAACATCTGGTTTGATTCAGTGGTGGTGGTGCGTGGAAGGGGAGGAACATTGGCATGCACTGTGATATTGTACATGCACATACATTCCTGATCTTATGCATCACTGCTTTTAGCTTAAAGACTGACGAACACACCACATTGCAGACTTTAACCGTTTTGCCGCAGATACATCTAGACAAATTCAAACGTGTTGATAACCCATAAGTCATTGATCATGTGTCCAAGGATTAAGCATTCTGATCCAGACCTACAGGGGGCGCCGCCAAACAATCTTTATGTCACACTTGGTGGCGGTATTGGCTTACCCGTTTGCCACCAGGTGTCCACCACAGGACAGCGTCCTCCTCCCACCACCTTGTGGTACCACTCCCACGCCTCAGTGTTGATGGGCTCGCCCACTGCACAAGAGAAAACAAGGCAGCCATGTTGTTTTTGTGCAGCAAGGTTGACAACCAGGAAGAAGTAATGCATGTCCTCTGAGACTCAAATTACAGGGTGAAGTGACTTTACCAGGGCATGTTAAATAACCACCCCATCGCCACATTCCATGCTGTTTTAAGTATGTGGATGTACGCGCGTGTGTGTGTCTGTGTGTGTGTGTATGTTCTTGGCGGAAATTCCTCTAATGACTTTCCCCTGCAGCAGGAACAAAAACAAACACAGAAGCTGAATGACCTGTTTCCATACGTCTTAGCGTGAATGGGGGTGACTGGATTGTTTCTTGAAAAAATTAATTATCAAAACTAAATTCCATAATCATGTTTTAATTGTAAAAGGAGGTCCTCACACTAATAACACCCACATAATATAACAACAACCACATGGACTGGACTGCAAACTGCCACTATCAATGGGCGGGGAAAAGGTTTTTGTACCTGATCCGAGTGTTCTGATGCTGGAGCGGTCATATTTGTGCACCCACTCGTCCCCGTACTTGAGCAGTAGGCGGATGGCCGTCGGGGCGCCGTAGAACTGGTTGATTTTAAGCCTCTCCACCATCTCCCAGTACCGTCCTGTCAACACAAGACTGCATCTTGAGAACACTTTGGGAGCATGTGCAGCTGTGTGACATAGAACATGAGCGAGGTCTGGACTCGTGTGGGTACACGAGATCCTAATTTTACCTCAAGTAAACATCACAGTCCAGCACTCCAGGCCCATGCTTGTGTACTTCAAAAGCCTTAATACTTCAAGGCTTAATGCCTTTATATGGTGGTTATATGGTTAATGCCATTATATGAGCAGTGATCCAAAGCACTCATACCCGGGTCGGGGTAAACAGGCGTGCTCTCAAACAGCACCGTGGTCCCTCCGTTGGCCAGTGGTCCGTACACGCTGTAACTGTGTCCTGTGATCCAACCGATGTCGGCGACACAGCCAAACACATCGCCATCATTGTAGTTGAAGACATACTATAGCGAGAAGAACACACACACACACACACATGTGGGGGAGGGGGGTTTGAAGAGGTGGTGGACATAAGCGGGTTCCCCTGAACGAGCTTTGGCTACCTTGTGTGTAAGTGAGGTGTAGAGCAGGTATCCAGCCTGAGAGTGCACGAGTCCTTTGGGCTTCCCGGTGCTGCCTGACGTGTACAGCAAGAACAGGACATCCTCGCTGTCCATGGCAGCCGGCTCACACACCGTGTCCTCCGTCTTCATCTCCTGCCCAGACAAGCTCAGGTTATTACAGTTATTCCTCACTCACTTTATCGTGTTTTTTTCCCCCAAAATAACCAATAAATGATTGCTGTTTCATGGTTGACTAGGGTGTGTTATTAGTCAAACAATATTGAAAGACAAGCTATATGTACAGTATGTAATATTGTGGTCATGAGGCATCCATAATGTTAGAGACATCCTGGATTGCCTTTCACACTGCATGGAGCCAGTGGAGCCGAGCCGACATACCATGGCTTAGATCAGGGGTGGCCAAACTACAGCCTGGGGGCCACATGCGGCCCACCAAGCGTTTGAATCCGGTCCGTCAGTTGCTTTATTTCAGCTTTTAACATACAAACTGGCAACATGACTTGCAAGTCGGATGTCTTATTTAGTAACAAAATTAAATGCCATAGTTTGATGTGGTCTGATGTTTAAGGTGCTCCTGAAAAAGGGACATGAGAACATACAGCTGATAGTATAACACTTTTACAGATAACATTAGACAAATAATTCAAGGAAAATTGGAAGCATAAAATAGTGTGTGTATGTTAAATATATGTCCCCCCCGCCCCCCAAGTCAATGCGGCCCGCAAGGCAAAATATTAGCCCACCCCTGGCTTAGATTGAGTGGGGGGAAAAAAGTTCTCTGCTCATTTTGTATGGAAGTGGTAAGTTTTTGGCTTATTTGTCCTTCATCCTCACTCCGTTGGAAACACTTAAGTTTACAAGAAGTAACTTCAATAGGTTAACTACTTAGCTCAATAGCCTGCTATGCTAGCAGCAGCCACTGTTATGTGATCCTGTAGCCTTAGCAATATAATGCAAACAAGAGTGTAAAGGTGACAATGGTGGTTATTTCATGTCTACAGGGCTCTAATGCTGTGAAAACCCTTATTTAGGAAGCAGGTTTTCTATGCTCTAACTATGAAAATATTCCATGTTTAAATATTGAATCCTACTTGGCTGAAATTCACTTACCTCTATCTGGTCTGGAACCAATTAAGCCTAACAATCCAGTGCCGAGGATGCACACCACAGTTCATTTGGACTGGCCCTGTGCCCGCTCACCTCCTCCATGGCGACATCCTTTGTCGTCATGGTGACCGGCGTGTCCGTCCTCATTGCGACTAACACCTGTCGCACAGTCGGGCAGCCCTGCACCGCCGCATCCACCGTCTTCTTCAGGTGGGTGATCTTGCCGCCTCTGACACCTTCGTTGACCGTAATGACGGTGCTGGATTGGGCTGCATGAGTACACAAAGAAAGTCGTTACTAGCTTCTTATGCAATCAAAAGCCAATCATATGCATGCCAGAAATAAGCTTGATTTGAAAAATGTGAAGTCACATTTTGCAGTCACAATTGTTGTTTGACATCTTGTGTATTTTCTCATGAAAAATGATATATTATTGGTCCAAATGTTGACAGTGAGAATTTTAGGCTGACTGCCGCCAATAAACGCTTTGACAGTCCATAAAGCTTTGCTGTGGAGATTTATGACTTAAAGTGAAACTGCACACGGTCACCCTTTGATAAGAAACTCTTGACCTAGATCAACCTCTGGACCCACTATGGGTTGGTATGTGTGCCAAGCCCTCATGTCTCTTATTGCCAACACATGGTCCCACATGCAGTAAAACGTGGCTGAAGAACATCCAGTAGCACATGGAGCAGTACTGATCCTGAGGTCCTGTCTCAGGTTTCGTCCTGTTAGTTTTACTCGTACACGTAAGTAAGATGGATTCGATGCTTCAGCTGCTGTAAAGACATGGGAGTTGAGTTTTGACAATGCTGCCTTTTCATACTTTGCTCTTTGCTACCTTGACACTGGAATTCCCTCCTCTGTGACCACAATAAAGGATTATCTTATCTTGGCCTGATATCAAGAGAGGGAAATAAGCTATTTAGTGCCTGAGGTGCCATTACTAGATAACATTTTCTGCTAGAAATTGTGTTTTGACCATTGTTTACATCGCAACACTTTTTTTTTAACGGTGCATTAAAAAAAATAACTTGTTTCTGTATAGGTGGTAAAAATGTAACTCACAAGCAGGATAAAAACGGTAAATCACAGAGATGTATGTAGTAGTTGAGGTTCACGTGAGGCATATGACAGTGGAACATCTACAGTAGAAGCACGTGGTGGGGTTAAGTTCCATGCAGGCGTTGAGGCGTCACGTGACTTGCCATCATAATGGTACGCTACTCAGCAGTTCCTGCTGTCAGAGGCATGTCTTTTATTCGGTTGATTATCCTTTCTTTATCCGAAAAGTTGTCAAAAAGTTAATTCGCCACGTCAAATATGAATGTTTTGGCAAATTCGCCATTTGTGAATGGCTTTCTGTCCCTGACTACTGCTAAAGTACCAACAACGCTAGCCGACGTCCAGTCAGCTTGTCGGTTCCATGCACGGGGCTATGTTAGCTAGCTAGCTTGTATTTTGGAAGCTATCTCTCAGCATGCCTTCTTCCGAGTGTTCCCCGCTGGATATTTACATGCAAATGTAGCATGGGGTGTGTCAAAGTGCTGTTTCAGCGATTACATTTGACAGCTCCGTTTTAGACTCACCGCCAAACGTGCTTTCTCCACGAAAGGGAATCCATTCGTGTTGAAATGTACCGTACTCCTCATCTTTCTTCGTTCGTTCGTTCGTTATTCTTCGGCAAAATGTTTGTGCTAGCAAGGCGCGAAATTCACCCCTTGACCACTGAATGAGCCGATAGGCTAGCGTTAGCCAATGATAATCGTGTATTGGCTTCTGACCGGAAACTACCGGAAGGACAGCCATTGCTGGTAGAAAATGGACAGGAGAGGTATTCCAATACATGGTCATGTATTATTTTTTAAAAGTTTTTAACACTGTGACTTTTCGATATTTTTTATTTTGTAAAAAGGCAAAAATATATACAGAAAATATTTATTCAAAGAAAAAGCTTTGTGTCATTATTAGTTATCAATATGATGATTTCAGCTTTCTCTCTTTTTATGCATTTTTGCTCTACTTTTGACCACCTTTTTATTTGTGCACTTTTCCAGTGGGATTCATCTTCTTCCCGGTATGGCCTTGCTGCTGCGTTCACTGCCCAGCCATCCTTGCCCTGTCCTCCGAAGAGTCCCTCTTCCCCTATTCATGAACTCTGAGCTTCAATAAACTCTCATCTTTACTCACACGGAGGTGTCTGCATTTTGGAGTTCAGCCCATAACCCCGAACCTTTCCCTGACAGAAAAGGGTGATGATAACCATAGCACAAGAAATGGAACTTAATGCTACATAAAAAAGTCTACTCAATCCAACTAAAGATATATCGATTACAATTATCAATCATGTTCGTCTCCAATCTCCATTATGCATCTTCAAAGTTATATTTGGGTTTATTCTCTAAGAGTTAATTAACCTTGAAGTGAGCATGAATAAATGTTAAAATAGTGCAGCGTTAATAAAGGTTTTATAATGGATTGTGTTCTGTCCATCACTCACCATCTCTGATTCTCTCCGCCAGCGCCTCGGCACTGAAGCCCGCAAACACCACGTTGTGAGCGGCGCCTATCCGAGCGCAGGCCAACATGGACGCCACGGCCAGAGGGCACGGGGGCATGTAGATGGTGACCGTGTCACCCTTCTTCACGCCACGCCTCCTCAACAGGTTGCCAGTGCGGCAGGTCATCTCCAGTAACTGACTGCGGAAACAAAAACAATAACAATAACACATGACAGTGGGGAATGAACGGGGGCATGTGGCTAAAACTGGCTAACCTGTACGTGACCTTGACCTCTGACCCTGGTTCATCTCGCTCCCAAATGAGTGCTATCTTCTGTGGGCTGCTGTGTACATGGCGGTCCAGGCAATTTACTGCATCATAATTACATATATTATACAGTGCATATATTATACAGTACAAGCAACAATGTGTGGTGCGTTTAATGTCCCAGGGACTTTGCAATTCCCCCATAACCTTACCGGACACGTTCAGCTTTCCTCCCTCGAACCATTTCACTTTTCCCCGGTCCAGATCGTAGTCCAAGACTGTGTGAAACGGACTGATCCAGTCGAGCCGGTGACGCGCCACGCAGGACCAGAAGCGCTCCGTGTGAGCGACGGAGAACTCCTGAAGCCCCGCGCGGTCCCGCACACCCTCGAAGTCCGCAAACTCCGGCAAGAAAGCCGCTCCGTGGCTCTTTCTCCTCCGGCCCACCGCGCGCAGCAACCGGCGGCTGATTGACGACACTTGGGCGCATCCGTGAGAGAGCCACATTCTCAACGTGAAAATTAATCCGGCTAAGAAGAAATATGACAGCTCAGCATGTCCCTGCACTGTGGAGGCATTGTTTTAACTGCACTCAAAGTTCCGCAACGGGGGAGGGCTGGGCTTGTGGTGCGTTCAAGGGCGGTACAAGCACAGCCAATGTGCAATAGTTATCTTTTCCAACAAAAAAAAGTTCTGACATAGGATTTTTTTTGTTAAATATTCAATTTTAATCAGATGGCAGTTACATATATACAAAGACAAACACAGATAATTCAACTATTATACATTTCATCAAGTATGTACACAGATGGTCACATTAAAAGGGGGTGCTGGGATTCCTACTGTGCTTGATGAGGTGATCCGAAGTCATGTGGAGGTCAAAGGTCACAACTAGCTCTGACTTATCCCCCCGTGGAGCATTTCAAACAGGAGGTAGGCCAGATTCTTTGTTCAGACATTAAATACAGTATCTCATGTCTTAAGCCTGCATGACCCCTTTCAGGTCGTTAAGAAGTGTTCTCAGTCATCCATGTCGGCCGCCTCATCCTCTGTCAACCCATCCTCCACTTCCCCTTTGCACTCGCGCGTCCCGAGCATCTTGGCGCTGTGCTCCTGTGCCTTGGCTCGCAGCGTGGCGATACTGTTCACCCGCAGTTCATCCTTTGTGATGGGCGACGTGTCATTCTTTGTCCGCTCTTTTTCCTCCTCTGCCGTTGACACCAACGGCGTCTTCTCCTGTGTAGGCGGTGGTGTGAGTGTGTTTTTGTCTGCAGGGCTGTGTGACGTTTCCACAGACTTCTTGTGCATACCTGAATGAAAAATATGTGGGGATTCTTGTGGTGAGAACCTTTCAGTTGACATTGAAATTAAAAGTTTGAAAGAGACTCGAGTGGAAGACTGCACCAAGTGGACAGATAGCGACTTCTTAATCAATTAGGCACCGCCTGAGAGATTTCACCCAATCAATTGACACAAGGAACAACGGGAGAGCTGGTCTAATCTGTCGTAATGAAGTGGGATTATCACGGTATTGACGGCTGGCTTTTATCGACCGCATTAACACTCGCTGGCCTTCATACCGTCTCCTGTGGGAATGCAACAGCCGCCCTAAATGACAACCAGAAAGTAAAAAACCGACTGCAACACCACAAGTCAAAGATCCTGTATATGCCAGGAGTGCGCTGCTGTTGATAAGGACCCACTCGAAGAGTGGTCCCCATCCATTCTGAGTCACTGGACCAGCCCCTTGACCCAACCCCAGCTGGACCAGGGTTGCGGTACGGTCAGATCTTATACTCATCTTATGCTAATGTCATTTACTGATGTATAAAAATACACAAGATCAAATTACAGGCACAGAATGAATACTGATTCAGCATTGGTGTTTTACCGGATCGGACAGGAAGGGCAACATCTTCAATGCTAATATTGAAAGTTCTGGCTAGTTTTCATATTAATAAGAAAAGACAAAACCAACCTTCTCCCAGCACACAACAAACACACAACTGATTTGGCTCATAAGCCAAATTAGAGACGCACACAGGTGATTTTGACCCTGATGTTGAAGTTCACAATACCATGCACAAGGAAAATATATGTGACAATATTGAAATCTACTAATTTAATTTCTACTACATTATCCTGCATCTCTCCTAACGAGGCTACACTCTTCTATACTGTGTGGATGCTCGCAGCCCCGCCTCCACCGAGACAAAGAGACTGTATGACCGACAAGAGGGCTGACTCCGTTCATACCATTGTTCCATGGAGCAAAGACACCAAGGTGCTAAAAGCAATGCACAGAGTGAACTCTCTTCCTGCCTGACACGCATGCACATGGCAATATATTGAGGCAGGCAAAATGATCAAGTTCATTTTCATTTATTGTGTGATTAATTAATGAATTATTATCCCCCTCACCCCACGCCCTGCCTGCACCCATCACTGCCATAAATACATAGTACTCCTGTGGGAAATGCCATTCCTGGGCCACCAGTTGAATAACATTAGTATGTTTTGGCCTAATTAGGAGAATATCTGCATATGCACAATTACTTATCAGTGTACAGATTAATTATCGCAACTAAATGAAAAAACTACATGCAGATGGATGCTGATTGTGCACTCCTTAGACATATACAGTGTTTAGTGTTGGGTCTCTATAGTGTGAATAATGTGATTGGTAAGTGATAGGAGTGTTTAGGAGGCAAAAAAAATGGTGTCATGGTCAAAACAACAATGGCCGCATATGTTGTGCATTTGAGGCTAATGCCAAGTCTATAGTGTGTGATCGCCAACTAGTGGCCTGATATGCATATAACAGTATTACATGACAGCTTTATGCTATTTTCATCATGCAACACATCATCTTCATGTCAACAGTGAAGATGCCTCACCGGCGCTCACCTAATAACCACGGGGCGTAGGACTCTGTGACGCCCTCCTTGGCAGACTTGAGGATGGACTCCGGGAGCGGGATGGAGTGTCGGACCATGGCGCCGTACAGCCCATACTCTGCCATCACGCTGCTGCGGCCCCAGCACTTCTCCCGCTTTCGCCACTTGGCCCTGCGGTTCTGGAACCACACCTGATGAAAGGAAAAGAGCACAATAGACGTGCTTAGAAATAGTGGTGATGTTTGAACAGCGGTGTCCAAACCTTTTCCACATGGCTGAATATTGAAAATCCAAGAATGCGAGGGGCTAATTTCATATTTTTATGTTTTATATTTCAAGACAAATCTTTGTGCTATTAGTTATTAGTATCAAGTTTACCTTGTTACTCAATTTTTCCCACTTGCGTTTATTTTGTATAATTTTATTCCGACAGTTTGCCATGAGCCAATATAAAAACAAGCAGCGGGCCACAAACGGCCCACATGGCCGCACTTTGGACACCCCTGTGGTAGAATAATGGCATGTGCTGAAAAAACAAGAATGCTGGCTGATTTTTTTTTGCTTCCTACATGATCTACTTCATAAAGCCAATAAGCAGTATACAATTAATGTCATAGAATTCACTTAAATTAATGTTTGATAGAACAGATAATTGACATTTCTCTTATTTCCAAATCCTGAAACAGACTGTGTTCAACCTCGTATTGCCATGTTGTTGTGTGTGTACATGCAACACATGTGTGCATTCTTCTCCTTCTGCATCCTTGAGTGCCGAGATTGATTTTTATTTTTTTTTCAAACCGAGCCAGACTTGGTAATAGCCTTAGCAAGCTTGTGAATATGGATGAGGCAAAACGAGCATCATAAAACGGCCCGGGAGGTGGAATGAGATTGTCAGGATGTGTGTGTGTGTGTGTTGTGCAGAAACGGGATTAAAAACGATCAAAGCGGAGAAGCGGGGAAGCTATTCAGGTAGATCCGATGATAACCTCCATCTCATAAAAAGATGGGCCTCAGATGAGCAATCATGCTTTTGACAGCAGTGTGAGTTCTCCTGTGTGTGTGTGTGTGTGTGTGCATGAGAGAGGTGACCCCAAGGGCAGGGAGGCTGATTGAAAAATAAGTTAATTTCCACAGGCCCGACGGATAGGAGACAGGCGGCGAAATATCCCGGGAAATTAAAAAAAAAAGCGTGTGGCAGCCATGCAGGCGGAAGCAGCGCTCAGCAGCTGACCTGCGCTAATTAATTTCTGTAGTTATGCTTTCATTTTAGGGGGCAGATAAGTTCACCACAATTAACTAATTACGCTGATGTGTGTGCAAAAGATGATGACGTGCCCTTTTCTCTTAGCAAATGTTTGACTCCACAACAAAAAAAGATGTTATTTTCCAAAGCAGCATCCAAGGCTCACCTGTATTCTGTCCTCTGGCAACTCTGTCTTCATGGAGAGCATCTCTCTGGCGTACACATCTGGATAGTGAGCCTCATTGAAGGCTTTCTCCAGCTCCTCCAGCTGATAGGAGGTGAAAATAGTCCTGTGCAGGTCATCAACATAAAACATGTTCAGATAAATAATCTTCTACTGTATATGCTTATCCTCATCAACATGCTAAATATTTATATAATTAGAACATCTGAGCATGCTAGTACAAGGGAAATTCTACATGTTTTCTTTCTTTTATCCTAAAGACTAAATAGAGATTTAGAGAATTTTGAGCACATTACAAGTGAACTATCAATACTTGTATATGTAAAAAATGTCAAATCATTAAAAAATAATAATCAGCAACAGAAACACATAATTGAGCAAATACTATTTGCCAATATATGTAATGAGGTTTGATTTTTACCTGTGTCGTCTTTTCTTTCTTTTCTTGCTCTGACTCAAAGATGATTTTGAGAATTTTTTATCACCAGGGGATAAACTCATGTCATCAGAATCTATAAGGGAGAAAAAAATCAGAGAGGTATTAAAAAATGCCCTACATTTCTTCGTGAAATTATGTTCTCATAAATATACGTATTACAAAAACGTAATATAGCTAGTACTCACACATATTTTAACATGAAATATTTACAATACACTCACGAAACGTAACCGAAAATGTAGCAATTTTAGGGCGATCGTTTTTACTCTGGTTCACTTGATATTTTAATAACATTTCGAGTGTATTTCGTTCAAATGTGGCAAAAATGTTTCCCTTTTGTATAAAAGTAAATAATGATCAATCACCCGAGCTGGCCGAGTTGTGCGCGTCCAAATGCGAGGTCCGATGCAGCGGCTGCAGGTGTACGTTCTGCGCCTCGGACAGCACCTCCAGAAAGGCGGGCTGGCTGTAGAACGAGTGGATGCCTTCGGGCCCCAGCAGGCCCACGCCCAGAGCGCCGTGCCCGAGTGCCGACCTGGCGGCCAGGACGTGAGCCCTGTGGGGCAAGGCCTCCAGAGGCCGCCTCGGTGTGGTAGCAGCTGGCGGCGTCGCCGTCGTCATCGGTGGTGGAGGTGGCTCCTTATTCAGGCCAAGCAGCTCCTGGATGCCGAAACCCGTGCGCCGGTGCACAGTGGGGGCCATCTTCCACGCAGGGGGCGGCTGCAGGGGTCCTCCGTGAGCGGGGGGTGTCTGTTTGTTCTCGGTGTCTGAAAGCACAGCTCCGTCCTTCCCGGTCATGATGCTGAGATTTCACTTTTAGTTTGCCGTCTGCTGCAGGCGGGATGCTCCTCTTTATCCAACCCCCCCTCCGGTTAGTCTCCCACTCTCTCCCCCCTTGGTGTGTTTTTAATCCAGTAGGCAACAGGCAGCCAATCATCAGAGGACAGACATATTCAACTTTCCACCGTGTTGGCCATGCATTAAATATAATGTTCTTTATCTTGTATCTTAGCATTAAAACACTCATTTGTTGCTGGGCAGAAATGTCTCATGTCCCTGATGTAGTTCTTCTTTAACGTTCACATGAAGATGATTTTAGGCAAATATATCAGGGGGTGTGGGGTGGGGGGAAAGGAGCTTATATACTTTCCCTACTGTCACTGATCATCTCGTTGAGCTCATCTGATGGATCCAAACAGCCGGAACAATCTCTTAACTTGGGGGAGAAAATCAGCTTAAAATGAAGCAGGATGCTCTAAATTTGGCAGCAAATAAATACATTATTTTCCTCCAAAATTGCAGAAATAAAATTGTTAAAAAAACAACAGCTGCATAAAAATGATATGCATTTGTTTGAAAATAGGTTCATGTGTAAGATTTGTCTGTTTCTCATTTGGTTAGCTTGGAGAAAATATTAGAAACATACACTGCAAACTCCAGTCACAATAATTCATTCATGCACCAAAATTGAGCACCATTTTATATGTACCGGCAAATATTGTATATATCATTTAATAAAATAACATACTATTAAACAAAATATGCACAATGAACATTTAACTGTTGCACAAACCATATTACCTCAACGAGCCACTTCTCTCTAAGTTAATTAATCAATTCAACGCGTGATTGATCCGTTAGACTCGACCCCTTGCCTGCCACAACGCCTTGCTCATTTGCATATTCTAATTAGGTCTAAGCAATAAAACCTTTTGTCTTTATAGACCGTGCATCTGTTGATATGTTATTAAGCTCTCCCCCACCCCTCTGTTAGCCCCCAACGTCCCAGTTTGGGGTATTTAGGACACACCAGGGGGACAACTAAATAGTGCAGAATTACCATGAAGACATAAAAACATACTGAGATTTCACTGAAATATAAAAAGGCATTATTTGTGCAGTTTTCGTTATTTCCCTCTGGATGTGGCACTGATCAGCTATTAATTCAATTACTGGACGGTTGCACGTGATTTGTGGCACACTCCTGGACGCAGTGTGAATAAAAGAAGGAATGAATAAATAAATAGATGATTCCCGAGAGACTGACGAGAGGCCCACGACACTAGAGATGGGATATAAGATAGGAGATGGTATCACGGATGACGCTTCGCAATGAGCGTCATTACCCATCTGTACAAGGCCTCACGGCATCGAGTCATGATATTATTATTCGTTTATACCTGGGTGGACTTATATAACGAATAATGGCGCAACAATGTCAATAACGACATGCAAATGATATGATTTTGTGGCCGGCAACTGCAGACACGCGCCATATGACGTCACACCAGGAAGCAGACAAAGTGGAGGCCATTTTAGCTTCATTTTGACTCGCTGGTTTTAAACTAACTTGTATTTGCTGCAGTCTTGTCTGAAATTCTGTATGCTTTTTTAAAATGCTTAAATTGTACTTGGCAGTCATACAAAAATGGGAAAATAGAATAATACACAGAAATGTAATAGCATATTGAGACTACGTGCACCATATCTAAAAATAAGCTAACATAAACGCCAACTAAGGAGGGAATGCCAAGCGTGATGCTTTGAATTATTTTACATTTTGTTAGGGCTGTCAAATGATTAAACATTTTTTAATCAGATTAATTACGGTTTTGACTACACTCACCATTTGCATCTACCATTTGTCTGAAATATGCCCATTCTTACTGTATTTTAATGAAAGAAATAAAGACAGGATTATTTGTATGTATTAACAGCGCCACATGAAAAATGAAAACATATATATAGAGCACACAAGTCTGAAAATCTATTTATCTTCCACTAGCTTCTTTAACATTTGAATCACACTTGAACCATGTTATGTGCAAGGAGGGGTTGCATTCAGAGACACCACATCATTTAAGTTGAATTCAAATCTTTTGAGTGTATTTCACTTAAATGTAACAAATTGTACTTCCGCATTAAGAGTTACAAAGCAAATGATGAGAATATCCACTTCTTGTTTTTCTTTGGATTTTTGCTCATTTAGACCAGACATACATGCATAATGAAGACGCTGTGATGTCCCGAGTGTCCGTGAATGCATTTTGCAGTCCTCTACTGACAATAAGAAAGTGTGGTTGTGATGATGAAGGGACTAGAGACGTGTTAGTGAGTTGGAGATACATATCAGGTCAGAATATTTTTTTATTTAAAAAGCATCAGTCTCTTTGGGGTTGCTACAGTGCCTACGGGGCTTGCCATGATGTGTTAATTATGCACATTTGTTTTTAATGTAATTAACAAATTAAATTAGTTACAGATGTTTTGACAGCCCTAATTTTATTATTTAATGTATCACTTTAATTTGGGGGTATATGTAATGCCTGGTTAGCAAAATAAATATAGAAATACATACACACACATATACATATATATATATATATATATATATATATATATATATATATATATATATATATATATATATATATATATATATATATATAAACATATGCCAAAATAGAAGAGGTGAGGTTCTTTTCAATGAGATTGACCAAGTGACGTTTGGCGTATACTGCAGATAGGACTAACTGGTGTACTCCAGTGCTTCTCAAATATTTATACACTGTTAGTTACCAAAACAAGATATTTATGGATGCAAATAAGTATTAACACGTAGTTAGGAAAAAATAGGCAGGGCCACAAGAAGTGTAGAGCTGCACTGAAAGTGTTTAAAATCTAAAACATCCAAGCAGGTCAGCGTTAGAGCATGGCGCGGCTCCTTCTGAACACCTTTGTTTTGCAGGGCCCAGAAATGGCTCCTCTAATCCAGCTAATTGCAGTTTCCCAGCGTCGGCCATTCAGAAGGAGGAGGCGGGTCAGCAAACAGCCGTTGATCAAAACATCCCATTAAGGTGAGGACACAAAAGGCTCTCACAAAAGCGCCACTGGCGACTCCACGGTTGGGCTTTACGGGGGCCACACATTAATTAGGGCAATAACTTCATGCTATTGCCTCGTTTCCATTTCTAGAATGCAGATCTTTGCTATCCCCTGTTGCATGTGCAGATGTGCTACTGGCGTAATGAGTGGGATATTTTCATGGGAAAGAGCCCCCCCCCAAAAAACCAGAAATTTCTCAAAAGTGGTTGTCATTGTGGTTGGGCATAATCAGAAGTGACATAATTACTCGGGCTCATTTCTTGTCTAATTAGCACGCTCCCACAGTGGACAGGGACTAGCGGTTCAGCGGGAGAAGGGAATCGGACAGGCATGGCAGTGGCAACACAAAAAGGGGGCCCCCGCTTTCTGCGTAATTAGGTGAGACAATGCCCCTGACTGTTTTGAGCGATGGCAGCGGCTCTACGCTGGGGCCGAACAGGCGAGCGGACGCCCCGCGATGTACACCCTAATAAGCCCCTAATTGTCTACCCTGGATTCACATGGGCCGCCGAGTCCCGGACTCCTGCCGAGAGCCTTGTCCTTGTCCCTCTGAAAGGGAGAAATTGGAGTTGACTCGCTTGGGACCTTTAATGTTTGGCCCCCGAATGTCCAGACAACTTGTTTAACGTCTCGTGACAGCGGGGCCTGATGTCTCGTTGAAAGCAGGCGCAGACACAACACTGAACTTCATCTGCTGCTGCTGCTACGACAGCCTCATTAAGACTTTAAAAAGAAAATCAGATTGTGGCATTTTGGCCAAGACTTAACTCTCATTCTGACTCATTTGTCAGGTTCACTTTCAGTTTCTTTGCCCCCTAACAAAGCAGATGGCTCAACAGGTTGCATTTCAACACGACTGAGCCTCCAGACTGACACATATGTTTGAGGCCACTTGCAAAAAAAGGCAGGTGGGACTCACAAAGGCTTAATGTACCACAACTCGCTCTCACAGTCAAGAGAGGGCCTTCTGGCCTCGGGATGGAACATCACTTCAATGTGCCCTCACTTCTTTAATTAGCTGTCAGTTGGTGCAAATGAATCAAGTCTTCGCCTAATTAAGCAATGCCACCAGGCAGGTCCCATACACGGGCCATTGTGCGAGCGCCATGAGAAAACGGCAGCTAGCAAACTTGTTTTGGATCAGCAGTGCAACTTTAAATGATGTAGTCTTTTTCTTTATGATTATTTTTGCCTGGACAGAAACACCAGAGGGTGGTCACACTTTCTGTCTGCGATCTACTTTTAAAATCCCAAAGATTTACTGATCTATTGAGAGTTAAATAAAAGGCAAATAAAGTAAAGAAACAAAAAAGTGTTTTTACTTTCTAAAAGTACATATAATAGTATTTTGTTTTTCATATAATGCCATTTTTTTCATTTCTTTTTTTGCTGCCATGAATTGGACTGGTGAGTGTTGCACTTTCATTGTGGGAACGTTTATCAACTGCAACACAACAAGCGTTCCGTTTGCACTTCAATCTTGGTAGACATGATCCCGTACCAGCTCCAAACACCATCTTGTTATGGGTTACCAACTTCAGAGCTACTGGATCTGCATTGAAACCAAAATCAACCGGCCGACATCGCACTGCCAGAACTCATTCAATTTTTAAAACAGAATGGCATTATATGTACTTTTGAAAATACTTTATTTGCCTTTTATTTAACCTACAAATGTGTCACATCATTTTGCCTGACCCTGTATTTATAAATATGAGTATGTATGTATGTTGTCCCACACTACACTATACAATATGCATGTTACAAGTCGATCTATCTCCTATCATAAAACAATTGTGTAAAATGTCCCTTAATCTGAATAATAAAGATGAAAGGTGGATCTTGTAGTTGGAGAGATCTGATCAGCACCTAATCTTTGCCGTGGGGGAGCAACAGCGAATCAGGAGGGGAGCTTAATGTCGTATGACATCTACAAAGTGACGTTTATGAGATGGACCCAAACTACCTTCGGAATCGACGTAATGACCACCCAGTGTTACCGCTTGTTTTTTGTTGTTGCCATTCCGTCGCAATAACACCCCCCGATATTTGACTATGTCCCGGTTTAAACAAACCTTGTTTCTTATATGCGGTAAGGAAGGTATGCGCAGTTTCTATAATAATCTTCGCAAACTAATCACAAGTTTGTCCTGAGTGTTCCTTAACGCACAAAGTCAAATGTTTTATGGTTCCACATGAGTCAGATACGCTCTCCTGCCATTCAACACAAACACAAAAAGTAAAAAAAAACAAAGGCAGCGTACAGGGACGCGAGCTGACGAAAACATCTGCGCTCCTGTGGAAGTCTGTTCACTGAAGTGAAATAAATAAAACATTTTTATCGCTGCCTTCTTTGCTTACTGATGAGCTGAGAGGTGAACACAGCATTAAGCGTAGGCATTTGTCATAAGGTTGTCTCATGAGAAATCATACATACATAAAATTGAACAACCTCATTTCCATTCAGCGGGACTTTAAAAGAGGTGAAAATGATGAGAGGGTGATGGAGAGGTCATCGGGAGGATGACTAGTTTGTTGTTGTCGAAAACATTTAATTTTATAAATATAATTGTGATTATGTACATGACTAGAATCACAAGAAAGTGAGCTAAAACTGTCATGCAAGCGTGTGTTTGTCATAAAGAACCAATTTTAGATTTTAGAGAAGCTCTTCACCGCCCTTCTTCCTCTCACCAAACAAGCTACTGTACAGCACCATCACAGGCCGTAATTGTTATTTAATGGATTACACATTCATCCCTCCTGCTCCAGTCCCCCGGGGAGCTCGACGACAGCCTCGCTGTGCTCACACAACTAAACACACACACACACACGCATGCATGTGCTCATTTGACGGCAGTGTTTGTGCTTAAAATTCAATTACCCACTTATTGATAGTTCTCCCGGGTGCTAAAAGAAGTGGACACGGTGCGGATGATTTCCCAGGAGGCTTTGCTGCGCCGCGCACATCTCCAGCTGGATCTATTTCATGGCTTTACTCATCAGCGAAACACACAGATGGAACATAAGCGGCCGTCGTGCACCTGCACACACCAGCACACGCAGACGCAAGAGATGCATGAGGAACACAGACAATACACAACAATTTAAGCTAGACTCAAATACGTGAGAAGCAATTACAATAGTATATAGAGTCAAAATGTCACAAGGCCTTTTTCCACTTTGGAAACCAGCAGAGCAGACATGGCATCTGTGAAGCTGAAGTTTACAGTGATGTTTATAGCTAAACATTTCAAAATCAACACAAAAAAATTAGGGATTGGGAAAAAAAAAAGATCTGGGGTTAACGCTTAATTCATTTTTCATATTATGTATTACTGTATGTGTTACCTGTAAAAGAAATATTTTTTGCAGAAATTATGCAACATTATATACTGAGTACAACAATATTTAAATGTACATTATAGATGCCTGGTACTCTCTGCATGTGATAAATTCCACTAACTGCAATACTCTCCTTCCTAATGCCCAAAACGTCTTTCCAACTTCGCTGAATGAATGTTGGCGTAATTTTACGCTATTTTATAACAAGGATCGATATATCTACTTGCTCATAAAATCTCATTAAAAGAAAAAACACACCTCACTAACGCATTATTAGAGTTTTTTTTCCCCACCACAGGCATTTACTTACAGAAGATTTAATTGAATAAATCAGTCTCCTAATAACGTTTGCCTGTGGGTAATTTGAATGGAATACATTTAGAAAGGATTACTCGACCGTCATTAACGTTCCCTCAGTGTCTGGATTTTCATTACTGTAATAAAATGACCAGAGATCATTGTTATTCTCCACTAACTAGCATTTTCCTGGAAAATGTCTTCTGTACAACGTCGAGGTCACTCTCAGTTAAACCCAGAAGCTGTTCTGTTAACACCCTCCGAGTCAGTCCAACAGGTAGCTCCCTGCGGATTAGCCACGCGTCTCAAGGTCCCCTGAGACCCGGCAGGGGGTGGGAGAGTGGTAAGGGGGGAGGAGGGGTCCTCCCAGAGGACCACTTGGCTTGCCACTGGCCTCATTCTCCGCTAATTACGCCGCTCATCTCCTCTCTTCCAAGAGGATGCTAGCAGGCCGATGACAACCTGCTGCAGTGTGCATCACCACCAGGCAACAGCTGGGGCCGACGGCTGCACGCCAATACCCATGGGGGTAAAAAAAAAAAGGGGGGGTGGGATAATGGCGTGGTGTTTGGGGTAGGATGACAGCATTTATTCACACCAGGCAGGAAGGGCTTTTGTTGCCTGTTTGCACACATAGCTCATCTCCTTGTGGCACGAGAAGGAAAAAATATAATATACCATGATGCTGAATGCCCTCTGATGTGACAGGGTCAGAATACAATTTTACACCACCCCAAGGCTGACACTGGATCGATGGGCTCCCGAGCACGCTGTTCCCCCACCCCACCCCACAAACTGCATGATTGCAGCGGCTGTTCATTAGTGGCGGCCCTTGGCTTTAGTAGCCGGTACAATTTGTCAGCTGTAAATCTCCAAACTCCACCCACGTTTGCTCCACTGTCTCATCAAAAAGGGGCTGTGAAGAATGAAGTCGGGGTGATGAAAAACAGATTTCGATTTATCTGTTCCTTCCTCCTCCTCCTCCTCCTCCTCTAAGGAAGAGCTGGGGACAAACAATGAACAGGACCTCACCCAGACACACCCATAAAAAGTGATGAAGCCACTGGATGAGTATGAGCAGCAGGCTAAAAACTAGATTAGAATGGTGAGTTTCTCAGTATGAATCTGCCTCTATACCCGACAATGCTGCAGGAAAACAAAACATTAGATACACTACATACACAGCCTAATGACAGCATATAATAAAATGTCATTATAAAATTATAAAACCGTTTTTTGCCATCTTTGATGGGGTGTACATGTAAACAAATTGCATTAAAAGACAAACCTGATAGAAAAATGACATAATAATGTAACACAGGCTATTCAGCTGCGCTTTCGGTGCAGGAAAGCACTCACTTTAATGAAAAATGACACCACATCACCTTCCTATCGATGGAAAAAAGCTTGTCATCAATCAAAGCTTTACTGGTGTGGGGGGGAGAGGGGATGTAAGCCAATACAACAACACAAACACAATCAAAACAGCAAGCACCTCCGTCATATAGTGTTTTCGCAGAAGGTAATTAAAAATAGCAGGTAAGATGTTGAAGGTATAACGTTGACAAGAATAATGGTAAAGGGAGAAGCCCCACTTCCAAGCTTAACTTGGTGAAAATGTGGACTCCATTACAAATGACTTGAAAATATACATGTACTTATCTTTGATAAATGGCAGCTGGAGGATGACTGCTTGGCAGACAGGACAGGACCTAAGGTGACACAAAATGGATAGCATTGAAAATAAATATATAGCGACATTAAAATGCTGCAGTGTTTGGTTTTGACCATTAGAACACGATAAAACAAAACCATTAAAAAGCAATGTTAGCAAACTAGCAACAGGAAAACTAGCTAGCTATGCTGCTACAAATTAGCCATAAATACAATCTTTCACAATTTAAACGATAGGAATTTCTCACAAGCCACAGCATTAGGAACACTCACACATTAAAATACAATAATTTATACAAACTTGTCCTCAATGATAAAAAACAGTAAACTAACACGGCTTCTGATTCAAACAGGTGACTAGGCTAACTTACTAGCCAGAAAACGGCTCGCTCGCACTGCCGTTAGCATTAGCGTCTTCAACATTATTCAAAAGTAGCACACGACATGCAGTGTTGGCATTCTAGCGAGGTGCTAAATACTTGCTTTAAAAATCAACATACCAAGCAGTTACGTGCTTTAGAGGACTTTGACATTCACTTTGAGGAACTGTAAAACACTTATGGGAATTCTTCTTCGCTTTTTTGTAAATTTTATAACGGTGTGCGCCATCTGCTGGATTAAATTAGCATTGCAGCGCAAACTACACAGGGCTTCCATTGACTCAACAGAAACCTCATTCTCACATCTGCTGTTTTTTCTATTACAAAACGAACACAACAACAACGTATTTACCCTCATTGTCTACATGTTCAGCATTTGTAATGCGGCAGGTAAACCTGCAAAAAATGCATTTCTACTGGTCATGTTTAAGACACCATTAGGCGATAAACTGCTAGCATCCCCGTCTTTTGATCCAAAGAGGAGCTAATTGTGCGAAAATATTGTTTGACGGTTGAATTATGTCATGGTCTGACCACGGAGTGAGGTGCAGTGGAGAGTGAAGACATGTTGCTGGGGTCCCATTCAAGCTGACCTTTTTGCTGCAGTTCCAGGTCAGGAAATTTGGGTCAGGGAACAATGCACACTGTCAGAGAGTTGGTAGCAGGGTGTTGCTACCCCTGCGACACGCTCCCCACCCAGCACTCGTCCCGAGCCTTCACGTTTAATCACTCGACACGTCAGCATCATCCCAAAGACACTTAACTGCAGAGAGTAATAGGCAGGACAGCTGAAAACATTGACTTTTTAATATTTTTTATTTTAAAGTAATAAGGACATAGGATAACAAAGCTGTTTAAACCACTCTTTGTCACTGAGGGGACACAAGTGACAGGAGGATGTTTTCAATCTCAACTTTCTCCCGCTCAAGCAGTTGCTCCAACTGCTCCCCCTTCAGGAGCAACGATGTAATGGCTTTAGCAAATTCATCCATGGGGTCTTGCTTCTCCTGAGGATCAACATTTGTATCATTCTGTGACGATGAAGGACGCTCATCATCCTGAGGGTTCACGTTTGTCTCATTCTGGGATGAAGGACGCTCATCATGCTGAGGATCAACATTTGTCTCATTCTGTGACGAAGGACGCTCATCACCCTGAGGGTTCACGTTTGTCTCATTCTGGGATGAAGGATGAACATCATCCTGAGGGTTCACATTTGTCTCATTCTGGGATGAAGGATGATCATCCTGAGGGTTCACATTTGCTTCATTCAGGGATGGACGAACATCATCCTGAGGGTTCACATCTGTCTCATTCTGGGATGAAGGATAAACAATATCTTGAGGGTTGATGTTTGTCTCATTCTGGGATGAAGGATGGTTGTCATCCTGAGGACTCAGGTTTGTCTCATTCTGGGATGAAGGACAAACATCATCCTTAAGAGTCAGGTTTGTCTCATTTTGGGATGAAGGACAAACATCCTGAGGGGTCACGTTTGTCTCTTTCTGGGATGGACGCTCGTCATCCTGAGGGATCACATCTGTCTCATTCTGGGATGAAGGATGGTCATCATCCTGAGGACTCAGGTTTGTCTCATTCTGGGATGAAGGACAAACATCATTCTGAGGGGTCACGTTTGTCTCTTTCTGGGATGAAGGACGCTCATCACCCTGAAGGTTCACGTTTGTCTCATTCTGGGATGAAGGACGAACATCATCGTGAGGGTTCACATTTGTCTCATTCTGGGATGAAGGATGAACATTATCTTGAGGGTTGATGTTTCTCTCATTGTGGGATGAGGGACAAACATCATCCTGAGGGATCACATCTGTCTCATTCTGGGATGGACGCTCATCATCCTGAAGGATCACATCTGTCTCATTCTGGGATGAAGGATGAACATCATCCTGAGGGTTGACGTTTGTCTCATTCTGGGATGAAGGATGGTCGTCATCCTGAGGACTCAAGTTTGTCTCATTCTGGGATGAAGAATGGTCGTCATCCTGAGGACTCAGGTTTGTCTCATTCTGGGATGAAGGATGGTTGTCATCCTGAGAACTCAGGTTTGTCTCATTCTTGGATGAAGGACGCTCATCACTCTGAGGGTTCACGTTTGTCTCATTCTGGGATGAAGGACGAACATCATTGTGAGGGTTCACATTTGTCTCATTCTGGGATGGAGGATGAACATTATCTTGAGGGTTGATGTTTGTCTCATTCTGGGATGAAGGATGAACATTTTCTTGAGGGTTGATGTTTGTCTCATTCTGGGATGAAGGACAAACATCATCCTGAGGGATCACATCTGTCTCATTCTGGGATGGACGCTCATCATCCTGAGGGATCACATCTGTCTCATTCTGGGATGGACGCTCATCGTCCTGAGGGATCACATCTGTCTCATTCTGGGATGAAGGATGAACATCATCCTGAGGGATCACATCTGTCTCATTCTGGGATGAAGGATGGTCGACATCCTGAGGACTCAGGTTTGTCTCATTCTGGGATGAAGGACAAACATCACCCTGAGGACTCAGGTTTGTCTCAGGATGGTCATCATCGTGAGGGTTCACATTTGTCTCATTCTGTGAAAGACGAACATTATCCTGAGGGTTCACGTTTGTCTCATTCTGGGATGAAGAATGGTCATCATCCTGAAGGTTCACGTTTGTCTCATTCTGGGATGAAGGACGCTCATCATCCTGAGGGTTGACTTTTGTCTCATTCTGTGATGGACGAACATCATCCTGAGGGTTCATGTTTGTCTCATTCTGTGATGGACAAACATCATCCTGAGGGTTCACGTTTGTCTCATTCTGGGATGAAGGATGAACATCATCCTGAGCGTTCACATTTGTCTCATTCTGGGATGAAGGATGATCATCCTGAGGGTTCACGTTTGTCTCATTCAGGGATGGACGAGCATCATCCTGAAAGTTCACGTTTGTCTCATTCTGGGATGAAAGATGGTCATCGTCCTGAGGGTTCACGTTTGTCTCATTCAGGGATGGACGAACATCATCCAGAAGGTTCACATTTGTCTCATTCTGGGATGAAGGACGAACATCATCCTGAGAGTTCACATTTGTCTCATTCTGGGATGAAGGATGGTCGTCATCCTGAGGGTTCACATTTGTCTCATTTAGGGATGAAGGACGAACATCATCCTGAGGGTTCATGTTTGTCTCATTCTGGGATGGAGGACACACATCGTCCTGATGTTCAACCACTGTCTCATTCTGTGATGCAGGATGCTCATCTTCCTGAGGTTCAGCAGTCGTCAGATCTTCCTGAAATGCAGGACGTGTCTCAAGGTTTTTCTCATTCTGCAAAGTTGGCATAGGGGTCTCATCTTCCCGAGGTACAGCCTCAACTAATTGAGGTTCAATACTCGTCTCATTCTGCAAAGCTGATGTGGTCTCATCTTCTTTAGGTGCCACAGAAGTCTCATTTTGAAGAAGTTCACCATGTGTCTTATCATCCTGAGGTGCAGTGGTGGTCTCATCATGGTGAGGTGTAGCCAGCGTCATATCTATCGATTCAACATTTGTCTCATTCTGCATTGCTGACGTCTCATCGTCCTGGTGGGAAGTAAAGGCCTCACGCTCTTGGGGTTCAATGTTTGTGTTATTCTCCATAGCTGGTGCAGGGGTCTCATTTTCCTGAGGTTCGGACATGGTCTCTGCTTTCTCAGGTTCAGGAAAATTCTCATCGTTGTGTGGTTCAACATCATTCAGCAATGCTGATTTAGCCATCTGATGTTCTTGAGGTGCAGTAGTGGTCTGATTCTCCTGAGGTTCGACGTGTGTCCCATCATTCTGAGGTGCAGCCATGGTTCCAACCTCATGAGGTTCTTCATGAATCTCATTCTGCAAGGTTGGTGTATGGCACTCATCCTCCTGGGGTGCAGCAGTGGTATCGTTCCCAAGAGGTTTAATATTAGTCTCATCTGGCACGGCGGGTGTAATGAACACATCTTCCCATGGTTCTGCAACTGTCTCATCGTCCTGAGGTTCAATGTTGCTTTCATTTCTCAAAGTCAACATAGAAGTCCCATCTGTATTAAGGTCATCTTCATATGGTGATGTAGGGGTCTCATCTTCATAAGAAACAGCCAGTGTCATATCTCCTTGAGGTTGGATATTTGTCTCATTCTGCAAAGCTGAAGCAGCTGTCTCATTCTGCATATCCTCCTGATGGGCTACTTTTTGCTGAACCACGTGGTCTTCCTGAGGAACTGTTTTGTCCTCCTGATGAGCTGCAGGAGTCTCATACTCCTGAGCAAGTGAGGAAGATTCCTGTTCCTGGTATGCAAGAGTGGTCTTACAAGGTGCAGGATGTGTCTTCGCATCTAGAGGAGCTTCCTGAGGTGCTACAGGTGTCTCATTCGCCTCAGGTTCTTCATTGGTCTCCTTGCCATATTTTGAAGCTGTTTCCTTTTCCTGATCCTCAAGACGGTCTTGCTGAGGTGCAGCAGTTTTGTGCTCCTCAGCCGGTGAGGCAATGATGTTGTCATCCTGAGGTGAGTCAGGGTCCTGGTGGACTGCTTCTGTCTCATTCTCCTGCAGCACCATGTTTGTCTCCTCCCCCTGAGGTGCTGCAGTATTCTCATCCTCATGGGTGACTTTTACAGGTGTCTCATCCTCGTGAAGAACCACACATGTCTGAGATTCTGAAGTTCCGTCATCCTCTACAGAAGCTTCATTTGTGCGATCCTCTTCAGTTGCAGCGCTTGTGTCCTCCGACTGAACTGATGTTGAAATCTCACCCCCCTGAGGTGCAACATCTATCTCAAAGTCCTGAGGTCCTGATGTTGGTCCACTCTTTTGGGATGTGACTATTTGTTCTACTTGGGTTGCAGGACTTGTGCCCTCCTCTTGAAGTCCAACAGATGTTGTATCCTGCTGGGTTTCTTCATCCTGACATGCTGAAGCTGGTTCTTGGAGCTGATGTTGAGCAGTTGCACCATCCACCAGAGCAACTTGGGGTTTCAAGGCCACCAGGGTTGCAGCCCTTACGTCCTCCTTCTGAGACTCATTCTCCAGAGGTGTTTCATCTTGTGAATGTTCTGCCGGCGTCTCATCTTCTTGAGGTGCAATGGGTGCCTCACCTTGCTCCGGTCTTTCAAACTGCTTCTGAGATGTTGAACTTGTTTCCTCAGCCCCAACTGAGGCATCTTCTCGAGGAGCTGCACTAGTCACATCCTCTAATGGTGCTGCCATTTCTTCAACTACATGAGATCCTAAAATTGTGTCCTCCTCCTGAGCTCCAGCAAACATCTCTTCCTCTTGAGGCTTTGCATTTCCTTCTATCATTGCAAGTGCTGCAGATGTTGCTTCTTTTAGAACCGAGGCTACTATCTCCTCCACCTCAAGTGTCATTGCGTTCTCATCCTCTTGAAGAAACACATCAATGTTCTGTAAAGTTTCATCATCCAGCTGCATTGTTGTGGTGTCATCCACCAAGGGGCATCCAGGTGTCATCTTGTAGGCTTGGTGTCGCAGCTTCATCTTCCCCAAGTGATGCCATGCTTTCATCATCAGCTTTTTCATGTTGAAGGACGCAAGTCTTGCTTCTTTCACCTCCTCCGGTGTATGTGCCGATGTCATTTCATCATCAGCTGCGTGGGATGAATCTGCTGAAGCATCGTCTTCTAACAATTCATCTTCGTCAAGAGGAACGCTTGTGTAGTCCTCAAGTCCTGCAAATGTTGCGTAATCATAGCCTGACGTAGCGGTCTCATCTTCAATAGACGGAGCAGTGCTCATCCCCTCGCAAGGTTCTTGCTTTCTCATGTGCCCATGAAATGCATTTGCGTCATCCTCCAGATCTCGGGTTGCATCCTCCTCTTGAGGTGATGCAAAAGTCTCATGATCCTGAGGTGCAGTGACTGTCTCATCTTCAAGGTATCTGACATCTGTCTGGATCTCCTGAGGGATCCTTTCCTCTTCCTGGAATGCAGCTTCCACCACCGTTAGTGTGGGTGCAGTTGTATTATCTTCCATACGTTCTTTATCATTTGCTACTTCATCCTTTTGGCTTTCTGTGACTGGGGCCTCTTCTGATCCCTCATGGGTCTCATCCTCTTCTGATGATGCAGAAGGCCCACCATCTAGTTCATCATCTTTGGTAACTAGGTCTGTCGGAATCCCCTGAAGAACTTCAGTGGCCTCATCCTCCAGAAAAGCGACATCCGTGTCATCCACCAGAGGAGCTCGGGTTGTATCCCCCTCCTGATGTGATGCATATGGCTCATGCTCCTCGGGTGCAGCCATGGTCTCATCCTCATAGGATTGGATATCTGTCTTGACCTCCTGAGGGACTCTTTCCTGCTCCTGGGATGCAGCTTCCACCACCTGTGGCCTTGCAGTTGTGCTATCCTCCAGAGAAGCTGCAGTGTTCTCCACTCCTGATTCGTTCATCCATTCGGTTTTATCAGTTGCTACCTCATCCTGTTGCCTGGCTGTGATTGTGGTGTCTCTGACGTGTCCCTCGGCGGTCTCATGCTCTTGTGGTAATGTCTCAGTGTCATCATCTAGGGGTGACTTCTCTTGGGGAACTAGATCTTTTTGAAGCTCCTCCTCATCCTCTTGAGAGGTTATAGCCATAACCTCCTGAGGTGATGCAAAATGCTTACGGTCCTGAAGTGCAGCAGTGGTCTGAGGGGGTCCAACATCTATCCTGTCCTCCTGAGGGACTCTTTCTTGATCCTGGGATGCAGCTTCCAAGACCTGTAGTCTAGCAGTTGTGCTACCCTTCAGAGAAGCTGCAGTGTTCTCCACTCCTGATTCGTCCATCCATTCGGTTTTATCAGTTGCTACCTCATCCTGTTGCCTGGCTGTGATTTTGGTGTCTCCGACTTGTCCCTCGAGGGTCTCATCCTCTTGTGATAATGTCTCAGTGGTATCATCTAGGGGTGACTTCTCTTCAGGGACCAGAGTTTTTGGAACCTCATCCTCCTGAGAAATTATAGCCATAACCTCCTGAGGTGATGCAAAAGTCTCATGCTGAGGACTGTCCTCTTGCAGGACTCTTTCCTGCTCCTGGGATGCAGCGTCCACCACCTGTAGTTCTGTAGTAGTGCTATCTTGAAGAAAAGGTGCAGTATTGTCATCTTCTTGGAGTCCTGCTGCTGACTCGGGTCTCTCATCCTCCTGCGATGATGCAGCAGCTTCATCATCTTGCCACAACTGCTGTTGGGGTTCTGTTTGAACTCCTTGAAGATCTGGAATGGTCTCCTTCTCCAGAGAAGCTACAGCTGCATCGCATGGTTCAGTCAGGTCCTCCTGAGGTGCTGTCGTTTTCTCATCTTGTGATTTTGGAACGTTCTTGACCTGCTGCTGACGTGATGATGTTTTACGTCTCACCTTGGGACGCCCCTGTTCCGCTTTCGGCTCCTCGGTTTCGTCCTGCGTGGGCGTAACGAGCTGGCAAGACCTCTGGTAAGGAGTTTTGTGCTTCTGGATGTTCCTGCGTTTCTTCTGCTTCTGTTTACTCGGCATGTTGGTCTCCACTTACTATGGATGGAAGTGAGAATATCGCGGTGTTTATTATTTGGTGTGTTGACAAGCAGCAGCAACCTACCCTTCCCCCCCATGGCTGAAATACAGTCATTGTGTACAAAGCTTTAGGAAGCCTTTGTCGTCACATACGTCACAGAAACTTACGCCTGGGAGTGACGTCGTTCAGGAGATGACGTCACGTCACATCACGTCAAATCAAGTCTGTGAATAGAGACTTAATACAGTTGGAGACATGTATTATTTCTAACATTTTCATTCACATAACTTCGCCCAGAAAACATATACGCGCAAATAATAAACATTTATATTTAGGTCAGAGACGGATACCAACACAATAAGAGGAAATTTAACGGAGAAAATTGTCGTACTAGGAAAAGAGAAGTCACTAGTGACACCATGTGGTTGTCAGGTGTAATTGACAGCCAAAACGGAAAGCAGTCAAAAAAATGTCTAAATATATTTTGGTAGGGAAAAATATATACTAACGAAATCTACACAAGATAATTTGTAGAAAAATATTTGATTTTTTAAAACATATAGATTTTATTTTCATTATACTTGTTAAAAGTGGATAGCAAATTGAAACAAATCTTAATGTAAGTTTTTTCATACAAATTATAAATTAATCAAGTAAAAATTATCTTATGTGTGTTTTGTTTTTATATTTTGGCTATTGTTAGGTCATGTAAATAATTGAAATTCTGATTAATTATGGTACAAAAGCAAAGGACGTAATGTAGTAATTAAAAAAACAATTCATTGACCCAAACACAATTTTAATCTAATTCAATTCTGTGCTACAATTACAAGAATTGCAATTAAATTAAATTAAATAAATCCCTTATTCCTTCTAAAATGAAACATCATGAAAAACAGCTTAATTCTATTATGGCCTCCTTTCAGAGTCCACAAAAAAATGCCTTCTAATCACTTTGCTCCTGTAATCATCAAGTACAATAGGGTTCCTATTATAGGAATGTTCTCATGGAGCTAAAATAAGCACCAAGAATACAATGTGAACGCCATCCCTTCATTTAATTTTGCCCCGCGTCCTCAGGTGAGAAAGCGCTTTCTCCACCTGCGAACACAAGACACGTACATGAGCGGATTCATCACACCAAAAGTGATATTTACAATACATAAAGTGTCAGCGGCATCACTCACTGTGATGAACCAGTGCGACTGTGGCCCGTATTTGAGCTGAGAGCTTACATTCATCTTACTAGCAGGAGCCAGAGCGTGAAGGTGAAGGTGAGGGACGGATGAGAAAGGAGGAACATGAAAGCCCAGCCTGCAGTTTGTGTGTGATGCAAATATTACAAGACGTCGTCAACCTGATGAAAATACACATTATGGGGTGCGTGGCATAAATTTACCTGATATCTTCCAGGTCTCTCACTTTATTTTTCTCTAAGACTCTCCTTCCCATTTCAGCCATCCGCTCCACTAGCAACAAACAAATCAATCAAAATGTTCACACACAGGATGGATACTTCATTAGGGACATCTGCACCATATAGTGACTGACATTAATACAATATAACAGGCTGTACCACTCACTAAGCATCTTTGACAATGATAACAAACGATAATCATCCTGGAAAATATAATTATAACGACATTATTGTCAACATTATATCGAGACCATACTTTATATGTCATATATCTGATTATTGACCAAAAAACTGAGAAATAAGCCAGGAATTGATTCACTTTTAGCAACATTGTGTGAATATGCTGTACGATTTGTAAGGAATTTGGTCAAAGCACATGTTTTGGATGTTTGTTACTCCTCGCCACGCACACTTGTAGCAGTCTGTCTCTGCGTGCACTCACTAGCGCCCCGCCAACCCCCCAATGGGACAAAGAGACTGAAAGACTGACAGGAGGGTTCACTCATTATACTACTATTGAACCAACGGTGGTGCTGAGACCGATGTGACAGTGAATGCCTCTTGTGAGTCAAAACAAACATACATGTACATGTCAATATCTTGAGGCTGGCAAAATTATCACATTTGTTTTTATTTATTGTGCATTTAATTGATTTATTGACTATACTAGCAGGGATTGACTCTTTGACTTGGCATTTTTCCCACTTTAATGTGCTGTACAAAAATGCCTTCTGGACCATTTTAAGTCTACCATGGGGTGGCGCTGTTATTTAGCCCCAAATGACATTACTTTAAAAGCTCTTTTGACTTCAAATTTCCTCCAAAAAAAGCATTGAAGTCTGACTTCAACGTTTAAAGTTATTTTTGGAATTATTGTTTGTGAAATTTCTTCCACAGGTCCATCTAATTTTACTTTTCACTACATCTACACCAATTATATATATATATATATATATAAACGTACCACACAGGCCTGACTGCTTCATATTTCTCATGCAATTTCAGCTCAACATATATTAATGATATAAAAATGATCAGCGCTATTGATACCATTATGTAAAACGTTATTAACGTATTGTGATGAGTGTTGCCAGGTGGGTGAATGACCTCAAAATATTTAAAACACTACTGGTCTACCGAAAGTGATGCACTGAAATAATCTTTTAAATAAAAACTCAGCCTGCTCAAAAAATATGGCGCCGCTGTCTCTCCAGGATGACCAATAGATCATCTCGTGACATTTCCCAATAATCGATCAAAGGCTGCTGACTAATCAGTCTCCATAAGACGAGAAAGGAAACACGACACACATTTAATTTACCTGTGGGAATGTTCTCCTCCCGTAGAGCTTTACAGTTGTCGATGTGAGTCCTGGTAATGACCAGGTAATGATGGGCAGCACCGGGTTTCACATCCCGGAAGCACAGCAGCTCACTATCCTACACATAAATACGCATTAAAAGACAGTAAAAAAGTACACATTAATGACCTTTACTTACGCTCAGGAGAATTTCCGTGTCGCTCTGGCTGTTGGCTATCTGACAAAACTGGCAGACGTCATCTTGAGAGGTGGCGGGAGTCGCCATTAATGGTTTCTAAAGTTGCAGTGTGTACTATGTGTGTCGGACGGCAGGACAACCAATAGCTGACTGAGCAAATCGAACCGGGATGTTGCTGCCTTCATGAAGCGTCGGAAATTCTAATATCTTTGTATGTTACCTTTTTTTCAACATTTTGTTAACAAACGACATCAACAATTTCATAATACAGGTGTACCCAATCAAGTGACTTACATGTTAACATGTTAATATGCAACTTTATCCATATATAAAAATAAGTCCATATTTATTCATTTTATTAGTCACAAACCAAGCATACTTTGCTTTGAATATGTTCCAAGTAAAGTGCAAAATAAGCAGCAAAAAGTTTTAAAAAGGCAGAGGTGGGTATGCTATATAATAATATATAATAACATTCTTACGTAGAACAACATTTACCAGCATGTATCGTTACCTTCCAATAGTTCTGTAAAATGTTCCCCAGTACAGTACATTTGCAACCAAGTGCTTCTTTCAGCTTCATGGGTATCGCATTGTTATTATCTCATTAAAATCCCAATTCAATATTGTCCTTGATAGCAGTCACACAAGAGGGAAGGGAAAACATTTTGAGGCGCTTCCTTAGTTTTTTTTCCTAGAAAGACACAAAAGGGATGACTTTGAAAAAGTATCTATTGAAACACATACACAAAAATAAGACAAATTTACAGATCGACAGAATATTTTTTTGAGGACAAAACCACACTGGGATGGAAAGAAAAACAAAATGAAAAATTCTGGTGCAAATACAGTTAAACCTGTGAATCCAACTTTTAAAAACAAAGTAAATGCACTGAAAATAATTCAAAGATACATCAGTACTTGGTATTACCATTCCAATTGTCTATTCTGGCCTTGGGAGAGGTCTGGACCCTACTAGAAGCCATTCTAGTTCTTATTAAATGTCTACACATGTCCCCAGTAGGGCGGCATGGCGGTCTAGTGGTTAGCGCGCAGCTAGGAGACCAGGGTTCAATTCCACCCTCAGCCATCTCTGTGTGGAGTTTGCATGCGTGGGTTTTCTCCGGGTACTCCGGTTTCCTCCCACATTCCAAAAACATGCTAGGTTAATTGGCGACTCCAAATTGTCCATAGGTATGAATGTGAGTGTGAATGGTTGTTTGTCTATATGTGCCCTGTGATTGGCTGGCCACCAGTCCAGGGTGTACCCCGCCTCTCGCCCGAAGACAGCTGGGATAGGCTCCAGCACCCCCCGCGACCCTCGTGAGGAAAAAGTAGTAGAAAATGAATGAATGAATGAATGTCCCCAGTATACTTACGTTAACAAAATACGCTGTTCCGGGTATGAATTTAAACAGCATGACATCAGATATCTTACTGGCTGGGGCGAGGACATGCAGGTGGAGGTGATCCACTGACGTGTAAGGAGGTTGGTGGAATCCCAGCCTATACAAAAGAATTAGGAATCACACTAGGGTATTTTACAATGTAAAATGGGTCTCTTTCACCTGATATCTTTCATATATGTGACACCTTGTGCACGGAGAACTGCTCTCCCCATTTCAGCCATGTCTTCAACTGAGAAATACATAGTAAGCTTTGTGTTTCACAGTGTTTTCACAGAGTTTTATATTACTGTCAAACACACTGACCGAGTTTGATGTGTCCACTGTGCAGTTTTGTACAGTTTTGTATGTGCTTGACGGGAACAACCTGGTAATGATGAGGCGCAGCCGGGCAAATGTCCCGGAAACACACCAGTTCCGTATTCTTTAAGGGTAAATGAGCAGATTACTAGTTTACACACCACCCTTGAACGCATCACTGTAAAATCCCCTTGTACAGGCAGGTGAAATGATTGTATTTTATCGTGCAAATTATAGTGAGGATAGAATGGACGAATGAATACCTCATAGTGACTATACGTTAATTGCAGTGAAACAGAAAAAGCTTTCAACTGTACCCACGATACCGACACACTCCCCATCCAAAAAATATTTATCAAATATTACATTTCCCTACCTTCTGTAAAACGTCTGCTTCTTTGTCTTCGCCGCTGGCAATTAAACAGAAATTACACCACTCTTCAACACCGTTCTGAGTGTCGTTTGTGTCCATTTTTTCCGCCAGCAGATACTTCCGGGTTTCATCGTTACCCGTGACGTAACCAGCCCGAAGATCGTTGAGAAGTACGAGGCTCACCTGGTCCTCAACAGAAGGTCTTCAATGTATCTACGTTTGCTGAGAATGAAAAAGGTTGTTTTCCTCTCGCCTTCTCGTCTTCCTCGTTCCACTGGGTAAGTAACTCCGCTTCATTTTTCTCCAAAGTGCACCAACAAGTTTGTTTTGCTAAAGTCCTCCAACATGGAATAGTAATAACGACCATCATAATTTACACATCTTTATGTAGTTTTAAGCATGTGAACTAATTAAAACAGTAATATGTAATTTAAATCCGAGAAAAAAATCACTTTTTATGAGACGTTTGGAGGCCCTCGGAACTCTGGGGGCCCTTGCCAATTGCCCATGTTTGCCTAATGGTAAGTCTGCCCCTACTACTTACACACTACAACACACTAATAGGCCCTTTGCCACTAAAATCCCAAGTACTTTATTATCAGGAACAGTCATTTATTAGGGGGAGTGGTATATTTCTACGCTGATGCCATGCAAATATATATATATATATATATACATAAGACAATATACGGTCCACAAGAACCAAACTAAAGTTTCAGGGCAAAGCGACTGGCTTTGTTCTCTTAAATCGTACATAACAACAACACACTGTTAACATAGCAACATAAGACACCATTTAATGAATGTATATATACTGTATATAACATTCAGGTATAAATGTAATTGCAATAACAACACAATAATAATAAATACATCCTTACTCACATAAAGACAGCAGTTTGGGATTCACAAGAAAATAATACTTAGGGTGCATTCACAGTTACAACACAGCTCATTTACACATGGAGCGCTAACTAACACCCACAACAGTGTATGGAGGACTATAGTATATCCATGCACTCACTTCCATAACATGATTGTAAATCAATTTTTGCGTGATCTGAAGATTTAGTTAGTGGCATATGAGGAGTGCACCAACTGATCCCTTTACTTTCATAGTGGTGTTGGACAACATCTTGTAACACTTTGTTGTCTTTTTTTTTTCCTCTTCAAGAAATGCTTACATAAATCCGCCATAACGCATCGGACTAAATCCTGTAGTGCAAAAAGTAACAAGCTGATGGTTCTTCTACTATGGGGGTGTCCAAAGTACAGTTTTTTTTTTTTGGGCTCGTGGCATATTTGAAAAATATAGACTATACAGAGAGGAATTTGAACAGTGTTCACTAATACTATATGAGCAGATTTCTTCTTCACATGGGTCTTAGTGTGCTAAAGAAAGATAAGTGAATGTATATCCAAGTGGTCCCTGCATCCTTTCATCTTTCTACAGGGAAACAGTTTGGACACCCCCGTTCTACTGGCTTTAAAACACAATAACAAGAAATGGAAGAAAAAAAAAATCTGTGATAAAATTATCTGTCCCGCCAAGTGCTTGTTGGGTTGCGTCAGTTTGGTAAACACAAATAAAAATTAAAGTACAACCACAGAAAATTACTAATAGAAAATAAAAAAAAATGTAAAAACAAAAACATAGTATCAAAATATGACAAATAATATATTTGGTCAATGCAAAAAATTGTGTTTTGGGTGGTGCAAGGAATGAAAACACTTTGTGGTTCCCGGTGATGAAAGGTAACATGATTCAGTCTAAAAGTCAAGGTGGCGTTGAGAGGAAGTGCAGCATTTAAATGGTACATAAAATGGTGGAGGGTGAAAATCCTCTCTGGGCAACTTCCTTTTTCTTGCATGATCAGTTCCTGTACATTCATACAATGGCTTTCACTTTACGCTAAAGCTTTGTGGGATGTCTTCTTAAGGACAAATGTTGTGGCACTAAGGCAAGTCTGCATGCTGGAGGGAAAGCTGGAGGCTTTTGGAGGTGGAGTGCAACAGGTCGAGGTCTTACAATCACAAAAGCTGAACCCACCTTCTAGAAACGACTGTTTTCTGCCACGCCCCCTCACAGAACATTTAGCTAAGCTTTACCTCCAAGCGGTGCTTGAAAAGGATTTTGTGAGAGCAGAAGGTGACACATGTCCGTGGGAGCTACTCGAAGGTCCACACCTCCAGACTGTGGATGTTGAAGTCCTGCTGGGTCGACAACGGCTGGTTGTTGAAGGTGGCGCATTTGGTGGTGGTGCCTCGGTACAGCTCGGCATCAAGCCACAGACCCAGCTGACCACTGCAGTGACAGAAACAAATATTAGACACGACAATCTTATTTCTTTACATAGCGGCCTCCGCTCTATCCATTCTCTGATGTAATTAAACTCAGGGTTAATTAATTAAACACCACATAAAAACAATGCTTGTATTTCCATATTTGAATTTTCAATATTTTACTCCTGATGCAAAAATGGCTGCTAATTGGCGCCTACGGCCTCTCTGACCACCACCAAACCTTCATTCACATTCATACAGCAGCACTTGAGGCAAGGGGGTGTAGTGTCTTGCCCAGGGACACAATGACAGCGACTGGGCGGAGGCAGCGAGGATCAAAACGACAACCTTCTGGTTTCTGGACGACCTACCTAACTATTATTAGTTACTTGAGAGTGATGCAAAAAATATAATATACACAAAACACACAAAAATATTGAGTGTCCGCAAGATTGTCTGCAGAAGTGAACAATTTAACATGAAATCTAACTAAAAATAGGCTGCACGGTGACCAAGTGGTTAGTGCGTAGGCCACACAGCTAGGGGACCCAAGTTCGATTCCACCCTCGGCCATCTCTGTGTGGAGTTTGCATGTTCTCCCCGTGCATGAGTGGGTTTTCTACGGGTACTCCGGTTTCCTCCCACATTCCAAAAACATGCTAGGTTAATTAGCGACTCCAAATTGTCCATAGTTATGAATGTGAGTGTGAATGGTTGTTTGTCTATATGCGCCCTGTGATTGGCTGGCGACCAGTCCAGGGTGTACACCACCTCTCGCCTGAAGACAGCTGGGATAGGCTCCAGCATCCCCACGACCGTTGTGACGATAAGCGGTAGAAAATGAATGAATGAATGAATAACTAAAATACTAAATTCATATCGCTACACAACTTCACTAAACATCTTACCTCAAAAATTGGACCAAGGTATGGTGAGTATTTTTGAGGACATTAACTGTTAATTACAATAAAAATGCATTTTTACAAAATTCAAACCCTCTAATAAATGCATGGTACTTTCTGCAGTTGAGTACACAGACAACATTTGGGCCACAGTATGGAGAAGTACAGGCCATGGTGCACTGACCATAAAGTATCTGACTGGAAATGATTTACCTTCCTCCTCCCATCTGTAGTGAGTCGATATTGCCTTTGACAAAGTAAGAGTTGTCGCCTGTCCAGCGGTAAACCTGCAGACAAACACAATAAGACACGGTGCAAAGATGCAACCTGGAAAACAAGCACAAACCTTAATCTCTGGACAGAAGCTGTAGAGGAAGGTCTCTCCTGTGCCGTAGCAGTGCTCACTTACTCGGAAGGGATGAGTGGAGAACGCCCCAAAGATCTACATTCCAAAATAAACCAAGATTAAAAAAAAAAAAAAAAAACAGTGGCGAGTATACGGCGTACACCCACATGGACTATATACCTACCTGGTTATCTAGGTCTTTGATGACCAGCAGCACTGGACTGTCTACATCAGCCAGGTTCCTGTAGAGCGTCTTGAGGCTGGTGCCGTGCATCACAGTGCTGTAGGCCAGTCTCCACGGGTAACCCTGCACACGGGCCGGCAAGCGACAGGCCAGCTAGACAACATCATAATCCAGGTTACAGTCAGCGACCGGGAAGAACCTCTCTCACATTTGACGCCTGCCTTCCAATGTGCGGTAAGATTAAGATTAAGATATGCCTTTATTCGTCCCTCAGTGGGGAAATTTGTATTGCACAGCAGCAAGAGTACAGAGTCAGTTAAGCAGTACAAAATACACAATATAGAAAAATAAACAACATAAACAACCCAAGTATTAACAAAATCAACAGTTTTTCCCAGAGTTATATACAATACAGTATGTAGATAATATGAAACAAGATGAGATATATGACCAGGCTATACACTGAGATCTTGTTAGAGAGTTAATATGAGGCATTATGGAAATACTGTAGTACTGAAGTACTGCACCTTCTCAATGTGTGTGTCCTGCAGCAGACTGCTGGCATCGCTCAGCGAGGGCAGGCTGTCCGCGCACAGCTCCTCCTCACAACTGCCGAAACTCTGCCTCCGTTTGGCCTCGTCGATTGTGATGATCTGAAAAAACAAATGGGAGACATTAAACGCCGTTTGTATGAATAAAAAAGGTTGATTAACATTTATCATGCACTTCTGACAACTCCAAATATGAAAATAATATTGAATATTTAGCATATGTATGAAGTACTTGGCCCTAGTATTAATAGTTTTATACAGATATTATGCTGTTTGATACAGCCTTTCTATCTTTGTTACTACATTTCTTATTAGTTCTGTATTGTCAGGCCACATAACGACTTACTCTTACTCTAAAATAGGCTATTATTCATTTTATTGTAGGATTTCTGCTATGAGAAGGTGTGCAGGCGTTCCTAATGGAGTGTCCGTCAACGTGTGTGTTCTCACCTCCCAGCTGCAAGACGCAGGATCTCCAAAGAAGTTGTCGATCATGTCCAGCTCGTCTTTCTCCACCACAATGAAGCCCTGCTCTCTGGCCTCTTTGCCATAGACATCAGGAGACCACTGGACGAAAAATGCATACAAATGGTCCACCCTGGAGGACACACACACACACACACACACACAGCATGTTAGAACACATGAAGCACTAACAGAGGAGCTGATCTATCTGGCATGGTCTCACCTCTCTTGTGGCACAGCAAACCAGTACTCGGGCTGCTTGCCCAAGCTTCCAAATGAGTGGGCGGGGCTGGAGGTCATCCCAGTAGCGAATGACTTCCTCATTGGTTTGCCCACTTTGAAGCAGAGGAACATCGGTGGGTTCTTACTCTTCTCCTCTGACGAGAAAAGCATGTCTATAGAGGACACGGAAAGGGTTCGTTTCGTTAAACAAGGAAAGGAAGGCTTCGCTACACATCTGAAAAACTCCAGATGGCCAACCTAGCATGCTGTCTAAATGTGAGTGTAATGCTCGTGTTTGTGTAACGTTTGGGTCCCCCTGTCCCACTCCTTAATGTTACGTTGTTGTATGTCTAGGGTGTCCAAAGTGTGGCCCGGGGGCCATCAAGAGCAGTGGCTTTTTTATTAGCCTTCAGCTCATTCTAAAAACACAGTAAAATGGAAAAAGAGTAATACTTTTACAATAAAGACCAGATATGAGGAGAATAAAGTCACAATATCAAGAGAAACAGTGGCATAAATTTGACATATTAAAGACTAAAATGTGCATAATAATATTATGACAGTCACTGACTGATTCCTTACCTTCAATGGGAGCCTGCATCCTCTCCAGCAGCCATGACTTCATCTCCGCCTCGTAGCTCTTCCTCCGCCTCTCCTGCTCGCTGAGATGCTCCACCTTGGCGGGTCTCTGTGGACTCCCAGAAGCATCCAGGTTCCCGGAAAGCTCTGCAGTCTCACTCAACTTCCTGATACCCTGATCCTCAGCACACTTTAGCTTTTCTTCCGTCGCTTTAGCTTGCTCTTCTTTGGTTTCTTCTCGGGTTGTCGGAGTGCTGTGCAACTTCCCTGTGTTTTCCATCTCTGTAGATAACTGGATGGACTCACCGTCTTCTACGGAGCTGTTCTGTGCTAAGCCTTCATCCTCATCGTCGTCCCGTGTCCCTTTAGTTTGGCATAGCAGCGATGCGTCCTGGGATTCCTCCCCGTCTGTGCTCTTTGGTTCTTGGAGGCCTCCCAGATCTCTACGGCAACTTCCGAATGTTTGTGTTGAGGACGATGCCTCAGCTTCTTCAGTGCTACCGTTGACTGTAGGATCCAACTCAGTGAAACCCTCATCCGAGGGAGACTTGTCCGTCTGCTCCCCGTCTGCACTCCCTGTCATCAAACGATACCATCGGCATTGGCTTCTGATGTTTCAAGGAATAAAACTTCTCACCGGTTTCCGAGAGGACAGACTCCATCTCGTCCAAGATGATGGGCTCCTTGGCATCCAGAGCTTTGTACCGGCTGAAGGGGTTCAGGTCTTGTTCTGACGGCAGCTGCTCCCACTCACCAGGCCTGTAGACAGGACACAGATCCTGGGGTAGGTCGCTGTGGGGCCGGGGTCAAGCGTGGATGAGAAATGAAAGGAACAAAAAAAAAAACAACAAAAAGGAACGTAAAGCCCAACATAAATGACAAATGGCACACAACTTAAATAGGTGATGTGAAACAAAAAGCTAGATGGTGCTCTGGTAACAGAAAAGATGAGAACAAGAATTGAAACAGGAAGGAGGAACTACAAAGGAGCGATGAGGTGAAGGAAATGATGGTGACGCTCGAGGTGGCTTACGACGGCAGGGCATCTTTCAGCTTCATGCGTGACACGTCATCGTACAACGCCACAGAGACCACTTCCTCCATGGGGCAGATGAGGCCGTACTCCTCGCAGCCGTGCTCGATGACCAGGGGGTCCGACTTGTGCGGGTCGAACATGATGTTGTTGGGGGTCACGATCAGCACGCCGCCCACCACTCCCTGCATAACATCACCACAACTATGTTAAGTGACACCATTAAAGCGCCCTCTACAGGTACAATGTGTCATTATAGACTAAATACAGTATAATATATAATTCATATTAATTTTCCAAGGTATACCATCACGTTCAAGCGCTCACCATTCCGTCAGTGAAGTACTTGCAGCTCATCTTGATGAATTTAACTGTTGCCGGGCTCTCGTCCTCTGAATTTGGGGAGAGCTGCCGTTGCATTGACCTCGCCGACCTGCAGTTTGGACCGTCATCCTTCAGCAGGTAAAGTCAGATCATGCCGCTGGTTAGATGGAGAACTCATACACTTCACCCACCCTGTGCAACATCTCGGTGGAGTAGTGGTTTGTCGGTCATGTGTCGGTTCTTTTTTGTGAACGGAATGAACAAGATCACCGTCCCTAAAATACCTGTTCAGTTCGTTCAGTTGCAAATGCTTTTTTTTATTATTAGCTGGAGAGTCAGTTCACCGTTCCTTTTTGCAGGGCGGGACTATCTGCGTGCTTGCCTGTCTTATCCTATCATCGCGCCTCGCTCTGGGGGTGGGTGGGTTTAGCTGACTGAAAGGCTGAACCGAAAGATTTAACCGGTCAATCTCTTTCTGACTGGAAAGACAGACCGAACCGGGGAGCTGAGACGCTCGGATCCGGAGGGCTGTCATAATACTTTAGATTTCAAGATACGTCATCAAGTGTCAACTGTTGAGTCGGAACGAGTGAACGGACTGACTCGACACGGCTGACCGGATCTATGCACTGGGGGAGATCACAGGCTAAGGACCAATTGACCGAAATGAACAGATCTTTTAACTGAATGAACCGGAATGATCTGGTTCATTGAAATGGATGGATTTGCCCACCACTAAAATGGAGGCCACTTTTACACAAGACGACCTCATGAGATCCAATGTGTTGGTTGTCATTGGGTAACACGGGTGTACCTGATGTTAGGTTTGCATTCCTCATTTCCAAACTGTTGTAAAACTAAAAGAGCACGAGGAATTGAGACTAACAGGAAGTGGTAGCACGTAGAACAAAAATAAACCATCATGCTATATAATTTACCTGCTTTGTCTCCAAAGAGGAACCATTGCCGAGGGACGGGTCAGTGGACTTGGTGTCGGTCTGGCCCACATCAGGGACAAACAGCTTCTGTCATAGTGATGGACAATGTGTCCGGTGTGTTAGCTGTGACGGTGAGGAAGTGGTTTAAACTTCTCACCTGCCCAGGGTAGACACTGTGAGAGAAGAGCTTGTTGAGCTGAACCAGCTTGTTTGGGGTGATGTTGAACTTGAGGGCGATACTGTTGAGGGAATCATCAGGTCCCACCTGAAACGAGTCCATAATGTCAAAAATAATACGTACCCACTGCTGAAGCGAGAAGATTCGGTTAATAAAAGCGGTTCTGCTCACAAAGAACTCCACTGTCCCTGGCGGCCTCCTCTTCTCCCTCTTTGCCGGGTTGTTACTTTTACAGCCATCAGCTGCGACCACAACAACATTTAAAAGAACACTGAGGACAAGAAGATCACATAACACTATTTTGTTGTTCATAGCTCAAGACAGTGTTTTGGATTGACTGCGTCTGATGAAATCTGAGAAAAACATGTTGTAAGTTAAGTCTTTCAGATAAGAAAGAATACCATCACCCTTCCTTATTACACAAGAAAACTGTCTCAGTTATACCTTTTTGTTTTTAATTTTACTGAGTGCTCTGACGGCTGCAATCCAGACAAGTGGTTAGTACGCAAGCCTCACAGCTAGGAAACCCAAGTTCAATTCCACCCACGGCCATCTCTGTTTCATACACTGGTTTGGTTATCATAGCATATTACAAATCTATGGTGAATCCGTGCATTCATTGACCGCTAAATAACCAACCATGGGGCCAAGGAAAGAAAACCAGTACAGGAAGTTACTATAAAATGTATTTTTGGTTGTCATTGGATTTCCTATGAAAATGCTCAGTTATTTTGTACATTTCTTACAAATTATGTCTGAATGAATTACTAATGGCTGCACGGCGACTGAGTGGTTAGTGTGCAGGCCTCACAGCTAGGAGACCCAAGTTTAATCCCACCCTCGGCCATCTCTGTGTGGAGTTTGCATGTTCTCCCCGTGCATGCATGGGTTTTCTCCGGGTACTCCGGTTTCCTCCCACATTCCAAAAACATGCTAGGTTAATTGGCGACTCCAAATTGTCCATAGGTATGAATGTGAGTGTGAATGGTTGTTTGTCTATATGTGCCCTGTGATTGGCTGGCCACCAGTCTAGAGTGTACCTCCAGCACCCCCTGCGACCCTTGTGAGGATAAACGGTCGAAAATTAATGAATGCTCTGACTTATAAGTATATTTGAAAAGAAGGTGAATAAGTATTAAGTTCTATTTATTCAATTGAATGCTGTATTGCTCACATTTGAATGATAAATCCATCAAAATGCATAAAACTGACAGCACAGTTCACAGTACATGCAACACTAACTAGCATAATTATTAAGCCATAAAGTACATGCAGGGTCATTTTGTATGCTTATTTGTCTTGTGATCCAGCACCCCCCCCCCTTTTTTTTTTGTAAGCACACTCTGTTATCATGCACACACTCGCTATTTGACCATTGACAAAGTCCACAGTCTGCAAGATTTGCTTCTTGCCAACTGAGATCCAAAAGCTATTAGCAGCCTCCTCCATGGTAACACAGAGGCATGACTAAGCTTTAGAAGACAGCCAGACTCCAGCTGCACTCTGCATCCAAGACAAAAGCTCCTGTTATGAACACTGGAGCCTTGTACTGGTTGCACGCTGCTCATAAATGGTGAAATGGTGAAGCATTTGCTTTTATTGTAGTGGGTGGAGTGGGGGGGGGGGCATAAGGCCATATGTGGTATTGCTACATTCTTATCAACACGCGATGTAATGGCGGACAGAAAGTGGTCCTTCCTACTAAATACAACACAGCACAGGATAAGGGTGATGCAACTTCCTGATGGGGGTCATTATGAGAAATGGCGCGGGGAACAAAGGATTTCTGCGTTGTTTATCAATCCGCAGATAATCAAGTGTTAAAATTCTAACATTTTGAGAACAATAGAAGCTTATTGACTTGGTCTTTACCTGACCCAGCAGGTGTCTTTGCTGTTACTCTCTGCAGGCCGGCCTTCTTGTTGCCTTCATTGTCACTCAGTACATCCGGACAGGAGATGACCGCCGCGCTGTGTTCATTCACAGCCTTCTCTGATTGGCTCTGTTTGAGCTGTCTCCGCCTCTTCAGCCTGATGGACCAAAACACAAAGGGAATGGATGCACAGTTTTGGCATCATTTAGCCAACAAACTAGCAACAATAATGGAAAAAAAACAGCAGTGGAGAAAAATAATGTGTCACCTATAAGACAAAGCTGAGATGAAGACTAGAATCACATTCCACATTCCACAGCTGATAAATAAAAAGCATAACATACTTACATAACATGACTGCAACCCAAAGTTGGGCTATAAATGCAGCTAAAGTCAGTGACTCAGCAAAAAGGCAAATCCAAACAACGTTATATAGATAAATTGTCAGCGTAATATATCTAGCTAACTACCTATAAACTGGTTTGGTAGACATTTCATGACATTTCCATTACAAAATGGCCCTGAAATGCTGAACTAAAAATACTAAACCACACTTTAAGTCACTGAAACGTCAATAAAAACAAAACAAAAAACCTGAGCCATGCCTGAAAAGAATGTTATGGAGACTGCTGGTTTGGTAAACAATATTGTAAAGATTGTGCCCAAGAGGTGCAGAAAAAATGCTGTGGTTTGTGGAGCTATTTAATTTGCGTCAGTGCTAGGTTGCTATGGTAGCACTTGTTTAACGTAATCACTAACAGGCACCACAGTGATGTAACGCCATCGGTTGGGGTTCATAGAAGGGGGCGGCTGGCGCAGCAGCAGCAGCCAAACGGACTTGCCGGTTGTTGCGGCACTTCAAAGATAATGAAAGTGGACGAGGGTAACTTAAGGGTGAGTATAAAAACATCATCAAGGATAAGACGTCCATTGATTTATCAAATGCTTTCACTGATGGGGGGCTGCTAATGCCTCTTCCAGGCTAAAAGAAAACAAAAGAGAAGACTTCTTAATGGAGTGAGAGAGCAAGATGGGGTCGATAAGGACTGCAGACGGCGCTCTAAGGCCTCTCCCACAGCCTGGGGCCGCCACTTCCACTGATGCACTGCACACTGGATGTGCCAACTCTGGAATCTGCAATCCCAACAACACCATCTGTTTCACTCAGGGCTATTTCCCGAAAACTCCCCTTCTCTCTCCTCCTCGCTACCAACCTTCACTCCTGACAAATATGCAAGCAAGGCTCCATCAATAATGAAACAAGAATCAATCGCCATGACCCAGCATTTTTTGCTCCTTAGTCAACAGAAACACAAAAGAGGGTTTAAGCTAACGCCCCCTTTCACAGGATTTTGGATAACAAGCCAGTTTCCAACTTGGAAGATAGTATCTGAGCTGTAACAGATGCGGTTGCCTGTGTGAAAGGGGTATTCTGTCAATAATACGGTAAAGCAACATCCCAGTTGGCTGTGTTCTGTCTGAAAAGCACAGACAGGTGCAGGACATGTGCTGTCTGTGTAACAGAAGCTACCAAATAACAAAATATAAACAACACATGCAGTCATGGAGGGGGGGTGAATTTAATGGGCAAAATTAGAGTTAGGCAACGTTGGAACGCTGATGCTTTTTCTCAATGCCCAGAGTGGGCATCAAAACTAGGAATCGAAATAAAAACTTCACACAATCATGGGAGAATCGGAATGTTAGGCCCGATGCCATTGTGTCATTATTCGATCCTTTATGAATATCCACCTATCACAAATAACGCAGCAGAGCAAAATTCAACCATACCACCATGATTCAACACATGAACACCTGCCAAAGTGAGGCTCTCTTTGTCCAACATTATGTGCCAATTACACGCTACTTAGCGGGGCTGTGACCGGTCCCGCTTTCTGGGTTCAGGTTTCAGGATGGAGCTAACCTCCAGCTTGAAATCAACGTTCTCCTCGTCGTCCTTGGGCAGCTATTAGCCAGTGATGAGGGGTGGCTATTATTGTGTTGGAATACGTGCTGACTGAGTATCGGTTGGTGATGCACCTGGCAGTGGGGTGCAAAATGGCAGAGGAACACAATGTTATATTAACAATGGCCGACAATGGGCCGTCTGATAAAGCACGCGATCCAGTAAAAGTAAAGGACACGTTACTGGAACAAATATGACTCAAAATGACGCAAAAATATAATCTACTGAGATTTTAGCTCAGTCAGCATTTACAAAGGGAAGTGTGACGACAACCATAGAACAGGAAACGGATGTTATTGTGTCATAGCAGTAGTGTGGGTTCAAAACTGTTGTCATCCTGACTACTCGGTACACCATGGCCCGTGTTATAAATAATAAAGAAATACGTGAAGACACTCACCTCCGAGGCATACTTAATAATCCCTATGTGCGTTCGCTACCACGTCTGTTGATGTTAATGCGAGTAAACAAAAGCATAAAATTACTGTGAGTTGGTACTATTTTATCTTCATTGTTATTGTGTACCGGTTAACTTCTGTTTACATTTACTCATGTCAGAAAATGTGCAAAGCCTTCAAATTCTTCTCACCTTGTAACTCAGTTAAGTTCTTTTTACACTTGCTCCATGGTTAGGCACGCTAATGTTACTTAAAACGTTAAAAGATTACTTGCATACTTGCTAAATAATTTAGTGTAGTGTAGTATCATATATTATATACAGATAGACAGCACTTACCTGGCAAAGTATCCCGGCTTTCTGTCCCTCTTTTCCATCTGTCCCGGGTGCTACGTAAATCTGCATGCAATGGAGGACACCCATAAAACCATCCACGTCCACTGTGTCCCACCCAGCCTGCAGCCTTTGTAGAAGACCCCTCGTCTCACAGTGTTGTGTTGTTGTCGTCACACTTCCTCCTCGTCCTGCAATGAACCACATTCACTTGACTGCAATACACCCAAACATAAGAAGCCTGGTTATGCTCAGTGTGAGAGGAGACGGTTCAAGTAAAAAAAACAATAAATATTCTGCAAAAAGACACACACAACTGCTTCTACTTAATAGTGATTAAGGTTATTTTTCTAATCAAAACCATCTCTACATGCCTGCATATGAATTAAACACGAATCACCTATCTGTGTTCACAGGGACTCGAACATTTTAGTGTAAATGCATGTCACAGCAAGCCTCACGTCATGAGTCGCCTAAACACGTTACATAATTACATGGTTAATGTTAATTACTAGGGAAAAAAGTGACGTGCAGCGACGTTACCCCGCGCTTAGCTCCCGCTCCTCGCTTTGCATCGGCGTTAAGACATTATTCAAATCTTCACCGGAGAGACGGACTCAGATGAGATTAACAATCCGTGCCGTGCTCGGATCGAAAACAGAGGGCAAGGTCCAGTCTCGCTGTTGATGTTCGCCAATGCTCGCTAATGCTGTCTAGCTAGGTACTTTGTTTACAAGACAATGGAAGCCTGGTGGACACAGTGGGGAAATGTCAGCGGAAGACGCCGGTCCTCCTCCTCCTCGTCCTCGTCCTCCTCCTCGTCCTTGTTTAGAGAAGCCGATTTAGTTCCATGCTATTCATTGTAAAGCTTAAGGTGCAACAATGCACACAAAGGCTACGCTGAGAAGGGAAATGTAAATATTAGCCTAGCCAAAATCCCTGCACATACCTCGCGTGCATCCTGCATCCAAGCTCAAACTGAAGACGCGACCTTGGCTACCCCCTTGCGGCAAACAAAGGGTATAACACACGCGCGCAAATATTTAGCGTCAAAGTCATTGATGGAATTGCTATCTTGTTGTTTAGTATAATACAATAAAATAAGTCGAGTTGGTCAATGACCTCATCAACACGGTTTGGCAATACAGTTTACGTGTTATAATATATAAACACTGTATTGCCTGCACTCGCTATGTCCCTGGTGGTCTAGTGGTTAGGATTCGGCGCTCTCACCGCCGCGGCCCGGGTTCGATTCCCGGTCAGGGAACTTCTTTTATGACAAATATGATACTTTACCCGTAATTGCGACATAGTCCTAGACCAGGGGTCGGCAACCTTTACTATGAAAAGAGCCATTTTACCCAATGCCCACTGAAGAAAAATAGCCTGGAGCCGCAAAACATATAGTATGTTTAAAACAACATTGGAGGGAATTTGGGGGTATCAAAGTAGTTCAGATAAGAAAAGATGAGTTGGAGTACTCTTGCTAGTTTTGGAGATAAACTTACATAAATGTATGTGTAAACTACTGTAAACGTAAAAACAAGTTCCCATGCCGCTGTTTTTAAATTATCTCAAATTTATTTTTTAGATTTGTAGGTAAGTATTACTTGTTTTTCTTCATGTACTGAACTGGATAGCAGTCAGAACTCACTCAGGATGCATTCATGGTCTCAGACAAAGTTGGATTTTTTAAAACTCATTACAAAAGACGTGCATTTTCCCCACTCGGGTGTTAAAAATATTCAAGCATCGCAAAGGGAGCCACAATAAAGAGGCTGAAGAGCCACATGCGGCTCTGGAGCCGCAGGTTGCTGACCCCTGTCCTAGACAAACAGGTGTCCAGATATTGTTTTGATCCGCCATTAAGTAGAACGCTGATTTGTGTGCTATCTTAGTCGTGTTCATGGTAGTGTTTAGTTTGTGCTGCTTCTGAGTCACACACTTCCCTATTATTAACACTCATCGCCCTTGCAGTTGTTTATGCGTAATATTCACCTTTCAAAACTCAAAACCAGACCAGGTTTCATCACCGAATGATTGGTTGAATTTGCATTTACGATCTAAATTCTTTTGACACTTGTGTGACAGTTGATGTGTATTTTCCTTACTTAAATGTGTCGCTAGGGGGCGACCTCAGACAGCAAGTACTACAATGTAAGGCCCAACAATGGCGTTTAGGCCTATTTGACCTGAGGCAAGTTGGACCCTTTCAGGCGGGGCATGGCAGCATCCTGTCATGTGATTGGACAGTGCAGGAGTTAACCAGTTGCTGGTTCAGCGTGTGTATCTTGGCATTTACTTTGACAGGCGCTATCATTGTGAGAGAGGAGATAAGTTTTCGTTGGGATCGCCATGGCGCCGGTGAGTCCCTCCTCCTCACATCAAGCGCTCCTACAACAAACCCCTTGGCGCAAAGCATTATGGGGGGTGGTTATTAGCTGGTGAGAAGGGTTTGTGTTGGCAGGGAAGCTGCGGGTCTGGGTATCATCTCCCACCGGCATGACCCTCACAATGATCATGTGACTGGCGTACAGGGCAGCCGCCACCAAAAAGTCACCATCATTCGCGTTACAATCACAACAACGTGTAAGAGAGGCCTTGAGCAGATCTATAATGATTCCGCCCAGACGTCACACACACGTCCAGCTTTGACTACAACGGTTGATAACGTCAAGTACGCAGCAGCAGCAGGAAGCCGCAAAACCTAAACACCCAAAACAGTTATGTCACACAAACCATGATCGATGGCAAATATGAGGGAGTCATAAATTCTTCCTAATGAAGCCAACCTGCGAAGGAAACGCAGTTAAGGAAGCTCTCGGGAGGCACTTCTTCTACCCCCCCCCCCCATGTGTTTACAAGAAGATATAAAGATGCTGACAGGCTGTTGTGTGACAAGCAAATTAGGACAAGAAATATGCGGCAGGCAAAGAGGTTCATTTATGGCTTTTTTTCATTTTACGGCAGCAGTTGCTGCACCACAAGAGAGTTTTTGCATGAATCCAAAACCACAAAAAGCGGAAAACGGAATATACCGCAATCCTTCGTGTATCGCGGTTCATTTGTTCCAGACTTGACTGCGATATGTGAATTTCCTCAAAGTAGGATTCCTTTTTTATAAAGGAATAGAAAACATGTTTTACAATCTTCTAAAACACAATTAGAGCATTCTAGACATGAAATTGCAGCCATATTGTCACCATTATACTCCTATTACCCAATATAATTCATATAAAGACAAAATAAACCATTTAAGACAGTTTACCTTGCAGGGGAGCAGAATAGGTGGCGGACAGGAAGTGACGTCAAGGCTTCACCAGTAACATGTATTAGTACTATGATTATTATGTTATGATTACTGTGAGATCATTTAAACATGCAATAAAAGCCTGTTGTTCTGGCAATCACTGGACAATTACTGACATCTGGTGGCTGATGTTGAATACTACATTCACATGTTTGAATACTTTTATCTGTATTTTTGTTTTATACTTGAAACTGCTTATTGTAAGAAAACAAGATATCCAATTTGTTTAAATATGCATATTTTTTTGGCTACGCTAATAAATACATTTTGGAAAAACCAAGCGCGTCAGTTAATGCAGTACTTCCTTCCCAGGAAGGAAGTAGCGCAAAATACTAATAAGTATTTGCAAGAATGCACTGTTACCACATGGTTACAGCATGTATGTATAAAAAAAAAACTTTGATGGAGGTTGAAGTTGTTTTAATAGCAGGCTTTTAGCTGTTTTTATATCTTTAGAATGAATAGAAAGGAGAAAGTAATACATCCCATTAGCATTATTTTCTATTCATGCTCGGGATGATAACGGTTTGTGCCTCTCCCTTGGTGGTCGATGACCGAAACACCCTCCTTCCCGGGTTAGCATGTGGGTAATTAGCCCTCACACCGCCCAGCGGGACCAGACAGCGGCATGAAAGTGACGGAGACATGGCTTAAAAAAAAGCCCTTGTCTCTACTGTACACCATCCAGTGCCACTACAGCCACTGTCAATCTGCCAAGCCGGTAGAGGCACTGCAGCACGTCACCTTTAACCCAGGAACTCAGCAGCTAGGCAAAAGGTTATCACCGCCAGGGGTTTCAGCTCTTAAAGCTCCAGGAAGAGTGTGGGTGCCCCTAAAAAAGAAAGACGAGAGTAGAGAACAACACCCTTTTTCCATCACATGACTGCGGTCGGGGAGCCAACAGTGCAGCGTTGTTTACCCTGCTTATCAGGGCTGTTGTAAAAAGGGGAGAACTGAAAGCTAAAAGAATGCAAAATTTAATTTCATACTGTGGCACGAGTAACACTAGTGGTACTTAGAGCAAGGGTGTCTAAACCTGAATTGAATTTTTTTTTTCAGGAAAAAAAAATTAAAAAATACAACCGAAAAATACGCTCCAATTATTAATGTGCGGGTGAGCAAATCAAGCGCTCCAGATCAGCCACCTGAAACGGCAGCACTGCGACATGTGAAAGGTTTACCAGAGACCTCCGTGGTGTCATACCAGCTGCTTGGAACGTGTGCCTGAATACAGTGCACCTTGCTGGGCCACACCGGGTGGCTCCCTCTGCTCTATACTCTGGTTCTCCTGATCTCCGTGGCAACACAGTGGCAGTTCGAAGAATGTGCCTGAATACAGTGCAACAAATATTTGAGACATATGCACGGGAAGGGGATCCCCAACCTAAACCGCCATGGTCACAGTGATACTTATTTTCTTATGATACATACTTTTGAGCTAGTACTTAGCACTGATCTAACCAAACTAATAAATCACATGTTTGACTTTCCTGCCATAAAAAAAGAGTTGCCATGTACAGTAATAACCTCCTTTTTCAGACCAAAAAAAAAAATAGTCCATAAGTGCAAATATGAACCCCCCCTCCCCAGCTAAATAGCAGCTATAAATTCCTGCATGATTTATGACAGCATGTATGATAAGTTAGCTTTTCATGCACCGTTGAGCTACTAATAGTCCTCTGAGTGGTCATGTTAAAGGTAACTTGAGCGTGCTATTACCGTCTGGAGATGTGTGTTCTTTTTGATCTTGTGTGTGTGTGTGTGTGTGTGTGTGTTTTTTCCCACTCCCACACACTTGCTTTAGAGCAAGCCAGCGCCACATCAGTCCATCATCACAGATATGGCTTGTGGTTAGATAGCAAGTCTGGCGGCACACAAGACATTTTGTCCACTCTGTCATGTTTACTTATAATGATAAGCTTTGATGGATTCTCCGCCATGCTATAGACGCCGCCACACGCACGCTCAGCCGCCTGCACACACACACACACACACAGTCACACAGTCGACAACATAACGTGTGGCAACAATATCCGCCAAGTAAAGCATATTCATTATAAACACCCACTTAGGATGTGACACTATGGAGTTAAAAGAGTAGTTTTAAATGAAGGTCAATAATATGTCAAATTAAGGGAGTAATGTGTTGGAAGTTGGAATATTACAACAGGGGTGTCCAAATGTCCAAATGTCTCCCAGCGAGGGCCGTGTGCATGATGGGGGGCCCCACTTTGATACATTTTGTATCAAATGTTGTTTCTCATATGAATTTATTCTTATCATCTTTTTTATGTAACAATGGAAGATTATTTTTATAATAATAGTTGGACCTTTTGGCTTTATTCTTGTAAAATTATAAAAATAAGGAATCTCTGAAAATAACTTTTTTTTGCAAAAGTATACATTTATTCCTGTAAAATAATACATTAAGATCAAATATTTGTTTTTTTCCTCATAGAAGTTTAGTTTATTCCACATGAAGGTATGACTATTTTTGTTACAGGAGCCATTTATGCTGCCTTTGGGTTTAATTCACCTGGTTTGTTTTGGAGGATTAATTCAATATACCATCATATTTGCCTCCTTGGACATAAAATTATTGCTTTTCAATTCTTTCCTTCACTTCAACACAATAAACAATATTCATTCCAAAGTGATCATCTGTCTGGACATTATTGGAGCGCGTTATTGCCTGGATTCCCATCACCCAGAAGCTATGTGACCGTCACTACACTTGTAAAATTACAGCTTTTTTGTAGAAAATTCTTGTAATATGATGATTTCATTCAATAGCACTTTTTTTTCCACACATATTACAACTTTATTCTTGTCAAAATTTGTTTTTTTTTCTTCAGAGAAGTTTGACTCAACTTTTTTCTTGTTATCAATTAATACATGCATGAAAAAAAATCTTGTAAAATCTTTATTTTCACAAAATGAGGACTTTGTTCTCATAAAAGTTTAGAGTTAATTCTTGTAAAATTAGAGCTTTTTTCCATGTAATATTATAATTTTATTTTTGTTAAATTGTTATTTTTTTCCACAATAATAGTATGACTTTATTCTTGTAAAATTAGAGCTTTTTACCTAAAATTCTTTTTTGTAATAAAAGTTTAGAGTTAATTCTTGCAAAATTAGAGCTTTTTTCCATATAATATTATAACTTTATTCTTGTAAAATTGTTATTTTTTTCACATAAAAAGTATGACTTTATTCTTGTAAAATTAGAGATCTTTTCCCATATAATTTAAGAACTTTATTCTTGTAAAATTAGTATTTATTTTCACATAAAAGAAGGACTTTATTCTTGTAAAATTAAAGCTTTTTCCGTAGAAGACTTGTAATATTACGACATAATTCATGTAAAATTGCACTTTTTTCACACATAATAATATAACTCCCCTCTTTTCCCCTCTGAGAAGTCTGACTTTATTGTCTTAACATTACAACTTTTTTTCTTGTTGAAAATGCTTTTTAAAAACAAAAGTGTTTTAAAACCAAGATTTTTTTCTAATAAAAGTATGATATTAATCTATGTTCTTGTAGAAAATACCTGTAATGTTATATAAATTGTATTTTCAGTGTGACCCAAAAAAAGGCAGTCCCACAGACGAAGGACCGTTGGGACATTTTTGCAAGCGTGTTTCATCCCAAAGAAAAACCCCGTGGCTCCTCCTCAGGTGGTTTAGTCTACCAGAAACGAAGCTGCACTCTGTGATCTGCTGGTCGGCCTGCACAGTGTTTCCTTCTTCCACTGAGTGGGTTTACTTAAACGGGGCATTTGGCCAGACCACCACAACAGTTGTGGACCAATTAAGAAGACTAATGAGGTCTGAGGTATTGTTGCGTGGCTGTACAGTCTGTGTGTGTGTGTGTGTGGTGTGTTATCAACGAGATGCAACACTGGAATATGTGAAAGATGACATAGAGGAAGCCGATTGTTTAGTCAGCACATCCAGTATGAATGAACGGCATGCAAACCTGCACCTCCATGCTATTTTATAGCCTGTCCTCGCTCATTATTCTTGCACATCTTCACACCCAAGGACGCTGGCTGCACTTTTTAGGGAGTGAGCGCCCCAAACAACGCTCTCTTTCTTTCTTTTTCGCCTCATTCTTACGCTACGTCTCAGAACCTCTGTCAAGGCCACCCTCCCACTTGCTAGAGCCAGAAGAGGTCAGAGCGAGAAAGAGCAATAGTCAACACACACACACACACACACACACAAACCGTTACAAATCTTCTCCGTCTTATCGGGGACAAGCCACTGATAAGTGTGTCTCCACTCCCCATCCGAGAGATCCATGTCCGAAAACATCAGCGGGGAAAAAGTGGAAATAAATGTGTGACGGATTGATGGCGGCTCTGACTCCCGGGGCCCGGTCCTGTCCTCTACTGTACGCGTGTCAAAGGGCCAAATAAAATGTCTGAATGTCTGCATAAAGCCACATTGAGACGATAATTAACAGGGTTTAGATGACACAGGCTGTGGGAGTCGGCGGGGGGGGGGGGGGGGGGGGGTGTTTGCACTCTTTGGGAGCGCTGCACCTGCAACTAATGATGTGAAACTTCATCTGCCGCGGCCCTCTTGGATCAAACTTGCACCCGATGACCCATCACAAACATGAAAACACCGTCCAACGCTGTAATAGTAATGGATGACACACTAAGTCCTTCACAATGAAATGAATCAAGGTGGTAAACTACATCTGTAAGCACAGCCGCCCTGGCCTCTCCGACCAGTCTGGGCAGCACTGGAGGTTAAGTAGGTAAGTGTCTTGCCCAGGGACACAATGACGGTGACTGGGTACAGGAAATGAGGATGAATACCTCGACTGCCGCCCCTGTAGGGGCCGTAGTCCACCCTGACATCATCGCTATCTGCTCTCCTCTGTGGAGACAAATCAGCCACCAAGTGCCGCAAAGACTGATCCCGGGCTTTATAATCGCCTTCAATGACGTGTGAAAGCCGACTTTCACTTAATAATATCTCATACGTGTCTTTTTTATCAGCGTCTTGTGGGAGTTTCCCTCGAAGATGCATGAATTCTGTGACACGGTGTACTCTTAAACTTCATGTATATTGTTTACAGATCGTTTACAGATAGACTCATGATGAGTGGAAAAGCTGTGGCATCAGTTCACACACAGGTTTCAAGCATAAAAATGTCCAAAAAAACTAATTGAATGAACTAAAATACAAATACAAGGCAGAAGTAGCATTCAAATGGCCACTAGGTGTCAGTAATTGTTTGGTGAGACAAGCATCATCTTAAATGACCTCACAACAGGAACATAATAATAATAATATTTAATAATAATAAAAATAGGGGCTGCACGGTAGACGAGTGGTTATCGCGTAGACCTCACAGCTAGGAGACCAGGGTTCGATTCCACCCTTGGCCATCTCTGTGTGGAGTTTACATGTTCTCCCCGTGCATGCGTGGGTTTTCACCGGGTACTCCGGTTTCCTCCCACATTCCAAAAACATGCTAGGTTTATTGGCCACTCCAAATTGTCCATAGTATAGGTATGAATAGGTATGAATGTGAGTGTGAATGGTTGTTTGTCTATATGTGCCCTGTGATTGGCTGGCCACCAGTCCAGGGTGTACCCCGCCTCTCGCCCGAAGACAGCTGGGATAGGCTCCAGCACCGCCCGTGACCCTCGTGAGGATAAGCGGTATAGAAAATAAAATTGCATCAAACATGATCTCTTCTATTGTGCAGTTGCATCATCACCTCTTTTTGCCATAAAACACGCATAGAAAATGAATGAATGAATAATATTTAATAATAATAATAACAACACAGGCTACAGTGTGCATGGTGTGTACACAAGCCTTGACAAGCTAAAACTCAACTCTGAACCTCCAGTCTCACTTCCTGTCCGCCTTTTACTAAGGTCCCCCTAGGGAACACATTCATTGTGACACACAAGCATGAGTATATCTCGATGTCTTACTCTTATTATGTCTGCTATGTTGCGACGCGAGAGCGTTAGCATCGCAGCGGTCTTCAACCACAAATGTAAACACAGTGGAACACGTACACAACAAATGATACAAACAGAGACCAGAGGGATTTAGATTTCTTTGGGTTTTGTGATGCTAAATCAATTACTCTTTTGGAAGTATACTGTTTTGCAAAGCAACATGTGACCAGGACTCGGCTCACGGGATGAAACTGGGGGTAAGTCACCATTGATGCACTATACTGCAGATGGGGATGTCATACATTTATGACGTAACGACTATAACCTGATCGGTGCTGTGCACGTGTGCAAGTGCACGTCATGGATGTGCAGGGGCCACTACGGTGTCAAGGTGGGCTGGGTCCACGGTTCCCACAGCCTGTGCGGAGGCATCCTCCGCCACGCTATCAGCCTCCGTCTCCGGCCCACAGCACCAGCGGGCCCTCTGACGTCAGCCCTGTGCTGATAACGGTAGTGGAGGGGATGGAAGGGGGGGGGGGCATTTGGGTTGGAGGAATGAGGTGGAAGGAGAAAAGGGAGGGAAGGAGGGAGGGAGAGAATTGGGGGGGGGGGGTTACACTAACAGAGCCAGGGGTGGATAAGACCCTCAGACAGATAAGAGGAGGCCGAGAGTGGAGCCTCTTTTGTTTTCCAGTGCTCCTCCTGTCTGCTGGCATCTTCACTGTGCTCCTCCATGACATGCCCTCGCTCTGTCTCCCACCATTTCCCACCGGGTGTACGACACCTCGGGTTTCCTACACCCCAGTTCCTGCAAAACTTTTGCCAAAATGTTGCCTGTTTTCATACACTGGTTTGGTTATCATAGAATATTGCAAATCTATGGTGAATCAGTGCATTAATTGACCGCTAAATAACCAACCATGGGGCCAAGGAAAGAACAGTACAGCAGTACAGGAAGTTACTATAAAATGTATTTTTGGTTGTCATTGGATTTACTATGAAAATGCTCAGTTATTTTGTACATTTCTTACAAATTATGTCTGAATGAATTACTAATGGCTGCACGGCGACCGAGTGGTTAGTGTGCAGGTCTCACAGCTAGGAGATCCGAGTTTAATCCCACTCTCGGCCATCTCTGTGTGGAATTTGCATGTTCTCCCCGTGCATGCATGGGTTTTCTCCGGGTACTCCGGTTTCCTCCCACATTCCAAAAACATGCTAGGTTAATTAGCGACTCCAAATTGTCCATAGGTATGAATGTGAGTGTGAATGGTTGTTTGTCTTTATGTGCCCTGTGATTGGATGGCCACCAGTCCAGGGTGTACCCCGCCTCTCGCCCGAAGACAGCTGGGATAGGCTCCAGCACCCCTGCGACGCTCATGAGGATAAGCGGTAGAAAATGAATGAATGAATAAATTACGAAAACCGAGACACGACTATAGTCTATTTGGAGTTGGCCATCTTGGCCCGCTCTTTAACCCTACCTGGTGAACCCTGTGTGACCTCTCCACAGACACCTTCACCCATTGTTGTGATGATGTCATCTCACCTTTACCTAACCCTGAGTGTTACCCTTGGGTTGCTCCTCTGCGTGCAAACAAGCGGCTTTCCGTCGGACCGCCACATCACACTACAGCTAAGCCTCATGTGTTAGTCTGTTAAACACTGGCGCTGCATTAGTGTGTGTGTGTGTGTGTGTGTGTGTGCATGTTCCCCGTTTGTTCTTCAGGCTTGCGAGCGAACTTTGGTCACTGCTTATCAACAACAGGAGAGGACCTGGGATCCCTGCATGCGTCTTTAAATGCTAAAAATACACCAGCAAGTATGAACACTGTTGAGCATCGCACAATAAACACCAACCAAACAGGACGCTACTCTACACTCTGTCGGGTTTAGCCAGGTAAGTTCCAAGTTCAAAGCTGAGTTTCTACGGATAGGACGGCCACAATTCTCTTCTGACTATTATTCTAAAATATGTTAATGCAAGGCTCTGCTATACTTTCACATTTTTACTTTTTTAAATGGCTAGTATCATCATAAAACCTCAAAGTCATCCTCTGTATGACAAAACCACTCTGCTATTTTGAGTTACTCAAAGATCCTCTATATAAAAGAATCATCATCTTAAAGTTTTTAAGGGGGTTCTCCATGACAGAATCACTGCTGTTTTTGAGGACCTGGTACAAAAACACGGGTCAAAGATCCTTTATTTGACAGAATCACTGCTGTTTTTAGAGACCTAGTGCAGATACACTGATCAAAGATCCTTTATTTGACAGAATCACTGCTGTTTTAAAAGATCTAGTGCAAAAACACTGGTCAAAGATCCTTCATTGGACAGAATCACTGCTGTTTTAAAAGACCTAGTGAAAAAACACTGGTCAAAAATCTTTTATTTGACAGAATCACTGCTGTTTTTAAAGACCTAGTGCAAAAACACTGGTCAAAGATCCTTTATTTGACAGAATCACTGCTACTTTCAAAGACCTACTGCAAAAATGTGAGACAAAGTTTATCCATATGACAAGAGGAGTGCTTTTTTTAAAGACTTATTGGGAAAAACACGAGTCAAAGATCTTGTATTTGACAGACTCACTCTACTGTTTTTAAGGAACTACTGCAAATTCGCTAGTCAAAAATCCTCTCCATGACAGAATCATTCTGCTGCTTTTGAAGACCGAGCGCAAAAACCCTGGTCAAAGATCCTTTATTTGACAGAATCCCATCGCCAACTAGTGGCCTGGCATGCACAAGACACTAGAACTTTGTGCATCTGCATGCCAAGATCAATTAATCCTTATCCCGTGTAATTGAGTATCGCCAAGACGTGTTTGCCCTGCTCTTCAAACAGTCGGCCACTTGAGCCCAACACGATATGAGAACCCGCTGCAACTGAGGAGTTAATTATTCCTCCCAAAACACACTCACGCTGGACGGTTGTGCGGCTATTCGTTGAGCCATGTGACTCTGTGACCTTCACTGCTCAAATGTAACACTTCATCCAAAAGCATAACATCTAAATACTCACTGAGAATAACATGCAAAAAAAATACATTACACTTGAATGAAAAAATGAATAATAAAAATGTAAACATGGTAAAAAATTGAAATGCTTAAGCCAAATCTGAGCCAAGCAGTCATACAGATTGTATAATATTATAGTTTGTTATATGTTGTGCTTTTAGTATTTGTGCACATTTCAATTCATTAAAAAAATAAGTCAAATGACAGAGGCAGCTAATGTAAAGATGATGTTATGTGCCTTCGTGCTGTGTCACATGGAAACATGAGGTCTTTATGAGTGTTTGACACTAAGTGAGTTAATATTGATTAGCACTGTTTCATCATTATCACCAGAGCGGCGTGCTGATGATCAATCTCATCAGATAAGGCCAGCAAAACAGGTGAGCTCAGCAGATGTAGAAAATGAGATGAAAGGTTAAAAAAAAAAAAGACTTATGTCACCAAATGTGTTAGTTCATGAAGACGTGAGACGGTTTGTGTCTCCGTGTCCTTTCTTGCAATGATGTCTTCTTCCTGGAGCCAGGAGTCTACCATCGGCTCACTATGTGTGTGTGTGTGTGTGTGTGTGTATGTGTGTGTGTGTCAGTCAGTGACCCCAACATGATTGAGTCTCTGGTCCAGCCAGGATGGGGACACTTTTCCTGGTGCCTTACATTTCCTGGACGCTTAGCCCCAACAACTACCTTGACCCCAAATGTTGTCACTAACAGTTCATTAATTATGGACAGAACTGAGCTTGCCCAGTGACGTACACACACAAAAAAAATCAGATAATTGACGATATTTAACTCAACATTATACCATTTGCAGTTCTAAACTAAACTATCTCTGATATCAAAACATCCATTGTGAGTATACAATAATCCCTCATTTATAGCGGTTAATTGGTTCCAGACCCGTCCGTGATAAGCGAATTTCCATAAAGTCCTTATTCATAAAGTCGTACTTAAAACATTAGAAAACCTGTTTACAACATTCTAAATACGATTTTTAAAGACTTCTAGACACAAGATAACACCCCTATAGTCACCTTTACACAGTTATTCTAACACATAGTAGGCATAATAAGAGAAAAGAAGACATTTAAGACATAAAACTCACACATTAGCAATGTTGATGTTCCACTTCCTTCCTGTGCTGTAATATCGTCCCATCAATGTAACATTTGTAACTGACACCTAGTGACCAAAAAAGAAATTGGAACATCAAGTAAAGATGCTCACATCCTTACACTTTAGGGTGGGTTGTTTTGTACTGGTTATTGTGGTCACTATGGTGTCAATAATGTTAGGAGACATGATGTTAGATTACACTATCTCTTATACTGCATGGAGACTGGCTACTGAACCTGAGACAAAAAAAAAAGGTTCTCCTCTCATTCCATGTGGAAGTGGTACGTTTTTAGTTTGTCTTTCTCCCCCATTCCGTGTTAGGTTAAGTTTATGTTTATAATAAGTAAATTGGAGAGGCTGTTATGGCCCTGTTATGTAAACAAAGAATAATAGGAGTGTGAAAGTGACTAGGGCTGCACGTCGGACGAGTGGTTAGCACACAGACCTCACAGCTAGGAGACCAGGGTTCGATTCCACCCATTGGTCAGTGGAGTTTGCATGCTCTCCCCGTGCATGCGTGGGTTTTCTCCGGGTACTCCGGTTTCCTCCCACATTCCAAAAACATGCTAGGTTAAATTGGCGACTCCAAATTGTCCATAGGTATGAATGTGAGTGTGAATGGTTGCTTCTCTATTTGTGCCCTGTGATTGGCTGGCCAGGGTGTACCCCGCCTCTCACCTGAAGACAGCTGGGATAGGCTCCAGCACCCCCTGCGAGGAAAAGCGGTAGAAAATGAATGAATAAAAGTGACTACTGGTTTAATAATAGTGAATCGTACTTTGAAACCAATGAACGACGGATGCTTGTATTTCTATTTACCTTGTATAACAGGAAAAATTGTGTTGAAATATGTCTTTTTATCTAATTTGATCAACTTTTGTATGTGTATCTGTAAAGTGCCGTTCTGGTTACCTTATTTACAACACTAAACTACCTGCTTCTTACAGATGACCATTTTGCACTTGAGAAACATACTGCATATCTTTCATATATTTCCCAGTTTCTAATCAGCAATGCTGTTTGGAATGCACGGGACTGTGGAAAAGGAGCTGGCCTTTCAGTTCCAGTTCCTGCTATTGAGGTAACCATGACAACAAAGCCACAATATTACTACTCGGAGATAAGTATCAATAACATTCACGCACTTCCAAGTTAAAGTGTGGAATATACTACATATATTGAAGGGATTTGCTTTTTAGGAAGTAGAATGGGTGGGATGAAGATGCTAGTGTCATACACACATAACGGCATCTCTGTCAAATCACTCATCCGACACTTTCTCAGTCATACAGTGGCAGCAAGATTTGTGTACACACACACAGAGTCTGGCCTGTGTCAGTGATACACCCTGGCATGTACAAACACACACAGTACTGTACAATAACAAAAAAAAAAAACAATCGCTATAGTTTTGCGGGAGTATTTTCATACACCTTTCACCCTTTTTCTGCAGGTCACAATGAGATGGAAAAAAAAGGGGATTTGGCCTTCCTGCATGCATGGTGCCAAGATATTACCCATGATCCTTATTGGCAGTACTGGCCTTAAAGGATATTTTTCAGGCTGCAGCATGTGAACACACCTTAATATTATTAGCCAGCAGCTCTTATCAGCATGCAGTTACACATTGATGGCAGTTCCCCATTTCCAGTGAGGCAATATTGCACTATTTGCCTTGACCTGCTGCTGCAAGTGTTGTCTTTTTTTGGATAGATATGTGTCAGAAACACCTAAATCAAGATTAAATTAGAATATTATACTATTTTGTTTTGTTAAATTGTTGGCATAATGTAACATGAGATATAAGGTAGTAATTGTAGTGTGTTCAAAATAATACATGATGGATTATTCTGTACATTTAGGTGTGAAATTGTAAGAAAAAACTAAAAATTTCACAGAAAAAAAACAAACTTTACAAAAGCTCTTTAAACAACAGTACAATAAAAAAATTAATTTCTGTTTTAAAAAATGTATATTATAATGTGGAGTAGGGTTATGTGAATTTATTTTGAGAAAGAGAGAGAGAAAGAGATGTTGATCGAGGTAGGTCTTTCACTCCTCCTCTTTTTCTCTCCCCCTTCGCTTCATTCTTAATTTGATAAGATTAAATCGCTGTGGTGGACCAGACAGCAGCAGCTCCTATTTTAGAGATGTACTCGTATTAAAGAAGTTTTTTTTATCTACTTTGTTAAGTCTTTCGACCCATAAGTGCATCTAAATTTTTGATTCCTTCCACCCTGAGACGGATGTGCATCTTCCAGGAGTGGATATGTACCAGGGCATCATGACCACCAACCACGGACACCCGTCCTACGAGGCCGGCTTCCTGCACAACTCCTCGGGTACATCCCCGGTCTATGTACCCACCACCCGGGTCGTCACCCCGATGATCCCCACCCTGCCCTACCTCCAGACGCCCGGGGCGTCACAGACGAGCACGCCGGCCTCGAGTCACTCTGCCTGGGCTCAACCCGGCGCCGAGTCGGTGTCGTCGTACAACCACTCCCCGGTTTCTCCGCGTTTCAGCTTCTCCACAAGCCCACCGGCGAGGGAGCAGGCTGCGGCGGCGGCGGCCTCCTACAGCAGCCCACTCGGCATCTCTGCGAACGGGAGAGAGCACTATAGCACCCGGGGTCTCGGTGGGTCATACCACAGCCCCTACCCGGCCTACATGAGCCCCAACGTGGGGGGAACGTGGTCGGCGTCACCCTTTGACAGCCCGGTGTTGCACGGCCTGCAAAGCGGAGGTCCAACCGGCGCAACACGCCACCCAAACATAGGTGAGGAAGACTTATTATTTTTCAATAAATTATTTTCAATAAACTATTCAATATATAAATATCAAGCATTCATTTTTTTATTTTAAAAATACGATGTGACAAAACGAAGTAGTCACTACATTGAATTACACTGCAGAGCAACTAAAACATTACTTAGGGATAAAATATTATTCACAAATAACATGGGAATTAAATACTGAAAATAACAAATACTAATGAACCGATTGATTTGTAATTTACGTTTAAATAACGAAGAAAGTAACCCATTTTAAAAAATGGTATAACATTTCCTGTGAACACATTTTAAGAATAAATAAATAAAAGAATAAATATATTTGCTTCAATTATGTACAGGCCCTATGATTATACAGAATTATAGTATACAAGAATCCAATATACTACATATAATGCTTTTAATTTTGTGTTTTTACTGTTTTACTGTATTGAATATAAAAAATTATCTTTTTCTGCATCGTTCAATCAGGATTACATGAAAACTCTATCAATGTTTACTTTCATTGATAAAATAGTTTCCTTAAAAATACATTTCATTGCGTAATGAACCTCATGTAATCAAAACAACATTAGACTCATCAAAAAATATTTCAGCCTGTCCTTATAATAATTATTTAACAGATATAAAATAGTTCAATTGAAGTCATACAAGGTTTGTTGCTTCATGAGTGTGACTCTTTAATCCCATTACATGTCCTATAAAGTAATGACTTGATGTAAAATATGTGTTATATAACCACGGCGATTTATTGAAATGTTGCCCTTGATGAAGAAAAAAAAAGAGAAAGAGATGTAACTGTTAGCGTGATAAGAGAATTGATCCAATCTGACCTCTGATCTAACGATTTCAGTCACACTCCATGACTCCTTAAAGCGGCCCCTTCACTGAATGACACTGACAACAAACCTAAACATGACTCCATTTAGTTATTTCTACTTTATTTATTATCTACCTTATTTTTTATTGTGAAATTGTTTCCTATTTGAATGATATTTTCCATGATTCCTTTGTCCTTGGGTGTTTTAAATCCTGATAAGGACAAAAATAACAATTGTTAGTGCAACAAGTGTATTGTCTTGTGTTTTGTGTTGGCTCCCGAACTTCCGGCCTCAAGGTTAAATGTTCATTTGTTTTGTTCTCAGCCTTGGATCAGATCTTGCTATACATCTGAAGAAGATGAACAGTCGGCGGTGTTGTTTCATCAAATAGGATGCACGTCATTCATTCTGATAGATTGGATATGTTCAACATAAAGTACGGCATGCTAAGGAGGGCCAAACTAAGTGGTTCTTATAGGGGAGATTGCGGTCTGCAGGGGTGAGACGTCATGTTATCTGTGAGGGGAAAAGTGAGCGAGACTGCGAGTCTCTATTTGTCTCAGTGTGATGGAGCTCTATTTGCGGCGCTGTCTTTATCTGCTGGGGACCTGCGAGCAGATAAGGAGCAAGGCCTGGAGCAGGGCCTGCACCTCCTGCTGGTGCACACATCCACCACACAGGCAAGGGCGGAAGGTCCAAACTCCAATTTTTCTTCTTCTGGAAGTGGAATGAATTATTCTTACAGAACAATAGCCTCTTTGACTCGCCGCAGAGTTTTTCCGGATGTTTCGGATCACTTCTTTTTGTCAGCTAGTCAATTAATTTACAATTAAAATGACAAAAAGGTGCTAAATAATGTAAACAATGATCTGTGCATCACCTTCTCTTTGAACTCCACTGTGAACTTCAGCTGTACAGATGCCACGTGTCGGTACTGTGTGCGGTGGTATCAGTCACAGTGAATGTATTTTTCCACCGAGGGCCACATACTCAATACTCAAAAACTGAATGATGCTGATGTTAATATTTTCCATTTATTTTCCAAAACCAATCCAATATGCTAAGCAGTTATGTCGCTATCTTTAAAGGAAAATGTTGTTAGCATCAACATTTTTACTATGTATTTATGCTAAATTTTTCCTCCAATTTTTGCTGTTTTTTTTAGCCCAAATTGTGCCTGCACTCTACTTTGAACACCCCTGAATTAAAGGAATGGAATACTTTGTTTCATCGTCATCTAATAAAAACAAACAAATTCATAGTTGTTCTCCTTTCAGATATATTTGACGACTTTGCAGAGGGTCGAGAATGTGTCAACTGTGGCGCCATGTCCACGCCGCTGTGGAGGCGAGACGGCACGGGCCACTACCTTTGCAACGCCTGCGGACTCTACCATAAGATGAACGGCATCAACAGACCCCTCATCAAGCCCCAGAGACGACTGGTGGGTGTAAAAGACGAGGGTTCCGGCTGGGATGTTTTCCTTTGTGTCTGATATCAATCCGACGTGTGCTGTGTGTTGTACCCACCTCTCAACCCCCAGTCGGCCTCCAGGAGGGTCGGCCTGTCCTGCACCAACTGTCACACCACCACCACCACCCTGTGGCGACGAAACGCAGAGGGCGAGCCCGTTTGCAACGCCTGTGGACTCTACATGAAGCTCCACGGGGTAAAGGAACAACAGCTTAAAGAAACGTGTATTTTTGACATTGGAACATCAATTAAAACTGAGAAATATCTTTATAACCTTTTGTTTTTTTTACCTGTTTAACACATCCATGCTGTCTTCTTGACAGGTCCCGAGACCCCTGGCTATGAAAAAAGAGGGAATCCAGACCCGCAAGCGCAAACCTAAGAACCTGAGCAAGACTCAAACTGGTTAGCTTTGAAATGCCAAACAGCCTTTACAGGCCAAAGAAGCACATTTGGTTTGAACTAAGTTGAAATAAATATCAAGAAACTATCAATTATGAAAACCTATTATACTATTTTGAAATTAGAAATGTAATTATGAGTACATTTTTTAATGGTCTTCAAAAGTGCTTCAATAATTTTCTGTGGTTAAAATAATGCCTATAATAAAAGGTTGACATTGTTTCAAAAATATACACAATTATTATTACAAATGATAACATAATATTGATGGCTAGTGATTATTGACAATAATATTCTGGGTTTAAATATTGTACTAAAATGGGTATAAATAGGAATTACAAATACATTTTATTGTACTTATTTAAATAATACTGTCATGTGCTACAATCATTCCCCAGGGTTAAGGCTTTGCACTATAAAAAAAAAGCCAAAATAAACACATTATTATTATTATTACAACATAACTTTTTGGGGGGTATATATTAGGGATGCCAATATGCCGATATTGCCCAACTCGCAACTCTTCCGATGCTGATATCAGCCGATTCTGACATCGATATGTGTAACATGACATATCTCCAATGGTGCAATGAACATATATGTGTTGTATTCAGCATTTTTTTTAAATATCATTTTTTATGATTGGGAAAAAATCTGATCCCGATATCAACTGATATCACGTTTTTATGCTGATATTGGACATCCCTAATATGTACTGCGTATATATGTATATAAAGAGATGTTTGATAATTATCGGTATATCAATAAATATCGACCCGATATCAGCATAAAAATGTGATATCGGTCAACATCAGTGTAAATTTTTTTCCCCCAATCAAAAGCCAGTATCGGACATCCCTAGTAGTATATATATATATATATATATATATATATATATATATATATATATATATATATATATATATATATATATATATATATATATATATACGACCCCCGTTACACAGCTATTTCAGCCTCCTGCTGTGTGTTTAAATGCTAACACTAGTGTGGTACCCCGCAGGTGGTCCAGGCACCGAGGGAGCTTCAGTGACACCAACAAGCAGCACTCCCCGGGCCTCCATCACCTCCTCCTCCAGCACCTCCTCTATGTCTGAGGAGGCCCGGCAGATTAAGACAGAACCAGAGACGCCCAGTTTGTACACACACAGCGGTGTGCACACACAGGTAGGAATGCTTGACACGTCCACATTTTCATCTACTGACCTACCGTCGATACCTGATCATGTTTGTTTTGTCTGTGTGTGGGACTACAGGTTTCAGCTCTGCCAGCCTACATGGCATCTCCAGGTGGGGCTCTTGCTCTCAAGATGTCCCCGGGGGGGCACGGCGCGTCGTCGGGCTCAAAAGCCGAGCCGTGGAACAACCTCATCTTGGCTTAGAACGCAGCAAGATCCTCACGGCAGGATGGAGACAAATCAAAGAGCAGAAAAGACTGACTATGAAAAGCCAGGTTGTATCACTCCCACTATGGAGGACCACCTGCTCTACTTGACTTAAATACCTGACAGTCGATTTACGTTGAATATGTGACACCAAAACAGGTCAGAGTTCTATATACACTCAGTATTGACACAGCGTCTGCTCTTAAAATTGATAACGTCAGCGGCCAATGTGTTGCGCAATGCAAACAAGTGATATGGACGTTGCAAGCAAGTAGAGCCCCCTGCTGGCAGAACTGTAAACTGCACCCACAAGAACGTTAAACTTGAACCTGTTCTCGCAGGCATTTAGACTAAAAATGAAAACCCACTAAATGGCTTGAAAATGAGCTTTGTGATTTTAATCACTAAAGGGTTGGTTGGGAGAAAAATACACTTTACACTAAAATAACAAAATACAGCATTACAGTCGTCCCTCGCTCTATCACGGTTTGAATATCTATGGTGTTTTTTGAAAGAAATAATTCTAAATTATCACTGTTTTGTTGTTGACTATGGCCTGTTATTAGTCAAAAAATATATAAGACAAGTTATATGTAGTATTGTCGTCAATAGGCATCACTAATATTGTGAGACATTGGTTAGCTTATGCTACCTTTCACACTGCATGGAGACTGGCTACTGAGATAGCAGAGCCGAGCCGACATGCCATGGTCTTCTCCATGGCATGTCGGCTAACTAGCTAACTTGGTAACTTGCTATGCTCGCAACTCTTACTGTATGATATAAACAAAGAATAATAGGAGTGTAAAGGTGACTGTAGGGGTGTTATTTCATGTCTACAGGGCTCTAACATTGTTAAAACCTGCATTTAGAAAGTCAAACAAGTTTTCAATGCACTAACTATGAAAATATTCGATTAATGAATATTTCATTGGGCGGCACGGCGGTCTAGTGATTAGCGCGCAGGCCTCACAGCTAGGAGACCAGGGTTCAATTCCACCCTCGGCCATCTCTGTATGGAGTTTGCATGTTCTCCACTTGCATGCGTACTCCGGGTACTCCGGTTTCCCCCCACATTCCAAAAACATGCTAGGTTAATTGGCGACTCCATAGGTATGAATGTGAGTGTGAATGGTTGTTTGTCTATATGTGCCCTGTGATTGGCTGGCGACCAGTCCAGGGTGTACCCCGCCTCACGCCCGAAGACAGCTGGGATAGGCTCCAGCACCCCCCCCCCCGACCCTCGTGAGGAAAAGCGGTAGAAAATGAATGAATGAATGAATGAATATTTCATTCAATTCACTTATTGAGGTTGAGCCTGGAACCAATTAACCGTGATAAACGAGGGATGGCTGTATAATTCTCATTGTATGGCATGTTTATGGATGTAGCATGAAGTCCAAATAATTTTTGAAGGAAATGGCACAAGAAAGTGGACCAAAAACTTTAAGACACTGTGTTATATCCATCTATCCATTTACTATACCACTTATCCTCATTAGGGTCGCGGGGGTATGCTGGAGCCTACCCTAGCTGACTTCAGGTGAGAGGCGGGGTGACTGTGTAGTGAGAAGCTACATACATTTTGATAAAGTTTTACGTTTATAGTGGAGTACGGCGGAATACTCAAATGTTCTTGAGTACCTCTAGCACGGTTCTCCTGCCACAGTTTTAGACTCAGTGTTCTTGTTTATTGTAGAAGTTAAAAGGGTTTTTTCAGTTGCCTGAAAATTGTCCAATAAGAGGAAAAATAATAGTGAATAACAAAAATGTCTTAATATCTATTAAAAAAATGTACCACAAGTTACCATTCAACAAATATCCATTGATATTTCAAAATTTGACCATGTCATGAATTATTATTATTTAAGTAGCCGCCCTCCTCACTAGCCACATAAATCCCTGTTAGTATTTATTTGTAAAGGTGCAACCCATAGTGACGTTCTGTTCTAATTACCATGTGTAACCTTCATTTTAGGGCTGGTGCGCCGTGACTGTACAGTATTTTGTTTGTAAATGTGGTATATTGTGCTACGTTTCATTACCTAGGCTGCAACTTTATTTACATGTAAAGGCTCTCCACTCCAGTATAATTGTGTAATTCACCTTTTGTGCTATATTGCATTGAGATGCACTAACATGACACTACCTGATACTTTCTCTTTGGTGCCGCGGTGGCTCTTAACGGAGTACACAATGTGACACCAAGCAAATGCATGGTGTATGTGTACAAATGTCAGCATTTGCATTTAATAAAGGGAAGGTGACCACACACTTGATTCAAGTTGTTCTATTCACGCATGGAAAGAGAGTCAGTACAGGAGCTGTGCTACCATTTCTGCCTTCACAAAAGATAATTATGCACAAGTCTGAGTAACATATAGGTCTAAAATTGTGGTGTGTGCTAGAAAGTACATGTGTCAAATGTAAAGTGGACATCAAATGATTATACAATCATGGCACTATAAATAAGTGTTAGTTGTTTTAATTTAATTGTCTGTTATCCCGTGACAATATCTGGCCACTCTCATGCAGTTAAATAATTGATAAATAATATATAGAAACATCTCTCATTATGAGAACTCCCAGTTCTACACCACTTCAACCTGGAATCAAAAAGTACTATTTACAAATTTCACATCGGATGGCATCTCTAGTTGGACTGGCAGAAATGGGCGTTCCTCTTATTAATGGACCAATCACAGCATTGTATGTGTAAAACTTTACATTTACAGCTAGCAATATGCTAGCAAGTGAGACTAATTGTATTTGTAGCCAAGCAGGATTACACTCGAGCGACCTTTCCGCTACCTCCTGGCTCCCAACCCAAACAGCCAATCATAAACCAAGCTCCAGTAAGGTAACTGTAGGCGGGCTATCACACCAGTCTTTCTGCTCCCTCATTGGCCACTGTCCGCTGAACCCATGCGACGCCAACCAATCACAGGCGTGGGTCGATCTGGCCTTAGCAGGGAGAGTAGCTTTCCGCATCTTTTCTCGAATGGAGACCCCAGCGTACATACGATTACGATTCTGATCTGATTTTGGAGCAACATGGACGTCCTAAAGTCTCTGGGCCATCCGGAAGAGATTTTCAACCTCTTCAAGTTTAAGATGGGAGGCTGCAGAGCCGTCATGCCCAAATTGGATTACGTGAGTAAAATAACACAATTCTATAACATGCCATCTAAAAGCAAAATACATGAGGGGGATGCTTATCTTGTTACCAAATGTTACATTACACGCCCAGAGAGAGATGCTATTGCGCATGTGTGACTGCTAATCCCATCGTGTTGACGCCAACCGGATAGGAACCACTATACATTGATAATGAGTGACATAATGAATTTCAACTGGTAACATTTCGTGGAAACGTACTCATATTGCATTGTTTCGGTGCATGACGTACTGTACGCAGGTGCAGGTATCTGCTATTACACCCATGTGCCACTAGATGTCCCCATTTGAAAACACTGGCCACGGCATTAGGTACACCTGGGGCACAATCCAAAACAGAGGCATGAGAATTATCTTTTTATAGTATAATATTCACACAACTGTAGTATTAGATCGATGTGGGTAGTAATTTGACCAATGAGTGCAAATGACCAAAGTATGCAAGACAACAACATATAAAAATAGCGAGTAAAACTCTAACTGTACAAACGGTTTGTACAACGTGAGCTATTAGCATGGAGCCGTAAACAAATAGCAACTAGCAACCTAGCAGGGGAGTTGTTTTGAGTTGTGCAGGAAGGAGGGGCTCTACGCGACACACACTCTGCACAAAGTTTAGCGCCCCCCCCCCCCCCTCCAAGGTTGAAGCTCACCTCGCCCAGCTGCTCGTCCTCTACATGTGCGTCTGCGTCGAAACGTCGAGTCCAAAACCTACCCAGCCGTCGAGGTCCTCGCATGGCCGCCGGAACCTGCTGCAAGTGTCCCATCTCTCTGTCCGTGTTCAAGCGCTCTCTCTCGGTAGCACCGCGGGGTTCAACGCCCGCCCATCCTCGCTCCCTCCTGGCGGGCTGGAGGCTCGGAGAGCGGGGCCTACAAGAGGCCGCCCGGCCCTCAAGCGTCCTCAGACCCGCGGGGTTCAGTCGACACACGGCCTTCTTTTGTCTGTCTTGTCAGGAGTCCATGAGCGAGAGCCTGAGGACGTGTTATGTGTACCTCAATCAAACCAGCAGGAGTTTTGCAGCTGTCATTCAGGCCTTGGATGGGGAGCTAAGGTGAGTACACAAACTAGCAAGGGGTGTGTCCCCAGGGTCTGCACGCCCGTCGGTTCACCATTAGCGCTATACAGACTACTGTTGTCAAAGTTAAATTTGTCAAATGTAACTTTGTGTAAGTAAGGGCTAATGAAGTCAGTTGTTGGGGGGAGGGGGGCAGTACAATTTTAGAAAAGCTGTGGACTGGGGGGGGGCTGGGCCTCTCCCCTAGTTCACCAAATAGCATTGTCATACAGAAACACAGGAAATATGTTTACATTAGTCAAAGATGTATATGGCTGGAGGTGCTGTTTGCAAGCTCCTTCTGCAAAAATGCAAGCCAAAGATTCTCTGTGACAGGAGTGCTCTGCTATTTTAAGAAATGCAAAAACATGGGTCAAAGAGCCTCTACATGACAGGAGTGCTGTGTCTTACGCACTGAAGGGGAGTCGTCTTCAACTATGTCTTAATTTAAGGCCAGTGTGCTTTGTCAGAAAGTCAAAGAAATGCTCTTTCTGCCACTTTCTACATCACATTCATGTCCGCAATATTCTCCTCCCTCATTCAGACACGCCGTTTGCATTTTCTACCTGGTGCTGCGGGCACTGGACACAGTGGAGGACGACATGAGCATCCCTCTGGACAAGAAGGTCCCCATGCTGAATGATTTCCATACCTACCTGTACCAGGACGCCTGGAGCTTCAGCGAGAGCCGGGAGAAAGACCGCAAGGTTTTGGAGGACTTCCCCACGGTCAGTAGGAATTCCCTGGGTAGTATTGTGCTTGTAGTTTGCACTGTTCGTTACATTTTGGTTATGTATTAGAATACATGCTAAATATTCAAAACAGCTCCCAGTGTGTTGCGGTGATGTTGTACTTCACTGCAAACTACAACGGCAGTTCAATGACAAATATAATTCTGGTGAATTTGGTGATAAATGTGACAGCTATCTGTGTGTCTTTGCCAAACAGATATCACTGGAATTCCGAAACCTAGCTCAAGAATACAGGGAGGTTATCTCAGACATCTGCCACCGGATGGGAGCAGGAATGGCCGAATTCCTGGAGAAGAATGTGGACTCCATGAAGGAGTGGGACCAGGTTGGCCTTGTGTTTGGGTTTCTTTAACAAAGCATTCACATTTCTATGTAAATATACTCACAGTGTGACTGTGTGTGTGTTTGATAACCACCCGTGCAGTATTGCCACTATGTGGCAGGGCTTGTGGGCATTGGCCTTTCTCGCTTGTTCTCGGCGTCACAGCTTGAGGACCCTGAGGTGGGCTGGGACACAGAGTTGGCAAACTCCATGGGGCTCTTCCTCCAGAAGACCAACATCATCCGAGATTATCTGGAGGACACACAGGAGGGACGTGCCTTCTGGCCACGAGAGGTGAGAATGCACGTGTTTGTTTTTCATTTGGAGAACATATATCTTCACTTCCAGTGCAACCTTAACATTCACTCACCTCATAAAATGGCGTGTTTTCATATGGAAGGCGTGGAGCCAGTTTGCAGGCCGACTGGAGGACTTGGCGCAGCCCGAGAAGCTGGAATCAGCACTGTCGTGTCTCAATCTGCTGGTCACTGATGCTCTGCGCCACGTGCCAGACGTCATCGCCTACCTGACCCGTCTGCGCAACCAGAGCGTCTTCAATTTCTGCGCTATTCCTCAGGTAAGACATACTTTGCTCGCCATCACTATTTCTTTTTATGTATACCAATTTATCCATTGCTCGAGTGGTTAGCGCGCAGACCTCACAGCTAGGAGACCAGGGTTCAATTCCACCCTCGGCCATCTCTGTGTGGAGTTTGCATGTTCTCCCCGTGCATGCGTGGGTTTTCTCCAGGTACTCCGGTTTCCTCCCACATTCCAAAAACATGCTAGGTTAATTGGCGACTCCAAATTGTCCATAGGTATGAATGTGAGTGTGAATGGTTGTTTGTCTATATGTGCCCTGTGATTGGCTGGCGTCCAGTCCAGGGTGTACCCCGCCTCTCGCCCGAAGACAGCTGGAATAGGCTCCAGCACCCCCGCGACCCTTGTGAGGAAAATGCGGTAGAAAATGAATGAATAATTATGTTATAAGAGCGCCCTTGTCTCCCTCTGGCGGCTAGATGGTATATTACATGAACCCAGCCCCATTACGTTGAGGAGTTAATAGTAGATCATTACTGAAACTTCAGTCCAATTATCAGGGTACATGTGAGACATGGCGTATGTTTCTAATTACGGTACAGTAATTATGAATGCACTCTCATTTCTGCCACATGTAATTCCTTTGTTGACCAGGTGATGGCAATAGCTACACTGTCAACATGCTACAACAACCCCATGGTGTTCCAGGGAGTGGTAAAAATCCGAAAGGGACAGGCTGTGACTCTCATGATGGAGGCCACCAATATGCGAGCGGTGCAGAACATCATCAGCCAGTACAGCCAAGAGGTGGCCATGTTTTCTGCGTTTCTTTCTTTGCACTGTCATCATGTCATCATTCAAAATGTATTCTTGAGCTCATCCAGTCTTACCTCTGCACATACATGCTTAAATACCAACAGTATGCTTTGTTCTCAGAAAAACATACTGATGGTGCTTCCTAGGACAGCATTCCAGTATGCTGCACCCTTTGCATGAAATGACTTGCAAAATGACATAAATTGATCTGAACTAGTTACAAGTTACTATTTTAAAATAGGTATTGTTGTCTTGCAAAAGAGGTTTACCTGGTTAAATAAAGGATACTGAGGGTTTTAAAAAACTTAAAAACTAACTTGCTGGCGTTTCCTTTACAGATTCTGCACAAGGTCTCCCTCACTGACCCGTCACGGGAGAAGACCCTGCGTATCCTGGCCGTCATCAGAGAGAAGTCGCAGTCCAGCATCCCCATCAGGAGCCCCCACCTGTCACCCATGTATTTGTCGGCCGCCATGCTGCTGGCCGCCGTCAGCTGGCAGTACCTCAATGCCACAGCGGCGCAGGCACAGGGCGACATGCAGGGACAGTAAATGGGCTCCCCTCCCCCACAGAGACTTATTAAACCTCCTCCTTCACTGCTGTGGGGGTCCACTTGACCTGTGAATGGTCGAAGCACAACAGCAAAAAAAGCACTAGCATATGAATTCATTGTGGGTAAAATCACCAGCATAGAATGGACTCTTGTTAGGTGTTTATGGTCATTTGGCTTCCTTCATTTGTTATCGTTTTCTCCCATTATGTGTAAATAGTGATGTGATATAAGGGAAAGTATCTCCCACACACTCAGTGAACCAAAATTTCATTAACCTTTTGATGGATTTTCATCGTATTTTCCTCAAATTACATTGTAAGCTAACAAAACACCACCTCTGTCTGTTCCTACTCCTCGAGATGAATTCTCATGGGGTTTTTATTGTGATAAGAAGAGGAAAATCACTGTGCAAATGTATTTGTACTTTCATGTATTCTGAAGCTGCTAGTCAAGTGTCCTTAATAGATCTTTGGTGAGTTTGAGGTTTTTTTTGTAAAGGGAAAGACAGAAACCCAGAACCAAAGGTAAAGCTATACAAACATTGCTATGTGATGTCAATATTAGATTTATATGATGAATATACATTGGAGAAAATAAAATGGTCAGAGGATATAAATATGTTAGTTTTGAGTTTTTTGGGGTTTTTTTTTACAACTGGGAACATCACTGGATGACTTTTTAAAGTTTTGGTGGACTATGGGTATTTGGTTTAGAATTGGATTTGGTGCATGGCACCTTTTAGTGCTGTGGCATATGACAATCTATTCATTAAACCAGCATGTGACTCAGCGACGTGCAGCTTATAAAAATGGCAGTAAAAAGTCAGAGCATTTGTTTTTTTTTGGGTATTTTGTCTCGGATAAGCACGAGCATCGCCTGACACAACACAAGTAAGCCTCTGATCTATCTGATTATTGATTCAATTCTGTTTGACATTTTTCTGATCTAGTCTTAGACTGTATTTTTTTTTATTGGATACTGTACATAAAAGTCCTCAATACAAGTCAATGTTGAGGATGCCACACTTGCTACTTTAGTGTATTTAATAGAGACAATATATGACAATGCATGGCATACTGTATGTTGTAGAAAAAATAATTCATATACGTACTAGATATTATTTTGTATCACAGTGTCATGAACAAATGACAAGAAATATAGAAATAGAAGTAATGGCCTTCATCCTAAAAATTGTATCCACTTTATATACTGTATAATATAAATAATCACTATTACAAGTAGCTGCATGGCAGTCTAGTGGTTAGCACGCAGACCTCACAGCTCCGAGTGGAGTTTGCATGTTCTCCCCGTGCATGCGTGGGTTTTCTCCATGGACTCCGGTTTCCTCCCACATTCCAAAAACATGCTAGGTTAATTGGCGACTCCAAATTGTCCATAGGTATGAATGTGAGTGTGAATGGTTGTTTGTCTATATGTGCCCTGTGATTGGCTGGCCACCATTCCAGAAGAAAATGTCTTGTGGGGCACAAATGTGCTGTGTTCATAGTACCTACCTAATGATGAGCTGCCTGTTGATGAAACAATGTGATTAAACACAGCATTGTCATTGTCATTGTAGGATGCGTTCACTTGCCCTCCTCTTTGTCGCGGCGTCCGTCACCTGGGCTGACCTTTCACCTCTCTCCAAGGACATGATAAACGCTATCAACAAGGCCAACAGCACCTGGAAGGTGAGGATATTCGAGTGATTCTATTTGCTACGGTGATTACATCTAATCTCTATGTGCTCCAGGCAGGGCAGAACTTTGAAAAGGTTGATATCAGCTACGTGAAGGGGCTGTGTGGTACCATACTGAATGCAGCCAAGGCACCAAAAGTGTGAGTTTAAAAACATCTATAAATCTGTGTGTGGGATCATATGACATGCTCAGCTGACTATCAGCAGGTGCTTCTTATCTGCAAAGCTCCATCATTATCCCCTCTCTCTCTCTCTCTCCCTCTTTCGTTCAGAGTTCACGATATAGAAGGCATCCGACTTCCAGACAGTTTCGACGCACGCCAGCAGTGGCCCAAGTGTCCCACAATCAAGCAGATCCGAGACCAGGGCTCCTGCGGGTCCTGTTGGGTAATGGAGAGAATAAACAATAAGCATACAAAATACCTTTTTTTACCAGATGAAACATTTAGTACAACCATGTTTTTCTTTGGGACAGGCCTTTGGGGCGGCGGAGGCAATGTCGGACAGACTGTGCATACACAGTGGTGGGAAAATCTCTGTGGAGATCTCAGCAGAAGATCTTCTCTCCTGCTGTGATGAATGCGGGATGGGGTGAGGGTGACTTTTGCACAATGTGGACAAAAGTATTGGGTCACGCACAGGCAGGCAAAATGGAGCAGCCATAAGATGTGATACTGTTCTGGGAAAACCTTGCTATGCTGTTGAAATATAAAGAATTACGATTCAGAGAGCACTAATGAGGCTTAGCTGAACACTTACATAATACGTGTGTCTAATTTGGGCTCTTTGTCCTGAATTACACCATCTGTACCGCTTGTTGGAAACATCGTTATAGTCGAGTGTAGCTCAATGATTCTCAACTGGTCAAGCTTGAGAGGAAGGACGTCAAACATGGCGTCCGTCCGACACACAGCTGCAGATATAGACATAGACATAGACATAGACATAGACTCCCTTTATTGTCATTGCACAAAAACACAGTAGTGAAATTGCCAATGAAATGTCGTTGCCTGGCTCCCATATAATAACAGACACAAAAGAAGATAAGTAATAATAAATAATAATAATAATAATAATGTGGATATCAGCTAGAGAAGAGTGCCCCATAAAGTGACAGCACCTCAGCGCTGCAGCTCATTCATTCATTCATTCATTTTCTACTGCTTTTCCTCACGAGGGTCGTGGGGGTGCTGGAGCCTATCCCAGCTGTCTTAGAGCGAGAGGCGGGGGTACACCCTGGACTGGTCGCCCAGCCAATCACAGGGCACATATAGACAAACAACCATTCACACTCACATTCATACCTATGGACAATTTGGAGTGGCCAATTAACCTAACATGTTTTTGGAATGTGGGAGGAAACCGGAGTACCCGGAGAAAACCCACGCATGCACGGGGAGAACATGCAAACTCCACACAGAGATGCCCGAGGGTGGAATTGAATCCTGGTGCTGCAGCTAATGTTGAGTTGAAAAATATAAGATATATGAAACATGTGGGCGGCACGGTGGTCTAGTGGTTAGCGCGCAGACCTCACAGCTAGGAGACCAGGGTTCAATTCCACCCTCGGCCATCACTGTGTGGAGTTTGCATGTTCTCCCGTGCATGCGTGGGTTTTCTCCGGGTACTCCGGTTTCCTCCCACATTCCAAAAACATGCTAGGTTAATTGGTGACTCCAAATTGTCCATAGGTATGAATGTGAGTGTGAATGGTTGTTTGTCTATATGTGCCCTGTGATTGGCTGGCCACCAGTCCAGGGTGTACCCCGCCTCTCGCCCCAAGACAGCTGGGATAGGATCCAGCACCCCCGCGACCCTCGTGAGGAAAAGCGTTAGAAAATGAATGAATGAATGAATGAATGAATGAATGAATGAAACATGTGATTCCTGCAATTTGGGTTAACAGTTGTCATTGAGGGGCGATAGAGGGTGACACAGCCAAACCAGTTAAGAATCACTGCCATAGTTGAACCCGGGCATCTATATGGTGTGTCACTCGCTTGTGTTCGTAGTTGTTATGGTGGCTTTCCCTCTGCTGCTTGGGACTTCTGGGTAAAGTCGGGCCTCGTGACCGGTGGCCTCTACAACTCCAAAGTGGGTAAGTTCCTCCCAGACGCATGCAGTGAAGGTCAGACTCAGTTGTGTCTTGACTTCATGGCGACCGCCTGCAGGTTGCCGTCCATACTCCCTGTCCCCATGTGAGCATCACGTCAATGGAACGCGTCCTCCATGTCAGGGTGAGGAGGAGACTCCCAAATGTGTGAAGCAGTGCATTGACGGGTACTCGCTGTCCTACCCCAAGGACAAGCACTTTGGTATGGAGCTCAACACAGCACAATATTTTATACCAAGTTAACTCCATGCATGTCTTCAACCACAGGAAGACGGGCGTATAGCATCTCTCCCGAACAGGAGCAGATCATGAAGGAGCTTTACACAAGCGGACCTGTGGAGGCTGCTTTTACCGTCTATGCGGATTTCCCCCTGTATAAGTCTGGTGGGTTTGTGTGGCAGCAACAAATGCCCAATAAAAATGTACGCAGGGAAAAGACTTATCATTATGCACTGTACCGTATCTTATAGGTGTGTACCAGCATGTGAAGGGGGAGATGCTGGGTGGTCACGCCATTAAGCTTCTCGGCTGGGGGGAGGAGAACGGGACACCTTACTGGCTGGCAGCCAACTCCTGGAACAGTGACTGGGGAGACAAAGGTATGTGAAGATGATCAAATGGAAATAACAGAAGGATATGGTCTGAGATAATGTTTGTTTTCCTCTTTAAAAGGTTTTTTCAAGATCAAGCGTGGAAGTGATGAATGTGGAATCGAATCAGAGGTGGTGGCAGGAACCCCGCTCAACTAGATTCGGGGGAATTTAAGAGCATGAAATTAGGATTCTTTTGCACATTATCATTAGTCGTTTACACATTTTTTTTAAATTGCCTGGGCGGAAACTGTATTATTGCATCTTAAATTGCACACCACAAATCTTACACACTGTTTAAAGCCAATGCATTGGTTTGTTTTCATATTTGACTAGTGTCCCTGACTGAACAAGTTCAAGTTCAAGTTCACAAAACATGCTGCAAGGCATATATAATAATGATGCTACAGGTTATATTACCACAAAAGTAATAAAACTGCTTTCACACATGCGTGCATAGTAATGATTGTATATTCTATGTTAATAAAAATGCCTTGAATATCCTCAGTTGTTGCATCACATATCATCAGTGGTTCTCAATTATTGTTTTTGTGCCCCCCCATCCCAATGGAAGCTCATATCTATTTATTTATCTGTACTGTGCAGACTGAGCTGTAAACTGAAACCAGCGAAATGCAACACAATGGAGAGCATTCATACATGTTGGCAGATCTACACTAATATTGAATGTTCTCCCTGCCTCTCAGGTCCCCTCAGCGGGAACCCGCCCCTCCTATTTCAGAAGCACTGGATAATATTAAAGTTTAAAAGAACTGCATGGAATACAATTCTCCTGTCAAAATAAAAAAAACAACCACATTTAGGAGGAAAATATTAATGTGCATTTTTTTGCAGGCCACTTAAAATAATGTGGCGGGCAAGATCTGGCCCCAGGGCCTTAAGTTTGACACCTGTGGCAGACTATTCAGAAGAGTAATTTCAATACTATTGCAACTGGTGATTGCATTTTAATTAACCATTTAGGAAAACCTAGAAAGACTGCAAATGTACACAATCCAGTCACAATGTTTCTCTTTCAGCATAAAAGCATTATAATTCTCAGCGCATGCGCAACTTACCACCCTCTCTTTTCGCCATAATGGTTACGTAACGGAAGAGGAGGGATTCGAGTTGTTGCAATTAGCATTTAAAACAGGGACTTTCCAAAATTTGCTTCCTCAGATGGAAAGTACAGTACGTAGTTTACATTGTACTCAATACACAGTGCAGCGTACTGACGGAAGTAATTTGATTTGAGACACACAGTCATTGTATTTGAAAGCACTGCCAGGCAGGAAGTTGACGCTACAGGTGTCGTCACGGCTACGCGGGAAGTGCTTAAAACGTTTAAGGGGCACAATGAGGGCGGGTCATCATTCGTTGCCGGCCGACGAGTGAGTCATATCGAACGCGGTTCGTTGAGGTGATCGGTAGACACATTTAGGTCGCCGGCATGCTCTTGTCTCTGCTGGATCTGTGGACAGCCCATTGGGAGTTTGTCTCCTTCAGAGCTGACACCGTGCTCGTATGCTCGCTCACGGCCGCACTGTGCTACCTGTGGGCCCGCAAGGGTCAGGTGAGTTCCCGTTAAACCCATCCACAGCTGCTGACTTATTTATTGGTGTGATTATGTAGCCTGCATTGTGACACAGGATAAGCCTTCTCTGGTTTACACCACCTGCAATGCTTTAAAACTTGCTCTTCCACTTGTCAAATTAATGTAAAAGCAGTGTATGAGGAAATGCTAAACTTTAGGATGTCGCCTGCAGACACATGCAGACATGGCATCTGTAAAGCAGAAGTTTGCAGTGAAGATTAAAAGAGGTGTGTCTCCTTTCAGAGGCCCGTCCTGGTGTGCAGCGAGGCTTTCCATAGTTTCCTCCAGCAGCACTGTCCCGTCGTGATGGAGAGCTTCAGTCCAACGCCGTGGTGCTGGGGAGGCCGACTTCAAACCGTGGTCTCTTACTTCATCAAGTCCAGACCTCCCGTCACCTATCGCAAGTAGGTCCAAATCCATCCTGTTCAGATTGCGTTCCTCTTGTTTTTAACATGTTTTGTCACACAGTACGCGTATCCGCACGGATGATGGTGGTCAGATATCCCTTGACTGGGTGGACAATCACGCCAGCGCCGCCTACCCAGAATCCTCCACCCGGCCCACGGTGCTCCTCCTCCCGGGCTTGACGGGGAACAGCCAGCAACCTTATGTGCTCCATGCTGTCAAGCATGCCACTCGCCATGGCTACAGGTTGGCAGATCATATTTCTTCTATTCATATTGCCAAAATAGGCAAGAAGTATTACATGATCAAGATCCTGTACTTCTAGATGTGTGGTCTTCAACAACAGAGGCTTTGGAGGGGAAGAGCTGCTTGTAAGTCCTCCTGGTAAATACCAAAAAAGGTTCACGATAGGTTTGTTGGAAAAAGTATTAAAAGTAATTATAGGGGACCCATTATACAAATTTTTTTGGCCCTTTGTTTTGAGTTGTGGACTCCTATACAGCAGCTACACACAATAACCAGCACATAAAGCTTTCTAGTTCTTCCAGAATCTGCACCTATTTGCCTGTATTTCTTTGGATTTCCTGCTTCCCGTCCTGTTTTCGTCTGTTTTAATGTATTCCACCCACAGCCCGCCTCCAGGCATGCCTACTCCGATATGGTTGGTCATACTTGTGAGTGTTTAGAAGCACTTCCGGTTTGTGCCGCTAGCTGTGAACGGTACAGGAGTTCATAATAAATGGTGATGCAACTAATGTTGTATTAGTTTGGCCCAGTCTGACATAATAATTTGAATCTGTGTGTTAATCCACTGCTGAAAGTAGTCCACAACAATGCACCGCTAACTATTTCTATTGTGTCTCCTCTTGTGTCCTTTAGACCCCAAAGACATTCTGTGCTGCCAACACCTCAGATCTGGAACATGTGGTGCTTCATGTCAAAAGCCTCTACCCACAAGCCCCTATCTTTGGTGCTGGTGTCTCTATGGGGGGGTGAGTGGTCGCAGTCTTCTGCTAATGCATGAATTGTCTGTTTACCAAGCTTTCTGTTTTGTGTGTACAGAATGTTATTGCTGAACTACTTGGGCCGCAAGGGCTCAGAGTCGGGGTTGGTGGCGGGTTTGACCGTGTCCGTCCTCTGGGATGCGCTCAAGTCGAACACCTCCATGGAGCAACATGTCAACTGGCTGCTCTTCAACAAACAACTCACACACGAACTTTGTAATACTGTCCTCAGGTCAGTTAAAATGTTTCCTTTGGAAGGCTTAGAATAGGGATTCTCAGGCCCTGTCTACTCTTTTTTTGGAGAGTTGGAAAAACAATTTGCATGCAGTGTCTGATCAGTAAATTGTCATATCCACACGGGAACTGATCAGGAGAAAAACATATAAGACACACCTTAATGTGGCAACACAGACAAAACCATGTGACATACCAAAACTACAGAAGGAAGAAGTACTACAGACGTCTATCGTCGTTAGCTCGTCTAGACTTCTGACAAAGTTTAATTACTTTTGTGAGTCACTTTGGAGTATAACATAAAAACTACATATCATAGGAATGTCAACTGAGACTCACAGACTCTGCATTGGTCTGTTTTGGTGAAGACACAACTGAACAAACAGAAAAACCTCTCATTTTATCGGTCGAGCTAAGTTCCTATCCTCACCTATGGTCATGAGCTTACGGACGTGACCCAAAGGACCAGATTGTGGGTACAAACAGCCAAAATTTGTTTCTCCGTAGGGTGGCTGGGCTCTCTTTTAGAGAAAAGTTGAGCAGTGTCATCTGGGACAAACTCTTAAAAGCAGCCAGATGATGTGGCTTGGGCATCTGGTCAGAATGCCTCCCGTATGCCTCCTTGGGGAGGTGTTAAGGGCACGTCTGAAAGGTAGGAGGCCTCAGGGAAGACCCAGGACATGTTGGAGGGACTACTATCTCGCTCAACTGGCCTGGGAATGCCTCAGGATCCACCGGAAGGAGCTGGATGAAGTAGCTGTGGAGAAGGAAATCTGGGCTTGCCTGGTTAGGCTGCTGCCCCCGCGCACCAAACTCTGATAAACAGATGGATGTCGACTGGGAGTCATGCTAGTTGAAATATGCAGGTATTTTGTTGGCTGTTCAGCAGCGGTAAACAACTGGTTATTTCAGGTCATGCGATGGGGCTGTGATGTCATTGATTCAAAAATATATAGTTTTGGGCACCCTGAACGCCGTTGCCTTGTGGATGAACGGCTGAAGCAATAAAATACTGTCCGTTTCCACCTGAGAACGTTCCTGTGTGGACAGGCCTTCAAAATGGGGCCCATAATCCATAGGTTGGGCGATGGCGACATCAATAAAGTTATGGCATGTCGTTTAAATTTAAGTCGGAACCACCTGGCTATAACACACATTGTGCCTTTTAGCTCGGGACACACTAAGTGCAAAACGCTGCTGTCCAGTCCATTGCATTTTCTTTTGCTTACTGTATATGAATTCGGGTCATTGGGGCAGCATTAGTAGGGAAGTCCAGACTTCTTGGTCTCCAGCCACCTCTTCCAGTTCCATCGGGAGGACACCAATGTGTTCCCAGGCCAGCTGTGAGACATAATCCCTCCAGGGTATCCTCGATCTGCACAGGGCCTTCTCCCGACTGGGCATGCCCGGAACACCTCACCAGGGAGGTGACCAGGAGGCATCCAGACTAGATGCCAGAGACATCCCACCTGGCTCCTCTCGATGAGAAGAAGCAGCGGCTCTACTCTGAGCTCTCCTGGATGACCAAGCTCCTCACCAACACTCTCAAGGTGAGTCCAGACACCCTACGGAGGAAATGCATTTCAGCCGCTTGTATCTTTCGGTCACAACCCAAAGCTCATGACCATAGGTAAAAGTGGGAACATCAGCTTTCAGCTCTCGACCATGACTGTCCGGTACAGTGACCGCATTACTGCAGATGCTGCGCCGAGCCACCTGTTGACCTTTCACTCCAACCTTCCCTAACTTGTTGACAAGACCCCGAGATACTTGAACTTGATCTGCAGTCAATAGCACAATAGACAAAGTACTGAAGTCCATCCATTTCATCAAGGGATGCAAAGGCCAAATCAGCTAAGCTTGGAAAATGTGACATCTATGGCATCTAGAACAAATGGGCAGGATTTTGGAAATATTCTCTCCTGTAAGGAGTCTGGTCCCAAAAAGTTTAAGAACCACTGCTTGGACTATAAAGCTGTTAAACTATGTCTTCCAGGCACAGGGTGATTCTGGAGAAAGTAGTGGACATTGAGAAAGTCCTCCAGGTAGAACACATTTCTTGACTGTCACACTTCCAGTCTCCAGATTGATAATCCTCGTCATTCTATTCAAAGGCCCGCTGTATCAGGGAATTTGATGAACGCTTTACCACGCTGCTGTTTGGCTACAAGACATGCATAGAATACTACCAAGATGCCAGCCCTAACAAAAAACTTCCTCATATTTCTGTGCCTGTTTTGTGTCTCAACGCAGCAGACGACCCCTTCTCGCCGCAGAATGGTCAGTTTTGGAGGATGAGCACAATCGGTGTTATCATTAACTAAATCTAATTTTACTTCCTTTCATCACAGCCTTCCCGGTGGCCATAGTCCAGGACATGCCCAATGTGGCACTTTTGGTGACATCCCATGGTGGACACATAGCCTTCATGGAGGGCTGGTTCCCACGTGGCGACTCTTACATGGAACGTGTGTTCAATCAGTTCATCCATGCGGCCTTGGAACACCCACAGGATATCAGGAAAGCATGCGGCCTGGAGCAGGAGCAGAGATGCTCAGTGTCGGAGCTTAATTAACTGGACTCGTGGTTATAGTCATGCAGGAGCAGCAAAACATAATCGTGGAAGTGTTTGGGTTTACAACTGTAATGAATAACACGGTGACAAGTGTGATCTACCTCAACGCCTCAGTATTCTGACCCTCCTTGGCGGCCGCACTAGTCACAAAACGTGATTTATTTTTAATTGCCTAAACATTTGCCATCACGGTATATATAAAGATCATATTTTAAGATGTTTACCATGGAATGAAGTCTTGTTGTGCACTTGTTTCCCCTTTTGAATCATGAATTCGTTTTCATTGAAATATATAATTCAACATTGTATTTTTTGTCTTCATTTTTTCCATTATTACCAGAATTAAACTTTTTATAATTTAATTTAATTATAACTTTTTAGAATTTATTTGTATAAGTCTTGATTGCAATCCTGCTTTTGTAACTGTTTCTTATTAAATTGTGCAGATCAGTGAGCTACCATGAAAGAGGAGTCTTTTCACTACAATTTCTACTATTTACTGTAGACCCGTAGCTAAACATGCATGTCCAAGAAACTAGATATAGTTTCCGTCGCGCCTGTTTACGTGGCAGGCGACCGACGACTGATGATTACGTCACAACCCCTGAAGTCTGTCAGTTCGCAGCGGAATATTTTGAACACCCGTTGATTTATAGTTTCTATGCTGTCACACGGGACAGTTTTTTTAATGAGTATTTATTTGTCGGTAAATTGAATCCGCAATAATTTCCGGAGTCGTACAATTATTTTGTTAACCGGAAGACGACTTTTAATACTTTAACGGCAAGAACCACAGCGCACTTTCCTTGACGTGCACGGTAAGTTTGGAGATACTATTTTATTGTTACCGTGTGATACAACTAAATGTATCCCTTTTAATGGGAATGTGTTCTATTGTTCGTGTTTGTTTGTGCTAGCTACCACAGCAACATGTGGTCGCCATGGAGACGGAGCACACTGCGGAACTTTTACTCTTTTACACAATTTACTCCGAATCATCCATCCCAAAACAAAGCATGTGGTTTTTTCTTGCTTTAAGCAAACCTTACCAACAAAAATATAATACTCAAACGTTCATAATGAAGACAAAACCACTGAGCTAAGGCCGCAGCAGTCTAATGGGCGCCATGGAGAGGAAATATGAGCTGTGTGGGCCCTTTCTGCCAAGGAGACACCCCTCGTTGAAAACAAGTGCAGAAATAGTGGATGAAGCAAGACGCACCCTCCGAGCTCAGTCCACCCAGAGACCTTGCACCCCCAGGGATGTGCAGAGGCAACTTTTTGCAAGAAGCTCTATCCGTGCAGACCACAACAGCAGACCTTCATCAACCTTCAGGTTTGTCACAATCTTCTGAAGTTCCTGACAAGGCCATATGATGAGTCACGTTATAAAACAAAAACAAAAAACTTGACAGTCTCCACGCACAGAACTTTGATGTCTCCGACTCCCGGCCGAGTTCAGGGACGCGCCTCTCTCCTCTGGAGCATGTGAGTGACCTTTCACCCTCATGCATGTCCACGTACACAACACACAGTATCTGATTCCTCACCAGAAGTCCAAAGTTGCAGTTCTCAACAAGGATGAAAAGTTCTCCCCCAAACCACCCACTGAACCAGTGGACACAAAGAGGGGGGGGCTGCCGGTGACACGGGCACGTCTCCTCAGGGCGACGTCTCTCACCACATTGCCTCCTCTAGCGGGACATGCAGAGGGTAAGACAGCACTTTGACCTTACATTTACCACAAGTTACTTTCTACTTTGTCTCATCCTTTCTGTTTTTAAGCACAAGAACGATTGAAACTAGGCATGTCGAAAAAGTTGCCACCACCCCAAACTCAGGTCTGTGGAGACCACAATGAGATCCCTGGGGTTCCTCACAAACATGGTCCACGCAGAACCCAGAGTGAAAGGTACTTGGTTATATTCTTTTCCAAATCCCGTTTCTACAATGACAAAACATTCCACTGTTCTTCTTTTTGCCAGTAAAAAAGCTCTTTCAGTCAAAAAGGCTCTCAGTTAGATTAGAGTGACCACAGCAAGATGACCAAACCCAAGGTCTAAGGCAGGGATGATGTCATGACTGGTCCAACAAGGACATCTAGTGGTAGTATCTAGTATGTACAGAGTTCCCTCGTTTACTGTGGGGATAGATTGCCAAATAGCCTGCAATAAGTGAAATCCAAAGTAGCCACCCACTGGTCAATGTAGAAAACTACTGACTTCTATGTGTTTGTCTCTCCTGGTGTTTGCAGTAAGCTAACGCAGCCCAACGATAACACCACAGTCAGAACCACAGAAGGCGGACCGGAATGGAGAACTGGTTTGTATATATGATAATTAATTTATTGATTTCCCCTTGGTTATTTTATCACTTCAAATGTCCGTTAGTCCAACCTACACACAGCAGTTATCAACTCCGCAAACATACTTCGACATTGCTACTTCCAGCACAATACAATACCCGCCAATCACGGACAAAGCTGTGGCTTTAGAAGGCCACAATTTCCTGTGTTGCACAGAAGCAATGGGGTAAAAATGAACACGACTGACTGCAAGCTGCTGCGTGCACAACTTAGACAATGTAGCTGAGGACCGTTCCTACAGCAAACTACATGTATGAAGACTGTACAGTGGGACCTTGGTTCTCATCATGAATTTGTACAGGTACAGTCATCCTTGAATGTCTGGTCGTCATTGTAACCTGCTCACACACACAACATCCAGAAAGTTCAGTAGCTAGTGACCTTTCAATGGGGCCATTAAAAACACCCTGTTATGTTTTAGGACACCCAAGTTGTGAACCAGGCATGCATGAGTCTCATTTTCACCAGCAAATGTCATTCCACCTTTCAGATTTGGGGGATGGACAGACCACCGCAAGCGCAGTTGAAGACTCCAAGTGGGTTAAAATAGCGCCTCTTCTCCAGGAACTAAAGGCTACGGCTGCAAGCAGTAAGAGCCACACAATAAATGAAAGCTGATTTTTAAAAACAAAGTCATTATCAGGTCATACACTGGGCTTGAAGTCTCCATTTGACCTAAATGATGTTGACATCACCCCACGGTGTATCTCATATGTATTTGTGGGGGAAAAAGTCTTTTCAATGGAAAAATGTTTTTGAATTTACTGGCAGCCTTGTCTGTAAATACACTTTACATAGATCAACACAACAAATGTGGGAACTTTTAAAATCAACAGTGAGTATTTGTTCTACCAAATGTCCAGTGATAAAAACAAAAGGAATTGAGGTGTCTCACCTCAGGAAGACTTTTTATTTTACCTCACAAACACCCTGGCATCCACACTAGAGTCATGGAATTGTGTCGCTCCACTGACGTTTCCTAGAAAAGGGAGGATGTGGTTATGACTCAACACTGTTGTTCATTCATTTGTGCCCGTGTAGATTCAAACTTACAGTGAAGAAAATAAGTATTTGAACACCCTGCTATTTTGCTATTTCTCCCACTTAGAAATCATGGAGGGGTCTGAAATTTTCATCGTAGGTGCATGTCCACTGTGAGAGAGATAAACTAAAAAGAAAAATCCAGAAATCACAATGCATGATTTTTTAACAATTTATTTGTGTGATACAGCTGCTAATAAGTATTTGAACACCTGTGTATCATCTAGAATTCTGACCCTGAAAGACCTGTTAGTCTGCCCATTAGAAGTCCACCTGCACTCCATGTATCATCCTGAATCAGATGCACCTGTTTGAGGTCGTTAGCTGCATAAAGACACCTGTCCACCCCATACAATCAGTAAGACTTTAACTTGTAACATGGCGAAGACCAAAGAGCTGTCCAAAGACACCAGAGACAAAATTGTACACCTCCACAAGGCTGGAAAGGGCTACGGAGCAATTACCAAGCAGCTTGGTGAAAAAAGGTCCACTGTTGGAGCTATCATTAGAAAATGGAAGAAGCTAAACATGACGGTCAATCTCAATCGGAGTGGAGCCCCATGCAAGATATCACCTCGTGGGGTCTCAATGATTCTAAGAAAGGTGAGGAATCAGCCCAGAACTACACGACAGGACTTGGTCAATGACCTGAAAAGAGCTGGGACCACCGTTTCCAAGGTTACTGTAGGTAATACACTAAGACGTCATGATGTGAAATCATGCATGGCACGAAAGGTTCCCCTGCTTAAACCAGCACATGTCAAGGCCCGTCTTAAGTTTGCATATGACCATTTGGATGATACAGAGGAGTCATGGGAGAAAGTTTTATGGTCAGATGAGACCAAAATAGAACTTTTTGGTCATAATTCCAATAAGCGTGTTTGGAGGAAGAAGAATGAAGAGTACAATCCGAAGAACACCATCCCTACTGTGAAGCATGGGGGTGGTAGCATCATGCTTTGGGGGTGTTTTTCTGCACATGGGACAGGACGAGTGCACTGCATTAAAGAGAGGATGACTGGGGCCGTGTATTGTGAGATTTTGGGGAACAACCTCCTTCCCTCTGTCAGAGCATTGAAGATGGGTCGTGGCTGGGTCTTCCAACACGACAACGACCCGAAGCACACAGCCAGGAAAACCAAGGAGTGGCTCCGTAAGAAGCATATCAAGGTTCTAGCATGGCCCAGCCAGTCTCCAGACCTGAACCCAATCGAAAATCTTTGGAGGGAGCTCAAACTCCGTGTTTCTCAGCGACAGCCCAGAAACCTGACTGATCTAGAGAAGATCTGTGTGGAGGAGTGGGCCAAGATCCCTCCTGCAGTGTGTGCAAACCTGGTGAAAAACTACAGGAAACGTTTGACCTCTGTAATAGCAAACAAAGGCTACTGTACCAAATATTAACATTCATTTTCTCAGGTGTTCAAATACTTATTAGCAGCTGTATCACACAAATAAATTGTTAAAAAATCATGCATTGTGATTTCTGGATTTTTCTTTTTAGTTTATCGCTCTCACAGTGGACATGCACCTACGATGAAAATTTCAGACCCCTCCATGATTTCTAAGTGGGAGAAATAGCAAAATAGCAGGGTGTTCAAATACTTATTTTCTTCACTGTACCAGACACTTAATTTCCAATGTAATCCCCCAGGGAGCTCTGAGGCCTCGCTGGAGCATCTGTGTGACTTGTGTGTCAGTCTCCATGATGCCCTGGCAGAGGCTGGCATGCTGGGCCATCATGGCTGCAAGAAGCGCTCCACCATACTACGAACCCTGTTTCAGCTCATTGACCTCAACTCTTCGCGGCTTGATCTGCACATCGCCGAACTCTGCCTCGCCGTCAGTTCTCAAAAGTCCTCCATTAGGATGCTTGTGAACAAAAGTGTGACATTTTATTTGCTATCACATTTTTTATTTCAGTTGCGTGTCAGCGGGAACAACCTGCTCAACATCTGTAAGCTCGTCTTCCAGATCAGTCGCAATGAATCCAACGACGCCCTCTTCCAGGACAACTCAGTCATAGGTGAACTCAATTCTGTTTCATGGGCACAGGCCGGCACCACATGAATGTTAACTGTGCTGTGGATGGTTCCCTTCCATGTAGACTTCCTGCTTGGACTGTTGCTCCGCGAGGAGGTGTCTACATCTGGAGAAGCGTTGTTTTACTGCGTCGGCACGCTCAAGTTTCTCTCGGGAAACACTGCGATCATACGCCTCCTGTTGGACAAAAACTGCATGAGAGTGGCTCAGAAGTTCGTACAGAAACTCTGCACTGTTGACGATGCATTCTTTACAATGGCTGGACACATCTTAGTGCAGGTGCGCGCTCTGTTATTGCTTTGCAGCCACTAGAGGGCATGATTTTATCATTGGCCGTTTAAGTACTGCACAACCATTGAAGTCTAAACTTTTCCCACCTAAGAGCCACATACTGAATAAAATAAAACAATGCATGGTGCAATTTTGCAAAAAAAAAAAAATCCAATATGCTAAGAATAAAAACATCATTATGTTAGCTTTTGGTTATGATAAAAACTTCAGCCTTTGGCGTATTTGTACCATACAACAATGGCATGAACGGAGTGAGCCCTTTTGTCAGAGTGCAGATTAGTGTAACATAGTAGAAATTAGTATTGTCATATATATTTTTTCATTGTACTTTACTAATAAGTAATGTTAAAATGGTGTCTCTTCCTCATAGCTCCAAACATTCATGTGTCTCGCAACACCCCTAAAAAAGAACCACTGCTGACCGGTTATGTCCAAAAGTATTTAGACGGTTTACCTTACACCACAATGGATTTCAAATATGTGGTCACATGCTAACCTCCACCTCTCTGACTTTTGGCCTCTTCAGCTGACGGCCACCCTGAGGAACCTTGCTGACCATCTTGAGGCCCGGCCGCTCTTTGTCTCCTACTCGCTGATGTCACAGCTCTGCTTGGTGCTGCAACGCCATCGCCAGGACCAAGATGTCTGTACCAATGTTTCTAGAATATACAGGTAGCATGCTTTAGATGGATACTATGCCTGTCATTGAACTGGGCCCACATGTTCTGCATGAAACAGTAAATTATGTGGTGCTTTCTCCTCATCAGTAAACTCTCCTCTTATGCGGAGTGCCGCCTCTCACTGGCTGAGAACCCTGACTGCTACCATCTATTTTTAGAACTACTGAGCAAACATCACCAAAAACAGGTGAGTCGGCAGGGTGTCCTGGGAGGCCTTGCGGTGTCTCAGCCTCAACAGATGAGCTTCGACAGTGTTCCTGTGTACTTTCCCACCAAGATGTTTACGTACATCTAGTCCAAGCACATTTGTGTGCAGCATCCTGCTGTGTGTTGACATGTAGTAATCCCGTGACTCAGCCAAGAAAGGTCTAGAAAGGAGGGGAAATAAATAATAATAGAACAAATGGGCTCCTCCCTTGAGCATGCAATCTAATATGACTCATAGGGTGTTAACATTGACACACACATGCGCATTCTCCTGACGGGGCAGTTTGTCCTGTCCTTATACCTGTCACTGAAGGCTCATGCGAGTCAGAGGTGTGTGCTGCCATGTGACAGATACAGCGGTGCCAGGACATGAGGGAACATGCGGGTAGTTATCGGTCGCCTCCTTTGGGAAGTGTGAACACCTGCGAACACGTTAGCAAAGGAAACCAGGTTGACAGTAGCGCTTACTCGACAAACTTAACTACTACTGTAAATCCACTTATAGGCCACAACATTAGGTACATCTGCCCAATCCATAGAGGAATTCAGCCTTTACAACGATAATATGGCTCAGTTTTGAGGTATTGATTTAACAAGATGTTTATTATGGTGGTTGTAGTTTATATGGGTGCAAATCATTATCCAGCTGACGCATAGTGCATCACCTCTCCACCACAGGACCTTGTCGTGCGACTCCTCTTCACGCTGGGCAACCTCACGGCAAAAAGCGACGAGGCTCGTCAGCAGCTCTTCCACTGTGAGGATTGTGTAGACACCCTCCTGCGGCTGTACGACGACTACCAGCTGAGGGAGGACTCGCCGGCACCCACTGCGGCCAGCGTACGGGAGGGCGAGGATGTGCTGGTGAAGCTGGTCAGGGTGCTGGCCAACATGTGCATTCATCCTGATGTGGGCGCGGCGCTGGCCAGCAACACCACCTGCATCCAGCTACTAATGGAGACGCTAGGTAAGACATAAGCAATTTCAGTATTGGTGATGTCACAGCAGGAATCAGCTGCTTCAAAAAGTAAAAAGAGGCAATGACTTACCGAATGCTGGGAAGAAAATGTTTCAATTTACCGGTGGTGTTTTTTTTTTTAGTTTCTGACGACTAAGCGCGTCACAGTGCTGTGAGATCAGGATGTTCTGTTACACCTCCCAGGCTATTTGTGTGTATGTGTGTGTGTGTGAAATTCTCCCGTGTGGTTACATGGTTCCAGGCGAGGCTAGGCTGATCTTATGTGTGAAATTCTTGCTTTCTTTGATGTTGCCCCCGCACACGCTAAAATCAAACATCTCAGTAGAGACCGGAGTATCATATTTTGCCCCTGATAAGAATAGCCACATATAAGTCAACATTCATTCATTCATTTTCTACCGCTTGTCCTCACGAGGGTTGTGGGGGTGCTGGAGCCTATCCCAGCTGTCTTTGGGCGAGAGGCGGGGTACACCCTGGACTGGTCGCCAGCCAATCACAGGGCACATATAGACAAACAACCATTCACACTCACATTCATACCTATGGACAATTTGGAGTCACCAATTAACCTAGCATGTTTTTGGAATGTGGGAGGAAACCGGGGTACCAGGAGAAAACCCACACATGCACAGGGAGAACATGCAAACTCCACACAGAGGGTGGAATTGAACTCGGGTCTCCTAGCTGTGAGGCCTGCACACTAACCACACGGCTGCTGACTTCATTTTGAATCCAGATTTGCATTATACTTCTCTGATTTAACACAAGACATCCCCTTGTCACTGAGGTACACAACTCTTTTTGTGTAATCCAAACTTAGAAGAATCAAAACAAAACTTAACAGGTCACAAGTGCTGGATTTCTGCAGTAACATAAAACCACTTCAAAATGCAACATCTACACACCATGACAATACCTGTGATATTTATTGTGTGTCCATATCAGAGCTGAGGTCTGTGCAGGAGAGCGAGGAGTTGATAGTGAACGTGGCCGCCACCATCAACAACCTGACCTTCTATCACAAAGACAGCTCGGCGCTGAAACGCAGTCAGCTGGCCATTGCGGAGTGTAGGACAAAAAAAAAGAAAAACAAATATGAACAACACAGATTCATGTGAAACATGTTTATGTATATATATTTTTTAAACCCGGTTTCCTTGTTCTTCTATCAGTGATGCTGAAGTTGATAGTCAGCTCCAACATGGATGCCATCCTGGAGGCTACCCGCGTCTATGGAAACTTGTCACAGACCAAAGAAGTGCGGGACTTTGTAGTACAAAATGAAGGTTTATAAAAAATAAAAAAAACACACATTTATGTTTTTTTTATATGGCTGCTAACTGGTGTGTCCTTACCTCCTCGCTCTCCTCTTGCATGGCCGTCAGTGCACAGGTTTGTGGTGACACTGCTGGACTCTAAGAACCCTGAAGTCTGCTTCTCGGCCTGCGGGGTCCTCACCAACCTGGCGCTGGACCCTCCAAACCGAGGCCGTCTGTCAGTGGAAGGGGCTGCTGCAAAGTAAGCTTGTGTATCCAGTTGGACAATGTTACACAATGTGTGGTGTTAATTGCATTTGAGTTGCAATTGGAATGTTCTTTTTCTCTTGGGTGCCCCTCGAGTTGTATAATAATACTTAAAAAACTTAAAAATACTTATAAAACACAAACACATTAATGCGGTTTACAAATAGACGCGTGCATACGATTTGCATATTAATCAGCTGAAAAAACATTAGTCGCTAACGACACGGGTTGCACATAATCATCAAGCAGGGGCTAGCTTTAGCTAAGCGATTTACTAGCAGTTCAAAAAAAGACGTTGATTATCGCAACAAAACGTAGTAATAACTTGCACTTACACATATTTGTCCTGTTCCACAATTTAACAACACCGAAAAACACAAAAATAACAGTTTGACCCACCTGAATTAAGGGGAGAATCGTCTAGCAGGGGCTAGCTTTAGCTTAGCGATTTACTAGCAGTTGAAATAAAAGACGTTGATTATCGCAACAAAACGTAGTAATAACTTGCACTTACACATATTTGTCCTGTTCCACAATTTAACAACACCGAAAAACACAAAAATAACAGTTTGACCCACCTGAATTACGGGGAGAAATGGAGAAAACCACAAGCATACAGCAAATAACAGCCGGCACGTGGGCAGAGCCTAAAACCATCGATTACCGCTCAATTGATCGACTTGCTATTTGGTAACATGTCTTTGATTATTTTTTTTTGTGTGTAAGACAACCTTTGTTCTGCTGGACGTCAATGAAAATACTTGTCTGTATTGTCCTTTTTTCTTTTGGCGCTGATACTGTTAGCTTACAAATGCCAAGTGTCAAGTGTAGCACTTTGTGGCAACAGGTAAGCCACGCCCACAAAAGTGCTTGTTTACAAATGTTTACAAAAAGAATGTAACAGAATAACCAACCAACATCACCTTATTTTTAGACAAATGTATTGCTTAGACTATTATATTTCATAGATTAGCTGTATTATTGCTGATGCTACAGTGCTACACAATGCAAATAGTGTTGAGGCCGGTCAGGGTTGTGTACAACAGACAACAATCCCTCCTTTTTTTTTTCCATTCGATGAGTGTGTGTTTGTGTGTTTTAGGCTAACAGACTGTCTGCGAGACTTCGGCGCAGGTGACTGGCAGCTGGCGGGCCAGGTGTGTCAGGCCTTGTGGAACATGACAGGCGGCGGGTCAGAAAAGCTTCTGGACACAAAAGAGGGACGGTCGCTGCTGGAGATCCTCACGTCGTACTTAGGTTGGTTTTGGAGCGGGATATTGTACGGCCGGGATGGCTGCAACGCATCATGCGACGACAACGCATCCTCCCATGATGCATTGCGGTTGCAGGACACGAGTGTGATATCTCACCATCTCATGTCGTTCCTCCTCAGATGAAGACAAGGTCCTGAAGTGGGCGGGAAACAAGGACGTGAGTGGCTACCACAGAGAGTCCTGGGAGTTGGACTTCCGACCCGTAGCCCAAAAACTGCTGACAGAGATTGTGACATAAAAAAAAACAGGTGATTCCTAACAGGTCAAAGGTTCATGCATCCTCAGGTAAACATCAAATGTTTTTACTAGTCTACCAGCTGTACTGTATCACAGCTAATGTGAATGTGTTCTTCTATTAAGTTGAGCCTCTAGCATCATGTCAATGTTATTTCAAGCACTTTAAAAGTCAATTCCTTTAAAGTGAAACTGATCCTTTTAAAGTGTCTTTGCACATTTATGTAACAAATTGGCAATTTTATGGCATTGCAGTCATGGATGAGTCATTTTGAGAATCTGCCTCATAAGCAAACTGTTTAAGTGTGTGTGTGTTTGTGTGTGCATGTGTGAGAGATGCTTGTAAAACAAATAAAACAGCAGGAAGCAAGACATGTTTAGCCTCTGGAAAACCTTTATTATTAGTACACAGACATGGGGCCCAGGCAGTGCTTACAAGTAGCCTCTAAAAGTACAGCATTTCAGTCACATTACATCAAAACAAATCAGGAACGGCACTTTTGTGTACAAACCTTAAAACACTCTTTACATCTCATGAACAAACAATTCAGTGGGTTGATATGAAATATGAGCTGACGTTGAGGTTGTTTGCTTTGTAATCCTATAAATGAGATGCGAGTGAAGGCAGTTTTGGGGATAGTGATTGTGCTGGTGATGATGTCGTAACACAAAATGTTTAATTTGGCTCTCTCACGTAGGGAAATGTGATTCCACCCCCCCTCTGTGTGAGGTGCATGAGAAACAGTAAGCTGTTCCACTTGCACCTCAAACTTTGACCTGGATCATGCCACTGGGGCAGAGGAGATGGGATGAGTCACATGGTTATCCAGCTGACCGACACTTGAACTCAACACTAGCCTAAGCTCAGTGAGAATAGCACGATCGCCCGTTTTTCCCATTTCCACTTTCCATAACAATGTGAACCTCATTTAGTGCACTTTCTTGCACAATCCTCACTGATGATTCAACCAAACAACTTTACGCTACAAATGATACACAATTCAATATCATAAATTTATTTTTTTTGTAAATTTTTAATATATTTTCATATAAAAAGTGTCAGTAACTGACATCAGTCAGAAGTTTGGAAAACAAAAACTCTCCACTCTTTTTCCTCCCCAACAACTTCCAATGGTACCATTCTTTTGTCGTCACCACCCCATCGAAACGTTTATCTCTCTTAATCCACCCTCAAAAAAAAAATGCAGTACTTGTTTTAGTGAACAAAACAACACTTACTTTTTTGTTTTTTTTTTACAAAAAAGCTGCTTTTGCACTAGTTAAGCTTAATAAGCACAGCTACATCCTTTCACGTTCCAAAGCGACCGCAATCGGAACAATGGCAGCCTGGGGGAGAAAAGGAAAAAAAAATATGTATATTTTTAAAAATCAGTCTGTGCTCACCAAAGAGCACTTTGGAGAAAAAACAGAAGAGGTATTTCTTTTACTGGTAAAATTCACACCCTCGAGTGTGACCAGGCAGCTGGGATAACACGGAAGACAGCTAGCATTGTGTGTGTGTGTGTGTGTGTGTGTGTCGCTGGGGCAAGAAGCCCTGCCCCCTTGCCAGAAAAATAAAGATATTGACAAAAAACAAACAGTTATCACAATAGAGCTACAGCAGAAGCAAGAAGTCTCCTTCAAAGCGCCTCGCCTTTTTTTTTATGACACATGAAATTCAAAAAGCTACCTTCTCTCGCTCTCATACACACACTCTCTCTCTCTTTCACATACACACGGTTAACTCAAAAAGGGCTCAGTGTTCTTTGAGTCTCCACACACTCCTTGAATTAGCTTACACAGACATTTGGGATAAGATGGGAGGGGGTTAATGCAGTGGATTGCAAATGGATAGGGACTATGACTGAGAGTTGGGGAGGTAATTTTGGGGTGGGGGGGCGGGTCAATATGACCCCCTCCCTTCCCGCTGAATACAATTCAGGGGAGCAGCAGCATCAGCACACTGCAGCATATGAACACTGCGCTGGATCGTTCAGGCACACGTACGGTGGCCCAAATGTGATGCGTCCCGTCGCCTGTTACCACGACGACCGCATCTTCAAACAAGATATCAAAAAGAAACTAATAACAGTAATAACAGTGCAGACGGGTTGTGGCTGCACAGCTTTTTTTTTCCGAGAAGGGTCTTCAGTCAGGTGGAAGAGGGTGGTGCATGCTGGAATACTCAATACTTGGGTGCCTGACATCCAGGATGCCCTCTGTTGGACACTTTTGGCACTGCAGGCAAAAAAAAAAAACCCAAAACTGTGCCTGTGACAAGTTTTTGTTCTGATCTTCTCAGCATCCATCTTCTCCATCGAGCAAACCCTTACCAACATGATTTCATGAAATGTCTCACATTGAGAAATGGCATGTAATAAAAACTATATATAAAAAAAAGACAAAAAAAATGCTGAAAGCACTTCATGTCATGTAGCGAGTGATGGCTCTCAGAGCGTATAACAGTTCTGCTTGCATTCGCGCTTCCATAAGAAGCAGATTAACGTGGACCTGCAGGGAGTGACCAGAAACAGGAAGTTAGTGATGCTAATGTCATTTTTTTTTAAAAAAAAGGCTTCTCATGTGAGGAGCGAGGCGCTCACCTTCTCTGAGTGCTGAAACTGCCTCCAGAAGCTCTCATACATTCGTTTGGTGGTCTTCTCTGGACTGCACACCATAGTCTTGATGTAGATCTTAAAGCTACGGTCCAGCAGCTGGTTGATCTCGCCGTAGTCGTAGTCGTCATACCTGAAGAAGGCACACGTTAGGGTGAGAAACTGCAGTATTGGTTAACGTCCAAGCTTCACAAACTGCTGCTGACCTGATTCCGAACATGCAGTGGATGTAGTTCCAGATGGCCCTGCGCAGCATGCTGGTGTCCACGTCTTTGTGTGTGGCCATGGTGTTATAGGTCAAGTTGTACGCCATTTGAAACTTCTCATCCAGCATCTGACCCACATCGGGATACAGCCTGTTCACCAAGGAGAAGCCGTGGTCCTCCCAGCTGTAGTCCTGCAGAAACGTACAAATAGATGACTCATGCTCATAAAACAGGTGGAGAACATTCATACGTGTGTTTTTGGACTCTACCTGCACTCTGAAAGTGGGCACGTGCTCCCCCCTCCTGGAGAAGTCCTTGTAGCCATAGCTGGGGTCCTCAAAGTGTCGGGAGATGTCCCTGGAGGGCACCCACTCCTCGTCCTCGGCCGTGACCACCAGCATGCTCTCGGTCTTCTCACGCTCAAAGCGAGTGGCCATCTCCTCCTGGCTGGCCTCCTCATCGTCACGGCACTCCTGCAGCTGCTTCATGCGCTCCATCAGCACCTCCACCTCGCTGCACATCTCCTGAGCACACATTTTCACATTCGTGTCAAAAAAATAAACCGGGCCTTTTCAATAATTTCCAAAAAAAGCACATTTGTCCGGGGAAAATTATTTCACAATCACTCAGTTAAGCAAAGTGGCACGTGTTTGGTATGATGGTAAAACATATTTGGAGGCTGTCAAGCACATGCCAAAACAACAGATGGCACTATAGCATAGAAAGTAAGCTAACTTCAGAACCCTGAAGAATGTCATGTCTGCAATAGACACTATATTCAAAAAATAAGGAAGTAGAAATATCATGTCTGAAACTGGTGTGGGCGACCACTGATGTTAAGCCGCCTCCAACTAGCGGTACATTCAGGAACATGAAAATAGAACTAATTGGAGACATGTACATTAAATCAGTGTAGATTTAATGCCAGGCCAAGTATGTGACGGCAAGTAGTACTTATTAGTAAATATTTAACATGATTTACACGTTAAATGAAAAAAGTCAAATTCAGCTACTTAATACTGCATGTGGTCAAAGCGTTTTTAAAATACTTGCTAATTCTACATTTTAACACCAAAAAAGACTTTCTGTGCAATGAAGTACTTTCAATTCAGTGTATCGCTTCAAAGCTCTGGTATTATGATGACCCCACCTTTAGGTCACCACGTAATTATTCAGAGAGACAATGGCCTCACCTGGCTGCCAAGACTGTCATGGTGATTGCCGTGGTTGTTTCCGTTAGCGATGTCGCACACACAGTACTGGCTAAGAGAGGGTGGTCTGAAGGTATGGCCGCCGTCGCAGTGGATCTCTGGCATGATGCCGCAGCCGAAAGTGAAGGAGGCCAGGGAGTGGTAGTGCGTGAGGAGGACCACGGCGTGGATGAGCTCGGCCAGGGACCAGCTGTGCTCCTCTGCCTTCAGGAGACCCTGGGAAACAAGGAAAGTTAAGAATATGAATTTTTAAAGCCACCCTTAAGATGACCTTCACAATAACACGCTGGCCGTGATCTCAGCTGTTACACAAGAAGACTTTAACACCTCGCGGGCCAGACTGTAGCCACTTTCTCACCTCGATGTGCTCCTTGGTGAGCAGCCAAGGACGGTGGGCCAGGATTTTGTTGATCTCTCCCAGCTGCTGCAGCTTCTGCGGGGCTTCGTCCAACCCGTTGAGCCACTTGGGGTCTCCTCCGACTTGGAGGAAGTCGTTCACGTGGAGATTGACCAAGTACGAGCACTGGTGTCGAGCCGCCGCCTGCGTTCATGAAAGAAAAAACACCACGACTGTAAGATCAACGTCAGAAAGCGGAGGGAGGGCTGGGGTCGTACCATGATGCCGATATAGTGGCGGTAGTGCAGCGACAGCGGCCCGTCCATCTGTAGCAGGTAGTGCTGCGTCCGCAGGAAGCTCTCCAGGTACTGCGGGTGGAAGCCCATCACCAGGGAGATGTTGTCAAGGCGACCGAGGGCGGCGAACGCATCCTCAAATATCGACTGTGTCCTGGTGTCCACTTTACTGACTTGGAGAATCTTTAGCGGGGGGAAATAAATACTGCATAAACACAAGAATTTCACTTTTTTTTCCAGTAGTGGTGTAACTGTACCTCTTTTTCAGGGATAAATCTACTAGGTCCGTTCCCCAGAGGTCTTGGGATCCTTATTCCTAAATCCTGCAAGACAAAAGAAGATGTTTCTTTACTGTCTTTAATTGTATGACGCATACTTTTTTGCTTATTTGACAGTTTTGGTTGTCAATAGATGTCAATTCAAGGACTAATGTGAGAAACTTGCCCAGGAAGTGGTTATTATTTCAGTATAAAATGACTGGACATGTCCACTCAATACATTATTCATTTTAGTCAATCAGAACCTTTTCATCAATTTCATTATATACCAGAAATTGTTTTTAATTATTTAGGACAAAGAGTGTAACATCCAAAGGACAGTTTTGTCATGTCCGGACATGTCCACCCCTACAGGATTGAGCACCAAAAAAAGATGAATGAGATGACCAAGAAATGTCGTTAAATGAGCTACAACAACCTGATTAACGATTCAACAATGACAGTGACAATGAATGGTGACTTGTTCAACGTATGGACGGCGTATTGTCGGATTGGGGAACGGGAGAAAGGGTTGGGGGGGGGTGCGGGTTCCCCCAAACTTGCCTGATAAACAAGTCCGGACAAAAGACTGCACTGCAGCTCATATTCACTCGAAGGAAAAACAGTCTCCTCAAAGCATCCATCAACTGACACTACTCCAAACCCGAACATTAGACTTAGGACAAACGTTTTGTGGAGTTTGCACGCCGAATTGCATCGCTTTCTTACCTTTTTGCTAAGACGTTCACAATGGGCACATATCTTGAACAAGTCTGTCACCGCCAGCGAACAATTCTCCACGTTCTCCGACGGTGACACTGCTTGCCTCATGTCGTGTCCTGGTTACACTTTGGCTTCTTTCGAACGTTACTTCAGGAAAAAAAAATCCTAAATGTTCCCCTTCTTTGTTCCTGGAGGCGCTGCGTTCAAGTGCCCTGCTCGTCAGCTGTTGCAGCAGCACAGGCAGTACAGTCCTGGCCCCCTCTTTGCGCATACATTCGGTAAATAAGTCGAGGCTCGTTCGATTGACACACGAGGTGGCCAATCACGGCACGAAAACACACTCGCGCTGACCAATTGCATGTGAGGAGCGTTGGAGGGGCGGAGCTAAGCGTGAGGAAAGAGGAAGGAGGGGACCAAAACGTGAGCGGAAAGGACAAGCCCCCCTTTAAGAAAACATCATCACTTCTCTCTCTGCTTCTTTTGTTCCCTGCTGCCATTGATCATGATTGAATCTGCTGTCATTGTGTCTGCAGCCATTAATTAAAAGCTGATCATAATCAGCAATAATCAAATCAAGGTGGAAGGGATCACTTTTAAGATATATACTAGTGTCAAACCCGCTTTGAAAGCAGCAATCTTTATATGAATCGGGGATATAATGAAGAAAGAATGGGTCTGCTTGCCACTGCGGGGCCATTTAAGTGTGCATGGCAGCCTCTCAGACTGCAGATAATGTCATCCTTCCACTAATCAGGCAGCTGAAGGACTCCTTTCAGAGCTAGGAGGTGAGAGGGGGGGGGGGGGTAGAGATAAGGAGGCCAGCTCTTATGGCTTTGTTTATCCCAGCCTGACAATAACACTGGCACACTGCATTACAGCTTTATCACACAGCGAGAAGGTCAATTATAATACACGGGAGCGAGACACGGCATATTGCCACAGATTTTTGGTGGCAAACAAACAACGGAAGCAACGACGTAGCTTCCCCTGTGGCTCGGATGGCACCGACATGAGGAATAAACCTCCATATGGTGCACAATAGCAAAGAGTGTGTGCAACAACAAGTCCGTGAAAGGGGTTAAGGGTCACCCAATAAAGAAGCAGACAAACAAGCTATATTTGGTGCAACGAGCAACTCCGCTCTGTGCACTTTGAGCCTGTCCGGCCAGTTTGGCAAGCGGCTGCATGGATCGCTACATCTGACAGTGTTCAGCAGGTTCATTGTGTGGATCGAGCCAGCCGTCAGAGAACCCCCCCCCCCACCCGCCTTCCACCCTTCCCCTTCTAAACTCCTGTTGCCACAGGGTGGGGTGCGGGGCAGAGGTAAACACGTTCCCAGGGCTGGAGTCAGCACTCCCATGGCTCAGCAAAGCTGCAGAAGAGAGCTGGTCAGCGTTAGGGCTTACGATACAGCAAACACCCTTTCACATAAAAAAAAAAAAAATGCTTAGGCTCGGGGGTCTGGCTTCACGGACGCTATTGTGAGGGTGCACGCACTGATGATTCCACGGGGGGGCGAGACCACGGAACTGTTGTTTCAGCGTTTGGGACACTTCTTCACCTCTGAGAGCTTGTCCATGAGCTTCTTGCAGTCGGCTTGTTGGCTTGCTCGCCACATGCAAACCAGATGTTGTAAACAAGTCCCGCAAAACAAGCTCGTACTTTGGACAGAAATATAAATACTCCAGTATGTGGAGTGTGTTACACAAGAAATTCATCAAATTATTTGCCAAAATATAGTCAACAACAATCACTAACAAAATAACAATGTCTTCCAGGCATCAGTAATGTTACGGGACATGATGTTAGCTTACTTCCCTTTCACGCTACATGGAGACTGGCTACTGAACCAACATGCTATGGTTGTTTTAGCGATATTATGGACAAAATGTAATTATTATTATTATTATTATTAACTCAATAAGCCCAGAGTGGAACAACACTCCGGAGACATACATGCTACTCCATGCAAGGTCTGCTTAAATAATGTCACACTTCATGCTATATTTCATGTTTCCCCTCAATGAACCGTAGCTCCCACAGTGCCCGGCAGCACTCATGCACACCGAGACTATGATGCCACCATGCTTGACCGTAGGCAAGACACGATTGCCCTCACAACTGACTACTCCAGAGTCATTTCGATAGTACAGCAAGTAATTCATACGCCCATAAAAATGTCACTTGGAACCAGAATGTACAGTACTTGTGTCCTCCACGGCACAGTACAGCTTATAAACAAAACACCTATTGTCCGTCTATTAATCTAAATGTCAGCTAAAGTGTTAGCCATGTCACACACACACACTCCGTCTTGAGTGGCAATGTGCAAACAAGCTGATCCAAAGTTCAAACATCACACTTGTTGGGACACATGTGGATGTTGTTTGACGTGAAAAGACAAAGCGACGGCACCCTGGAGATGTGACGTCGTGTAAACGAGTCAGACAAGAGGTCACAGTGCCATTACAAAGCTTTGCTTTAACGTAAAAAGTTAAAAGTAGGAGTAAGGAACAAGTGTAAAGTTTAATTTACTGAACAAACGTGCTACACAATAATTGCACAAAACTGATTAGGATTGAGATTACATACTGTAAGGTGGACCTGGCTGGTCAGTAGTCAGTAATGTACAGTAATCCCTCGCATAATTGGTTCCAAATCCAACTGGGAAATAGAATTCCGTTTTAATAAATTGAATAATTTCCTAGTTAGGGCATTGAAAACCTGTTGCTAAATATGATTTTCACCATTATTAGAGCCCTGTAGACATGAAATAACAACCCTATAGTCACCTTTACACTTGTATTACCCGATACAGTAGATGTAATCAGAGAAACATGAATAAGACTTGTGCTTGTGTCTATCAATAAATGTCTTCTGGACAGGAAGTTTAGTTTTAGCTGGAGGGCAGCCATGTTATTATCACGATAATGACTATTATTATTATGTTGTTGTTATTGTGCCTGTTGTGAGATAATATAAAACTGAATATAAAAAAAAACAGTAACGTATAGCAAGCACATTGCCTGCATAGCATCACTCGATAATAAGGTGTGAAAAGATAACTTTTATAGGCCAAACACGACAACAGATGTATTTAGCAGATGTAATCCTAACATGGTAATTAATAACAGACAGCAGGGAAGATGACTCGTGTAACAAGAAAAACAAAAGTGAAGACACACTGCCAAACCAGCAAAAACTCTGCACGTGTCTCGCCTTTTGTTTTGTCAAGAAGTGAGAATGCTGCAGCTCCCCCCCCACCCCCTTTCTTTTCCTGAGATGTTCAACAAGTGCCAGAAGTCCACCAGACCAGTTCAAACCTGACCTATGGGTGCACGGCCAAGAGGAAGCAAGAAAAACTCTCGAAACTCGACACAAGCCCAGCAACAGGCTTCTACCAATCACAGGGCAGGACAACAGTGAGAGGAACCAATCTCGTCCGCTCTCTCAACCACTCACTCGCTCGCTCATGCTGTTGTTTCTCTAAAAAGAAGAAAAAAAAAAGTTGTGCAGAGGTATGAAGTTCACAGCGCAGCCTCATCAGGTTTGCGTGTTTCATAGAAAGTTGAACTTTTTTAATGGTGGATTTGTCAGACAAGCTAAAGAATGCAACAATTACTGAGGATTAACCCTTATCTGCTCATTCTTACAGGCCTCAATCTGCACCCTTATGCTGTATATCAAAATAAAGTGTTGTTTTGTTTGTTTGTTTACATGACAGCAGCGTGTTTGAAGATAAAACCATAATGTGTCTCAAGGTGGACATGTGCAATAATGACAGTAGTTCCCAAAAGTCAGTACACAACTCACACTTTATGGCTTTATATCTGCTCAGGGACAACTTACTGTCCGTGCATTTTTTTTAAAATGGAGTATGACTGCTAAATAACCCGACATGGGGTCAAAGAAAGTTGCAAGTGCCAGGAAGTTGATTAGAAAAGTGAATTCATTTTCACCAGGATTATTTTCCATTGTTTTCTGCATGTAAAACTATTAATTACACTCTATAAAATTTATTTATAATCATAATTTGGGGTATCTGGAAGGGATTAATTGCATTTGCATATTTCCTATGTGGAAAATGCTTTGTTTTTCACACATTTTAGTTTCGGTCTGACCTTTTGGAATGAATTACAAAAGCCGAAGCACCACTTTACTTATAATGCAGTCAAGGGAGTCGGGGCCACCAGAGGGAGCTCATGAGCTCCTGAGGGGGCGGCTGCAGATGGCAGCCATTGGCCAATGAACTGTTCTGCTGGGAATACTGCATTATGGGAAGAAGTTACAATAGTTGCTGTTTGTATTTTTCAGTACGAGCCTTTATTCTTGTCACTTAGACAGAAGTACAAGCGAAATAGTGCAATCATCCGTCCATACATATACAACATGCAGTGAAACAAGGGGTGACAGGACGGGATGATTGGGTGATGAAGGGGGGGAGGAGAAGGGGGACAACACTAGGAACACTAGGATTCATATAGGTACTTTTCTTGTATATTTCGTATCTACCTTTTGTGTGTTAAGTTGCTGTGTGATGATTTTAGCCTAAATCTAAGATGACACTGCGAGTCAGCCTGTTATACTGAGTAATGACCAGTTCCGGTGGGTCAATAAGCTGAAGATGAGGCACCAGGCTATTTTCCTTGAATAAAGAGGGGGCAAAATGCTTCTTTTGATAGGAAATAATAAAAAAAGGTCGCAACAATGTGAGACCATCAATGTGGGAAAATGCAGTGTTGCCACCCGCCCCCTGTCTTCTCTTTGATCCGTGTGTTTTCTGGCCAACTTTACTGAGCAGCAAGGTGTGGAGTGGAGTGGAGCCCCCCCCCCCCCCCCCCCGCTCCCTCTCCCGAATCCAGTGAGTCCTGGACCAATATGCAGCAACACTGGGAGGAAGCGCTGTTCCCAAGTTTCCATGAAATGCAGAGGAACTTCAGAGACCTCAGGGAGCACATAGAAAAGGTGGGGGTGGGGTGGGGGGGGGCTTGCTGATCTAACAGGGACAAAAGATAACCGTTCTATTATGGCTTTATTCACACAGGCGTCAACCTGCATAGTTGATTTCCTAAATAAGCGAAACATGCAGAGCATTACAATCAAGGGGGGAAAGGCGTCGGCCTGCTAACTCTATGTGCATGTGAGGAAGAGCGAGTTCCCGGGGATGTTATTCCAACAGAGGCCTGGGCAGCTGTCACAATACAACACGCTCCATGAGAAAGAAAAGCAGAAAACACCAAAAACCATCCCTTACTAACTTTAGCACCAACTGTCAGGCTCTTTCGATGAAGAAACCCCCGAAAGAGATAACGCCAAGCTCTTTTAAATCTAGGCCAAGCTTATCTCCACAACGTCCAAAAACATGAGCCTTACAAAAGCTGACCTCATATCAGTAAAGGGTCCCGGACAAGCCCAAAGAAAAACAGCCCGATTGTGACGCTGGTGTTCAACTCCTGGCATGAGCAGCTGTTTTCCCTTTCCTTTTTCTCTCTTGACTCTGCTGACTGATCAAAAATGACTCATCTCCACGAGGAAACTTGCCAAAATGTTGTTGATCGGCCTATAATTGTGCACGGGCACCGTTCACCCACCCCCACAAACAACAAAAGGTGGTGATCCTTCACTCTTTCTTTGCCAGCATGATGAGTCAACACACAAAACCGGTGATCAAAATGTCAGGCGATACACAACAAGGCCATAAAAGCTGGATGGGTTCGTTTTAAAAAGGGACGCCTCAGCACTCAGGCAAGAGGTGCCATATTGGACATGTATCCAAAATCTAGACACTTTACAAGTGCTCTAAGCTGTAACATTTAAAAAAAGATTTTACTATCAGATTCCTAAATGTCTTCTATCATATGACTTGTCTGAGGGTCACTCCTTATGTAATAGAAGAGGTGACATTCCGCAGAGCACTGATCCAGAATGAAGAGCACCAGCTTAAAACCGCAGACCACAACACACCCTGATAAAGTCTGATGTAACACATCAGGAAAGATTACTAGCCTTCATATTTACTCTTCCTCCCCTTCTCGACTCATCCATTCACAGTATCTCACATACCATTGTAATACATCTTAAGGCACAATAGCATAGAAATTAACTTTAGAGTAGTCAATGCTGAGCTTGAATACAGTTTAAAAAAATGGCGTGTATTTGATTTTGAGTCCAAACTTTTTCCACCGAAGTTCTACATAGTGAAAAATAAAAGGATCCAAAGGACATATTGATACTTTGTGAAGGCAATTGTGTAGCTATGCTAAGAACTTTAAGAAAAAATATGCATCTTAGCTTTGTGATATAGGTGAAAAAGCCGATGAGTCTCGACGTCATTGCTTTTTTTCATTTTTTTTAAATTTCCAAATATGTTCACTTAATCTTAGTCAATTTTCTTTTTGTTATATTATGACTTTGCATGGGTTTTCTCCGGGTACTCCGGTTTCCTCCCACATTCCAAAAACATGCTAGGTTAATTAGCGACTCCAAATTGTCCATAGGTATGAATGTGAGTGTGAATGGTTGTTTGTCTATATGTGCCCTGTGATTGGCTAGCGACTAGTCCAGGGTGTACCCCGCCTCTCGCCTGAAGTTATGCTGGGATAGGCTCCAGCACCCCCGCGACCCTCATGAGGATAAGCGGTAGAAAATGAATGAATGAATGATGATTATATGTGTATTAGTCCCCCAACCTACTTTTCAAATATTACAACTTTATTTTTACTATTATTATTATTTTTGTGTCATAACATTACAACTCCTAAAAAGTAACACTATGCCACTAAAATGAAATGATTTTTCCTTGTGATTTTTTTTCCTATTGATATTTTGACTTTATAATTTTTTTTTCTTTTGATATTTTGACTTTATGGTCGCACGGTGAACAAGTGGTTAGCATGGAGGCCACACAGTCAGGAGATCGGGAAGACCTGGGTTCGATTCTCCGCTCTGACATCTCTGTGTGGAGTTTGCATGTATACTTTTTACCGCAGCCTGACATGACATTTACATCATAATATTATGACATAATTTTCTTAAAATTACAACTTTATATTTTGACGTCATTGGTGTAAAATGTGTGTGGATTTTTCAGTTTTTGCTGTTTTCTTGATGAATTATATTTTTAGAATGTGCCGCAAAATGCCAGCCACACCATTACAATACAAAGTGTCCTGTTGGAGATTTTGGCTGGCGGTGGCTGAGGAAGTGATATGGCCTAATCGCTGCCCTCAGTGTCTGATTTCTTCATTAAAAGGCAATGAGCTCCAGTGCTGAATGGCAGGACAAAAACATTCAGACAGGACCTCAATGGAGTGTGACGTCATGCGGCATCCGGCCCATTAATTTTTCATCTTTTATGACAAGCGTGATTAGATGGAAACTCGATGGCCCCCGTCCTCTTTGCCACCATTGTTGTTTGCCATGTGTAACATTTCCAGCAATAATATTACGGCTAGTGTTTCTGAATGAAGCATCAGTTGTTGACATAGCCTTTACTCTCCACCCTTATGTGACCATCTCCCACATGAATACATGTTTTGCAGGCAATGGCGGCCCAGCTCGGCGTGCTACTGATGACAGTTCCAGATGATGCAGTGTCAATAATATGGGCCAGTGTTCCATCCTGGTAGCGTCTGTGTCATTTTTAGCAACACGAGCGGTCCTAACCAAGCAACACTTATGCACACACTATGATGCATTCACTGGCTTCTATTAGTCGTTTATACATACATTTGGTGAACCGCTCAGGTGGGCTCGCACCACAGACGAGACGGTGTCCACCGCGGTGAGGCAACAAGTAGACACACAAACATGTGCTGCAGTCCTCTGGAGACTGCACCCCGGTAGAGTTCCTCAAATATGACAACATGAGCACATGACATGAGATCACGGGGGTGGACAAATGTAGAAAATGCTGAGGTGGACATAATATGTCGCATGTACAGACAGGACCGCTACTGCATCACTACAGTTTATTTGTATACAGATTCTTGACCTTTCCAAACCACCAGTGGACCTCATAACCCTGACAGCAGAGTGTGTGTGTCATGTGTGCGTTTAATGCCACAGGTAGTGTCACACATATTTGCACTGTGGTTAATCTATTACAAAACTGCAGAACCAGGAAAAGAACGGTTGCTCTTTCCCCTCCCACCTGCCGAGCATCTTTCGCGTGGAGCTCAGTTGAAGAACTCGTTTAGGGATGAAGGCGGAAGTACTACAGTTGTGTATGTATGGAGTAAATGGTCTTAAAGATGGCAGCAGAAGTAGTGCCCTCAGTTGACATCTGCCACGCCTGTTGCAGAACGCCAGTTACAGCGGCGGCTTTGTGTAAACAAACAAGTGTGAGGTAATTCTTTGGCTGGTGCTGCAAAATATTCCAACTAGTTATGCAAAAGTACCTTATTTAATAGAAAAAAAACCCTTCTTAAAATGAAGCCTGACACAGTTCATTACCATTAACGCTACAGGCCCACATGTACTGTAATATGGGCCCTTTAATATACGGAACACAATGAGGAAGTCTACTTGGCATTGACGTCATGGCAAATAAAACCATGATGAGCAGATTTAAAACAACGATTCCGCAATCTCAGCTAAGTTGCCACTGAGTCAGTATCCTTCGGAAGTGACTGTGCATATTGATGTACTTACGTGGCAATGAGGAAGGAAAGTCGTGAGGATAGTACAGTGTAGGGTAATTTGCTAATGAGGGTTAATTCCATAATTTTTTTTTTTTTGTGATTTAACTTTTGGTGTCTTTCGTCTTACAAATACAGTAGTTAACTTCTACTAAATTCTGTCTCTTCGCTTCCCTGCTGGTTCAAGAGTCAGAGAATGAGTAATTGTATTATTTTTAGTTTTATTATAGATGGATTACCGTAATAACTGATGTATAAGCTCCTACTTTTTTCTCTGCTGCTTGTATAGCGATGCAGCTAATTTACGGCTAAAAACTGCACCTCCCATGATGCTTAGAGTGCAGTTGCAGGAAGTAGTTACGTGGATGAGTAAAGTGGAAGCTAATAATCACATTTTGACGTCTTGTGCAGCGATCATCTTAAGTAAGTTTGCTCAAGTGTAGATTTACTACAGCTTCTGTTTGGACTACTCAGACCGCCAAAAGTCCACTATCACAAACGGGTTTTGAAAGGCTGGACTACTGCGTGATGAAGAGCTTTAGCTCAAGCTAAATGGCTAATGACTCCAGACAAAAGTGACACAAAGCTCAACAATAAAAGAGAGAGGCTGACAAGGTGTGTGATGAAGGCATTATGAGGCTCTGATGCTTAAGAAGTTTTTTATTCCCAGGAAAAGGAGAAGGATGGCGACAGATTACTTTGAATTCCATTATTTGTTGTGGCTTAATAATTTGGCTAAAGAGTACTGACACACTACATGATGGCGATGATTATGTCACAGGTAACGGGTGCGGGCGGGGGGAGGGTGGGGTTAAAGAGGACACTGGCAGTGAATGAAAAGACAGAGGGTGGAAAGAGTAATGAGAGAAGAGTGATAAAAGGTGGGAGGACGGAGAGAGCGGGGATTATTTGAGCAGTGTTGCGCAGAGAGAAAGCGCCTGCTTGCCTTATCATGGATAAGTAAACAGCCAGAGCCGCCTCGAGTGACATCATTGTCCCTGAGAATCAATAACCAGCCACTTCCTGCGCAGCGGGAAAAATCAATGACTCTGTACACTAGATTACCTTTTTGGGCGCACTCACCTGAGAGCACACACACACACACACACACAAGTAATACAGAAGATGAAGTATTTGAATGGCTCCAACGCTGCTGAGTCAGCTCATTATGGGATTAGTGGCGGTCACGGCTTGGTGTGGGCCCCACTGTTTAAGTCGAAAAGGGGATAATAATTTACTAAACCAGATTTCTGTCACACAACAAAAATAATAAGGCCCTGTACCAAAACTCCCTCATGTTCAGCCTTCATGGTCATGACAACAACAATCTGAGTCTATCCATGAGGGTAAACACATGAGAGTTCATTTACCCTGTGGTCAACAATGAAGCTTTTCTACATAAAAACACGCATGTGATCTTGATCACTTGATAGCTTGGACTCGAGTGCTAGAAATTATGACTGCACTGAAGGCTGACATGCGTTTTTCTTGTTGTTGTGTTGATAAAGGATCTTATATTTGGTATTGTAAAGTCATTCCTTCAAAGGAAAGTTAGTGTCTCTTCCATAAAACTAAGAAAATAAGGAATGCTGGGATAGGCTCCAGCTTTTCCCGTAAGTGGAAATTCAGAAAATGGATGGATGGATTATATAGAATGATTTTTTACATTTTTATTATCATTATTATTAGTTATAAATACAAAATCCATGTATTACATCTTTACAGTGCCTATTTTACAATAATTATATTTTGTAATTAAAGTTTTTAATATAGGTTTTTACTCACGTTAACTTTGCATGGTAGTGCTTAGTGTTTAATGTGTACTTATGAAACTACAAAAAAATGTATGTTAATGTTAGCATGCTAACACCTAGCATGATATTGCTAGTGTTTATATATATATTTCAAGATTCATTCATTCATTTTCTATTGCTTAACCTCACAAAAGTCGCAGGGGTGCTGGAGCCTATCCCAGCTGTCTTCAGGCGAGAGGCAGGGTACACCCTGGACTGGTTGCCAGCCAATCACAGGGCACATATAGACAAACAACCATTCACACTCACATTCATACCTATGCCAAGTAACCTAGCATGTTTTTGGAATGTGGGAGGAAGTACCCGGGAGTACCCGGAGAACATGCAAACTCCACACAGAGATGGCTGAGGGTGGTATCGAACTCGGGTTTCCTAGCACGCTAACCACTCGTCCGCCGTGCAGCCACTGTATTTCAACATGAAAAGAGCAAAACATGCAAGTATGCTACCGCAAGCATGCTGACAAAGCAAACATGCTAATGTTAGCATGCTTACATGTACCATTGTAGATGCTTACATGGACCAGAGGAAAACTTATGTTCTTGCACTGCAGCAACTCTGTGGCCTTTACGTCTTTAATAACACACCAAGCCTGGGTGCGTTCTCTGCGGGACTCCCACAGGAAGTCTTCGCACAATACTTGGCTCTCCTTCAGGTGGATGCACAAACTTCACAGACGCAGGAAGAATGGCAAGTGCACAATTCCTCATAGAAGAACATGTACACACAGAGTTGTCTCAGGCAGACAATGGACGGTGGAACTGTGCCATAAAGGAAGGCTGTTGTCCAGTCACTGGGCAACTGGGGCAGCAGATGGTCATCTTCCCTTCCACTAACATCAGCTGGGGAAGGGAAGGGGTGGGAGGCAGTTGGTAGAAGGGAGAGCTCCACTAAATACACGGCAATGACTCAGCCATAACCCATAAAACCAATGAGCTAGACACTGATCCTCCAGGAATGGACAAGGCCGGAGTGCGTCTCTTGTTCACCAGGCGTCCAAACCAAAGCCACAATAGCAAACACAGACATGGGTAAACAAAGCAGAAACATGAATGCACGGGCACTTTTAGCGCTGGAAAAGGAGGACAAGTGAAGGAAAAGTCATTTTTTGACATTAAGACAAGTAGGGGGAAAAACGCAAAAAGGAAGGTTTCATATCCTGTTGACCTGCTATTACCTCTCACTGTGGATGTCTTCAATGGAGAACATACCGGGGAGGAAAACTAACCCTTAGACAAACATGCAAAGGTGCTGAAACCAATGCACAGAGTGAACCCTCGTCCAGGAAAACAGATATACGTACATGCATTATGTTGGCAACTGTTTTTAATGTGATTCATTCGCTTATTTATTATGGTCTCTGGTCTTTAGTGCCCAAAAGAAATCTTTTTTTCCTGAACGAGAAATGGTGGTTACTGAAAAATAATAACTAATCTATTCCAAAGTCAAAATGTTGCCACCTTAAAACATGTTCTGTGCAGTCAACAAAGTAACATTTTAATGTTTGCAACTGTCATACAAGTGCAGAAAGAAGTTATTCCGTTGGAAAATAATAACAGAAATAGAAATAATCTGTTCCAGAGTCAAACTGCACCACTCATAAAACGATTTGGGTGACTTTGGTGGAATTTTCAGTCCAATTAAATAACAGCACACAGTCTAACATTCATTCATTCTGCAGCTCAGACAGTACGTGAGCTATTTATTCCTCTCCAGAAGAAGTCGTCCATCGAGTCAAATATTACCCTCCCGAGTCTTCTGTCAATCTGTTTATGTCAATCAATACCTCTCCATTTCCGCTCCTCCTCTGTGTTGTTAATTTGGTTCCTTTCGTGGCCGCCTACGAGCTATCCGATGCTTGTTTTTGTCAATGGGACAGTTGGGAAGGAATGTCATCCAAACAAGATTGACAGCAGGCCTGAGGGGCCCGCTGACGCACAAGCTAAATCGTGAGGGGGGGCATCAGGTTCCGCACGGGCGTGCAAAGTTGGCCAAAAGATGAGAAGCAACCACCGCCATCGCTTGTTCATGTTATCCAAGTTTGTTTCTGCTGGGGATCTGGCAGAAGGCTACTTTTATATTGATAAATCATTTACATTAAAATAAATACATTTTTTTTTCTAAAAGTTTTTTCTGAAAAAGTTTGTATTTTTGGTAATTTTGGTTAAAAATATATATTTTAAAAAAGTAGCTTTTTGCCCCCCCAAAAATCATACTTTTCCTAATGTTATATTTATCGATGTCTGATATTGGCTTTTTTGCTAATAAACGATATACCGACATGTCCAACTCTCGATTTCAGATACCAATATCAGCCGATTCCGATATATGTAACACAACATATCTCATGTAGCGGAATTAACAGTATCTTTTAAGTATCAGTTTTCATTATGGAGAAAAAAAATGTGATACTGATATCAGGCCATCCCTAGTCAACTATTTTGTGTAATTTTTTTGTAAAAATATGCATTTTAGTTTTTTGCTTTTGCTTTTTGTCTTCACATTCTGCATTTTTACTCAATTTTTCCAGTTTTTTGTTATCAAGTTGTTTCATTTAATTCCCATGTCCATAATAAACTGCCCCCAGGCCGCACTGTGGAAACCCCTGAGTAATAATGTATAGCAGTGATAACAACAAGTATTACGTATTGCTCCCTCTCTCCCTCTCAGCATTTCTAAGAACATGCGGCTGGATTCCTAAAAAGCTTCGGGGCGAGTCCGCCTCTCAGTGCTCAACTGTTTCAACAGACGTGAAAAACAGTATCGAGTGCCAAGTCTTGGCACACAAAAAAACCCTGACGTCGTGTATAGAAAGTCTGAAGAGAAATACTGTAGGCCACATCCCATCTTTAGTTTCTTTCCTCCCACCATCACTAAACCCCCACTGCACCCCCCTACACAGTCCCTGTTGCACAAACACAGCTCTGAATAACATGTCTTCAGATGTAGGGAGGGTAAAGAAGGAGGGGTAACCTATATAGAACGCCATGTTTTTCTCCCTATGGAGCTCCACTTTGATAAATAGCAGGCCCCCACAAAGCAACAGATGCCACGGCTCAAACTCCAGCATATGTTAGAAAAAGTGTAAAGGCTTTGCATGGCTGCTCTACATATTAACAGTGCATAGACACATAGCATGAATGGACAGCAGACTGTGGAAAACAACCCCCACCCCTCTGCCCGCCCCACCCACGCTTTACTCCTTCGTCTATATGGCTCGCCAGCAGACCCCCCCTGCAGCAGACTTTCTCGAGTCTCAAGTCTTTAATCCCACGTCTGGAGCCAAGTGTGAAGTAAAAATGTGCAAGTCCAAGTCTCAAGTCAAGTCATAAGCACTGTTTAGTGTTTATCTATACAAACCTATACAATGTTACAAATACAATCAATGCATTTTTAATAGTTTTATTGAATTTGTTTTAAGTAAGACTAGTCTGCAGACTTAGTCGCAGGAATTGGTCTGAGGACATTCTAGTTCCTGTCATTTTGTCCTAATGAACTTGTGTGTGTGTGTGCGTGCATGTAAATAACTTTCTACCGCTCCCCAGCAATCTGGCATTCACAGAAATGTAAGCCTCACAGTTGGTTGTTTGTTTATTGGATGTTAACAGATGCAATTCGGGGATAAACTGGTGTCTTGTTGAAAATGATAAAACAATGGTCACAGATGTAAGTTGAATACTTTCAACGGGGACACACATTACACAACACACACACACTGAAAATGTCAAGTATTTTGAAGTCATCAGGCTAAAGTCTGAGTCGAGTCCAAAGTCATTGATGCTAAAGTCCAAGTTGAGTTGCAAGTCTTTGATGATACGATATCATTGTTTATTTATATCATTCATTCATTCATTTTCTACCGCTTTTCCTCACAAGGGTCGCAGGGGTGCTGGAGCCTATCCCAGCTGTCTTCAGGCGAGAGGTGGGGTACACCCTGGACTGGTCGCCAGCCAATCACAGGGCACATATAGACAAACAACCATTCACACTCACATTCATACCTATGGACAATTTGGAGTTGCCAATTAACCTAGCATGTTTTTGGAATGTGGGAGGAAACCGGAGTACCCGGAGAAAACCCACGCATGCACGGGGAGAACATGCAAACTCCACACAGAGATGCCCGAGGGTGGAATTGAACCCTGGTCTCCTAGCTGTGAGGTCTGCGCGCTAACCACTGTGTCGCTGTGCCGCCCTATTTATATCATATATGAATATAAAAATCTTTATATCATATATCATTCTATATCATACTTTGATGATAAAAAACAACTTGCATGCTGGGCCACTAGTTGGCAGTAGACTGCATTTTGCATAGAAACACTACATTACTGCCCCGCGGTTGGCTGTACTCCGCCTCTCACCCAAGTCAGCTGGGATAGGCTCCAGCATACCCCCACGACCCTATTGAGGATAAGCGGCATAGAAAATGAATGGATGGGACACAAGATTATGATGAGCCGCATACTTTTTACACGCAAAATTATGCAAATATGCTGTTGTCATGTAAACAAGCTGCCATCATAACAGCATTTTTATCTTTCTTTGATAAGGAGTGTTGATGTAATCAGCATTTTTTGCAGTAATTGTGGTAGGGTAGGTGTTTTATAATAATCTAATCAAACATCAGTCAAAGGTAGACAATTTTTGCTGAAGTCACATTCAAAACAAACAAAACTGACTTCTTCTGGTGGTGTTTTGCCTCATTTTTGTTTTTTTATTACGCACCGACTTCAGCATTTTGCACTGAATCTCTTGTGGCCTAAATGAAACAGTTATCACTGTGCGTTTCTGTGTTAAAGTGGCTCTCAAGAGTGGTGGACTCCTTTTTCTCTGCGCAGGTTGCTATGACAACAATGTATACACAGAGAAATTGTCCTCTCTTGAGCTCAGCCAGATACCAGACAACCTTCCAGGTGAACAAGATAGAGTGACGCTAACCGGAGCAATTTCATTAAAGAGACTAGGAGGCACGGACTATATGAAAGAATGGATAAGACAGTGAGTATGATTGCACAATTTCATGCAGCAGTGCTTTACACTGATGATAAACAATGTTACATAACAGCACAATTACATTATTATTTATTTAAAATCATTTTGTTGGCAATTTCCCTGCTGTGTTTTTGATGCTACTCATCAAAGCTAATAAGGACAACAATAATATGCGTCTTGTGACCTAATGGCTTGGCTGACACGCAGGGCAAAGTCTGCTCAGGTGACGACAGAAGGTTAGTAGAAGCAAAGATAAGTGAACAGGGACAGATGTCACAGTGTGGGAAAATCACACCACGTCTTCGTTATCAATCGGTGACCTCAGACGTGTCAGACGCCGCTACGATTACACCAAAACACAGCGAGGAACGCGGCGAAATCAGTACGCGCCGTATTCCTGGTGTCGCAAAGCCAACAAAGAAAACGATTTCTCAGAGCTGGAAGACACGTAGGAAAGCACGTAGGAAGCCTGAGCCCGATTTGCAGCCAGGGAGAGGAAGTCAACAGAACACACCCCTGGATATGAACAGGAAGCAGACAGGAAAAAAGGATGAACAGGACGCTCGCATACATTCGGTTTCAGCTCCTCAGTGGCTGTGACATACTGTACTTTGATGATGTGGTCATTTATGTCAACTTTTGACACATTACAGCTGGAGTTGAACCCATAAAATGATGAATACTTCACAAAAATAGGACAAAATAATACTTTAGGAAAGACTATACATGCTGCTTATCCTCACTAGGGTCGGGTATGCTTGAGACTGGTAATCTGCGACGAAAACACCGCATGCAGTGGAGCCACGTGAGGCCAAAAAGTCACATATCGATTTACTGAAGGTGTAAAAAAAAGACTTAAAAATAGAGACGTAATACTGAAGATAAACTACGCCGTGTGTGTACATGCCTGATTTTCTGTATGCTCTGCAAACAATTGCAACAGTTGTGTTGACAGTGAAGACCACCAAATTTAACATTGAGTCAATATTACGTAAAATGTTACGTTAATAGGCAAAGACGGACTACAAAGGTCATGTGAGCTTTTCTTTTTATCACGTGTGCGTGTGTGTGTGTGTGTGTGTGTCTGTGTCGCAGTGAAACTGGATTTCCAGTGGAAGTCAAAAGCCTGAGGAGATATTTACAAAAACCTGTGGGGTACAAAAGTTAGCACACACACACACACACAGGTTAAATGAGTGGGCTTGCCGTGGGTCAAGGCAGGGTGCAGGCATGCTAATAGGTGTGTTTCCATAGCTGCATCCAGTATTCCCCTTTGTCTTCGGAATTCAGCATCAACAGAACAGAGTCCCCTCAGGCTAGTGTCAACTCGTCATCGTCACCTAGCGTCCATGCTAGGGCTTTAAAAACAGCAGAGTGCTCGTGTCACATATATATATATATATATAAATATATACATACATATATAGGATGGGTGACTCGTGTTTTGGCAGTAGGCCCTTAAAAACAACAAGAGGATCTTTGATTAGCGCTTTGGCAGTCAGTCCTTAAAGACGGCAGTTCTCTATGACAAGTGTTTTTTCTGTAGGTTATTAAACACAACACAGCGCTCCTGTCAAAGTCCTTAAACACAGCAACGCTCCTGTCATTCAGAGGATCTTTGACTAGCATTTTGGTATTAGGTCCTTAAAAACAGCACTGCTCCTGTCATATAGTGGAACCTTAACGGTATGTCCTGCAAAACAGCAGAGTTATCTCGTCATATATAGAGGATCTTTGACTAGTGTTGGTGCATTAGGTCCTTAAACACAACAATTCTTCTGTCATTTAGATCTTTGACGAGTGTTTTAGCAGTAGGCCCTTGAAAACAGCAGCATGCTTCTGTTATATAGATGATCTTTGACTCGCCATTTTACAGTAGGCCCTTAAAAACAGTAGTGCTTCTGGCATATAGAGAATCTTTGTCTAGGTCCTTAAAAACAACAGTGCTCCTGTCGAAGGGAAGATCTTTGATTGGCATCTTTACTCTCTGTCCTTAAAAACAGCAAAGTGCACCTGTCATGTACAGTATAGAGGATCTTTGACTTGTATTTGTGCAGTGGGTTCTTAAACACAGCACTGCATCTGTCATTCAGAAGATCTTTGATTGGCGTTTTGGCAGTAGTTCCTTGAAAACAGCAATTCCCCTGTCATTTAGATCTTTGACGAGTGTTTTAGCAGTAGGCCCTTGAAAACAGCAGCATGCTTCTGTTATATAGATGATCTTTGACTCGCCATTTTGCAGTAGGCCCTTAAAAACAGTAGTGCTTCTGGCATATAGAGAATCTTTGTCTAGGTCCTTAAAAACAACAGTGCTCCTGTCGAAGGGAAGATCTTTGATTGGCATCTTTACTCTCTGTCCTTAAAAACAGCAAAGTGCACCTGTCATGTACAGTATAGAGCAGGGGTCAGCAACCCACGGCTCCAGAGCCGCACGTGGCTCTTCAGCCTCTTTGTTGTGGCTCCTTTTGCAATTCTCAAGTATTTAACACCTGAACTTGTTGGGGCCAGAGTAAACATATTTGTCAACAACTGTTTGTAAACAGATGCACGGAGGTCGAGTGGTTAGCGCGCAGGCCTCACAGCTAGGAGACATGAGTTCAATCCCACTTTGGCGACTCCAAATTGTGAGTGTGAATGGTGGTTTGTCTATATGTGCCCTCTGATTGGCTGGCCACCAGTCCAGGGTGTACCCCAGAATGAATGAATGTAAACAGAGTTTACTTTTAATTTACACTTTATGTTCATTTATCTTCTATATTAGCAATCTGTTACTAGCAAGAGTACTGCACTTTTTCTCCAAAATTCCCAAAATTATACCCCAAAATTTCCTTCTAAAATCACGGGAGACTCGCAGTTCGCTATCGCTATCAGGTATAAACTTTTGAAAGTTTATAAGATATTGTTTTTGAATTATGCTTTGCGGCTCCAGTCTATTTTCCTCGAGTCAGCGAACGGGTAAAATGGCTCTTTTGATAGGAAAGGTTGCCGACCCCTGGTATAGAGGATCTTTGACTTGTATTTGTGCAGTGGGTTCTTAAACACAGCACTGCACCTGTCATTCAGAAGATCTTTGATTAGCGTTTTGGCAGTAGGTCCTTGAAAACAGCAGCATGCTTCTGTTATATAGAGGATCTTTGACTCGCCATTTTGCAGTAGGCCCTTAAAAACAGTAGTGATTCTGGCATATAGAGGATCTTTGTCTAGCGTTTTTGAAGTAGGTCCTTAAAAACAACAGTGCTCCTGTCAAAGAGAAGATCTTTGATTGGCATCTTTACTCTCTGTCCTTAAAAACAGCAAAGTGCACCTGTCATGTACAGTATCGAGGATCTTTGACTTGTATTTGTGCAGTAGGTTCTTAAACACAGCACTGCATCTGTCATTCAGAAGGTCTTTGATTGGCGTTTTGGCAGTAGTTCCTTGAAAACAGCAGAGTGCTTCCGTCATATAGAGGATCTTTGTCATGTAGATCTGTTATTATTAATGACTACCATGTGATGATGTCCATATTTTAAGATGACATTATACACAGAACTTTTATGATGCGGTCTCGTTAAAGAGTGAAATGTGTATCTGAAGAACATACCTTCAAGCATGTTAAAAAAGCCCAGAGTGAGTTTTGCCTCGTCTAGAACAGCTGCACAGGCTATCTGCCAAAAACAACCACTCCCACACAAACCGCTATCGCTCTGTGTTTCATTGTGTTCTGTCGTCGCCAATTTTTTTTTTTTTAATTCCTGAGCCGTACCGCAAGTCTGTCACATCAACAACACCCTGTAAATGAACGCTTGCTATCTTCAGCCAGTATCTTCCCACTCTCATCTGTGGAGCGCCGACTGTGTGAGGCAGATCTGCAGAAATCTCACTTGTCAGGCTTCAAATTGCTAAAACTGTGGTGTGGAATAATGACTACAGTCATTAGTATCCTTGGAAAAGATCAAGGTATGGATGTGGTTGAGATGTGTCGAGGCGAGAAGCTAATCTGCGAGCTTGAAAAAGATCAAAGTAGAGACTGTCATGGCTGCAGTTCTATCAGAATTCATTATGAGAACATCATTCTCAATGTTGTGACTCCTGCTGGCTCTTTTCCCAACTGTTTCTATCTACTCTTTGTCAGTTAGTGAGAAGACACCCCCCCACCACACACACACACTGACACAACTTCCCACTAATTCATCTTTAAGATCTTCTTATCCATCCTTTTTCCTCTTTCCAGAACCTTGAGCTGTTCCCACCGCCGTGTCAAGCGCCAGCGTCTTTTCACTGTCATTGTCTGAGATGGTTTCGCTGCTGCACTCGTTATGTGTGTATCGGTATGGGAAAACAGAAGAACCAGAAGTCGGTGCAGAATGTCTCACATGAGTGTCAAGAGTACAGAAATAACCACCCCGCTAGCCGCCAGTCTCACCCCAAGGATTACATAACACCAGGGGGAGCAGGTATGTTATGTGCGTTGTTGGGAGTTGGAATCACATGACCTCTCAGCAGGTTACACGACAACATTTTCAATCCTGACAGCTAGAATGACCTGCGCTTATGGATTATGTTATTAAAACTTACAAAAAGGCATTATAGCAGCATTATGGCTCATTTAAAGTCACTCCATAATGCAAAAGTGACTTTTTAATAGCATTTACAGTAATACTGTCCCTAAAGCTTGTTTATGAGCTCCAAATGTAACAAAATCTATCATCTTACACACTTTTGAGGCTTTGCTACACATCTTAAAATCAAGTCTGGAGCTCTGCCAAGTATCAGAGTCAGCTACCAACATGAGAGCTGTAAGTTTGCAGTCCAGGGTCACCGAATGTGAGGATGTGATTGAGAAGGAGACTGGAGTCAAGGCTAAGCGGTATATATCTATCACACAAAAATTATCATATACTGATATTCTGTTTGCATGTAAAAGTAAAGTATCTTCATCAGTGGGTGTCCATTTCCTGCCTCCCCCTTGCCCCACCAACCTGGCCACTGTAGTCACTCTACTCATACGCCCATACTGGCCTGTGTTTGTCCCTCTCTCTCTCTTTCTCTCACTCTCTCTCTCACCACCACAGGTCTGCTACCTCAGCGTTTGGGCCGACTGGACAGGAAAGCCCTCTGTCAGCTGCCGACAACAACAAGTCCACCTTGTCAGTGGGGGGTGTGTTGAGCTCAAATGAACATGTGTACACGTGAGGTACACGTGAAGTGGAATCTGTGCAGGAAAAAGACCAGATTTAACGTTTAAGGAAGTACATTAAGTTTGTAACAGCCAGTGTGTGAGCTACAGTTGTTTCGTTTATTCCCTTAAAAACCACTATTCCTGAACTGCTGCCCACAACCTGGTGAATTGTGTTGCCTTCTGACAACAACGCCACACGGTGACATTGTTATTAAACCCCGTAAGACTGACTTGAAATTTCTCCCACAGCACAATGATTGGTTTAAAAACATGGCCGCACAAGCAAAACTGAATTATAAAATGGAATATACTGTCACAATCGGGCTTCACCCCCTCGTGACAGCTTTCTTAGTTTTCGTCTTTTCCTCTGTTCCTTGTTTGTGCCCTTATTTTGAATTATTTCCTCTGTTGGTCTGTCCTGTGTTCCGTCACTTTTACTTTCTCCTCTACACGCACCTTTTTGTCGGTTCATTGTCTTGTGTTGAGTTTGCCATGCTAGTGCGCCATCCTGCTGCATAGCGAAAATAAATACATTTTTACCTGCATTTGGGTCCTAATCTCTGCATCCTGGGGTCAAACCTTAAAACTCTCAAGCCGCACCGTGACATATACAAACCTGCTTACCACTGTCTATATGTGGTTTTAAACATTAGAGCCCTCTAGACAGGAAATAACACCCCTATAGGCATAGATTCCAAAAGTGGGGTACACCAATAGTCATAGGGGGTACATGAATAAAAAAAAAAGTGTGTCTGAATGCATCACAGTGCTTAGGGAAGTATTGTCTACCTTGCCACTGGGGGGGTGGGGTTCCATCCTATAAATAACCAATCTGCCCTCTTGTGATTGTTTGATATTTGCATGTCCTGTAGAGTCTGTACTGTAAAAGGTTATGGCACCGTACAGGTGCATACGCAAACACAAGATCAATTGCAAGATGCTGCCAAATGTCTCCCATATGTGTGCAATGGAAAAGGACTGTTGTAATCAAAGCAGTGGTGTGTGTGTGTGTTGGGAGGGGTGTCTGCTGGCTGGAGCCCACTGGTTCAAACTAGTTTTGTGTGTTATTGTGGGCTATGGTCTTGCCACACAAAGCCACATATAATAACAGACGTGTTTTTATGTTGGCGTGAAGGGTAATAGAGCATAAAAGAAAGGACACGGCTGATGTTTTGTGAGGTTGGTACAGAAAGAATAAAAGGGGGGGTATGAAGTTTTGTGTGGCAGGAAGCGAAGCCTGCCGTGCGTAACCCTGCAATGGAAGTACATGCTGTGAGTAAGGGGTCATCCGTTTACGTGTATCGTTTACGTGGAGATGAGAGACAGAGCGTTATACAACATCTGTCGGCAGCGGTACACTGCAGGGGGGTGGCGAGCAAACATACAGAAGCACTACTCATTTACTCATCAGTTCACGTCACCATTAGCTACAATATGTTACAGTAACCTAATTGGTAAGCTTGACATTAACTAAAAAATATTTATTTATTATATGATAGTTTATTATATGCATGCGTGGGTTTTCTCCGGGTACTCCGGTTTCCTCCCACATTCCAAAAACATGCTAGGTTAATTGGCCACTCCAAATTGTCCATAGGTATGAATGTGAGTGTGAATGGTTGTTTGTCTATATGTGCCCTGTGATTGGCTGGCGACCAGTCCAGGGTGTACCCCGCCTCTCGCCGGAAGACAGCTGGGATAGGCTCCAGCACCCCTGCGACCCTCGTGAGGAAAAAGCGGTAGAAAATGAATGAATGAATGAATGAATGATAGCGGTGATGGATCAATAGTTGGCAACAGACTGTGTTTTAAGACGTGTAGTGAAGTCTATTTTTGTTTTTAGACGACAAGTATCCTATTCTAGCTCTGTAAGCGCACAAGCTTTCCCACGATTCCAACTCAACAGTGGAACATCAACAGTGAGACATCATCTAACAAGCTACAACTCAACTTTTATAAGACGTTTTTTTCGTAAATACCCAAATATTTATTTCCTCCCTGTATTTATTCAGAGAGCAGGTCAGCGGGGGTAAAAGACGGACCATGACCATGATCTAATGTCAATAAGAGAGCGGATGTGCGCAACGGCAGAAGGCAAACAAATGTGACATAAGGACACAATTATTCTGGGTAGAAAAAAGGAGGCTGGACCTTCGATGCAACAACATGTCGTATCAACAGAACCCCTCAGCAGCGCTGCACTTCTTGTTACACAACACTGAAGAGAGTAAGTGGTCAGCAACAATCACCTTCTCTAACGGATCAGGATGAGCAGATGGATAACAAGGAGCAGATGACAAAGCAATGATATACTTTTCAGAGCCAGTCTGAGGTTTGAATAGACTTTTTTTCCCCAAATAGATCATTGCCAGAGCATAAGGCTTGGCTTTAAGATGTGTAGCGAAGCCTGCAGAAGAGGGGGTTTCCCTTTTGTGACATGAAAAGACAAAAAGCAACCATTTGAGCGGCTCTTCTATCAAAAGCAGATAGATTTTTCCTACGTTTGGTGCTCATAAGCAGGCAGGAAGAACACAGTCATCCCTCGCTACATTGTGGCGGGAACATCATGGCCTCAACCTATTATGTTTTTTTTTACAAAATATGCATATTTAATAAAAAAATTACTAATTCTTCTCTAAATTAAGCATTTCAAGCATTAAAATTGCTAAATAAACTAAAATACGAATACAAGGCAGAAGAAGCATTCTAATTGTGAATGTAGTATTCTACATTGGCCACTGGGTGTCAGTATTTTGTTGGGTGACCAAATGCGATTGCCAGAACAGGCATTTATGACACATGGCACAATAATAGCAACATAATCACAATAACACGGGCTACAATAATAACACAAGCTACTGTGTTATTATTACCGCCATAACCCATGACAGGCTGAAACTCAACTCTGAACCTCCAACATCACTTCCTGTCCACCACAAAGGTCCCAAATGGAACACATTCACGGTGACGCAGATGAGCAGGAGTTTTATTTACGTCTTAACTCTCATTATGGCCACTATATACAAGTATAAAGCCATTTAAAACCACAATAGCCACAGCAGGAACAACACTAGTATATTGGGTAATATAAATGTTAAGGTGCATAATATGTAAAAAAAATTAATATGAGTGTGATTTCATGTCTAGAGGGCTCTAATAATGTTAAAAATGTAGATGGTCACAAACAGGTCATAACTACTACTTATCGCAGCCGGGTTGGGAACCAATTAACCATGGTCAACAAAGGGATGGTTGTATTACTGTTAGGTAATCATTAAAACATTTTGCATAATAGGTTTGCGCATCTAAAGACAGACAAAAACATCTGCGATGAGCAATGCCCCACCTACTGTAACTGAAGTGATGCCTCACCGTACGTCACATGAGACAAACAACCGCTTTGTGTGTGTGTGTGTGTCAACCATGACAAACATACAAAGACAGGCCTCACTGATGTAACATGGAGGAAAAAAGGTGTTGTTTCTTTCTGTCCAGTGCTGGTTCCTGACTTAATTGGGTTGGGATTTTAAAACCACACACACACACACACACACACACAAGCAAATAAACAGCCTAGATTTCCTAGAAGTTTTTGAACCAGCTCCAATGAATGTTTTCCAGACATTTTCTCCCCCCCTCCACCCTGCTGAATCTGCTTCCTTAAACCGCACCTCCTTGCTTTCAGGCTGCACATAAACAGATTCTAGAGGTGTGTTCCCCCTCCGCCAATGGCAGCTCGGCCCGGCTCTGCACGGGAGCCAATGAGAGCGTCCGGTTGCAGCGGCCAACGCTCCTGTTGAACGGCAGTTGTTGTTTTGCTGCCGTGTCTGTTTTTTTGTGAGTCGTCGCAGTGACGGATGGGGGAAGTAAAGAGGAGGTCAGGCATTAATAGGCTCACCGTGCTCGCCCGCAATGAGGTGGGGGCTAATCTCAGTTTCACAAGTGTGTGCGCACCGAATTACACAAGAACATGCACAACATTCACATGCCCTTTATCACTATCTATCTTTCAACCCCCCCTCCCTTCTTTGCCACCCTCCAGAAAAAAACCCCCACACACAGACCGCACTTTGTTTCTTTGCACATAAACACCACACACATCCTTCTCTTTGCTCCGATTGTCAGACACGCATGCACACACACGCTCATTAATGCTGGTCACAGGGTGGGGAGCCTTGGTAAACAACACAGGACCAGCACGAAACTTTTGAGTTCTGCGAAGTTTCTGTACATCCCAGGAAACAAAAACAAAACATCCACCACAGAGTCCAAAACAAAGAAAACTTTCATAGCTTTCTTTTCCCTCTCTTGACACAGGAATCCAATGTTTATTTCTCAATCAAGAGCACACAGCTCCACTAAAAATGAACAATAATGACAAAATGTGATGGATTCCGTCCTAGTAGACCAGCAGGTAGCAGAACATCTGCCACCTCTCTAGCTAGTATGGCAGAAACATGCAAAAAAACAATTAACATTGGAACCTTGGTTTGCGTCATTAATTCGTTCCAGAAGGCCCGACTCTAACTGAAAAGGATGTTAACCTACGATTGGAGCCTCTGAGATGTTTGTCCGTCTTTAGATGCACAAAAGGTAATGTGCAAAAACAATGTTTTGTCAAACCTTTTAGAGCTAACAATAAAAACAGAGGTAGCGCGGTAATGCGCGGCAATGGTTTGCAAATGGAAGTGCATCAAAATGTTGCTGTTTTTTTCCACAAAGTTGAGTGAAAATCTCACATACCGGAGGCGTGAACATGCGGGGGAAGCAATGACAGAATGTTTGCATTGAACGGCTGGATTGTCACCTTTACACACCTGCCAAATGCACGCTCATGTGTGGTATTTCACAGAGGTTCCTTGATTCAACAAAACCTACTTTTGCTTTTTTCTTCAGCCACGGTATGTATGAAGACGTCCCGCTGACCCATATTCCAAAGTCTTTTATTACACCACGGACACAAGGTTTTACGACAAAGATAGTTTGACCATTACATTACAGTCGCCCCTTGTTTATTGCGGTTAATTGGTTCCACACCCGAGTGAATTTCTACAAAATAAGATTGATACTTCCTGCATTGGCTGTCGTCTCATCAATGTACTGTAATAAAGGCTCTAAATGGCTTTACTTTATTCGTATTACCCAATATCATATCATCTCCTGCTTGTGTGTGTCACAGTAAATGTGTTCCCTAGGACGGGTTGACAAATGTGTGGAGGACAGGAAGTGACTTCAGAGGTTGAGTCACCTGTGTTCTTATTATGACTATGTTGTTGTTATTATTGATCATTTAAAAAAGAAATGCCTATTCTGGTGATGTGGTGCCTGTCTCATCAACAATTACTGACACCTTGTGGTCAATGTAGAATACTACATTCACAATGTGCTTAAAAATGCTTAACCTGGGCCCGAAAGTAAGTATAATTAGCTTAAATATTCATTTTTAATGGTAATGGTAATGGTTTTATTTCATTTGAACATGCATCAGATTAAAATTGAGTACATCAGATAATCAGTTCACTGTTCCACATGTCCAAAAGTAACTGTTACATTTGTTCACTTCCTGCTTTCCTAATATAGTTTAAGTTTTTTTGTGTTTTTTTTAATTTTTTGTCACGTACCGAAGTACGAGGTGATATGACCATACAATGACATAATGGGTACCATAGTAAGTGTCAATATAGTGATATATACATATATAGCACATCATGACTGGTTCAAGACTCTTCATCCTTGTATTTAGCAAACTGCTTGTATTGTTTCTTGAATTGGCTCATCGTTGTGCATTGTTTGAGGGTCTTACTCATTCCATTCCATAGTTTGATTCCACATACTGAAATGCTATGGCTTTTTAACGTAGTCTTTGAGTATAAGTGTTTCAAATTTAGTTCTTCCCTGAGATAATATATCTGCTTTCTTGTAGAGTATTGGATGGATAAAGTATTGGATGACTTCTGGAATTCTGGACGGAACTCATCCACCCCCGCAGCATTTTGACCACCCCAGATACCTCAGCCATGCTGATGGCACTGTCCATGTATGTGTCCTCAGACTCTGCTTCCTCTATGGAAGGTGGGATTGAGAAGTGGGATTTTTTGACGTGACGACTGTATTTCATATGGGAGGAGGTCGACCCGTATTCCATTCTTGGAGGTCCTAGTGTAATGATCATTTCCTCTGTTTGTACTTCATTGATTGAGTTTCTTCATTGCACAGATTTATAAGTGTAGTTTCTCGGACACTCAATCGAAAAGGAGCATTCGTGGTTTGAAATATTGGAAACAAATATTAACATTCCGCTATAAATACAACATCGGATAAGCGCATGACCACGACTGTTGCTTTAGCTCGCAATGCACACAGGATACAAAAGGCAAACAAACAGAGCCGTCTTGAATTTCTGCCAAGGGACGCTGCAAAGGAAAATAAGCAAAGCCTCCATAAAGATAAGCAAATACCAGATGGTCAACGAAGACAAAAACGCTTTGTTGAAGTAATGATTTGCGAGGAATCGACCTATTTCTGTTGCTGATGTTGCTTTTGAATTGTTGCCTGGACATGGACCGGTTACGTACGTTACGTACGTGATGTCGCATGAAGTAAATATGACAAGGAGGCGCTTAGTTCCTTCCTTCCACTCCCCTCCTTCCTGACGTGGAACGACGACAAGCCAGCCAATAGGGGCCTTTGACTCTTCAAGCTAATGAGCACGGCAGCAAGAGCTAGCGACTGATTGATGGCGATCCTGAGGCCATACCAATGCTGGAAGTTTGACTGAAAATGAGCTGACTGGGTGACTGGAGTGTATATTTTGTATTTGGTTGTCTGCCAGCCTGTGCATGCCTGCTTTCCCAAGGAAGCGATACAGAGGAACAGGCCAGGCGTGGCGATCCGCCAACACTGACTATTCACAAAAGGTTTCCCGTCTCATCCATCTCCCCGTGGCCTAGAAATGACTCCCGTAAGAGTATCGCCAAGTTTAACCACTCATAAGTCAAATGTTTGGAAAATAATCAGTAAATGGTCTCATCTTTTTTTTTTTTTTTTTTTACACTCCTAAGATTTGTTTGTTTTCTTTCAACAATAGATGCCATTGTTCCCAACGCTTTACTCATACTTAGATCTCTGTCTAATACGCTCTTTGGCCTCTGGAGATTACAACTGGGATTTGAAGGGGCTCATATTGGTAATCACCATCAGCATGGACAAACTGAGCTCGCTGCCCTTGTTGGAAGTACTGTTGTTGTTCTTTACAACACTGACCCATGTTCTAACAGTACAGCCTGCTCACGAGTACCAAACGTGTGAAAAATATCATGAAACAATAGCCACCACAGGAAGTACACCGTCCAGAAAAAAACAAGGAACTCTCCCAATGTTAACATGTGAGCCTATGTTATGTCAAATTACTATAATACGGCTTATGTTCTATTACTATGTAATCTACAATATTGGCTAACAAGTGCAAAGGTTACTATAGGGGTGTTATTTCATGTCTACAGTTCTCTAACAATGTTAAAACAGTCTTTAGAAGGTCGTAAACGCAAGTGCAAAGGTGACTATAGGGGTGTTAGTTCATGTCTACAGTTCTCTAAAAGTGTTAAAACTGTATTTAGAAGGTCGTAAACGCAAGTGCAAAGGTGACTATAGGGGTGTTAGTTCATGTCTACAGTTCTCTAAAAGTGTTAAAACTGTATTTAGAAGGTCGTAAACACAAGTGCAAAGGTGACTATAGGGGTGTTATTTCATGTCTACAGTTCTCTAAAAGTGTTAAAACTGTATTTAGGTCGTAAACACAAGTGCAAAGGTGACTATAGGGGTGTTATTTCATGTCTACAGTTCTCTAAAAGTGTTAAAACTGTATTTAGAAGGTCGTAAACGCAAGTGCAAAGGTGACTAAAGGGGTGTTATTTCATGTTTATTGTTCTCTAACGATGTTGAAAACCATATTTAGAAGGTTGTAAACACAAGTGCAAAAGTAACTATAGGGGTGTTATTTCATGTCTATAGGTCTCTAATAATGTTAAAACCATGTTTAAAAGGTTGTAAACACAAGTGCAAAGGTGACTATAGTGGTGTTTTTTCATGTCTATCGGTCTCTAATGTTAAAACCGTATGAAAAAGGTTGTAAACATGTTTTCTATGATCCAACTGTAAAAAATTCCACTTACTAAAAAGGAATCCTGCTTCAAAATTCACGTATCACACTTGGGCCTGGAACCAATTAACGGCAATAAACGAGGGACAACTGTATAGTGCTTCTTGGAACCACTCATTTGGATGGATGAATACAGCTCATTAAAGCTACAGACACACAGAAATGGCATGCTCCCAGTAGGGCAGGAGGGGCCCCGGGGGCCATTTTTCAGCATGTGGCTCTTACTGCAAAAAGGATGCATACCCCTGCAGGAGAGGTGTGCAGGGGGTTGTAGCCTTCCAATTGATGGACACACTATTGATGGACATTCTGATGAAAGATAACACCTTGGTAGCTGCTGAAATCAAACGACCTGAGGAATCTTTGTCATCCACACAGTGCTGAAGTCAAGGAATGCAAATGCTGATTCAGCGTCTTTGTCACTACTGAGATAAAAGTGGGAGAGAAAATCAGGAGGCAAAACAAAGTTGTACACACTTAGGCACAACACACTGAGGACTTGGTTTAAAATGTCAGATAAATAAATAGATTCTTGTGGTGGAAAAGACAACACCATGCCACAAGAGCTCGGTTTACACGAGGCCGCATGTCAACGATACAAGCGACTTGCTCAGTGACAGCCTGGCATTGTGTTGCCTCCCTGAGTCCTACAAAACACGTCGGCAAAGCACGACAACAACGCTCATGCGGAATGTGTGTGTCGTGGAGGAATGTGTGGCCGCACCGGGACGTCCAGTAAACCCACAAGGTGTGGTGGATAGCAACATGATGTAACAGTAGAGCTCGTCCAATTAAAAAGGCGCAGATACAAAAGAAACCCCAACAAGGCAGTGAACTTGATTTGCACTAAGTTTCCGTTTTGGTCCAGCTATTAAAATACGTTGAACTGCCAGCCTGAGAAAAAAGGGAAGCGAGTCAGCATTTCCTCTTTTGTGCACGCGTCCTCTGTCAGGTTAAACACGTGTGGTCCAATATAATAACACACGACTGTTAAACATGGGGGACAGTGGCTTCTTAGTAATGGTTATCATCCAATTACTCAATTAACCTCTCAACCGGGGGCGTCAAACTCACCACCTGTAACTCTGAAACCATAATAATGGTATTCAGACACATTTCCTCATTATCATTTTCACATTGTACTGTTTTACTGTTCCCTAGTGCACTTTTGAGTGAACATTCGTCATATAATTTTAGAAATAAATCATTATATTACGGGGCGGCATGGCGGTGAAGTGGTTAGCGCGCAGACCTCACAGCTAGGAGACCAGGGTTCAATTCCACCCTCGGCCATCTCTGTGTGGAGTTTGCATGTTCTCCCCATGCATGCGTGGGTTTTCTCCGGGTACTCCGGTTTCCTCCCACATTCCAAAAACATGCTAATTGGTTCATTGGCGACTCCAAATTGTCCATAGGTATGAATGTGAGTGTGAATGGTTGTTTGTCTATATGTGCCCTGTGATTGGCTGGCGACCAGTCCAGGGTGTACCCTGCTTCTCGCCCAAAGACAGCTGGGATAGGCTCCAGCACCCCCGTGAGGAAAAGCGTACAAATGAATGAATCATTATATTAATTATGCATAATAAATAATACAAAATAATTATTTGTAATTGGATTTGACAACTAAAGTATAATCTAAGTATAAAATACTAAAGTATATTCTTGACAAACATTATTCCACAGGCCACTTAAAATGATATGGTGGGCCAAATCCGGCCCCCAAGCCTCAAGTTTGACACTCAAGTGTACGTTTGGTTCCCACATTTTTAACAATAACATTTATTTCAGTGCTTTTAAAAACCTAATTCTACTTGCAAATCTGCTTGTGACTCCATTTACCACATGCCTTTTCTCTGAGGTAGTGATGACTATTATGTCACCACTATACTTATACTACAATTAGCTTACAGTCTGGAGGAAGGCAACTATCACTAACAATTATACTTTTACACGTGGGACTCAGAAGACGGTCACACAAATGCATTCACACTCTCTACCACACACACACACACACACACACACACTCGAACAGGCTGCACCAGAGTCGAGGTCGGAGGTGAACGACTGTGGGAACGCAGCTCACCCCCGCAGCGCGAGTCTGTCGCCTCTTCTGACAAACGGGCCAGTAACATAAACAACCGTACGTACATACACATGAGCTCTCTGGACAATGCGGCCTCCGAGAGCAGAGGACAATACCACTGAAACAATACCACACACGCTTGGAACAACAGGGACTAGCCTAAGCCAAAGTTTGCGATGGACAAACACACACACACAATGTAAGTGAATAGGACGCATTCTATCAGGTGATGGTTTAGAACAGTTCAGAAAAGGTTATAAACTGAGAAGAAGGAGCTTGAGTTCCTAATATTTTGACTGTGCACATCCGGCCTGTTAAGCCGAGTGTTGAGCTGGTGTGGTTTGTATCCTAATAGGGGCTGCAGGCCTGGACTGCAGCCACCTGACTAGCTTATGTGACCTGATCCGCAGATGCCTGTAAATCCTGCATGCTCCCTGTTATAAATCTCCCTGAACTTGTAAACACACACATATACACACACACATACAGCAATTACTAACCACACAGACACACACACACAGATGCACAAATACACACAAGCTGGATGACAGCCAGGTGACCAGGGCAAAAGGAAAATCATGTGCAGCATGACAAGCATTCACCTCAGTTGCATGGAAAATTCCCACCCCCCATCAAGCAAACACAGGAAATAGTCGGCTGGCTTAGCGCGCCCTCCTGTGGCCTAACTGCGCACTGCATAATGTGTGTGTATAAAACTCAGACCCATATAAATACAATACTGTACATATAATATTACAAATTTAAATCATTTCTGACTATTGTGTATTTGCAGGTATTTGAAAGGGTCAAGCTACTTATGGTCAGCGAGGTACTTGATCCCAACCCCACCTTTGAATACATGCAAATACAGTACTCTCAAAACTAGACACTGCAATTGTACTTTTTTTTGCTCCAGATATCCCCCTACAGTTGAGAAGTGCAGAAGGTTCCTACGAAGGAGTTCGGTTCCTACGACACAAAACACATTAAATGACATTTAATGTGACATTGTGTGGCTCACTGTGATGTCACCTGCTGAATGGGCGTACCTGGGTACAAGCTGTAGGCCTGTCAAAACACGAGTACCGTCCATACAGTTGAAACAACAAAATCTGTATCTGGAAGCAATTTCACCATAGGAATGAATGCTATGAGTCAAACTCATACATACAATAGACATATTAATAAACATACAATAGATTTCTGACCATTTTCAATACCATATATATATAATGTGTGCTGTCCAATCAAAAAACATTGTACAAAAAAGAACAATAACCCATGTCCATGGATGACAAAAGGTCTTCAGAATGCTTGTAAGAAAAAAAATGCACTTTATAAAAACTTCATCAAACAAAGAACACCGGATGCTGAAAGTAGGTACAAATCATATAAAAACAAATTAACTTCCATTTTAAGGAAAATCAAACAAGATTATTACAGTACCGAGTTAGGAAAAAGCAAAAATAATATGGAGGCTTTCTTTTTTTGACAAAAATGCACTCCTACTGTTCAAACAAATAAACCACACTGTTATTAAAGCCCACAGTTTGACCCCATAAGTCGGTTTGACGGATGAACAAGCCCTACAAAACACCCATTGACTCTAGGGTTACTAGCTGGAGGGTTACTAGCTGGAATGTCAAGCACATGCAAAATTGGAAGATTGGTTCAAAAATATGGGCGCCATTACACAAAAATGTCTTTGCAAGAGCACAAGCGGGACTAATTGACATTGAGCACGCGTCTTCTGATTGTAACATCAATCACCAAAGCAAGCAAAGCACGGGTGTGATTAACAACATTAATAATGGCTTCTTTCCATTAGTAACCCAATAAAGCATGTCGCTAATGCTTGCCAGAGCCCTGGAAGTGGAGCTCCTAAATCCTGCCGTCATTGATGTTATTCATTACTCCTGTGGTTTTCATGCGATGACAGGTCGAAAAAAGGAAGGGGGTCTATAAAAGCTGACACCAAATCATGATGCCCGAAGATGAGCCTGTCTGGAAGAGCTCCACATGTTAAACGTGTTGCACTGTAAAAAAAAAATAACACCGTCAACTGATTTATGATTGCACCATCTCGGTTGCCATTGGCAGCGCTGAAGCAACAGAAAGGAGGATTTAATGCATTCTTGGGAGACGCGTTCACTCGGGAAGCATTGGAGGCCGATGACAAATCATTTTTGGAATGTAATTTCATCTGGCAGGCTTTACTGTGTAAACGTCAGAGAGGATTGTTTATTCTGCGTAGCCTCCTCTCTCGTTCTTCTGAGAGAGAACAATGACAGCGTTAAAGATTATAAAACCTGATTGTGGATAACATTTTAACAAATTCTCACGACCATCGCCAACACACAGTTTGCACAAATGTACTGATATTTTGCATGGTATTGCCTGGAAAGGTTCTGCATGAATGTAAAAAGAAATACAATAAAACTAAAATAAAGTAAAACTACTTTGATGGCACTTGAGGGGACAAGAACGTGTTCACATTGTGAACTCCGGGAGTTTTATAGGTAGGAAAGAAAAGTTTTCAAGATATTTAAGGGAGAAATGGTCTCCAAACTTTTGACTGGACAACTAAAATAAATTAAAAGTATTTTGATGGCACCTGGGGAGGGAAATGGGGGGCGGTGTTTAGCTCTGTTATGCTTCATTGTATACAATTTTCCATGATATTGAATGAGAAAATGGAAAATCAAGTAAAAATCCAAATCTTTTGACTTGATTCTGCATAAGTACAAAGTACAAAAAAGTATAATAAAACAAAAATAAAGTAAAAGTAATTTGATGGCACTGAGACACAAAATGAAGAGGAGATAGGAAGGTGTTTACAGACTATTGCTGTCACCTTGTGGTGTTTTACAGACTCCTCAATAAACTTTATTTGTGTGTCATTATGCTTCTCTATATATTCTTCCATGATATTGACTGAAACATCGTTGTACAGTAATCTTGTTAAATGGCTCCAGCATCTGTGATGAATAAAATTCCGCAAAGTAGGATTCATTTTTGGAATATTTAAGTTAATGTATACGAGACATGTTTAGGACCTCCTAAGTATGTTTTTTTACATTACTAGAGCCCTCTAGACATGACCTAGCATCCCTATAATCACCTTTACAATCGTAATACCCAATATAGCTGACAAAATAGGAGTAAATAAGCCATTTAAAACATATGCAAGACTGGTGCTTGTGTGTTACTATGTATAGAGAGGCAAACAGGAAGTGATGTCGGGGTTCCGAGTTCAGAGTCATTCTTATGCTTGAAAATGCTTAACTTGCTTCAAATTTGCTTAAATGTGCATGTACACAGTAAACTATTTAGTATTCATTGAACTGTGGTAGAGGGAAATTGCGGAATTTGAAGAGACACGTAACAAAGAGGGGAACAGGAAGGTGGCTGCAGAGCAAGGGCTGAGTAATTTTTATTTATTGTAGTTTTACTCAACTGTGGTTAACGTCCCTTAATACTTATATAATAAGCATAAAAGTGCTTTGTGGTTGTTTTGACAGCATGTATTATCATTAAATTACATTGCAATGTGTCATAATTACAAAGCAGACAATCCTTCCACTTCTCTTGCCAACGTTCTATTTCCTCATGCTTATCCTCGCCATTGATTCCTGAATAACACGTCCAGAAATAATCACATCCTCCTCCATGTTCAAGTACCAGTGCCAGCCAACCAACCAACCCCCTCCTCGCCAGTACACCTCATGCCACTGGTACCATGACGACTGCTTACACTCTGCAAAATCCCCAAACCCGACGTGAGCCCCTCCCTCCCTCTGTGCCAGGATAATGCAGCCCAAAAGCTAGTCGTCTGAAGAAACACTGCGAAAATGTGGAGTGGTTTATATTGCAATCACCATTAAAAGCACATAATGTCATTTACTGAAGCTGACCGGATTGACAGTGACCTAGTTACACACTTCTCACATTCCCCCTTCTGCCCCCTTGGATCTAGTCTCCAGCCCAAAGCATGTTGCGCAGGCTTTGCGGGGTTGGGAGGGGGTCTGTCTGGGGTGTCGGCTCCTACTCTAGGGTATTACACATGCTTTGAAATGAACTTATTATTCCTACAAAAAAAACATGCATGCCTTCAGTTAAACTGGGCCTTTCAAATCACGTCTTGCACAACATTATGTCAGCAAATCCTGTCAAACTTCATCTTTGTTACCATGGAAACCAATCACCTAAGGTTTCTTTACTTTTTCTTTGGCTTGGATGCCAGATGAGGAAAAAGGGAAAACGTGGTGACAATGATAGAACCAGAAATTGAACTTTGTGCTACATGCGCCTCTGTCCTGGCTGCTCAGTGCAACATAGCAGTCAATAATAATAATAATAATAATAATAATAATAGACCAGTCAGCTGTGCTTAGCTATTACGGAAGAGACCAGCCTCCCAACAGTGAGTCACTTTGTATTTAGAAGTATTTTCCAGGTGGATTGCTCAATTGTGACAGAGTCTCGTGACAAACATTCGTACACCACCTACCGAACTAAACATGTCAAAACGACGACCTGAAACAGTTCACTCTCTTACGGAACGTGAAGGGAAGCTAGCGGGGTTAGCTTAGTTTAGCAGAGCATGCTAGTGCGGCTGTGTGCGACTCAGGCCTCTGTCTTCAAAATCGCCACATACTTCCTAGATGTGTAAACAAAAGTGTGTTACATTAATAACGCAATTGGAGTTGCATTGGTGACTTTGTCTTCCTTAACTACAAGCACGGGCATTACCTTAGAGATTATTTCTTAGAGACTATTTACTGTCTCAAATATAAAAAAATTTTAAAAAGTACAAAACAAAACTACAAAACTTAGCCTGGGCAGTTAATACAGGTGACGGTTTGACTCTGGAACAGATTATTTCTATTGTTATTGTGGAATGGAATGGAATGGCCTTTATTGTCATTATACAAGATGTACAACGAGATTGGAGAGCCTCTCCTTTCAGTGCAGTAGTCAAGTTAAAAAAAAAAAAAGTATATAAAAGTAGAGTAAAAAAAAAAGACAATTTAACAAGATATATACAAGATATCCAAAATATACACATAGTATTGCACAGGAGCATATGCAGGAGCAGACATATTGCAGATATATTAATTTTAGTGCAATGATAAATGGGTCATAGTGCAAATAATGACTGGTGTATACAAATGAGTAAAGTGTGTGTGTTGGAAAGGAACGCTTTAAAAAGCTGCACACATTACAAGCAGTCTTGTACAATAGCGACAAGACGAAGTGAAGCAGCTGCGCTACACTGACGGCAACACGGAGGGTCGTGTAGACCACAACATCTCACAGCTGCCAACACACACACACACACACACACACACACACATCAGCTGTAAATCCACAGCTTTGTGTCTCTATCACATCCTCTATATCCACATTGCATTGGATTGTACAGTCACTGTGCCAAAGGTCAGCCCCTGCTGCTTCTGGAGCTTTCTCTACCCCCTCCTCTAGTCGTACAATTTGTATGACCCGTTTCCAACGTTCCCTGGCTGAGATCTGGTCTAATCCAAGCAGATCTGTGCAGACCACAAGGCTCTGGCTCTCCATGGGTTGCCCCCCCCACTCCTCTCTCTCTCTCTCTGTTTACTCAGTAAAGCAGCACCACTCTATAGAGGATGGCAATAAACATGCACACAAAAGCACGGTGACAACAGCAGCACATCCAAGCACAAAAACGCCACATTCCTGACACTATGATAGAGTGAATAAAAGCATTTTGATTCTCAGAACTACTGCACGGGTCACGATGGACAGAACAAAGTAGTAACTGCATCTGTCCACAAGCCTGAGCCTTGTGTTTGTTTATGCAGCCTTGACGCAAGCATGTCACACAAAGCTCAGGGAATCACACAGCCTGTTCGCAGCAGGATTTAGGAGGGATTCAAACAAAAACACAAGCACTGCAAGCGGTAGAAAACCACATTTTATGGGTATTCACTTGAAGGAGCTTCATTCAATATTCATTTCTGAATTTTACAACATTTCCATACCCAAAATATCAGCCAATAATACTGTCGAAATGAACACAAAAATATACAACTAGACAGCCCAAATCAATCACTGCTTTGAGAAAAGAGGCAAAAATGTCAATTACTGTTTTCCAGAGCCAAAGCTGATGTGTGTGAATATCTCATTTTGCCTAAAACACACAGATAATAGGTCTACTTTCATGGTTTTGAGAACATTTATTATGCAAACGTGGAATTAATTATGTTGCAGATCGATTTAAATACAAGAAAATTCAAGTACTTGCTTCAAAGTACTGCGCATAAAAAAGTGGTGTGCTGTTATAAAAACATACCATGAGTTAGGTAAATACATCTCGACAAAAAACTGCCATAATTGATAAGTACTTGTCAGTCTTCTCCAAAAAAAAAAGAACAATGGCAGCCATAAGGGAAACACTGTAGCCTCTCACACAGCCATTCCACTTAATTAATGACACATAAGTGTTTATTGCAGCGGTTGCCGGGTCATGCTAAATGGCTGCGATTAAACCAATAAGTAGGTGTTAACTAATGACGAGCATCCTATGACTCAACTCTGGCCTAAAGTGATGTTGTTGTAATTAAAGGGAAAAGATAACGTGACTTTTAGGAGTTTCTAATAAAGTACGATGATGGGAGTTTCATGTGCAAAATGAATAAGCTATTTGAGAGCTGATTCAAGTTTGGGTAAAGGACTAACACAATGGTGCAATTACATAACACAAAGGACCCAGTCTCTGTCCCGGTCAAGTAGCCCGAGACTGGACTTCTTTCATCCAGCCCGGGAATATGGTGACCGCCTGCCACACAAATCCCAGCTATTGTGTCTGTTCATTTTTGTATGTGTGTGTGTTTTTTGGGATGCGTTTGCCATGCAAACCGGTAATCCTGGTGTCTATTTGCATTCAATCTATGACACTCTGACCCCGTGTTGACAGAACTTGCAGAAATGCACGCATATGCCATTTTCTGACCCTTGTTCACCCCACGAGACAACCCCCCCCACACCACCACCACCACCAACAGCAGCCTATGGGAACCTGACCCCTCTCTGTGCACACAGAACCCTATTTTCAGACCTTCTAACCCTTAACCCACAGGACTCAGCAATACACAACGGGACAAACATGGCTTCTCTAACAGCCTGTACAGTGGCATACTGTGCATTAGGCTTAAGGACCTACTGCAAAAAAGCTATGTACAGTAAACCTCGGACATATCGGATTCAAATGTTCCCACTGGTTTTGTCCGATATAAGCGAAATCCGTTATATGCGTATACCGGAAAATGTCCGTTTTACGCATATATCAGATTTATATCCGGTATATGCGTAAATCGGATTTTATCCGTTATATGTTTCCAATGTGCCTGGATGCGCAGTCAACGCTGCAAACGCTGCAAATGACGTCATATAGCGGTCACGATTCGGCAAATCGGAGCGCCACGATGCGGCCATCCGATATATGCGAGGGAAATTTAATGGAAATGCATTGGAACGGGACTGGAGATTTTGTCCGAAATAGGCGAAATCCGTTATAAAAAATCCGATATATGCAATGAATTTTTATTGGAAATGCATTACAGAAAAATCGGTTCTTTTTCATCTTTCCGTTGTGAGCGAATTTCCGATATATCCGAGTCCGATATATCCGAGGTTTACTGTAGTATAAGCCTTGTTTAATTTTTCCAGCCTCCATAGAACAATGGCATGAATGGAGTGAGCCCTTCTGTCGGTCATGCAGTCTCTGGGTGGAGGCGGGGACATTGTGGAAATTCTATTTGTAAATTTTTGTTTTTCTTTGTAAGTAATGTTAAAATTTTGTCTCGTTTTGTTCTCACAGACCCTGTATTGTCTCGTGACAAGAGAAAGGGGAGCTGACTGAGGCAAAAAAAATAAAAACCCTGACCCCCTTCCCTTCATCTCGTCTAAAAGCCCACTTCCATTTCTGACAATTGTGAGAAATGTTTGTGTGTGTGGGAATTAAGACATGGGGTCTGGGAGGAGTAGGGGGAAGGGTTCAACTGTAAGGCCGCCATCCGCCATCAGATGCAACATAGCTCATAAAAGCAGTCTCTGGCAAGCCCTGTGCAAATGCAGCTTAGCATAATTCAAAAATACCAGACGGCGTGTACTATGCCGGACGGCTAAAACCCAGCAAAGCAGCTTTCTCCCTCTTTCATCTCTTGCCGCCTCTCTGCCCCTATCCTCAACCTTCCCAAAAACACTTCCTCAAAACAGGAATTAATGCCAGCATCAAACCGTTTACAGCTTCGCAATAACAATGTGTCACGTGTGCTTTGTTTGCTGAAAGAAAACCTCAGGTTGAGCAGGTTAAAATTATTTATAAGATCTGTCCGTCCCATTAAAGAAACACTGCATCACATACAGGAGTGACAGTCATTTTAGACAAGGTTATGACTAAATGACTAAACCGACTGCACTCGGCTTCCAGCAGAGTTAAACATACACTAAATCACCTTGTAAATGTCCGATGATGGCGAGGGTTATGGAATATGTTCATGTGTTATGGAACATTTTCTCTGTGACTCACAAATTGTGCTGTCGGCGCTCCATGTTATATAATACAATCGCAAGACTTAAAGGTCCCGTCTTATGCAAAAGTAAAGTAATATGTGTTTTTGATTGCTTGTTTGCTCAAATTTTGAGAGAAGAGCCCTGGTTTCGACTTTGAATGCTCTTCCCCAGGCTTCGCTACACATCTTAAAATGCAGCTGAACTGTCCATCAGTCACGTATAGACGTGGAAACAGTGCATTTGATCATTTTGTTTTTCTTCAGCGCCTAGGCTAACCTAGCATGACATTTGCAGCTTAAAATTTGAGTGTGATATTAGCGCTCTGCTAGTGTTGCTAACATTTGTGTCCAACTTCTTAATGTTGCGTTTTATACAAGGTCAGGCAAAATGATCTGACACATTTGTAGGTTAAATAAAAAAACAAAATAGTGTTTTTATTTTTGAAAAGTACATATAATGTCATTTTGCCTTATTTCTTTATAATGCCATTGTTTTTAATTTCTTTTTCAGTTGTTGCCATGAATCGGAATGGTGAGTGTTGCGCCTTCATTGTGGAAACGTTTATCAAAACAAACAAATCTGTAACAACAACACACCGAGCGTTCCGTTTGCACTTAAATCTTGGTAGACATGATCCCGTACCAGCTCCAAACACCATCTTGTTATGGGTTACCAACTTCAGAGCTCCTGGATCTGCATTGAAACCAAAATCAACCGGCCGACCTCGCACCGCCAGAACTGATTTCATTTTTAAAACATAATGAAACAGAATGGCATTATATGTACTTTTCAAAAATAAAAACACTTTTTGTTTCTTTACTTTATTTGCCTTTAATTTAACCTACAAATGTCTCACATTATTTTGCCTGACCTTGTACATACATATACACATGGTAGCGCTACAAACAGCTCGTTAGCATTAAAGCGACAGACGCATAAAACCGTGCGACAATAACAAATCTGAAAGACCCACGGTATCGGTTTAGCAGGCTTGGAACCTCTGCTGAACCCGGCACAAGAAATACTACCTCAAAGTACCTGGTTTTGCCCGAGAAAAAGTGGTAATAAGGTGTAGAGGCGTGGCATCATTGATGGTAATCCACTTGTCTCAATGCTTATGAGGAAGCGGCAGATGGCAGAAGATCAATACCATAAGCACTACAATAAAGGTGCTTTGTCAAAAAGGGGATTTTATAATTAATAACCAAACTCTCCTACCTGGACGGCCTGTAAAAGTCGAACGCATCTCTCCTTCACATCTTCAAAAGGGCACCGTTTGGTGAGCATGAGCAGATGGGCCAGTATGATGTTCAGGTCGCTTCCAGGGAGGCACTCGGACGGTGCTGGAGAGGGCGAAGAAAGTGGTATCGGCCCGATAGCTTCGACTTTCCTCATGACGTCCTGGCGGATGTACTCCATGGCGGCCGTCCTCGAGCTGATGTCGCGGCTGCCCAGCCCGTCCCACCTGGTCAGAGACTCCTGGTCTTGCGCTTCCATCTTTTGATATGGGACTGATGTTGTGTTGTTGATGTACAACAAAGCTAGGCAAATATTAGCATGAACATAGTATTAGGAATATTTCAAATAGAACGCATAATACAACTGCACCATCAAAAAATGATTTCACACAAGCACACATACAAAAATATACCCACATCCGACAACCCGCAAGGCATGCTGGGTAACATTTTTCAACTTAAATATCTCTAAATGTTTAAAAGGGAGTGGAAAGACGCCGTCTCTCTCATTATGGCGTGCTATTCTTCAGTAGATATCTGGGGTTGTATGTCGGACAGACGGCACGTCTCGATGTGTTCCCACTCCCGCTCAAGCTTGGTAAAAATGGCACTCACCTTGTGGCAGCATAGCAAGTCAATGGTACAGACAAGAACCAATGGTATATGGGTTAGTTTGATTAAAACTGAGCCCACTGGCCTGTTTTGGGTCCAGAGCCTCACATTGGAAAACCGAGGTCTGCATAAATAGCATTGGAATTCATCCAAAGGAATCTCCTGACTACATGTTTAAAATTTTCTTAATAATGTTGAAAAAAATTGCCACATGCATGTCAGATAACATCATCCGTAATGACCTCTAAAACCTGGCAGATGCTTCTTGCGAGGGATTTAAACCTACATCATGCTGGACATTGTTTACCAGTTTTTCCTGCACCATCTTGATACTTGCTGGAGGCTATTTTAACATTAAGTAAGCATATTTTTAATGACAAGAATGCCCCACGCCATTACAAATGTTCCTACCAGCTGTCGCTCTTGTAAATCACGAATGTGAAGGCTAAAATGTGATTTTAAAAGTGCACAAATAGGACGCCTGTCACTCAGCTCCATTCAATCCCCTCCTTGCCACAATGCAAGTAAAACAGTACCGCTGACAGGACGTTTTACGCTTTCAAAGTGTGACAGAATAAGAAAACCTAAGAAGGATACTTACTTTATTCACATTCTTCGGAACTGGTCTTTGCAACGGGACACCTTTCACAGACAACAGTAGCCAGTCTACCTCCGCTCACAGTAATATCAGGAGAAGGCAGCAACTACATGGTAAACAAATGATTGATAGCAGTCATCAGCCAATGGGATAAGCAGTTTTGTATTCAAGGGCGGGGAAGTAGTGGCTCTGGTATGTGATTGGTTAGAATGGCTGTTACCATGCGTTCAAAGGAATGCTTTATGGGTAGTCAAGTTCTTTTAAAAAGGACTAACGTTTGTTTGGCTTGCGGTTGGCGTTTTAAAAACTACTACTCCCATCATGCACCACGCCCACCTTCGTTTTGTTTATTACAAATGAGAGAAAAAACACACAAGAAAGAGGCGAGGTATCGACCCCCTCCCTCCGTGGGGGTTGTTTTGTTTAAATAACGTCATTGCTATTTATGTGAGCTGCCAAAACGTCACCCTGAAAGGATACACATGATGACAACATGGCTTAGATATTATGATGTGCTGAACAAACCATTTTCCAATTACATATAATGTAACTTATATATCTTAACTCATATATCTGAATAGTGCTGACCATAGCCTTTTATACACTGCAAACAGTTTTGCAAGATTTTACATTATTTTGGAACAGACGTAAAATGTATGCTCATCATTTTAGTTAACCCTATTTGCTCGGTAGGTTTGACTTCCAGCCATCTGTTTATCATCATTCGGGTCGCAGGGCCCTATCCCCGCTGACTTCGGGCGAGAAGTGGGGTACACCCTCGCCTTTGACTTGCATATTAATAATAAAAGAAATTCTGCCAAGAGACATGAGTGAAGACTGCGTTTCTATGGAGGAATATTTACGAGACAGTGACGTGACATCCTTCAAAAGTGTACAGTAATCCACCAGGTACACAAAGTACTGGCCAGGGCGGAACCAGTGTGCAGGAGGAACTACAATCAAAAGCCTCCAAAAGAGAGGGAAATTTAAACTGTCCGGACATTTCACTCGGACCTCTGTTGATGCAAAAAATGCAATAAAAACATCGATTGCGACCAATCCTGCCCTTCAAGAGAATGGAATGAAAACGGCTTTTTGCGAATAACTCGTAATATTACAGAATGGAGTTTTGCCACGATCAGGTAACGTTTCGAAAGTAGCCGTTTGGCTAGCAATGCCGCTAGCTGTTTATTAGCTCTGACGTTACGACGCTTTGTATTAATTAGCTTTAAGTTATCCTAATTGTATTTAGTTCAACTAGCATCCAAGACGAAAAATTGTTCCCATGTTTTAATAAAGCGGCAGTTAATTGTCGTTCCTTTACGACAAGTAACTGCGGCCTTGTCTTCGTAGCTTCTTTGTTATTGTCCTGGCCAGTAATGCTACATTCAGGAAAAGTAGGAATTTAGGATATTTGGAGGTTTTGAATAGGAAGAGGGCTCTGGAAATCGTGTTAAGATGGATATGTTTTACTTTTATCCAGTAGCATTGCGCCATAAGTTGCAAACACATGTACATACGTATATACATGCTGTATAAACATTTATTAAACACTAAATGAACGTCATGTGTAGTTGCAATCGCAATGTGACCTTATTTTCTTCAGCTTTTAGACTCGCCCTCCAAAAACAGTTACATCGGGAGTTATCACCAGCCTCCAGACAAGATACTACCAGTTCCTGCAGACGGACACCCCTCCTCCAAAGGTGCAGGGCTGCAGATGGACAGTCCTGCACATCCACAAACCAAAAGGAATATTGACAGAATAGGTATGGCGCTATTCAAGCTGTTTTTTGGCACTGTAAAATATATTACCACATATTATTTTCCCCTTCTCTCTCACTATAGCTGTGGAGAATGCACTGAGGACCCTTCAGGAGAAAATCAGACGGCTTGAGAAGGAACGGGCGCAAGCAGACAAGAGCCAACCACAGATATGGCAGGATGCTGAGAAGCATCAGCCTGTCACGACGATGTCATGTGACAATCAATCATCAACTAGCCAGGACGGCACAAACAGGAGAGGTAAATAAATGAAAAGTAGTCCAAAAAATGGCTAATTGGTGTCGGTATCATTGATGGTGAGATTATGATGTTGATTACAGAGTTGGACTCCAAGCTGCAGTCTGCAGAGTCTCGCTGTAAGATGCTGGAGAAGCAGCTGGACCACATAAAGAGGATGGTGGAAACTGCGAGGAAGGAGAAGAGCACTCCAATAGTGAATGGGGTATAAACTACAGAACAAACACAATTTCAGATCCAGTATCCACAGTTTAGCACCATAAAATACAGTATAACCAATCTAAAAATGATTGGCACATATTGTACATTGAACATGTGTAAGGAATAATCAAACACTCCTAATGAATGAATGTTTAGTGATGCGGCTTTCCCACAACAGCAGGAAGAGTGGCCGAGCAGCTTGGATGACCAAATTCAGCGGGAAAAGCTTGAGAAACTGGAATCTGAGTGTCTCAAATTGAGCAGAACCCAGAACATATCAGAGGTAAGTGTTCTTATTTCATCTTTTAGTTCTTATGCATTAGTTTATGTTTTCTGTGGTCTTCTCGGCAGATGAAGCTTGCCGTTCTGGAGCAGAGGCTCCTACAGGAGGAACACGAGCGCAAACTTGTCCAGGAGAAAGCGGGTCAGGTCAGTACACCATAAATAGGGTGCTTTTTCTTGCTCAAATGTTGTCGTGTCACGTTGCCTAGCAATAATGACGACGTTGACAATATCACAGCACCATGTCAACATAAACAGACCCATGTGCACGTAACCACACTAAACTAACTCCACAAGTGTTTATCGCCACTTCAACCTATTTAGTTCAGGAGGAGGCGGTTTAGTGTTTTATACTGAGAGCGGTCCACTGAGTACACAAATGTTCCTTCGCTTCACGATGACAGTATTTGATTCATCTTTTGTATCTCATAACCCGGCTTGTTTACGTTTATAATTTAAACCAGTATAAGTCATTTGCTTATCATTGGAAGACTAACCGGTATATAAAACATATCGCCCAAGCCTATTTTGCATAAAAAAATAATTTTAAACTGTGCATCCTTAGTTGCAGCGAGAGCTGGACCTCAGCCTCCGGTTGTCTTCACTCGCTTCTCAGCAGACAAAGCCAAAGACGACCACAAAGAAAGTCACATTGGTAATGTTTTGAAGCCTAAAATGACCTTCCTGTTATTATTATTATTGTTACTTTGTTGAAATTAAGCTTTTTAAAAAATCTCAGAATACCCCCAGACACAATGAGATGGCATCACCAAGGCATAAAAGAATCCCTTTTGTAGCAGGGACGGTAAGATGCCAACTCTTATGTTTATCATTAAAGAAGTCAGTGTTAATATTTGGATTTGTTTGTACAGTCGACAAGCCCAAGCCACTCTGTCCATGCCAACGTGCAAAGTATTCTACACATGATGAAGCACCACCAGCCTCAGCTGTGCCAGAGAGTCAGCGCCCTGCACCGGTCAGGCAGCGGAGCAAGGAGGAGCCTCCAAATGGACGTTGCCACGACTCCCGCGTCTGTCCCCAGGTGCGACAGAGAGATGGAACACCAAGATCAGTCGCTGGGCTCACTGTCGGACCTGCTCTTGGCCCTGCAGGACGAGCTGGGGCAGATGGGCTTGTGAGTAGGCAGAATTCCGTTGTAACATGTCTGTCGAATTTAGTTGATGCTTATTGTTATGCTTGTGTTTGTGTGGCAGTGAACATCAGGAGCTGGTGCATCAAATTGATAGCAGCCAGCATTGCGAGCAGAGGCGGGACCTGCAGAGAGAACTGGAAGCTTTGGTGGGTAGAATGGACAAAAAGGGAGCGCAGATCAGCAAACTGCGGAAGCACCAGCAAGCGGTATGTAAAACCTCTTTCTCATAATATAGGATTTTATTATTAAAACCTGACTAAACTATATTGCCGGCATGCTGCCCCTATTTGGTTAAAAAAAGGTATAATTCATAGGACGATTTTCACCCAGCAAAATTAATCATGACAGGCCTGACTGCAACATTCCACATACCCATCTTCAATGCTCCCCACAGGTCCACATGCTGACCCCGCAGCCGAGCGCAAACAGGACGCCTGCAAAGCCAAAAGGGATCAGGCCTTCGACAATTTCTCCGGTTCTGAACAAGCAGCAGGATAAGCAATGTGTCGGCGCTCAGAAAAGTCTGCAAATTCTCCGGGAGTCGCAGAAATTGCGCAACAGCCTTAAACAAGACGACATCTACTGGGAGGTTTGATGTTTTCCCACAGGTGACGACATTGATTCATGTGTAAAACATGTTTTTAAAGCTATTTTACCTTTTGTGAGGTTGTGGTATGATGATTGGGATATTTGCTGTATATCATGTATTGTACGATTTTAATAAAGCTTATTTTCGACGTTTTTGCCAGTTAGTCACAATATGAGGCCAGACCACCAGATGGCAGTGTTGATGCAGTGTCATAATGAAGTGTCTTTAGCAACCTAGTTGGGGCTCCAGTACTGACAGTGTGAAAATGGACGTACTTGCATGGTCGGTAGCGTCACCCTCCACTGACTGTATGTACATAGACTGTATAGCGCCACCAACTGGTGGAAATTTATATCTACCATAATTTTCTCCCACATGGTCGGATCTGCCCGAATTTTTTTCTGGTGGTTTGGGGTACCCTCTGGTCTATGACTGTGTGTACATAGACTGTATAGCCCCACCAACTGGCGGAAATACCATGTGAGAGGAAGTTACAGTAGATATACATTCTCACCAGTTGGTGGCGCTATAGAGTCTGTACACACACAGTCACAGAGCAGAAGTTGACCCAACACACCAAAAAAAAATATCAGGACAATTTAACCATACAGAAGAAAGTTACAGCAGATATACATTTCCACCAGTTGGTGGCGCTATAGAGTATATCTGCTGTAACTTTCTTCTAAATGGTCAAAATGAATTTTTTTTCGGGTTGGGTCACCCTCCAGTCTGTGACTCTGTGTGTACAGACTCTATAGCGCCACCAACTGGTGGAAATGTATATCTGCCGTAACTTCCTTATGCGTGGTCGGATCGTCTCAAAATTTTTTTATGGTGGGTTGGGCCGTCAAACAGGACGTGACCACGTACCCGCCTTGGCACCGGTGTCGCCCCCTCCTGGTTGAAAATTATAAGTGTCGTATCTCCCTTGCGCCTTATCCGATTGCACTGTTTGTTTGTTTTTTTGACCGTCCGTGCTCCCATCCTGGTCGCGCTTGTACCCCCGAGCTGCGCCGGGGTGCTCAAGCCCGCTCATCACTGCTTGCAGTTTTAATTCTATTTGACTTGTGGTAAGGACAGAGAAAGGGGGGAGTGTGAGCCTGATGCATTGTTTCCCTCTGCTGCTATATTGGATTACACCAAATGATTGGATGCACAAATCAGGTTAGTTGGGCAGAGCGGCCCCAACATGGACACCAATATTTAGCTCCTTGTGTAGCCAAGTAACAAAAACATATTTCCGGATCATACGGTGCAGTAATTAACATATTTGCAGCTCACTCTTGGGGGTTGTTTTGGATGAGTTTTTTTTTTTATGGGCCAACTGGACAAACAAGCTCTCAAGAGAATGCGGTCACTAAGGATCTTGAGCACGTGCTCCCTTTTTGTTTTTGCGGTGTCAGCAGATGCTTGGCTTGTGTGACCCTGGAAACTGTGCTTCCTGTGCTTTGGGAAACAATGCAACAACATACCACAAAAGCCCGAGAGAAGCAAACCTATATAAACATGTTTGATTTAACAGTATGTAAAGTTAAGGCTAAGCACCTTCAAGTTATGCTATGTTTCTTACATGTTTAACAAGTTACATTGTGGAACATCACCATTACACATGCACAATTTTACATATCTGAGGAGTCGTCGGAAGAAGCATAGCTTTTCATCCAACGCACAACAGTTTGTTTACAGTAATCCCTCATTTATCACGGCTAACTGTTTCCAGACACGACCACGATAAGTGAAGTAGCATTTATGTGATTACTCTGCTGAATGCAGATGGTTGTGAGAAGCCTAACTTAAGTGGCACCTTTTGTCATCAGGGCAACTAGCCGCTCAATTGTAACCATGGTGATGAAGGCTTGTCGCTAAAAGTTGTGATGTGAAAGACTGACAAGGTAAATTCATTTAACAAACTTTATTGGGTCAACAGGCTGGAACTTAAGGCAACACTAGAAAACAATTCAAACACGGAGAGAAAGCGAGAGAGACAACCAAAGAGCTCATTTCTACATAGCAGGATGAATCCATAAAGAATCGTACCAAGGCTTTATATAAGGCAACACAGCAAATGGATGGCACTCCTGTGTGTGTGTGTGTGTGTGTGATCAGGCCATGCAAGCATTTGGACTGAAAGGGGTAGGAGTGTTTGATTTTTTTTTTCTTTAAAAAGCTTGGGAAGTCATCCCATGTTCAACTTTGCACTGAGCGGTAAGTCTTTTTTTTTAATATATATATATCTTGGAACGCTTGTCAAGGGCGGAGCTAGACACTGCTATGCGTTGGTTGGTTGCTTTATTTTTACATCAGATCGTATTGACTAGAAAGACAGCCCCCCAAAATACTTTCTCGTATTTTATAGGTTTCATAGCTATAAGCTGGCATCATCTATCCAAACTTTGAATGGTTTATATTTATAGGACAACCTACATAAATCCAACAGGGGGACAATCCTGGAAAAGCAAACCTGATCCGAAGCGCTTGGTGGCAAGGTGACTTTGGATGGGAGACAACGAGAGTTACACTTAAAAAAAAAAAAAAAAAAAAAAAAAAAAGAAAAGCAGCCACTGATTGGAGGAGATAATGTCATTTAACAAGCAAGTGAACAGCCCTGTAGCAGCATTTAAACAAGGTGAGTTGCGTTCTCAAATCACACAGATGATTTCAAAGTTAAGGCAGGGCGTGACAGAGCAAAGAAAACAGAAAAGACGACCGACATTTGGGTTTGAAAGTACTCGTTATCACGTCTATGAAGAGGACTGCAGCTATACAAACCAACTTGGAACTGAATAATAAGGCACTTTTCCCGAAGATGTGCAAGTGACTGAGTAAGAAGCACACAATGAACATGTGTTGGATGCCAGACAGCAACATTTTTTTGGTAGGAATGCAGCGACTGCATGGCAATCGGTCAACAAATATTTCTCTAAATTTGGCCAGTGAATGAGCAGAAACGAGGCACGGCGAAGGCGTGTGTCTTTGGGCTGTAGCCTAATGCTACCAGGTTACACACTATCATGAAATATTCAGATGGGTTAATATTGTACACACACATAAGCTTTTAAGGTACTTTTTTGGCGGAACCATACAAACAGGTGTACTAGTAGTACAAACAAAGCTGGTTAGCGCAGCGCTTGAGTTCCATGCCAAAACAGAGGGATTTGGGTGTACAGCTTGGTGTTTCAAGGCATTCTTCTTAGGACTTAAGTGGTTTTTCAGAGTGGAAATCCAGAGGCGCATGGACAATTAAGCTAAATGTCATTCATAAACTGGGGGAAAATTGAGTTTAAGTGATTTTTCTTTTTAATTTGAGTGTATCCTTCAGCTGTAAATGCCTCACAAATGTGGTATTGGAATTGATTAGTAAACATATCAGGATTTAGGTACATTTCTGTCATCCATTGACTACAACGCTGTGATCAATTTTACTGATCAAGCAAGTACAAATGGCCTTTTCATCCATGTTTGTGATCATAAATCCCTGGCTTCTTTATCATTAGAATATATGATTTATTTTAGGTACATGAGATCATTCTAATAAAGTACAAATTAACATTGGATATAAAAGGGAAGGGATAATTTAGATGTGGGACATACACATAAAAGGAAATATTTTACATGCTTAAGCAATTTACTGTAGTCTTTTGAACATTTCTCATGTCCTAAATGTAATTTAACTCAAAATTAGCCCAGTGTATGAATAATTGCAGGCTTATAGGCAAGTATTAGAGGGGTGGATGCATCCAGCATGCAAAACAAGTGGGGGACTTGAACAAAAACAATGAAATGACAAGCAAAAAAATAACACTCCTTCATTAAGCCTTCCCTGAACTTAACAGCTACAATGCCAGGAATTAATTTGCACAGGGTACAGACAAAATGAAAATCACGCAATAGCAGCCGACCTCATTTATAACTCAACTCAAACCCCTTCAATACTCAAGTATTTGACTACTAAAGCCTCCCACATTGGAAGCACCCAATGATGAGTGCGTAGAAGGCCGTGCATGCATGGGGCGGGGGGAAGGGGTGACTTCAGGTGGATGTTAAATATGACTACTACTCATAGGCCTTGAATGCTTCGGCTTCTTATATTCTATGGTCTTCATTAACTAAGGCTCTTCAGTCCAGCTGGGATACAATTAATTACACTCAGGCCTCAATCAGGTAGAAATACAATCAACCTTCCTCACTTTCCCCTCTTAAACCACACTGGACATTAAAAGGCACTTAACACCTATTGCCACTTACTACCACACCTAGGAAAAGTGCACGCCGCTTCCATTTCTCGTCAATACGATAAGCAAATTAGCTAGATTGCTAAAAAATACTGTACAATCTTTAGAACCACCTCAACGACCAAACCAGGTGATAAGACAGGAAATGGACTTATGTTTTATTGCATCAAACTGCTCCTAGGGCAGCAATATCTTTAGTATTGGTTTTGGCTGATCTTTGCCCGGAAAGTCAACCACAAAAACTGAAAATCTACAGCCCTCCTAGAGAGGAGCCACTCGCCTCATCAATGGCTTTTTAATTGTGTTGATTGTAACCCCTCGTGGGTAAGATATCCTCTTTTATATAATCTATCACCAACATATAAAAGATAAAACCGTATCAGGGAGAGGGAACAGTCGAGCCAGGATTCAACTGGCTCATCACTAAGCTCAACCTTTGCCGTCACATTTTGAAGTCAAACAGTGGTTCCAAATCAAAGCTGTTGTGTATATACATTGTAACTGTCCGATGATACCTGATTGTGCAATCACCCAAACAAAGCATGCATGGGTGTCCTGATACTGACCCACATCTGAAAGCAAGAGTTGCACAAAGATGTAGATGTTTGGAAAACACTGTTTGAGTCCATCACGATGGGGGGGGGGTATGGAAGAGATTTGCTTTGTGGGGTATTATTAGCTGAGAGATTGTGGACCTTGAATGTGTGGTTTCAAAGGGTGTGGTAGTTGCGGTCCTTAGACTTGCAGAACTTGTACAGGAAGAAGATGACGGCTTGGAGGCCCAGCACCAGCACGATGCCGCCGATGAAGCTGGCGGCGTCGAAGGTTGAGTTCTTGTGGGGATCGGGAGAGGATGTCACAGGGATGGCGCTGGTATTTATGGTGCCTGGAATAAAAACAGAGCAGACGATGTGGGTCTTTGTATATGGTGCAGGATGGAGAATTAAAACGAGTGTGAGACACTTACTTGAATTAGAGGATGCAGTAGACACAATGGCGGTGGTGGAGATGTTAGGAGCGGACGTTGGAACAGCAGTGGTCACGTTAGTCGTGTTGCCTGTAGCTGGGTCACAGTGACAGTTAGCCTTTCCGCCACTTGATGTTGTTCAAGCAATGTTCATTATCATCTACATAAGTTAAACGGCAGCAACTAGCAAAGCTTAGCAGATGTGTTGGCGCCAGGTGGCGACTGTGCAGTGGAATCTCTAAGGTGGAACATTTGTCGGGGGCAGCCATAAATCCTTACATTGAATGGATTGTGGAGACAAGCACCGGGTATCCCCAGAGAAGCAACGCCTTAGGTAGGGATGCTCTGATTGGCCACTGATTAGTATCAGCCAATTTCAGTAAAAACCATGTGATCGGCTTATGCCTACTAAACGCCTTTCAAAGCCAATCAGCATGCAGTGGCAAACCCTACATGTGTTACATTGGTAATGGTAACGGTTTTATTTCATTTGAACATGCATCAGATTACAATTGAATGCATCACATAATCACTTCACAGTTCCACAGTATCTGGTACTTTTACAATTAGTAACTTAATTTGTTCACTTCCTGGAAGTTTTTTTTTTTTCCACGTACCAAAAGTACGAGGTGACATGAACATACAATGACATAATGGGTCCACATAATGGGTACTAATAGGGTTGCCAACACCCATATTGAGCAGACAGGACGCACTTTTTTTTGACAAGCGAGTGACATGTCAGCATTGGTAACATCCTCCTGGATTGATAGCCATCAATTCTTAGATTAATCGATTGTAGATCTTACCACTCAACTCACTTGCATAAGAAACCAAACGACACAAATGTTAATCACTGACTAAACAGCTAATGTTTTGGGTGTGCAGTCCCTTGTGCTTTGAATATTATTGTCAATCTATTGTGAAGAGAGGTTCACATTAAAGTCGAAGAAGCAGCTAATCCTGTGGCTATTTGGTATCACTGAGCTGAAGTTTCACAAGTTCAACTTTAGAGTTCCCACTGTATTTTGAAAAAGACAAAGTGAACCCTAACTGTTCATCAAAAAGTCCTAATACTAAACAACTGAAGAATGCTGCCAAGAAAGTTTAAAAGGCATCATAGAGCAGAATAGAGACAGCAGGAAGGGCATTACGGCTTTTAGTCAAGGGTTTTTACCTGTGGTGGGCAGAGGGCTGCTGCCGTTATAGGTGGTAACAACAGAGGTGGGGGGGATGGCAGTGGTAGAGGCAACGGACGAGGGATTGGGAGTCTGGACGGTTGACACAACAGCTGGACAGGGAACCATCACCAAGACAAGGTTTTAAAACGGAGAAAGCCGTTGAAACCACAAGGATATGCCCACAAATTGAAGGAAAAAAAAAACCACTCCCACGCTTGTCAGTTCCCAATTGGTTAGAGACAACAGAGAAGACAGCGAGCCCAAAAAAGCTGACACGTTAAAAGCATAGCAGTATGCATGTGACTCCAGCGTCAACAACTTAAGAATGTGAAATAATTGTTACAAAATCACTGTCACCATACCCCAGAAGAGGCGGTGTGTTGTGTTTTTAACACAGTAAACAGTATACAGAAATGCTGCTTTGGAAGCATATCCCAAAAGAACACATCTTCCAGCTGATCATAAATGTAATGATGTAATATCACCTTAAGAGACCTACCAGAGCAGCTGGCGTCGCTACAGGTGTCGTTTTCTGCTTTCATTAGAGTAATATTGTGGCAACCAAGGGATGCTGAAATGGAGAAGAATACATTTTCAGTGCGTGTTCGTGCTTCATGTTGATTTTACAAAGTATCCTCGCAGCATGGAAAAGACATCCTGGTTTTACTGCTGATTGCTGAAACTGCCACTTCGGTAAACAATTTGTTTTCTTTTCACAGATCCAGTGAATGCTATTCTACGTGTTCAATCAAATTACTAATTAACCACGACATGGGACTTTGCCCCATCATAAATCCTTCCTGCCCTGAATAACAGGAAGTCAAGGCAGTGACACAGAACTGCAAGGGTTTTTCTTGTTGTAGTGGTGGTGGTGTACAGTACAGCTACATTCCCCTTGTTAGAAGTAGCTAACCCATGAAGTGATTTCCTCACACCAAGTGAGTCATAACTGATGGGCCCTTGTAACTGTGGCTCCTTTTCACATCATCTTTCCTTCAGTATGCATATTATGTATTCCTCGAGACACTTTAAAAAAAACAGTAAATCCCCAATGAATGTGAACCTGGAATTTTAAAGCTGTTTTTGTAGAATGTTGGCTAACAATCATATACAGTACCTAACTTTCCCACCGTCTTTGCTTGTGACGCTCTTAACAAGACAACCTAATGGCTCCCACCAGATGGCTGCCCATAAATTACAGCTCCAGGAGAGGCTGCACCCCGCCCGGTCTTTTCTCTCACCAAATAGGCTCAGAAATGATTTAGCAGCTCATGCAACATTTTGTCATTTTGTGGTCCTGGTGTCATGTATGACCTGACATGAGGATGAATGCAAGGAGCCTCCCAATGTTTGCCTGCAGGTTGCTTTCTGTGATTAAGTCATTACGTGTTGCCACGTGGACACTAGTTTTAACTCGAACATGTTGTGCCATTGTTCTTAGCATGTTGTGGCATGTGCAGTGGTCAACATAAAAATAAAAACACATTAACAGAAAAGGAAAACAAAAGATCATGTGATGCTGTGCTCCATGGAGCAGCAGATAATGTCTTTTCACAGTCAATGTTTTTTTCACTTTGACACATTTTCCCCACATTTGGGGTCAGTATCAATTCCCTCTAAGAATCAAGCCAGCCACAAAGTTGATCAAGCCACACCTTGAAAATGTATGTACAAAAACGCCAACATACAGCTTGGTTAACGCTTCTTTCATTACGCTGACCTCCAGTACACAGACACTTTGCATTTGCCTTATAAAAGGGACACCTTATTAGACGTGATGTTTGACCCCGCTTATTGTCTGTGGGTTAGTTATGCAATTACCTTCTGAAGAATTTTAACATGTTGAACTATTTTTCCACACCTTTAAGGGTGTGGGTACTTGACAGAGTCAAGAGAAACGGTGGGGGTGGACGGGTTCCCCACCCCCCCCACCCACACTTGTCAGTTGGTCAAGAGGGCTGCTTTCTAACAGGCAGCTGCGAAAGGTGGTGCAAGCTCTCATACGTTTGACATTAGCTTACATAAAGTACAAATATGAGGTCTCGGGGGTGTCTGCATAGAAACAACATCAGCAATCAGAGCAGTGATGCTTTGCCATAAGCAACGGAGCCTGTACTAACAAGCCCAGTCACCGAGCCTGGCCTGCAAGTATAGTCACTTCTGATGCCAAGGGGCTGTTTACATAAATCACTACATCAAATGATTAATGAAGTGATGACAGAGGAGCAGGGCATTAGCTTAATGTGTAGTTTTAGCGAACCATCTCAACTGGCCCAAACTGACACTGGCAGTTTTTGCTGAGCTCAAAAACAACAACATATCTTCAATTGGCAAGAGAGAGAGAATACCTATATGTTGGAGAGCATTTCCATGACAAATGGAATGACTCCAGCCCCTCATTCATCGCAGTTAACTGGTGAATTTCCACAAAGTATTATTAATTATTATTATTATTAACAGTATTACTATTAATACATGAAACATGTGCATAGAGCATAGAAAACCTGTTTAAGACTTTCTAAATGTTTTTAACCATTATTAGAGCCCTGCAGACATGAAAAAACAACCCTACCACAGTGCCTAACTCTAATGTGCAGGCAAGGACACAGCCACTGCTTTCAGCACAGCTAACTAGTTAGCCCCCAGTTAATTTATTCTACACTTCAAACGGAGTGGGGAATAAGGACAAAGTAAGAATACAAACACTTACCACTTCCACACGGAATGGGAGAACTGTCATGACTGACTCAGCTGTCACTGAACATGGCTGTTTAGTGTTAAGGTTATGTAATGTAAGGTAATGCAACACTGACACAAAGTGACGAGAATACTACGCGACTTGTCTTTCAAGATTATTGGACTAATAGTCCATTGTCAACCACGAAAAAGCAATCAATAACTAATTAATGAATTTTGGGAACGAGGGAGCGATGTTCAAACCACACAGTGGTGAGGGACAACTTAACATCTTAACTGCCATTAAGTGTAAAAAGAAACTAACCACTGTACTATTAGGCATACAAATGATCAAATGTACTCATTTTTAATGAACTGTCAATTTGGCCATGTTGTACTGAGCAGCCAGGACATGTATCAGGGGTGTTACACTTCTAAAGGTTCACCATGTATATATTAGCAGTTTGTGTCCATAAAATATTTTAAAGAGGCTAGACCTGTCTGAGTATCAGATAAGTTGTCAAACCGGTCACCTACCCTAAGAGATCACCGCCCACCTTTGTCTTATTTAAGTAGGCCGATTGTGAACCTCAGCACAAACAGTGTCAGGATGAGTGGATCATATGAGCGTGTGCTTTTCTTTCACTAATGTTTCTACTTCCTTCTTCTCTGGTCCGCAGTGCGAAGATAAGGCAGACTTCCTGTCACAAATGGCCTCGCTTCCTCTGGTATACGCGTTCCGTCAAATGCACGAGAGTTTGTCAGGCTGGAGTCAGACCTCCACTGACAATCGCAGATTTCACTTTATCTCTCTTTCCTGTCATATCTGCTGAGTCAGAGTGAGATGTGAAGTGATCTGGAAATCCTGCTTTATGCACAAAACATATGACCTCATTTGGTGACACTGATAATGAGCTACTTTTCCAAGCTAATAAAACCTATAAGCTATTGACTTTATCAGCAAGACAATGTTGAGATGTGGGTTGCAATTGCAAAATCCTTACATCCTGTCCAGCTTTAATGCCACCATTTTTTGGTTGTTGTTTCGTAAACTTCGCTCAAATGTCCGATGGGAGTCAACAGCCTCTTCCATACATTCTCTCCATTCCCCAAGAATCATGAGTCAACTTCACACAATTTAGGCCTCACAAAGCCCAACCTGTGCCTATTGCTGCACATACCTGACACATATTTAAAGGACAGATACTCACATGATGTGCAGTTGGCCCACTGGCACTCACTCGAGCTCTCACACTCCGCACATGAGAGGGCAAGACATTCATCTGCAAACACATAATTGATTTACCAGATTTCCATTGGAAATGGAAGAAACAACTTGTTTTTCTCTGGATATACTAGCTCCCACCTCCTGAAACATGCAAGTCAGGTTAATTGGCGCCTAATTGCTTGTAGGTGTGAATGGGTGTGTGTCTATGTGCTCTCTGATTAACTGGAGACCAGCACAGGGTGTACCCAATCACCTAAATCAGCTGGGATAGGCTCCAGCTCAGCCTTGTGAGGACAAGTTGTACATAAAATGGATGAAAGTATTATTGGACCGAAAAACTAATTTAACAACTGCGCTCAAAAATGCTCAGCGCACCATATAAGTGCATATAAGGGCAATTTGCTTTACATAAGTATTTACTGTGTATGTGTTTTACCGTGTAATTCAGTTTACTGCTAGCAGGCTAAAGCTAACGCAGCTGCCTCAGGCAAAAGCCGCCTCACCCGCCAGCGTGGTAATGAATCCGCCAATAGGCGCATGAAGGAGTGACAACAGCTACAATCTGAAGCTAAACATTTAATACCCCCACCTTTTGACCATAAAGATATTTTGACTCGTAATTCATACCTCGTGATGATGTATCTCTACAAGGAGTGACACGGCTACTCAAGCTAGCTGCTAGCAGCACTAGCTGGCAAACTTACCTGAGTCTGACGCGGCAGATGCGCCAATCAAAGCCAAGGCTGCGGCGAAAAAAAACACCTTCCCGTTCATGACTGCGGCCGATTAATTTAGTGACTTCTATTCGAAAAACGGCAAAATATATCAGTCTACCGGGTAAAATGACGACACTATAGACAGTGGTGATTTCTCGGCTCCTTCCTTCGTCTTGCGTTGGTGTGCTCGAGGGCTCAACTAGACACTTCCTACTTGACAGGTCATGTGACACCTTTTTTAGGAGATGGGCGGGGAGGGAGAGGACTTGTGCAACGTCAACTGCGGCAGCCGCACTGGTAGTGATGGGCAGAGGTGGGCAGATCCGTACAGATATCAATATTATCGCTTATAGGGTATTATCGGTATCGGCCGATGCGAGCTTGATGTATGTTTTTCAGTAATCTTTTATGCTTATTTTCACAAATTATACGTGTTTTCTGTTGTGTTATTCAGATATTCTTATGTTGTTTCCTACCTCAGGAAATACATCCTTGGACACAGGAGGGCTTTGGGTCAAAAGGTCAAAAGGATTTGACACCCTATAGTAATTTTTGGATGATTGACATTTGTGTTTGAGTAAAAACACAAAAATGTTTCCCCCATATACTAAATTAGTTATGGTAAATAAGGTCACCAAAGCACAACTTGTTCAGATATTAATTTTTTTAATATATAACAAGCTATACCTTAAATACACCACAGTTTACCACTGTACATTCATGCTTGGGTCTTTGATTGACAGTCGGGATCTCTTCTATTCTCTTGAGGACGTCCACACCCTCAACCACTTGACTACAATTTGCAAGAAATGTGTAAAGTATATATAAATATATGTAATATACACTGCACATGAATGATTTCATCATTTGGTTTACGAATACAAACCCAAAAGGAACATAAGTCCTGTCCATCCAATGTGTGGCCTGCAGGGTGATGTAAAACTGGGAGCCATTGCTGTGGGGGCCCTTATTGGCCATTCCAAGAGTTCCCCGCTTTGTATGGGAGACAGCGAAGCTCTCATCTGCAAGCAGACATGTGGAAGGTACAGTACAGTGATAACACAACACAACTGCTCCACTCCTGACCTTCAAAGGTTGGTCCATAGATGGACTCCCCTCCATTTCCTCTTCTTTCTGGGGAAATATCTGCAAAAAAAAAAATCCTCATGCAAAAATTCAACCACATTTGCATAAAAATGGTTCAGCCTTATTACAGTGTAAGATAAGTTTAAATTCCCTGCAATTTTTGCAAATTTACACATTCCTATCATTATTTCCAGTTTTGAGTAAATTTAGAGGTGATCACAAAAAAATCATCAGAAATTGCTTATTTCAGTTTGTCTTCATTTATTGATTACCTCCGCCTTGCACCCAGCCATTGGGCACCACGCGATGAAACAGGGATCCCTTGTAGCAGAGTGGGTAGCCGCTGGTTGAAAGGCCTCGCTCTCCTGTGCAGAGGGCCTCAAAGTTCCATGATGTCTTTGGGCATACATCTGAGAAGAGCTGTATAAGAGTGAAGCCAATTTACGGTGAGGCACATCACAGTGGTGAAAAGACATGAATTTGAATGCTTCACCTCAAACAACAACCTCCCTACTGCCTCCCCTCCAATCTCGATGTCCATGAAGACAAACCTATGCTGAAAATGGAAGAAAAAAAACACAATAAATCTACTTTCTTGGCATTACCTTTATCTCCAGACACAGTAGACTTGGTGGAGACTTGCCCCAGTTGACTGGAGGTGTTTCAGGTAGTATTCGTCCACACAGGGTGCCTGTGGCTCTACGCACGTGAATCCCCACTGGTTCTCGGCCCAAGTGGCGAGAGCGCCCTCATCCCCGATGAAATGCCCATCCAGAAAGCACATGACACCGCTGGAGAACTCCCATACTTCACCACGCATCGCCTTCAAGTCAACAAAAGGTGGATTGACATCATCAGTAAGAAGTTCTATGGATGCTTGGATGCTGTAGGTGTACTTGAAGGTGATTTTGATGCCATTATTCACAACATTCAACATTAGCAGGATGGAACTATGTAGAAGAGTAGAAAATAGACATTTTATGCAGATCTAGATAAAGGTGCAGCTTCAGAAATGTACAATTCACAATTCTCTATACGTACCCTCTTCTGGTTGCACAGATAAGCATGCCAGTCAAATTCAAGTAGCGGGCGAATTTTTGGCTCCATAAACTCACGAGGAAACATCTCTATTAGTTCCTGTTATAGTAAAAATAAAAATAAAACACACACACACAGTTTAAAAATTCCAGAACAATCATAATTAGACAAATAAATAAATAATGACTTACTGCTACGATGCTCTTGGCAACATGAAAATGTGGTTCTTTAATCAAGCCAACGATTTCTATGTGCAGCTTTGGGTCCATGCCTGGAAAAAAGTAACGTTCACTGGTGAATCAATCGATTCAAAATCGATTCTCAAATCAAAATATTGATACTTCAGTCATTTGAGGTAATGTTTGTCTGTTGTAACGATGACCTATCATAAACAATAAAGGTTTAATTCTTATAGTAGTTCTTAATAAATAAATACCAGTAATTTATTTTAAAGGGTTTATTATTATTATATTTTTCGTTATTGTTTAAAATACCCTTTTCACATATTTTATATGAATCTGTTTTCTCTTTTGTCTCTTGTCGTATATTAGGTTTTCTACATTGTAAGTCACATTGTTACCTCGATATATTTCAGAAAAAATAAAAGCAGCTCCGACTTACTGTTTGAACGTGAAGCAGCCATTTCTGTTAAAAGACTATCTTTACTATTCTGGAGTTAATAAAATCTTTTCATGTATTTTCACAAGCAGAAATTGTGAAATTCCGACATTTAATTCAACATAAACTCAGAATATGTCAACAGCAGCCTTGTATCCACGGCAACAAACATTTGGCGGCGCTTGATTATGACGTCAGTGTAACTTCGACGGCGGCGTTCCATTTTGCTCAGGCGTTCTCAATTTGTCCATTTTACAATTATTTTTTTCACTATTGTACATACATGCACTATATTTTAGCTTGATGTGATATTTGTTGGTTTTTAATGACGAAATAACTTTTTTAAAAATTGTTGAGAGTTGAGGCCATTAGAAAGGAAAGAACATTAGTGTGACGGCAAACTAAATTGATCGCGGCCAAAAGGGCGCCTCTGTTTGAAAAACACGGCCCTGTTGTTGTGTTAAGTGTCGTGTCGTGTCGCTGTCACTTTTCTTGCTCATTTGCCGCACATAAAGCAGACAACTGTGCAATTATGGGTGTGCAGGATTTATGGTCTATCATTGAACCGGTTCGGGAGTCGGTGCCACTGTACAGTTTGAATGGAAGGACGCTAGCAGTTGACCTTAGTTTGTGGATCTGTGAGGCCCAGCACGTCCAGGGAATGATGGGAAGAGTCACCAAGCCACATCTGAGGTAAAACATTCACCGATCATTTAATTGGGTACATATGTACAGTGCAATACGTTTGCAGTGGAGGTAAATTATGTTTTCATGCAGCGAAGGTAACGCTGCTATTTTGTGCGTAGGAATCTATTTTTTAGGGTCTCTTCACTCACTCTTATGGGAGTGAAACTTGTCTTCGTCATGGAAGGAGAGGCCCCTAAACTGAAAGCCGAAACCATGAGCAAGAGGACTGCAAACCGATTTGGAGGGCCCAACAAAGGTGCGACCAAATGCTCCTCAAACACCAACAGAGGGCGCTTTAAGGCCGTACTGCGAGAGGTTGGTATCTGTCTGCAATGTTTGTCGTTATGTATGCACAAAACTAGCCCTTCTCCTTTCTGTCCAGTGTGCAGAGATGTTGGACTATCTGGGTGTGCCATGGGTGACCGCTGCAGGGGAAGCTGAGGCCATGTGTGCGTACCTGGACTCGCATGGACTTGTGGATGGTTGCATCACCAATGATGGAGACGTCTTCTTGTATGGCGCACGGACGGTCTACAGAAACTTCAATATGAACTCTAAAGTATGCATGCACGTCCAACACAATACATGTACATAATAACCACAGGAGATGTTTGTGCCCTGCAGGACCCTCAGGTGGACTGTTACAAGACCTCACGTGTCCAGTCAGAGGTGCATCTTTCCAGAGAGAACATGGTTGGTCTGGCAATCCTCCTTGGATGTGATTATATTCCCAAGGTATGGAGTGAACATTCATCTTTTATTCTGATGATATAAGTAAAGGACCTGAGGGCTTTTGTTGTACTCTAAGGGAATCCCTGGAGTTGGTAAGGAGCAAGCTCTTAAGCTAATCCAGACACTGGAAGGGCAAACACTTCTGCAGAGGTAAAAAAAAAAAAAACATCTAGAGAGAAAAAAACAGGATAGTGTGATCATGTTCCATGTGATGATTCTCTCAGGTTCACGCTGTGGAAGGACGAGGTGGAGTGCGTGTCTCAAGGAGTTGTGAAGAAGGTTCCTCACTGCCACATATGTCGACATCCGGGTGAGTGGTTCCCCTGCTTTGAACTTTGACCTGCGTTTGTAGCCCAGATAAGACGGAAGGACACAAGTGTCAAATGTCTACAACATGTGTATTGAAAGTGAGTCGACAGTGGAACCTCCCCAAAAAAAGACCGAATATAACTTAAAAAAAACAAACAAACACACTCCTTAGAACCGTGTTCATGATTCTTAACTATCATAAAAATGTAACTGTCATCCAAGTACAAAGCCAAGTTAACTACTATCTAATAAAACTAAATACATTTACAGAGAACAAAAAAAATTGCACTGACTCAATAAAACTAAAGCAAACAAAAACACTTGCCCCTTGAAACGTAGCAGACCTGATGTTCATGATTCTGTCATACACGTGTCATGGTAGTGCTTGAAGTCACATTTTACTGTCATTCATTCATTCATTTTCTACCGCTTTTTCCTCACGTGGGTTGCGGGGGTGCTGGAGCCTATCCCAGCTGTCTTTGGGCGAGAGGCGCGGTACACCCTGGACTGGTCGCCAGCCAATCACAGGACACATATAGACAAACAACCATTCACACTCACATTCATACCTATGGACAATTTGGAGTCGCCAATTAACCTAGCATGTTTTTGGAATGTGGGAGGAAACCGGAGTACCCGGAGAAAACCCACGCATGCACGGGGAGAACATGCAAACTCCACACAGAGAGGGCCGAGGGTGGAATTGAACGCTGGTCTCCTAGCTGTAAGGTCCGCTCGCTAACCACTCGACCGCCGTGCCGCCCTTTTACTGTCATCTAAACAAAGAAAAAAACAAAACAAGTTCATTAGATCATAAGGCAAAATTTTTATTTATCTACATTGTCATAGTCATATTTTCTGTTTCAGGCTCGGCCAAGGCACATGAACGCAGCGGTTGTGCGCTTTGTGACAGTCACCGATTCTGCCAACCTCAAGATTTCGACTACCAGTGTCCATGTGACTGGCACCGCTCCGAACTCACCCGCCAAGCCCAGTCCGTTGAGACAAATATCAAAAGGTGTGTGACTTTGTTGGCAGTTTTATTGTCACTCAGGGATGTCCAAAGTGTGACCCAAGGGCCATTTGTGGACCATGGCTGTTTTTAACAAGAAAAATCATCAGTAATTTTACGAGAATAAAGTCAAAATACAGAGCAAAAATTATAATTTTAAAGTTTAAATTTTAAGTCATATTATTATGAGAAACCTAACTAAATAAATTAGGGGCTGGGATTATAACATTATGGGAATAAAGTCATAATATAATAAGAACATTTACAAGAAGAAAGTTGAACTATCCATCCATTTTCTCGCTAGGGTTGCAGGGGTAGGCTGGAGCCTATCCCAGCTGTCTTTGAGCGAGAGGCGGGGTACACCCTGCAGTTAGAATATGTTGAGAATAAGGTCATAATATTATGGCAGTAAAGTTTTTACGAGAAGACAGTTTACAAAGATTTGAGAAATTGAAACATTTTTAAAAACAACCGCAATACAATGAGGTAAAAAAAAGGGCAAACATCATTCTGATAATACACTTCCTTCATTCTTTATGCCGCTTGTCCTCACCGGGATCACAGGGCCGTGCTGGAAATAGACAAACAACCATTCACACTTCTGGACAATTTGGAGTTGCTATTTCCAAAAATAAGCATAATTTCTTGTGTTATTTCAGGAAAGCCCTGGCAAGTCAACAGTTCCCGTTTACAGAGGTACGGCTGCAACTCACTCCATTACACCCGTTGAAATAGCTGTTCAACATTTATCACAATTTCCCTGCAGATTATCAACGAGTTTTTGATTTGCAAGGATAAAGCGGTTGCAAACTTCAAGAGGAGGCAGCCAAATATGCTGTCATTGCAGGTCGTTGGTCCAGCACATACCTGAAGCTCCATTTCAGTATTCAGATTCTAATGTGAAAAGTGTGTTTGTAGAAATTTGCACATGACAAGATGGAGTGGCCAAAGCACTACACCAGTAAAAAGGTTTTGGCTCTGATGACTTACGCAGAGCTGATGAACAGGACGAGCGGGAGAGCGATGTCATCACAAATCAAGCCCATTCGGTACTATTGTTATATTGAATTAAATTTTTTATAGGGTGCTGTTTTTTTAAATATATAATTTCTCTCCCCTCATAAAAAGAATATTGAAACCACGCGTGAGAAACTCAGTCCCTTGCTTCGAAGTCCTCTGGAATACGCCAGGTAAGTTCCAACACAAACATCCTTCGGCCTTGAGTGACAGGCCTGCTGTGTGGGTGCGGAGGTTGGGGTTGCGGGGTGCTCGTCACCCGGTTGTTAGTGACTGGCTGTGAGGTACGCTTCAGAGGTGACGGATCGCTCACTCCAGCCGCTAGGTGCTAAAGCGGCTTCCTTCCCGAGAAGGGAAATCTGTCATATTCCACTCTGGCTCACTAACAAGGCCTTCTCGCACCATTAGCCCTGAGAAAGCGAGCTCTGTTCATTTGAAAATGACTGGGATCGTTGTGAATTAATAAGGATTAGCCCCCCCCCTCTAAAAGTGAATAAAAGGCATCAATTATAGATGGAATGGAAGAAAATGTCCTAGTTAACCTGAGTTTAGCACATAAAGATGGACACGATGAATATCATGAAAGCTACCCTTGTTGCTAAAGCAACAAAAAAAACTTTACCATACTAACAAAAAGTGATCATATAAGAGGCAATTTTGTTTATTTTCTTGACTAGTGGTTAATTTTTTTTACATTTGGAAGACACACAAGACTAAATGCTAACGCTAATATGCTAGATAGCCACATTTGTATTATGTATCTGTATTACAGTAGTGGAAACAACAGTATATTCTAAAACAGAAACAACAGCATGAGCTACTTTTTTAAATTAAAAAAAGGAACTGTTTTGGTGTATGTTATTTGAAAAATGATGACACAGTCATCTAGTCCTTTGACGACAGTGTTCAATTGCGTGTTAAAAAAAACAAGACACTGAAAGGACAAATTGTCTGCGGCCTTGATGCATTTTCTGCAGATCATTACGTGTTTCCTGAGGATGGGCCGGCGGAGGATCAGCACCAGGTGAGGTCCGTAGAGGAGCAGTCCCTCTTCTGTGTGGCCTTCCCCGAGGTGCTGGAGAGCTACTTGAAGGACAAAGCCTTAGCTGAAGAGAACAAGAACAAGAGTAAGTCCACATTGATGCTCCTATTAAATAAAATACATATTTTGTTGTGAATATGAGCAAAAAAAACCGGAAGGCCTTACTTCTCTAATACACAAGCTTCCGTGGTGATCAAAGGCAACCGGAGCTTTGACCTGTTTTCGCAAGCGAGGCGATTACAGCCGCTCCGACACCTGAACATGTTAGCTTGACAGCTCAGCCGATGACATCAAAGGGCCGGGTGCCGCCATGAGGTGTCTTTCCGTCTCGCCTGTCATGTGCTTGCTTATGGGTCAGCTTGTGTTGTCACGGCTGGAGCGCTTCATTTCCCCCATTTGAAGCGGAGCTGGCAGCCTAATGACTGAAGTAGAAAACGATACCATAGAAATGAAACCGCAGCTCCCCGGTGCCAGCAGCACTCGTGTAGCCCCTACAGCCATGAATTAGCTTACTACTCATTTGTGTTGCCGGCTATTTGAACAATAATGGCTGTGTGTTGAGTCAATTTGGGACTGTAGTATTCTGCATTGGTCACTAGGTGTCAGTAATTGTACAGTGAGACCACCACCAAAGCAACAAATGGCTTTTATTGCAGGTTTATATTGTCTCACAACAGGCACAATGATAATAATCATAACAACACGGGTTACTGTTGTGGCCACAGCCCACAACAAGCTAGAACTCAACTCTGAATCCTGTCCTTACTTCCTGTCCGCCATCAATTCTGCTCCCCGACAAGGTAAACTGTATTAAATGGCTTATTTTCAGTGATTATAGTATCTACTATTTGGGATAATACCAATATAAAGGTGACTTAAGGGTGTTATTTCATGTCTAGATGGATCTAGTAATGAAGCAAAACATTCCACTCATAAAGAAGGAATCATACATAATTCACTTATTGTTGTTGGAGTCTGGAAACAATTAACTGCGATAGATGAGGGATTGGTGTCAAATGTTCTCCTTCTTTCAGAACGAAAACCAAAGAAGGAAAAGGACAAGCCATCTGATGGACCTGATGATGTTTTGGACCTCCTGGCTCGGATGAGCCTTCAAAGCTGCTCTCCGGAAAAGGCCAACTTGCAAATAAAACCGAGAAAAACCCCACCCGCCATGACTCTGAACACACAGAAAGTGGTGGTTTTGGACACACCTGTAGGCCAGAAACCGCACAATGATTCTCCCAGAACTCCTCAGGCTGCCGCCTCGCTGTCTGACTCCGCCATTATCGACGCTCTCCACCTGAGTGACATCGACTGGGATGCTTTGTCCTTCACGTCCACACCACCCCCTAAAACCACCAGTGATGACGTCAAGGAGAAAAACTCTGAACCTCAGTCAGACCGGTGTTTCAATGAGTGTCCTTTAAGGGAGAGGCTACTCATGAGGAACGCCACCAGAACCATGGAAGTGGTCTCAAAGCAACTCGGCTACATTGAACCCATTCCCTCGCAGAACTCCGCTTTGAAACTAAATGCACACAGTCCTACAGACAGCGATGGCAGCAAGACATCAGGGAAGCCATCTTCTAGCAAAATAAAGCCAGATGAAGCACAAAGCCAGACGAAGGTGGACAAAAGACCTCCTCACAAGTCTAAATTTGTCTGGAAACAGCAGCGGTGCCACTCGGATCCATGCCATGGTGACACAAACAGAAACGTGACCTCCAAGAAGAGCGTCTGCATGAGCGTGTGTTCATCCAGTGATGACAGCGACACAGAGAACCGGCAGACTACAACTCGGAAAACCACAAAGCCCTTACACAAGCTCAAGGGAAGGATCCTATTGGATGTCCCTCTGAAAACTGTTAGCAGACCACAGAAACCCACCAGCAGTGTCCAATCCTCCAAATGTGAGCAGAGCGTCCAGAGTCCAATAAACACTAGAAGCGGTTCTCCAGTGGAAGCGGCTGGTCTTGAGGACGTGTTCCCTTCCTCCCCGGCATCCCCTGTAGTCGTGTTGGACAGCGATGATTCCCTCGTCTGTGGGGGGGACAGCCCTTTGCCGCTGGCAGAACGGCTCAGGCTCAAGTTTATGCAGTGACAAAAGCAACATGCAAGAAGATGCCTGGAATAATTCATCAGAATTGAAGGTACAAACAATAATCACGTCACGTGTTGTTTCATTTCAACTCATTTTCTACCGCTTATCCTCACAAGGGTCGCAGGGGTGCTGGAGCCTATCCCGGCTGTCTTCAGGCGAAAGCCGGGGTACACCCTGGACTGGTCGCCAGCCAATCACAGGGCACATATAGACAAACAACCATTCACACTCACATTCATACCTATGGACAATTTGGAGTCGCCAATTAACCTAGCATGTTTTTGGAATGTGGGAAGAAACTGGAGTACCTGGAGAAAACCCACGCATGCACGGGGAGAACTCCACACAGAGAGGTCGAGGGTGGAATTGAACTTGGGTCTCCTAGCTGTGAGGCCTGTAAGCTAAACACTTGTTCGCCGTGCAGCCCCATATGTATTGTATATAGCATTTTTTGATATCAGTTTTCATGATCGGGAAAAAATCATATACCGATATCGGGCCGATAATTATCAGTACCGATAATTATTGCACATCCCTAACCGTAGTAATGCAGATGCATTCTTGCATCCTTAATATTCCGTATACCTTTTGTTTTTTTTTGGTTTCTTTCATATAGTCTTAACAAACCTGAGGCGGTAATGGACACTATCAGAGAGGTATTTATTATGCAATGTTTGTTATTGGCTTCATGGAGACCAAGTGGTTAGCGCGCAGGCCTCACAGCTAGGAGACCTGAGTTCAATTCCACCCTCGGCCATCTCTGTGTGAAGTTTGCATGTTCTCGTTTTCTACGGTTTCCTCCCACATTCCAAAAACATGCTAGGTTAATTGGCGACTCCAAATTGTCCATAGGTATGAATGTGAGTGTGAATGGTTGTTTGTCTATATGTGCCCTGTGATTGGCTGGCGACCACTACAGGCCTTTCATCCGAAGACAGCAGGGATAGGCTCCAGCACACCCCGCGACCCTCGTGAGGATAAGCGGTAGAAAATGAATGAATGAACGTTTGTTATTCTGCTTATAGTTTGTAGTGCATCCTATATAGAGGTCTTTTTTAATGTTTCCAGCATCCCATGTCAGTAAATTCAATAAGCACAGTAGCATAAGCTCTCAGTATATGATGGCAGGCAAAGGCCAATCATAAACATCGTTATGTTCCCAGCTCTTTGACCCCTGAGCATTATGATGATTTTCATATACAATATTCTCCTATTGGATCCCATTAGACTGTGCGGCTCATATTGTGAGGTGAGCACAACCCCTTTTTTTTTTTTACAACCCCACTGGTTTTGGTCCCCCCCTTGATCAGAGTGAGGGCTTCCACACCTTCTCAGACATGAAAGGTCTGACATGAGCTTGGTGACAGCTGCATCCTCTTGGCCAAATAACAACTCTTCACTGCTTGTTAGGCCTATGCAGGAGTATTTTTCTTTTAAATAATAAACACTTGGACACACCCAGAGTGCTTTGACAAATAGCAGTCATTAAGGCACAAACGCTGGGAGACGTCGGCACTTCAGCAATAAGCTGGTGTCGTGTTTGCAGGTGTTGCTGACCTTATTTTACTGCATGAATGGGGCAAAATATTCATGATATGGAAATTGAGCGTGCAGTTTTGTATATTTTGTTATAGTTGTCTATCTTTATATTAAGCAATGTTTATTACTCAAATTCATAAAAAGAAAAGGCTGAGTTTAGATTAAATACAATTGTGTTACAACTTCATATTAATGTTATATTTACCTTTTCAGGCAGCTCAATATGTATGATTATATGGTTGTCATGAAATACATACATAAAGATTCAGATGTCATTTTTCTATTGCATTTTTGACGTTGTAATTATTCATTTAATGTCACTCTAATTGGTTTTTAACTCCATAACAGCTGTAGGTGTTCTATTATTTTGCCTGCAGGGGTGCTGGGGTCTCATTGCACCTTCGTTAGACAGCTCACATCAAACTGATAATTGTCGTCGTGCAGACTTTAAAGAGTCATCTCCCACAAAGGGAATCTAATTATTTTTCTTTCTATCGCATTATCCGTCTATTTAGCCTTATTCACACCTCGGTGATAACGAACGACGTCCTTCTGGAAGGTCGCGTTTTGCCACTTGTGGTTTTCTTTGAACTTTTTTTTTCCGCCTTAGCTGTGAACCCATAAACCCCTGGAGATTCCACCGCGTATAAAAAGTCTCTCGCCTAAAAAAAATTCACTGAGAGAATCTTGTCTGCTGTCATCATCTCTGGATCCGGGGATATTTTCTTACAATGGACCTCGAGGCTATAACGTCCACAATACTCGCCGAGTGGAAGGTCAATGATGGAGTTTTTGTGGAGGAGCAGCTCCAGTCTTCCTCACCGGAGTCTTCCTCAATGGACTCCGTGTGCTCCTCGCCGGAGATGTTCTCCACTGGCCATCGGGAGATCCAAGACCTCGCCTACGTGTTTGTGGGGCGAAGGTCCCCATGCGACCCAAAGTCTCTGAGGCAGAACAAGTCCAAGATGTCCACCAAGAGACGCATGAAGGCGAGCGAGAGGGAGAAGATGAGGATGAGGAGTCTCGCAGAGGCTTTGCACCAGCTCCGGGACTACCTCCCGCCGGACTACACCAAGAGGGGGCAACCTCTGACCAAAATCCAAACCCTCAAGTACACCATTGAATACATCAACAAGCTCTCGGACATCCTGAGCCATGCGTAAAAAGACCCCATTTACGCAGCTCATCTTGGACTGTGTGCTTGCTTTGCTTTATATTTCTAACTATTTTTACATGTTAAATTAATTATTCTGCTTGGTGATTTTGATATTTCTGCCCATAGTGTAAATATTAGGGCACTTATTGTGTTATATAGGAGGATATTTGGTAGAAAGCTTGTTTTTCCCTTTGTTTTACCTCATTACTGACCAAAGCAATTCAGTCAAGAGACGTTTTGGTGAAATGCTCTTGTATTATATGTGTGTGGCCTGAGTAGCTGTCTAACTTTGTTGTGCCGAATTATGATGTCAAACAAGTATGTGTTTTTATTTTTTATTCCCCGTTTGTGCAAAATTAAACACACTTTGTTTAACCTATTCACTTTTTTTGTTACTTAGTATATTTGAAATGAATGAACTAGCCTTGTATTTGAACAACCACAGCCGAAAAGCTAATCAGTCAGCTCGTCCAATCACATAGCGAGAGTAAACCAAACAGGAAGTAGAGTTTGAAGGCCTGTCCAATCCTGTTTAAGAATACTGCTCGGTGGGCGTGACAGTTCTTCACCAAGACGGTCCAAATTTCAAAGCGCATCTAACGTGACGAAACTGCCAGTATAAACGTCAAAGGGCCAAACCGGAAGCCAGATTATATTTTTAGCGCATTTTATATTTTTCTAAAATACATTATATATTTTTTCATAGCAAGTGGCACATCAAAGTATATTGCTCTTCATTTTTGACTCTACCTCGTCTGTGCGCCACCAGCTATGGTAAGTCGTTTCCCTTCCATCAAACGATCAACCGAAACCGCTAAATTCAATTGTATTTCTAAATGTATACACGTTTGAGACACATTTCTAACTACAATTTAACTTGGGAAAGGATCAGTGGAAGTCAGACTGAGACTAGTGCCAGTTATTTTGGCGAACAGCTGTCCGTTTTGTGGTGGTAGAAGCCAGGAATTAGACGGGTCCGCCTCACGGTAATTCAAATGTGTATTCAACGAATTTTGTCACAGTGTTACGTTACAACAATATTTAATCTATACTTGTACGTTAGCGTTTAATCCAGTGTCATCCATGGCTTAGTAAGTAAACGGTGTATGAATGTACAGTGTCTTAACTGCTTTCACTGAGCTAACTGCCTTAATAGTTCAGCAGGTAGGCCTATTATGCATTTAACAGAGGTCTTGAAGGCAAGCAACTTTCCCTTAATGATTCAAATAGAATAACTCAGCCTTGGGAAATACACATCCTTCAAAAGCAGATAAAGAACAATGCTTTGCAATCAACATCTCTGCAGAATGTTGGGTTAACACCTAACTGGATGCATTCTCAAAGAAAAGTTTGTTGTGATGCTTATTTATGCTATTTGTGCTTTACCTAGCCTGTCCAGCTTTTACTTTTTTTACCTTTCACCTTCATTCCCAACATCAACAATACGGTAGAACATGTCATGCAGGAGTACTGTAGTCATGCAGCAAACTTGTCACCGACTTCAGCGCTGCTATGCTGTATTAACACCCTGCGGTGGAACAAAGTAAATTTGGCAAATGCAGAGCCAAGGGTTGGACAACATTGTGTCACATTAGGAAGCGGTGTCGTGTCAATGAAAGGAAGCTTTTCATGTTATTTCCGTGAGGTTTTACTGGTTTTTATTGAACTGTATACGAATGTGACTTATTTCAGATGGATGGAGACACAAAAGAGACGGTGGCAGACATCTCTAAGACAACTCCTAAGGGGGATTTTGAGAGACTGACCAACCAATTCAGGTGGGTGGGATGATCCCCTTGCAGCGTTTCATTCTTGTTTCAACAATACACTTGAGTTGCATACTTCTTGTTTACGCAGGGGCAGAGGTTTCCGAGGTCGAGGTCGAGGGGGCCTAATGAGCCGCGGAGGAGGACGCGGCATGATGAAATTTATCGGTCCGCCTCTTCACGGGAGGGGTCCAATCAACGATGGACTGATGAATGGCTTTTCCCCCACGAGGTATTGAAGAATGAAGTTTGCTTTTAAGCACACACAAATGATGAAATGATGAATTTTAGACATTTTAGCCATATTAGACAGCAGTTAACTGCTTTTTACACTTGTATGACTCTATTAAAAAAAACAAACAATGCACCCTAGGCATTGCTCACTCACTGAGCATTTTTTTAAATAGTATGTGATAAATAACCTGCCATGGGGCCAAAGAAAGTAGCAAGTGCCAGCAATTTGATAAAGAAGACAGAGCCCGAGTACCACCAGTGGTATTGGACCCACAGTTTGAGAATCATTCGTTGACATAAAAGGGCCAAAACAAATGCTGTAAAATTTCTCTGGATTTCAAAGAAAACTCAAAGCGGAATAGACTTTTGCTATTATTTCTGGGTTGGAATTGAGCCACAGGCCACCAGGTGAATTGGGCCGTTTTTCGAGAAGACTTTTTTCAGATTGTGTTCAATATTGTCTGATGCTGCCTTTCGTTTTTAGAGCAATGGGGAGAATGCGACCTTACCCTGACCCCAGAGGTCATCGAGGTAGGTTTGGACCAATCGGCATGGGCCCTCCGCCTCCCCCCATGCACCTTAGAGGACCCTTCCCGCCCATGCCCAGGTAGACTTATCATACTAATGCATAAATGCCCGCAGAGTGAAGAGGAGGTTAAGTCTTGCTTGTGCCTATCTGTAGACACGGTCCTCCTCCACTACCACCGCCAGGTCACCCGGCTTTTAGAGGGCGTCCTCCGCACCCCAGAGCCCGTGGCATGCCACTCCCCGGGCCCCTGCGTCACTTCCACCCCAGAGGTCCGAGAGGGTAAGTGCTTGAGTGGGTCAGTGGGAAGAATGTCACACCGCTCCACAGCTTTCCCCTCTCATTATTGTAGCTTGGCTTCTTCTATCCTGCACTTTTTAATTGTATTATTTTTTTTAGTTAATCCAACTTTTAATTAAAGACAGTCCCTAAACATTCCTCTGTACCAAATAGTGCATGTTATAATACAAATAAGTGCCTTTTAGAATAGTAAGCTTGGAGACCACTTGACTTAGCTGCTCTGATGAGAGAGCGCCCTCTGCTGGTGAGGATCCAATGTGTGATTTTATCCTTTTGCACAGCTACCACAATGGACCAGTGTCTCCTCCTCCTCACCCTCCACTTGGCAGAGGCCAGAGGTGGCCGGGGCCCCCTGGTGGCCGCCGCTTTTAGTGCAGCCTGCCCTATAAACAGTACAAAAAGAGAATTTCTTTTTATTCGAAAAAGTTGCAAAACCTGATTGCATTCTAAAACAAAATGTTTATGATTTTTTTTTTACAAGTGAGTAGTAATGTGAAAAGTGAGGACACATGCAATGCCTCACATCTTATTTAATGTAATGTGATGCACACATCCTTAAGGGATGCAAAGTTCTGATTAATGTTGACTTCCTGTGAGCCAGTTTAGACATCCTAACCCTATTATCTGTTACATAGAGATATTTTTTGTAATATAGCTTCACCAAGCAGTACTCCACCTGTCTAGTATTCTTGAGATGATAACGTTATTATTGTGCAACTATTTAATGATTACTGTTTGGAACATTGTTTGTGTTCAACACAGTACTGTGTAGTGTTAAATTAAGAAATAGTGACAATGATTATCCTTTTTTCTGAAGTGAAAACATCTGTTCCACTGTAATTAACTACATAACCTTTTGTCAATTTAAAATAAATAAAACTAAAAAGAAATCACTTCTCTTTTTGGTTCATTCACAGCCAAATCCTGAGTTATCAGCACATTTTCATTAGCAAATAAATGTAATTTTTAATGTGTAAGTCACACTAGAGCGTTGCATAATATTTGAAATAGCATTGGTTGTGTATAGGACGTGTTATTGAATGCATTCATTGGCAAAAAGGCATCTTTCATGCATAAATTAGTGATTGGAAATGCAAATGTATTCCACCTAAGTTTTTTTTTTTCAACTAAATGTTGATGCTCTTAATTTGCATAGTTATTTATACATAATATGCTATATTTAGGTGCAAAAGCTGCATATGGATTGCTGCTGTTATTGATGCTGCGCTGCTTTCAAAGATTCAATTTCTATGAAAAACATGTGAAGCAGTCCAATAGCCACAGTCGGCTGCTGCAATCTTTCCCTCCTTTTTCCATCTTTCTACACCTTTTCCGTGCTGTCCCTTCAGTCCATTCTGCCTGCACTTTGTTGCTAACATGACTGACTGTTGTTGTCTCCTGAAAGGGAGGGGGGGCACACAGTACAGTTAACCTCCCCGGGCCCTGGAACACAGGCCTGCCTTCTTCACAGCTCTCCAACTGCAGCGTGAGGTCTGCAGTGCAGCCCTACACGGACAATGGTGAGTCTCCTCTTTACTGTATTTCCTCAATATGGTGGCCACATTATTAAGATGTGTAACGTAATGACCTTAATATGACATTGGTATCATTCTAAACATCATTAGAACCATGCATAGCATAGCACATGCACAGTAGGCAGTAGAGTAAAACACTCCTGGCCTTTGTACATGAGGAAACACGGTATGTATGTGTCAGTTATTAGGACACAAAATTTATATCATCAGTATATGATCTTGTATTTGACTAACTTAATAAAATGTTGCCAAAAACAATGTGTGCTGGTCTTGTATTTTTATTGGACAGTCAAAATGTGAAGGTTTTATTATTAAAAAAACATACACTGACACAGTAACTATGTATACTATTGGCTGGGCTTCTGAGCTTCCTCCGTGGGCTCATCCTTCCACATGGGTTCAGTGATATGATCCGGAACTTTCTCCATAGCAACCTTCACAACAAGAGGCCAAATCATGAGGCAAGGGAACACTTCATTGTTCCAACATATTTCTTGTACAGACTCACCTTTGTCACCTGCATGGCTACGCTTTCGGGAAGGTTCCGCTGGATGTACTCCAGATACACCCGTGCCGTGGAGCCTGTTAGATGAGACAACTGCCAACAAAATCAACGCTTTTAATTAAATGCCTTACTGACACTTGATCATACTGAGAGACACTGTAATCTCACCTCAATGCATCTGTAGTGTGTCCTCATCTCATACTGAACCCTGTGTTTTTTAAAGATGTGAACTGACTTCAGGACTGTAAGCCTCTCTATGTCCTTGGGGGGCTCAAAGCTGCAGCAGAAGGAAACAAGACTTATTACCATGTTTACCTCGCCCCTAAAACAAATACGTAAAGAGGCCCTTCAAGCAAGACTCACACGTTGCTGACGGTAATGTCCAGTTCTTTTGCCGCCATGGTAGCAAAGTACTCGTAGCTATCCAAAACGGCACGATCATGACCTTTAACCAACACTGTCACCTTCTGGAAAAGTGTGTCCGGCTGTTCTGTGATGGTGATCTGAAAGGAAATATTTGTGATGACTAAAATAAAATGGGTTTACATTCCAGTGGAGGAGATTCAAATAATACAACTGACTGGTGACACTGTTGATGACAGTGCTGCTGCTGTGTGGAAGGATGGGCCTTGGGTCAAAGGGAGTGGAGACCTGCAGAGATTTTAAACATTTAATGCAATGCTACTACAGAATGCTAATAACATACGATTGTTAGAAGACAAAAACCACTACCTACCGCATTGCAAAGCATTTCTTAGGGGCTGCACAAGAGCCCAGAACGGGTGGTCCCTACAAAACAAACATGTAAGTAGCTTGTAAGGTAATTACAATGACTCGGAAGCTATGGCTAACATCACTGCGTTTTCTATTTCAACAAAATAAACTACTTTTCATATGTTACTCATTTATGTCAGACAACATGGAAAAGCAGTCATTAAGCATTACCGAACGTGATATTCCACTCAATATCCTTGTCAGGGAGAACAATTCTCTTCGGAGTGTCACGGAGGCGGCCATGTTTTGGAGGAGCAGGTTGGGAAACCGGAAGTGGCATGTTTCCTCTACTGCCTCTTCCGTCCTGGAGGGACCATAACATCTGCTTTGATGTATACAATACTAAGCAACGCAGGGAAATTGCTGTACTGCCACAAACATGAGATACTAAATGAAATACTTTACAATTCGAATTCTTGTTATTTGAAGGATGGCAGAGCACTCTCGTTTGTGCATCACATGACCATCACGTGACCCAGCTGTCGGGCCCTGCAGTGTAGCAGAGTGACTGCAGGTACAGCGACAACAGAGCAGCCTTCAATCCGAGGTAAGCTCCCCACTCACTGCTGATGTCTCCATCGTTTTATTCACTCTAAACGTGACCCAGAAACTTAACACTCACCTAACACTAGCACTGGTGTTTATGTATCCCAAAGTAGCTTCACTGTTATGGTTAAAAAGGACATATAAGTAGTCGACTGTCATGCTAGCTATAGCCGGGTTAGCGACGGATGCCAGCAACGGATGGACAGCCCCTGGTCGCCGCCTGTGTTGGTTCTGGGTCAGCTAACGTTAGCGCGTCGACTAGCCGCCTTTCTTTTTGTTAGGTTTATTTTTTGTTGTTGATGACGAGGACGGCAAAGCTACAAACACTTGGTCTGCAACATCACCATCTTTGTAATGAAAAGGGTTTTTTTTTGTCCAGACGTTTTTTGATGATGTGCGGAGCTGCATTGCTAGCCATGTAGCTTCTTAAAATACAGTTTTAGCATCATTTTTCTTGTTTTACAATTTTTCTTTTGTCTACATGTGTCTTTATTAGGGTAACTGGTGGAGGATGTAACCTTTTATTTATATAAATGCAAATGTCGATAATTTTCAGATACAATGGGTCAAGTATTGGCATATGACTGTCAACATCTTTGTTGCGCGTTGATCGGTTGTTCACATTAGTCTATCTCCATATTGACCACTTATTATCATTATTATTAATTGTGTTTTCTATTCATTATTGCATCTTGTTTACCTCCGGTTCGATCATGTTTTCGCCGCAAGGGGCCGCACTAATTAAACTGTGCTAAAATGATACATGAGCGTGTTAAATAATTCAGCTCTTCGTTAAATATCCTTCCGCTGAGCAGAATAGTCCTCCAACTATAAAGTGGCAGCCCATGGAGACGTGAGTAATAGTGGGAATGAAGGGTAATTTCAGGCCAGATTATTAATATTTATAAGCAAGGAGTTGGAAATTGAGTTTTGCTGTGTTTATGTCAGTGTTTATTTATGAGATTTGCTAAGCTAAAAGCCATGTTGTGATTTAAAAAATATATATTTTCCTCACCCCCAGTGGGATGCCTGAGGTTTGCCTGCGTTATGGCATTACAAGGAGAGGCGGTTCTCCTGCAGGATTACAGCTGATGGAGAGGAGTCCCTGCTCCTCCTCTCACACTCACAGTCAGGATTGGATGATGACGAGGACGGAGCACAACGACAACACGCTGAACTGCACAGAAACGGCGCTCTCCTCATCGGGAAGCTGCAGGACATGTTGAGTGGATGCATTTGCAGTTTACTTGATATGGTTCTTTTGTTCCTGGATGTGACTTTCTAAAAAGGAGGCAACTGACTGCATCGGCCCATTCCATCAAATATGACTAGTGCCTTTGCAACCCTTATTTCTCCACTTTTCTGACGTTATTTGTATCCTTAAAAGAGATTTCACTGATGTCCAAGGAAGAGCAAATACTATGCACCATGGCTGTCTCACGTCCATCATCAAACCTGTAACCTCAGCACAGGAGTGGCGCCTTTTAACAGGGGGAACCTCAGAAGCATCACCACCCCTACGCCGCAGGGATGTTCGCCTCCGTGGAGCATGGCCCGGTCCTCTGCAGCGACTCCAACATCCTGTGCCTGTCATGGAAAGGCCGCGTGCCAAAAAGCGAGAAGGAGAAACCCGTGTGCCGAAAGCGCTACTACGAGGAGGGTTGGCTCGCCACCGGAAATGGACGAGGAGTCGTCGGGGTCACGTTTACATCCAGCCACTGCAGGCGGGAGCGGCCCACCCCGCAGAGGGTCAACTTCAACCTCAGAGGGCACAATAGTGAGGTAAGATGGATACTCTTTGGAATTGTTGCAGAAAGAAGATTTTGTGTTTTATGGTGATATAAGGTGATTTATGATTAATCTAGTCCAAATTTGAGAAGTCTAGGTCCAGGTCCAAGCTAATTTCAGCATCCTTGTATTATAGCTAAGGCATAGCATCAGTCAAGCTGATGTTAGCAAGTTGGGTGGCTCCTCATTGACATGGGACGGAGCATCCCACACCACCATCTCATGTTATGGACCTTTTCTGGTGGCTGTCATGATCCTCTCATAGTCGAATACAGACATCTTTAGACCTATTTTTCCACCAAATGTGATGCAAGCTGCATGTTTTCTTCATGTCAAGTTTAATCAACAACTTGCATCTTGACTTTCTGTCAGTTGTACCACACTTAAAACGCTAAGATATTTTTACACTCGTGCGATGCTACAAAATATTCCCTCTGGGATGGGATCCAAAATAGATCAAGGCTTCATTTGACAAGGCTGCTTGATGCTTTTTTCCCGTTTCCCCCCCCACCATGACAGTGTGCAGTCTCGACGAGCCTATTCATTCTGCATGACAGATAAATATCAGAGACTGTCAACACTGGCAGTAGATGTTGTTTTACAAGTGTCTGTCGCCATTTACGGTGGTGTGGTTGCACTTTTGACATTGACTAATATTTCAATGTTTGACGATCTGAAACATTTAAGTGTGACAAACATGCAAAAAAGTAAGAAATCGGGAAGGCGGCAAAACACTTTACATCAATGAACTGTCCCATTGGACCTTCATACATCGTCCTCTTATGTTCTCAATGCACTCTCTACCTGTCTGACCTCTTGACTCCTGCGTTGAGCTTAAATGTGCTTAGGCGAGATGACTTTACCTTGCTAATCCATCCACTGAGAGGACATGTTGCATAACAGGCTTGCCTGTCTTGTTCTCCCAAGACTGGATGCTGTTATAGGTGGTCCTCGGGTTCCTAGACTGTGATGAAATAAAATACAAGAATGACAATCTTTCATCGCAATATTAAGACCACCACACTGCTTAGTTATTACTGTCGCTTTCAGAGGCTCAGCAACCTGGCAGTTATGTGTACTGTTGTTAAAAATGACAACCTCTCATGGAGCGTCAACACATCAAACCTGATCAGCCACCTGAAATGCCAGCTTGGCTATGACGCCTGTATTTAAAAAGTGATTTGCCACTGAATTAAGGGTTAATATCTTCTCCAAATCAGAGATTAAGACAATCTGAATATTGATTCCACAAATTCATATCCATAGCCAAGCTTATTCAAGCTTCATGCCAGCGGCCATTGTCGCCATCGGACCTACAGTACGTGCTCCTGTCAATGTGACCCCCCCCCCCCCCCCCCTTCACAATGTCCTTTCACTTTTGCTGACTGCACCACCGCCCCGAAAGCTACCCCTTGATTTGATTTGGCCTCCTCTTTTAAGTTGCTGGGGTCAGCTTAGAAAATTGACAAAAAGCATTACGTACACACACACACACACACACACACACACACACCCAGGCGCACACACATTAAAAGACGGTGCCAACAGTTTCCAAGCAGGAATTATTAATGGCTAAGGACTGGCCAAAGATTAAAGAGATCACAGCATCATCTTATCTTATTAGATTTTGGGGTCAAAAAGGGAAATGTTATTAAATAATGCTTTTGTTCAACATGCTGTAGTAGTCATGATGCAGATGATAATTGCTGACCCTTCGTCCACTCGTGTCCATGCGGATCCTCTGCCCGTGATCCCCTCAGTCTTGTCCCGTGGCTTCTTATTCCTCTTATCCCGTCTGTCGCCATGTGACGTCTGATCTCTCAGCTCTCGCTGTGTCATGGCGAGGTGCTCAGCTGTCTCCCTCGCTGGGGGTGGGGGTGGATGTGGATGCAGGACCGGCTCGCACTAACTAATCTCCACACCACTGCTAAATTTACACTCACATGCATGGATTATTGTCACCTCTGTGCAGATGCTGGTGCAGGACACGACGTGGGTACGCAATGTCATTTAATGAGTTTAATGAGTAATTCAGCCACAGATTGAGACCAATTTTTAATCATTTTAATGGCATTTTTTTTTTTACCTAAAAACGTAACCTGCCTTCAGTTGTGGTGGCCAATGGAGATACATAACATGTTTTATTGCATTACTGTAACAGTAAATACAGAAAAAAAACAATAATCTCATTATTAAGTAAGTATAAGTGGATGTACAGTTTTTTTTAAATAGGATTTACCATTAAGAGAATACAGTTTATGTTTGTAAAGCAGGAGAGCAATGAGTCATTCGGTATTATTATGATTTAGACTTGTTGATTGTGTACTCATGCATGCAATATTTGTGACATGCTGTCCCTCTGCGGCGACCAAGGCTAAACCCTTTCCCTGAAGGGTAATCAGTGTAGCACAGTACCAATCTCGATCCTCATTAAACAATACCCAGGAGACCATAGAACAGCCACCTATTCCGCTAAAGTAAGTGTTCAGTGGCTCATTTTGATTTTAAACCTACACCCGTTCCACCGGGACATGAATAGATCAAGTTGCGTTTGCGAGTAAAAGGAGATGTTGCCACTGTTGCCGGGTCATTTGGGAGTCCACCCTCAGAAAGTGTAAGCCCAGCTAAAACCTGCCCTGTGTTGTGCCTTTGAGCATGTACAGCCCACGTGCTGCTGCGCTCAGTGAGAGCGGAGCTGCTCCCTTCTTAGGATTATTCCTCTGGGAATAGGCTGAGTCACGCTACAGAAGAGCAGACAGATACACACACACACACACACAGAAAGAAAAGACAGAGGAGCCTGGAGAATGTAATGGGTTGATGGATTGAGATGATCCATACTGCTCAATGGCAACAATCACCATTGTCTTCCTTTACTTGCATGTGTGAGTCAAGTAAGGAACCTTCCTCAGCCATCCATTCCATCAGCTCTCCTGTCAGTAATATATCAGATAATTACAGCTCCTTTGAGGCTTTCTCAAAATGAGGTTAACCCACTTAATGATATACTGTACAGTAGATTCGTTTGCTAAATTTAGCTCATTGCTAATGTGGTCACTGGTGGCTCCCTGCAGCTGGATGTATACATGTGTCCTTGAAGCTCCTTCATTTTGTGTATTCCTGTGCTTTTAAGGTGGTCCTGGTGCGATGGAATGAGCCCTTCCAGAAGCTGGCTACCTGTGATACAGATGGCGGCATCTTTGTTTGGATCCAGTATGAAGGCCGCTGGTCTGTGGAGCTGGTCAATGATCGTGGAGCTCAGGTAAGAGACACTTTTTCATGGGATAGAGAGATACTTTGAAGATATGATGTGACATCATTAGGAGGCTTTGCTTCTCCTTACAACCTAAAGTCACGTCGGGCCTGACATTTGTGCTTTCGAAGTTGCAGAAATCATTGTAAACCTGCATTTAAAATATCACAAGTAGTAAGAATCTAGCAGCTTTATTTCCCTTTGGATGTGCTTTGAAATGTTGATTATGCTTATTGATTATGATATTACAGTGAATGCAACAACAGCATTAATGACGACATTGGTTGCGTTGCTGATGTGTTGTGCAGTATGCGGTCAGAGAGAGCAATATCCCTATTCTTTGTGGTTAGTTGTTTGCAGACCTGACAGTGATAAACGAACTTCCGCTAAGTAGGATTTCTTGTTTATAAATGTAATATTTTCCTTCTACACGCAGTTGCTAATATTGTTAGCGCCCTCCAGATATATAATAACACCCCTATAGTCATTTGTATAAAAATATTATCCAACCAGTCCAGGGTGTACCCCGCCTCTTGCCCGAAGACAGCTGGGATTGGCTCCAGCACCCCCGCGACCCTCGTGAGGAAAAAGCGGTAGAAAATGAATGAATATTAGATATAATCAGGTAAAATAAGCCATTTAGGACATAAATATGATTTGTGCTCATGTGTTTTGCTATGAATGTAATTTTGTATAAAACTAAAGCCAGTCTCATGTAAAACAAATATGTGTGATTCTGGTCCTGTTTGTTGGTGGCTGTGTTAGGTGAGTGACTTCACATGGTCACACGATGGCACTCAGGCACTCATCTCCTACCGCGATGGCTTCGTCTTGGTGGGCTCAGTCAGCGGGCAGAGGCACTGGTCTTCTGAGATTAACCTGGAGAGTCAAATCACTTGCGGTATCTGGACTCCCGATGACCAGCAGGTACAACACACATTGATTCCTCTCTCTTGTTTTTTGTATTCTAAGCTTTTTACCTTTCCTCCGCAAGGTTTTGTTTGGCACCGCCGATGGACAGGTGATAGTGATGGACTGCCATGGCCGCATGCTGGCCCACATTCTGCTGCATGAGTCGGATGGCATCGTCAGCATGTCCTGGAACTACCCCAGCTTCCTGGTGGAGGACAGCAGTGAGAGCGACACAGATTCGGACGAATATTCACCGCAGCAAGGTGAGCTGCTCTGAGAAACCACAATGGCTGTCATGTTTGCTGGGAGCGGTGACGGACAATTGTCCAGCTGTTTGATTTGCACGGGAGGAACAAGCAGATGTGCGGCCATCTGTGAGCTTCCCTCCCCCTCCCCCTCTTTCCTGTTACAATGTTTCATGCTCTTGTTCCACGGGAAGGAGAGCTGTCATTTGGCTGTGCATCCCACCTCTTAAGGTTAAATCCTTGAATCATGTTACACTGGTGAGCATCTCACGCAGACCACATTGAGAAAAGTGCCTTGGAAAAGTGCTTGCCTTTGCTGGATCTCAGATTATACACATTATATACAGATTAACTCATGACATAATCAGTTAATAATAATTGATTGACCTCGCTGGACATGATGTCTGACTTTGACAGGAGGCTGTCCACCTGCCAAATGTTCTCTATTATGATGCATGATGATCACTGTGCAGTACCACACATGCATTTCCATTGTTGATGTCTACATCTTTATTGCTTTTCTTTCTGTTGTCATCTCAGTGCACAGCCACAAACCTCTGCTGACGGTCAGCTTCACCTCCGGAGACATTAGCCTGATGAACAACTACGATGACCTCTCACCCACTCTGATCCGCACCGGCTTGAAAGGTAATCCAGGCTTTCTCTTTGTTAACTTAGCAGTTGTCATTTACACAACCGTATTGTTTATAAATACAAAACCTCTGTTCCGTAGATGTGGTCGTCCAGTGGTGCTCGCAGGGTGACCTTCTTTCAGTAGCTGGCATGGAGAGGACGCTTCTCTCCCCCGACCCTTCTTGTCCTCCCCCTACCAGGAACGCTATTGTCAAGTTTTTTAACGTTCGGGGTGAACACATCTACACACTGGAAACACCAGCACAGGTGCAGTTCGCTCGATTGTGTGGAGTTCATTGTTGAAACTGTTGATTCAGTATCAGCTAATTGAGTAGATGACATAATGAGAAGATGAGCTCAATCCACACTATGGCAACTTCTCCGGGCAGCGTAATCTCACCCAAGTGCAACTTGTCCATTTCCCCCACAGCGCCCCATCACTACCCTTTGCTGGGGCCACCGGGACTCACGTCTTTTCCTAGCGTGTGGCCCGGCGCTTTACGTTGTGCGCGTGGAGCACCGTGTTGCCAGCCTGCAGCTCCTCTGCCAGCAAGGCATTGCCACGGCGGTGAAGGAGGAGAAAGACGTAGGCAAGCTCACCATGCCGTCACGCCTCTGTTCTTACGTCACTGCCGCTTTCGCCCCCACAATCAAGGTAGGATGTTTTCATTGCTCGAGTCATTTACATTATACGCTAATATAACACACGTGTATGCTCTCATCCCGCCCCCGCAGCCACCCATCCCTGATCCCAACAACATGCGGGATTTTGTCAGCTACCCCACAGCAGGCAACGAACGTCTGCACTGTACAATGAAGCGTACAGAGGATAACCCAGAGGTGGGGGGTCCCTGCTACACTCTATACCTGGAATATTTAGGGGGTCTGGTGCCAATCCTCAAAGGCAGACGGATAAGTAAATTACGTCCAGAGTTTGTCATTATGGACCCCAAGATGGATGGAAAAACAGGTATAACTGTGTAAAACTGTGTAATGTGTATGTACTAGTAAATGTGCTTTTTGTAAACAATATAGTCATAAATGCACTCACTGACTACAACAACCTGCATTTACTGAACTATTCCTTCTCTCTCCTCAGATGAGATATACGGCAGCAGCCTGATATCTGCAATGATTGACAGCTGCAATTGCTCAGACTCAAGTGACATCGAGCTCAGCGACGACTGGGTGGGCAAAAAGTCTCCAAAGATATCCAGGGGTAGCAAGTCCCCCAAGCTGCCCAGGTAAGCAGGCCGGTGAATCTGTAGCAGTTGTTTCCCTTTTGTTCGTAACATTCGTAATTCAACATTTGCTTTGATCACAACACAACTCACATGCTTTGTGCTTCCATGCATGCCTAAACCGTCTTTCCCTCCCCCATTTTGCTACCTTCTCTGTAGAGACTTAGTTTGTCCCTTTACCAACAGAATCAACATTGATCCCAGGAAATCACCTAAACTGTCCCGTGCCGCCCAGGAGGTCTCCAGGTCGCCTCGGTTACCCATACGAAAACCTTCCATCGGATCGCCCAGTCTGACGAGGAGAGAATTTCCTTTAGATGACATTACTCAGGTGTTTTGTTTCTTCCTTGTGTACAGCTTGTCGTTGCTGTTGTTACATGAAGGTTCATTTGTTTCTTCAGTACCAAAGCATTTTTAGACACTGAATTTAACTATGTTTTTGTGTTATTCAGTGTCTAAAGAAAGCTTTAGTATTAAAAAAAACAAACAAACCTTCATATTGTTACATGTAACCCTGTCGTCTGTTCTATACTGTGAGTATTTTTAATCATTTCAATACATATCTTGCAGCAAAACTACCTTGCTCAGGTCACATCAAATATTTGGGGGACAAAATTCAAGATTGTTGGGCTTGCTGCCTTCTTGCCAACAAACCTTGGTGCAGGTACATAAGTTATCATTCATGGATTAGCCACTCAGATGTTGAAATGATGGCTCTTCTTCTGACTTCCTTTGGACATTCTTTCTCCTCAGTCATCTACAAAACCAGCCTCCTCCACCTTCAGCCCAGACAGATGACAATCTACCTGCCGGAGGTGCGCAAGATCTCCATGGAGTACATCAACCTGCCCGTCTTCAGCCCCAACGTCTTCAGCGAAGATGAAGATGATCTGCCAGTCACTGGCCCAGCTGGTGGCGCCGATGACAACCCGCCTTGCACCGTCAACATCCCCATTGCACCCATCCACAGTCCCGCCCAGGCCATGTCCCCCGCCCAAAGTATCGGTCTGGTCAAGTCCCTACTCGCCAATCAAAATGTTCAGCTGGATGTTCTAACAAACCCCACAGCCACCTCCCCAGGGTCTTCTGCGGCTGCTTCTGCTGGTCCAGATCAAAATCAAGACACGATGCTTACGGCCCAGTACACAGTGCCCACCCGATACTCCAGTCCGGGTCAGGTCATCTTTGGAGGGCTGGACATGGGTCGCCTCACTGTAGGACCTTCACACTCTCATCATCCTTCACAACAACAACAACAGCAGCAGTTACAACAACTACAACACCATCAGCAGCTACAGCACCATCAACAACAGTTACAGCAGCAGCAGCAACAACAGATGCTTCAGCAGCAGCAGCAACAACAACAGCAGCAGATGGTCCAACAGCAGCAGCAACAATTACAACAGAATCAGCACCTACAGCAGCAGCTCCAACACATGCAGCAGCAGCAGCTACAACAACACATACAGCAACAGCAAATACAACATCAGCTGCAACAGCAACAAATGCATCAACAGCAGATGCAGCAGCAGCAGCAGCAGCAACAACAACAGCAGCACCACCATCAACTTCAGCAGCAGCTTCACATTCAAATCCCTGTTTCCTCCATGTCTTCAGGACAGACTTCAGCAGCAGCCATGCTTCCGCCGGGCACACTGCAGATTCAGATCCCTCACCCACCTCCCGATTTGGTCCTTGATAGAGGTGTCGGGGGTGAACACGATACGCTTTTGAAAATAAAGACGACACGTTCAGGTCCGCAGCTGGCCGAGGGGGACACGGTGGTGTTCAGTACACCGCTAGAGCTCAGCAAGATGAATCCACCTCCTCCTTATCCTGGAACCGTTGCTGCAGCTGTGGCGGCGGCTGCAGCAGCTGCTTCCATGTCCGCCTCAAATGCTTCATCGGGAGCAGTCGGGGCATCCACCGGAACCCCCCCTCCTGGAGATCTTTGTGCAAAGAAGGGGGACTTCCCAATTTATCCCCCTGGTCAGCAGCAAGGGCAGTATCCAACGCCGCTGGGCTACGAGAGGATAACGACCTTTGACAGCAGTGGGAACGTGGAGGAGGTTTGTCGTCCGCGAACGCGTCTTGTCTGCAATCAGAATGTTTACAACCTGCAGGGACCCGGCACTTCCTCCACTCTCAGGGTCAGCTCATCGTCATCCGCAGCATCAACAGAAGGCAAAAAGATTCAGCTTCCTTACAGCTCGGCCACCCTCAACAGACTCACCGCACCTCGCTATTCCATACCAAGTGGAGACCCTCCCCCGTATCCGGACCCAGCCAATCAGAATGGTGGGAGGACTCCTGGACAGAAGCTTGACCCTAGTCTCATCCATGCCACTCTCAGGAGGAACAGCCGGGAGGCAAACCTCAAAGTGTCTCAAATGATGGACCCGCCTAGACCGCTGCCCCCGAAAGCTAAAAATAATAGTGCACTAGCAGCCTCCTACCAGCAGAGGGTGCAAACAGCCTTATACACCTGTAGCCAGTGTAGCAGTGGGTCCAGTGTTGGAGTCACAGCCCCAGGGAGCGCCAATGGAATAGCTGGGGGGACTATCATCAGACAAGATTTTCCTCCAGGAAATGGAGCACCACATAGCACAGTTATCGTTCACTCCAACAGTGCCACCCCCCTCGCCTCCCAGTCCTCTTACAGCCTGCTGAGCTCGCTTGAAGCATCTGGAACTGCAGGAGCAGCAGCAGCAGCAGCAGGAGGAGGCGGCAACAGAGAACGTGTTGATTATGTTAATTCAGCGTTTACTGAGGATGAAGCACTAAATCAGTCGTTGAGGCATTTGGCTTTAGGAGCTGACACATCAGGGCTGGTTGTCAAACGCCCACCTCCCTACCAATGGGACCCATCTGCCACAGAGGAGGTGTGGGTGCCTCAGGAACGGACCGCAACGCTTAACCCCACCAGCCACCCAGGACCACACAAACCACCTCCACTTATTCTTAGCCCCAGCCAGCACTTGGATGTCTCCAGGCTGCCTTTTGTTCTGTCTCCAAAGTCCCCAACAACCCCCAGCGCTGCTGCCTCTTTTCAAGCTGCCGCTGCTGCAGCAGGTTACCAAATTTCTCTCCAGTACCCACCAGTCACTGCCTACCCTGGGGCCCAGCTCCAGCCCATCCTGGGGTCGCCGCGCCCCTGCTCCTCCCCAAAGGAAGTGGTTGCACCTGTTTCTCTTTCACAGCAGGATGCGACTGTCGTCATACCCGCTGGTTACCCTGCAAATCTAACCAACCTGGCGTGCTGCCCTCTGCCGCCGATGTACCCCGGAGGAGGCGCTTGTGCTGGGCTTCCCATTCCTCCCATTGCCCTCCACACACCGTGGGGTACATATAACCCATGCCCTCCTATTGCCAGTCCTGCTGTGCCCCTGCCACCCAAAGCTTCTCATATGGCGGTAGACAAAAATGTCCTCTCGCCTCCACCTCCACTTCCTCCTCCACCACCGCCGCCCCCTCCACCACCACATACAGAACTGCAGAATCATGCAGGATTGCAAGAAGCCATGGCAGAAGCTGTGGAAGGTTACCAGGAGGTGCTGTCCTTAGCTGAGAGCCCTGTGCCGTCCCGCTCAGAGAAGTTCAGCAAGAAAAACCGCAAGAGGGCAGATGGTCGGGCCGAGGAGGCGAATGTGCCGCCTCTGGCTGAAGGGAGCAAGTCCAAAAAGGAAGGCAGGGCTCTGGGGGATTTCAACTCCCTCATCTCCAGTCCTCGCCTAGGAGGGAGGGACAAGAAGAAGCTTAAGGGCCCGAAGGAGCAGCTGAAGGCGAAGAAGCTCAGCAAGGCCACGGCCAACAGCGAGTTCCAGGATAGCTCCGAAAGTGAGCCGGAGCTGTTCATCAGCGGAGACGAGCTGCTCAACCAGTGCCAAAGCGGAAAGAAAGGCTGGAAGAGTAAACGGAACCTGAGGGCGGCCAGCGAGCTGGATGAGATGAAGTGTCGAAAGGCCAACGAGAAGGAGGACCGAGGGCTGGGCAGCCAGGGCTTTGTGTACGTCATGGCGAACAAGCAGCCGCTGTGGAATGAGGCCACGCAGGTGTACCAGCTGGACTTCGGTGGGCGCGTCACACAAGAGTCTGCCAAGAACTTTCAGATTGAACTCGAGGGCAGACAGGTAAGAAAGATCACTCCATCTTGTATGACTCCGTATGATGATCCAGGATCCAACGGCTGTCTCTTGTGTCCTTTTTTTAGGTGATGCAGTTTGGCCGGATCGATGGCAATGCCTACATCCTGGACTTTCAGTATCCCTTCTCTGCTGTTCAAGCCTTCGCAGTGGCTCTGGCGAATGTCACGCAACGCCTCAAATGAGAGGTCAGAGTGTTTATTTCAATAGCGACATGGGCTGACTCGGCAGAGAAGACTCGAGCCGGGTATTCACACGGCAAAGAGAGGATACAATCCCGCTGCACTACACGATGCTGCCACTTTAGCCGATGCCATGAGCATCGGCTGTGATCGCCGGCCAGAGGTGCCCCCCTTTGCAACGCAGAGCTGCGCTTTGGTGATCATCATGCAAATAAAACGCTGCTTTAGGTCGTAGACGCTTTTAGACGAGGAAAGAGGAGCTGTCCATGTGCAGTTTGAAAATGACTTAAAAAAAATGGAGCAGCAGTAATACTTGAAAACCACCCTCTGGTGATTTGAGTTGTTTTTTTGTTTTTTTTTTAATGATTATTCCAGAGCACACCGGTACTACTGGGCACTCAAATCCATTGCTGTACAAACACTCACCACTACATGACACAGCTTTTGCTTTTAGTTTTGTTATTCTTGTCGGAAGGTTGAAGGGACTTTTACGTTTTGCTCTCTCGCCATTCCTTTTGCTCACTTTATCACCTTTCAGGAGCATTGAGAGTTTTACACACATGTACTGTGCACTCACATGGATTTTCCTCAGCGTTTGCGTTATGTAATCACCACATACCTGCTTTAATTTGGGAGACTTTTGGCTGAATTATGACATTACTGCGTCGTCCAACCATCACTTGTACGCATTTTGTCTTCGCAATTCGCCATGACAATGCATGTCATTTAGATGGCACACCTGAACAGGTTGAAGACTAGTTTACTCAACCACCCTCCCACATGACTTACAGTATTTACAGATAAGTCAAGTACTGTTTAGGATTAGTGTACTACATAGTACGCAGGACGCATATTATTTCTTCCCACTTTGCCCAGCATTGCCTAGCTTTGTTAATTGCTCTATTTGCAAGGGACCAACAGGATGTTCAACTGTGAGAGGAAGCAATGAACTGTGGAAAGCGCAAGAAGGAGGCATGAATTAGAAAAAAAGAAGGCACAGACAGTTTGCTGACCAGAAGACATGGCTTCAGCCATTATGATCCGCTACTATCTGAAATTCACAAGGAAGATGCAAAAGGTTTCCCCCCTGACTTGCTCCAAGGGGTCTTCCCTTCCTTGCCACAAATTCAAAATTTTCACCTCCCCTCCCAGTGTACACATAATTCACACCAGTTTACAACCAGTTTACCCCAAATTGCGTATCACTGTGACGACAAAATGCTTGCAAGTGTAAATTTAGGTTTGGAGTTTTCAGCCACCGCTTGTCACTTCTGTGAAGTGCACAGTTAGGGGCCTGCGCCACACTGAAACAAGGTGCAGGGAAATATTTTTCTAAGTGTTTCTCTTAACACCATTTCACAATCACCTAGCATAAGAAACATATCATATGATGAGTGAGTTTTAAAGTGACTCGGGTGTGAATCTGACAGACATTTCTGTCGCCACTGTGTTTCAAACGCGACAGTACTGTTTTCAAGAGACAAAAACACGCAGAAATCATCTTTTACTTGATTGCTTTTCCAAGCGGTAATAACTCTAATGAAGGATGAAGCCAGTGAGTTGTGGTTTCTTCAGACCGTGACATCATAGGATCAATTTGTGTGCCAAAACACTCCTAAAAAAAAAAAGAGGCGATAAAGATAAAAAGGAACATTTTGCTCTCTGAATTGGTGGGAATTTTACCGTCTTATTGTGATTTGTTAAGACAAAAAAAATTGCATGGTATAAAATCCATCTTTTTGTGTTTTTTGTGCAATATTTTCCCCAGGAGAAAGTAATCCTTTGTTATTGCCCCCCCCCTTTACATTTCTTTTTATGTTCAGCATCTCAACTTGCTGGTCTGTACATTTTATTTATGAGATTATTTCCGAAAGGGGATATAGTATCTATACATACTGTATATTGTGGAGTTTTCTGAACATTTTGCTGTGTTTTTTTTTTTGGTTTTGTTTCAAGTGTTGCCCAAATTGTGCGGTGGAGTCCAGGGGTGGGGTGGGGTGGAGCTTTTTTTGTGGGTTTGTGTTGTTTGAGGTGGAATAAGACGCGAATGAGGAAGTGTAGACTTAGTAACGTAGCGTGTTTCTGTCAAGATGTGTGTGCATTTTGTGCGCCAGTCCCATCAGTGTTGAGGCTTCTGACACATTCACATCATTGTCACATGTTCACAAAGTGCAAGCCACTGAGTTCCGAGTTCAGAACTGCCTCTATGAACTCATAAAAACCTGATGTAGATACCGCAGGATTTGGCTTTTCTTTAGAAATAACGTGCTTTGTATTTGTAGATGTTAGACTTTAAAGACAAAAAAGGGGTGAGAAGAAAAACACAAGTGACTGAACGTTTTTAGTGAATGGATTAATTAGTAAGGCATGCCATGTAAATTATTTTATAATTGTATATGTCACGCATCTTTTGAAATAAAACATCTTTGTTGCCAAAAAAAAGTGTTCTCAGCATTGAAAATTACGTGACGTCAAGCAGGAATATCATTTATAAATGTGTGAGCGAGGGCTGTGACGTCATCAAAAGCAGATGTTGCTCTGTCCGCGGTGCTGAACTCCTGTCACGTGAGCTTTCTTGGCGATTAGCTTCCGCCTGCACTTGAGCTAATTGTGTTTTTTTTGCCCTCCCTTTCTCTCCTCCGCCATTGAACAAACACACAACAAAATCGCTTTGGCTGCACTCTCAATTCAACATCCCAGCACTGCAGACGAACCATTTTGTTGTCTTTGTGCTCCCCCCCCCTCCTCCCGTGTCTGCTGCTTGTTTCGCTCCCAATCTCCCATCGCCATTTTTATTCCCGTCATTCTCTCGACACCGTGGAATAATGGACACCACAGACTACTTGGAAAATCCTCTTTATAGCGAGCTGAAACAATTCTGCAGGAAAGTACAGGAGGCTTACAATGAACTCAAGGAGGACCTGACGCCATATCGAGATGATCGATTTTACAGGTGCGCCGCCTTCTCACACACAATGGCATGTCGTTATTTATCATTTATGTATTGCTATTTGTCTTCAGGTTGTTTTACTAGCGTACTGTTAAACAAGATTGACAACCTGATTGATAAAAGGAAATAAAACTGTCGATAGACCCAATTATGATTGTCAAGTTATACAATTATAGAATTTTTAATAGAAAATACAGGCCCGGTAGTTCATTTTGTTGGCACCAATTGTGTATCGGACCATAAAATATACATTATTTTTTTTCCGGAATAGAATAAACCGTTTTCAAATCATCAGATACTGCGCCAGAATTAAAAATCCCAATGCTGGTCATGTCGTTGTATTACGCATGCGCGAAATTATCAACATATTCCACCCACTTTGATGACGTTGCACTTCCGTGTTGTAGTCGCGGATGTTGTCTCAGTTGGGTTTTCGCACTGCCGACGCGGCTGTTAACCTGGACAAATGGAGCCGTAAGTGTTGAATTTATGAACACATTAATTGTATAAATAATAAGTGTGACAGATATCATATCGGACACCTCTACTTGCCGTATGCTACATTTAGCTAAAGCTAAGCTATGTTGACATTACCAGTATTGTACCTGGCTTTTACAGGCTACTGTCAGGTTGTTTCTTGTAGTCTATATATATTAATAATTTGTAAAATATATCTCCCCACATAGATTGGCACCCATGCGTCTGTACACTTTGTCTAAACGACATTTCGTGTTGGTCTTCGTGGTGTTCCTCGCTTGTTTCGGCCTCACAGTCTTCATTGGAATTGCAGGTAAGGATATTTCATTGAATACCAAAGTAGCAGCAGTACAGAGGTGACAACATAACTATAAAGTTCAGCAACACATATACACAATAGTTGATTTTCATGTTGGTAATCTAATGTGAATTTCTCTTTGCATGACTTAGGTCCCAAGATTCTGGCTGAGCAGGTGCACAATGGGGATCAGTTCCTTGCCAAGAACGTCTCAGTTAAGGTCAGACCAAAAGGTCTATAAAAATCTACACCATTCAGGTTGTTACATTTTAATATAGAATAGAATAGAACGCCTTTTCTTGTCAGTATACATGTATGTATAAAAAATATATACACAGTACACAATATATACACATTTGAATCATAGAATAAGCGAGTGAGACATGCACTTCCTGTATTGTCTGTTTTTGTTTTTATTTCCATTCAACTCGCAGCTCTGTGTTCACGAGGCTTGCAGGGGGGTGCTGGAGCCTATCCCAGCAAAAGGCGGAGTACACCCTGGACTGGTGGCCAGCCAATCACAGGGCACATATAGACAAACAACCATTCACACTCACGTTCATACCTATGGACAATTTGGAGTCACCAATTAACCTAGCATGTTTTTGGAATGCAAGAGGAAGCTGGACTGGTACCCAAATTGTTTGTGGAATATTTTTTTTAGACTGGGCCTTTCAACTTAAATTCCCCGCCTCTAACCACGTATCACCAGCAGCTGTGGCTCACTTGTGTGATGCAGGCCGAACACATTAATGGTAAGAGTACATAAAAAGAAACCGTAGCAACAACACGGGGAACGATGGGCTTGCTGTTGTTTCTGCGGCAGTGGGCGACTTCCAGCAGCCTTTTGAGATCAACGTGGAGCTGAAGGGGGTGACTCAGGACGCCAGCGTGACGCACATCAACAGCGTACACAGCAAATCCAGAACGCTACACTGTGGTGAGAAATGTGACGAGATCATCGTGCTGCATCTGGGCTTCCTGAACTACAACCAGTACCAGGTCAAGGTCGGCTTCAAGGGCCTTGAAAACATCACTTACAATCTTAAGGTCAACTTTGTGGTAAGTGATGCACACAATCTGTTAGCAGGAGGTTGTACCCTTCCTTGTCATTAACAAGTAGCATGTGTGTCCAGTGGAAAACCTACAATCCTACTTTTTCCCAAGTGGAGATTTGGTTCCGCTTTGTCTTCGTGGTGTTGACATTCATGGTTACTGTAAGTGCGTTGACCATATATTCAAATAGGATTAAAAAATTATGGTTCTGAGGCAATTCCTTCTTCTTCCAGTGTCTCTTTGCTCACTCGTTGAGAAAGTTTTCCATGAGGGATTGGGGCATTGAGCAGAAGTGGATGGCCATCCTACTGCCCCTGCTGCTGCTTTATAACGGTAATCCTCATTCCTTTATTTATATCCCCCTCCATTTCATTTTCAGTAAGGTTATGTTGCTTTTGTCTTTAAAGCGGACCTATTACGCTCATTTTTTGACCCTTTGTATTGAGTTGTGGGCTCCTATAGAGCAGCTACACACAATAACCTGCACAGAAAATGTTCTAGATCTTCCAGAATAGGCACCTATTGCAGCTGTATTTCCTTGGATTTGTGCTTCCTGCCAAAATTGTCTTTTAATTTATAGCTTCTGGACATGCCCACTCCACTGTGATTGGTCAGAGTCACGTCATTGGTCAAGAGTGGTGTAGTAACACACTCACCTGTCCACAGGTGTAATAACACACTTTTGTCACTCTAGACTTATTCAGGAGTGCTTTGCCGGTCACTTTTTTTTTTGACTAAAAAAAAAAAAAACGATATGTGACTTCTTCTTGAGGTGCGATATTAGATAAGAAGTATTAAAGAGCTTGGATAATTGGTCACAACTACGTGATACATGGCTATCATAATGACGGGCCCAAGTCCACTTTAGCTTGTTCCTCCATGAGGTCATTATGTCAGAAATGAACAGTGAAGTGTTTTTTTGTTGTGCAGATCCCTTTTTCCCATTATCCTTCCTGGTGAACAGCTGGTTTCCTGGGATGCTGGATGACTTCTTTCAGGCTCTCTTCCTGTGCGCCCTGCTGCTCTTTTGGCTCTGTGTCTACCACGGCATCCGGGTTCAGGTGTGAAACGTTTTTTCAATTAAGTGAAGCAGTTGTTTGGAAGATTTCACAAATGCTTCCCTACGTGTATCAATGGTGTGGCTATGTGTCTTCTACTCGTGTGTGTGCATGTTTTGGAACTCATCAATGGCTTCATTACAGTATGTGTGTTTTTGATTCAATAGGGCGAGAGGAGATGCCTCACGTTCTACCTGCTGAAGGTGATCATCGTGGGCCTTTTGTGGCTCTCGGCCGTCATATTGGGAATATGGCAGACGTGAGTTTGTCCTTTTTGAGCGCTCGCCGGTGACTCATACTTAGCAGTGACAACACCGGCTCCTCCCCTTTTAGGGTCAATGAACTCCAGGACCCCACCTACCAGTATAAAGTGGACATACACAACTTTCAGGTGAGCGTCTGTGTGAGAAAAGAGGTTTTCATGATGAAGTGAAATAAATGAAAGTTGGGTTTCATCAACTCTGCAGGGCATGAAGGTGTTCTTCCTGATTGTGGTCATCCTGTACGTCCTCTACTTGGTCTTCCTTATTGTCAGAGCTTGTTCGGAACTCAAGAACATGCCCTACTCAGGTACCATGCATGGCCACACCTCTTTTTAACGCCAATGCAAATACAATAAGTACTGTATTTTCCGGACTATAAGTCTCACTTTTTTTCACAGGTTGGCTGTTTATACGATTTATACTCCAGAGCGACTTATAAATTAAAAAACTGTTTATGTTCCATAAACACTGGAGACCTTTTCGGTTTATGTTTATTTTTCATGTAGCTGAATAACCATTGTGTTAGCATATCTTACACCTATTCAGCCTGTTCTCTATTCTTTTATTATTGTTAGAACTTGTCTTCAATGATGACGTAATGTCTGTTTTGGTCAAGTAGTTTGTAAAATAAATTACCTGCAAAAAATGCGACTTATACTCCAGTGCGACTTATGTATGTTTTTTTCTACCTAATTATGCATTTTTGGCCTTGTGCGACTTATACTCCGGAGCAACTTATAGTCCAGAAAATACGGTATAATATAATTGCGCTTTTTCCGAAATGAATATTTGCCATTTCATGTTTGAATTGTACATTTTTTTCTGGCCTAAATTTAACAAAAAGTGAGATGTGAGACTATTTTTTTTTTGGCCATGGTGGGTTATTCTTGACCGTGTGATATGTTATGCTGTTATGCTGTCTAACTTCTGTGTAGATCTCCGGCTCAAGTTCTTGACAGCTCTGACATCCGTGGTGCTCGCCATAAGGTGTGTTTAGAAAGGCTGCAACCTTAAAAGTGCTCACCGGAGCAGGTTGGAGTGCCCTCATTTTTCCTCTTTCTATCCCAGTTTGGTCATCCTCTACTTGAGGTTTGGTGCCAAGGCGCTCCAGGACAACTTTGTGGCCGAGTTGTCCACCAACTATCAAAACTATATCCTTTAAAAGTCACATTTTATGCTATTTTTTCATATATATTTCCACATATGTTCAAACTGACAGCGCCCAGAGCTCCAGCCTTTTTAAAGATGTGTAGTGAAGCCTGCTCTAATGGGGCTTAGCAAAAAAAAACAAGCGTTGGGGATGATTTTTCTCCATCAGAACATTATTGATAAGTCACATTGGCATAATAAACATCCTCCAGATGTACTTTGACTGTGTATTGTATATCTATAGTAGCAAGGCATCCTTAACTCCAGACTTACCAGCTGAGTTTTTGTCCTTTTACGGCCTCCTCAACTTTTACTTGTACACATTAGCGTTTGTCTACTCTCCCTCCAACAACGCCCTTTACGGTAAGTTGTATCCCACCATTTCATGTCCGCTGTATTCGTACACGCATTTGTGTTTTTTTAGACTCCCAGTTGAAGGATAATCCCGCTTTCTCCATGCTGAACGACTCAGACGATGATGTAATATACGGGTATGTGTTCAGTCAACTTCCTGCTTTCGGTGGGTAGCATCCAATGTATACACTTATTTTTGTTTTTTTTGGAAGGAGCGATTATGAGGAAATGGCTTTACAAAACGGACGTGCAATTAAAGCGACCACCAGCTTCCATGACGACAGCGACAGTGACTGATTGGACTTGGCTGGAAAACACACTGAAGGATTTATCACGTGTAAATAAGAAGTATTTTCCAAATGATACACTACAAGTGTATGTGAATATATTTTTTAAAAAAAGGGAACTTTTCTCCAGAATGTACTGTCATTTCACTGCAAATGGTGACATGTCGCCTCTCAAACCGGAACTTTTATTTTCATTCACAACCAGCGTGTCTTCATTAGTATTGGGTAATACGGCCACACTCATTTTTCATTTATATTTTACTTCATTCACATAAAATTGCAACTTTTTTCTGGTAATACAGCTGTATTCTCATAAAACAGATCACACTTTCATTATCTTATCACAATTTTACCTGTGTAAAATTGTTTGAATGTTATCAATACTGATGAAAACAATCACAAAACAGTTTTGCACTGTTGGGTTCTAAGTAGAGCTTCAAAATGCTAAATGGCGCTAAAGTGGCCCCAGTTCTCCTCTGAAACACAACCTGGGAATTGCTTTTTGCTTCTTTTACTTGTACAGACAATCCGTAATTGTTATGCTTCCTGTGTATACTACTGATATCTCTGTACTGTTGGTCATTCCAAGCTGCTGTCTGACACTCATGGCAAGTTTGATGCTTGGGATTAAAAAGCAGCGGCCACATCTGAACTCTTAAGTGCCAAAGCTGCGTTTTATAAGCCACATTTGTGCTTAATGTTTTTTTTTTTAAAGATAACATTGTTGTGGCAGTATCATATCTTTTTGTGGAGGCTTTATTATTTATTTGTTAGAAGACATTTCATATTGTACTGGATTTGTATTTACTACTGAAGTATCATGTTGAAAATTTGTGACATAATTATGGTTAAACCACTGGCCTTTATATTATATGGAATATGTATGTTCCTCGCACCAACATGCCAAACATTTACCATCCTTTGTTTTGTCATATGTTTACAAAGTGACAAAACAAATGTTAACGTGGTGCCTTTTCTGAACATACATCAAACTTCCTTTTTAAGAATCACTTTATTGAACGTGTACAGGTCTTTTGGTGGTTTCAGGAGCTTGTGGGGCCTGGTGTGTTTCAAATAAATTGGATAAAACATACACATGAACTGAGATAATTGTATTTGATATATTTTAATTATACATGACACAAAAATGGTAATATAGCCAATATGGCTAAACATTTTTTTAGATGGCCAAGCCAAAAACACTGACAATGCAGCACATGGACTTGTTCTCCCATTTAACCGCACAGCTTCCTGCCAAAAATAAAAAAAGACACCATAAGCTGAGCATTAGATAACTAAAATACCCCATTACATCACTACATAACAATGTACCATCAGTTGAGTTGTCCCAGAAGCAGGAGCTGGCTGTCTGCAGGCCTGCCCCGTTGTTTTGCATGATGACACAGGTGACTTCAAAGAAAATAACACAAGGAGTCTTTAAAACAATCATTCAAAGCACCTAAACCGTGAGGGGATTGATGTTGAAACGCAAACCAATGTATTTGAAGGGCTTTCCAAGCTTGCAGAGCTGACTGAGGCACTGCTCCACTACACCGGTGCTCCACTGGTTCACTCTGAAGTGTTGATATGTGTGTCCTCCAATCACTGTTTCTATGGACTACAGCACAACACATTTGAAATGTTATACACTTTAAAATATGAATTGGACAATTTCTACACCTTAAAAAAAATAATTCGCCAATTGTGTTCACGTAGTAACCGTCTGTGGTTACCGTATCCTAGCAACCAAGACCTAGCTAAACACGAGACAGCTAGCGGTTAGCTAGTAGCATAGCAACAAAACCCAATGAAATTGATACTTTACTGTATGTTTTGAAAATTAAAACAAATACACTTACGTCCTTTATTAGCTTGGTCACGTCTTCCACGACAAACGTAGTCTGTTGGTGAGACAGAATAGAGAGTAACCATCGTTTATTTGATGGCGTTTAGCGGTGAAAAACACTTTTTCGCTTCCGGTTTTGAGACAATGGAGGTTCCAAACGGACAGTAGCACACGTGTAATTACAAACAAGTTTATATTACATGAATGGATGTCACTCACTTCATCTTCTGCGATTTCGTCCATGGTGTGCAAAGGTCAACTCAGAGCAAAACTTTCGGTGTCAACTCTACACAATAAAAGTTGGAATATCACAATAAAAGCATTCACATCGAGATCATGTTAAATAAAGCTTACATTATATCATTTGATGTTGACAATATGTCAAATGTCGATACCTCGCCCCATTTAATGTATGTCATCAATAGAATATAACCACAGTGCACCGTCAAACTAAGTGACTAATATCGACGTCTTAAAGATTTATATCAGCCGATTTCGGCCACGTAAACGCTGACTTTTTCACGTTAACTTTCGTTTTTAATTGAACTAACTCAAGCACTGGTCGACAAGTGCTGCCATTTTCGTTACTGTGCAGTTTTCTTGTTAAAATGACAAACATCTGTCTTGATTTAAATACACCATTCATGCGCACGTTTAGAACCCTATACCCAATATATTTCTTTAAAAGGACTGTTTCTTCATGTTTTGTGCTCTACATCGTAATTCTATACATTTACATTATATATCCAGTTGTTCTCTCATGTTCTTCTATGTACCAAAAACATGTATGTTAACTTAATGGGAGACTCAAAATTGTCCATAAGTGTGAATGAATATAAGGTTGTTTGTCCATATGTGCGACCAGTCCAGGGTGTACCCCGCCTCCCGCGCAAAGACAGCTGGGATAGGCTCCAGCATGCCCACGGCCCTAAAGAGGACAAGTGCGATAGAAGAAGGACAATGTTCATTTCACCATTTTAATGACGCAAAGAGAAAGAGGTATGCATCTACCTATCAAGATCAACTAAGCAGAAAATACACAGGAGCTCAAAACAAAGCGGAAGTCTCATTTTTGTGTGATGGGAAACGAGTTGTGGTCCATTAGCTCTCCCACTCTCTCCTGCAGGGTTTGGACCACCTCTGCGAGGATGAACACATGTGTGTCATCCAAGTCCTTCAGGATAAACTTCTTCCCCAAGGCCATGGTTTCATCCAGGTACAAGAGGAACTGTTTCATGGCTGGGTCGCTGGGTAAAGAAGGTAAAATACATGTTAGATTTGACAAAATATGATCACAAAGACAACATTTTGACAGCTGTTTAGTTTTTACCATTCAACAAGGACACCTTTGTGCACGTTGACCATGTCGATCGGCTGACTTGGAGGATCGTTTAAGTGACCTGTTGGACAAAATTATAATGTTCGATTTGAAACATTTCCACAAACTGGAAGTGCATGTTAGCATGTCAATGTAGCTCCATAACGATACATAGCCAGTGTTGGCCACTACTCCGGGTTTAAACCATTTACCTCGATAATTTAATGTTCAGCACAAGTACAGCAACTAACTGTAGCAACAAATTTTTTTAGCTGATTTAAACATACGTATTTTACCAACCTGGAATATATTATCATCGAATGTTGGCTAATGCTAGCTTGTGTACTGCATTGTGATGTTGACGTACGGCGTCTGCGGAGGGACAATTGGCTTCGTGCGCTACTGCGCATGCGCTTCTTTGTGTCGGTTTTCACTGACGCATTCGTCATTTGGCAAGAGAAGTTCGAGGTGAGTTTTTGAAGTAATTGTTTGGAAAAATTAAACCAAAAAACTTGGAATTTACTTTTAACACATAAATAAATATAAATGCAAGTCTCTTTTAACTTGTCAAGAAATACAGCAGAGCTAATATAACGCTAGCTTTCAGTAGACAATGTAATGATAATTGTAGAAAAAAAACATACAGAAACAACAAGGACTCAAATGAGGTCTCCAACCTAACACTTTTTATTGTCATCTTGTGAAATGTTGGACCACAAAAAGACTAAAGATTGAATTCCATTCACTAGTCAGACATGAAACTATGTTAGGAAACAATAAAAAGCATAAATACACAAATAAAATCCAAACCTGTAACTTTGATTTGAAATACTGAGAGGTACGTCAGTGTTTAAAAAATACTTTTGTATTAAATAAGCTTGTGGGTCGAATTTAGATGGGAAAAATTAAATCTGAATGTGTAATCATGACCAACTTGTTAATGTGATAAATTAGTGAGAGATAAGCTTTCAGTTTTCTACTATCGCAACTAGCAACTCTTCGCTGGTTAGCCATGTTAATTGTCATTATTTCTGGTTCAAGTATGTTGTATGTTAACAATGGTGGTCAATGGCCAATGGAGTTCTTCAGTGTTTCCTGGATGAACTGAAGGCTGCGCTTGTACAGGAATGACTCCTTCTTCTCTGGCTTGCAGATGCTCAGATGATCCACGTCCACTTCGATCAGGTCCCCGATGCCGATGTCTGCGAACCAGAACCCGAGCAAGGTGAGGAGGAGTCTGTTTCGTTGACTAAAATGCCTGTCGGTCTTACTTACTTGCCGACTGTGCTGGCACCACCAGTATCTTGATCATTGGGCCGATGTTTGTTGGCAGCGTCTCTGCAAAGCTAAGCACCTTGATTTCTCCCTCTTTGGCCACGTTCAAGAAGTTCTCGTTAAGGTCACGCAGTGCTGGTGAGTCTTAATTAAAGCACATCAATTTATCACTTGCATCACAAGAACATTTACACCAACTTTAGTCCTGAATCGCGAACCTTTGCAAAGCTCTCTGACTTCGATGGAGGGGAAGAGGAGATATCGGACATTGACAGAGTATTCCGCCATAAAGGTTCCGTGATGAGGGACGCTGTAGAACAAAATGCCTTTGGTGTTTTTTAGCAGCTCCTGCATATCTGGGTCCTCAGAGGCATCAATTAGCATTTTTTTCACCAGCAAGCCTGGCAGGAAAATGAAGAAAAATGTCAAAAATGGTTATAGTTATAACACAAGCCTCGCAAAGATGTGGCGTACCTCCCATACTGTGAGCTACCCAGACCACCGGCCTGTCGCCAACCCCTGCCATCTTTAGCTTGTTGAGCAGCTCTCGACTCCTGCTGGCCAAGGACTTTCTGCAGAGAGAAAAGTATGAAAATAATCAACTACTATATTTACTCACATTTTTTATTGTTTTTCCTGAACATTATGATGCAGTTTTAACTCTACAGACGTCATATGATGCACTCATAGTAAAATATTCCTGACCTTTGATTCTCGGCGGGACACTTAGCCATCCAGTCACTGAGGTGGCTATCGTATTCCACAGATAACACCCTCAAATTAGGACAATCTGCAGCTAACCATGACTGTCAATTAAAGGACAATGAGCAGATAACCATAATCAACAAGACACACTGGAGATGCATGGTCACTTACCTTTGGCCAGCACTCAGTGTAATCATCCCCGTAGTCTATATTGTTCCCTTCGTCTAACGCACTTCTGTCCCTCTGGCGCCATGTCTTAAAGGCGGCCCCCAGGATACCGTGGATGAACAGCACGTCTGCTTTAATTGGCTGGCTGCAATTTAACACAAAGAGTTGGTTTGAAAATAAAAAAACAACAAAACAGTAAGAGTGACACATTTTAACGCAGACCAAAGTGTTTTCTCCTACTTGCCACGTGTTTGCGGGTGGAGGACGTAGACCCCGTCTTGGTACTTCTCTTTCACCGTCTCCCTGTCCAGGTTGGCGAGCGCGCGAGCTGCATGGGACGCCTGCATGACGTGAGGAGACTGCATCACCTCGGCCAGGACTGATACCCACCCTTGAGGTTGGTCAAGACAAAACAGCATTATAGAACAGTGCGTTCAAAAATAGGCTATACACATAATCCTGTCTTTTAATAAAAGACAGTAAACATGGGCATATTTCAGACATAGTTGCAAATGGTGATTAATTTATTTCAAAACTGGGATTAATCCAATTAAAAAAAAAATCATTTGACAGAAAAGCTTAAAAACATAAGTGCTAACATAAGGTACAATATGACTTACCAGACTGAACGATGGCCTTGTGAGCGCTGTCATTGAGCGCCAGGTTCCCGATGATTCGCACAATGTTCCTCTGAATCTTCTGTGAGTCACTCCTTAGCTGGTAAACTCTCTGAAGGAGCATGAGACCCCCGTTGGACACTATGTGGTCACAGTGGCTTTGAACCTGCAGGGCATAAAAGCAATGTTAATACCTAGTATGGTTACCTTAAGTAAGTTGGGTCATTCCATTCATCTGACCTTGGAGTGCTGGACTAGGGCCTGTAGGCAGAAGGACTCCACCTTCTCAGATGGGACAGAAGTCAGACTCTGGGCGTAGGGCAACCCGTTGCCACCAAAACACCACAGGCCACCCTGGAACAAAGCATTTGAAGAGTCGAGGATAAACAGGATTTTGCTTCTGTTTCATTTTGTCCTTACCCGCTGAGCTGCCAACGACTGAGTGCTTTCTCTGAGGGCCAGCGACGTAAAATACTGAACACACTGGTCCACCTCGGACTGCGGCAGAGAGGCGAGCAGTTGCCTCAGACCGTCCTCTGCTGAGAAGCCCTGTCAAGTTGACGACAAATCAATGGCAAATCTTAATCGAGACTCCCGCTAATACTATTCCACGCTTATGCTTACATCATCGAGGTCAGGAAGTGCAGGGGGAGGCAGGAAGAATCGCAGGTCCACCCGTGGAGTCCGAGCGAGGCCCACTGCGGTTCTCTGGTCTATAACCTGGGCCGCGGTCTGATACTGGTAGTCTGCATGGTTGACATGACATTACACTCACGTCTATGTCCTTTAGGTATGTAATGCCTGTTGTTATTATATAATTATTATTACCTTGCCAGTGGTGATTCTGTGCAAGTTCCTGCACAGCTTGTAATCTGACAGCTCGACTGTCGGATTGTGTCCTTTTTAGCAAGACCCATAGGGCCACTTCATGTGGGTCCGCGTCCACATGACTGAGCCGTTCTATAAAAAAATACAAATGTAGAAACATTACGGGTGTCACAAGACACTCGGTTCACAAGATGAGATGAGATAGGTGAAGATTACATTTTAAGAAATATTTAAAGACAATATATTGCCATCTACCAATTTAATTTCTACAACATTCCACTATTCTTCACTCTGTGTGTATGCTAGAAGCCCCGCCTCCACCCACCAAGACAGACTGTATGACTGACAAAGGGCTCACCCCTTTCATGCGGCTGTTCTATGGAACAAACAATGTGCTGAAACCAGTGCAGTGAAGTCTTTGGAGGCAGCAGATAAGGAAAACAGACACGCATACAAATGGCAATATATTGAGGCCGGCAAAATGAGCAAGCTCATTTTCATTTATTGTGTGATTTATTCATTCATTTATTATCGTCACAGCCCTAGTGGCCACTAAATGACAAAACTAGTCACATTTCAATCTTATGAGATGTTGTGACACCCCAAACAAACACAATACATGTTTAAAACTATATATTTTTTTAAATGAAGTGCATCTGCTGCTCTACCTATTGACACTACAGAATCTACACAACCACACACACGTTTACAAACCTTGTGGAAGCAAACTTTGCCTCATCGACTTGGCAGCTAGTTTCAGATAAAAAAATTCATGTGTTTAGCTTATCTTTGTACTTTAAAGATGCATTGTGGTTGAGTGTTGATATATTTTGTAAAATGTAGGATTAGTAATGGTACATTTTATGATAAGGCTCTTGATTAGATTGATACAGTACTGTAGATCCCCAGCTGTTGTACAGTAGAATTAGCAGCTAATGACAAAAAAAAAAACGCAAGTAATTTCATTTTTGGTTTCCCCCTCACGTAACTACATCTCAAATTGTGACTATGGGGATCCACTGTACCAAATGTTGTGGCTGATGAGTGTGTATGTATGACAGACCAGGATGTGGAAAACAGGTGCTTCCTTTAGCCTTGGCACAAGAGTGTGCACATTTTTTAAAGTTAATAATAGTAATAATAATGTATTCAGTATCGGAGAGAAGCTCTAGCTTCATTCATGCTGTTTCTTACCATCTAACGACTGCAGCAGAAGGCGTGAGGATATTTCTAGAAACCGTCTGGCCGCTTTATGAAGTTCCCTCCTTGTCTTGTGGGTGAGCCCTGGAAAATACACATCAAAAAAACAACATAACTTGAAATGACGTATTGATAATGATGTCAGTTGGTGTGTATTGTCGGGCCTAGTAGCGGTAATGACAGTGAAAGGGGAAGGAAGAAAGACAGGAAGTGATGGCAGTAAATGTCACTGAGCACCTGGACAAAGCAGGAATCAACTTTGTGCACACCCAAGAAGAGAAAATCACGCCTGCCAGCAGTTATTATTTAAAGGACCCGATTTAAGAGCAACATGGAACCAACTTAAAGTTGAAATTATCCTATTTGTTTTGTGGAGCTGCTAATATTTACATATGGACTGGATCTTTCACTGTGATGTCATGATCAAAAGTTTTTGATCCCGTACCTGCAGCGAGGTTGTCCCTTTCATCAGAGGGACTGGTTCGTAGATAAATGTACGACTTGTACTTTTCCTGAAGAATCGCACTCGTGTCAATGGTCACAGCTTTGTCCAAGGCCGCCACCTCGTATGTGATAAAAAGGCAGCCTCTGCGGGAGCATTGTGACGACGCACCGTTATTGAGGCAATTCCCAAGTCAAGGTTTCACTGGTGACTTACCCCAACACAACGGCACCCGTTACCTTGGCAACCTTCCCTAGATGTCAGCAGAAATACAATCTCACACGGTTGCCTGAAGCTAAAATAACATGCAATTTCAATAAAATGGGGATGTACAACTCACTTAAATCCTTCCACCGTAGCACCTTGTTGAGGCCGGGCACCACAACTGTACTTAGTCTCCTACAGCGGATCAAACGCAGGGCAGATGCCGACATCTTCTCCTGTCTTTCCTGCTAGGATGTCCCGGAGGTCGGGTGACAAAAAGAAATACACAAACCTGACAGGCAGGCGAGACTACAAATTTGCGTATAGTAAATAGTGGACCAGTATCGTCAATTCCTACACTTTTTATGTGGATATTTTCATCATCTTTCATATCTCAATATCGTTCCGATATCGACACAATCGATTTTTGGATCGATCTTCCCCACATCTACAGTACTCCAGACCTGTGGTTATTCAAACGATTATTCTAAATCGAACGTGTTGTGCTGGATCTCACTAGTGTTTATGCTAAAGCTCCTAGCTACAATAACTGCGATGTTTGCAAGCGTGAATCCTCAGTATTCTAAGATGAAAAATAACAAAGACTGAAATGAAAGACGAAGTGAAAGTGACAGTCCCCACAGGAACACACAGCACATTAGGAGGTTAGAGTGTGTGAAACACCCAACTAAAACACCAAATGTAGCTACAGCTAGTGGCTAATCAATCACCGGAGTAGCCCTTCAAATGAGATGATAGGTCACCAAGAAAACGAGCCTGCATTCCCATCGTTGAGCTTTAAAAACCAACGGAGCTAATCCAGTTGGCTGACAGCTACCTTTAAAAGGCGACTACGTGTCTGACAGTCCCCTCAATGCTGAATTTGTTTACTTAATCTACTTGCTTACTTACACGTTTGATGTCAAACTGGCGAATTACACGATTTCTGCCTTGACTTGTAAAAAGTCGAAAGTTTCGCCCACTAATGCGGAGCTGTGTTTTTACAGAACGTGTCGCACAATTTCTACGTCATCGTTGTAAACACGCCTCTCACGTGAACGTGCATCTACCATGAAAATATTGAAATTTATATTTATATTTACACTTGACATAAATATTTACTATCAAACAACATACATTTGAGCATTTTTGTATTTATATACAAATGTTTTTTACATAGCAGAATACAACAACATATCCAATTAGTAAGTTAGTAAAAATACATTTTGCCTACATTATGAGTATAATGAAGCTCAGAATATAATCAGAATTACTTCAAGGACAAATGTCATTCTGCTTTGCAAAGTTGGTCAATTTAAAATTAAACGAGGATACAAAATATGAATAAAAATACATATTGTCAAACTTCCGATGCCTACATTTATTACAAAGCTACAGTCACATCATAACTGAACCTCTGGGCTACAGCACAAATTCAAAAAGTCTTTCCAAACATTTTTAAATTATTAAAAGCGACTGGATTGTTTATTGTTTAAAGCCCAGGTAACAATTTGGACAGTAAATATGTATTTTTTTGTGCTACAGTATGAACAGCAGCTTTAGTCTTTGGACTCCATTCCTTTGGCATCCTAGGTATGAGTCTCCTGATATGCCCTAATGATACTCTCATAAGCAGGAGGCGGGGTCTGTGTTGCTTGGAAACCACTGACGCCGCTGTCCCCCCAAAAGGAGTGGGGTCTGGGTGGGGTGGCAGCTGTGTGAGCGGAGTCAGCGGCGGTTGTCATGATGGGCGTTCGAGGCAATGACGTCTGACTCCCCTCCTCGGCCTCCCTGGCAATTTGGCTGCAGTGAAGGAGTGGATGGAAAGTGGAGGCCCTGAAGCTTGACTTATACCCCAGCGGGTCGAGGGCATCCGGGGTGGAGGTCTGGCGGTGGAAGGTGAAAGCGGCGCTGACCAGGCTGTTGTTGCTTCGCCGGTCGTGGCTGCTGCTGCTGCGGTTGAAGCCCGGGCGGTTTCTAGGGGCGGCACGCGACTGGCGAGGGGGGCTGCGCGTGATGCTGGCCGAGCCTGCTTTGCGTCGGGAAAACCATGTGAGGATCACGTAGACCAGGGCTCCCAAGACCAGGCCCACCGCCACGGAAACACAGAAAGCTATGATCAGGGGCACTATGAAGGGAGACATTTAAATCAGGTGCGTTTGTAGTGTGGGACTATGAGTCTGCTCTATTGTTGATCTTATTTATATATTTAATATGAACTCCAATCCAAGTCAAAATGATCCAAAACATTGGATCATTGCTAACAGCATCTTCCTGTCATTTTGACAAATAGGCCTCAGTGTGGGCACCGTATAGGAGGAAAAAGTTTCCAACGGACCCTCCAAAACTAGATACATGGTGACAAGAGCTTTCTGGGTGGGTGCAAATGTGATTTTTTTTTTCATGAGGCGCAGAATGTTTGGCAGAACCCCTGGGTCCGCCTCGGCAACAAAGTGGTTGCATTTAAATGCTGCAGTGAAGATAAGGCAAACTTGTTTTTGTTGCTTTTGGGTATTAACGGTGGACAAAATCTTGTTGGACAAAAACTAATTTCCCTTTCAATGCATTGCAGAGTTAAAGTGAAACTTTTTCAGCTTTTTCTCATATTTCTTGTCATTTAATCCCTGAAAGAGCTGCTAAAAGATAGAAGAAAAGTTGAGAAAACTCACCAGCATCAAATGACTGAAGTATTTCCATGAAGAAATGAGTGTTGTTTACAGCCATGACTTAGCCTTCAGTGTCATCTGAGTGCTTCTTTTTCTATTTGTTATATATCTTAATGGATTTTCCTGTCTTTCTACAGACCTTCTTTCCTGCTCTTTCGCTTTCTTCTCTCCTCCCCTCACTCCCTGTGTGTCAGTCAGCCTCCCTCCGAGAGACCCGGCCCAGAGGCGCTGGTGGACTGGCGGCTAAACTCTGGTGGCTTGTCTTGTTTATGGAAGCGGAAAAACTCAGCTGTCACGTTTCCTGCTTTTCTGCTTGAAATGAGCTCCAGGAGAGGCTTATCTAAGCAGGACAGAGATCCTGGCGTTGGGGAGTGGGAGGGTTGACTTTACTGCCTTCCTCTACTATCATTTCCTTTGGCTTGATAAATGTGAACAGTGTAGAACTAAACCAGTCAACACTGCATATAGAAAATACTCACATGAGCACTATAGTTAGTAATGGTGTGCCTGAGTTTTTGTAGACATCAGCACTTTTTTAACCTTCTCCAGCCAAAAGTCTCACATTTTCCACAACGTCTGCCAGGTCAGTGGTCGTCTGGCCCCTTCTGGGTATCAGCCAGCCAGTGGAAACATTCATTTTGATAAGACTGACATGGAACCCTGGAACACGGCGGTCATGAAATGCATTTTAAATCAAGTCATCGATGATACCTGCGTAGTCAGCACTGTGTGTAATCCTCTCCATCTGAAATTCGTCACAGCAGACAAGCTTGTAACCTTGTTGGTATGAAAATACGCTGCAAGTCCCATTTTTCTATTTAAATATGACAAGAAAGCAGCCTCAAGCATTTGTTTTTCTACTCATTTGTAGTTCATGGATGTAAAATCATCTGTTTTCATCCTTACCAGTAGATGGGGTAATAGTCCACTGTAGTATGTGTAGTTTACCTTGCTGTGGTTCTTTTTTTGGTCAAGTACTCCATAACCAGAGAAAAAATATTTTCGGTTGTAGCATCAATAGGAAATAAATACACATAGCTTAATTACTAATAAAGGTAAGCAGAGAGAGCTCTCTTTGGCACCGAGTCAATTTCATCACACAACTTTCTAATAAGCTCTTCACAGAACGCTGACTATGCAGCATGGAGATTAAGACAGCAGCGGCACGTTTTGCACTCAGGTCTGTTTCACGTTGATGTGCCACAATCTTTCATTGGTTGACCCCTTGTGCTTTACCTCGACTGCAGCGAAGCGTCCCTTCGCTCCTTGGCTGCATCTGTTTGGTCCTGAGGGGCTGTCGATGGTAGAGGTCACCCTGAGCCCATGCTGCATAGGAACGGATGGCCTGGCTTCACTGCAGAGGTAGCACCCCACCCCGACACATCACACAATTAAGCACTAGCATCCATTTTACACTGTTGACAGCTAAGAGGATGCATTTTTTGACTTTTAAAATATGTTGATTGCCCAAAATGTGAAATTTGATCTGTGGTTAATATGCTACTTCTAAGCAGGGTTTTAGTTGTTGTTTGTGATCTGTTCATTTAATTTCTGCTATGTTACACTCTCCTGCCTGCTGTGTGTGTACCCTCGTCACCCCGCCTCCACCCACTGAGACAAAAACTGACAAAAGGTTTCATTCCGTTCATGCAGTTGTTCTATGGAACAAACAAGGTGCTGGAAGCAATGAACTCTCTTCGAGACACATATACACACAGCAATTTATTGAGACCGGCAAAATGATTCATTCATTCATTTTCTGCCGCTTATCCTTACGAGGCGTGCTGGAGCCTATCCCAGCTGTCTTGGTACACCCTGGACTGGTCGCCAGCCAGTCCACAGGGCACATATAGACAAACAACCATTCAAACTACCCGGAGAAAACCCACGCATGCACAGGGAGAACATGCAAACTCCACACAGAGATGGCCGAGGGTGGAATTGAACTCGGGTCTCCTAGCTGTGTGAGCGCTAACCACTCATCCACCGGCAAAATGATATTTTCATTTATTGGGTGATTCATTTATTTGTCATATTTTAATCTTGCAAGATCTTGTGACACCCCTAGTGGATACATTTTATATCTATGCTGAGTCTTTGAACTCTGAAAAGTCTACAAATAAGGCGTACTAGCCCTTTAATTAAAGGGAACAGAAGTCCTGTTTGAGTTGAAAGAGACACCACTCAAAGTAATGCTTATGACACCCAAAGCACTTTACGGTGAAGCTGACTGGAACCAAATCATTTCTCCCAGTTACTGAGGCAGGTAATAGTTTTCAAATCTAGTAATAACCATTAAAAACATTGCAAAAAACTACAATTGTAAGCACCATCATACAATGTATGCTATATTATTTCATTGACTGCATCATTGAGTCATTTTTTACAGTGGGAAAGCAAAGGCAGGCGATGTTACCTGGCAGCTCATTGGGTCCTGATGGAAGAGAAGAACCAACATCCTCTCTGGTTGGACAGCAGGTGGCAGCGCATGCAGACCAGGAAGCGGTCCTGCCTGCAGACGTGAGTGCACAATCCACACTTACATCATCATCAGAGGAGGAGGAGAAGGAGGAGGAGCTGCTCCGAGTAAGAGACGGCTTCTGCAACAGGGATGAACTATGAAAATGTTTTTATTGTCCTATTAGAGTGATGCTGGGTTGAGATAACGCGGTCGAGCGGAGGACGAGCAGCATGGCATCGCCGCATCACTACAGACACTCTGCTCGTGACATTGCCAATGTGATGCAGAGGCTGCAAGGTAGGCATTAATTGCTTACTCATCTGTACTTGCAGCGCGTTTAGAGGTGACTCGCTGGACTGGCATGACACAGCAGAACCCCCAAAATACCAAATATGCAGCCTTCCTCTCTAAAGAGTGTCACTTTGTTCCATAAATGTCTTTTATTTTAGTCATGCAGTGTTCCAGCATGTACTAGTCAAGGACTGTGAACATTTTTAGGTAATATTTGGCTATGCTTTGACCCTCAGGGAATATCTTTTCTTCAGTTTTTCATTTTTATAATTAAAAATATAAGACTGATTCAGAACATGTGATGAATTGCACAGTGCGGACAAACTTGGTCGCCATATATCGGTATATATGTTCTCATGTACATTTAGTAGGAAATGAAAGTGAAACACTACACCATAATGGATAGCGCTGTAAAAGTACCATTTTAACATAAATACATAGTGAAAATTGAAAAAAAAATACGAAATGTAAAATAATAATTATGAAAAGTGACCTATAAGCTGTGCAAAGTAGTTTAAAAATATATACATATATACTGCATATGCAGTATATATAAATAAATTTGCACTTTTGGGGAATTTTGCCCAGCATTCACAATCCTTTTGCTGTGCATAGTAGTTTAAAAATATATACATATATACTGCATATGCAGTATATATAAATAAATTAGCACTTTTGGGGAATTTTGCCCATCATTCACAATCCTTTTGTGAAACATCAACACATACCGTATTATTTCTTTCCCTTTTCTGTGCATTCTAGCGTGAGAAAACAACTTAATATGAGCTAGCTAGCAACAAACGTCATGGTAAATACCTATTTTGAGTCTAAAGCCTTCACAAAGGTTTGTTGCTGTTTGTATTGTTCCCCTCTTGTCCTCGCACTTTTTTTCTTCTTTTCTATCCCCTCCTGCTCCGATCTGTCCAATACAATACAATGACTCATACAGAGTTGAGAGATGAGTCAGGTGATGCAGCTGAGATTTCCAATATGGCTGCTCCCAAGTGGATCTGTGTGTGTGTGTCAGCGCTGAGAAGTGGCTGTTTGGAGGTGTGTGGGCGCACTCTGCATCACACATTGATCTCTTCTAATTTTAGACGCTGGCGCTTCCCCTCCCGTTCAAAGACCAGTGTGATACTTTTGATTAAGACGTGGAGTGCAAATGGAACTGGTGCATTATTTATGCCGACATGTGTAGCACGAGTGACAGCCCCTCCTGCCTTCAAATAATCTTTCTTTTTGAAGCGGCACCGTCATTTATCAAGCCTCTGGGAGCCTCGTTTATGTCTTGAAATGACGTAAACTGTAAATAATTTAGCTCTTCCTCCTGTGAGTGTGGCTTGTTCCCAAACATGCCTTACATAATTACCCAATTACCCCGGGGGACTCATGTCGTAGAGTTGTGGATACTCAATTAACGTCACGTCTCATGATTTTAAGACTGTGTCTTATGTCCAACGCCGGTAATGATATCCGATGTTTGTTCAAGGTGTTCATGCAAGCTCAATTGAACAGTTGATCAAACCTGTGATCAGTCGAGACGAGAATCAAAGATGTGAACATGTGCTCCTCATCTTCCGTATCATCAAGGGTTGCTATTGGTGTTTCCATGCTGCATTTGACAGCTTTAAACAGAATCCATGTTGTCTTTCTTCAGGGTTAATGTGTTCATGTTTTATTTATGAGTCCTCCCGGGGAAAACATAAGTCAGAAGTCTTATTTTTTGTCATTTAACAGCCCTTAAGACAGATGACATGAACATGCTTACATCTCGGAGTCAGAAGGATGTTGTAACCCATGTTCCACATCTCGGCAGATAGCATTAAATGAGCTGAGCTTGGTTTTGGAAGCTATGCAACATAAAACAATCTCAACTTTTTGTGTCCCAGTTTAGAGATCTAGCCACCCACCCCACCCTACCCTACCCTACCCCCCCGGGCCACCCTCTCTCCCATCAACCGTCTCTTTTGGTGTACCTCTCTGCACTGAAACACAGCAATTAGTGACACCATATGGCGGAGAATGGTGAGGCCACTTTGAACACCTCCCAGCCTGAACTCCTCCATATGCTGAGGAATTTGTTTGTTTTTGTTTAGGTTTTTTTTTTGTGGTCTTTTGTTAATGAGAAAAGAGATGCACTGTTTCTCCTATTTTCATTTTCTCCCCAGTGGGTGGCAGAGGCGTTCGATTCCTGCCTGCCGGCTCTGAACGACTTCTGCCTGCCCGTCAGGCAGATAAAGTTAGTTCAGTTCCAATTTAGCTATCAGCAAATGAGGTTTCTCAGTCAACACAGGCTTTGGCGGCTTGTTGTGCAAAGCAGAGTGACTGCTGTTAAAGAAATTCTGCAGTGTTGTCCAATTTTTTTTTTTTTAAATAATCCCCTGCCAGTGATGTTTGCTGTGCTGGCAGATAGGCAGATGTGGAGGGGGTGAGGGGGAGTGGTAAGGGCAAGGGCAGTGGAGAAGAGCATATAGTCCTTCATTTATCACGATTAATCGGCATTCAGTATTAATAAGTTGAATGTTCTCATAGTTATGGCATAGAAAGCCTGTTTACACTCTTCTAAATGCATTTTTAAACGTTTAACTAGACATTAAATAACACCTTCATATGTGTATTACACAGTACAGTACATATAATCTCATTGAAAAGACATATTAGGAATAAGATAACATAGACTTGTTGTTTTTTTCTGGACATCGTACTTCCTGTGGTGGCTGTTGTCTCATCAATGTCTTGTAATGGTGGCTTTAAATGGCTTTACACTTCTATACACTCCTCTAGTGGACATAATAAGAGTAAATAAGGTGTGGAGAAGACAGGAAGTGATGTCCGAGGGTCAGAGTTGAGTTTTACTTTCGTACGTGGCCCGTGTTATTTTTATGATTATTGGGTTATTATTACTTTGCCTATAGTGCGATAATTTAAACTAGAAATACATAGTAAATGCCTTTTCTGGCCATCACAGCAGGGAACACCGACACCTAGTGGCCAGTGTAGAATACTACATTCACAATTACAATGCTTCTTCTGCCTTCTATTTGCATTTTAGTTTATTTAGTTACTTAATTATTATACTTAAATTACTTACTTAATTTGGTCATTTTTATGTTATTCATGTTATTTATATTTATAATTCAATTAAATACTTTGTGAATTACAGCAATGGAATGAGGGCACGATATTCCAACTGTGATGTAGTGAGGGACAACTGCGTATGTCTAAGCTAGTTCCAGTGGGGGAGCAAGTGTCCTTGAGGGCTCAAAGCAATGAAGAAACAAACATTGCGACTGAAACTGAAAGTGCATAAGGCCATTGGGGGGCTCACCATGGTGGGTTCGCTACGTCATTATTTAATTATTGCCTTGTATATGCCCATTGTTGTAGTTTCTGTGCAGTACATGTATTAACACAAGGGCCCACTAATTTTGTGGAGCACATTGTGTGAGAAATTTCAAGCCAATCCGTCTCAAGGGGTTTAATAACAGGAAATAATATGTCAGGAAAATATAGACTACATAGTCGGGGTGCAGGTTCTGCCGGATTTTTGACCATTTGCATTTTTTAAAGGTTATTTAAGGCACTCATAGGCTACCAAATGTGTAAAAGAATCATTGATCCTGTTCTACTGGAGATTAGGAAGTCATACTTGCGTAATACTACTACCAAACCAAAAAATCAGCAATAAAAACATAACCTTCTTGGCAGAGGTAAAAAAAAAAATAACGAGACAATGAGGCAGTCGTACACAGAAAAAAAACCCTCGCCAAATACTTAAGCTTCTGATTGCCGGTGGAACTGGCGCAGACCCTCCGTTTGGCCCACAGCCAGGTTGCTATCCGGTTGCCAGGGGCGACGCGACGCTTCGGCCGCAGCCAAGGAAGGCCCAAGCAGACGGTCACCTTGAGCCGTGCCAGCTTCCTGTTTGGTTTTTCCGGCGCCGCCTATTCATCCCCGCCAAACGCAGGCAGCGGAACAGACAACCGACCTAGCTGTGATGCATCTTGTAGGCCTTGATTGTTCCGCTGGGAGCGCCCATTTTAGCCGAGTGGTTAAACTGAAGCCTGTGAAGGTCGCTAGCACATTAAAACGAAAGCCATGTCGCCTCGGACCTGCGGCGCGTAAATAGTCCCTAGCATCTACTCATCTTCCATAAAAGCGGTCACATGACATCCAACACGGACTCTTAAAGGGCCCGCGAGGAGCATATGTGATCCCATTGTGGAGTGGGTCTCGTTTAGTTTCAGATTGTGATCTCACCAAGCCCGACAGCCATTGAGGGTTTGATACGCAGGATTGGTTCACTTAGGGCGCCATTCTTTCAACCTGAAAAAGGTGTCCGACAGATTTGGTTTGTCGAAACCTCCAGAGATTCCGTACTTGACACACTTTATTGAATGTTTCATGATGGCGACAGTTTGACCCTGGAGCAGAGGAATTCATTTTATGTTGTGATGCAAGACACAACATTCAAGTCCTCCATTCATTCCTTTCTTTGGCAGTTCCAGCAACGTCTCTCCGCATTCAGCTTCAGTTTCTGACGAAATTACAAATGCGGTCCCTAACCGCTACTTCAAAGTGTCTTTCCAAACTCCATTTTGCCATCGATCTGTCCACTGAATTGAGCGTGAGGTAAAATGAGCTCTCCAGGCCACACCGATGCAGTGATACACTTCCCCTTGTGAATTGCTGTGCTGCTATCTCTGATGCTGTCTGTCAGATGGGTTGCATCAGATCCTTTTGATGGACGTGCACCACAATGTGCTCACAGATAGCATCCCATCACCCCGACATGTGACCCACATTCAGCCTCTCTTCCTCATACTTTGCCTTGCTCTTATCTATCCCGCCCAGACACCTGCAGGAAGTCACCCATTTTTTTGACCGACATAGTGTGATTGGATGGTGGAAATTTTGGCCTCTGGGCACCCTATTGAGCACTTTTTAAATAGAGGTGACCCCAGAGGGGTCAGCTAACCTGATAAGGTCTCGATTCTGACATTCCTGACTTTGTGGGAAGGAGTCATTCTTAGTCTTTATTGGAATTTTTAAAATCCTCATTTTATTTCCTTCTAGGCCTGTGGTCATGTATTTCCTCACAGGTAATTGGTACTGTAACATTTGCAGCATTTCAACTATATTAAAGAGCAGCATTTCTTTTGCGATGGATTTCTGTGAACACACTATTTTGCGCTATTCTGTTGACTGTTGTATTTTTTTCCGCAGATGGGAAAACTGGGTTGAGTGGATATGTTTTGAGGCGGGCAAATAAATTTGTCATACTGGCTTGTTTGTGTGGAATTTTGCTGTGTAGGCATCTTTTTTCCCTCCTAACTTAACCTTGCATTGCTCATCACAAAGCTCAATTTTTTTTTTGTGTGTGTATGCAAGCAACCCCGCCTCCCCCCACAGAGACACTGTGACTGATGATATGTCTCACTCTGTTTGCTGTTGTTCTATGAACCGAAACCTCTGTTTTGGAGGTGAGAGACGAGGAAAACAGACCTACACATGGCATTTATAGAGCCGGCAAAATTTTTTATGGAAAATGTATCGTACGGGGCGGACTATAACCAAGGTTTTACTGTATTTCAGTGATTTTTGTAGATTTTCAAAACCATTTTAAAATAGTTGGAAGATAGTATAATGTGGAACCTTTTCATGTTATACAAAATCTGCAGAAAGCCTTTCTTGTGCATGTTGTCCCCTACAGTATTACTAAACAAAGAGATATGGGAGAGTATAGCTGGACGCTATTCTTTCACGCTAACCGAATTTACCGTAGCGGGCGTAGTGATTGAGTTAGCGCTGCTGACGCCAGTCCTTTCACTTACTTAGTGGTGCCTGTAATGTGCGGTGGTCCACTCGCTGAACCTGGATAAAGAGCTTAGACTGTCTGACCCACTCTGCACACACACACACACACAGAATGGTCACAAAATGTCATAATATTCTTTTAAAGCTGAATTGAGTGTCATCCTCAGTGCTGACTTCATCATGATTTGTTTCAATTGTCTGCTTGTCTGTGGATTGAAAAGATGGTGTTTTTCCATGATGTTCATCTATCAGAGGCTGGAGTGCCATTTTGCATGTGTGCTGCAGGTGCTGAAAGCTGTTTAAGACGCTATTGTCACTCTGCTTTTTATGAACATTAGGATACGTTTTGTCAGCGACTCCTCGGCACATCTGCTCCTGAAAAGGGAATCCCGGTGCTTGTTTGGATAATCACTTTGACTTGTGTCCCCCACCCCTCCAGCTCCCTCTTTAATGTGCGTGTGATTATTACTGAAATGTAATTAGCCATGCTAATGGGTCGGCATTTGGATTTCCGCCGCTTGCACACTTCCACACTTCCACGTTGGGCCATAAATGAAGTGGCATGGCAAGGCTGAATGGACCCATGTTAGGGTGTTGGGCTTTAAGAGCTGTGGCAGGAAGTGCTCGAGTTTTTTTTTCTTTAAATGAGGCATTGTAGAGTTGAAAGAGAAGAGCGAAAATCTAGAAACGAGCATAAAGACACCACAAGAGGAGCGTGGAGAGCGCCACAATCTGTGTAATTACTTTGTACAGTGGATAACAACAACAAAGCCACCCATTTAGTGCATGATAGCTTTCACGGGGACATTCCATTAATGTTGCGCTGCAGAGAAAGATGCATTAGCACCACAGAAAAAGCCTCTTGTCTTGCCTTTTTTCCTCTTTTAGTGAGCCACTGTAATTCTGACTGAAACTATTCACATGCACTCACATTATCTTTGAGCCAGACTCAACTAAAAGCGCAAGGTTGTAGATGGCCACAATGTATCCCCCACACATTTTCAGCATTATTTTATGCATTGCGAGTCAAAATTGTCACAAATAAAGCTCTAAACCATTAATAGTAATGCACCCAATGTCCATGACTGCACCTTGCATTCTTGTCTGTGCCATTCACTTGCTACGTCGCCGCAAGGTGCGTGACTTTTTCAAGCTTGAGCGGGAGGGGAAGGACTCGATGCCCGACACACAGCTGCAGATACCCGCTGGAGAAGAGCGTGTGTTATTGAGGGGTAATAGTGGGAGCCAAACCCACAGCCAAATCACGTGAAAAAGCAAGTGACATGTGTGACGTTAGCTAGCTACTGAGATAGAGTTGCCGAGTGTTACCGTTGTAACCACTTAGCATGGTTAGCAGTGTGGAGAGTGCCTGTGACTGGCGTGAGTTGTGGCTGACAACAGCTCCTGTGTGATTGTAGTGAATGTAGTATTGTACTACACCGGTTCACTAGATGTCAGGAATGTTACATTGATGGGACAATAGTCAAGTCTAATGTGTGAGTCTATGTAAAGTCTTATTTATGTTTAAAGTATCATGAGAGGTCAGTATCCAGCAACCTTATCTACCTCTGCATGCGCTTTAAAATGTAGATTGCTCTATTCAGCTGTGTGTTACACCTGCCGAACTGTTGTTTACCTTCAAATCATCAGCAGTATTCATGCTGGCTGAGCGGTTTGACTTGATTACAACATTGGTTCTGTTGCTGCTGTTTTTTGCAATATACATGCTACATTTTTCTTGCCACAAACTCTTTCACACAAACATGCCCTGTAGTTTAGTTAAGTTCAAGTTAGAAAGATGTCTTTTTAAACACAGGCTTCCAAATAGTAGCGTTACTTCTCCTTTATAGGTGGTGCTGTTCCCCTACACACGTCTGATAAGATTAGCTAAGCTGCTAAGAATTCACATCCAAATATCCTATGGCTAAAATGAGAACTGTATGAACAAATAGCAATCCCTGTTCACTCTGCGGGAGATGTTTTTTTTACTTTAATAGCTGAAAAGAGGCTGTTCCTCTCGTCCTCACCAAACCTTGCAGCTGTGCGAATGTACTGTAGCTGCACTGACCCACGTTCAACCTCTTCAACCTCTCTGGGCTTCCGGGCTCTTTGTTGAGGAAGCAGCTGAGGTTCTGTAGCCCCACTTCTTCTCGCTTATGAAAACCAGTAGAGCACTCCAGAGGGCTGCAGCCTGAAGGGTTCTGTTGGTTTATTCCAGTGTTTGTCCACATCTGCTCACATTCCTCCCTGGACTACCCCGGTGATGCCTAACAAGTCCCATCACTGCTCATCATCTTGCTTTGATTTTGTCCCGAGGCTGGCTTTTTTTTTTCTCCCCTCACCCGTTGAAGCCTTCAGGGAGGCTACAGTACATAGTAGTTCATAGTAGTTGTCAGTAGTTCCTGACATAAATTTCAAAATAACATTTTAAGATCCAAATAAATGAACCGCGGCTGCATGATGGGCAAGTGGTTAGCACGTAGGCCTCACAGCGAGGAGACTTGAGTTCAATGCCACCCTCGGCCATCTCTGTGTGGAGTTTGCATGTTCTCCCTGTTCATGTGTGGGTTTTCTCCGGGTACTCCGGTTTCTTCCCACATTCCAAAAACATGCTAGGTTAATTGGTGACTCCAAATTGTCCACAGGTATGAATGTGAGTGTGAATGGTTGTTTGTCTGTATGTGCCCTGTGATTGGCTGGCGACCACTCCAGGGTGTACCCTGCCTCTCGCCTGAAGACAGCTGGGATAGGCTCCAGCACCCCAGCGACTCTCGTGAGTAGAAAATGAATGAATGAATAAATGAACCACTTTTTTTTTGCTTCAGCACCTTGGACAGCTTCACCACTCCTCTGTGCAGTACTGCAGAAGTAATCAAATTACATCTCTTTTAGCTTGACTGGTTTAAACAGAAACAACATGTGCTGATTAGCTAATGTAGCCTCCGTCATTATCGTGGCTAAATGTTTTCGGGCTTATTTTGAGTCTATTGTAGTTCTCACCGTGCAAGGAAAGGCACTGTGCATAAGATATAAGTATATACAATAGAGAGAAAGGTGAAATGGAGAGTGGACTTGCCTGAATAGGCCATGATGGCCTGTTTCATGGCTGTTCACGGCCAGGGAGAAGTGTCATATTGCGTGATTATCAGCAGATAGATAACAGACGACAGCTGCCATTGGTTATGGATGACTTTTATAATTAAAATCCCTTGCATGTGTATGGACGGCGGGATGGGGGGGTCACCCTAAAAGAACAAAAGAGGGAAATCGTACAACATGATGAATGGTTCTCTCATCTTTAAGGCTGATAGGAAATCCACTGCATGCTGCATGGTAATATTGCTTCTCAGCCTCTTCAATGGGAGATTTCAAAGTAGAGCTTTTGTGCTTTGATATTGCATCACGCTACTTGTGTGTGTATGTGTGTGTGTGTCAAAGGAGGGCCTGGAAGGCGAAACGCTGTATAAGTAAGAGGTTGTATGGGTCAGGCAGAGGTCGTGATGGAGATCGATGAAAGGAATAGTGATTCTTCTACTCTTGTGTTCGTGATGGGAGTAGTGTGAAGTAGTGTATTGAGTTTAGTAGGTATAGTAAGAGTCTACGAGAATTGACCAAGTCAACCTCTGATTTGTTCACATTTGGAAACTTTTTTAACCAATAGGAAGTATTTAAGGCGGGCCACATTCTTATCGATGTTGTGATATATATTGATATTTTGTTCTTTTCAAATCAGCCTCCTTTCAGTCAAGTGCCATTAGGTCAGTATAGGCGCTACTTTTAGTTATTGCTAGCCTCAGCAAGTTACCGAGCCGCTGATGCCGTCAGATGTAAACATTCCTAGTGCTTAAAATTGGACGTGTGGGAGCACTTTGACTTGTTGGAGTATAAAATACTCGCCAAAGTAATGCTAGCGTAGGCTATCAAGAAGCTACAAAACAGACCATGCTTGTCTTGGAAGTGAGTTGTTTTGCAGAGTAGAGGATGAGACAGTGCCACAGTCATCGTGCACGTGATGCTGCAGGCTGTGTGCAAAAGAAAGTTGGCAGCCTGGTAGCGCAGCATGCCGTCAGCTCGGATGAGAGAGCAAGACGAGACGGCGTGTATTTGCGAGCGCCTGGAGCTCGCAAGGCATGCTTCCTGGATTCCGCCATTGTGAGCAATGTTAGTGTAGAAAGAGAGCTCCCACTTCCTCCCATCCCGACCTGCTTGTGAACGGTGCCCCTCAATGCCACCAAAATGCTCTGTGACATCACACATTCCCGTGCCTTCTGATTGGCTGGCAAGTGGAGGGAGGCTTGGTACCCACTAGCCTACAGTAGGAAATGAAGAGGGAGGGGCTGAGGTGTTAGTGAGCGTGCTTGATAGAGAGAGAGACGGAGAGCGGCACTAAGCAAGAAAGATTGATGCTGAAGCAAGCCGGTGCTGCACACACACACACACACACACTCACTCTCCCGCCACACACACACTTTTTCACACTCCTGAGCTGCTTAGCAGGCAGGAAAAACACTTGACTGTTACTGCGGGACATGAGGACATTGAAGAAAAGAATCTGAAGAAGAACAGCCTCAAAGCAACAGTTCTCACCAAAAAAGGTAGCAGCAAGGGCAGGCACAAGGGCAAAGTGTAGCCTCTCTCTCTCTCTCCTTCGCTTTTCTTTTTCGGATGTCCTTCCGACGCCCCCATGACAGCAGGTGGGAACAGAGGCGCATTCCGGGGTACGACATGGCAAGACGAGCAGGGGGCGACGCCTCCCCGAAAAAGAACGTATCATTCAACCTTGTGACCGGCTTCTACCGCTACCTGCGCGGTGAGTGAGTGTGCAGTCTGCCCGTGAGTAAAAAAAAAAGACAGTAGAAAGCATGGAGTGTGTGTCAGGGTTGTGTGACTTTAATATGGCACTGCAGTACAGACGGTTAAGAAGTATTTGGACAATGAGTGTAGTTGCTGAAGCTGTGATTGGCCAAATACTTCTGAATGGAAGTGTATGTCAGTGTTTGGGCTTGGTGTGTGTGTCTTGAGTCAGATATTTGTTCAGCTGTGGAGAGCGGGTGATAGATATACTTCAGGGGATGGGGGTGCAGCATGAGCTCCATCTGTAAGGACTTATAGAGGGTGGGGTGGCAGGTTCGAGACCCACTGTGGACTCAAATAATTATGGTAATTTGGATGAGTTTTTGGAGAGATGCCACTGCATCAACTGCAGAAACTGATGAGTGTATTTGGACTATATGGACTATATGGACTATATGGACTATATGTGTGTACATGTTACGTAGAATGTCATGAACTTGATTATTCATACACAACAACATAATTAATAAGGTGAAATCATATTCAGACTGTCAATATTGTTGGGTTTCTTTTTAGTTGAGATGTTACGTCAACTATTGACTATGACATCCGAACCTCTTTCTGTAGTTAACTGAAAAGAAAGGCACTACTCATTTTTTTCCTGTATGCATATTTTTAAGTCATACAAGTAAAAATTTGCTCACATGACAGGAAGCCACCAAAATTCTAAACTCATGTGTTATTTGTATTGTATATTTCTTAGCTACCCTTTGTTGTTGTGTAATGGTTTTAGCATTCTTTGCATGATGACCTCTTGCGATTTCCAATGGGATGGTAGCTCTCCGTGAGTTTCTTCACAGTGCATGATTGGCACCTGTCAAATGAAGATTTTTTTTAAGTGTAGAAGCGATTTTATGGTCACTGAATTGAGATGTTGTGTCATGTCATACGTGATGGTACTTGGAACTTGCAAATTTAGAGGCCTCTGAGTTGTACTTGGACTTCAAGACGTCTGAAGTGAGACTGGCTTCATATTTTGAATTCTGTCCAGATTTGATTTGATTTGAAGAAAATGCTTTTGTTTTGTCACCTAACTCTGCCACTTTCCACATTGAGTTTTCACTTCTGCTTCCTTCCATTTGTGTGGACCTGTGCTTGTTACCACAGCAACCACCATTTAATGATATTTCATTAAGATAAGAGACTAGCGGCTGTTGATGAGACTAATGATATAGGCTAATGCTGCCCGAGTAGGTAATCAAGAGTGGTAAAATGCCGCTCTAAGGCTTGCTTGCTGAGGTTGCCGTTTTCTTACCCCCCCCCCCCCCTTTGTGCTATTGAATGGATGCCAGCTCAAAGTCACCTCGTCCCACAGACCGACTGCACCACACACAGCCATCGATGCTCACCGTCAGGCATGTTCTGTCTTTAGAATGGATGGTCGGGTGAAATCATTCCTTTACGATATTACCGGTCATCAATATTTGATCATTGCTGCAACCAATCAAAAGATGAATTCATCCAAGAGAGACCTGCTCACTGACTCGTTTTAGTATCTGCATTATGAATGAACAGCCCACTCGCTCTCTGTCTGTCCCCCACACACACACACACACTCACACACCTGACTGCCCACTGTACCTGGTGACCCACTAGCCAACTTGACTTTAATCATATTGTCAGCGTATTTATTAAAGGAACCCAATATAGACGTCCCTCTCTCACTGATGACATCTCAAGGATATTGCAGTGTGCCGCAGACAAGATGGCAAGAAAAAACATTGTCACACTTGCCAGCAACTAAACTTAATAACTCCTGATTCTATTTCCAGTACCCCTGCATACTGTGTGCACATTTGATGGGAAATATTTATACATAATCAATAATTCATCGTGTTTTATATTCATGTTTTATACTCATTTCAAATAACATAAAATACAATGCAAAGTGTAACTACTGTATCTCCCACCGCAAATTACAATGGAATGTTGACTACTAGACCTGAGGCTCAGAGCTAAATCTCCTCATACCGTACTTAAATGTGCATATGAAATTTAGTAACGAAATTCTCGTCAATCATAATCAATCCAGGTACCAAAATTGATATGAAAACGAGAGGCTAACTTTACCAGCCTCAGGAACCCAACTCCATTGTTCCTCATTCTCATTCTCAAAAACTCCAGAATTGTCTCCTTTCTTTGTGTTGGAGCAGGATATAACTCGCCATGTTCACTCCACGCTGGTAAGACGTTGCTCGCATGATGATGTGTTCGAGGGCACTACATAACTCTTAATGTGAAAGTACAATAAAATACAGTATAAATACACTGAAAACATGGACATTCAACTTGAATTATGGCTTTTTTGAGATGTTTAAATGTCAAGTTGCTCATTTCATTGCTTTAATATGAAGCTCTTAACAATTGACAACACAGATTTTGAGAGAAAGTAATAAAGTTATTATGACAAACAATAAACAATGGTGATATAATCCCCCCCTTTGTTTATGACTGATGGCGACACTCTGGGCTCTGATTTACAGATGAGCAGGAGGCTGTGCAGAAACGGACGTTCACCAAATGGATCAATTCCCACTTGGCAAAGGTAAGAGGGCGTTTGATGCCAGCCGCCAACACTATTGTTGTGGGTCCTCACTTCCTTATGCTTCTTTGTGTTTTTTTTCCTATCCTCCAGCCACTATGACATTAAGCTCTATTGCTCAAAACACATTGCTGAGCCGGTCATGGGACCCACGTGCTGGCTTAGACGGCGCACATACACCAACAGGCACGCAAAGTTGTTATTTTCATCCTCCCGGTCTCATTTAGCTGGGAGCAAGGATTTATGCTCACTCTAATTACCACTTTCACATTACAGCAATTAACACAGCCGACAAGTTAACATCAGTTATTTAAAGTCTTGGTAACCTTTCCTCTCTTAATATGGAACTATTTCCATTGTTGTGGATACCAGCTTAATACGCACAGACAAACTGGAACTCAACACTGGACATCTGCACCTGATGCAGCTGCCAGACTGAAGGGCTTTATTATGAGCGTGTAATTGTTTTATTACACAGCATTAACTTGCACAATTTAACCCATTACCGCTTGGGTAGCGGGTCAGGAATGTGCGGACAAGGTAAATATGTCACAGTGCAACGCAATTAAGTTTTCTTTCAATCTGCTTTTTTTTCCTCGTTGACTTTAGACAGCTGTGGAGACCTTGAACCGTGCAGAAAATTCATTTGAAAAGGCAGCCCATGGAGAGGAACACTTGACATAATATAGGATATCATGGTTCCGGATAGTGCCAGCGGAAAATTATCCACGGGAAAATATATCTAAATGGCTTGAATCTTTAATAGCAGCAAAAGCAAACACATGGTTTATTTATTGTGTAGGATATTTAGGCGCACTGGGGTGGAGCCATGATCTGTTTTGGTTGTTTAGGAATGATTGGAGTGGCGTGGTGGGCATTGTGGCACAAACAATTTCTAAATACCATCTGAATTATCAATATTTCCTAATAAATAGATATTCATAACACATAACACAAAGACATCCTCCCAAGGTGGCATCCCACTTCTGACACCATTGACCCCTCCCAAGGTGGGCCACACAAATGCCCCATTCTGATCAACTTAGTGCACCTAATGCACCTGGGTAACCTCTTCCAAAGGTTCTTTCAACTGGGCATACCATGGTGGCCCATCCCATTTCTGACACCATTGACCCCCCTCCCAAGGTGGGCCACAGAGATGCCCCATTCCGATTAAACTTAGTGCCTTAGTACCTTGTCTTCCAAAGGTTCTTTCAACTGGGCATGCCATGGTGGTCCATCCCACTTCTGACACCATTGACCCCTTTCTGAAGGTAGACCACACAAATGCCCCATTCCGATCATCCTAGTGCACCTAATACACCGGGGTAACCTGTTGCAAAGGTCCTTTCAACTGGGCATGCCATGGTGGTCCATCCCATTTCTGACACCATTGACCCCCCCCTCCCAAGGTGGGCCACAGAGATGCCCCATTCCGATTAAACTTAGTGCCTTAGTACCTTGTCTTCCAAAGGTTCTTTCAACTGTGCATGCCATGGTGGTCCATCCCACTTCTGACACCATTGACCCCTTTCTGAAGGTAGACCACACAAATGCCCCATTCCGATCATCCTAGTGCACCTAATACACCGGGGTAACCTGTTGCAAAGGTCCTTTCAACTGGGCATGCCATGGTGGTCCATCCCATTTCTGACACCATTGACCCCCCCTCCCAAGGTGGGCCACACAAATGCCCCATTCCGATCAACTTAGTGCCTTAGTACCTTGTTTTCCAAAGGTTCTTCCAACTGGGCATACCATGGTGGTCCATCCCACTTCTGACACCATTGACCCCCCCTCCTCCTAAGGTGGGCCACACAAATGCCCCATTCCGATCAACTTAGTGACTTAGTACCTTGTCTTCCAAAGGTTCTTTCAACTGGGCATACCATGGTGGTCCATCCCACTTCTGACACCATTGACCCTCCCCCCTCCCAAGATGGGCCACACAAATGCCCCATTCTGATCATCCTAATGCACCGGGGTAACCTGTTGCGAAGGTCCTTTCAATTGGACATACCATGGTGGTCCATCCCACTTCTGACACCATTCATCCCCCTCCCAAGGTAGACCACACAAATGCCCCATTCCGATCAACTTAGTGCACCTAATACACCTGGGTAACCTCTTCCAAAGGTTCTTTCAACTGGGCATGCCATGGTGGTCCATCCCACTTCTGACACCAGAAATATGATTGGATGTCATCGCATTGTGCAGGTGTACCTTATCTTTTGTTTGGCATATGGCTTCACAGTGCCATCCTTCCCCTTGATTTACTTCCCCATTTACAGTAGACACTCCTTACTTTCTCGTCTCGCCCTTGTCACCTAACAGCTGGTGTTGCCTTGGCGATACTGATTGGCCCACAATTGTCTTCAAAAACGTCTAAAAGTGCTTTGTGACGAGCTAGCAAGGTCATTAAGGCCACGGTCATAAAAGAGATGCTCCTCCAAAGAAAGCCTGTGCAGTGTGAGAGAAAGAGGAGCTTTAACAGTTGGTTTAGCAGTCGGCTCTCCGAGGGATAGATCACGCCCTCGGCTATGCAGATGATTAGGGCACTCCAGTTATCACAGGTCTTTAATTCAGCGCCTAAAGCCGTGTGATTAATCGTTAGGTGAGTTGAGACATGGCGTTGGCGTTGGGGGTGTTTTCTTTTCACCGTCACTCCCCTTCCCCCTCACTTTTTTTTTTTTTTTTTTTTTAGTACTCCACAGGTATAACAAAAGGAATCTTCTCAGAGAATTTATGTGTGAGAACCGGTAATTCACAAAGACGATTAATGATTCTTACTACTGGGGGTATTTCACCAGATTAAGTTAGCAGTTAATGCACGAGCAAAACCATAAAGATGTCTGAAGAGATACATTGTGGTTGGCTGCAACCTAAAATTGCTCTTCGGGGTTTCAGTTTGTTTTCAGAGTGACAACATTGAGTATCCAAGTTTGCGTTATGACAAATCCTCTCTGAGTGGGTTAAAGCTTAATTACAGAGTGGCCGGTGTGAGCTGGAGAGGTCTCGTCGTCACTGAGGCGTTTTCTAGGCAAACAGATTTACTGTACTCAGAGATGACTTAGCCAAGTGGAACCTCTTATGATGTTTGATTAGCCTCACAAACACACTGTATGCATATACTAAATACTGTATAGTAGGGCTCTATTTCTGTACCCCAATATGTAGGACTAATTACCTGGCCCCCGAGGCAATTAATCTACCTGCACCTGAAATGTAAACACAAACAGGGTACCACCCACCAATGCCAACCCACACACCTCTAAAGGTACAATCATGCACTTTTCTTCTCTGACTCACTTTCATATGCATTGCTTGGAGTTTTTATATTCCCTGGTGTTAAAATGATTATGCAAAAAACTACCTGGTCCAAGAACCCATTAACATTGGCCTTGGCAGAGGTGTGCACCACCGCAGGCTGCACCTCAGATTCAGGCCCAAATGATAGTAATGATGCATAATTTCAGCATAATAAATTCTGACAATTTTTTGTCAGGATCTGCAGTTATCGGGACACTGGGGAGGTGGGGAGGGGGCCGTTTTCACCACCAAATATAAAAATGTACACTATGATTTACATGTGGGTAGGCTTTAATTTATCTTAAGGCAGGGGTGTCCAAAGTGCGGCCCGTGGGGTCATTTGTGGAACGCAGCTTGTTATTAATTGGTTTGTGGCACATTTTAGAAATAAAATTAAGCAACAAATGCGAACATGTTGATACTACAAACTTAGCTTAACTAATAATGTTAATATAAATACATGAAAATATTACAAATATCAAGAGGGAACCAAATATGGTTCATTTCCTTGTAAAGGGAGAGCTCCTGAGTTTTTTTTTTATTGCCCCCCACCCCTGTGTCTCCTTTACTGCTGATCTTGAGTGTGGAGTGCCTGGGGAATCAAACAAGAGCCCAGTGAAGACAAGCGTCCCCGAGCTCCTCCGCTCACAATCAATTATGGCCCAGACACTCATGTGTAATTAGCTCATTAAGCCCCTTGATTTATTTTTTTTGTGGTTACGCTCATGTGGCTCAGACGAGGAAATGAATATTACTTTCTTATTTTGTAATTATCCACAAATATCCTCATTAGCCTCGGGATCATCAAGTACAAAAAAGGTACATTTGACTGCAATTAGCCCATGGGGTGATTTAACCCTTTTTTGGAGGACTTCCTGTCTGTGTATTTTAACATCCAAAGCAATGCAATGCCATTATAGTAGAAGCCTGCACTGTTTGGGTTAATTGATTTTTAGCCAGATGTGAGCTTTGGGGTCTCTTCACTGGCTCTCTGTCCTCCATTATTGGTCTCGCTGCCACTCTTTCCACTCAATTATACCCCCTCTTGCACATCCACACACACTCATGCACACGTCTTTCCACCCTTTTTCCCCTGCTAATCTCCCTGTGAATGGCCCGCTAGTTTGAACCTCCCCCCCTCCCCATCCAGCATGTGACTGTACTTTAAGAGAAGTCCTTGATGTGGCCAGAAACACAGATATGTGGATTTCCCCCCGCCCCCGCCCCGTCTGCGAGGTTAGCGAGGGAGTCAATGAGAAGGATACAGTTTGACATCATCAGCATATTTGGGGGATTTGGAGACCCCACTCGGTGCCTGCTGAGCTTCTGACTGACTCCACTTATCACACATATTCGGCACATGAAACCACTCTTTTGGGCACATTTGCAGCAGGATTTCCTGTTGAAATTAATGTCTTATTATGTATGGGAGGGGGGTTTAATGCCTCACATATATCCTTGCTCTTTGCATCCCCTTCAAATTAAGAATAAACTCTCTTGGCAATTAGATTACATATGTAATTATGTTGCTGCACGGCGATCGAGTGGTTAGCGTGCAGGCCTTACAGCTTAGGAGACCCAAGTTCAATTCCTTCCTCGGCCATTTCTTTGTGGAGTTTGCATGTTCTCCTCGTGCATGCGTGGGTTTTCTCCGTCTTCCTCCCACATTCCAAAAACATGCTAGCTTAATTGTCGACTCCAAATTGTCCATAAGTATGAATGTGAGTGTAAATGGTTGTTTGTCTATATGTGCCCTGAGTACCCCGCCTCTCGTCCGAAGACAGCTGGGATAGGCTCCAGCACCCCCGCGACCCTTGTGAGGATAAGCAGTAGAAAATATAATTATGCATATTTAGTTGTTTACATGTAGTTCTTTGTCTTGCCAGCGTATCCCGCCTCTTGTTGTGAGTGATCTATTTGAGGATATCAAGGATGGCGTCAAGCTGCTTGCCTTGCTGGAAGTCCTCTCTGGGCAGAAACTGGTGAGGAACATACGTTATGATCACTTTCACGTATTTCCTTCTGAACATTTGGTTTAGTTTGGATTTAGCGCGTTTGTTGATACGGTTGCTTTTCAGTTCAATCTTAGAAGCTAAATAAAATGTGTGAACTCGGTGCATGCAGACCTTCCACATGGAAAAGTGTATTGATCGGCTCTTATTGGGATGTTAGAATTAACAGAAGTAGGCAGATTCACAAGGACAGATAAGACAAATAGCTTGTGGTATTTACTCATGTCAATATTGCCTCAGGTCTAAGTGATCTGTGTTCTATTAATCAGCCTCTCATTTATTTTACAGTCTGTTTTGCCATGAAGGCTTTTGCTGGTTTCACATCTCTTACTACAGCACCCCCCTCTTTCCCTCCCATTGTGTCTTTACTCCCTCATTGTTGTCTGCATCTCCCCTGCAGCCATGCGAGCAGGGCAAGAAGCTAAAGAGGATCCACTGGCTTGCAAACATCGGTACTGCTCTCAACTTCCTCCAGGGGAGGAAGGTAGGAGATCAGGGTTTTCTTTTTATGTTTTTTTTTTTTGTGGTTTCCATTTTACTGCTGAGCTTGGGGCTCAGCTGTTTTCCTCCTGGGTGCAAACATGGAGAAATCTTGACCTTTAACCTCCCCCCCCCCCCTCGCTCACTTCATATCTCCACCTGCTGACACCTTGAATACACCATCAGTCGATACAACCTCAGACTTTGTATTCATGCTGCTCACATCCCGTTGGCATTTTTTCGACTTGTTTGGCAGCAAACAAGCGAAAAAAACAAAATCGAGTCTGTAAACCGATACGTAAACACTTTTTACATACATTAGCCTTCAACAGTTTTCCCGCCATCTTATAAATCCCCGAGCAGAATTACATAAACTAATTATAAACTTCCCCTTCCGTGAGACCCCCCCCGCCCCCTTCCCCCCGCCTCGTTCTTGGTTATCCACATAAAGCCAAGAAGTATGAGCTGGCGTCTGCAGGAACATTGATTTCCCCTCTTCCTCAAGTGTGACAGGGTTAAACCATAAATCCCGTGCCAGTAATCTGCAGGCAGGAGATGAGACGTCAGCAGGCTGTGTATGCGTGTGTGTCGGCTGTGTAAATCAAAGTTTCAAATTAAATGTAAATACACACGGCGTGTAAATCTGATTTATGTCTAGACTGTATTTACGTTTAGCCTTAGAGGCCCAAATGCTTCATATGTCTGTTTGGGGAGTGTGCGTTTATACCTCGGTGACCCTATATCAAAGATTTGTGTAATTGTGGCACAATGCGGCGTGTCAGGTTTTATAATAATATAACCTGCTGTGATTTCAAATTTAAAGTCATGTTTTTCTTATCACCCTCCACACGCCGACCCCCTCCGAATCCAGCCACGACTCCTTGTACCTCCTGTCTATCGATGACCAAATGATAACCCAGATATAGGATGCTTATCTATATCACGACAGATCACTACATACTCATACCTCCAGCGGTGTAATCGGCGTGGTGTGAGTCGTGGTGATAAAGCTACGCTTCCACGCCTCATGATAGCGCCATCATGTCTGTCATCCCACGCTCAATGGGGCGTTCATTTTCAGTCAAACACATCTTGAGTGCCTCTAAGTTCTTTTTTCTCTCTCTTTAGTCTGCCTACAGGGGATCACCGGTCAGTATTTGCAGTATTCTTTTACATCCTTTGTGTACTTTAAGGACTTGGAAGTCCTCTATTGGATTATGTTGATTTGTAGGATCTTTTGATCCTGTCGAAACAGATCAAGTTGGTGAACATCAACTCAACAGATATTGTCGATGGTCGGCCGTCAATTGTTTTGGGGCTGGTGTGGACCGTCATTCTCTACTTTCAGGTAATATTTTGGTAAATTCTGTCTCTTTTGTATCTTTTTCCAGCCAGCAAAAATGCTAATGAAGCTGAACAGAAAGGAAACGTAAGCTAAGGGAAATCAATTTTACACTGGAAGCAAGTAGTTTCCACCTCAGGCATTTCAGACATGCACACGTCGACAAGAGCTTAATAATAGCGATGCTACGCTCTCTTTGCAACACCAGCTTAATATTTGCCTCCCTCGTTGAAATGTACTGACTATCACTCTGCAGATTGAGGAGCTAACCAGCAGTCTACCAGCATCCCAGGCCTCACCCAGTAGCTCCTCATCACTGGACAGCTCCGCCAGCAGCAACGAGGCCACTAGCCCGCCTCTCAAGAAGAAACCCCTCCCACTGCTGCAAGGTGGTGCCAGGAAGGCCCTGCTCAGATGGGTCCAGGAGACAGCCACTAAGTATGCTACCCAGAGACTAAAAAACGCTTGCTGAATGGAGATCCACGTTTCATTTCATGTCATTTTCCTAGACATGTGGGAATCGAGGTGAAAGACTTTGGTCCTAGCTGGCGTACAGGTTTAGCCTTCTTTGCCGTCCTCAATGCCCTCCGGCCCAATCTGGTGGACATGGAGCGAGTAAGGAGAAGACCCAACCGGGAAAATCTGCAGGAAGCCTTCTTAATAGCTGAGACGCAGTTAGGCATAGCGCAGCTTCTTGACCCTGAGGGTAAGTCACGTTTCCTATAACACTTCCAAGAGACTGTACTTCCAAAACTACCCCACAGGTTCCAATTATGATTGTCTATAATACAATATCACATCAGCGGACACGCTGCCAAAACATCTGTGCCACTTCATGCTGGCTCTTCAGAAAAAAAGCCAACAAATCAAGCCTGACATCACAGTCATTGAGCCTCATTTGGCTGTGGCCTTCATTACTGCCGATAATAATCCAAAGTCTATTTAGAAGCTTGATTTTCACATCAGCTTGATGTCTGATTACATTCCCCCGGCATCACTTGTCAGACGTGGACGTGGACAAGCCAGACGAGAAATCCATCATGACGTACGTGGCCCAGTTCCTAAAGCATCATCCTGAGCGAGAGCAGAGCGCCTCTGATGGACAAGCGGCGGCAGACGAAGAAGAGGAGGAGGTAAACAGCTGTCAGATTGATCTTGTTTTTGTCTTTCTGCTTCCCGCACGCCTTGTCCTGTCTACCAAATGTCACTGTAGCACATTTCAGTCATGACATTTTCCACTTAAAGCATGACTTACTAGCTTTTCTCATCATTTGTGTGGTCAGATCCGTAAAGTATTACTTAGATTTGGTGTGAAAAGTAAAGGTTCTCCATCCTTGTGAGTTACACACACAACATCCTTGAAAATACGTAATGTAAATATTCCAATTAAATTCATCACTCAGTCAATGAACACCCGCCGGAGTCTCTGATTAAAGGCGGTAACAACTGTGACTGTGGTCAGCATGCAGCAGCTTCATCGACCCTTCCGCTACTCAGCTACTGGTGTGAAACTCATTTGTCATTTGTTTGTTCCTTACTACTATTACAACATTGGTTCTGTTGCTGCTTTATTGTGCAATATATCTACTTAATGAGCGAGCTCAAAAGAGAGCTATTTGTCAAGCACTCCAAATCATTATTGAAGTCGTTTGAGCATTCATACTTTTAAACTTTTTGCACAAAACCCTACTAAATTCTCCCATCTTTTCAGTTAAATGACATCCAGCATCGTCTTACGTCTTTGCACGTTTCGGCCTTGTCTTTGTGCAGCTTTGTGTCTCTGTGTGGTGACTACTGTCCTGTGGTTGTTGTGCAGGCGTCTGTCACGCAGCATGGCCTCGCTCCTCGTGATATAGAGGAAATGTTGGAGGTAGGTCAGGGGCCTAGCTTTATCATTGGCATTTATTTGTCTGTCACGTCAAATTGGTACCACCCGGATTTCCATCTGAAGTTGCTTTTCCACCACCAATACCCTATATAGGCGGCACGGTGGTCTAGTGGTTAGCGCGCAGACCTCACAGCTAGGAGACCAGGGTTCAATTCCACCCTCGTCCGGTTTCCTCCCACACTCCTTCATAGGTATGAATGTAAGTGTGAATGGTTGTTTGTCTATATGTGCCCTGTGATTGGCTGGCCACCATTCCTGGGTGTTCCCCTGCCTCTCGCCCGAAGACAGCTTGGATAGGCTCCAGCACCCTCGCGACCCTTGTGAGGAAAAAGCGGTAGAAAATGAATGAATGAATGAATACCCTATATACTGATCCAGAGCATCTGGGATGTTTTTAGCTTCCAGGAATTGTCTACATATCCTTGCAACATGCGGGGCTATGCATTATAATGCTGCAACATGAAGTGATGCTTATGGACGAATGCCATCAATACAATAAAAGAGCTATATTTTACTGCTGCACTTTTGCAGTCCGATTCCCATAACAATGAAAGCCTCCAGCATCGGCGCTAGGTTTGTTGACAGTGCACTGACACATTGTTTGACGCCGGCTATCCCTGACGACTGTGACTATTAAAGAAGTTAATTCTAGAATTAGCTTAATCTATACCCATGTATTAAGCTGTCATTAATAATAAAGTTTGGGGATTGGGCTTCCGACAGGAGAGAAGTGATAAGACTGAATAGACTGGGAGTATTATCGTCATGGTAACTTAAAATCCACTGGTAGAGGGTCTTAGACAAAGTAGCATGTTTAAGCAGAGTGTTTTTGGCAGCTGTGACTGTTTGACATTTTGTCCAACAGAGCAACACACAAGATTAGCAGAGCGTGTTTAACCGTACCACTCTCACCTCCTTCCACCCTTTTCCTCCATCCATCACCTTTGCTCCTTACATGCCCTCCCCTTTTCCTCAATTTCCATGTCTGTGTTTCCACTCATCTTTCACCCCTCCACCACGGACGGCCTCCTACAGCGAGAGCAGAGAAAAAGCCTGAGGGAGTTGAAAATGTGGCTGGACCAGCTGGAAACAGACGCACTACACGCCCAGAAGACTGAGGGCAATCTCGCTCAGCAGTACCAGGTGAGAGGGTACAGTGTGTGCGTGTGTGTGTGTGTGTGTGTGTGAGCTGGCACACTGGCCGCAGATGCTCCCATTATTGGCTTTAATCTGTGTGGCAATACACTGAAGGGATCAGACGACAGCCCCGTCATATTTTCAGTCTGTCTGGCTTATACCGCCAAGCCTGGGGGATAAGTTCCATTATCAGCAGTGTGTGGGGTATCCCCATTCACTTTGCGGAACAGTGTGCTAATCATACTGTAGACGCAGGAGCGGCATTCACAGGCAATTAGGTGAAGGTTTTTTTTTTAAATCCTGATGAGAGCGCTCTGGTTTGTTTTATATTTGGGGACTTTCTCACAAATTAACCACAAATATAAATCTATTTATTATAGTTGTTTAAGAATCTGCGTGTCCAGCTGGAGATGAGGAGGAAGCAGGTGGAGGATTCCTTAAAGTCCACGCAGAAGGAAGGGATGCTGACTGTGGATCAGGCTCTGGTTAAGCAAGCTTGGGAAAGGCTTTCAAACAGGGTGAGTATGAAACAATGAAACATTATACACACAAGCACTGCCTAGGCTCCCTCTCATTTTGCCGCATATTTAGCTGCTGGACTGGCATCTGCTGCTGGACACATCCCTTCCTGCTCCTCTGGATGCGCTGGGGGCCTGGCTGCATCACACCGAAGGAGCTCTGCGGCAAGAGGTCATCACCCGACAAGAGAATGATGAGGCAGCCGTTCAGAGCTCTTTGGAACGACACAAGGTTTACAGACACTCACTGGGTTTATATGCATGTGTGACCTCGCAAGATTAAAACGTGACAAGATTCATTCGTGCATTCATTTTCTACCGCTTATCCTCACGAGGGTCACAGGGGTTCTGGAGCCTATCCCAGCTGTCTTTGGGCGAACTGGTGGCCAGCCAATCACAGGGCACATATAGACAAACAACCATTCACACTCACATTCATACCTATTAACAATTTGGAGTCGCCAATTAACTTTGCATGTTTTTGGAATGTGGGAGGAAACCGGAGTACCCAGAGAAAACCCATGCATGCACGGGGAGAACATAGTACATTGTCTGTTTTGCCTCCAAACAGACAAGAAGAAGGTTCACTCTGTGCATTGTTTTGTTCCGTAAAACAACGGCATGCATGGAGTGAGCCCTTTTGTCGGTCATACAGTCTTTATCTTGGTGGGAGGAGGCAGGACCTGTAGCATACACATAGAGTGTAACGTAGCAGATTGCATATATTCTCATACATATATATCCCCTATTGTGTTCATTGATGCACAGGATGTCTTGAGGAGCCTTGAAGAGCACCAGCAGGTTTTCCAGAGGATCCATAAGGATAGAAGCATCGATGGCGTCCCTGTTCCCCCAGAACAACTCCAAGATATGGCTGAGAGGTTGGAAGGGCAACACCCCTCACATTATTCAATAGAGAATACTCATAGAAGTACTCTTTTTTTTTTTTTTTTTTTTTTCAGGCTGAACTTTATGTCCACATCTTGCAGCATCCATCAGGCCAAGATGGAATTCCTGGAGACTAAACACCACATGCAGGCTTTTCTCACTGCAGCTGAGTCTAAGCTCAAGTCCTGGATCATTAAATACGGCACACAGGAATCTGTTGAACTGATGCTCCGCGATTACGTAGTAAGGCAGTTTGTTTGTCATATAGCCTAGTATTTTCATCCTGTGGATTATTTTTTTGAAGTATTTTGAATATTATTATGATTTGCATATTACAGGTAATTTACTACAAGGATGTATTATTTGTTTACTTTTTAAGACGAGTGATCCAGAGGTCAAAATAGGTGTCAGTTTCAAATGTTTTGGTTTTGGTGCCACAGCAGTGCTGAATAAGGTAAATTACTGTGTACGTGTATTATATATACTACATACTCATGTTTTTGCAGCAGGACTGCTTACCAAAGTGAAGAACTATATGAATTTTTGCAACTTTTGCCACTTTCCAATACCAAAATTGAGCACTTGCATTGGAGTTCTTGAATGCATAGCTTCATTTTTAGCGCACAGAAGTTGAGAAACCAATGTCTTGTCTGTCTCTGACAGGTTTTTGTGGAGAAGCAATATTTCTTTGAAAATTATAAGACCTTGTTCCAGTCTCTGAAATGTGCCGCTGAGGTTTACACCAGCGCTATCAGCTCAGGTAAGGACGACATCACCATCCATGTTGTGTTGGTCTCTTTGCGTCAATTAGTGCCGGGTCAAATCAGCATTAATAGCTGTGGCTGTAGACAACCTCCTTGTATTTGAGGCATCCATCAGCTTTATCTACCTCTGCATGCGCTTTAAAGAATGTTGGTTGCACCGTCAGCCAATGTTGCTGCTGTGTTATATAATTGCAGTATACGTGTTATTAAATAGCCATTTTATCAAAGAAATAGCACTTTCTCATGCACTCCGTATCATTACAGTTTTTATATATAATGACTTTAAAACAGCCTCCTTGCACCTAATATATATTAATGGCTTTTAGCTATTTTTAGTTTGCAGTGACATTAAGTTCCATCCCTGTGATTTGCTGCGTCTCACTACAAATGTATGCCCCCCTCCCTCCCCCTCCACCGCTAACAACAGGCTATAACCACCACAGCAGTGTCTGCTTCCTGGTCTTCAGGCTACAGCTAAATGAGGTTCCTCCACCGTGGGGACTTTCAGTGGGGAATACAACCCCATTTGGTAGTTAGGGGGCTGTTCCATTTCTGTGGGTCTCCGGGCACAAGCTGAGATGCTGGTTTCATTATTAGGTTTTTTTTCTGGGGGTTATTTTGCAAGCTTTAGGGTATGCAGAGCAAAAAGGCAAGGTTTCATTGGTTGACCCTACAAGTGAGGTCTGTTGTGAAAATAATATGGATATGGCAAACTAAAATCTGTTTGTGTTCACATGAACACAATCAGCATTGCTAATCTTGACATATACCAGCAGACGAGGGAGAGATGTGGGTGTCCTGTTTTGTGCGGGATGTGGCGGCCCAATGGAGGAGCCTGTCCATGGAAGTGCGCAGCGTGAGGAGCATGCTGGAGGAGGTGCTTTCCAACTGGGACAGGTACACATCCACGGTGGGCTCCTTCCAAGCCTGGTTGGAGGATGCGGAGGAAGCCCTGACCCAGCCAGAAAGCACAAAGCAGGTATTGATGCAGGAGTTGTGGAGGCCATGTTGCCACCTTAAGTGGAGTCTTATCAGCAGTAAGCGTTCAAGTAGCTGAGCTCAGTGACATGCCGCTGAGGGTGATTCCACATGTCTGACTGTCTCCACCGCTTTGTTTCTTTTTTGATGAGCTGTCCTTTTTTCCCTTGTTTCTCTAAATTTGCATGTCTAAATCTTTTTCTTGATTAACGCTCTTTGTTTCTGCATTCGCTTCTTCTTGTCTCTTTATCTCTCCACCCCCGATTCAGGAGTTCTTCAGGAATCTAAGCTCCTGGATGGATCAGCACACCGCCATGAACGACGCCGGAAATTTTCTCATCGAAACGTGCGACGAGAGCGTGTCATTTGAGTTAAAGCAGCAGCTCCTTCTCTTGAATGGACGATGGAGAGAGCTCTTCCTTAAGGTCAAACAGGTATCCAAAAACTGAAATTATTGTTTACCACCTTCTAAATATGGGTTAATATTATTAGAGCCCTCCAGACATGAAATAACACCCCTATAGTCTCCTTTACAGTCCTATTGGGTCTCCTTGCTGTGTGGCCTGCGTGCTAACCACTCGGTCCACCGTGCAGCCCTTAAAGAATAATAGAGTATAAAAGTGACTATAGGGGTGTTATTTAATGTCTACAGGACTCTAATCATGTTAAAACCCTGTGTTTCGAAAGTTCTAAACAGTTCTAAATACAAAAGCATTCCGTTTTCCACTTATCAGAGAGATACTCAATCTATTGCTTTCTGTATCGTAGCACACCCGAGCTAATGAGTTGGAAAAGTGGAGAAAAGACCACCTAAAGGCGATGTCGTCTTTGAAAGAACTTTTGGACACAGCCGAGGCAAAACTCAGTGCTCCTGTCCACGTGTCTTTCCTCAGCGTTCGAGCCTTTCTGCAGGATGTAGAGGTGAGAAAAGACATAAATGGACGTCTGTAGATAATTTTTTGATATTGTCCATATCACGTCATCCTTGTTCTAAAGAGTTCTAAATGCTCTTCATGTCAGGTTCAGACCATGTCAAAGCCCAGAGGTGTTTATTTAAAAAAAAATCAAGAACATGACCCCTCTCTGTACCTTTCATTTCAGAATACCAAGCAAAAGGTTGTTGCCATGGAGACTCAATATAAGCTGGCCGGCCGCAGCGCTCAGCTCCTCGCAAAGGATGCGGCGCACGACGAGGCCACTCGGGTCATCGCAGCCATGACAACCACAAAGAGTCAGTTGAGTCGGGTAGGTGTTCACCTGAGTCACTGTTTTCATTTCATCCACAGCATAGTCCTTTTGCCTGACATATCCCGTTGCCAGGTAAGGGAGCGGTGTCCCATTTTTGTGAGGGAATGTCATGCCCTTCTGCCATTGTTGGAGGAGATGGAAAAACACATCACTGCCTTTTATCAAGCGCTGGAGCGTGCCAGTCACATTACTGCCACAGCCAGTGACGCACGCACACAGAGCCCGACCATGCGCAGACACGAGTGGCAGGTTCGATATTATCATCATCATCATCCGGTTCGACTAAAGCTGTGGGAATTGCATCCTACAGCCACAACACTGTCCCCATTGTCCTCAGGATTTGTTAAACCAGCATCAGACCTGTAAGCGATGTCTGTCAGTGATGGAGAGGAACCACCACACGGTGCAGAGGGCGCTCTCCACCAGCAAGGTGCTCCAACACTTTGACACGAGCCTGCTGGACAAGACAGTTGCTGACGTGCAAGGCTCAGCACAGGTTAGAACAACAACAACAGGACTCAGGCACCTCATTAATAATAATTTTAAAAAAGCAAATATTATAACGACTTGTTTCAATCAGGCTCTGCTGAAGGAGGTCGGGGATTGGAGAAGGCAGCAAGAGGCCAACAGCTCTCTCAGGAGGAGGTTCGAGGAATCCCGCCAAGACCTGGAGAGAGTGCTGAAGAAAGCCCAGGAGTGTTTGGGAGAGAGCGGAGACGCTGAGGAATTACTCAGGAAGCACACAGTGAGATGAAAGCCAAATGTTTCCCCCAAGGGCAGGGGTGTCTAAACTTTTTCCACCGAGGGCCACATTTTGAAAAATGAAAGGATGCGAGGGCCACTTGGATATTTTGTAATGCTGAGATGTTATATTTATTTATTATTATTATTATAACATCCATTTTGGATTTTTTTTGGCCACCCCTGTCCTACCATCCCCGATAATGACATCACAGCAATCCAATTGGATGTCAGTGAGTGCTTTGAGATGATGCCATGACATCATCGCCTCATCAATGCCTTCTAACTCATTGTGGTTAGTCACTTCTGTTTCTTTTTTTGTCAAACAGGATTTTTTCAGCCAATTGGACCAGCGCGTGCTGAGCGTATTCCTGAAGGCATGTGACGAGTTGACTGACATCCTACCGGAAGAAGAGCAACAGGGGCTCCAAGAGACAGTCCGCAGGCTACACAAGCAGTGGAAGGTCAGGAGGTTAACGTGCTTTGTAGCACACTCGCTTATTACTCTTCATAGTGCGAGGAGGCATCACGGATACTTCATTAATTTAACAAAGGGGGCCTTGTGCTTTGAGATCACACGTTTAGTCTTTTATGATAATTTAGTAGGCAGTTGATTTAGCAATACACAGGCTTACACGTGCACAATACAAACGCTGCATCACATTCTTTCTATTTGATGTTGTGTTCTACCTCAGGACATCCAGGGTGAGGTACCATCTCACCTGCTGCGTCTCAACGTGGAGGTGGAGCAGAGTCGAGTAGACGACGTGCTACAAGACTGCAGAGCAGAGCTGCACAGAGAAATCCAGTCCTTATCGCACACCTCCACCAGTGAGCATGTGATCAAAGAGCATAGGGTGAGCCTCGTTGCAGTCGTAATAAAATCGCTGGGCCCCATCACCATCAAATCCCTTCTCTTTCATATCTCCAGACGTTCTTCAGGGAACGCAAACCTCTAACATTGTGCGAGAAGAGGATTAGGAACATGGAGGATCTGTGTCATAAATTGCCCGACAACGACTCGGCTTACAGGAGGCTAGACTCCACCAGGAAGTCCGTGGACCAGGTTACGGAGCAGATAAGGAGCACTAGCCTGCAGCTGGAACAGCATCCTGATAAGTGGAAAGACTGGAACGATAGGTACAGTATATGTTGATTATGCCCCTCCAACACAGGTTCTAAAGTTCTTGTTTTTCTTAGATTTTGTGAGCTCTCAGGCTGGCTCTCATCTCAGCGGAGGCTCCTCAAGGAGACGGCAAGAACTTCCACACATAAGGAGCAAGTTGAAGCTGCCGTGCAGGTGCACACGTGTGCTTCATTTGCATGCAATCAAGCTCAAAGTCTAGCTAACTAAGTCTAGTTAATTTGAAATGAATTTCAGGCATTGCGAGAGGCGGGAGAAGCTCGAGAAGAGAGCCTCTCGTGGCTTAAGAGTCGTCTTTCTAGCTTGACTGACGTTAGCTCTGAACTGGAGATACAGAGACAGCAAACAGCCCTGACCAAACTTTCAGCTGACTTTAGGGACCTTTTTTCATCACTCTGCCAGGTATTCCAACCCTGAAAGTTTGCAATCTGACCCAGCTTTTATTTGCTCGGACCCTAACATTTGTTTACTCATAGGGTAGTGGAGAGGGCTCAAACATGTTCCAGTTTGAGGAGCTCAGGGAGGAGGTGCGTGGTGCTTTGAAAGAGGTACTGAAAGCCGGGAAGGAAGCCGGGGAGCAAATCAGCAGGATCCTGGATGCTGAGGACCTGAGAGAAGCCCAGGATCTGTTCCTTATACACCAGGTGTGCATGCCGAGTTGTTGTTGTCATTTACAGGTCTGACATTGGTTCTCCTTGAGTGTGTTATTGTTTTTTGCATTACAGCAACGCCTAAAACAGCTGCAGGCTCTCAGGAGGGAGGCGGAGCTTCTTGTGTCCCACTCGCATCAGTTGCATACAGGAGAGACGCTAAGTCGCTCTGTGCACGAGCTGGAGGAGCGTGTCAGAGAAGTTGACCGCCAGTTCAGCGCCAAGGAACACAACCTGAAGGTAGTGCGTGAACATTAGTGCTTGCTTGTGTCATTAATCTGTCCACATGCTTCCTGCTGGGGGGAATCGATGGGTCCGCGTTCACGGGGCTTAACCAAGTATTGATTGGTGTGCTGGTTCGTTAATGTTGTTTGGGCACTGTCAAAGTCGATTCCATCCTGGGGAAGTAGCATTTCCGCTTGAGTAGCATGCTAAGAACAAGACGGCCTGCTATAGTTGCATATGTTTCTGAAAGCTTCTGATCTTATTTCCCAGGCCACTCTGGACTCCTGGCAGAGCTTTGAAAACGAGCGACAAACAGTCTGGAGTTTTATTAGGCAGACAAAGACTGAGCTGCGCAAAGAGCTGATATTCAACAATCTGGACAGCTTGAAAAGAGAAACGGATCTCAACAAGGTATCTGATTGGTGTTCCTCTATGCATGCAACTACAGTACTATATGTGATGTGTGTGCACTCATCATCTCATGTTGTCCATTGTATTGCTTTAAGGAGCTTTTCCTAAAGGTCGAGGACTGCAGCGTGCGAGCAGACGTGCTCCTGGAGGATGCAGTGGATCTCCAGCTGGGTCCGAAGAATCAAAGTCTGGTTCTGCAGCAGGCCCAGTTGGCCAGAGAAGCCATCAAGGAGCTTCAAGACCACCTCAGCAAAAAGTATGTTTTATCTACACGAGAGAGTTTTAAATCGCACTCGAAATACATGGGTTGTAGATGTCCACCATGTATTCCATGGGGCATCCTTTGATTGTTTATGATATTGATATTGTCAACTGTTTTTTTTTCCCCTAGTGTTGTACATCTAGAAAGGGTGTATACATCGTGGGAGCGCTTCAGTGTTGAATCGGTGAAGTTCTCCTCATGGATCAATGAAAATCAGAGGAAGCTGGAGGCCATCGAGATCTCCTCACCGTCAGATCATTTGGACCAACACATCAGCACAGTAGAAGTATATAGATTATTCTCATCGCTATCTTTGGAAATTTTTGGAAATTTTGGAATTTTCCAAGAAAAGTTTCCAAACCATTCTTCATTCTCCAGAGAGTAGCAGAAGGTCTAGAGGAGCAGAGAGCCGCTCTGGTGTACATGGAGGAGGATTGCAAGGTCCTGTCCAGATTGGTGACACCTGGAGAGAGCGGCTGTATCCGTGCGGACCTCACCCAGATGAGGCGCTCCTGGGAGGAGCTGATGGAGAACACAGAGAGGTTAACAGAGCAGCTGAAGCAGAGCTCCACTTACACCGAGAGATGCAATGAGAACCTTGAGCAGGTGCTAAAAAACCAGGCATCCAGAAATGATGCCCTGGGAATGAGCTGCTTATTTTTAACGCAAGTTTTTGTCGTTCTAGGCCAAGGAAACAATGAAGCATCTTAAAGAGAAACTTGACTCTCCGGCTACATTTTGCTCTTCATCATCTGAGACTTCCAAGAACTTGCAGAGTCACATGGTAAGAGACCAAAAGTCTTGTGTATTGTGTCGTGACACCCCTACTCATAACACTTGTTGTTTTGCAGGATGTGTCCCAGGCTGTGGAGCAACTGAAGCCCAGACTAATGGCGTTGTGTTCAGCTGTGAGGAGGCAAGGAGAGGCTACCACAGTGGAGCAAGACGTGCTTGACCTCCAGAAGCTGCAGGAAGAGTTTGTAGCAAAGGCCGCAGAGAAACAATCTACACTAGAGAGCCTTCTTGCACTGTGGCAAAGGTATTTTATGTGTTTATAGTCCATTTGTAGCTGAATATTCCATCCTTGTTCTTCCATTTAGCCTTAAACATAATCATTGGCACAGGCTTTTTTCAAAGTGGCCATAAATTCAACTGTCACAGCCCGACGGAAGATTATGTTTGCAGGATGAAAGGCGGACTGGTGCTAATTCCCAGCTAGATGATGCAATCATGCTGACAGAAGAGGTTAAACAGGCAGATAACACACGCTAAACCCTGATGCTATCATTCTGACTGCAGAGGCTACTGACAACATGCTATGGGGCGAATCAGCTACTAAATAAAATATAGTGTACTATATATAGTATAGGGCTGCATGGCAACCGAGTGGTTAGCACGCAGGCCGCACAGCTAGGAGACCCGAGTTCAATTCCACCTTCGTCCATCTCTGTGTGGAGTTTGCATGTTCTCCCTGTGCATGTGTGGGTTCTCTCCAGGGACTCCGGTTTCCTCCCACATTCCAAAAACATGCTAGGTTAATTGTCCATAGATATGAATGTGAGTGTGAATGGTTGTTTGTCTATATGTGCCCTGTGATTGGCTGGCCACCTGTCCAGGGTGCACCCCACCTCTTGCCCGAAGACAGCTGGGATAGGCTCCAGCAACCCCGCGAACCTCGTGAGGAAAAGCGATAGAAAATGAATGAATGATTATAATAACATTTTTTGCGTAATTAATTCATGCGAATCATATGCAGGATAGTTTCTTGGACACATATCTAATTATGTTTGTATGAACGCTGCTCTTCCCCTTTGTCATCTGAATCTGCCACTTTTTGTTCCATAAATAAGCGCCATCTTATCTAGAACTCCCATCTGTCTGTTTGCGCAGTCAGCCATCCGTATTTTTTTTGTTTTTAATAATACGCTTTTGTCGCCATTGTCTTAGCATTCATTGTTTTATTTATGAGGAACTAATAGCGATGCCGCCAGTATCTGCCTGTGCTGAAACGATGACACTTTTTTTTTTTTTTTTAGATTTGAAAAGGAGACCAAGTCAATGAAAAGCTGGCTAGACCATGGCGAGTCTATTTGCTGTCCTGACAATGAATTACTGTCTGCAGACAAGATGAAGATAAGGATGGAGCTCCTGCATGTGAAGGTAAATCACTCCATCATCCATCACTTGTTCCTCTTTTACTATTATTTAATTTTGCATTACCAGGAAATGCAGAGTGAGACGCCCTCCAATGACGCCCTCCTTGAGGGTCTGTTAAATCTGGCGTTATGTCTCCGTCCGTCTGCCCCTGAAGCTCCAGTGCAAGAGCTCAGTGATGATCTCACACAGCTCCAGAAGCGATACACTTCACTGAAGAACAACATGACACAAAGGCAATCATTATACTTATGCAAATATGTGTAGGACAAGGCTTATAAGGCATGAATTGCATTTAATTGTTTGAGGGTTTTTTTTAGATGCAAGCTGCTGGAGACTCAGTTGTCCCAACTTGAGCTTTTTGACCAGGAACTTCTGACACTGAGCCAAAAGAGTGAACACTTGAGAAGCTCTTTTCAGGTGGATATTATTGATCTCAACGGTGCCTTCACAAAACTCATGGTGAGTAGTTAGCTTCTTTCAGCATGTATGACCATTCAAATGAACGCAGGGTATCATGAGATTTTGTAAGATATCGCTAATTAATCAAACAATATATGAAAATAAACTCCCATCATTTTGCCCGCCTCATATATATTTCCATGTGTATGTGGCTCTGTTTTCCTGGATTCACTCGCTGCGTTTATTTTAGCACCTTGGCCTGTTTGTTCCATAGAACAACGGCATGAACGGGGTGAGCTCTTCTGTCAGTCATATAATCTCTTTGTCTCAGTAGGTGGAGGTGGGGCCGCTAGCGTACACACAGTGTGCAGAGGAGTGTATTGCAGTATATTTTAAATATATATTTTTTACATTTTTTTTTTAAAAAGTAAAGTCAAAGTCTCATCTCCTTCTCGGAGACCCAATCTTATGTACACAGTCTATAAATTAATAATAAAAAAAATGCTTGCACAGTGAATAAAAGTTTTATGATTGCCACAGTTGGACCCAGGAACAGACTTTTCCTGTTTATTTATTCAGGATATAATGGAAATATGTCTTATATAATGCTCTTATTCCAGGAACATGAATCCGAGTTAAAGGATCATGCATCACTTCGAGAAGCTCTCCAACAAAGAGAATCCTCCCTGCTTGACTGCTCCACTCCCGAGGCCCAGCAGCAGCTCCAGGCCCGGAGAGAGGACTGCCTCCAACCTCTCAGTGAAGCTGAACGTCTGCTGTGCATGCGAAAAGCATGTCTGAATGAATTAGAGTCCTTCCTGGAGAAGAACAAAGCAGCAGCTCAGGATGTCGACTGGATTCATGAAGCCCTGCAGAGCGGGGGCACCTGGACTCGATCAAAAACCGTAGAGCTCCATGGCCTTACAGGGAAAGTTGCTAAAGATGTGGTCCAGCTTGAGAGCGAGGCAGTGGGGTTGGATGGGATGCTGACCAAGGCCCACCTTCACTTGTGTGCCTCAGAGGAGCACAGCTCAGCGGGAAGAACCAAGGGAAGAACCTCTTGCAGCGGGCTAGTTGTTTCCCTCGTCTCATCCCTGGAGGAAGTGCAGTCGGGTTTGGGATGGAGGCTCAGTGAAGCAGACGCTCTTGCAGACATGTGGAGGTCTTTCACGGGAAAGAAGGTGGACGTGATGAAACATTTTGAGAAAATGGAGGATGAATTAAGGCAGGTGGTGGTCAGTGAGTGCTCGGTGCAAGCATTTCAAAGCAGGTATATGAATATTACAACACTTCATTTGGAAAAAAGATATATTTACTGTATTAGGATGAGCTAAGTTTGGGAATGACTCTTGTCTCCCAGGCTGCGCTCCTTGACCCAACTGGAGGAGGAGCTCCATTCCTTCCAACAGTGCCAGCAATGGTTAGAGGAGAGGGGAAGCCAGCTTGCCCAGAGAGACACTGAGCTGGCAGAGGAGGCTCTGAAGGAGCTTAAACTGGTGAAGGCGGCCTGGGACAATGTCAGGTCTCTTATTACCAGCAGGTTAGTCTGAGGTCGAACAGAGATTGACCTTCTCATCCATCGGGTTGCATAGTGAAAGCTCTCTTTCCATCTCTTTATTAGTCAAAAACAAACTACAGTTGTACTAGATCTTCTTCACCATTACCATCAGCTGAGGTCTACCCTCTGCATCACGGTGGAGAAAGCAGAGTCGCTCGCTCACAACCTGCCTGATCACAACCACAGCGCTCAGGAGGCCAGGAGCTCCTTCACAAGGGTGAGAAGTGGAGCACACATCCTTTCATCTCTCTACTCAGGCTTAACGCTGGATATGTAGCCATTCATAGTACAAATTGTTGCAGCATGAGAAGATGCAAGGAGAGCTGAGAGAAAAGCAGGAGGACATGGACCAGCTCATCAGCACGGTGGAGGATCTGCAGAGAGAAGTGGATGACATTCCCAACTGTGACATGTGCATCATCCAGGGAGAGATGGAGACATTAAGGGAACAGTGGTTGGGGGTATGTAGGACATAGAATTTGGTTGGTAATAATAATAATAGTCATAAAACTAGTGTAGATTCCTGTTGAAGGGGGCATGGCTCTATCCAGGTGGACCACGCCCATCTACTGGTACGTGTTGTTAAACACATACCAAAGAACAATGGAAGTTATGACCTTTAACCTTCTCCTACAACAGTACAAGGGAGGAAAATGTAGTTTCCTAAAACAATAGGTAAACAATAGCCCGTTGTTTACCTCATTTCATGGTGCTCAGCTGTCACTCCTAATTAGCCTGAAATATAAACAGGTCCTGACACGTCGGCTGCCTCACACCTATTTTATCCTCACACTTATCAAATTAAAGACTTCCAAAGCTCAAGAGGATTTCCAGTTGTGTAGAGCTGCACTTTGTGTCCTCACATTACTGAGTTTTCCTTCCCTGTTTTAGGTATCAGAGAGAATTCAAACTAATACGGAACAATTGAGCTGCTGCATGACCCTGTGGGATGACCTCAAGCTCATGGAGCAGGACATCTGCCAATGGACTATCACCTCCATTGCTGAACTCAGTGTTACTAATCTGAACGACAAGGAGACGGAAACTCGCCTCATTACCTTTCAGGTAGAATTATGCCAATAATATTTATGGATGGGGTAATATATTAGCTCAATTGGGTTCACTCTGACTTACAGGCTGATATGGAGAAAAGGGAGCACTCGCTGGATGCTCTCCAGGAGAGAGTGGAAGACCTAAAGGACCGAGCTAAACTGGAGGAAACGCCCCTACAGATGCAGGTGATAATGTTAAGAATAGATGCAATCTCCGCAACAATAAGAATAATCATTTACACTACATCATTGCTGCCTATTGTTATTGGTGACTGTGTATTTCATTGGCTTAGGTCCTGGAGTCTGACTTGAGGAAAAAGTTGGCCCATGTGCAGGAGATGCACGACCAAGCCAAACACAGCCTGACGTACTTCACTTTCCAGAAGCAGCGACTCGAGGACCTCATGTCCCTGATGACTGAGCGCCTTGATAAAATGGAAGGTTCCTTGTCGGGCCTCCCTGAGACCGCCTCCCCTGAAGCGATCAGTGCCTTAAAGGTACCCCGCCGCTGTTTCCTTTATTATGTAGCAGCACTTTGTTGTGTACTGTCCTCCATGATGATGCTGATCTCAACAGGGTCTGCAGGATGTTGTGGAGGAACAGAGGGCAGACATGGACTCCGCCAGAGAGGCTATGAGCGTCCTGTGCAGGTCTCATCCCTCTCAGGAGTTGTCTCGCCTCTCTGCCGACCTCACTGCCGTCGCCAATCGAACCGAGGTGGTCGCCCAGCGTTATGCTAAGGCCAGGGGCAGCCTGCAGGATGTGTTGCAGATCCACTTCAACCGTAAGCCATATAATATTATTTGTCTTTTTAAGTAGCGGCAATAAATGTAGCTGTTAAAATCTTATAATCAGATATTAAATCCTACTTGATCCATGTTCTCTGTTCATGTCAGAGATTAGCATCAGATTTTTCCCAAGAGGACTCTTTAAACGGCCCCACACTCCACTGGCACTCACTCGCCAGCGCATAAGTGCATACTGTTTGCTCTGACACACACCTGTGCTTCGCAAGAGTAATGTTGTTCTTGTCACATTTGCTCTCAAGGGAGTCATTTAGGGCTTGTTGCCAGGGCAACCCGGCACTGCACTGTGTCGTGTAGACACGCCCACCCCTCCCCTTTGCGTCAGCACCATTCTGTTGCCTCTCGTCCCTTCAATTTTCATATACAACGTCGCTATGCCCACCTTGCTATTATAGCTCCTGTGGTGTTTGTTGTTTTCTCTTTGCCCGGGAGCAGAGCTTTTCCAAGGATTTCACTCCTGGCTGTCTGGATTGAAGTTGGAGTTGAAAGAATGTTCAAATCAGTCTGGAGACGCTGCCGCCCTCGCAGCAAACTTGCAAAGACTGAAGGTACTTGTACAAATTGTGTTGCTGCAGTCAATCATGAAGTATTTATTCTAAAACTAAAATGAATCATTAGTGAGATATATTCATTGTTAATACACTAATTGGCGTTGCCGCATTTAACACAAAGATGATGATGTTTGATATTGACCTACATTGGATTTTAAATAAATACATTTATTTAAAATTTACATACAATTTACATACAAGTGGCCCCTGGTGGAAATGGTCTGGACAGCCCAGTTTTAGGATATTACTACGAGTTTGGATGGAACTTTCTCCTTCGTTCACAGTCGTTAACAGAGCGAGTGTCAGAGGGCGAGGAACGTCTCTCTGGGTTCTGTGAGGAGGCTGAGAGGCTCCACCTCCACCTGCCAAAAGCTGCACAAACACAGCTCCAAGAGCATCTTTCTTCTTGCCAGAGAGACTGGAGAAGCTTTCTGGACGGCTCTTCTCAGAGCCAACAAGACCTGGAGGAGAGTATTCAGCTCCTGAAAAGGTCAGTGTTGGCTTTTCAGTTACGGTGTTATTGATGGTGTTTGCCAAATTAATAAGGTTGCTCTTGTGTGCAGTTTTGATGACACTGTCGAAAGTGTCAACGAATGGCTTAAGCAGATGGAGCTCATCCTCAGCAGGGAGTCTCTTACCGGAGAAGATGGCCAACAACGTGCCCCTGATACCAGAGAGGAACTGGAGAGGATGGAAAATTTCCATAAGGAGCTTTTAGATAGACTGTATGTCTTGTGTGAGATCATACCATACTTTAGAACCTTCTAGTTGATGAATATTCACGCTTATTTATATTCCTCTGCAGGGACTCAATTGATGGTGTTGTCCAGGAGGCGCAGTCCTTGTCCGAAGCGGGACGTGGCTCCGGTGGAGAAATCCAAGTAGCGGGCCGGCTCCAGATGGAGTACCAAGCCCTGTTGAAAGTTGCCAGGGAGAGGCTGCGAGGCTGTCAAGAGAACCGAGCCTTTGGGGAGACCCTACAAGCGGTGTGGGCCTGGTTAGAGGAGATCCAGGAGAAACTGGGTACAGTTGATAGCACCATGGGGACCAAAGAGCAGTTGGAGCAGAGGCTGGAGACTGTACAGGTAAACCCCCAAACCCCCAAAAACTTTGCCGGCATTCACTCAGTCACACACTAGAGGGCGCTGTTTCCCTCTCCATTAGGATGCATAAATAATACACATTCCTGTGACTGTCCTGCCTCTGTTTGTGCAGGATATCCTGCTTTTGAAGGGGGAGGGAGAGGTCAAACTGAATATGGCAATAGGTAAGGGCGAGATGGCCCTGCGCAGCTATGGATCCACTGGACAGGAAGTGGTGCGCTCTCAGCTCCAGGAGTTGGAGGATGCTTGGGCCACGCTGCTTGTGACCGCCATGAGCTGCCACAGGTACACAAGCTGTGGGCCTATGTGTGTAAAATCAGTCCTCATCCCTGTCTAAATGTTTCAATCATGGTGTTTATGTGTATAGGAGAGGGAGAACAAGGGGGGTAAAGTTAATGTATGGCTATGTAAGGCATTTAGGGAAAATTGGTGCTGTGTTTGTCTTGTAGCCGTCTCGAGTGGACCGTCTCACAGTGGAGTGGTTACCTGGAAAATGCGGCCCAACTCCGTGGCTGGATGGAGGCTGTGGAGCGGGAGGTAGGGGCATCCCTCACCCCTCAACCGGGACCCCGAGAGAAGGCCTCGCAGCTGGAGAGGCTCAGATCCCTGCTGGCCGACCTGGAGGACCACCAGATGGCTTTATCCAGTCTGGAGGAAAAAGCCCGAGAACTCTTCAAGAAGACCGGGGATGCCAGTTTTAACCATGGTGCTCGAACGCAGTTGCAGGTGCACTTCGACGAGCTGGCAGCTTTAGTGGAGGTGCGGAGGATGTTACTTTTTTTTTGTAATGATGAAATGATCTTACCTCAAAAATAAAATGTTTTCCAAACCAGGCGCGGGTTCATCGAGCACAGAGCGTGGTGCTGGAACACCAGGAATACCTGGAGGCTATCCGGGAGCTCACTGATTGGCTGATGACCGCAGGAGAGGAGCTTCAGCATTGGTCGGACACATCTGGAGACTCCGCCTCCATCATGAAGAGACTCCTTGAAGTGAGGGTGAGGCACAATCACTCTGTTTTCCTAGTTTATGGTAGCACTAACCCTAAATGACATCATGTTTGACCGCTCTCAGATGCTCCATTGTAGTCTGTTGCTATGGTGATGTCCTCCATCGCTATCTCTTCTTAATGGACTTTAAAGGAGGCCAACATATGTGGAGAATTTCAATGTATTCAGCGCGGTTACTTTCAAATCCCCTGTAGGCACGTTTCACTTCTAATAAGTTGGTTTATTAGCCCGTGAATGAAGGTAAAGGAGAGCAGCATGTGGAAAAAATGAAATATGCAAATTGATTTACATTCAATTTTCACGCTGGGATCCTAATTATCGCTATATAAATTGTTTGGCGGGCACTAGTGTGAAAAACGCAAGCAGACTCAAAAGACACACAGAGGAGACTTTATAAATAGCATCCTGTGGTTGCCGTTTCTGCAGCCGCCAGTTTCCGTAGCAACTTTGTCTTCTCTCAACCCTCAGGAGCGTGTGGAGTGTGAACTCCTGGAGGGTCGGGAGCGCCTCAGCCGTGTGCGTAGGACGGCGGCGTCCGCAGCAGAGCACACGGCCGCAGGAGGCTGCGAGGCCATGGACCGACAGCTGGGGGCGCTGGCGCAGGCGCTTGAGCAATGGGAGGGCGCTGCTCTGAGGTCCCGGGACGGGCTGGAGGCCGCTCTCGCCTCTGCTGCCGCCTCGGAGGAGCAATACGAGGGTCTAACCTGTCGGCTGGATGCTGATTTGAAAGCGCTGGATGGACGGCTGCGGGGGTGGAGCCAGGATCTGATTAGAGCCGAGGGGCGGTGCAATGGCGAGGAAGCAGTGGCGGGATGGCGGCTGGCCAAGGTACTGTAACACGGGTTTAATTACATATGTCAGTGTCCTAATTGTGTATTGTTCATGTCGTCATATTGAAATAACGATAAACTGTAACTTGGGGAGTGGGAAAAAAAACTGTAGTGCTGTATTAATTTTGGTGATTAACGTCGTTCAATGGACACATTAAGGCCCTCCCTGCTTTCCCCAGCTGCAATTATTCATTCTTTTTGTCAATCAGAAAAAACAAATGAGTTTATAAATCAGCTTTGCCGAGACGACAAGGCAGTGGCGGCTACAATCCAATCAGTCAGCCTCATTTCCTACCCATCATCCCCCACCGTTTACCTTCCCCACCAATGAGGTTATGTTGTTTTAGGATTAGGCAAAAGCCAATTCAATTTTGGTGCGCATCCAGAATGATTTTTTTTCCATTAACTCCCCCAATGTATAGTCCCAGTCAAAATATAGTCTCTTATAGGCTCTTTATCTCATCCTATTGAATGAGAGAATGTGTTGAGACTTTTGACTGATACTGTATGCATTGTATTGTTTACAACATCACTTTTGGTGTGGAGTTTTTTAAAAGGGTCTGGAATGGGGATGCCGAGGTGTGGACTCGAGTCACATTTTTGATTGACTTGGGACTCGAGAGGTTTGACTTGAAGTTTTCAGTGAATGTGAGTAAAATGTGTCCCCATTCAAAGTATCCAGTGTGTGCCCCACATGATGGTTTGCTAGTATAAATATCTAGACCCGCTGCTAGTCTGTTTCAGACTTTACGCAGGGGGGAAAAAATAGCAGGTCGATGTGGTATGAGAAATCAGTTCAGATGTGAGATGAGGGAGTGTGTTGCTAGTCGCAAGTCAAGTCATGGGCTTGAAATTTGTGAGTCTTTTCAAATCATAAACACTGTTTAGATGCCTTGCATCATCACAAATTTCAAGCCCATGACTTGACTTGACTTGCGACTTGCAACACGCTCCCTCCCACATCTGAACTGATTTCTCATACCGCATTGACCTGCTATTTTCCCCCCTGCGTAAAGCAGAGGGTCTAGATATTTATACTAGCAAACCAGCATGTGGTGCCAAAAGAGGAATTTTGCCTAAAATGAAGACATTGAAAAAGAGAAGTCGTTTTATTCTAGCCAGGGGCCTCTTCTATTGGGGTCAATATGGTAAACCTGGTGTTTGGCTTTGGTATGACCCAAGGACCGATTGATCTTTAAATGATTTTGTGGTTTTGCCTTTAAGATGAAGATTATCGTTAAAATGTTCCTCAAAGCCCTAATTATTATATGACACGTCTACTTCTTCCTCCTAAGGTCTTTACGGTTGTCGTCTCCATTTGCAGTATCATGTAACGGCCTGTTTTCGGCCATGTGCTGTTAAAGCAAAACACAGCAGAGAGGCGGAGTCAGTCCCGCTAACATTCTCTCCTCCTCTAGCCTGTTTCCTGTGTCCTGCGGCGGGTTGTTTTTTTTTATATGTTCATTTCAAGCAGTCCTGCATCTGCGCCGGCTGACAGCTGAATTCCACCGGGAGCAAGCGTGAGAGAGAGCGAGAGAGAGAGAGAGAGAGAGAGAGAGAGAGAGAGAGAGAGAGAGAGGAGGAAAGCATGTGAGAAATAAAAAGTGGTGGGATAGGAGACGGAAGAGAGCGAGTGGTACGGAGGGAGGGAAGGGGTGGGTTAGCTGGTCATACGTCAGAAAGTGAGCGTCAGGGAGGCAGAGCGGCTGCACATATTTCACAGGACAGGATTTTCTGATTGGGCGAGTGCAGTGCAGTGTGTGTGAGGCGTGCTGAGGAGAGCGGGAGGACGTTGCTCTCGCCTCCTTCCTGCCTCTTCCTCACGCCTTGGAGAACAGACATGCGATTGTGCAAGCAGCACTGTGAGTATGTGTGTATGCATGTGACAAAAGCCAGTGTGAATAGGAATGTGAGGGCACTTTTTGAAAGCTGTCATGCGCACACACACACACACACACACACACACACACACACTGATCCAGCTGGGATCTTGTTTTGCGTTGTGTTCAGGACATACTGGAAGGCTTGCAGAGCGCCGAGCCCATGGCAGAGAAGTTGAAAGGTCAACTGAACGAGCTGGTGCGATACTCCAGAGACTTGGGATCCCAGTCTGACCGAGTCACCGCTCTTATCAAGCAACACAACAGGTGAGAAGACTTTTTGGTGTGTGTCAAAAAGGTGAAAGTGGGATACTCGTGCATGATGTGTATATCGGAGGAATGAGCAGTAACAGGAATGTATCATATGAAATCATGATGAAATAGAGGAAATAGCAACTGTCCTTCTGTCCGGGAGCACTCTATACACTTTATCAGTGTCTGCAAATTGTTTATACATTACATAGTAATTGGTTTGTCACTAATAAAATGCAAGTGGCGGCCGGTGCATTTGGTACCGGGACTTCCAATCCACCTCTTAATACCAACACATGTCTGTAAATTGAGCACTTTGCCAAATATAACAAGCGCACAATATAAAAAGAGTTTTGCGCTGATCAGCCAATCAGGAAAAATGTTTATTATTGTAGGCCAGCTACCTGGCCCTGAGTGGCGAATGTGAAATTCATTCATTCATTTTCTACTGCTTATCCTCACGGGTGTTGTAGGGGTGCTGGAGCCTATCCCAGCTGTTTTCGAGCGAGAGGCGGGTTACACCCTGGACTGGTCGCCAGCCAATCACAGAGCACATATAGACAAACAACCATTCACGCTCACATTCATACCTATGGACAATTTGGAGTCACCAATTAACCTAGCATGTTTTTGGAATGTGGGAGGAAACCGGAGTACCCGGAGAAAACCCACACATGCACGGGGAGAACATGCAAACTCCGGGGCTGTGGGTGGAATTGAAATCGGGTCTCCTAGCTGTGAGGCCTGCGCGCTAACCACTCAACTTTTTTTATTTTTATTGGTAAAAAAAAAAAAAAACAGCCTCATTTGTATTAGCCAAAGTGACATCCGCCAGCACTGTGGATTCTGAAGGCCCTGAGCAAATTAGACTAACATGGCAACTTCATGGAACAAATACTAGAATTTAAGGCCCTATTTCAGGCGATGTTATACACAAGACACGTTATACGTGTTATACGGGTGGCGTTTTCGTCAAAGCTCACTTCTGGTCACATGATGGCGACGGGACGGTGATGTCATCGTTTTGAAAAAGTACACAAGGAAACCACAAGACGGCGTTTCCCACTCTGGAAGTTTATTGTGTGGATACAATAAAAGTTACAAATGTAGATCAGACGGTCTTTAAGCCATCAGAGAAGGCCTTGCTGGCCCTGAGCGCCCACCACTGATAAAATGTAATAGTGTACTCTTATGCAGCTTGTACGGTGTCGGGAGTCACAGAAAGTAATGTAAGCAATGTGAGGATGAGTTTTGTAGGTGTGGTATAGTAAAATGTTTACATCATACTTGGGTGGCCTCCCCTATTCCTGGAACAAAATTAGCTACATTTAGTTTAGCAGGTTTCAAAATGTGTTTCTTTATGTTTCTCAAGCTTCTGGCACCCCTGATGTAATATTAAGCATTATTGTAATATTAAGGTCAAGTGGTTAGCACGCAGACGTCACAGCTAGGAGACCCGAGTTCAATACCACCCTCGGCTATCTCGTTTGCATGTTCTCCCCGTACATGTGTGGGCTTTCTCCGGGTAATCCGGTTTCCTCCCACATTCCAAAAACATGCTAGGTTAATTGGCGACTCCAAATTGTCCATAGGTATGAATGTGAGTGTGAATGGTTGTTTGTCTATATGTGCCCTGTGATTGGCTGGCGACCAGTCCAAGGTGTACCCTACTGGAATAGCCTCCAGCACCCCCGCGACCCTCGTGAGGATAAGCGGTAGAAAATGAATGAATGAATGTAATATTAAATCCATAACAACATTGCACCTGCAAAACTGGGTCAACATTTTTTTTTTTTGAAAACTGTGTTAATAATTTACCATAAACTAGTGGCCTCGGCTCTAATAGACACGAGACACTTTTACATTGCTTTCCCACCGTGACATGAAAGTCCCACTTTACATAAACATGTTCAAATAAACGCCTGGTACTCTCTGCAGGTGAGCAAATAAACACCCCAGATTATTTGAACCTATAAAGAAACACAGCACACATATGCATCACAAGCTGAATGACACATTTATTGCTTTGGGGGTACGTTTGTCAAATTGAAGAAAACGTCTGCAAATATCAATATCAGCTTATTACTCGCTGTCGAGGGGATGGCTTGCCGCACATGATGAGACGCTGTAGAACATCCTCATTCCTTGCCATAACAATGACTCCCTGAGGAACAACAGTTGGCGTGAGTGGGCCGGATTTCTAAAGCACGACGACGCGAGGTGTTTGGAAGCGGAACAGCTAAGCTTAAGTTGTGACATGTGTCAGGAAAAGACCGAGGTGAAAGTTGACCCAGACACCAGTTGCTTAGCGACATATCGCCTGGTTTGCTTTTTTTTTTTTTTTTTGGCTTGTGTCCGTCTTCACTTTCATTTTGGCGGATGAATGCCTTTTTTAAAGCCACTCAAGAACACTTGGGTGGGAATATACTGTCCATTCACTACTACACCACAATTCTAGAGCTCAAAGTGAAAATGGAAGTGCGTTGTTCTTGTAATATTTGGACTTATATGTAGCTCGGTGGATGTGTAAAATAAATAAATAAGCATGGTAGGAATAATAAAATGTCTGCAGTTTGGATCACATCTGTTGTTTTTTGGAGGCTGGGCATTTTTCACCGTAAACAGATGTGTGTGTGTTTTTCTTCCTGCTGCAGTTTACTGACACACTAGTGAATAGCTAATCAGTCTCCTCACTCGTTTTAGAACAAAACACCCACTCTTCTTTGACCTTCCCACTAATGCATATACATGAGCAGGAAAAGCCTTGCATGCTGCCCTGACAGATACTGATGTGTACTATATTTTGTACACAATTTTGTGTAGCACCTGTTTTGTATTATAAACTGCAGAAAGGATAGACCTGAATAGGACGTGTGTGTGTGTTAACCCACGCCTCTTTGTTAAATATGGCTGTCATGTCGCTTTGACGTCACCCTTTTCCTCACAGCATCGACCCGTCATCCCTCATCCTCCTCATGCTGTATGATCACCCTCGTGAACTCTCGCCCCGCTCATATGTTGCCTCCCGTTTAACCCCCACAGCCACCATCCCCCACCTTATACCCACAGCTCATCGCTTCCACTTCACCCACTTTTTTTCCAGCTCTCCACCTGCCTGCTTCTCATCCTCGCATACATCCACTTTGTACGCTATCACGCCATCTTTATCGATCGGACAGTCGGCACTTTCTTCTTTGTTCCTTCACCAAAGTTTTCACCCACTTCTTCTTTCCTCTTTTAGCCTCAGCCTCCGTGCGTCCAGGGAGTGCCAAAATAAGGAGCGCCTCCTGGAGCAGCGGTTCCGGGCCGCACTCAGAGACTTCCAGCAGTGGTTGGTCAACGCCAAAATCTGCACCGCCAAATGTTTCGACGTGCCACAGAGCGTTGCAGAGGCCTCCACCGCTCTGCAAAGAATACAGGTGTGATGTTTTGCAGAATTCTTGGCTGTTAATCGTGGAGTAAAAGTATACTTTGAACTGCATTGAATTTAATTTAGCTTGGAGATTTTGGAGACACGTCCAAATGGGACACAAGTGTGCTTCTCCTTTGGAAGTATGTCTTCTAAGGTTGTCCTCTGAGAAGCTGGCAGGTGCTCTTTGGAGCACCGCAGGGCCTTGGCGAAGGGGCGGGTTCTTGCTGGTTCAGGTAGATACCCCTGTATTGCCTCAGCGGATAATTACCTGCCTGTGTCTGTCACAACAAAGACTAGTCCACATTTATTAGCAGTCAGATTTGCGTTAAGTATGTGGAGAGTTCTATTTTTGTCTCATTGTCAGCGAGGATTTCAAAGACGGGAGGAAGTTGGCGTGCGTCCTCTTTCCCAAGTTGCTGCTGTTGCTTTGTGAGGATGAGAGGGATTGTCACCGAGTGTACGGCGGCCCAGAGAGGGAGAGTCATGTTTTATTTATCATTGACCTGGTGAGGAATGTGGAACAATGTTTCCACATGGCCGACCTCCAGGAGGACTGGCGTGGGAGGGGGGGGGTGGCTGTTTGGGGATGGGGGTTCATAAACACACGGATGTGTCACCCTTAATTGGTGGTGTATGAGAAGGAGGATAGAGAAGAAGCGGGAAGTTAAAAAACAAAAATGTGTGTGAGGCACAGATGGTAGAGTGGTCCCTGCTGCGCTGCTGTCATTTGCCGTGCTCTGAGGGAGGGGTGTTTTGTGTACTGTACATACATGTGTGTGTGTATGTGTACGTTTAGTGTGTAAAAAAAGACTCGCTGACTTCTCTAATCTGCCTACGCGGGTCAAGCCCCTCCTTGCGCCCACGCATAGGGAATTCATAATGGCTCTAATTGCGCCTGATTGTGTAAAGTGTCCATCATTGTGTTGAATTACCCACAACCGGGACAATGGAAGACAAAAAGTAAGTCACTTGGTTGTCACTCATTCTCTTTCACTTGCACATTTTCCTCCTGTTGTTTTCACTGTATATATATATATATATATTTGTGTGTGTGTGTGTGTTAAACAGCTCCTTTGTCTTTGTCTTCTCCCGTGTCCCCCCCTTAGGAGTTCCTGAGTGACAGGGAGCACGGCCAGGCCAGGCTGAGTACAGTAGGAGCCAGCGGGGAGCTGCTGATGGCGGTGGTGTCCAAAGACAGAGTGGAGGGGATCAAGGCCAAAGTGGCGACCGCCAGGGAGGACTGGAAAAGCCTGATGAATAACTTGCAGCTGAGGCAGGATGCGCTCAAGGTGGGGGTTTTTGTAGTTTGCCTTTTATTGAGCATGTAAAGGCAACATGGTGATGTTAAAATGAAGAGTTAAGCACGTGAATAGACTAATGTCAATAAGGATAATGAGAAAGAATGACAATAAAACAAGGCAGACTATAAAATAAATAGGTAGAAGAGGATAACAATGGCGGACATCCAACATTGGGTGTTCTTTCATCTGGGCATATGGCCGTTTATTACATCAACAACAAACGTTTGTGTTTGGAAATGTTTTTTGTAGTCTTCCCCATTCCATTCTCGCCAAAACTGATTAAAAAAAAAAATCTGATTCTCTGTCGACCAATCAAAAGACCACACTGATGCATCTCATGCCACCCTTTAGGCGGCATAGTGCTGTGGTTATTGTGCTGGTCTACGGCACTAAACTACAATGCAAACTGCATTGCTTTGTAGAAACTGTGCTGAAGAGACAATGCGGTATGCTAACTGTGTGGTTTTGCTTTGACATGAATCAAGTCATTGTCTTTGCTTGCTCGACTTAAAACCCTTTTATTTTTGGGAGCAAATCATGGAACTTCTCCATCTTAGTTGTGTATTTATTCTAATGAAATGTGTGTCTTTTTTTATATTTCACAGAGCTTGTATTGTCAGATGACAGAGTTTGAAGCCAGCGCACAACCCTTGCAGGTGTGGCTCAACAGCGCCGAGGTCAAGGTTCAGGAAAGCAGCGCTCGACTACACGACCTCTCGGCCAAGAAACAAGAGCTTAGCAAACTACAGGTCAGCGCCATGTTATCCTTCAACGGAACGCTATTGCACATCATCCACAATCCTTATGTGAGACATGAATGCACTTTCTATTTTCTGTATGTTCTAAAGATATACAAACAGCTAAAAAGAGGCAGGTAATTAATGCATGTATGCCTAAAAAGCCCGCTATTAAAACTCCTCTGAAAGGTTTTATGGATTTATATACATAACATGTAATACTTACAATATTTTGCCCTATTTTGGTCTTTTTAAGCATCTCTAGATTATTGATCTTGTGTTAACTTTTCCAAACTCAAAAACAAAAACACAGCAGGAGCTGTGAGGCATTGTGAGGGCGACGCTGTAAGCAAGCATGTCATGAAGCTACTACTACTAGTAGCCAGCCGGTGTCGTGTCACTACACAGTAACTTATAGTTCTTTGGCGTAACTGTGTTTAAAACAATAATTATAGCAATGTTGCTGTAGCTTGGTTAATATGCAGGTCGCATTTTGTAAATAGGACATTGTTGACAGTTTTTTTTCTCAGAAATAGGAATAAATTCGTCCCATTACGTGTATTCTTAGCTGCCTTTTTTAGCTGTTTGTATATCTTTAGAACACACAGAAAAAGACATCATGTCTGACATAATGGTGGGCCAATTTTTTTTTTTTTTTTTTTTACAAAAGTGCAGTTTTCGTGTAAGATGTTTAACTTCTATTTTCCCTTTGTCTTATAAATTGACGACTGAGTTGATTTTTCAAGGGCACAAAATACTGTACTCCCCGCTTTTCATCAGATAAGCATCCCCAAAGTGTAATCTGAAATCAGATGGGAAAAGAAGACCTAATTACATTTGTCGAGCACCACTGGATCAAAATAGAGCAGCGGCTTGACATAATAGTCACAGGCAAAGTCAGGGAATCTAATTAAATCCCCCTTCTGTCAAAACCCCGTTTTACCAGGATGCGATAACAGGATCTGTCATGTCTGGCAGAGGCACAAAAAAAAAAAAAAAGGAGAGGAGCGTTAAAAAGATAAAAGCGACAAAGGAGGGGGAAAATATATCAAGCCTGTCGCAAAGCTCTGCCCTTATCATTGTTGGTATTTTTTTGTATGTACTCTGTTGCTTTTGTTTGGCCCTGCTACCAATTACATGCTTCCCCTCAGCACCTCAAGTACAATACAATACATGCTGCATAAATCCTCTTTTCATGTTTAGACCTCGTACTGTCACTACTTTTTGTCTGTGCTTGGCTTAAAGGTCTCCTATTTTGCCACATTGGCTTCGTGAAAAAAAAAATATCCATCATCTCATGTTTGCTCCACTTTGGAGAGGTTGCTTTTGAAATTTCAGATGTTCATGACATGGTGACACCTAGAAACCGTTGCAGACTGCCACTCTACTGTCGCTGTTTATTGTTCAAGTAGAGACCCACCATGCACTTCAATCTGTTTATTAACAAGCAGAGAAATACACGTAGTGAACAATATCACAGGAGCTGCTGTCGGCCGCTCTCTACACCGCTGACATGCTGCTAGCACTCAGCTGACGTCAAACATGTCACTTCATTTAGCTGCATGGTGACATCAGACCTGATAAATAGATAAATAATCATCCTATAATCCCAGCATCAAGGTCTTATTTTCATCCGATTATGGGACCTTTAAGTATTGGTACATTTTATCAATGGAGGTCAGAAACAGCTGTTTTTACGAATGAACCCTCATCTGTGCATCTCCCTCTTCAAATGGGACACCAGAATGTTCTGGAGGAGATGTTTAGTCGCGACGCAGAACTGGGCCAACTCAGAGAGAGAGCTCATCGTCTCTGGGAGGGACAGGCTGCGGGCAAGGGCTTCGTCCATCGAGTGTCGCAGCTGTCGGCGCAGTACTTGGCTCTCAGCAACTTGACCAAGGTAAGACCGTGTAAACCTGCCTGATGACCTCCGCTGTCCATCTTTCTGTTCTTGTTCCTTGCTCAACATCGCTGATGGTTACCGTACCTGCCACGTGTAATTGGTCTCGCTAGCTGAAAAACCCATTTCCGAAAAAAGGTCCTGCAGCCGTATCATCACAAGAAAGGGCAAACGCTCTGTTAGCCCACCTACATCTTTTATCTGAAAATGTCATCTTTGAAATGTATGAGTGCTGCGGCAGCTGACCTTTGGCAAACCCTCATTAAGTGTCTACTCTATCTCCTAGTTGATGAATTTGACACACAACTTGGCTGCATCGTTCTTGTAGAATTGAAGTCTCTGCTTCCTTTTTAGGCTTGTTTGAAACTGTTGATTATTATTGCAGCTTTGCCTTGCCTATACAAGTAGGCTCGTATTAAATATGCATGAAGGATAACTGCAGACAAAATTAATCATGTTTTTCTGGTAATGTGGGGGTTGGGCTAGTGAGCCCAAAAAACATAACGTTACTGTGATAATAATCACGTGGTTTTATTGTCACTCTTTTCTGCAGGACAAGGCCTCCAGGGTTGAGCGTATCGTAGGGGAGCACCGCCTCTTCTCTCAGGGCCTCGTAGAGCTCCAGGAATGGGTGTGCAAAGCTCAGAGGATCCTGGGCACGTGCATCTCTGCCACTTCTGATAAAGTTGTGCTGGAGGACCGCATGTTACAGCTGGAAGTAAGGAGGAACACATTGATTAAGCTTGACAACTTGATGTTTAATTAGCTCAAATCCCCGCGTTGCAGACTTTGCTCGCCGCACGTCAGGAGCGGGAGATCCAACTGAAGATGCTGCTTACCAGAGGAGAAGCGGTCCAGCGGAACACGTCGGCTGAGGGTGTCCCGGTGATCCGGAAACAGATCCAGGACCTGAAGGACTCGTGGGACTCCTTGCTTTCTGCCTCCATCAAGTGCAAGAGGTTGTGCAGGATATGACAGTTAAATGTGGAGTTTAATCCAAGTGTTGACATGAGCTTGTGGGTATGAACAGCCAACTGGAGGGTGCCTTGTCGCAGTGGACCAGCTATCAGGAGGATGTGGGGCACTTTGTGCTTTGGATGGACCGTGTTGAGGAAACACTGAGCTGCTCGGACAGACAGTACTCTGAGATGAGAGACAAGACTGCCAACCTGGGAAAGACTAAGGTACTGGAATGTAAAATAAAAAAGAAAACATCTTGACAGGACGGATTTTATTTTAAGATGTGTAGCAAAGCCTGCCTTATTTTGTTTATTTTATACAAAGCAATGAGCGCATACATGGGGCTCATCCTGCTGGCTCACATTGTCATACTGTTGTGCTATACATGTATGCCTCGGGGGGCCCCCTTTGGGGTCTGCAACCTACAATGAATGTATGTGCGTGTTTTCATTCCAGCTTCTATATGAGGAAGTGCTGAGTCACAGCTGTCCCCTGGAGACCATAGCAACAAAGGGAGCCAACATGGCGGAACACTGCACCACCCAGCAGGAAGTGAAGCAGCTACAGACCAGATACACCGCACTCAAAGAAAAAGCCAAGGTATGTGAATGTGTTGGTTTCCCATTGCTTTTATCTTGAATAGTTATCTTCAAGCTTGTTCTCCAGAACGCCGTCAGCAAGGCTAAGGGGCTGGTGCTGATCCACCAGGACTACCAGCGAGGGCTACATGTGTTTGAAGATTGGTTGGAGCAAGAACAGGCCACTCTGGCGTCATTATCCCATCTGGAAGGAGATGTGGAGACACTTGAGGGAACACTGAAGCAGCTCCAGGTATCCATACCGAACCTTCTTGACACTTAGAAGCCTTTTTAAAGCTCCAGTTCTTCAGGTTCTTACTGCACCTGTTATGTTCATCCTAGCTTCTCCAGGAGCACTGCTCAGATGGCCAGTCGCTGCTGTCGTCAGTGCTGACCACCAGAGAGAGGGTCATCCCATGGGGTGTACCCCAGATAGAGGACAGAACCCTTGACACTGCACAAAGGGAGTGGGTGTCTTACCAGGACCGTTTGGAGGAGACCCAGACCCAGCTGAAGTCCACCTTGGCCAGATTAAAAGAGATGGGGCAGAAGTTCCTTACTTTAGCTCAGTGGCTTGAGGAGATGGAGAAAGGGGCTAACTTGAGACCTCATCGGAGGTCTGACAGAGGCACCAAAAAGACTCAGTTGTCGAAACTCAAGGTTAGTACTTAGTAAGGCCCGGACATTCACAAGGCAACAGCAAATAATCTCTAATCTTCTCTGCGTTGCTTGTGAGCAGTCGTGTCTTCAAGCTGTGCTGACACGGCAAGGAGAAGTGGATGGCCTCTCCTCGTTATCCCAGCAGATTTTGGAAGAAGCCTACATCAGTGGTCATGTTAGCGTCACGACAATGCAGCTCACCGCCCGCTACCACTCCCTGCTGCTCAGCATACAGGTTAGTCACTCTTTTGTTGAACAACATTTACCATAAACAATTCTGGTTGTCTATGACCTTGCAATAGGAGTTCAATTATGATGATTTACTTCAATAAATAAATCAATTCATAAATCACAATACAGTCGTCCCTCGCAACATTGTGGTTTGAAAATGGCTTCCTTATTGTTATCTAATTTTTGTCCAAATTAATTCATAAATAAATGATTGACAGACAATTTAGTCTGTAGTCTTAGTATGTTATCTTCTGGTCACCAGGCTTCTGTAATGTTACATAAACCTCACATTACATTAACTTCACACTGCATGTTGTCAGCTATGACACATCCAGCATGATGAAGTAAAAAAAAAAAAAAAATCCTCCTAGTCCATGTGGAAGCGGTACGTTTTTGGCTTCATTTTTACCTTCTTCCCTACTCTGTTTGAAACCCTTGCTCGAAAGTTTTCTATGGTAGCGGTGTCCGTCTCTTGTGTTTCTGCAGTGATTCCGTACCATAGCCTGTGCATTAGCAAAGGCGTCCATAAGGGTTCTGTTTCACGCCTGTTATGCTGTAACTACGAAAATATTGAATTTATTGATATTGAATCCCACTGTGTGGACTTTGCATGTTCTCCCTGTGCATGTGTGGGTTTTCTCCGGGTACTCCGGTTTCCTCCCACATTCCAAAAACATGCTAGGTTAATTGGCGACTCCAAATTGTCCATAGGTATGAATGTGAGTGTGAATGGTTGTTTGTCTGTAATTGGTAATTGTAAGTGTGCCCTATAATTGGCTGAATAGAACATGAATGAATGAATGAATCCCACTTCACGGAAATTCACTTATCACGGACGAGGCAAGAATCAATTAACCATGATAAACGAGGGATGACTGTAACCACATTTCTTTTTAGGGCTCCTGTTATTTAATTGGAGGTTGTAAAATAGTCTGTCAATCAATCACAATACGACCTTTTATACTTCCATGAAAAGCCGGGACCTAGTGTGCAGTGTCATTATAGATTGTATATATTGCCTGTAAGAGGGCTTTTCATCCCATGCTATTATTTATTCCATGGGGTATTTGGACTTGAAGCAGCTTTGAAGAGACCGTGTACTGTTCTGTGTACTCAGATCCAGCCTCCCCATGTGTTGCCTGCTGCTTTTATGGGGGGTTCTTTAAAGAAAAATTGATGGGACACAGGCGCTCACAGTGCACAGCATCTGGAGTGAAAATGCTACACACGCACTTGATTGATTTTTACACCTTCAGTGACACATCATAGCACGCACACGTCTTGCCATCTTTCCACACTCTCAAACTTACTCCAGCTTCAACACTGGGGGTGGGTGGGGGGTGGCTGTTAACTCCCTCTCAGAAAAAGGTGTGCGCTCAGCAATACCAGCTAATTGGAGCTTCTCACTACAGGATCCACATCCCCAATCCTGTAGTGAGAAGCTCCAATTAGTGTCAATGCCACTAGAAGCCCGCCACCCCTGTTTTCTCATCGCAGCAAGGGAGTTAACACGCCACCCTCCCACCCCCCCCTCTCTTGTAATAAAAGGGGGTAGTAGGGATTGAATATTTTTTGTTTTGATGGCAGTTCACAGAGCCTTTTTCCCTGGTGGTGGAAACCTGCTGGGAAGCAACTTTGAAAGAGGAAATGAGTCTTATACTAACAATACCAGCAGAAACAACCTGCAGGCTGTAGTTGTTTTGTATGAAATATCCAAATAACAGCAACTGAATCATGATAGATTCACATGCAGTCATACAAGAACATACAATATTGATTTTTTGTGCTCTTATATTTGCTTAAATCTATTTTCTGATCTTGCAGGACTCCATCAAGCAGCTGCAGGAGGAGCTGAAGAGTATTGAAGAGGCCGAAAACCTTTGCATGACCTTCACAGATTGGCTCAGCTCGGCGCAGAAAAGCTTCACAGAAGTAACTGACACCTCCGAACCCCTGGACCGCAACACGATGGACAAGAAGCTGAAGAAACTAGAGGTACTAGTCAACCCCTACACCCAATTATTAGTCAGAAATTACTACCTGAACCAAAATACAATTACATAGATGGACTCCAAATTGCCATAGTGTGAATGGTTGTTTGTCTATATGTGCCCTGTAATTGGCTGGCGACCAGCCCAGGGTGTAACCCTGTTGGGATAGGCTCCAGCACCCCTTGTGAGGATAAGCAGTTAAAATGAATGAATGAATGACTGTTCCACTAGGCATCACTAATAACACAGCAATAATAGCAGGTACAGTTTGTGGCTGTATTCTAGCTAAAACTCAACTCTGAATCCCTGACGTCACTTCCTGTCCACAAGTCCGGAAGGCATTTATTGCAACACACTTGAGCACGAGTCTTATTTATGTCTTAAATGGTTTATTTCCTCAGATTACATCTGCTATATTGGTTAGTATATGCGCAAATGTGACTGTAGGGGTGTTGTTATATCTGTAGAGGGCTCTAATAAAACAAAAAACTTATGTAGAAGGTTGTAAACTGGTATTCTATACTCTAACTATGAAAATACTTGATTCATACATAAGGAAATTAATTAATCCCAATCGGAACCAACTAACTACAATAAAGGAGGGATTACTGTAGTTAATATTGTGAGTTAGCCATACTATGTAGGCTGTACTGTAGGCTGGAAAATTTTATCTAATCTTGTAACTGTAGAGCTCTTTTTTGGCAGCTTCAGCATGCTTGGCCAAGGAAAATGTGTGATATCTGCATTTTCTGTGATTTTCAGCTCAAATGGCCACTTTTGGCTCGGAGCTATTGCTTGCTAGATTTGAAGTATTTTCCACAAGTGTGATACGGCCTGGATCACAATGCTCGTATCGATTGTCTCTTTATGAAGACAAAGCAGGCGCTGCCTTAGAAGAAGAGCGTTAGCAGGGTGCGACACCCCCGCTGTGAAGGCGAGGATGAAGAAGCAGCAGCAGTGTCAGGTTCCTGCTGGCTCAGACTCCATAATTGATGTGGCGCCCTTACTGCTTCACAACACTCTCATTTCCAAAGTAACAACTAATAAGCTCCTACACATCACATGCAGACGCTCACACTTTCAGTGACTATTTACGCCACGTGGTGCACGTCACGCAGCCCGGCGGAGTCTGCACTTATCCTTGCATCAGATCGATGGTGGTGCTTCTGAACAGAAAGTTGAGGCGTTTGGTCACCACATGTGCCCTTCCATTACTTCACCGGTCGTCATCCCCCTGTGGTGAGCTCTCCAGGGCTATTCATTGAACTGAGATAATTATGCAACGACCCAAAGATTACCGATCAATAGCAGAGCGACGGGCCATCAGTTGGATTTGTACTTTGTTTCAGGCTAACTTGTAACACTAGAAAGGTGTACTGGCCCTTCTCTGGTAAGTGATCGTGAGCTTCTAAAGGTTTAACCCCATATGTTGCTTGTCTGTTTTGCCACTGAAGGGTACCATTCATTCATTCATTCATTTTTTTACCGCTTATGCTCACAAGGGTCACAAGGGTCGCAAGGGTGCTGGAGCCTATCCCAGCTGTCTTCAGGCGAGACCCAATCACAGGGCACATATAGACAAACAACCATTCACACTCACATTCATACCTATGGACAATTTGGAGTCACCAATTAACCTAGCATGTTTTTGAAATGTGGGAGGAAACCGGAGTCCCCGGAAAAAACCCACGCATGCACTGGGAGAACATGCAAACTCAAACAGAGATGGCCGAGGGTGGAATCGAACTCAGGTCTTCTAGTTGTGTGACCTACACGCGAACCACTTAGTTGCTAAACACCACTTGTTTTTTTTTAGAAGTCATCCTTCATATATCAGTTAATTGTGATACTTGAATTTCTGCAAATTAGGATTCGGTATTTACTGCAGATGTCCAATATTGTTTTTTTTTTTAATGAAAACCCATATGCCGATATTGTCCAACTCTCAATTTCTGATACCGATACCATACCGGTATGTGTAACATGACATATCTCCAATGGTGGAATTAACACATATGTGTTGTATACAGCATTTTAATATTGTTTCTCTTGATTGTAAAAAAATGTAATACTGAAATCAACCTATGCTGATATCGGACATCCCTAATATTAACGGAATGTTTTGTTTTTGTTGTAACATTTGTTTTAACATTATTAGAGCTCCGTATACATGAAACAACACCCCAATAGTCACATTTACACTCCTATTCTTTGTTTACATCACATTGCAGGCAACGGTATCACTGCAGGGACATAAAAGTGAGCTAACTAGTTAGCCTCTCCAATTTGCTTATTCTAAACTTCAAGTGTTTCAGACGGACAAAGAAGCCAAAAACCTACCACTTCCACATGGAACGAGAGGAACTTTTTTTCCACTCTCTCTCGGCTCAAAATTATTTTTTATTTATTCTCAGGAAATTAAATAGGAGCTTTAGATGTATACAAAAAAATTGAAATATATATAAAGTGTAGAATATGATGCAGACAGGATGTTGGCACACACAGAGGGTGTACACAAGACTTTGAATAATTAATGTTAGCATGATAGAAGACCGTTTAACAACAGCCTAAAGGGCACCCAGTGTGCAGGACCTCATAAATAATGTTCAGCAGCCTGTAATGTCTGCTACTTTATCAGCGTTAATGAATGAGTGTGGCACCTAAATGCACCATATGGACCCTGGGATCGTGAAACGCTGGCAGCCGATTATACAGACACTTGATGCGCGCTGGGAGGTTAGAGGAGAATGTGAAGTGGGCAGAACGTGACACGGTCGCTTGAGCAATTATGGCAAACGTTTCTTGTTTTCGTTCAGGTTGTGTGATGTGTGGATGTCTTATTAGGGTCATCAAGAAGGAACAAAGGTGGGTCGTTAGAATGATTGGGCGTCTCGGTACGCAGCAAACACGGACGTGTGCAGGCAGACACATCATATCATTAGCAGCCATAGCTGGAGATGTCTCCTGGCATTGCGTAGCACATCTCCACTCGAGCAGTAATAGAAGCATGATGAAAGCTAGAAGGCGTCCCATTGAGCTTGTGTTGCGGTTACCCTGGAAACCCCCGTGGCTCCTTCTCCCCGTTAAGGGCCTCTTATAATTGGGTCCTCCTTTCATATTATTCTCTGTGGTTTCTCCACACCATGACCTGCCAAGCCTCTCCCCAACGCAACACACAGGTGTCAGCCTACCTGATGGCTACTGAGCCTTTTGAAACACTACCAGAAGGTGAAGGACAAAGAGAACCTGAAAGTCCCTTCAATGTGGGTCACATTTGCTATAAAAATACAATAGTACAAATAATGGGAAGAACAATGTGAGAATCACTTTGTGATTGTTTACAAACTCCTGTTTGATTGATGATGATTAATTGACTCCATCACCCAGACTCTGCAGGCTGATCTCCATCACGGTCACAGCTTCCTGAAGTCCCTGAGGGAGACGGCTGAGCGGGCAGCAGGTTTCCTGAACGAGGCCGGAGCAGAGAGCTTAGGAGGGGAGGTGGAAGCCCGTCTTTCCCAGCTGGAGGAGCTCTCGGGTTGGCTCAGGCAAGAACACAGCTTCCTGGAGCGTGCGTCGCTGCTGGCGAAGGAGTTTCAGGACCGCTACAAGGCTCAGGCCCAGTGGCTGGTGGAGACGAAGGCTTTGCTCAGCTCTCCAGTGGAGCCCAAGGCTGAACTATACCAACGGAGGGCACAGCTTGCCAAGTACAAGGTTAAAATGGCTACTTTTTACATTGCAATCATGAGTAAGATTCTGGTAGATAAGCATCATTAATGAGAAGGATTATATGTATTTTTGTTCTTCCCACCCAGGCTCTGCTACAGATGGTCCAGTCCCAGGATGGCTCCATCAGGTCAGTGGTGGAGAAGGGCGATGCTTTGCTGGCATCTGTCCATTACCCCTCCGTCAGAGACAAGATGAACAAGCTGCAAAAGGACTACAGTGACCTGTGCAATATGGCCATGGTAAGAAAACATGAAGGGGACTTCTCCTCACGGTCATCCCGTCTTACGTATCCTTCCAATGTTAAGTCCCACGTGGAGCATCTCAGCGGCCATGTGAAGGAGCAAGAAGTGTACCACAACAAGCTCCAGGAGGCGGAGCGATGGCTGCTGCAGATGTCCAGCAGGATGGTGACGCCTGACCCCAGCATGAGCCAAAGTCTGGAGGCGGCCACTCAACAGCTGGCTAGGCACAAGGTGACCATGACATGTTGTCACATGATATAAACACATAGGAGCTGTGTGAATGATGCAGCTTTGAATACACACTGTACATGTATATTATATATACTTTATATAGTGTAGTGAAGTAGTGTCCTTCAGAGCCTTAACCTTCAAACTCGATCCCTTCACGGCTGTCATAATAATTATCCCGTAAGACCACATTGTGTGCTATCGGTCTGTTGTGACATCCTGTGTCATTGACCATCCTGACATCTTTTTTTTTTTTTTTTTTACTCTGTCCCTTTGTCCTCCACAGGCCATCATGGAGGAGATAGCAGGCTTTGAGGATCGCTTGGCAGGCTTGAAGCAGCGAGGGGACCACCTGGTGCACGGCTGCGACGAGCGCGTGCAGAGTCGGCTGAGACAGCAGGTCCAGGCTCACCAGCAAGGCACCAGAGACAGCTACTCTGCCATCTGTAGCACAGCACAGAGAGTAAGTAAAGATGGGGGGGGGTTCTATGCTGGCTGAGCATTTTGCTCCTTACCATTATTACACCATTGGTTCTGTTGCTGTTTTGTTGTGCAGTACACCAATTAATAAATGTCTCATGTGAACATGAGAGAGCAATGTTTTCCTTTCTATGTTAAAAAATGTAGCCGTTCGGAAATCATTTTCTCGCATTATCTTCCAATGCATTATTTGCTGTTTGAATGAACAAACACTAATTAGATTATTACAGCAGCAAGTCTCATAGTGGTTTAATACGTTTGCAGCATACGGAATGTAATTTAAAGCAGTGATTGTGGCACACTTCTGTTCTAATGGATGAGTAAACATTTTTCCACGGCGACACGTGGACGCCAAATAAGGCCACAGCCAACATATCAATGTCATTACTGTTCCAGCCGCCAAGGCGACCACTTAATCCTAACCCAATCTGACACCTTAACCGTCTCTTGACGACAGTCCTTCCCCACCAGCCTAGAGGGCACGGCGGCGGCTGCCAGGCGGAGCCCAACAGCCGCCACTCTCAGGCGGACCCCCTATGCCAAAGTGGCTAACTCAATCCCGCCGTATTAATCTCCAGTTTATCCCCCTGTCAACTCCATGGTTTCATGCCTGTGCCACTATTCCAGAAGCCCTCTAATCCAGCGCCACTCTGTCATTCTGGCATCCTCCACTCTTGTCATCATTGCTCACCTCCCGAGACGCCATCATTTTTTTTTCCACCTCAGCCAATCTGGCATTTCCCCCTTTAGATGCACCAGTGGCTGCCAACTGCATCCCAATGTAAGCTCTAATATCCTGCCTGCCACTTTGCACCGAGCCAGCCAATAAGCCTTTGCCAGAAACTTAGGGCAGCGTGCCAATACATACCCCCCTTCTTCTGTCTTTAGAGCTTCCATATTAAGATTGTCAATCAAACATTGCTGTTTCATTCTCCCCTGGAGGGTATGGCCACCTCCGCATTCAACACCTGTCAAATACGCTGCTTGCTGCACAGTGTCTGATTTGCTTTCCTCAGTGCCCATCAACAAAAACAACAATGCTGATATCTTCTGAAATGGCTTTTAGGTATATCAAAGCCTGGACCATGAGCTTCAGAGACACGTGAATCTCCAAGACACCCTGCAACAATGCAAGACTTGGCTGACATCTGTCTCGGAGCAGCCCGAGCCTCCTGCACAGACCCCTCTGAGCCTGGAGGAGGCGCTACAGCAGGTCCCAACACATTTTTGACTATTTTATGCTTCCATTTTTTTGAGAACTGAATTGAATCCAAAATCTGTGAACAACATTGCATTGTTTTGACAGGTGAAGCAGGAGCGGGCCCTCCAGGAACAGGCCAGCACTTACCTCCAGCTGGTGTGCTCCTCCTGTGACCTCTCACTCTTAAGAGTGCAGGAGGTGGCTGCCGCTATCCAGCAGGTCAAACTACAGGTCAGTCGGCTTCATTATATTTATTATTTCATTGTTGGAGTTCATTGTTTCGTGTTTTGTTTCTACTTATAGGTTGAGGAGCGCATGTTGCTTTGCGAGGAGGTTGTAGATGGCTGGAAGGACGTCGAGGAGGAAAGGGCATGTCTGGAGGTCCGGCTGAGAGAGACGGAGCAGCAACATGAGAACCTCATCAGGTGTCCTGCAGAGCTTGAGCCCAGAATTGCACAGAACCAACTGGACAAAGCGCAGGTGTGCATTTATTTTACATGCATGATGAATAATATCCTTCCTGTATTGGAATTTCATCAAGATGTTTTGTCGCTGCAGGAGTTCCTCCAGCATGTGAGGGAGAGGCAGTCTGAGGTGAGCCGTCTGAATGAGACCATCGTTCGAATGACGGGGGGACAGGACTGTGCCACTCTGGAAGACATGAAGAAACTGAGGAGGAGCTGGGTGGAAATGGGCCAGCGTGCAGAAGAGCTAGAAGCGGAGCGAGGGGATGACATGCAGCGAAGCGGCGAGTACCAGGAGAGCGTGGTCGCCGTTGAGGAGCTTTTCCATCAAGTATCCAGGGAATGGGACTACCTCGCCAGGTACTCACCTTTTTTAACGCTGACCTTGATATTTAGAGCAGATATTCCTCAGTTGATGATATGTGTGATCAGGGCTGACACTGAAAGTACAAGTGAACATCTAGAGGCTCTGAGGAAGTTGTCCAGTGACCTAGTGGAGCAAAAGTCAACCCTAGAAGATCTACGGGACCAGAAACAAAGTATCCTACCTCGAATAAGCCTCCTTGACAAGGAACTGGTCAAACAACAGGTGAGTAACTTAAGAGCTGTTTGAATCGTTCTGTCTTAAACATATGCTCGCCCTTTTCTAGGTGGGTCACCTGGAGCAACGCTGGGCTCAGCTCGAGACTCTTATCCAGCACAAGATCCTGGACTCCACACAAACTCTAGAGGATCTGACACGGGTGGAAACACAGCTGAAGGACGCCCGCGAGTGGGTGGAAGAGCAGCGACCTGCGCTCACCTCCGGCCTGAAAACCAGCCCCCCACCTGACCTTGCCCAGAGTTTCCTGTTCGACCACTTGAGTGTGTGCGTGGAGCTGGAGGCCCGTCAACAGTTGCTGGGCCGAGCTTTGAGTGAAGCACAAGGTGTCGCCTCCAGGCTGGGGCTGAGCGAGAAGAGAAGTCTGCAGGAGCTTGTTGAACAAGCCCAGACTGAAGTGGAGGCCTTGGAGGCTCAAGTGGCCCAAAGGAGAAAGTACCTCAGCAAGGTAAGGTGCAGGTGGAAATTCCGTTCCTGGTTTTTCCCCAATTATAATTATTGCACCTAGACTAGGCATTCATACAATGATTTGTTTTCTCAGGCCTTCACAGAGAGGACTCAGTTCCTTCAGGGTCTGGGAAGAGCACTGTCGTGGGTACAACAACAAGAGAGGAAGGCCCTGATAGACGACCATATTGCGCTCCTCCCTGAAGACCTGGCTAAACAGGCGTCTGCATGTCACAGCATCCAGAGCAGCCTTCGAGCCTACCAGAGGGAGTTGGCATCTCTTTGGGTTCAAGGTCGGGAGCTGGAAAGGGACGCCACAGATAAAGAGAGAGCAGAAACCTTGGCAAAACTGAAGGAGCTGCAGTCGGTATTCGAAGCGTCTCTCCAGACAACCAGCCGGCGTGTTACAATCTTGGACAAAGCCTTCACATCCAGGAAGTACTTCCAGGTGGACCTGAATAAGACTTGTCACTGGCTGAGACACGCAGAAGCCATCACCTTCCCGGAAATCAGTCTCAGCGACGTTGAGGATACCTCAGAACTGCAAGAGCATTTATCCACTTTTCAAAAAGTCCTGGAACAAGCGTCGGAGAATGAGAATCTCCTTCTGATCGTGCAAAGGATAGGCCAGGAGATCCTTCCTACTCTGAACGAGATCGACCACTGCTACCTGGACGAGCGTCTCAACGCCCTCCCCCAACAGTACAACAGCATCCTGGCGCTGGCCAAAGAGAAAAAAGACAGGGTTCAACAATTAATCATAGAGAGGAAAGAATTCAGCACTTTGTTTGATGCGACTCGAAGCACGGTGGAGAACCTTCAGGAACAGTTGGACAATCTGGACAAGAAGACTATCAGTACCAGCGAAGAGGAGCTTGTTTGTCTAAGGAATGACTATCAGAGAATCGGTGAAGGTTTATCCCACATCAGCCATGCGGTCAGAGATCTTCAGGGTAAAAATGAAGGCTTTCTCAGTATGGGCCACACACACAGAGCTGAGGAAACACGTCAGCTCGTGTGCCTTCACAGCACACTGAGAAGAAGAAATAATCAGAAACGTAAAGATTTGGATGATGCCCTGGAGGTCATAGAGGAGCACAACAGACAAGCAAACCGCTTAGACCAGGAACTGAAGTTTGCCAAAGACAATCTGGTTGGACTCAAGTCAGATTTAGAACTAGATGCCACACATAAAATGGCAGCTCTTTATGCGTTACTTGAACGTCTGGATTGTGTATCTTTAGAGGCCAAAGAATGTAGCCCACAGACCCAGACCCTCGGCTTGAGCTTTGACCCCACTGCCTTTCAGGAAATGACATCCCTGCGTGACTCCCTGCAGTCCTTACGTTTGGATGTGAAATGCTGCATTGAAGAAAGCGTAAAAGACATCTCGCAAGACTTCTCAGGGGAGATGGAGAAGATGTCAGAATGGCTGAATGAGGTTAAAGCCGCATTAGGGGAGCCTGTAAGCTTCATGGAAGCCAAAGTTGAGAGGGTGGAGGAGAAAATGTGCAAACTGAGAATCACGGAAGAGGAAGTGAGGAGCAGAATGTGCAAGGTGGATGCCTTGTTTAGCCAGGAAGTGCAGATATATAGCAGTAGAAAGGAAAGCATTCCGGCCCATGTGGAGGTAAAAGGAGAAGAGCTGAGAATGCTGGGAGATGAAGTTCTAAAGGAAATTAACCAAAAGCGGGTATGTGTACAGTCACAGCCAGCAACTGAAAATGCACACAACAATTAAAAATGATTTGAAATGCATAAAAAATATAATTGTGAGTGTAACACCTGAACCAACATTTTAAAGCGCATGTAGAGAGCTGTTGCATGCTAACTACGCATTCATTCATTCATTCATTTTGTACCGCTTATGCTCACAAGGATTTGGGTGGGGTCTTGGAGCCTATCCCAGCTGTCTTCGGGCGAGAGGTGGGGTACACCCTGGACTGGTCGCCAGCCAATCACAGGGCACATATAGACAAACAACGATTCACACTCACATTCATACCTATAGACAATTTGGAGTCGCCAATTAACCTAGCATGTTTTTGGAATGTGGGAGGAAACCGGAGTACCCGGAGAAATCCCACGCATGCACGGGGAGAACATGCAAACTCCACACAGAGATACCTGTGGGTGGAATCAAACTCAGGTCTTTTAGCTGTGAGGCCTGCGTGCTAACCACTTGTTCACCGTGCTGCCACATGCTTACTTCTCATGGTACTTAAAATGTAGCTACTGCCATTGCGCGGTGGCACCTTTTGTTACAAATTAGGCTTGCATTTTTAAGAAAGAAGTGGAAGTTAATGTAATGACCTTCTGTGTTTTCCAGCTGACTCTGGAGCCAGCTCTTGGTGTGGTCCAGAGGCACCAGTCATGTCTGCAATCCGTGCAGAAACACCTGAATCATGCAGCGGCTTTTCTTCAGAGTGCCAACGTCGGCGTGGAACTTGAGGGCCACATAGACTGGATTGTGAACCTGGAAGAAATCGCAGCGCAGGAAAAAAAGTTTACGGGGGTCCTAGAGGAGATGAGGACGACAGCGGAGCCCCTGTTGACGGATGGCGCCATGACCCTGCTCAGAGGAGAAGCTGAAGCCGTGCAGCTGAGGAGCACGGAAATCAAACAGCAGATGGAGGCCTTCAGAGACGTTCATGAAAGGTGTTGATTTATTCTCATGTGTAATTTTTGATACATCTCACTGGATTGGGGACAAAACTTCAAACAGTTTGATGTTTAATGCCGTTAAATCAAAGCGGTGCGTGCTTTGTATGATTATTTTTCTTAGGTCTGCGTCTCTTTGGGCCTCCATCCAACATGAGAGAGACCGGCTGGTTGAACAGATGAACGATGTGGGGAGCAAGATGGCTGCCTTCTCCACCGCTAAAGCGGACAGCCTCCAGCAGGCGGAAGACAAGTGTGAGAAATACAAGGTGGGAGAAAATAAAGTGTCATCTACTACACCTTGAAAGCGCAACACACCGTTGTCATTGTAACGAAAGTCTGTTATCATTTTTTCCAGTCTTTGGCGACTCACACTGACCTCCAGGAGTTTGCTCTCAATGCTCTGAAAGAGAAGGCGGCCGAGTTGGAGCAGCTTGTCGCCAGAACTGACGCAGCCGTTGTTGTCAGCCATGCTCTCTCATCACTACGGCAACGATGGACCAAGCTACGCAGTGTGGTGAGAACCCAGGAGAGGGCACTGGAGGACACTGCCAGGGAGTGGAGGAACTTCACACAAAAGGTGAGAAGAATGTATAATGTAATTATGGGAAATGTAGTGGACATGATTGGAAGATAATATGAAGTTGTTGATATCCAGTTTTCTTTATTTTCATTGCCCCATATTGCTTATTCCATGTTCATTCCATACACCAATCTGTTTCCAAATTCACACTAGCAGCAGACAGACTCCGCTCAACTGCACCTCTTTTTGTTAGATTGAGGTCAAATAACTGAAAACTAGTTGGAAGTCTGTGATGTAACTCCACAGGCTTCAGGCCAGTGGTTTCCTGCTCTTTGCCAAACATGCAGCCTCTTTCCCGCGCTATTTTGAGTGTGAACGCGTCAGCTATCAAGAATTCCCACAAAGCACTAGTGTATGCCTAAAAGGGGAAATGAGGTCATTGTGTGGGAATGGTCGTTTCCTAATATGTGGCACTATCCAGCTGTCCACTACTTTTTATGAGCTCTTTCAAATGCAATAAACATAAATTGTTAATACAATAAAATAAAATGTTAAATTGTTAATAGTTAATCAGTTAATCAGTAACTTCTCTGCACACGCGTTGATGAAAAACATATCCTTAGATGGAGAAAGTGCGCTCCGTCTCAGCAGACCTTCACAGCCGTGTCCCTGACAGCACCGTCGAGAAGGCAGCCACCAGGGCGGCGCTCCAGAGCCTCCTTGAGTACCACGACTCCTTCACCCTGGAGGTGGAGAGGGAGCAGTCCATCCTGGCTCTGATGGGGCAACATATCCACAGCCTCAGAGGAGATGAGGAGGAAATGGAGAAAGGCCATCAGGACCCACAGTGCCTTCAAGAGATCAAAAACATGCAGGGCCGCTATGACAGGTGGGTGAAAGAAGACTTTTTAGCATAGTCTGGTACCTTTCTACTGCTAACTCTACTGTCATGTCTTGTTTGGCTTGTTCCAGTTTGGTGTTACAGGTCCGTGCTAGCAGGGCTCAGGTGCACCAAGAGTTGAGGGAGCGAGAGGATGTCGAGAAGGAGCTGGGCTTGGTTAAAGGTTGGATTCAAGACACTCGAGGCTTGCTCTTGAGTCCCACTGCAGACCTGGACACTCTTTTGCAAGAGTTGGAGGTACCGATAGCACCATTGTCTGCACTACAGCAGTAAACGTTCATAGGTGTCACGAGTGTTTCTACCCCAGACGGCACACGGCGAGGTAATCAGTCGACGACAGAGTCTGGAGCGCATGACGGTGCTGCAGCAGTCAAAGTACCAGGACCTCCAGGCGGGGCTGCCGTCGGAGCTCAGCATGCAGCTGGCGGAGGTGGCGCTGGCTCTGGGTTCTGCTGAGGACCAGGTAGAGACTGAACATTCTAAATGGGAATACAGTTGGAATAAATAAGTTAACCACTGGTTATTGTTAATCATACTAAACAATAAATAAATCAACCTTAGCTGAGTGTTTTTGTGCCTTGTGGTCCAGGTCCAAGCCAGAGAACGAGAGGTGCAGCAGACCCGAGACGTAAAGGAGGACTTCAGCTCCAGACTGCAGGACATCCAGTCCAAGCTGAAGAGCATCACGTTGAGATTTGAAATGAAGGGAGCCAACCTGGAGGAGGCCAAAGAGGAGACCAGGGTAATCAATCTGACTGATCTGAATAATTAGCAAGCAATTAACCCCTGGTAAATTAGCTATTCATTGGACAGATGTTGGGGTTAATGAGTGGCGGAATGGCACACAGTGGATTCACTGCCCTCTAGTATTCCAGACAGTCCAAGCTTCATGTCGCTATGCTTCCTCTTCAGACTCTTCGGGAAGAGTGCGAATGCTGCGCTCACACCCTGGCAGAGTTAGCTGCGGCCTTGCAGGAGTTTAGTGAGCAGAACCCTCTCTTGTGCAAGCAGTTGGGCGACGCCGTGGCCAAAATGGCCCAAGTGCAGCGCCACACCACACAGCAGGTCCAGGACCGAAGCAACAAACTGAAAAAGGTGAGCACTATAAGCTCCCTGGGAAAACATGATCACTCTCAATGGTGTTGTCTCTCTAAACTGACCAGGCGGAGAAGCAGATGCAGGAGTATCAAAGTATGAAGGAATTTATTTTGAGTTGGATTGAAAAAGCAGAGACTCTGGTGACTGGTGACATCATCTGGAACCCGGTATCTCAGCTCCAAGAGCAAATCAGAGCATATCAGGTGAGGCTTCACCCTGTGTTAATATCTTAACAGCCCACAAATACGATGCTGCTAATTAGAGTCCCTTACTCTCATTTCCAGCTGAATGTCAGACTGATCATTGTGTTGGCCACCCCTTAATTAGTGTCATTTGACAACCCGAAAGGCTCCTCCCCCTTTTTCTTTCCTCTTGTAATTTATCCTCTCGTGTTGACAGGCGTTGCTGCGGGAGTGTCGAGGTCTCCATGGTGACTTGGAGGCCATGGCAGAAAGGGAGGCGCAGCTGGGGGAGGTGTTGACGACTAAAGGGTGGAGCCAGCAGGTGAAACACCTCAGCAGACGCACTGAGGAGCTTCAGCTATCAGCCAAGACTCGGCTGCAGAGTCTGCAGGATGCGGCCAAGGTAAATGACGGTCACATTGGTGTGGAGTCACAACACACTAATGCTCTCAGCCGGCGCTTTCAGTTAAGAACAGCAAAATGAAATCTGTGAGTAGGCCTGTCGTGATAATCAATAAATAAAAAAATCAATCAAAATAAATGAAAAGGTTGGAATTTACGTTTCAGCTGATTCCCCAAAGTATAACACCTCATTGTGCACCAGATACATCCATGTAAACATACGCAGCGTATTCCACAAACACACACATGGCCTGCTGCTGAGCATCTACAGCTAAATGTCAACAGTGCAACAGTGCCATCCTATGGTCATTGCATGTACTACATCCTTTATGACTGTATCTGTTGAACCCTGCAGCAATCAATGGACACTAATCTTCTGTTTTTTTCTGGAGTTTGCCCTCATGGCTTGTCTGTTAGTTATGCATGATGGTTGCGTCAATTTCTCAATTTCAGGTCAATCTGGATGTATCCAGTATTTATGATCCCTCACAAATATCCTTGCACTAGTCTCACTGATGAGTAGTTTTCTTAAAGCGGCGCAGCCGTTTAGGTCCAGTTATTTGACCCTTTTGGAATAAGGTAACATGAGTTTAAAGACCACATTTAGTGTCTTTTTAAGTGAAAAGCTACTCACTGTGTCACTTCTTTCCTTTGCCAGTTATTTTTAACCCACATAACTTACCTCCTCGTGTTTTTACAGGATATTTTGCGTCTGGAAGCCGAGGTGAAGAGTCTCCACGCTGCAGTGGACCAGATCCAAGTCACGCTGGCCTCCCCGGATCTCAACAGGCTGAGTCTGAGAGAGCAGCTCACACAGAGACAGGTACAAGACGACACACATGTTCAATGTGACATTCATGTTTGAATACACATTTCTCCCCCGACTCTTCTCCTCAAGCGTCTGTTGGCCGAGATGGATGGCTTCAAGCGGCAGGTGGCGGCTGTACAGCAGTGTCAGAGCGCCCTCCGGCTTCCGGAAGAGGTAGTGGCAGGTCTTCCTGCGTGTCGCACAGCTCAGATCTTGCAGCAAGAAACCAGCCAGCTGCAGCATACAACCATCCAGCAGTGCAATATCCTACAGGTAGGGGGCAGTCAAATACACAAACACGCAGTTTAGTGACCCTCTTCACTGAATACATTATCAGTCAGTCTTCATAGCTGAATGGCTTCACTGTGTGTGAAGTTACAAGATGTAAACATCTATATAAAGTCTTTATAAAATGATTCAGAGGGGCCACTTTCATATATTTTGTCTATTAAAAATTCTAAAAAGCAATCCAGTGTAGGTCAATATATGTGAATGTTATTATTATGTTATTAGTAATGAATCAATTAGTTCACACTGTTGTTATATTATGCCTTGAATGATGTTGCCGTGTCCCTGCAGGCTTTTTCAGGAATATCAGGGTTTGTTTTGAAGCCCCTTCAGACTGGTATTATCCTCCAATCCTCTCTTTCTGGGCTGATTTGCTTTTAAGCTCATTGTAGTGAAGATTAGTCATTAAAGGATATGTCCTTGGAGACGACGCAGAGGACGAACAACTAAACTAAAATACATCATTTTACGCCTTTGCCTGCATTCTATTCCCCCATTCATGCTGACTCACTATTTCATGCTAGGAGGCTGTGGTGCAGTATGAACAGTATGAAGTGGAAGTGAAGAACTTGCAGAGGTTGATAGAGGAAGCCCACCGCATCATTCAGGACCGACCCGTGTGCACCAGCAACATTCAGGAGCTTCAGGCTCAGATACAGCACCATGAGGTGAGACCGTGTTTAATCGTGATGGTTCATATTTGGAAATATGATCAACAGCGCTCAATATGATGCAGTGCAGTTCTACATCACTGCGTGTTGTGGACGGCAAAGAGGAAGTGGGGCGGTTACACATTTCCTGCACTAATCTATCAACAAGTAGGAACAGGAAATACATAGCATATAGATACAGTGTATATATATATATGCAATCACAGTCGTGACATTGCATTGTGCTACTTCCTCACATAATGTTTTGCAAGCAGTCTTCAAAAGAAAGTTGTACTCCGCCTTTGCAAGCCCAACCCACTCTTTATCTGATGTGCAGAATCCCGTTTGACGCAGTGTGCATGCCTGACTTCAACTTTAAAGTAGAAGAGAGCAATGTGTGTGTGTGCTCAACAAACTGAGGCAGGGAATCTGAAAAAGAATAAAAAGAGCCACGAGGGACCAGATTCCCTGGAAGCGTGTTCTTCTATTTCATGTTATTTTGAGACTCACTCGCTCGTGACGGAAATCTCTCCATCACCGCACAGTGTTGATGTCTGCGGCCGGCCTCTTAAGCTGAGCATGTAGCCACGACTCCGCTGGCCTAGTTAGTCACATGACCTGATTATATGTGCATTGACCATCTGCAGCACTCAGAGAGGAGGAGGCGGGTTCATACCATAGCTGAAACCTGACACCATCTATGTCACTCCTCCGAACACTCCCTCTCTCCTTGCTGCTCTCTTTTGTTAGAAGGAATCTGCCCAGATGATTGGCGGAGAAGAGCAGGGTGCAGGAGGGGTATAGGCTGTGACATCACTTCCTGTTTTTCCTTACACTTTTGCCTATGTGGAAGAGAGGGCGGGTCGTAGGAATTTTGAACTAAATCTATGAGAGAGTCTCTTTTTTTTTTCAAGCAATCATCCTTCCTGTTGGCCTGACCGCCACTGAGTCATCGCCCGCTCTCTGCTCTGATTGGCTCAAACATACAGAGGAGAATAAGCGAGAGAGGACTAGGGAGAGTGAGGCAGAGCTATTCTCTTTCTGTGCTCACTCTGTGAAGCCAAAAGCAAAAGAGAGGCTGAGCAGTGAGAAGAATGCTACGTTTACTCTTTACACACCAACGCCACATTCAACATGGAGCCAACTCGGCCAGACCCTTTTTGTTAACCAGGAACTACTGTTCATCCATTGTGGACTGAACCACCTTCTCTGACCCCTGGGGGGGGGGTTCTCTTCTGGTGTGTGTGTGTTTTATGGGGGCTATGTTGTGACAGGAGCTAGCCCAGAAGATCCGTGGCTACCAGGAGCAGATCGCCTCGCTTCACTCCAAGTGCAAGATGCTGACGGTGAAGGCCAAGCACGCCACTATGCTGCTGACGGTCAGCGAGGTGGACGGCCTCTTGGACGGCATGGACGAGCTCAGCGACGAGGAGCTGCCGAGCGCCGGAGCCAGCGACAAGCAGCTTGCTGCTCACCCCTCTGTCGTCATGGTGAGTGGCAGAGCCTCTGTTGGTGTGTGTAGTTTGTGTCGGTTGGTTCTGGGTGTGTATGAGCGATGGTGGGACCTTAAATTTGGTGGTCAGTTGTCCCATCAAAGTAAACATACAGTTCTGTACCAGCGGTGGACTTGCACTTGCTAACATCTGTATCTGTCAGCCAAGTTGAGATAAGGGTTTATAAATATAAATTTCACTGTCTGTAGACCGAGTACCCCATCAAATCATATCTAAAATATGTATTCATATCATGACTGATTTTAAAATATTTTTAAAACTCTGATTAATGTCTTTTTCGTGATGCTAACACATAGTGATAAGCACCATGATAAGCATGGACAGTTAAGAAATTATTTCTTCAATTTGACAAAAACTTTTATTTTTATAATAATTAAATTCAACAATATTTCAGTATTTGTATATTTAATTATATTAATTATAATATATAATATATTGCAATTATTTATTAAATATTTATTAAATATTTATTATAATTATTATAATGTAATTATATTAATCTGGTATAATTATTATAATATAATTATATTTATATTTATTAATTATATTGTATATTTAATTTAATTTAATATATTTAGTATTTTTATTGTTTATAATTGTTTATATTGTTTAAAAAAAGTGACTGATAAGATAACCATACCTCACCATAACCCACAGTGACTGTGTCTTTATGTATTTACGGTATATTTGTTTTTGTTCATTCTGATTTAGCTTAGTTGAAATATTATGTGCTTCCTGTCTGTGTGCTGCTCCACCTTTTGGTGTCATTCATTAGCCTGTTGTGTTTACACATCTCAAACTATTCTGTCTGACTCAGATTCCATCATCATGTCGCTGTGTTTGCTGTTTGTTGTGTTTTTTGGCCCCCAGCAGGCCTGGAAACAAGATATCACAGTATGCGTATGTGTGTGTGTGTGTGTGTGTCTAAGCGGCAGCATGTAGGATCGTCTGACATTGACCTAGTGACCGTGCAGCTGCAGAGCTCACTTGTTTTTTTTTTTTTTCCTGTGCACACACCACATGCCAATGTCCTCCATTACACCGCATTGCATCATAAAAAGCATTTTTAACAAGGCCCTGAGTGACTTGGTAGCCAAGTTGTGCGTGAAGTGCCAAAAAGCAGCACAGTAGGGTTTGGCTGACGTTTCAGCTTGGTCTCTCATGCTCGTGGAGTCTTGCAGACAACCGGGACAATTCTAGGAATTGTTTAAATATGTTGCTTTTTCAGTGTTTTCACTGCAGTACCTCACAATTATTCCGCAATAAGCACACTGCAACCTGCTTAACCTGCGCACCCACTTTGATTTGAATGCCTATTATTTGCGCTTCCTTTCCTTACTTCCTTACTCTTCTGGTGTCTTACTTTTTTCATTTGACCCTTTTTTCCTGTTTGTTTCCCGTCCTGTGTTCCTACCCCCCAACCCCCCCTCAATTTCCCTTATACTCCCGCTTCTTATGGTGTGCTGCGCTGTGGCCAGATGACAGCGGGCCGCTGCCACACGCTCCTCTCCCCTGTGACCGAGGAGTCAGGGGAGGAGGGCACCAACAGCGAGGTCTCCTCTCCCCCTGCCTGCCGCTCTCCCTCCCCTGGGGCTAACGCTGACGCTCCTCTTAACCAGGTACTGCCTAACCTGCGCCCCCGGTAACCTGCTTAACCCTGCTTGGCCTGACAGCTCATCATACCCTCACCCTCTAGTAGGAATGGGCATCATAATCCATCGTTGGGGGGGTTAGTCAGTAAAATGGAGCGCAATAATTTTCTGCAACCAAGAGAAACGCTGTTACTACTGCAATTTGACATCATCTTAAAAAGTTTATTGAATTAATCTGTTAATTCTACCAATTAATTAATCAAGGAAATGTAGTCCAGTGCCCATCCTTACACTCCCAATTTATTTTTCACCTCACATTCCCATCAAATTAAAATTATTTTATTCCTTTACTGTATTTGTTTGAATATATTAACTTTTCTACAAATTATAGTAATGAGATATGAGAATTAAATGTGCATCATGAGTGCACTCTAGACCTCACGAGTCAGATGCTACTCAAGCAACTGAGATGTGTCCTCGTGCCACAGGGTCGAGGCGGTCTTAGTCGAGTCCCCCTGCAGGAACTCTATGATCCGTCTATGGAGAGCAGCACTGCCAACCTGGATGACCTGCAGAGATCTTGGGAAACACTCAAGAACGTGGTAGGTTTGATGTCAAAGCAAGCCCTCGTTCAACTTTTTGGAGATTAATTGCCCCGTCGTTTAGATAAGCGAGAAGCAGAAGAGCCTGTATGAAGCCCTGGAGCGACAGCAGCATTACCAGGAGTCCCTCCAGTCCATTTCTACCAAAATGGAGTCCATAGAGGCAGCGCTTAGCGAAGGCCTGGAGCCCAACAAGAGCCCAGAGAGCCAGATGGCGACACATCAGGTGAGAAACCATCCCACCACATCTAGCAGGTGTTTTTGTTTTATTCTTCATTTGTGGTATCTCAACGTTCTTACAGGCTCTAATGGACGAGATCCTGATGCTGCAAGATGAAATCGGGGCGCTGCAGACATGTTTCTCAGAGGAGCTGGCTGACGGAGACAGTGACGCAGAGGCTGCTGACCAGCTCGCCCTGCAGTCCACGCTCACTGTGCTGGGGGAGAGAATGGCCACCATTAGAATGAAGGCTTCTGGAAAGCGCCAGCTGCTAGAGGTGAGTGGTCATCTACAAGCACCATCAGCCTATTTCCCACCATGCCTCATCTTCGGTTGCAGGAGAAGCTCAGTGAGCAGCTTGAGGAGCAGCGACAGGAGCAGGCACTGCAGCGTTACCACAGCGAGGCCGAGGAGCTCGACCACTGGCTGCTCAGCACTCGTGCCACCCTCAGCTCGGCGCTTCAGCTTCAAAATGAAGACTTAGACATGGAGGAACAGCTCATTGACTGCCAGGTGACTTTTATGGAGTATTTGCATTGCAATGCATTGGCCTGTCAGGGTAACCAATCAAATAAACACAGAATTTGCTTATTTTTATTAGTTAATGTATTTGAATGTATTTTAAAATGTTTGTTGCTGTACTTCATCTTCTTCAACATTTGTTCTTTGTTCGACCTCAAGCAAGCCATTCATAAAAGCATTTCTCTTGCTTCTTCTCCAGAACATGCTGTTTGAAATCGAGCAGAAGGTGTCGTATCTCTCTGAGCTGTCCGTGCACAGCGAGAGCTTACTTTTGGAGGGACGGGCCGAGACCAAGGGCGAGGCGGAGCAGCTCACTTTCAAACTGCACTCTCTGAAAGACAGCCTGCTGGAGCTGCAGCAGATGCTGCAGGACAAACAGGTGGACATACAGGTCGGCTGATAGCATGTGTCATATTGATATGACGGATAAATGCTCTTTTGTTTGTGTGCTGACTGTGTGCTGTTTAATGATGCTGTGTTGCTGCAACAATGCTAGGATTGTTGAAATACCAAAGGTCACTGTCCCAGCATAAAATATGCACTCTTTTTCACTGTGGATAAACAACAAGAGCTTGTGTGCCTCATAAGGACCTCTCAGACAATGAGATGCTAACTCATGCTAAAGCTAAACGCTGTATGGTACCAGTACTTTAACATTGTTATATTAGACTATTACTTTTGGCTCCAGTAATTGTGCTACAAATAGCTCCTTTTCACCTCCTCCTGACCTTTTTGTGGCTTTTTCCCAGGGTTCTTTGCAGGAGCAGGATGACAGTGAGCCAGACTCGACGCTTTCGCAGAGCCCCAACGTGCAGGATTGGCTGTCTCAGGCCCGTTCGTCACGCACGCAGCAGCATCATGACAATCTGCTTCGCCAGAGAGTAAGAGCTAGGATGTTGGTCTATGCTTTTTTTTGTTAAGTGATTAATGATTCTATCATTTATCACCACTTGCCTTATTGCATTGCATGAGGAATTGTCCACATCCTTACATTTTACTTGCTTTTTGTGCTTGTAGGAGCTGCAAGAGCATGTTGCTGAGCAGAGGAGGTTGCTTCAGTCTGTAGCCAGTGTTGGCGAGAACTTCCTCAGCCAGCAGATCACACCAAATGGGGACAGGTAGAGTCTCTTTCATTGGACAGTAATTCTTCGTTTATCACGGTTAATTGGTTTCAGGCCCGAATATGAATTAGCATTCCTTATTTATGAATGGAATATTTTCATAGTTAGAGCATAGAAATCTTCCTACAATATCTCCTACAATAATAAGTATGGTTTTTAACATTAGTAGAGCCCTCTAGACATGAAATAACACCCCATAGTCACCTTTACATTTGAATACATTATAGTAGATATATAATACGAGTAAATAAGACATTAATATGTGTGTTGCAAATCTGTTACTTGGGGGAAACAGGCGGACAGGAAGTGTCAAGGGGGGTTCAGAGTTGAGTTTGAGCTGACTAATAATAGGCCATAGTCAACTACGAAACTGTGATTTCTTAATTAATATAGTCATTTTGAAAAACTGTGATAGAATGAATATGACTGTATTAAATGATGACAAGAAATAATCAGGTAGTACATTGTTTTCTTCTCCTTTGGCAGTGAGGTATCTTTTCCTGGGGGAGTATTGCTGGAGACGGAGAGCCTGTCCCCCGTTGACCACTTGAGACAACGCTGGGAGAACCTGAACAAAGATCAGAGTACCAAGCTGCAGCTCTCGCTCAACACGCTGGAACAGGACCAGTTTAGCCTGGTACTTTGCTCTCGTAGTGCATGTGTCCAAAGTTCATATGGGGTCATCTCTAATATCATTCTTGTGTGCAGATCGTCCACCGGTCCCGTCTGACTAGCCCTAGCATGGTCTTCAGGGGCGAGTCCATCAGCCAGGACTCTCACTCCCCGACAGCTTTATTTGAGGCCTGCAGCCAGACTCTGGAAAGAATTGCTGAGGAGGTAGAGCCTTGATTTCTAACCTCTGTTGCTTTCCTGACGTGGCTTTGATGCACCGGTGACTCTTTTTGCCTCTTCCTGCAGGCAGAGAGCGGGGACAGAAAGATGGTGCTGTCCACAGTGGGAACCACACTCCAACAGACACTGTACACCGCTGTATCAGCAGCCTCCACCTGGTTGGACGCCGCTGAGAACGAGATGCTCTCCGGACCTGTGTTGCTGTCTGAAGATACAGAGACGCAGCTCACAAGTCTCGAGGTAAGACCAAACATGCTTTCATTTCACAACAAGGTTAGAAAGGTGCTTGCAAAATGGTAACAAGTAATGCTGGCGTTTCAACTGCACAGTGCACAAATAAAGATCTGAAGGACATGAGCAGAGAGGTGAACCAGTGCAGAGACCTCCTGGGTGGAGGAGCAGGCCGCCTGTGTGGAGGGGAGGAGCGAGCCTTAATGGAGGACACCCTGGAGGGTCTGCAGGAGAGGATGGGGTTGCTGGACTCCACCCTTGAACAGCACTGCGACACCATGAGGGACAGGCTCCAGGAGCACCTAAACTTCCAGGTAATATAAATGATTAGAGATGCTCCGATCAGATTTTTATGCTGCCAATTCCGATACTGGGCTGCATGAGTGGTTAGCGTGCAGACCTCACAGCTAGGAGACCAAGGTTCAATTCCACCCTAGGCCATCTCTGTATGGAGTTTGCATGTTCTCCCCGTGCATGCGTGGGTTTTCACCGGGTACTCCGGTTTCCTCCCACATTCCAAAAACATGCTAGGTTAATTGGCAACTCCAAATTGTCCATAGGTATGAATGAGAGTGTGAATGGTTGTTTGTCTATATGAGCCCTGTGATTGGCTGGCGACCAGTCCAGGGTGTACCCCGCCTCTCGCCTGAAGACAGCTGGGATAGGCTCCAGCACCCCCTGCGACCCTTGTGAGGAAAAGCGTTATAAAATGAATGAATGAATGAATTCCGATACCTATCATCCATGAGTGAAATTGGCTCATCACATGGACAATTTCAATAACCGCTGTTGACTATATGATACGAAAAAAGGAACCATCAAATCACATCAATCATATTCCGTAGCATCCCTACTTATTATATATAACAAGACATGTCCCGTTTTAACACTGCCTGCTCTCCTCTGTGCTAGAATGAACTCCGGATGCTGTTCACAGCTTTGAGCGGGAGTAAAGACATGCTGCTACAGAAGATGGCTGCAACAGTGGAGCGGCCTGCTGCCAAACAGATTGAGGTTCGATCCCAGCACCAAAAAATAACAAACAAAAAAATGTTCATCTGTCATTTTTGAGTCGATTGAAAGCATCCATCCAGTATGTGTGTGCTCCTTGAAAGGTGGTAATTTCACAATGTATGTTATTGTGGCTATTTGGTTAACTGATAATTGAGTATGATGCAGTGCAGTTCTATAGCACTTACTGTAATTACTGTAATTACTGTAATTATCATCTTTTATACTGTCTTCAGGCGGCATGGGTGTCTTTGGATTGTACGGGTGTACCTAATGAATTACATCTTAATTAATATAAGGTGATGAAATGGAGGTGTTATTTTTCCAGACGTTATCAGAGGTAGAGGACAGTCTCAGGGAGTTTGAGCAGAGAGTGACCGAGCTCAAAACCAAAGCTGAGGGACTGCAATCCGACCAAATCTCCCACCAGGAACTTCTCAAATTCCAGGTAAAACTAAAGAATTATTTCCAGGCTGTTTAGTTAGCGAAACCGCACCGAGGATGAGGCGTTGATGATGATGGCGGCTGTGCTCAGGATGCATATGAGGAGCTGCTGCTGATGGTGGGCTCCAGGCGCAGCGGCCTGAATCGAGCCTTGTCGCTGAAAGCTCAGTACGAAGCTGCGCTCCGTGACCTTAAAGATCTGGTGGACACGGCTCAAGACAAGATGGCTGCAGACCAGAAGATGACGGTAGCCTCCGTAATTGAGGTTCAGATGCTACTGGACAAACACAAAGTAAGTTGGACTTTTTCTCATGTACTCATTTTGACACCCGTGTTGGTCCCGCTAACGTTTTTGTATTCCCTGCAGGACTTCTTCCAGAGTCTTGAGTGCCATATGATCCTTACCCAGACCTTTTACAGTAAAGTGTCAGGTCTGGTGGCACAGCGGGAAAGCCAGGCCCTGGAGGAGACCATGTCTTTAGCCCACAGCGTCCTCAAACAGGCCCACAGGAGGGGGGTGGAACTGGAGGGCATACTGGAGGTAGGAAGGAGGTTCACTAGTTCTGCATCAATTCATACAAATGTGGTTGAATACAAAAGATTTTTTATTTCCTCCATTAGTCATGGAGCAGGCTTGTGGAAGACTACCAGGCTTTGTGTAGGCAGTTGGAGGCTGTGGAGTGCAGCATACCTACTCTGGGCCTGGTGGAGGAGACGGAGGAGAGACTCCTTGAGAGGATCAGTCTCCACCAGGTAAGAAACTCATACAGGAAGTCAATAATGATCATTCATTCATGGGGCTGAGGTCAGAGTTCACACTTTATTTATTTATATTTCGAAGTAAATAGTGTATGTACACACTTGCCTGTCCTTGCTTTGGTTCTCTAGCGTCTGAAGGCCAGTCTGACTGAGCATCAGCCCCAACTGTATCAGGTTCTGGAGGAGGGCAAGAAGCTTCTCCTGTCTGTTAGCTGTCTCGACTTGGAGAACCAGCTGACGCAGCTGGGAGAACACTGGCTTTCATCGACCACCAAAGTCAACAAGGAGCTCCACCGCCTCGACTCCACACTCAAACACTGGAGCAGGTCAGCTTTGGGCAAAGTTAACATTTGCACCTTATTTTCTCCAGTTTTAATTTTTTTTCTTCCCTAGGTACCAAAGGGAGTCTGCAGAGCTGAGCCACTGGTTGCATTTAGCGCTAGACAGGTTGGAGTTTTGGACAACCCAGTCGGTCACTGTGCCTCAGGAACTGGAAACGGTTCGAGACCACCTCTGTGCTTTCCTGGTAGGTACAAATATTACTTTGACTGTACTTCTGTGCGTCCTACTGAGAGTCAATTGTGCCTCTTGCAGGAGTTTTCCAAGGAAGTGGATGCAAAGTCTTCCCTGCGTTCGTCCGTCCTGAGCACGGGCAACCAGCTGCTGAGACTAAAGAGAGTAGACACAGCTAGTCTGAGAACAGCACTAGGCCACATTGACACTCAGTGGGCCGAGCTGCTCACATGGATTCCCGTTGTCCAAGAGAAGCTCCATCAGGTGCAAAGAGCAGCACACTTCCGAGAGCGGATGTGTCTGATATCGTTGTAACCAATCACCTTTTATCCATCTCAGCTGCAGATGGAGAAGCTGGCATCAAGGCACGCCATAGCGGAGCTGATAAGCTGGATCTCGCTCATGGAGAACATCATAGATGAAGATCAGGACAAAATAGCTGCAGCTGTGGGCTCTGAAGTGGTCCAGAACTTCTTGCAGAAGTACAAGGTAAAATGAAAATAAAACCTTTTATTTCCTGCTTCCGTACCTCTTCTGATGATGCCCTCATGGTCTTCCACAGGGGTTCCGCATCGATCTGACCTGCAAGCAGCTGACTGTGGACTTTGTGAACCAGTCAGTGCTACAGATCAGCAGTCAGGACGTGGAAGGAAAAAGGAGTGATAAAACGGACTTTGCAGAGAGGCTGGGAGCCATGAATAGACGATGGCAGATACTACAAGGGCTCATCACGGAAAAAGTAAGCAGACTTTTGTCCTCTTGTGTCCACCGCACTGACTGAATTTTTCTTTTTAGATTCAGCATTTGGAAGGACTTTTGGAAAGTTGGTTCGAGCATGAAAATGGAGTACAGGCCTTGAAAACATGGCTGACACTCCAGGAGGAGAAATTAAAGAAGAGACACAGGATTGAGGATGTAGCATCAGTGCAGAATGCACTTAAGGATTGTCAGGTAGGTTTCCTAACATGGACTACAGCATATCTGATTTTATAGAGGGGGGCACATACACCTTGTCCGTTTCATTCACTAAAGACAACACAGCAAGGAAACTGCTCGGTACGGAGCGTCTGTGTGGAATATTCTAAGACACCTTTATTGGAATATGGTCTCTTAAGGCTCAGCGATAGTATCGCTCACTGTTATTCTAGTTTTGTTTCTTCCTTCAAATACATTGAACTTTTTTCAGGAGTTGGAGGAGTTAGTGAAGGAGAAAGAGAAAGATCTAGAGAAGGCAGAGGAACGAGGAAACGCTCTCATCCAGGATAAGAAAGGAGAGGCTTGCTGTGTCGTAAAGGAGACCCTCAAGGGACTGAGCCAGTCCTGGGCTCATTTGGACCACATGGTAAGTGCGGCACTGTTGAAGTCATCAACGGTGACTTGTCATTTTGTGCTAAAATAACATTGCCTCCTGTTTGCAATCAGATAAGTCAGATGAAAGTGAGTCTGCGGTCAGTGCTGGAACAATGGACCTTATACAGACGAGCTTCAGAGGAGATTATTGGCTACCTGATGGAGGGGAGGTACTGTGTGTCCAGGCTGCACCTTGTTAGTGGTTCTCTGGAGGCTGCGCAGCAACAGGTGGAGAGTCTAGAGGTCAGTCAACTGCACAAACATTATTGTGAGAGTTGTCGTATGTTATATTTTACTATATTTCTTGTCGTTTAAGAACCTGCAAGAGGAAATGGACAAGCAGGAGAGCAGTCTGCGCAAGTTTGGCTCTGTAACACAGCAGCTCCTCACAGAGTGCCACCCGTGTGTCGCCGAAACACTTAACAGAGCCCTGCGGGATGTCAACATGAGGTAACATTGAAGAAACAATTGATTTAAGAAGCAAGTTAGCAGAAATAACATTCTTACGTCATTTTATTCCAGGTGGAACGACCTGCTAGAGCAGATCTCGGAGCAGCTGAGGAGCAGTAAGGCCTTGCTGGGCCTGTGGCGGCATTATAAAGAACTGTATGGTAGTTGTGTGAAAGCAGTGCAGAGGCAGGAGGAGCGTGCTGACCGCCTGCTCAAGAGCGCCACCGACAAGGACATCACTGAAGAGGAGAGCAGTTCCTGGATGAAGGACTGCAATGTGAGTGTTGTCTCTTTTGACCTTAAACGTTGCTGTTTTAATACATCTGTGGCTGAAACCTCATTTGCATGTCATTGGGTTTGTTGGACACGGGACAATACTGCGATGTGATTTACAAGTCCCCTCTGCGGAATACTAAATTGCACCCCTTCTCTTTTAATGTGCTTGAATGCAAAGTCACAATCCAATTCAACAAAAGTCTTTAGAGGAGAGACAGGCTCCTGATTTACACAACAGGGGTCCTCTCCTATGCCCCACTGGGATTATGGGGCCTTGCTGGGAGATTTCTCCTGGAATGCTTGCCTTAATACTCTTCCCAGACTCTGTAATTTAGGAATCTAGTGCAGCAGCTTTTCTGGTTCCGTCCATTTTTTTTTACACCCCAGACAAATACAAATAATATAGTCACTATGGCTTGTAATCAAGTATAAAAGCTCAGGTAATTCCATGCCAACCTCACTTCCAATGACGGCACTTGTGTTGTATACAGGAGTGTCTTGGTGATCAAGAATTTGTGCAGCATTCCCTCCAGCAGCTGCAAGCATTGGGAGAGCAGCTGAGGACCAGAGTGGATGCCTCCTCCTTTGCAGCCCTTCAGTCGGACCACATGTCTCTGAGGCATCGCCTCGCAGCGCTGACACACGCCCTCCACAGGCAGCAGGAGGTATTGCAGGTAGGAGCAAGCATAGAGAGGTTAACTGCAGTCACAGTGAGACTAAAGAGTCGTGATGGTGATTTGTTTGTTGACTAGTCTGGAGGCCGGGCCTGTGAGGGCTTCAGGGAACAATTGGACACGCTTGTCCATACGGCGGCTGAGGCTGCAGAAGTGTTGAAGGAGTCTGACCAGCTTGGCTCGCCAGCGCTTAGTGAGATACAGACACGTATGGACAAACTGAAGGTACCAAATACATTTCTAGATGTGCATGTCTTTTGCTTAGGAGACATCTGGATTGATGGCTGTCCGTTTGTTGTTCCCAGGCTCCTCTCGCTAAGCTGAGCAGCCTTTCTCCAGACCTGGAGCGCGTCAATTTGCTCATGTACAGACTCCCAGTCAGCGACAGAGACCTGAAGCGTCTTCAGTGTCTGAACAGAGCGTGGGCGTCCCACTTGGCTCACCTCAGTGAGCGGTTCAGGTACGTAATGATTACTTATGGTGGCACGCCATCCCTTACCAAAACATGCATCCCACTCCAGTAAACTGCAGGCGGTGCTACTCCTGCACCAGAGCTTCCTGCAGAAGTGCGAAGCCTGGATGGACTTCCTGTCTCAGACTGAGCAAAAACTGGCTGGGGAGATCTCAGGCAACCATGAGCGTCTGCTGGAGCAGCAGCGAGACCATGAGGTCAGAGAGGCGCTGTGTGGTTGTTGCGTGCTAAATGTGTCAGACGGTGTTATCATGCGGTGTATGTTTTACATTTGCAGTTGTTTCAGGCTGAGATGTTCAGCCAACAGCAGATTCTTTACTCCATTATCAGCGATGGCCATCGTATGCTGGACCAAGGACAAGTGGATGATGGGTAACTTAAAGACCCGTGACATTACCTTATGAAAACATCTCCTGCACTCAAAAAATAAATGTTTAGCGTAAACAAAAAAAATCAATGCAACAGTTTCCATTCGTCTTTCTTAGTTCTGACAACTTAATTTGAAATTGCTTTGAACCAACAAACAATATTGCATTGCACGAATTAGCTTTTCCTCTTCACTCAAAGCTTATTTTAAGTAATGCTTACTGAATAATTGTTGTTAATAATTGTTGAATAAAAGTTTTTAAGTTTGTAACTCAAAAAAATATGTGTAATAAAGTGAACTGACTTAATAATTTTATTCAAAGTAGTTTAATTTGTTGTCTACTTAATTATAATAACAATGCACACAGCTTTTTATATATATCTATATATATATATATATATTCTCTAAATAATATTTGTTGCCAAGCTAATTTTATTAAGTCATGGCAACTTGAATTTTGTTTTAAGCTTACTAACAATACATTTTTTTGAGTGTATATGACATGCTACATTAAGTTCATGTAATAGCCAACATTATTATTTGAACATAACTTAAAAAATCTAAATCAATTATTTACATTTTCTACATTGCATTTATGTATTAAATCAAGTGGTGTCAACAGATACTCTGAATTACTGTGTGTGTATCCTTATCATGTAACGTTTTTGTAACATTAACAGAGACGACTTCAGTGTTAAGCTGGCCTTGCTGGCTAACCAGTGGCAGGGTGTGGCGAGGCGGGCCCAGCAGCGAAGAGGCATTATTGACAGTCTGGTCCACCAGTGGCAGAACTACCACGAGATGTCTGAAAAGCTGCTGCGCTGGCTGCAGGACGTTTCTCACGACCTGGATGTGCATCAGCCAGGAGGAGAACCAGTCGCTCTGCAGCAGGCTAGAAACCTGCTGGATCAGATACAAGTATGTAATAATAATAATAACACGAAGGAGAAAAAGTCATTCTTAACTAATCCCACGCTGATAAACATTCACCCCATCTCCCGACTGTAGATTCCCTTAGTTAACCTCTACCCCCTCGGTCCACTCTCCTTGTCCTCACTCATGCAGCTGAGAGAGCGTGTCCTCCAGAGGCAGCAAGGAGGCTACATCGTGACAGTGGAGGCCGGCAGAAGCCTGCTGCTGTCGGCCGACGCCCAAGCCGAGTCCATGCTGCAGACAGAGCTGATGGAGATCCAGGAGAGGTGGAGACACGCCCACCAACGCCTGGACCAGCAGAGGAAGGAGCTGCATGGTCTGCTCAAGGTCAGACTCAAGTGGACCTGCCATCATTTCTACTCTGTCTGCTTATTAGATTGTGCAGGTGTACCTTATGCATGAGCTCCTTGCATGCTACTTTGCATACGCTAAAAATAACCATAATCTGCACCCTTTGGAGCAGAACCTCCCCAAAATCTCCCCACTGGAACTGTTATTTTCGTGTTTGTTGTGTGTTTAGAACTGGGAGCGATGCGATAAAGGCATCGATGCCTCTCTGGAGAAGCTGAGGGCCTTCAAGAGGAAACTGTCTGTGGCGCTGCCTGACCATCACGAAGAGCTGCACTCGGAGCAGATGAGATGCAAGGTGATGATAGCGCCACTTAATATCCTGTTAATAATACACAGCCGTGAGATAAGCAAGCTGGGGCAAAATGATCTTTATTGTAGCATTGTTTGACCTGCTAAGGTGTTGATATAGTCGCTTTTTTTATGTTTTTGTGTAATAAGGATGCTTCAAGGCAATAACATGAAGGATGTGATGCTTTCATCATTGTTATTCAGCAGCGGCCCCATCTGAGAATTGACATCATAGCCAGTCCTGGTACAGGATAATTACTGGACGTGGTGTACATTCATGTTTCATGCACGACACATCCTCGGCCCCTCGGGGGAGGAGCAGAGCTGCACATGAGAGGGATGAAAAGATGGGGGTGGGGTGAAAAAGAAGGCGGGGGTGCATGCGCAGTGAGAGGATGTAAGTGGTGGGGGTGCATGGATGCATACATTTGTGTGTGTGTGTGTGTGTGCCTGGTCCACACATGATTGCACCAAAGCGAAACCTTCACAGTGACAGAAGAGGAAGAAGAGATGCAAGGTGATGATGTAGCTGGTATATTCTTAGGTATATTCTTAGGTAACCCGCTCATGTTTTTGGTTGTGGTCTCGAAGTCAAGTTAGGCTTTGACTGTCCATGAAGTGTGACCTTCTCCGTTGTCATGTGTGCATGCAGGAGCTGGAGAGCAGCGTGGAGGGCTGGAGCGATGAACTCACTTCCTTGTTCCTCCTGAGGGACTCCTTGGTGGGCGTGGTGGGCAACGATGACATCACTGTCCTTCAGGAACGCCTCCATCTTCTCCAGCGCCAGTGGGACGAGGTGTGCCATCAGGTAAAGTCACTTTTCCCCTTGTTTCAATTATTATTATTATTTTATCTAATAATAATAATTAGATCCAATCATAAAATATAATGCAGTATAGTATTCATAGTTATATTTGTACTTTGTGGCCTCAGCTTTCCCTGCGCCGGCAGCAGGTCAGCGAGAAGTTGAACGAGTGGGCCGTGTTCAATGAGAAGAACAAGGAGCTGTGCGAATGGCTCACGCAGATGGAGAGCAAAGTCTCTCAAAATGGGGACATCAGCATTGAGGAGATGATCGAAAAGCTGCGCAAGGTGACATATTACGTGTTATAGTACTAGACTTCATGTGCTAAACTGTCTCCCGGCTCTCCACCAGGATTACCAGGAAGAGATCAGTGTTGCTCAGGAGAATAAGCAGCAGCTTCAGTTCATGGGAGAGCGCTTGGCTCGGGCCAGCCAGGACAGCAAGGCAGCGGAAATACAACACAAACTCAATAAAGTCAACGAGCGCTGGCAACACCTGCTGGACCTCATTGCCGCCAGGTAGGTCAATATGGCCATATTTAATTTGAATACATTGATGGCCTCATTGATGGCTGCACGGCGGGCATGTGGTTAGCGCGCAGGCCTCACAGCTAGAAGACCCGAGTTCAATTCCACCCTCGGCCATCTCTATGTGGAGTTTGCATGTTCTCTGTGTGTTTCCTCGCACATTCCAAAAACATGCTAGGTTAATTGGGTACTCCAAATTGTCCATAGGTATGAATGTGAGTGGGAATGTTTGTCTATATGTGCCCTGTGATTGGCTGACCAGTCCAGGGTGTACCCCGCCTCTCGCCCGAAGACAGCTGGGATACCACTCCCCCCCCCCCCTTCCGAACGAACATATGAACATTGATGGCCATTAATGAATAATAAATAGTTCTCCATACCTTTAGCGTATAGAGTAAAATCCTGACCTCCTCCCCCTGCTATAACCCAGCTGTTGCCCCGTGGGACTGTACAGGAGGAGGGAAGCAAGGGAGGACACTCTGACCTCAAACAGACAGCTGCGTTCTTTGCTGTAAAGTCAGTCGAATGCTATAACGTTTTTCCTGATGCATGACTCCTGCCGCCTGTCCTGGTGTGTGTGTTTGCTGTGTAACAGTTCAGCCTGGCCACATGCCTCTGACTGTAAGTCCGCTTTTAGAAACAGCAGTACTTGTCACTCTCAGGCACGCGTGTGCGAACCCGCCCACACTTTTTTTTTTTTTTCCAACAGTTGATAAGTCACACTTGTGCCACCTCACAAATACCAGCTGCCTCCCCCACCCCAACCACCCCCATTGCACAGACTCCTGTTGGGAGAAAGTCCCACACGGAGACGAAAGAGAAGACGGTTTGCATGCAGACGAGTAACGCTTTCTTGTTAAAGTCATCTCCGGGAATCTTGCACCCCCATGGTTTTGGATTTAGGCTGGGATAAGATGGCAGACAGCCCGGGCGAGGATCTGCCACAGTGTGACTGCGATGTCAACAGGCAGGACAATCTTTGAGAAGCGTTTCTGTATTATGTTTGTGTCTTCTAACCACACTTTGCTGTCTGGAGCTTAAGTGGACTTGGATGGGGATCAAATGAGGATTCTTGTGTGGCTGCATGCAAACAATACACTTGTATCCAGAAACGGGCAGCATACAAGTAGTGTTTTACTTTTTTTTGCAGGAGGCTTGTTTGTGTTTTTAGCAAAGCTTTGCATCAAATTGAACATGAGTGATAGTCATGTAAGAATAAGAGTCAACAACAAAGTGCTCCAATTTATTTCTCCAGCCCGGATCCATAGTCTACAAAAGCAAAGAACTCTATTTAGGGCAGCATTCAGCTGCTTTGTCTACCTCTGTATGCACTTTAAATCGTTGGTAGTGTTTAGGTGAAACAATTATTTCTCGTCGCTATTAAGGCTGAGCGATTTTGTCCTATCTGCTTTTACAACATTGGTTTTGCTGCTACTGCAATGTAGCTATTTAAGCAAATTGTACTCATTCTTGGCCTAAATTAACCATTTTCAAGCATAAGAATGACTAAATGAACTAACCAAGGCAGAATAAGCGTACTAATTGTGAATGTAGTGTTCTACATTGGCCACTAGGTGTCATTAATTGTGTGGAAATTCACTTATACAGTCGGGTAAACAAGGGACGACTGTATACTTGTTAAGAAATTACCATGTTGTCATTGATTTTTTTTTTCTTTTCCACTTTCTCATGTACTCCAAATCATGATTAAAGTTCCAAAAAATAAGCCTCTCACCGGTTATCACAGGCTTCCAGTTAACATGGCGTCCTCTTTGCAGTTTAGGTGCAGGTATAATACCCAGCTATGAGGTAGTGCATTGGTTAGTTCTTCTTCTACGTAGCAAGCTTTAGGACAAATTGACATGAGAAGGAATGTCACAGCCACCTTCACCTTTATCAAGTCTGTGGCGAGATGGTGAGAGCTGTGTTGCTTTGCTGGGTGAGGCACTGAATGTCTTAAGTAGGTCAAATGCAATCAGATAAGATTTGACTATCATGATCATTGTTCTCCCTCTGCCTCCCAGCAAGAAGCTTCAGGTTATTTCTGTGTGTGCTTGTAAATAAAATATCCTGGATGAAGTAGTGTTTACAGTTGTGTTACTCCCCTCTATGGTTTTGCTTCCCTGCCAGGGTGAAGAAGCTGAGGGAGACCCTCGTGGCGGTGCAGCAGTTAGACAAAAACATGAGCGGCCTGCGCTCCTGGCTGGCTCACATCGAGACTGAGCTGTCCAGGCCCATCGTATACGACACGTGCGACGACCAGGAGATCCAAAGGAAGCTCAACCAGCAGCAGGCAAGACAACTTTGAAACAGTCAAGTAGTGATGCATTGCAGGAATACAGAGAATTGGGGTTAGCCTGTTTTTGTGTACATGAGGATAAGACTTGTATCTCCTTTCTCAGGAGCTGCAGAGGGACATCGAGAGACACAGTACAGGCGTGGCTTCCGTGCTGAACTTGTGCGAAGTGCTCCTGCACGACTGCGACGCCTGCTCCACCGAGACGGAGTGCGACTCCATCCAGCAGGCCACCAGGGGGCTGGACCGCCGTTGGAGGAACATCTGCGCAATGTCCATGGAGAGGAGGCTCAAGTCAGTGAGGCGCTGGTTGGCAAATGAATGCTCATTAGCGATGCCAAATCATGCATGAGCTTCTTCTGTGCAGGATTGAGGAGACATTGAGGTTGTGGCAGAAGTTTTTAGACGACTTCTCACGCTTTGAGGAGTGGCTGAAGACTTCAGAGAGAACAGCCGCCACGCCCAACTCCTCTGGCGTCCTCTACACTGTTGCCAAAGAGGAACTCAAAAAGTTTGAGGTGGGATTTATGAGCATTTCATGCTTATTTTGCTGTTTTGCTTCTTAGCCAAATACTGAGACGCTGCTGGTTAGAGGAAACGGAAAGTGTCATGTTACGCAAACTCGCCTGAGCTGGTCCTCTCAGCTGCTGCGGTCCATCATACTGCACATGCACACTGCTTCTCAGTGGTTCCTAAATGCTGTCTGCCTGCCTCGGCTCTCGTGTTAAGCATGCACAAAGCCTCCTTTCATTGTTCTTTAACAACACTTTCAGGCCTTCCAGCGCCAAGTACAGGAGTGTTTGACCCAGCTGGAGCTCATCAACAAGCAGTATCGACGCCTGGCCCGCGAGAACCGCACCGACTCATCCTGCCATCTCAAAGAAATGGTGCATGATGGGAACAGGAGATGGGACAAGCTTCAGAAAAGGGTGGCGGCCATCCTGCGCCGACTCAAGGTAGTGCCTGCACATGACACAAAGCTCATTATGTACTACAAGGATTCAAATATTCAGGTGATGTCAGTGAAGTATTCACATCCGCGCTCTTGTTTTCCGCAGCACTTCATCAGCCAGAGGGAGGAGTTTGAGACGGCTCGGGACAGCATCCTGGTGTGGCTGACTGAGATGGACTTACAGCTCACCAACATTGAGCACTTCTCCGAGTGTGACGTCCACGCTAAGATTAAACAACTCAAGGTAACCGTGCACTTTTCCACTGACTCTAAACGGCGCCTCATGAGCCCTTTATTGCTTTAGGCGTTCCAGCAGGAGATCCACTTGAACATGGGCAAGATCGATCTGGTGTTCAGGCAGGGCGATGCTCTGATTGAGAAGAGTGAACCCCTGGATGCAGCTGTGATCGAAGAGGAGCTGGAGGAGCTCCAGAGGTACTACCAGGAGGTATTTGGACGAGTCAACAGATACTACAAGAAGCTTACACGGTTACCTGTAAGTAGACTGTGGTGGAATGCTCCACTTCATTTGCTAGTACTACATTTTCTAATGTTTCCCGTACTTGTCTCACAGCTTGTGGACGATGAGCTCGACAGTTCAGACAGAGAGCTGGACATGGAGGAGGGTGCCGATCTCTCCGAGCTGCGGTGGAGCGACTCAACACCTCCACGACCCTCCAGCCGACCACCTTCTGGGGCGACCACCTTGATTCGTGCAGACCGCTCAGGCCGGGACACCCCAGCCAGTGTGGACTCCATTCCGTTGGAATGGGACCATGACTATGACCTGAGCAGGGGTCTGGACAGCCCAGGAGGGCGGAGTCACAGGGAGAGGAACCGAGGGCAAGAGGAAGAGGACGAGTATCTGAGGACGGCGACTGCAGTGCTGTCAGGTTAGTTGGTGACCTTTTGGATTTCTAAATGCATGAATCCCTCTTTTATCACGGTTAATTGGTTCCAGACCTGACCGTGATAAGTGAATTTCTGTGTATTAGCATTCAAAATGAAATAAACTGGATGATTTTGTAGTTAGAGCATAGAAAACTGTTTTGACTTTCTTAATACCCCTTTATAGTCACTTTTACACTCGTATTACTCAATATAGTAGATATAATCACAGACAATAAGCCATCTAAGACATAAATAAGCCTTGTGCTATTGTGAGATAAATAATAAAAGCCGTGCGTGTCACTAGTGGCCAGTGTAGACTACAGTTATCAATGTCTTGTATTGCCTTAAAGGCTTCATTTAGCCCAATAATACTTAGCATTTCCTTAAATATGCACCTTTTGTACCAATAGTAGTCCATAGCCAACCAGAAACAGCGATCATTTATTATTCATCGAACCAGAACTAGCAATGTTATGCTCTTCAAATGGTCTCCTGTAATTACCTGCTATGGCCACAGATGTCGCTGATTCCCAGCAAACACAAAGTAATGAATAAAAAGTAGTGAATGTTATGTTTTTCTCTCCAGATGTAGTTATTCCCGAGAGTCCAGAGGCGTATATAAAACTGACTGAGAACACGTTGAAATCGTCCTCTGGTAGGAACCACAGAGCTGATCAGGAATGACTCAGCATGATGACTCTGAAGCTCCAAACTAAAGCATGCTTTTCTAACAACACCCCACCAGGAGGCAGCACAGCAGCTGCATGTTCCATTCGTAGGGAATCATGTAGCTCTTTGTCCATCAGCATGCAGATGACTATATTGCATGATGAAGGTCCACGTGCTTTAATCATTGGTCATTGCAGGGATCATCTTTTGTCCTTGTTTAACCTGCCTTCAGTCACAACTAATGCATGCATCATGTCCATCTGCGACCTGCATGAACAACACTTCCATTTTCCATCTTTTCAACCTGATGTTGTTTCTGTGCAGGTGAGCCAGGACAGCTGGAGGCCAGTCTCAGACAACTGGACCAGGTTCTGGATGCAGGACGATACCACCTGCAGGCAAGAGAAGACGCCGCCAGCCGTTCCAGCCCTGACGCTGACTCCACCTACATGGGCTACGTGCGTTATATCACTCACTTACGTAACTGCTTCACATGTTACCAATGTATTTGACATTACAGTAATTGGATTTAGTTTGTATGATTGCAAATTAATGAAACTAATTTTGATGCAGATGCGTTTGATGGGCGAGTGTCGTGGCAGCATCGACGCCGTGAAACGAGCTGAGGAAGAACTCACAGAGGATGAAGATGAAATGCCAGGACTCACAAACCCAACCATTGCAGACAGTCAGAGCACAGGTCCGTCATACACACACACACACACAAATAAATATGGTGTGAGTTGTGTTCAAAGGCTCTTTTGTCCCCTGCCTAGGTGTGATCAAGCGCTGGGAGCTGATCCAGGCTCAGTCCCTCAGTGAAAAACACAAGCACAAACAGAACCTGCAGCAATGGCAGCAGCTGATCTTAGACCTGCAGACCATGCGTGCCTGGTTGGGTCAGTGCGAGGCAGAACTGGGCCAGCTGCGAGGCCTGGAGCTCCGCACGGACATCCACAGCATCCAGCAGAGGATCAAGAAGCTCAGGGTTCGTCGTACAACCCGTCTCAATTGGGTTTGTCAAGAGTGTTCTTGAGTCCTCAATTCTCCTCTGGTGCTCAGGAGCTGCAGAAGGGGATGGACACACACAAGTCGGAGGTGCTTTCCATCAACCTGAGCAGCGCCAGCTTCCTCCAATCGGAGCCCGACTCTGAGGAGGCGTGGGAGCTGAGGGATGGTCTGAAGGAGATGAACGCACACTGGGATCGCCTCGGCACTTGGCTGGAGGAGTGGAGGGAGGAGCTGCAGCGGGCTCTCATGCAGTGCCAGGTGCAGAAAAACGATGGAATACTTTTTTCCCCTGTTTGAAGTCATCACAGAGAATCAGTCGCATGGGTTTGACTTAGTTTGGATTCGGCCCTGTTATTATTCATTCATTCATTTTCTACCACTTATCCTCACGAGGGTCGCGGGGGCGCTGGAGCCTATCCCGGCTGTCTTCGGCTGAGAGGTGGGGTACACCCTGGACTGGTCGCCAGCCAATCACAAGGCACATATAGACAAACAACCATTCACACTCACATTCATACCTATGGACAATTTGGAGTCGCCAATTAACCTAGCATGTTTTTGGAATGTGGGAGGAAACCGGAGTACCCGGAGAAAACCCACGCATGGGGGGAACATGCAATGATGGCCGAGGGTGGAATTGAACTCCGGTCTCCTAGCTGTGAGGCCTGCGACCCTAGTGAGGATAAGCGATAGAAAATGAATGAATGAATGTCTATAACACGTCTTTCCTCTCAGGAGTTCCACGAGATGAGCCATGGTCTGCTGCTATGGTTGGAGAACATCGACCGGCGGAGGAACGAGGTGGTGCCCGTGCCTCCCAACCTGGACCGTGAAACGCTACAAGCTCATCACAGGACACTAACTGTACGTTAGAAGAGCACATCATCATGCTATTGTCCCATGATGCTGATTTGATATCAGTAACCACATTTCAAAGCTTTTATTTGATTTTATTTTATTTTTGGTACAACAGCAAAAATGTGTTTAACCAAAACAAAGTGTCACAGGAGTATTTTGTGAAGAAAAAAAGGCAATCTAATTGAAAAAACAGCATCTTCATCAAGCCTCTCCATATTTTTATCCCTGCTACATCACCTATCCTTTTTTTCTGTGCAGCAAATCAAGCGTGAGCTGCTGGACTCTCAGCAGAAGGTGTCGTCCCTACAGGAGCTCTCAGCTCAGCTGCTGGTCAGCACGGCCGTGCCCACGCCCACCCCTCACCTTTCTCCGGGCAGCGAGTGCCTGGAGGCCCGGGAGAAGGTGCACGTGATCTGGAATAGGCTGCGTCTGCTCCTGCGGGAGGTCGACTACGACCTGGAGGGTCTGCACAGGCGACTGGAGGCCATGAGCACGCAACAGGTGGGACATTGCCTCCTTGTGGATGCCGGCGTCATCGTCATGAGATGCTACTTGAGCTGAGTTGTGTTATTTTGTTGTTTGAAGGATTTCATACCCCTGTCTGTTGGGAAATGTGACATGACTGCTGCTTTTCCTGTGTCTGAGTCAACAAACATCCAACCTTGCAGACGACTGGTAATGTTTTTTTTCATTTAATATCATCATAACTGCAGAAAAGCAATATTATGAAGGAGTATTAAGGCCTGAAGAAAGTGTTTTTCATTCATAATGTGACTTTTTTTTACAAAAATCTGTATTTATGCGTAATATAAAATTATTTTTTTTGCCCGAATAACAAATTTTTTGTTGTAAAATTAAAATTACAATTTTTTCCTTAAGTTTCAGTTTATTTTCATAACATTAAGACTTTTTTTCATGTCAAATGAAACCCTTTCTCCTGCTGGGGGTTCTTTTGAAATTGCCCTTTTTCCTCATAAAATATATAAATATGTAATACTTGAATTTCTACAATGAGATATGAAACATGTTTTTATTTTTTTAGCATTAAAACAAGAAAGTGTCTCCTGTGTACTTTCTAGTACTCCCTGCTTTTTTAGATGCTGCTTTCAGCATGTTGATCCGCAAGAAAACCTGGCTTTCTCCTTTTTTTTTAAAACTACTAGAGCCTAAAAGTGGTTGATGTAATAATTTTCAGGAGTTGAGAAGCCAGATTTCTTGCACGTTTCAATCAGTCACATCATTGATTACGTTGCTGCTTTATTGATGATTCTTTCTCTCCAGCAATTTTAGTTCCTTTATGGCCTCATTTGCCTCTTGACTGAAACATTTCTTTTCTTTCTTTTTTCACCCCTCCCTGCTCATTACGCCGTTCAGCCTCGAGGCAAAAGTAGTCAGGCCCACCCCGGACCCCCTGAGAGCAGCCCCCGCCACAGGTACCTCACCCTCCCCCTTGGACCTCGAGAAAGACGGGAACATGATGGAACCAAATGTGATCATCAGCTAAATTGATGTTCCATGAGCTTTTTCTCGAGGTCATGTGACCAGCTCCTACGACGAGCAGGGTCATCAGGCTGTCCCTTTTTTTTTTCCCGCCGCTTCACCTTGATCTGCTGCTGCTTCTTTCATAACATTGTAACACTGTCCTGGCCCATAGATGGCGGTAACGCCTTTCACCCCATTTCCTGCAGCAAGCAGAAGTCTCCAGAGAGACATTTTTACTTCAGCATTAGTGCTGCTTGTGTTTGGAAAACAAAACAAAAAAAAAACAAAACATGGCATTGAACTCTCACACACTCTGTCCTCCCACTGACTCGTCCGTGCGTGCGTGATGCTTGGTGGTTGACGTCTTTGGTTTGCGTATGTACCAGTGTTTGTGTCTGCCGGTCATGTGTCTTATCTGATTGTGTGTCTTCTGTGTACAATTGGATGCACTTTTCTTTTAACCTCCCTCTTCTCCCCTGCCCCCACTCTTTAACCAGACATGCTACTGCGGATCATAATACATACAAATGTTAGTAATTGTAAATGGCTAATATATACTGGATATAGATATGTAGTCACAGGATTTTGTGCTAAAAATGATACAATAGTAATATACAGAAAAGTGTTAACATGTAGTACTTTGAAATTTGTGCCAAAATGATATAATGACAGTAATTAGGGATGTTCGACTTTGGCTTTTTTGCCGAAAACCGATATTGCCCAACTCTCCGATACAGATATATGACATATAACATGATATCTCCTGTGGTGGAATGAACACCTATTTGTTGTATACAGCATTTTTTAATATCGTTTTTTCTGATCAGGAAAAATTACCAGTCAAGCTTGTACGCCGCCTCTCACCCAAAGACAGCTGGGATAGGCTCCAGCATACCCCGGCAACACTTGTGAGGATAAGCGATATAGAAAATGGATTTATGGATGATCAGGAAAAAAAAAATCAGATACCAATGTTGACCGATATCACATTTTTATGCTTATATCAGACATCCCTAGTAATAATACATTTTAAAAATCATTATTTTTTATTGTATATATTATTTGATCACATTGATATTATAAGCTTTCAATATGGAAAAAAAGCTTAAAAATAATTAATATTCACATTTTGTGTCAAAATTGTGTAATTTTAACAATATACAAAGTATACTTTGTGCAACATGCATTATCATATGAATTTTGCACCAAAAATAATGACTTTTACATTAGTAGCCACAACATTAAGTACGTCTGCACAATAATGCTCATTTAAAAATTTAATTTTTCATTCAACAATCCCACTGAGAGCAGTTTCTAATATCTATATGTGCCTAAATCATATAACTAAAATGTTAGGAACAGCCCTCAGTAGTCCAAATGACAAGTATGATAATAGATATTATAAAATAAAAGTGATACTTTTTGACAGTATCCAGATTGATGCGGCTCGTATGTTGGATATCAGGTGTACCCAACGTTGTGTTGTGACGTCTGGACTGGTGTATTTAGATAAGATAAGAACGGTATGGTGCCTCAATTAAAACAAGTTTGCCTCCACGAAGTAATGCTTTGCAAATACTTGGCATGTCTGACTCCTTTTGTGTATCCTCCCTCCCAGCCGCAGGAGGTCACCCGGCGCCGCTGGCTGCGTTTCCTCCCGTTCTGACATTTTGGACGGTGTCTCCTGGCCATCCTCCTCCCCCTCTTCCTCCAAGGGCCAGTCCTTCCTGCATCGTGTACTGAGGGCCGCGCTCCCTGTGCAGCTGCTGCTCCTGCTCCTCATCGGACTGGCCTGCCTGGTGCCCATGAGCCAGGAGGACTACAGCTGCCACCACGCCAACAACTTTGCCCGCTCCTTCCATCCCATGCTGCGCTACACCAACGGACCTCCACCGATATAGCTGCCTCCGCCACCTGTATTGCTTTGCCAAGGACTCACTCCTATGAATGTGCCCTTTTTCACCCTGTGCCCTACAGCGACAAGCTCCGCCCCCTGCTGGGATGCACCATTATGACAGCCCTTTAAGTACGAAAGGACCTTTATGTGGAAAACCCAAATATTTTTGTTTTGTTTAAACTTAAATGTGTATATGGGTTTTTTTAAGTGATATCAATAAGGAGGAAGAAAGCACTCTTTATCCACACTTACTGATGGGAACCAAAGTCGTCCGCTATTCCCAGTGCTGCTACTATTTATTGAGTTGAAGAATATTCGTGTGAACAAAGCTCAAGTGTTTAAGAATAATGGTCCAAAAGAGATTTAATGATTATACAACTCAGTAAATATAAAGTATGACGCCATTTCGATTACATTATGGCCGTTTGTTTACAGACACAACGCTGTTCGTAAAATACCCGGATATACGATATTGCGAGAGTGAAAATCCCCGGATGTTGTAGTCCTCGCGGACTCAAGTACCCGGATGTGGTTTTGCGCGTCAGTTTGTTACGTCCCACACTAATGTTGACACGACGTTGTGAAGTCCACTACCTTTCTAATTAACGATTTTTTTTCATGGACTAAATTGCCAACTTAATTTTTTTCGGATTCTTACCGACTTTGCTGAGGAACTGTCTGCGCACTCGTGTGAAGGTACTGCACTGACTGATTGAAGCCTTTGAGCCAACATGGCCGACTTCTCTCCTCCAAAAGCTAAGGCTTGTATTCCAATTTGTTTTTAAATTATTACCAGTATTTAAACAATTGGGGCACTTGTGATAAAGATTTTTTTCTGTTACATTTTTGCTTCCGTTGAATACAGGCTATGTTATATATATTTATATCTATATTTTTAAACATTTCTGTTTGAGCATGCACTTGAAAGCCCCAAAGCCAATCACTGGTTGTGTAGCTGTAGATTTAATAATCCTCATAATAATGTGCTTTGTTATAATGTTAAAAATTACTATTCATAAGTGATCAAACATCACTACCTTATCTCGACACAATGTGTAAAAAAATGTTCTGAAAATTATTTATGTTTGTACAGTTTGCTAATGCCGAATTCTCTTTGCAGATAATAAAACATTAAATATTTAACACTGTGTAAATTGATCACTTCATAGTGAAACCCTGTATTAACTGTGGTAAGTGGAGGCTTCATGTGTGTATACATCCAAATGGTTGTTTTTATTTTTTTCTGCAATTCAATGCACACATTACACTTACTTCCAAAGACCATCAGTGAGTATTTTTCACCTCTTAACAATATTTTCACCAGAAATAATTGTCATTAAGAATAAAAGACAAAAATCAATTATCACCGAGAGAATGTAGGACACAAATATACACTTCTGCCCAAAAGTAAAGGGAACACATCCAAAATCTTGAGTGAATTAAATATTCCACTTGAAATCTTTATTCATTACATGTTGGAGAACATACGCAAACTCATGAACCCATGGAAGTCTGGATTCAAAATCATACTGGAAAGTGGAAAAATCATCTCACAGGCATCTGATCTAACTTGTCTTTTTTTTCCCCTAGACTCTTCAATCTTTTGGCGTCTTCACCTGCTTCCTTCTTAGTCCTCTGCGTTGGTGATGTAAGCGATTCCTTGACTATTTTTTGTAATCAAGGTATTCAAATTATCTGAATAATTGTTGCAGCCCTACATTCCGCTACGGCATGAATGGATTTGCAAATGGAATATTTAATTCATAGAGATCTAGGGTGTTTTGGGTGTTGTTTATTTTTAGAGCATGTTCCTTTAATACAAAACAAGTTCACTTTGAAAACAAATGTTCAAAGTTAACAGATGATACAGTTTGGCTTGGATTTTGAAGCTGTATTTTTTTTTTTTAATTCACCAACAGCGGACTGAAACACAAACACTTGAATTCTTATCAATTGTTTCCAAATATGACAAAACCACAACACCAGACATGCTGATCTCAGCTGGCAGTTGAAACCTAAAATACATTACACATTTAATCACATTCTGCAACAAGGTGAAAGTAATGCCCAATAGCCCCTTAAAGCCAAGAGGAAGTGCACTTTGGTTGAATGGGAAAATGAAAACTGAAGAATAGCTGCTCATTAATTTGAATGAGTGTTACTCACAGTTTGCTACAATGTGATGTAAAAGCTGGCACTTGCAATGTAAAAGTGATGATTTGTGCCTGAACGAACCACAGAAATTGATCATCTTAATCATGAAATCACCTCCACAACAACACCGATTGTTTGTTCCGTCTCATAGGATGTCGGCGCAGTCAGAGCGGGACCCTCCAAACTGCAGGACTCCTGGACATGGAGGGGCTCTGCTGAGGCTCTCCTGGCTGCTGTTGCTGCTACCTCCTGAACTGGAGGAGGGGCCACCGTTGCTGCTACCGCTGGGAGGCACTTTGGTCGGACGGTGCAAGCGATGGGCGTCCAGCATCTCCAGCAGCAAGTCGTAAAGTGGCACTTTGTTCTTACACTTCATGCTGTACAGGTGCTCCATGCCTTTGTTACTGTAAGTATACATGTCAAGATATGGTCAAGGTCTGTAGTTATGTCACTTGTAAGACCACTTTGTCCCTCTAGGGGCAATGAAATGCAGTCTTGTGATCTTGTAATACCACTTTTTTTCCTCAATAGATAATAAGTCTGTTTTGCAATACCACTCTGTTCCTCTAGGCACAAAATAGTGACTCATTATCACCCCTAGAGTAACAAAGTGGTATTACAATACTTACTCATCGCCCCCAGAGGAAGAAAGTATTATAGACTAATTGACCCTACAGGAACAAAATGGTATTACAAGACTGACTCACCATCGTCCCTCGAGGACCAAAGTGTTCTAGACAGGGAGACTGCATTCCAATGGCAGTTTAAGTTGCCCTTGTTGACTTTATCTAGGTGCTTGGTATTACGCCACTACCGACGTCATTCGGAGACCACTCGCAGAGCCGAGGGAAAGTAGATGTGGGAGGAGTAGAAGTGATAAATGGAAGGCACCTGCCCTTGTTCGCATACAGCCAGCAAGCATTGGTTTGGCCAATACTTGTAGGTGTAGCGCTGAATGACATTCATGACGGCGGCACAGATTCCCCCGAGGGCAAGTACGGAGGGGAAGTCAACAAGGGCAACTCAACTGTCATGAGTCCTGTAATACCAGACTGGTCCTCTAGGGGCAATAATGACTTGTAATGCCACATTGTTCCTCAAGGTGTGATGATGAGTCATAGTCCTTCATTCATTTTCTACCGCTTTTTCCTCACGAGGGTCGCGGGGGTGCTGGAGCCTATCCCAGCTGTCTTCGGGCGAGAGGCGGGGTACACCCTGGACTGGTGGCCAGCCAATCACAGGGCACATATAGACAAACAACCATTCACACTCACATTCATACCTATGGACAATTTGGAGTGGCCAATTAACCTAGCATGTTTTTGGAATGTGGGAGGAAACCGGAGTACCCGGAGAAAACCCATGCATGCACGGGGAGAACATGCAAACTCCACACAAAGATGGCCGAGGGTGGAATTGAACCCTGGTCTCCTAGCTGTGAGGTCTGCACGCTAACCACATGTCCGCCGTGCCACCCCGAGTCATAGTCCTGTTATATTAAAATAATCAATGAGGCATAATCATCCAACAACTTAATGATGAAACGTGATTTCACTGATATTTAAATGTAATGAAAAATGTTCCTGTTTTTGTCTTTGATTTTGTTCGAAAAATTGTTTTCCAAAAAGTGGTTTAACACGGTATGTTTTTTGCGAGTAGGCTTTCACCTCATGTGCCTGATGTGAGATAGTAGGAGGAGCAGCTGGGCCTGGCGCCTGGCCTGCTGCTGCACTGAGCACCCTGATTGGCTGATGTGATGTATGAGGGCGTCGGTGATGGTGTCCAGCATGCCTTGCACCGCCACGCTGTCATGGAGCGGCTCCATGGTACCCGTGCAGAACGCAAAGGCGCCTATATAGAAAGACACGTTTTTAGAAGCAGCATGTACTATGAGCTATGTTCAGAGACAAAACAATAAAAGATTGAGGGCAGAGGTTGAATTGCGAGTGCCCACGCAGCAATCGCGAGTTCATCGGGCTCCAGCAGCTGAGTCGTCGCTGTCATCTCTGTGGTATTTTCACTTTGCTGCTCTATGGAATAGCTTCATCTGTGGGACGAGCTCAGCCCTCTTGGGTGCGCTGTCATGTTGCCATGGCAATGCTTATTGGCCTCATCCGTGGTACGGGCCTTCCAGGACACCATGTTCGCGTTCAGTGCTACGTCTCAGTGTACCATACACAGGTGCATCTCATTAAATAACCAATAGCGTGCCAAAGTTATTTCATATCAGGAGTTCCAGTCAGATTAAGAGACTAATTAAAGGCTCAGGAAGTTTTGGCAGTTCTTTTGCTGATTTGAGCGCCAACCAGTAGATTATTTTTCACATAATAAACAAATAAAATGTCTCCTTACCAGAGTTGAGCAAGATAATTGCTTTGAGGCAGACAAACTCCTCAGGCTTGAGTCTGAGCATGCGAAACCGAGAGGCGGTGGCCAGCAGCATGTCAAAGATCTCAGCCATGCCTTCAACGCAATCTCCTTCGCTCCTGCACACCACAGCATGTCAGCAAACAAACAATTAGAAGTGCAGTTTTCAAATTTCTGAACAAGTACAGTATATTGCGCAACATATAACTATTACAACTTGTAATAGCTATATAGCTCAGGCAGCATTAATACAGCACTACAGCAAATGAAACACACGGATTTCACACCAATAGCTGAGTAACATTTTAAAGCGCATACGGAGATAGATAAAGATGCTGGACGGTCATCACACACGACTACTATGAACGACTACCTCGGGAGGTTACTACAGCCACAGCTGTGAATGCCAATGTTTAATGTTTTTTTTTATTTGCTTTTAGAGCCATTAATTGGAGTTTACAGTGATAATTAAATATGCAAACTCGATCTTAATTTCCTATCCTGCATGAAATATATATTTTTTAAAACAAGAGTTTTTCTGTCAACCAAAGGCCGCAACATAACTGAGCAAAAGGGTACGTGGTTCAAGTTTTCTGGTTCAAGTGAGGGAAGGGCAGATGATACCACAGTGGTCATGGAGCTGCACCTGAGGGAATTCATCGACCGTGACCTGCTGCGTTTTAGTCATCATGTCCAATCTAGGAGGACACTTATAGCGTGGCCAGGTTTTAGAGATAATACGGTAATACACTTTTCCGATCAAATGGGACCATCAGGCACATTGCAGGCTAAAAGCTTTGTCTGTCTGCCTCGCGTTCAGCTGTCATTCTGTGTTTTTTTTTTCCCCAGGTAGAAGTGAGGATTGGGCTAGGATGTTTACTCCGAGAACAGGAGAGGCTGGATGGAAGGAAACAGCAAAACCATCCTTCCATCTCTATTTCCTCGTCCTCTTAACTCCTTCCCACCATCGTCATTCATTTTCTATCATTCTGTGCATTGAGGCTTTGATTACATCTGTCCTGCCTGCCAGCTCGGCTCAATAATGATGACGAGGGAGGTGGTCCTGTCTTCACTGTGGGAGACGCGTAATTAGTCTTTCACTGTACGACAGACGTGTTGGGATGGCACAATGGATGCTAAGGTGCGAAATGGAAAATCTACAATGCTGATGTGTCACTCTTGAGGTGTGGGTGAGAGAGAGAGAGAGTGAGGGGAGGATGAAGAGTGCTAGGATGAGAGAGAGAGAGAAGTAGGCCAGTGGTACTCTCTTACCTGTCCAAAATGAGGTCCTGAGCGAAGATGAGCTTTCCAGGACAGTGGATGGACCTCCAGATGAGGCCGATCATCAGCACCTCCAACCATGAGCTTTCTAGCAGCTGCACCTGGTCGTGCAGGGAAAGCTGCAGGAAACCTGAGCACAAAGTCAGCATTTTGAGCACAGCTCCAGGTGACACACACACTTGACACTTTGTGTGCTGATGAATCATAACAACAGTTACTTAGCATGCAGACCAAACACAGATAGTGCTGATTAATGGGGTGGTGCAGGCGTGATGCGGCATATCAACAACATTAGCAGCATCTGCCTACTCATAGAACACAAAATATGCATGCACTTGTTTTGTGCCTCAAAGACACCATGCGCACTGTACAGTATAGCCTTATCACGAGCACTCACGTCCTTGTTAGCTGCTAATGTCTCAAATTGGGATTTACTCTGTGTGTGCATGTAAAAAGGTGATGTTCATGTAGGCACTATGGGGGGCCTCCCTAATGGCTCAACAATCCTGTCAAAGGTGATGACTGTAATTACCAGCACTCTGATAGCTCTGCTCTTCCCTGTGTGTGTTGCAGTGACATTGATTTGAAATTGCTTTCAAACCTCACACACACACATTTCTGTTTACAACTGTTATACAAATTTTAATTTAATGCTTTTACATCCCTGCCAACCTAGTGAGGACAAGCAGCATAGAACATGGATGGATGGATGCTTTTATATTAGGAGTAGGGGTGTCACAAGACACGTGATAAGTACCAGATGAGATTTCAACATTAGTTTTAACAAAAGTACCCTACCATTTGTTCACGTTTCCCCACACAAGACGTGTCCGATATTTTTCTGCTGAATATATTTACTGTATATCTCTGAATTTTGAGGCCAGTTGAGGAATCACTGCAGACGCAGCATCAATCAGCCTGAAATAGTAGTGATCTGTTCCAGAGTCAAACAGTCACCAGTTTGTGTCATACAGGCGTAAAATTAACTGACAAAGGTGTAATGCAAAACGTGAATCACGTCATTGATGCACACCTCACCATTTTCAAACTGTCACTTTTACAGTAGGTACAGAAAGTACAGTAAGTCCAGAACTGAGCTCTTTTTTTTTTAGATGATTGTACCGTCAGCTTGAAACTGCTAACATGAATCAGCCTTACCAGGAAGCTTCTTGGCCCAGGCGATCATGTGGACTAGTTCCTTGTCAGCCATGCTGGTGAGCAGGGTCATCATGGTGACCTCCGTGTAGGGTCGGCTCAGCTTCTGCCGCGAACACAATATCGGGGGTTCGGCCCCCTGTAGCAGGAGAAGCACCTGTCGACGTATAAGATATTAACATGTTTACATGATATGAAACAATGGCTATATCCACTCAGGAGTTTTGAAACAAACCTGGTCAGGTGGGATGTCCGTTACAGATGATCTTCCCACACCGGCACAGCTTCCTTGTTTCCTCCCGTCTTGTGGGGACACTTTTCTATGCTCTGCGTCCTTGGTATTCTTCTCAGATGTGCCTGTGCGCCGCTTGTCACGGCGTAGCACGCGACCGCGGTCTTTGCGCACACCTTGTAGCAGACAGTACAACTCTCACACCACAGAAGATACATCAGGCTGTGTCTCAAATAATAATATATGATCATTGTTGCACATTCTCCACTCAAGACACAGACACAGGTCTTGGCATAGAATCCAGCAGCACATAGTTTAAGGATGCTGTGTGTCCAACAAGTATGAAAACAAAAAACGTGGGTGTGCACTACTTACTCCTTAAGAAGGAAATCACTTCAAGGTCGCATTAGAGTTAAAGTTAGACTCAAGCATGCCAGTGAATGCAACAAGAGCCTCTCTTACTAAGTGGATATTTTTCATATATAAAATGAAGTTCCCGCCCACCTCCTTTCATCATGCCCACTTCGTAGCACTTCCTTAGTCGGCATGCCTGGCAGCTCTTCCTGCGATTCCTGTCAATCGTGCACTGATTGGTTGCAGGGCACACGTAGTCATTGTGGCCTGAAAATGTGGAGGGAGAGTGAAATCTATTACTACGAGGCTCCAGTGTTCAGTTCAGATTTAGGTTATTTAGTGTCCAGGAACACTCCATTCCCATTTTAAATGGATCTGTGATGGAGGAAATTAAAAGGTGGCGTCTTTGGCTTTGCCATCCCCATGGAGACTACTGGTTTCTCTGCATCAATATGGCGATGCATGACGTCACAAACATGACTAAGCCTCACAGAGGAGATGGAGCTTTGTGGTCTGCACAGAGTGAGGCACTCGAAAAATATTTGACAAGCTGTTGCTCGTTTTGTTTCTTTGTTTGCATTCGTGTGGCAGCTATTGGTTTGTCCGTCATGCTTAGATGCACACTTTTACACACATCACTCATTTGACACTTTCTGTATTAGAAAAAAGCAGTGCCTTAGGTTAGTTTCTGGGTCAAAGTGCTGCCATTCTACCTTATTAACAGGAAATGTTTCATTCACTATAAAGGGCTGTTGTGAGATTAAAATGTGATGAGATTTCTCACCTCGAAAAAAAACTAAAAATAATATTTTTCTGATGCCCATTACATTGCAATGCGGATGCACATCTCGTGCCACTTTGCGCATTGGTTCAGCACCGACAAGCTTTATGTTGATACATATATTCAACGGCAAACAAGTGAGACCTCTTGTCAGTCTTGCAGTTGCTTAGCTTTGTTGCTTTGTCAAGTCAAGTCAATACAAACGTAACGGTGCCAAATTGCATGCGTTCACAGAAAATCATCGCAAAAAGCAATGCTGCTCTTTAACACAGTTAAGAAGCCAGCATTTCAAGAAATGCTGCAAACAATTGACAGACTTGCCTGTGAAAAAATACACGTCACAAACACCAAATCTTTGGTGATTACTAGTTATTAGTATATATAACATTAGTAGTTTATTTGGTCTCAAAAAAATATGGACAATGATATCATTTAGCATCAATTTCTGTGTCTATAAAAATTTCCAAATGCACCCGCATTGTTTTGTGACTCGGTTAAATAAAGTTTGTTTATTCAGTCGTATTTTTTTCATTGCACATCAAATCTTGTGTGTCGTCTCACCTCGTGAGTTGGGTGTCTTGTGACACTCTTAAAAAATAAGTTAAACACTATTCATGTAAGATGGTGTTTCACATGACATGATGTTCATGCTCATGTTCATTTTATTTAAAAAATATTGTGGGATATGTAACTTTTGGCACATTTTTTCCAAAAATCTTGGTTGACTGGCATTTGCCTGGTACGTAATCCACTATAATCCAGCGTGTTTTGTACATTTTCCCACTACTGTGAGCTATACTTATGACTGTTTGATTTGTAGGAAGTTGTCGCTACCTTGGATGCTCCTCTTGAAGAAGGCCTTGCATCCCTCACAGGACCACACCCCGTAGTGGTAGCCGGAGGCGTAGTCGCTGCATACAGCACAGAACCGTGTCTCCTTGGCCATCTCGAACACCCCAACGGCTGCGGCGACCTCTGACCCACCCACAACGTAAGGCTCTGCACTGGTGCCACACTGCTCATCCCTGGTGACCTGCTGCTGACCGGCTGGCTCGCTGGACCTGGGACAGGTCAGACACTTTCTTATTCATCTCACTTGCTTATTCATCTCTCTGTAAGACTTGGCTTAACTCAGTCAAAGGGCACCTTTTATCGCGTAGCAGCTGATAAACTGCACTATAATCCTACATTGGTTTACCATTTAATTGCACGCACATGGAAACATCGCTGTGTTGCTCTTACGTATTGTTCCTAGCTCAAGGTTCCTGACAAAGTGCTTAATCTGTGGAATTAGGAAGCAGAGTGGAGCTTGAGGCTGCTTCCAGTGATAATGGCCATGTTTTAACAGATTAAACGTAATGTTGCATAATTAGTATATGCGTGTCACTGCATGGGTATATTTTACACAAGCTTATCAAATGAAGCGATGTAAGACGGAAAGGAATCCAGGAAACTTGACTGGTTCTCGTGGTTGTTTTTGAGAACTGTCAAGTTGCATAAACAACAAATAAAACTGACCAATCAAAGTCATTAAAAAGCGACAAAGAAGTTGACAGACAATACAACTGACCTGTAGCCAGAGGTTGAAGTCGCTTCCAGATAGTGATGGCCGGGGGGGTGCATGAAAGGGCTGAGCCGGGGGCTGGTGGGCACAAAGACGAGGGGGCTGTTGGGCCCGCTGCCCAGCGACTGAAGGCTGCCGTCCGAGGGAGGGCCGTGAGTGTCCAGGGGTGCCGAGTAGTAACCCGTGGTGGGGTGACTGTAGAGCGGAGTCGGAGCCGGAGTTGGGGAGGCATAGTCGTACGTCCCCTCCAAGAAGTCCACCGTGGCGACCCCTCCGGAACCCCGGCTGTCTTCGGGGTACATGCCGCTAAGGGGGGCGGCGCGAGGTGGGGGCGACAGGCGCGGTGGGGACAGGCTCTCCAGCTCTGGGGCAGCTGGGTGGATCCCGGGTCTCGGCGGAGGTCCACAATGTTTCCTGCTCTTTGCCGGGCTGTGCCTGAGCAACATCACAGCACAACAGCACTGATAAGCAACATGATTTAGACTTGCTCTCCCCTTGGTGGGGAGGGGGAGCGGGGACGAGTGGTGCTCTCTCTCCTATTCAACTGGATCCTCAAAAACTGTCTCATGTAGTTGTGATACTCTTCAAGTCCATTTGCCGGGTCTGCCTTAAGCGTTCCCTCATCCAGACCCCCCAAAGACAACCCAAAATGGAACACCCACCCTCCTCCTTTCCTCTTATGTGTAGGAGGCAGAGAATGCTTGCGATGAAGACAAAAACAAAGAAACAAAATGGAAATGGTGCTTCCTGGACAACTTCACTGCCCTGTCCCACGCCACGATATCATCGCCTCCTCTTCCTCCACCTTTGTTTCACATGGAAAGGCTGCTCTCAGAATATTCATGCTGCATTTAGCTGATATTCAAAATGGTGTACGGGCCCCCATATTAATGTACACACCTGAGACTCCCTAAATCAAATAACAGTGCAAACCAGGACGGCGGCTTTAAAACAAAACGGCCTAAAAGCAACGTTACGGCGCTTCACTGCTCACCTTATTAAACAGGAGTCATCCCTGTGCCGCTGTGCTCGCCTCGTTCATCATCCCTCGCACATCCAGCTGGACTCACTGGGAACAGTGGAGAGTTTAGAAAAAAAAAGGAAGCAAAAGGGATAAACAAATTAAAAGATGCAGTCAAATCGATGGAGGCAGTGCATTTGAGCGCCAGGTCACCATAACACAGCAAACAACGCAGGAGGTCAAATCTCATTTCAACAGCCAGTAATTACACAATCCACCCTGAATGACGGAATAGATGCTTGCTTTGAAAGAGATACTGAATATTTGTATTTAGCATCTAATATTTGGATTTCAACCACAGTGAAATTCACTCGTACACATTTGGGTATTAATGCAAATAAAAGCTTTACGGAAATATGTTGAGATTGGAGTTAAAACAGGGGTGTCCAAAATGTAGTCAGAGGGCCTCTTTTGAATTGCAGCTCATGTTTTAGTGGCATATTCTAAAAATGAAATAAATTATCAATACCAGGTAACTTGCATGATTTTATATACACTAATAACTTGTTTTGTTAACTATAACATAAAATAATTATTTTCTTCAGAAATATTAGCACATATTGACCTGGACAGGTGTCAGCATCTTAACGTACAAAATGTATCAAGGTGGCCCCAAAAGTGCAGCCCTCAGTGGAAAACGTTTGGACAAAAGCTGCATTTGTCAGGAGTCCTTGCATGTTTTGGGTCTCCGTGTCAAGGCAAAGCAAGGAAAAAGCCTTGCACTGGAGGAATCCCAGTAACAAACTGTAATGTAGCTGCTCCCTGCGTAAACGATAAAAGTGGTGATACCTACCAGTACCTGCCAGAACGATTCTCTGCTTGGGTTAATATGTTTTGGTACCCCTATAGGCCTCTGTTGATACGTGAGCCTTCAAGGCAACTGCAGACCTCCAGCTTTAAAGAGGAAGCGCTCAACATTTGGCAAAAGCTTCATTTTCCCATCTCTGTGCAACATCTTTCTTAAGTAAACAGCCCCATTTTCAGAACATGTCAGGTCAAGTGGAAAACAAGTAGCCCTGATGATATATATTTTTTTATTGCAAGTCCCCAGAGAGGGTGGGGAACAAATTGAGGCTCTATTAGATAACGGGGTAAATGAAGGGTCCCAACTCGCCTAATTGACTCATTTGGGGTGTAGTTTAAGCTCTTTTAGCATTGTTATGCACCTGCATTTACAGCTGTTTTCTCGGGTGTGTATTTAGTGTAAGCTGACCTTGAATGCACAAGGTCAACAAGTCAAAAGTAAAATGAAAAAGCACTGAAGCACCAGTATTAGTTTTTGCCAGCATATCACCTTTTCTTTTTGTTGCCTTTCAAAAAAAATGCTATTTTCATAAAAGTGAATTTAAATGCCAATGAGGTTGATTTTTGAGGTCTTACATGAAGGCAGGGAAATAGGGGGAAAAACAAGTCACCGCAGTTCTTTATTTGATGAAAAGCCATTCATTAGAATGATAAGATCTTGCCAGGAATCCAGAACGAGCTACAAACTAAGACAATAATCGCATCACTGTGCAAACAACAAAAAAAAAAACAAATATGAGGCACACACACTTGCCTTTATTGCATCCAGTTTATGTTGTGTAAGTACATAACACTATCCTTGTGTTTACCTGAATGCAAAACAAGGTAATGGAAGTTTAGAATCCTTCTCACCTGTCGACATGTCACAGGAATTTAGTCGGACAAAAAAAAAAAAAAACATTTTCAAGCCATACTGCACCCACCAACCAAAACAAGTGTACAAAATACAGTACATTAATTCCTATACAGAATCCAACTAAATTGTTATGAGATATGGCTCCTGTATTAAACATTAAGCTTAATTCTTCAGGTTCATTAACCTGGTAACATTCAGACTAAATTTTACATTTCATGCTTTTTTTCCTCCCCTGCTCCTCTAATCTGGTTCTGGGTTGGTTGTATTTCACTAACTTTGTGTAGCGATATGTGCCGTGTTGGGATGTGCAATGTTTTCACTGTGAGTCGTCAAAAATACAGTATTTTCCCGCTTTTTTGCAATGAAGAACCATCCAATTGTCTGTGTAGGTTCTTAGTCATCCGGGTCATGGTAGTCCGCAATGGTTAAATGTTCCGATTCAACCTTTGCAGGTAGCTTTGCCCCTCTAACTGACACTTCCAGTTAAGAATCACGATTTGTTAAAAAGAAAGAAGCTGACATCCTGAGAGAAATCCAAACATGATATTTAAGTGCTTTCTGTATTAAAAACAAGGTCCAAAGGCTTCAAGTCAGTCTCATTGTTCTGAATTGGGACTGTAGAACTGAATCACAGCGTACTTGCCACTGGTCATCCAGTCTGGATCCTGGGAGCTGAGCTTGCTCCCCTGGCCTGGCTGTAGGCCCACTTGAATATTAGCCTTTAGAGTCCTTAAGCTGCACAGAGGGGCCGGTCCAAAACCCCTCAGTGCGGCTTCAAAGCCTGCCGTATGGTCCCAGTCCCGATCCCCTGCCAGCTTTCTGTAGTTGAGATCACCTTTAAACAGCACCAGGTTTGCCTCCTGCAGAGTGGCGTACAGGTCTGGCGCCTCAGTTGCCATATCACAGAACTCGTGTGGTTGTGTCCAGAAGGGGTGGTCGTGATAGGACCACACTCCTTCCTTCACATAGCGTTGCCACTGCACACCCCTCTGAGACATCCACTTGTGATTGGCCGCCATAGTCTGTCGAATGGTCCAATGAAAATCATTGGAGGTCACATCAGAGACAAACCACGGGAAGGATTTGCCGAGGAAGCGGACCTCGTGGGCCAGACCGAAGGACACAAGGAAATCGGCGAGGACCAAGTCGGTCACTAACTCAAAGCCGGCGTTGTCGAGAACAATGTCCACTCGGGTGGAGCACGCTTTCCCCGACTGTTGTTGTCTACGGGTAGAAATGAGGGTAGACCACACTGCGTCAGAGTGGTCCACTAAGATGAAAGGCTGCAGGCTGACGAGGGAGTCGATGGGACTGGACTTCTGGGAATTCTCCATCCCAGCAGAGATGGATAGATCACATTTGTTTCCCCATAGAGAAACCTTAGAAGAGCCAAGTAAGAACAGTGAAGAATCACATCAAAGCATTCATTGCTTTAAATTTGTTAGTGTCAGTTTGACAGGCCGGTATTTTGTGATAAGGTTAGAACAGGTCGTTAATTGATGTTAATTCACGCTGATCAGGATATTGCCATTTGATACCTAAATTTTCTCCTCTATATTACCACCTGTGGCAAGGCTATTATAAAAGAGTTATTTTCATTTTGAAGTAAATCTCTAATGTTCCTGTGCACCACTAGATGGAGCCCATTCACCATCAGTAGTAGTCTCAGATTGGGAATCATAGATGAATGAGAATATGCTAACCTTAAGTAGCTGGTTGAAATGCAGCTGCAGGTGATGTTCAGAGATGTCATCTATGTTCTTGCTGATGCCCTCAAAGTATGTGCATAAGGTCATGATGGCCTGCTGCGACTCAAAGAAGCTCTGAGTCTTCCCCTCATTGAAAACATCATAATCACTGATGGGTGGGCTGCAATAACAACATAATCACTTAACTACATAAACTGCATGTAATGCATATTGCCAGCTTTGTCAAAACATGTCAGAATGTTTTAATGTAACATTTGCTTCTCACTTGAGCCAGAGGGCCTCTTGTATCTTGCGGTACATGTAGCACTCCACAAACAGCCACGGAGACTTGAACCAGCTGACCACTTCCTGGTCCCCCTGCAGGCCCTGTTGCCTCAGCAGGTATCGGTTCCAAGAGTCCGCATCCGCCAGCCCATCGTTCAGAGCGACTATGGGTTTGTCTGTTTGCAACTCATTTCTCAGCTTGGACAGCAAGGAGATGGTTTGCTTCTCCGCTTGGATCCCCTCCTGATGACAAATCCACAAAAGACAGAAAAGTCAGATTCACAGATTGAATTTAATGGAAAATAAAGTGGAGGGAAATTAAAGACACAAATATACACATACCTCTCCATATTCCTCGAAAAACTTGTTTTTATTGCGATGAATTGTGTCAATAACCTTAGTGAGGATTGTAGGCAGCCGGTCTTTCACTGTCAAATACGCGAATGACCTACAGGAAAAAGATACACAGTATATAATTGAGGCCAACCTAGCTAGCTCCTACTTAGCAACATGTACTGATTCCCCACAAGCTTTGCATTTGATTAAAATGAATATATTTACATCACACTACGTAAATATATAATTAGGCAGACTAAACGAACGTCATATCTTCCCAATGCAGACATTACAGTCAGGCATTGGCAGCTTAAGCTAAATGCTAAAGCTACTACTAGTTCGGCCACGTTCGTCCTCGCATTAATACACGGTTATCCAATACCGCAGTGTTTCCAACAATTTTTCCAATTATGGCAACGCATTAAAGAAGCTGTCAGTCGTACCCAACCACTTTAGCTGACAGAGAAGGAGGAACTACGATGCTGGTCTGGTCGGCTGCCATGTTTCACCCTAACAGCAGCTGAGCTCGGGATTCAACAGGAAACTTTATTGATTGGATACAAATAAACAAACCGGAAGTTGTTTCGATTACTTTGAAACGACGTCGTCTGGAATCCTTATTTAATTCATTTCGACTTATTCAGCTCATTTTCACAAATAAAACTACGTTAGTTTAGAAATATTTTACCAAAGAAAACTCTTGGTCGTAGTTGTACTCGTTTTATTTATGGTTCTGTGCTGCCACCTAGCGTTTACAGTCAATTCTAAGAAACCATGACGTTGTTATGTTTTAGCTAAAAAAAGAAAAGCACCTCAAAATACTTACAAAAAGTAATCAGAACGTGCTATGTGTCACATACATTTGTGGCCGACATCCTCGGGCATCCCAGATTGTCAATGGCAACGGTTGTCAAGGAAACCTGAGATGGTCCAATCAGGAAACGGCACATTTTGAAGCCCTGGGGCTTTTTTGGCGGGAAAGAAAGGATGGTGGGGGTCATGCTCAATTCGGGTGGGGGGAATAATTTACTTTAATATAACATATGGCGCTATAGTATGTGTTTGTAGATAAGTAGTTGCCAAACAGTCCCGCCAATGGTCAACAAATAAGTTGAAGAACAGACATGTTCAGGATCCCGGACGTCACTCTTCATGACCAAATGACTGGCCCCAAGCTATCCTGCTTACTTTGCAAGAAAATATAAGCATATCAATTGATTGTGGCAGCGTCACTATGGAAACATGGCAGAGCATTGTGAGGATGTTGGGGGGGCCTTGAGTGTGGGAGTCCAGCTGCGTCCACCTCCGGTGTTCAGCCACTGCCGGCCAGAGCCTCCCTTCCCCCCACCGGGCTCCAGCCTGGCCGGATCTGTGAGTCCCCCCCCACCCCCACCCCTCCCCTTTCTAGACCGAGAGAGAAGTGACTCACCACTCCGGTTTCCAAACGGGCGGTGGACAGAGAGTGGGGGAGGGCGACGGTTAAAAGACCTGTTTAAACAGGTGTTGCGGTACATGCTTGTGGCGTTCACCCGGTTGCATCCGCGGCAAGTTTGCTATGATGTCAGCCAAATTTCACCGTGCTCATTTCTTGGTTTTACGGCAGGGACAAAAATCAATTTAGCGGCAATCACTAGTGAGACAGTCATGTGAAACGTCCAGGCCTCAAGAGACAGAAAGACTAGAAGACTAGATGTCTCTCACTCATCTGAAAGGCTTTTCAGAAGAGTCAGTTCATCTACCTGCTGTGAGCCAGCCAGCATGAGTAAACATGCTTTTTATCCTGCCGCCATTAACTACATCAACTACAGCTCCACCATTGCATTGTTTGTCAAAGATTTTTTTGTGCCCCCGGTCAGCCTCTCAGGCTCAGATGTGGGCCTGTTGTTTGTTGATAGGACAAACAAAACAGTCACAGTCCTGCCCCCTCCTCCTCCCATGTCTCCTTTTACAGACTCTTTTCCTGCAGCCCGGCTAAGCATCCTGTGGACGCTATCAATCAATGGCAGCATCTGATGACGACACATTGCATACTGAGAGACTTTCTACTGAAGGTTAAAGAGCCAACAAACACCTGGAATAACAATAACCCATTAAGTGAGCAACAAGCAGCTGATTACTAATTATGTGTTACTGAGCATGTGATAGTAGCTATTATACAACGTAACCAAATTTGTTTTGCATTTACGCAGATATGCTGTCAGAATGTAAGTTTCTTCATTTGCACTCGTAAATAGTGTGACAGTTATGAGTATTATGGTGACATTAATTGGGTTTCCATTTAGGTAAAAACGCAATACGGCCATTGGATCACATACTGACCTGCATGTCCAGGTCAAAAACTGGGATAGACTAATGTTTTTTGCAGTAGATTCTCAAAAACTGTAGTCCTAATGGGATCTTTGATTAGATTTTTTTCAGAAGATGCTTAAAAACAGCAGAACATTTCTTTAATGAACAGCATGATGGACTAACATTTTTGTCATAAATTCCTAAAAACAGCAAAGCTCTCCGATTATATAAAAGATATTTGACTGGGGCATTTACAATCAGTCCTTAAAAGCAGCTTAACTCAGATGTCATATGGAGAATCTCTGACTAGCATTTTTGTAGTCGATCCTTATATACACCAGCTAAAACTATGGATAACATTGTGTTTCTCTTAATTAATGACTTTCCCAATACCACTTGAAGTCACTTTTTGATGTGACATAATATTCAAAATAGGAATAATAATAATAAGCTACCGGGAACAGTTGAGTTGAACAGCCTTGTTCTATATAGGGTCAATCAACAAGTGTAAATATGACATTTAGATAATACAAACGGTGAAGGGTAAGCTAGCATTTAGCATGTAGCAGAGGCTAAAGTCGCCGGCTTGTCTCCGCACCGCCGGGCTTTTTTTTTGGCTCCAACGGCGGTTTAAACCAACAACAAAAAAAGGGTAGAGCGTTGTGTGCATGTGTGTGTGTTGGTGTGTGTGTGAAGGGGGGAATTAACGTTAACGCGACCGCCCCCTTGCCCAACGGATCCTGCAACGGCTGGCTGGCTCCTTCGCCACAGTCATGTGATTGTAACGTAAAACCCCCTAAACCGGAAAACAACCGACGACCCTCTCCGCCGCCGCTACAAAGCTGCTGGGAGCCCGGAGAGGACGGACGGACGGCGCAGAGCAAGAGTCCCCCACCCCGGTGACAAACAGACGGTGGCGGCGGCACGGCAACGACGATTCAGACAGACGGCGAGTGCTAAGGTACGGCTAGGAATATGGAGTAAGATAGCTCCATATAGGAAGAGCTTAGAATACACCATTTGAATCCTAAGTTGCGTTATTTTCACACATTAGCTTGTTTGTCACACAGGGAAGTTGTTCGTCTTTGCTAGCAAGCAGCCCCATCCCCCTCGGTGCGCGCGCTCGCCGGGCCGCGTGCGCGCAATGCACGTCAGTTTCTCGTGCTCGTTGCATTGGGTCAAATTTGTGTCGAATCTGCCGTTTCTGTTCTCATTCACAGAAAAAAAATGTTAACGTCGCTTAGGTGCTGCTCGTATATACATAGTTTTATTTTTGACCGTTTAAATGTAGGAGTAACATGAATATACATTTTCCGAAGTGGGAATAACTCTTATGTTGTACCATGGAAGTGGTTGCTCCACGTGTCTGTGTGCTATCCCAGCGGGGGCGGCGCTATGTCGCCTGCAAACAAGCCGACACAGTAATGCTACCGAAACTGTTCAATAACTCTCAGGCTGGGTTCAAATTTACTGCCAATTCGACTTGTTAATGCCCAGTTTTGCCACTATTGCTACACAGACGTTGTTCTGAACTAACACGTATAAAATTAATTTTAATCTTTCAAATGTTAACATTTTTAATTATCTATATTTTCAGTTCTATTTGGTGCTTTTCATGTATTTTCAATTCATTAATTCTCAAAACATGCTAACTGACCCTTTTGGGTTGCTTGTATCAAAACAATTGCACTATAATAGGCACAATTCTGTGTCTTTTACTATTTTATTATTTGACGTGACTGAGGTAGGGAATAGTTTTGCAAACATAGCTAGAACTGTCTGGTATATACGTGGATTACTTGGGATATTCAATGTCAGGAATTTGAGTGACTTTTACTTGGGTAAATAACAAACGATGATGATAAACATAGAACAGATTGACATCAATTTTCAGTCGTTATAGCCATTTAGTGCTGAGTGAGTCTTCTATTTTTTTTTTAAAAACCTATTTAACGAGGTGAGGGGGAGACCCGAGACTAGGCAGCACCGGACGCCGGGGGTGCGGCCATCTGCTCGAGGCAGATGGTGAGATGGGCTGCCGGTTTATAGGTGCGCTGAGCTAATGCCGTGTAGAGATAATATTGTCTAAACAATCCTCGTTCACACTGAAAAGTCTGCAAAACCTAAAAAAAAATATGCAGTATGCACACCAGGCGGGTAGTTGGACAGGCACTACACACTTGCAGCAACAACTACCATGAGTACCCTTCTTTGGCGTATATGTGGTGTGATAATGCTACTTTGTATACACAAAGTACACCATAGTTGTTTTGAGTGTGCACACCCTCCATTGGAGCAGCGCTGTGTAAATGCCCCCATCGAAAACATCGTTTGTGGTGTATGATCACATCCTCTAATGCCACATCACTGGAAGTCTTTGCAGCCATACCTCTTGTAGTATATGCCCGTGAAGTATCACGTGGTGGGGGTGCACAGTTACACACTGGAGGTTATGCGAGGTAAATGAACCGAGAAGCAACCGTCTGCCTTCCTGATGGAGAAAGTCCTCCTCTTGGGAGGAATGTGTGCCGACACCCATCACCCTGATCATGTGATGGCCCCAAGCCTTCCCGCTCCTCCAGTGACCTCTAGGGTTGACAGCGCTTGTTCCAATAGGTCAACGGGACATGCCGAGCTCTGACACGTCCTCTGTGATTGACTCGAGAAGAACAGGGTCCTGCATGAGCAAGCTTGTTGGATGTCCGTCTCAGCAGGCCCACCATAGTGTATTGGAAGTGTGGTGTCCATCATCTTATAGTAAACAAGCTATTGTGCTCTTTAGCCACTTTTTACATATACACTGTTTACTCTGCACTTAAATTAAATAAAATAACTAACTTTCCTACGGATAGTTGGCAGAGCTACAGCCTTTATTTTACAATGTGTAGAGAAGCCTCTCCCCACCCTTCATGAAAAACATTATCCACCTCTTCTGTCGTAAGTGGAGCAAACAAACAGCAGCATCATTAAAAGGTCACTTTTGTGTAACGGGTGATGTTTAAACCAGTAGATGACCTCTCTGATCATATGAGTGGTGCTCATGAACAGAATGAGCACACTGTCTTTGTAACGTAGTGCTCATTCTTTGCGGTTGCACCAACCTCCGGCCTTGTTGCAGACAGGAAACTGACTTGTGTGTGTGCGTGCGTGCAGGTTGAATAATGGAGTTGGCCAACCACGGTCTTATCCTGCTGCAGCAGCTCAACGCTCAGAGGGAGTTTGGCTTCCTGTGTGACTGCACGGTGGCTATAGGAGACGTCTTCTTCAAAGCCCACAAGGCCGTGCTCGCCGCCTTCTCCAACTACTTCAGAATGCTCTTCATTCACCAGGACAGGTACAGAGGACACACAGGCAAAGTGGCACCTGAATGAGGGCTTTTAGCAAGCAACCACACTTTTAATATAATATAAATATATTCAAAAATATATTTGGCCTTTTGTCAAACAACTCAAAAGTTGGTTTGTGCCATAAGAAATGTGGGCCAATGTCTTCTTTAGCATCAGAACCTAGCGTTATTGACTTAGGGGTGTCATGTCATGCCATGCAAGCAAGCACATCATTGTACATCTCATCTATAGCTATAGTCCTTATCAGGGGTGTTATAATGGCCGACCTAACCAGCTGGAGGGTTCTGATTGGCCAAAATGTGCACCACATCCAATGAATGTTTTATTATATGGCCACAAAATGTATGGTAATGTTTTCATTTTATTTGAATATACATCAGGTTCCAATGGAACGTGTCTCATAATCAGTGTACAGTTCCACGTGTCCCAAAGGAGTAGGAAGAAGCAAAGCTTATTGAACCCCCCTCCCCCCATCTATTACTTTTACAGTCTGTATCAGTTACATTTGATCACTTCCTGCCTTTCTGGTATGATTGTTTTTTTTAACACGTACATACAGGCGTATAAGGTGACGTAACCATATACATTTACTTGTATTTGTTATTTAAAATGCACAATTATCTATGTATTTTTATTAACAAAATTATTATATATTATTATTTTTAAGGTATATGTTTTTATAATCTGTTTTTGAAAGATTAGTTACACAGCTAAAGAGTCGACTATGACTCAGCAGCGCCTCTGCTGGGTGCTGCAGAGTAGTGCACTCCATCTTTCCTTAATAGCTTTAAGACATGACAATCAATTGGTCACATCATCCATCTATTTTCTATATCGCTTATCCTCACAAGGTGGTATGCTGGAGCCTATCCCAGCAATGGTCTATTATTATTATGAATCCCATGCAGCCCGTTTAGTCATCGTTATCCAACTATTGGCTGCTGACTAAAAACTTTTCTACTCCTGAACGGCTGCACACAAAAGGGTGAACATTTCTCCAAATGTGCACCCCTGCCGTTTTGCCTGTGCTATTATTTTTCTGACAAATACGCCACATGGTGGCGCTGTTATTAAGCACCACTATAACCCCATAAGTGGGGTAGAAATGTTACTTTATGGTGGTTAGTCGGATCAGGGAGAAATTTGGTACACATCTAAAGGGGCTGACGTGTGTGTGTGTGTGTGTGTCTGTGTGTGTGTGTGTGTGTGTGAGAGAACTTTGAGCAAGCTTGGTTGAAAAACATGGCTGCCATCAAGCAAAGCGTCCTTGCATGGTGACTGATGCAGTCATGTTGCTAATTGTTGTTTTTCCAGCGACTGCGTGCGTCTGAAGGCGGCCGACATCCAGCCTGACATTTTCAGCTACCTTCTCAACCTGATGTACACTGGCAAGCTGGCCCCCCAGCTCATCGACCCCACTCGGCTGGAGCAAGGGGTGCGCTTCCTCCACGCCTACCCTCTCCTGCAGGAGGCCAGCCAGTCGGCGTACTCCCACCCGGAGCAGAGCCTCAACCTCTCCACCTCCCTCTACGGCATCCAGATCGCCGACCAGCAGGCGGCGCTGTCGGCGAGGAGGCCGCTCTCCTCGCCCGTTGACATGGAGCAGCTCCCGGCGGCCGCCGCGGCTCCGTCCAAGCTCTCCCCGCCGGAAGCGGAGGCCTCCACCAGCGGAGCGCCGCCTGCCACTGAAGAGGGGGCGGGGTCAGACATGCTGACAAGCGCTGATGTGGCCTCCGCCAACGCCATCCTGCATGTGAAGCCCAGCATCATGAAGAGGAGCTCCTCCTTCAGGAAGCACTACTCCTGCCACCTATGCAGGAGTCGCTTCAACCAGAGGAGCCTGCTCAGGGAGCACCTCCTGCAGCACACCCAAGCGCTGGCACAAAGCTCAGGGGAGCTCAGCAGCGCCCCCTCCCCCCTAATGCCTGCTGACCAGACCATGCTGGAAGGAAGCAAAGCCAGCACCTCCGTGGAGATCATCAGCGACAGCGAGCAAACGCCGGCTTCGGGCAACAACTCCGACTCCCCCCGGGCTGAGGTGTCCACCTCCGGGTGGGGGATGGGCGGTTTAAACTCCCAGGCGGACACGCCGCCCCCGTCGGACATTGCGGACATCGACAACCTGGAGACCGCCGACCTGGACCGTGAGCTGAAGCGGCGGAAATACGAGTGCTGCACGTGCGGCCGTAAGTTCATCCAAAAGAGCCACTGGCGAGAGCACATGTACATCCACACGGGCAAGCCCTTCAAGTGCAGCGCCTGCGGCAAGAGCTTCTGCCGCGCCAACCAGGCCGCCCGCCACGTGTGCCTCAATCAGGGCGCCGACGCCTACACGCTGGTGGACCGGCAGAGCATGGAACTGTGTGCGGCGGGCGACGACAGCAGCCAGATGGAGGCCATGTTCCTGGCCTCCTCCAAGCCCTACAAGTGTAACATCTGCGCCACCACCTTCTCCAGTCCCAACGAGGTCATCAAGCACCTTTGCTTCACCCAGGGGGGCTTGGCGGGGCTGCAGGGGAACGCCACCGCGGGAATGCTGGTGCAGCACGAGGAGGTTTCCAAAGACGACGGATCCGATTTGTCCAACTCGGGCACGCCGCTCGACGCCATCAAAGTGGAGGACGTGCTGGTGGAGTAGCGGCGCCACGTTTCCCGAAATGATCTTTCATGGGTAAGCTAACAGACGTCAGTCAGGGCCTTTTGTCAGCCCGTCGCGTACACAGGGACGCCACCGCCATCTGGCCTCACCTCGCAGGGAGGGGTCTTTTACTTTCAAACAGGAAGCGAGAGGCCCGACTTAGAGATGTTTGACTGCACACAACTCAAGCATGCTTTGGCTGCAGGGAGACCAACGGGGACAACGCCTGAGACAATCTGGCTCTTGCTGTCTTCCTTTTGACTTCAGATGAGTTTTCTCCATCGACTTTAATGTAAGCTGCAACTTCTCTTTGGTTGTTGGTGTCCTTGTCTGTCCACCACTGGAAAAGCACACTTACTTTGACAGTATCTTGCTTTGGTAACCTCTAAACTAATGGAAGCCTGTTTCCCCCACGGAAAGAAAAACACTAATCGTGAGATAAAAAGGCCAAGTTATAGGCTAAGAAAGTCAAATGATGGGGTCAAAGGTGGAACTGATGTGATAGGAAAGTCATCATGAGATAAAAAGTTCAATATAGGAGACAAACTGCACATCGTCACACGGGACACATTTTCATTTTTTATCTCATGATTATGACTTATCTTATAATTGACTATCACTATTTCAACCTTTTTATCTCATGATTACTACTTGATTATCATGATTTGAAATTACAGGTCATAATTGTTATCTCATAATTGGTTTCCATTATTTTGACTTGGCATTGGGATTGCTCAGTGGCGGAAACAGGCATCCATACAAATGTGCCATTTTCACTATTATTTGATACTCCATCCCCACACAGATTTTATCTTTTTGAATATCAACTTGAATGCACCCCCTAAATATTTTTCAGGCTAGTTTTTGAAAAATTTACAAAGAACCTATGAAGAGAAAATGTAGCTTTTATGTGTAGATTTCCAAGAGGGATGGCCAAGATAGACCATTACCATAACTTAGATATTTTAACGCCCTGCTAGGAATAATCAATAGAGTTGTCATTTCATAGAATCCATCTCGCTATAATATTGTAGTAAGATACAATTCCTTGTATCATCCCAAAGAAAAGCATGCATCTCCAGATTTTATAAAAACAAACTATTTTTAAATGCCATGTCATGTTTGTTTTATGTGGGGAAAATGTAGAGGTGCGTGCTGTTAAATAAAGTGAAATGATTTAGTTTAATATGCCCCCGCTCCTCCATAGAGGCCCGGAGTAAACATTAAAAGCCGTGGTTGTTATGGCAGTATACCGCTAGATGGCGCCGCTGAGAGGTCCAGCACTCTGATCAGTCATCGTGTGCGTGCGTGTGTGCAAGACAAGTGGCTATCTCAGGAAGTTGAGAAGTTTGACACCGTCCTGTCTGTCCCTCACCTTGTTTATGACATGAGGACTAGTCCATCCCATAATACTTGAGTTAACACATGATGTCCCCGCCACCCTACTGTGATCAATGTGCTCTCAGGAATGTCAGTCTTTTTATTTTTCTCTAACAACTACTTTTTTAAAGTGAAGAGCAAACAAATAAAATGTGTCTTTTGATAACGACGTGTCGTTTTATTACACTAGCTTTCTTGTGCGACGTTTTAAGTGTTTAGACCAGTGATTTTCAACCATTGGGCCGATGTACAACGTAATAGTCGTCCGTGTTGCAACACGTAGCTGATTACCTCGTTCCTCCATTAGACCCAGTGATGCACGTGAGGTGGTTAGTGGTGTGCCGCTAGATTTTTCCAATGTAAAAAAACGTGCTCAAAAAAGGTTGAAAAACGCTGGTTTAGACCACATACTCCCAACATTAAGAAAAGAACATGCTTTCTAATCAATTGTTTGAAAAACTATTTATAGACAAAAAAGTATTTTAACCCCCCCCTTAAATCACTGCAATTGAACAATCCCACTGGAATACATAAGTGGAACCCATTTCTTGTTGTCATAAGTCGTACGTTTTCATTTGATATAATCAGATACTAATATCTTAGTAATCTTAGCCATCATTTTGCTTGTTACTTTCGGCCTTTTCCTGGCTAAGGTATGAAAATGAAAGACACTTTTTCCTCCCCTCTCCAACTTTATTGAATGAAATATAGACAAGGTTCTGTATCGTTACTATGAACAGCTTGGAAATATAAAAGACAGTTAAAACCATGCTTACATGATTATTACAGTTGAACTTGGCTGTCGGAAGGAGATTAGTTATTATAACAATACGTACATACGGTACAAGGGCATACATACAATCTGTACAAATGTTAACAGGCTCCACAGTTAAAGTGTGTTACAAAAAAGCTACAAGTTGCTGAGATCCACTAAGTCAATGCAGTTTTGTTCAGATTGTTTTTTTGTACAAAAATCAAGGATTGATACAGCAACTCATTGATTTACTTGGTACTAATGTGTTATTTGATGGAAAAAAAAATAGCGTCAAGTCAAAGTATTCACGCACTACTGTCTACAGCCACTAGAGGGCGCCGTTTCACCAGCTAAACCGGATGAAGCAAAGTTGAGTGACACTCACCCGATAAAACAGCATGTTTTTGTATTATTATAAGAAATAATGTTTCACAGTAAATTAGGCAGCTTATGTTTTTCTTATATACAATAAATGAAAAAAATAACTCCCAAAACGCTGTAATTTGGGAGTTTTGTGGTATGGGAATCACAGTTTGTACCATGGCTGCTACAAAACCATGCAAGGCATCAGTCCTTGTATGCAACAATTTGCTTTGGTAATCTTGTTGTTGCTCGCATTGTTTGCATTATCTTAAGGGGGGGGGGAAACACAAAATAGGGCTCAAAATGGAAAAAAAATAAAGGGCAACTGAAAGAATATTGGATATAAATACAATATACAAGGTAATAATCCTCAATCTGTTTACCTTTTGATATACTCTGACACCTATACAGATCACACACTCACACTCACGCAGGTAAACACTCGTCCAGGTGGGTGATGCTTGCGTCATTACAGCAATAGAAGAGGTCACTGAGACACTGCTGGATGCTGGGTGGGTGGGCTTGGTTGGATGGATGGATGGATGGATGAGAGGATTACTCGGTCTCTCTGTCTCGGGGCCGAAGGAGTGGAGCCCAGTCTCAGTGTCTCGATGTCTGCGTTAGCACCGAAAAAAATTTTTTGTCCTCTCTCGTTCTCGTCACCCTCGTCCTGGTGTAGACGGTGCGTCTCCCAGGCAACATCACTGCATCTTCTCATCTGGAGGAGGACAATGTGTGTCATGAAATGGACTTGAATGCAACATGTCTTCATCATAAGGGAAAGAAAGTTTGAACACTATTGTTTTTCGGAGTTTTTCCTTGCCTTTGTCGCCAAAGTGCCTGTTCAGTATATAATACCAGTCAAACGTTTGGACATATTTTCTCATTCAAAAGTATGCAAAAGTGTCTTCAAACGTTTGACAAAAGTCAAGCCTTTCCACATCATATTGAATGAGAAAGTGTCCCCAAACTTTTGACTGGTACAGTAAGTCAAGTCAATTTTATATCTACAACAGAGACACTTTTGCATCCTACTGAGGCATAAAAGATTAAACATGACAGTATGAATCTAAAAAGTTTGGAAAAACTTTTGACATTCGACAGTTTATCAAAGTGTCTCAAAATATTTGACTAGTACTTTATACTGTAAGTCAAGTCCATTTTATCTTTATACATTAGAAACTCCTTCACATCATATTTAATGGGAATGTGTCAGAAGTACTGTATACAGTCAAGTCAAGCAAAGTCAATTTTCTTACTAGTCAAAAATTACTTTCACATCCTTTGGAAGTACAGTAAGTCAAGTCAATTTAATTTTTTATCAATAGAAGTTTAAAGACACTTTCCCATCCAGTTAAATGAAAACGTGTCTCTAAACTTTTGATTATTACTGTATACAGTCAAGCAAAGTCAATTTTGTTAGCAGTCAAAAGTTACTTTCACATCCTTTGGAAGTACAGTAAGTCAAGTCAATTATTTTTTTAATCAATCAGAAGTTTAAAGACACTTTCCCATCTAGTTAAGTGAAAATGTGTCTCTTAACTGTTGACTAGTACTGTATACAGTCAAGCAAAGTCAATTAATTTTGTTACCAGTCAAAAGGTACTTTCACATCCTTTGGAAGTACAGTAAGTCAAGTCAATTTTTTTAATCAATAAGGAGTTTAAAGACACTTTCCCATCCAATTAAATGAAAACGTGTCTCGTAACTTTTGACTAGTACTGTATACAGTTAAGCAAAGTCAATTTTGTTACTAGTCAAAGGGTACTTTCACATCCTTTGGAAGTACAGTAAGTCAAGTCAATTAATTTTTTTATTAATCAGAAGTTTAAAGACACTTTCCAATCCAGTTAAATGAAAAGTTGTGTCTAAACATTTGACTAGTACTGTATACTGTCAAGTTAAGTCCATTTTTGTATTAATAGCAGATACAGTCTGTTTTGTCTCTTTTGTAGGAACAATTTCTGGAATATTGTTAGCCACCCCCCCCCCACCCCCCAAATAAACGACCTGAGATAAGACATACTATAAAAAATGTTGCTGGTATAAAACTTGCCCTGTCTTGGTATATCAAAGCTGTGATTCACATCACTGGAAAAGACATCTAGAAGGGGGGGGGGCATAATCAGTCTTTCAGCAGAAGTTCATCTCCCCCCCCCCCTTTTTTGCACAGCACTTCCCTTTAAGATCCTGGCCCACAAAGAATAAGTGGGTCCACAACCACATTCCTACTTTGATATCAAAGGATGCCTGGTAACTCAGCGCCTGAACAAAAAGCTTTTTCATTTGGACACGTCCCCCCCCCCCCAATAAAAGTAGAGCCCATTGATGTTTAAAAAACACATGAGATTGTTTGATGAAGGAATCTGGGATTAAAAAAAATCCTCACCTGCTCACGATGCTGGCGTGACCTCTGTGGACACGGGTTCGATCTCCTTCACCGCCTCCTCGATCACCTCCATCACCTGCGCCATCACCGCCGCACACTTTCCCGATGTCGTTCTCTCCCCCTCCGCTTCCAATGTCGCTTCTGCCGCGGCGCCGTTCTCCTCGGCGTCCACGAGGCCGTTGGTGTCGAATTCCTCCACTGCCTCCTCTTTGATGGACTCTTCCTCGACTTCCTGCCCGGCCTGCAGGACCACCTGGACGGGCAGGTGCATCGCTTTCTCCTCTGGTCGGAGTTTCTCGTCTTCCGGCTCCTCCTCGTCCAGCTTGTCATCAGTCTGTAAAGGGCTGATGATCTCTACGACTTCTTCCATGATGGTTTCTCCACTTTCTTCTGCAGCTTTCTTCAAACCTTCCTGTGGTTTCTTGTTCTCGGAGGTATCAAGGATCTCTGCGACCTCGATGGGGATGGTTTCGCATTGCGTGGCAACAAAAATCGGCTTCTGTGCTGGTTTCTCACAGAAGATAGGGGTGGGCGTGTCGGTGATGATGGGGGTCTGGATCTCTAGCTCCTTTTCCGTAGCGGCAACTGCCTGGGATGGAGTTGGACTGGAGGTTTCTGGGGTGGTTGGTTGTTCTGCAACTTTATCCATGGCATCTTGAAGGACCGTCTGGGCGATGACCATACTCTGGACCTCAATTTGATTGGCGTCATCTGCCAGGGGCTCGGCGTCCATTTGGTCTGGACTCATGGAGCTGACGAGGACGACGGTTTCTTTGATGACGCATACTTCCTCGCTTGCGGCTACGACTTCACTTGCAATTTGTTGCTCCACGTCCGTGGTCTCCTTGTCGGTTTCGGTCTCCTCGGTCTGAGATAAGACAGCGATTTCAACGGTATTGATGGGAGTGTCGTCGGCTATGATGGCGGTCTGGACGGCGGAGGTGACGGCGCTGATGCTTGGAGGCTCAGGTTCACAGGTCTCTCTCGCGGTCTGAGTGTCAGGGATTCGGTTTTCAGAACTTTCGATGAACTCAACCTCGGTTGTTTTCATTTGTTGGACTTGTGCAGTCAAAGGTGGATCTTCTGTAACAATGGCCTCCTCTGTTTTTAGTGAAGGTTCTTCCAGTGAGACCTCTGTGCCATCAGCATTGCTGACCACAGCAACACACTCTACGATGGGCGTGGCAGGTTCCTCCACAGACATTTTGGCAATCTCATTGGTTTCCAGGCCGGTGCAGATCGCCGTGGCCTCGTCGTGGACATGTGGCTCCAGGATGGTGTTGGTCTTGGAGTCGGCATGCTCAACCGTTGGTTCAATCTCCGTTTTTTCTAAGGCGGCCTCCACTGGTACGTCTTCGCTGATCACAGTTGTCACAGGTGCAACTTGACTGATTTCAGCCTCCATACCTGCAACATCTTCCTGGGCGTTTTCTGACGTGGGTGCCTCAAGATCATGGGTGGTTTCTGAGGGAGAAGCTTGGGCGACCTCAGCTGTGGATACTTGCAGAGCGGTTTGGTTTTCACATTCATCCTCCGCGATGTCAGTGTCCACGGACTTGGGCGTGGCTGCTTCCTCTGTGATGTCACTCAGCTGATCTCCATGTTCCACCGAAGCTGGGATCCATGAAGGGGCTCTCTCCGTGGAAGACGCTTGACATGCGGTTCCGGCGACTTCTGTGGGTTGTTCCTGCACATCTTCTGGTTGTGCGTCAAACTCCGAGAGAGGAACCACGGCTGGGGTGTCATCCTCACCCTCAGTAGAAGATTGTTTTTCTATCTTCTTCTTTCTGAGACCAGGGAATAACTTCCTCAGAGAGAAGGAGGACTCATCTTTTGGTGCTTCACTTTCAGACTGGACCTGCTCTGTGCTCTCCTCTGTCTTCTCCTCAACTTTGGTCTTACTCTTTGGCATAACCATGCGTTTCAAGGTGTCCCAGGCAGACTCCCTCTCGGGGGGGCTCAGAGCTTCTGGAGAGGAAGCAGCTTCTACTTCACCTTCAACATTTTCAGGGTTCTCCACAGCTTCCTGGGTTTTGTCCTGCTTCTCGTCCTCACCTGCATCTGGTGCAGGACCCTCCTCTGCAATGTTGGTCTCCTCGTCATCAGAATCCGATGTCTTCCTGGTTCTCTTTTTGGGTCCGCCCATACACATCAGCGCTTCCCAAGAAACGGAGGTGTCCATTTTCTTTTTGGGCTCCTCTGTGCTGCTGACCAGTTTCTCTACACATTCTGTCTTCTCCTCTTCTTCAGAGGGTTTATCTTCTTTGGCTTCTTCCTCCACGCTCTTATCTGCCAGTGGAGCACTCTCAGAAGAAGACAACGTCGCTGACTTGGCTGCTTTCTCACTCGTGGCTTCATCATCACTCTCAGAAGGTCTCTTAACACGCTTCTTGGGTGTCACCAGTTTCTTGAAGGAAGACCAAGCGATGATGCCCTCTTTTTTCTTCTCCCCGTCAGAAGCTACTTCACTTTCTGGTTCTTGGTTGGACTCAGCCTGTGTGGTGTCTGCTTCGATTGTGTGCTCTCCTGATTCCTCCGGTGACGATGGTCCGCTGTCAGGTCTTGCCGCATCTGTGGACTCGGTGGAGGACTGAAGTGGCTCAGATACTTGCTCACCAGATTCAGTCAGCTTGGCCTCAGCATCTTTCTTGCTTTTCTGTTTCTTGGAGAGCTTCTTCAAGCCAGCGCCGGTGAAAAGCTTTTTCAGTGGACTTCCTTGGGGCTTTACCTTCTCCTGTGAAGTCTGAAGCTCGGAATCGGAGGTTACCTCTGTTGGAGCTTTCTCCTGGTCTTCAGCTTTCTCCTCATCTGGTTTTGTCTCATCAGAAGAGGCGGAAGGGCTTTCGGCGGTGACATCAGGTTCTGGTTTAGCTTCTTCAGTTGTTGCTGGGGACTCTTCACCCTCTGGAATGGTTGGTGCTTCCTCGTTGGTCTCTTGCTCCGCTTCTCCTTTATCTTCAGCAGTGGTTTCCTCAGTCTTAGAAGCTTCCTCCTCCCCAGCTACCTCCTTATCTTCTTCCTCCTTTGTCTTCTTGATGCTGGACTTCTTTCGCAGGTTAGAGAAGAGGCCCGTACTGAAGAGCTTCCTGAAGGGGGACACGGTGGCCTCCTGGGCAGGTGGACTGGCCTCACCTTCTTCTTCTTTGACTGCTTCATCTGTGGTTTCAGCAGCCTCGATGGGACCATTTGGGGTTTCAGTGTTGTCTGTATCTTTGGTGGCTTCAGCCTCATCGGTCGGCACCTCTTTGTTGCCCTCCGGAGCTTCAGCGGCCTCCTTCGAAGGTTCATCAATCCCGTTGACCTCATCTCCGTCCTTATCTCTCACCGTCAGCAGCTTCACTGGGTCTTTCTCCTCGCTCTTGTCCTTCTTCAGGGTGAACTTGAACCCCACAAAGCGGAAGATCTTCTTGAACCCCACCTCGCCGGTCTCGTTGGCTTTTTCCTCCACCGCCTTCTCCTCCACGGGAGTGATGTCATTGGCGTCGGGAGACTCCTTGTCCACTTTCTCGCCGTTCACTTGAGGGGCCTGCTCGTCTGTGACGGTGTCCACGGTCTCTGGAGTGTCCTCCTTCTGAGCCACGGCCACACCATCAGGCTGGCCAACTGAAAGTAGAAAATAAAGAATCTAAAATTCAAATTGAAAAAGAGCGGCTATACAAAATGTTGTTACCGTCTAGTATTTGATTTTCTTTGCCTGCTCCCACCACAGTCTGTAAAACAACACCCGATACCCTGGGACTCACACAAGTGTCATTTGTAGATATCAGGTTACCCCGATTACACGCATTAACACCCTGTGTAAAGCAACACTGTGGGAAATACCATGTTCTCTTTATGTCGGCTTTTACAAGCAAATGATTTCAACGCATGGTATGTCACCTGAATGCACAGACCACATAACTAAAATCTAAACCACAATGGCAAAACACGATGTAGAAGGACTGAGAACCATCGGTTTCAAATAGAAAAAGACACAAAAATGTGGCCACAATACGTCCGCAGGGTAAATTATAGGCTGACTACATTCTTTGGATATTTGAGTGCTAAAATAGAAGCATTGTTTTCAAGGTTTTGAGGAAATGATGTAAAAAAAACAGCATTCAATTCAGTAAACTGTCCCACGGATTTGTATAGTGAAGCCACGCCCAGAATGCTTTGACCTATCAGGGAATGTGAGTTATGTTATTCCCGCTTACTTTTAGGACCAAAGGGGGACCACAAGACCGGCTGTTTGTCTTTCAGCTCAACTGTATTTTCTAAATCTAAAACCAAACAATGGCAGGGTTCTACCCCCCATCCTTGAATTAGGTTCCAATCCCCTTGACCCACATTCCACCACATTGGAATAAATGGGGAGCCGCCCCCCAACCACCACCCCACCCTCCAAGGCACAACACAATAGCCCTCTAACCCTTGCTGGCCTCTGGAAATGAAGCGACTGGGGGGGGTAGTGGTGCTCCCGAAATGTCGGTTATCACGAAGAAATCAATCAAAGAGTCAGCATATTTACAAAATAAAGTCACGCCCGGGCGGCGTATCACAAGCAGTGTCGCGTGGACGTGGGGTCTCTACCGTGTACGTGTCGCTGGCAGACTTGCTTTTTTTTTTGGTTCACACGAGCAAACATACAGAATTAACTAAGCATGGCGTCCCTTGGCAATAAGTTGTAAAGCCGGGGTCAGGCTGCCGGATGAGGCCATGTGTATCTACACGGATCATAAAGCCGGAACCATGTGGATTTAACACACTGCTGGCATCTCGCTCGGCTTTTTGATGTTTGTTTTTTTTTTTCTTTTTACAAGTACACAACTGTGAACGTCCCTGAACTGATTTGATTCTGGGGTGGGGGGGGGGGTGTTATGTGTGTGTGTTAAATAACGACTGTACCACAAAGAATGTTGCTGGGGTGAGGGTGGGCAAGAGGTGGATAGACGGGTTCTTGGTTTTGGGGAAGGGTGTGGACCAGACCGGAGCTAAAAACTTATTTGGGGGGGGGGGGTCCACATATCATGACTACCCAACCCAATGCACTTATATCATGGTATTGTATGTTTTTCATTGGACAGCAATGATATTCTAAAAGCTACTATAGACACTTGTTTACCAACTTTTACCAAATGTATGCAAATCCTTAGCAAGACTAGTCTGGAGCAGCAGCAGCTCTGTAAACAAAAGAAGTCAATTCAGGAAAAAGAGGCCAACCCCCTCCAAAAAACTGACAAAAGACTGCACCCCCCTCTTTATCTAAGGTCAGCGTGAACAGAAACTTCTTAACTCAAGACTCAAACCAACTAAAATATACCATATTCATGCCATAATAAATGATAAACAGCACAGAACATTAATTTACAAAAAAATAATGACAAAGTTAATCTAAGGTGTGGTCCAAGGGTCTTACATAGTGATGGGGGGGCAGTCACAACACCATCTAACTCCATCTCATATACTATAATAAATCAAAGGTAAAAAAAAAAACACCTTCTACTATACAAGTGACGCCCAAGGTGAGCATAAATCAAGTGGCTGCATCCCCACCATCATCACCGTAAAGCAAGTCCTGGTGTTTAATTCATTCCACACCACCAGCACCCCCTCCCTCTGTGGCTTAAATGGGATTCATCATCCTACTCTAATCTAATGAAATGCTGTGACATGAACTAAACAGCTTGGAAAAAGTTTGTATCATGCCACATCTTTATGATGTAAAGCACATGTGGGCATATTGGTTTCTCACCAGGATGTAGGATGATGCTAAGAGGAAGATAGCAAGTACTTATGATGTTATTTCATGTTTTAATCATGCATGATGACTGTCCAATGCCCGAGTGAGTATACAGACACACACTACTATCCAACCACACCCTCAAGACAACAGCTCATGTATAATATGGAGACACAGCAGCACATGGGCACAAAAACAATATTTTAAAGAAGCATTAGAAATATGAAAATGTTTACCTGTTAGAGTAATTGTCCCAAGCATTTGTGAACGTTAAAAAAAAAAATCCTTTCTTTAAAAAAAATTTAAATAAAGACGGAAAAAAGCCAAAAAAGTCACAAATTTATGTGATAATTTCTTCTATTTTAATTAATTGTAAATAATTCTTTAAAAAATAGTTTCCCTTCACTTTTTTTCTGCAGTTCCTCTGCTGGGAGTTGTCCTTGGTGCGCCGGTCTGAGGCTGAGTGTGCAGAGCGGCCCGCCTCACACACATTTCTACAGACTGACACACATGTCATGTTTGGGACCACCCCTGCCTCCCTCCCAGCCCCCTCCTCTTTTCTTCAGCTGTTCTGAATGAGCACCCCCCCCCCAACACCACCACCTATGCTGAGCACTACCGCCCATCCCTCCCTCCTTTACTCATCCGTCCCGGCATGACCACATCATTACTATAACTATTGTATATGATCACACTGCATGGTACCCCCCCCCCCCAGTCCCCGGTCTCCTTTTCTGACCTTAATACCCATGCTTGACCCCAAAAGACAGATTGGCACAGACGGTGTAAAAAAAATCGCTAAAAGTGGCCAAGCATAACACGCAACCTGCCCTCCCACCCCACCCCCGGTATTCATCATGCCAATCAAACTAGAATGGGGATGTTTTGGGTATTGCGACACCCACCTAGGCTGAACTGATCTGTTTCGAAATGTTTTCGAGGTTCCGAAACACCATTATCATGTAAGGAAACAAACACAATGGCCGTTTTTTTGTATAAACATTCCCTTAAAGGAAAACTGTACATCCACAATCCTTATGTGAGACTTGAACACTCTTTTTCTCTATTTTGTAAAGATGCAAATGAGGCAACTAAGAATGTACATCATGGGACGCACCTATTCTGAAAAAAACACCCCGTTTACATAATGTGACTTAGATATATCAAGCTACAGCGACATTCTTATGATTAACATTGTTAAGCCAAAGAACGACATTAATGGTGTAGTGACACCTTGCCACACCACACCAGCCGGCTGGGGGAGGGGGTGTTGTATATTGCATATTCGTAGTAGAAATTGTGTTGCCTGACGTTTATGATCTTTAACTGCCGTGAAATAGTTTGACGGATGACGTAGATTACATGGCTCGTACAAATCCTGTGACTGCTGAAAAAAATAGTAGACGTATATAGACGTGTTCTGCACATGCATAGCTACAGATGTGTATTACGTATATGATGGATATTATTTTATTTAGGTTTATATCAAACCACTATACTATACTAACATATGCTAGCCGGGGATGGTAGTAAATCGCCACAAAACGACGAAGCAGAAAATCATCCAGGTGTCGTACGACCAGTTGGGGGTTTCGAATTGCTAATAATGCCCAAGACGCTATTTAAAAGTGAGTCGTCCGATGTAGAAACAGGCTTAAATTATGCGGTTAATGACTTTCATACACATTTACATGACAATAAAAACAGGCGGTTTGTGTTTTACGCATTTACAAAAACATCTAAAGCCATTTTAATTTGCATACTATGCCTGTCTAACCCCAAAATGGCATATACATGACAACAAATGAGATAAAGTGTTTTGGAGTCAAAGTGTTTATATATAAAGCTAGTAAATGCTCCAACCGAGCCACAGGTAGGCCATTGGGGTGCGGTGGGGGTGCAAATGCTAATGGCCCCTTCTCAATGACCACAATCCAGACACATTTATTTAATTCAGCTTTTGTCCGAGGTGCTGTAGGTGAGATGGGGGGGGGGTGCAGACAAGAAGGAATGCGGATAAGTCCTCAGGTAAATACCGTGCTAGTCTGATCTGTAATCTTCCGCATTGTCACGAGAGGAATGTGCGAATTGTGAGCGCCGCGTTCCCAAACGGGTGATAACAGCCGTAATGGAGTGCTGTCTGCAGCCGGAATCATCTCCATACATGAGCATCTTTAGCCTCGTCAACAAAACCTCTTCTTTTCTATCCCACTGATGCCATTTCCTGAGCTTGAAAGAGCTGGAAAAGGCAGATTAAATCCTCATGAAAGGCGTTACGGATGGCCAGACAGGCAATAAGACAAAACTCTATTCAGGGGAAGGTCTCACAGAACGATGTGTTCCCAAGTTTTAATTGAAGTATTGCAATTGAGCGAGTCATGGCGTGTGACACATCACAGAGGATTTCTGTCAATGCAGTGACATATAAAGTCAATACGCCACTCACCATGTACCACTGTACATCACGTTGAGTGGCAGTGAGTCAGCCGGTAGGGAATGCATAGTTTGGTGGGAGTATACCCCCCCTCCTCCTCCCGCCCCTTCCTTTTACGCCCCAACTTCCTTCATATGACTCACACGGTCGCATTCCTCCACTTCTATACACGCTGCCACACTTTCATTGACACATAAAGCTTTAGGCCGTGCTGATGTGGAGCCAAAAGATCCTTACTTGGTGAGTCGGTTTTTCACCATTCAGTATAAAAAGTCACACAAATCATAGGAATGTGTCCACCCACATAAAATACAGAAAAGTGACAATTTAGTAGGATTTTTTGTACGACTTATTATTAATGATCCCTAATTTACCCCCTTGCTGTGGGGCCACATACAAAGAAAGTAGAAGAAGAGCAGATATTATCCAACTCTCAATTTCCGATACCGATATTTCTGTAGGAAAACTGTCATACAAGTCCACCAAACTGTAAAAAATACCTAATAAATAGATTATTAGTAATCCCTAATTTTCACAGTAAATGCATTCCAGACACGACTGTGATCATTTTTAAGACACCTTAAAAATGTATAGTGGAATATTTACAGCATTTCAAGCTATTTACTACCTTCTAAATACAATTTTTAACATTATTAGAGCCCTCTAGACATGAAATAACACCCCTATAGTCACCTTGACACTCATATAACCCAATATAGTAGACATAAATAAGACTCCTGCTCGTGTGTGTGTGTGTGTGTTGCTGACACATAAAATACAGAAAAGTGACAACTTAGTAGGATTTTTTGTACTTGAAAAAGTGGGACGACTTATTATTAATGATCCCTAATTTACCGCCTTGCTGTGGGGCCACATACAAAGAAAGTAGAAGAGCAGATAACTCTCAATTTCCGATACCGATATCAGCCGAGACTGATACCAATATGTGTTACATTACATATCTCCTATGGTGGACATTTTTTTTATATCAGGTTTCATAATTGGGAAAAAAATCAACTGATATTGCATTTTTATGCTGACGCCAATAATTACCGGACATCCCTAATGTGTTGCTGTCAGTCAGTTTCCAGTAGCCTTTTTTCCTCCAGTCATCAATACGATAGAGTAAAGAATCCCACTTCGGGTCATATTGTATTATATACTGTATTTAATATACTTTTACATTCCTGCAGCACTTTTAACAGCGCAAATGGTTTAATATATTACAAGAACTAAACTTAAATCAGCCTTCCAGATGGATTTTTGATCAATGAATCCACAGAGTGCTTCCAAAGACACGGAATATGTGAGGGGAAATTCTCCGAATAAGCACAGGGGAGCGGATAAGACATTTAAAATATTGACTGGAACGCTGCAGCCTTAAAGGATTTATGCATTTTAAAGAGGAGAAATAAAGAAGGGAATGTATTTGGCTGGTTTGGTGGGATGGTGAACTTTCAGCCTTTCCGTCTTGAGGCTGTCGTGAGGAGAAGATGGGGGCCACGATCTAAATGAAAATACATGGCAAGACTGCAGGAATGTTCGAGGAGGGGTCTTGAATGGCTGTGTGTGGGTGGGGTGGGGGGTGCAAGGAGGAGTAGGGCGGAGGCCCTTTCTGTAGCGGGGCATGACATCATCGCAGAGGACGCAAGCAACGGCCTCCCGCTGTTGTTGAGAATTCCAAGAAGTGTCTCGGAAGATGGCGGAATAAATGGCGGAAAAGGGAAAGGACAAGTGTGTGAAACTACTCAAAGAGATCAGAGAGATGTTTCCGCTCAATAGAACGTTTTGATGTCTTTCACACGTTTCAGCTCGCTTTTCTCTCGCTCGCCTTTCTCTATTAATCACGAGAGCCCCTCTCCTCTTGTGTGTGTGTGTGTGTGTGTGTGTCGGACAGGAAGCACAATCAGGTCTTGACATCACGGTTTCCTTTTCCTTTGCACGTTTCCTCGTGTACGTCTAGAAGACACTATGTTTATACATCCAGTCACGTTCCGGGAGATCAAATCAGTGTTGTTGATCATCTTGCAGGAAACCATACCAGGAAACCATAGAGTACACTGTAGCAATTTAAATATGGGGCTATTTTTTTTTTTACTCTGTGTGTAGCCAGCTTTACCATCTGTTGTCTACGACCTCACTTTTCGCTGCATTCCTGACATTTTATTTCAGCAATTTGGGCCAGTTGTTCGTCGGAGGAAGCATCTACTGTAGTTAACTTTAAAGAAAAAGCTGGATCGAAAAGACTTGAATTACTTTTTCAACACTTTGGAAATGTCCCCACATTGGCAAAATAAAACAAAGATTACAGTTTCATAGTATTTAATTTGGGTTTAAATTAGGTATGTGAAATGCAGCTAGATTTACACCCCAAAGCGTACAGTGGAACCAATTTTTCTGTAGGACAAGTGTCATACAAGTCCACCAAACTGTAAAAAAATACCTAAAAAATAGAATATTATTAGTAATCCCTAATTTTCACGGTTAATGCATTCCAGACACGACTGTGATCATTTTTAAGACACCTTAAAAATGTATAGTGGAATATTTCCAGCATTTCAAGCTATTTACTACCTTCTAAATACAATTTCTAACATTATTAGAGCCCTCTAGACATGAAATAACACCCCTATAGTCACCTTGACACTCATATAACCCAATATATTAGACATAAATAAGACTCCTGCTCGTGTGTGTTGCTGTAAATGTGTTCTCGTGTTAGGGGCGCTCAGTAGGAAGCAGACAGGAAGTGACATTGAGGGATCAGAGTTGCATTTTAGCGTGGCGCCCGGTTACGGTTGCGACATTAGCTCCTGTGAGGCATTATTGTGCCGGTTGTGAGAAAATTCAAACCTGCAGTAAAAGCCTTTGGTCCCAGCAATCAAGACTGGTGCTTGTGTGTCTCACTGAAAATGACACTGAACATTAGTGACACCTAGTGACCCGTGGAGAATACTTCATTCACAGCGTCTTTGAATACATCACCCGAATGCCCACAATTTGAAGCACTGATCGTAGGTTCTACCACCACCCTTGAGACTCGCTCCCCAGGGCCTACTCGTATCTACGGCCGCTACTCTCTCATCTTTCCCGGCATCAGGGAACCTAATCTCCTCAGGCTCAACCCCTAACCTCCCCCAGGCACAAGGAGGATTGGGAAAATGGAGCAGGAATGTGGCTATTCTCCCCCTTTCCACGTTCCCCCCTTCCTTCTCCTTCTGTTGGGAGCCTAATGGCCCCCCGTTACATTGCCAGCAAGGAGGAGGCTTCTTCTGTCTCATTGTTGTTTAGCCTCAAATGCTGCAAAACTGTTTTTTTTTTTAGGATGGTTAGACTGAAGCAACTTCGGTAAGGCTATTTTAACAGACATTAATCCTTGTCCCAAACTCTTTCTGAGGCCAACGTGGGTTAGCTTGTTTTTAGCCTGCCGACAACAGAACAGCAGGAGCTGTCAGATGTTAATAGCTCCAATAGCTTCTTTTGGTCATTTTGATTTTCTTATATTCCACCATGCAAACCAAGAAAACAAATATATACACCAACTATATAACAATTTTAACATTATTAGAGCCCAGTGGACATGAAATAACACCCCTATAGTCACCTTTACACTCCCGTTATTCTTTGTTTACATCACATTGTGCAGGCAATGGGTAGAGTTATGTATTGACATGGATAATAGTGCGCTATTAGTGATGTTTTCTCATGGAGCTACAGTGCACGTCTACTGGAGAAATGACGAGAAGACACAAAGGCCTCTTGTCCAATCAGTTGGACGGCCGATGATAAATGACAGCCTTCTAATAGATACTTCACTGTCTGGTCAGCCTCTAAATAAAAGATGCCGCTAAGATGAACATAATTGGCTGGACAATGATGGATCTCCTGGGACTGACTTGGGCGGCTTTTAAGCACTCCACTTTAAAACTGAACAACACTTTCCTCAGGGATCTTTCTGTGAAATCACAGCGAGATATTATGGAGGATAATTGTCCAAACAGCGCAGTGAAAATGAGCACCTTTCGTTGGAATGTGTAAGCAATATGGGCAGAACCCGACTGGTTTGCGTTAGGATGACGTTCGGAGCATGAAGCCGTTGCTGGCAGACGTCACGCACAGCTTCATTTGAAGGGAGAGGTCTCCAGTATGATAAACACACCACCTCCGAGTCTGACATGTGAACGCAGGTTGTTGTCGTCGTGTAAAAGTAACCTAAATTTAAAACGAAAAAACACATTCAACAACTACACAATTTAACTGATAAATGGTGTCCAGAAAATTAAGTCAACTATCAGCACATCTTCCCCCAAAATCCCATACTCAGCACATTCCTCTGCAGCCTGCAAGCCATCAAGGAGGGACACACTTAAGACTCGGGCCAATGCATTACATCAACTACATCATTCTTTGGACTGCACCCATGAACTCATCAGGCAGCCGACTCCCCTTGCCGAAAAGTACCCCGCGCCCCCCATTCTGCCTCAAACATATGTCCTCTTTTTATTTACTTGATTCCGCCATGTCTACGTCTAGGATGTTGGAACTTCAGTTGGACATTCTGCTTGAATAAAAAGATGCCACAGAACAAGATATGAACTATGGTTATACTATATTTGAGAGTAGTCAGTGTACAGTCGGCATAGCAGTATCAATTTATTATGCAGTCAATTAGCAATTATTGTCTAAATAGCCAGCAAGAGTGGTCTTAGGTCTCTGGGGAGCTGTGGTTCTAACATGATTTTGAAGCAGCAACTTGGCAGCAATGGTTTTCGGACATGATAAGGAACCTGAGTACACGTCGATGGATGGCCAAGTGTGTCTCAACCAAATGACCACCTATGGGGTGGGGCTATCCTCAAGGGGTCTAAGAAGGCTGACATCATGGAGTAGAGGAGGAGAATTCCATGCCCAAGAGGATTAAGGGCAGCTACACTAAATATTCATATGTTTACTACATACGTATGTTGCCAGCTTTTTAGACAATGATGGCAGGATTTGCATACAAGCTGGACACTGACTATTCTAAAGTACTGTATATCTAAGTTTATTTTCTATTGGCCCTTGGGAAGATCTAATCACATGGTTGTCAATCACGTTTGTGACAATGAAGCAGAATATTGCGGCCTATGTGTTCAGGGGCTAAAAACACTGCCGCATACTCACGGGTGCGTGTTTGCGCCCAGGCAAGTGTGTGTTTTTGTCCTTTTGATGTGCAGCCTGTCCTTTTGTTATGCTTGGCCGCTATCAGTCAGATTGTGCTTCCTGACTCCCACAGTGCACCGCTTTTGCACCACTTTGGTCAGGTTTCCACATAAGAGTGTTTTCATACTTTTTCACTCTCCTCCTATCTTCTCCATTCTGTCAATACCTCCCTTCCTTTCACTCCCTGTGCCCTGCAGCCTTGAAAACCTTTTTTTTTTTAAAAAAAAAAAACAATCTCACTTCTTTATATCTCAATTTGTCTTCCTTAAAGTACGCATACTTGAAGCTTTTGTGAGGAAAATGTTCATGCATGGATTGCAGCTTAGTCATGCATCATGATCCTGCCCAATTTGTCATCCTCACAGCACCTTTGGAATGATTATTAAACATTAACATATGTCAGGAAATGGGAGAGAAACAGAAGATCCCCGGTGTAATGTTGACATCAATACTTGTCTTCTTAATTCATCAAACCTGGAAAAATACGACCTACTTTTCCATCACATTAGTTAGAGTTTAAAAGGATGCAGCCAAAATGCAAAAGTGTCTACAATACAGGGATGTCCAAAGTGCAGCCCGGGGCCATTTATGGGCTGCGGCTGTTCTTTGTATGTAATAGAAATGTAAAACACAGCTGTCATATGAGAGATATGAGAATAATTCCAGATGATCCACATCTGGAATAATCCATTATCACATGAGAATAAAGTCCTTCGTTCAGTCATTCATTTTCTACTGCTTATCCTCACAAAGGTTGCAGGGGTTGCTGGAGCCTATCCCAGCTGTCTTTGGACAAGTGGCGGGGTACACCCTGGACTGGTCGCCAGCCAATCACAGGGCACATATAGACAAACAACCATTCACACTCACATTCATACCTATGGACAATTTGGAGTCGCCAATTAACCTAGCATGTTTTTGGAATGTGGGAGAAAACCCATGCATGCACGGGGAGAACATACAAACTCCACACAGAGATGGCCAAAGGTGGGATTGAACTCGGGTCTCCTAGCTGTGATGTCTGCGCACTAACCACTCAACCGCCATGCAGCCTGTCAAAATATTGAAAAAGACAAAAAAAAAGGACAAAAAAGTTGCACTTCTGCAATTATAAATAGGAATATTTGAAGCAGATGTGAATTAAGATTAAGGTTTTTTGTGACTCCAAAAGAGAATAATTCCATTATTTCCTATGACATAAAAGCCTCACGTTTCTTATGTCTGTGTTGCTGTCCGCAAAGAAAGCCAAGAAATATGGATGATAAACTGCTAACATACCCAGTTTTAAATCTTACGCGTCACGTCATCCATCAGTGTCCGCCCCCTTCCTCATATACGACTTGTTTTTCCTCGGAAATAATTCACATACAGTAACAAGGCCCTTTCAACAAGTCGCTTACTCTCTTCCGTCGACAAGCTACATCGCCTCATCCAATCTGAAGCCGCGCGCCAAAGAGGGGTGTAGGGTTACTCCATAAATGGACAGAGTTGCTTAATTAAAATAGCTTATTAAACTGCTTATTTGAAAGAGCGGTATGTGACATTTCTCAGCGTTTTAAGTCGCGTCGGGTTACCCCTTTCCCCTCGGGCCATAACATATTATGAAGCACGCAGGCTGCTTTTGTGCGGGGGCCCCGGGTCATGGCCCGCTAAATATTTAGGGAGGGTGTCCACGCCCCTGCGGCCCTCCCAGATTGAGGTTGATACAATAGCGATGGCAAAGAAAATAAACAGATGCAGCTGTGGGGATGGAGCACTGCAGGTTGAGGATGAAGGCGAGCAATCATAATAAATTGGACACATCAGATCTGTATCTCAGATGTCTCATACCGAAACGTCTGCAAGTGTCCTCACAGCAATGGACTGTCTCACAGATCATTTCCTCAGGTTGGATCTATAATGTTATACTGTATATCTCCAAGATGATCTTCTATTCTATGTGTATTTCTAAATGATTAGTCGTTGAAATGGAAATTCCATGGTTGCAATTGTTGACAATAATTGACATTATTGTGACTGCGTTTGACTCCCAAGTTGCCAGGTTTTAGTGTCCTATTGACAGAAATCAGAGTCCATACAAACAAGCTAATACATACCTTCTGCAAAAACAGTCCAAATAATCCCAGACACAAACACAAACACACACAACCGCAACGCCCGCTCCCCTGTAAATAAATAGCACAGACCTTCTGCCAGTGTGTCGTCCTCAGAGTGTCCATTCAAACTGGTCAGACTGGAGATTTGTCCATTCTTCTGCAGGGACTGAAAGAAAAGTAAGAGTATGAATTATTAAATGTATGTTTCGCTTCCTATTATCGTATATACAGGTCTGAATATGCCAAACTTTACAATAAGGCACAAAGATACTGAGGAACTAATGACTAGAGTAGTTACTGAGGAACTAATGAGTAGAGTAGTTACTGTGGAACTAAGACATTAATTTAGAGTAGTTACTGAGGAACTAATGAGTAGTGTGGTTACTGGAAAACTAAGACATGTGCATTTAGAGTAGTTACTGAGAACTAATGAGTAGAGTAGTTACTGAGGAACTAAGACATACACATTTAGAGTAGTCACTGAGGAACTAAGACATGTACGTTTAGAGTAGTTACTGAGGAACTAATGAGTAGCTACTGAGGAACTAAGCCATGTACATTTAGAGTAGTTACTGAGGAAAGAATGTGTAGAGTGGTTACTGAGGAAGTAAGACATATACATTCTGAGTAGTTTGCTAATTAAAAACTAATGATGAACTAAGAAGTCACTGAGGAGCTAAGGTACAGACATTTAGAGTAGGTACTGAGGAAGTAATGAAGGACTAATAAGGAACTAATCACTAAGGCACACAAATTTAGAGTAGTTACTGAGAATGTTGCTCGAAATTCGTAGATTCCCATGCAGGCATGAAAAATGGAGGTGGAATAAATGTTGTTTTGTTATTTGACTTATCATTGATTTCAGCAGGCTTGTCCCATTGAGATCAAAGACCTCTTTAACAGGAGAGACTTGGCTAAAAGATAATACTAACTATCAGGGTGTCCAGAGAAAGACTATTTGTTGAAATGTTTTACTTCATTTAGATATTTTACTACAAAGCAGCTGCCTTTGGCGTACTGTGGTGGCCCCAGGGTGACCATTTGGACGAAGGTGGGCTGACAAAAGTGTGAAGAGTCAGGTGTTGGTTGGGGGGGGATCTGTGGAATCTTGGAGAAGAGGGCAAGGAATCTTGGGAATGTCAGTCATGTGGTGGACGAGGGCAGGGCAGGGTCTGCACGAGGTCAAAGGTGAAGCGGACGGATCGCATGTCAAATCTGATCAGACGTGCTGATGGCTGTCGAAGGTCAAAAATGACTGAGCGTGTGTGTGGTCCTGATAGCAGGAGGCTGTCCATCTTTGTACAGAAATGGGTGTGGTTTTATCTAAAGATGAAATAAACTCTGGACATGTTGAACTGTGTAATGAGAAATACTTTATAAATACTATTACAATGAACATTGTTAGCAAGTCTACTCACAATTGTCTTCTCCAGCCAAAATAAATATATGCACACACTATTCAAGATCTTTCAGTACCTCCAAAAGTAGCACCAATATTTGTTAGGCGTCCCTTTCTTCCATCTTTTAGCACACCTCATCTTTTAGTGTCTTCTCCGTGGTGTCATTTTCCATGTGCTTCCTGAAGGAGGAGAACGTAGCCTGACCGCTCCATTAGTTATATCAGCAGCCCTGCAGGGAGGCTCTGGTTCCCTCACTCCACAAAGAACCCGTCCCGCTGGCCATTGTACAGCTGTCAGTCTAAGATGGTCCCTGCCAGGAGGAAACACTCTCCTGGGGTCTCTGATTCACTGATAAGGGCTCTGCCCAGTTAGGCTGTGTCTTGTTAACTTGTTAACATGCTTGTTGTGTGTCTTTACAATCAAAAGAGCCTGTGAGTCTTTTTTGAATGGTGTTGGAATGACTGGAGCTGTGGTTTTGTCTTCTGTCACAGGAGCAAAAATATCCACTAGAGTGTTTATCCGGCCTCTATATGTAACACGGTGCATTCAAGGATGCTTCGAGGTTGGGGTTTCCAAGTCCAACCTTGAAGCATTCCAGTCAAAAGTAAACAACACCACATTAAGACACCCTGTACATTATATTTTTCATTTATAAGTATATGTTTACAAACCTATGATTTAAGTTTAGGCAGTGGAATTTCCGAAAGGGCAACTAAGGATATTTGCTTTTGCTGACCATGCACCCGGCAATGTTTACTAACAGAGGGATTAATCGAAATGTTTACGATATTGTGCAAAGTGTTTCTAACAACTATTTAATCATGTTTCCCGACTCACAAAGAATGTTTCTAATTGTAATTTTTTTCCTATATTCTTGTAATTTTGCATTTTTTTTGGCGTATTAGGCAAATTGACAATAAAATGTTAAAGGATTGTCTTTGGCTGCAATGTCGGGTAAAAATCGGGGCTACTTTTTACGTAACAATGAAACAATTACTCCTGATCACAGCTGGGGCTGCAACAAACGATTATTTTTTTTGTTAATTAATCTGTAGCTTGTTGTTTTGATTAATTGAGTTATCAATTGAGCCCCAGATATGCCAAATCAATATGAGCCAAACACAAACAATTAGTGTTTTGGTCTGCAACATATCAGAAAAGAAAAACAGTTGTTGATTAATTGAATAATGGATGAATTATTGCAGCTTTAAACACATCGTTGACCTAAAACTGAACCGTGCCAAAACATGTGAGGTCTCCCAAGTAGCTGAATTCTTTTCTCAGACAGGTTTCGCTTCCAGTCAAGCATTTTTCTGGTGTGGCTCAGGCCATTGTGGTCCACCACAAAGACCGAAAGACAGACTTAGACAGTCAACCAAACGTGCATGAAGGATAAGGTCACCCGACAATATCTGCTTTGGGAAAACCCCAGAGAGGAAAACAGGGCTGCTCTTATGGTATTGCGACACGATTGGTGCAATTGGTTTAGATCGGAGTGGCCTCATGCAATAACAATAAGTCTGTCTAGGATTACTGAAGTAATCCTCCTACCACCGACTGATACTTGGGGAATCCTCGCAGGATAAAACATCACATTAAGAAGTCCTCTGTGTTGGAAAATTGCAGCGCTGTGCTCCATCATCATACTTTTTTTTCTTCACTGCTTTGATTCTGCCGGCTTCATTTACTTTTTGGCTACAGCTCGCAAAAGGCGGCCCAGTGGCTTCCTAAAAAAAGAGACGACCTGCTGTCTCCTCAATCTCTCCACAAAGGCCGGCAGAGGAGATTTATATCTCTTAAAGAAAACAAAGAGCTGGGGGGGGGGGTGGGGGGGTGGGGGACGCAAAAAGGAAAAGAAGAGGCGAGCTGTCCAAGTCATTCACATAAAGAAAACGGAGGTTGCTCAGATGAACAGACGCTACGGTAGCAGCATCACAACGGGAGCTAACAAGCTTAAAGATTCAGGGCTGGGGGCGGGTTCGCATGTTGTTCGCCACGGTTAACCCGGCAACCTTTGACCTCAGAGGTGTGGACAATGTCAGGGGCAGACGACAGGAGGATGACGCCATCAGAGGCGTGGCTGGGAATGGCGGGAGGGAAGATAAGGATGGGGAAGCGCAGACAGACGACAGACACACTTTAAGGTAAAGACGGAAAAATTGAGTTAATCATGTTGCTTATTTTAAAATGTAATATTAATTTGTGGGCGGCACGGCGGTCGAGTGGGTAGCGCGCAGACCTCACAGCTAGGAGACCCGAGTTCAATTCCACCCTCGGCCATCTCTGTGTAGAGTTTGCATGTTCTCCCCGTGCAGGTACTCCGGTTTCCTCCCACATTCCAAAAACATGCTAGGTTAATTGGCGACTCCAAATTGTCCATAGGTATAAATGTGAGTGTGAATGGTTGTTTGTCTATATGTGCCCTGTGATTGGCTGGTCACCAGTCCAGGGTGTACCCCGCCTCTTGCCTGAAGACAGCTGGGATAGGCTCCAGCACCACCGCGACCCTTGTGAGGATAAGCGGTAGAAAATGAATTTGTTTTGTCATAAAAATTATTAATCGACGAAGTTCACTCAAAGGTGTTACAAAGAACAATGGCGAACAGAGTAAGACCTCTTGCCAGTCATACAGTGGTTTTGTCTCTGTGGAACGAGTGGAAGGAGCTTCATGAGGAGCAATGCAAGGTAACCCTAGGTCACTATAGTTAGCTATACGTTGTTTCAAATGTGTAAGGGGAAAATGAATGAAAATTCCAGCTAAAGGCAGCTTGTGTCAGCAAGGACTATTTATTAAAGGGACGCCGCCGCTATTCATTTTACAGGTCTAACAGACAGTTTAAGGGCTTGTGTCGAAGGCTCCCACAGTTGCCCCCCTCCTCACGTCTACTCACCCTTGTCAGCCTCCAATCTATTACCTCTGACCCGAGAACATACCAAAGATGAAAGACAAGAGCCCACGAAGAACACTCTCGCTGTTTCCACACGCCATTAACTCTCAAGTCTACCCGGCTCTCTGTGTGTGATAAATCCGCATTTAGGTACATGTCGTATTTCTTACATTAGGCCGAGTTATGACTTTGTAAAAAAAAAAAAAAAAGCAGGCTTTGCTACACATCTTAAAATACAGTCCAGTACAAATCGGTCAGTCAACTAAAGATGCGGGGGCTTTAAGTTTGATCACTTTGCATTTCTTCAATGATATATGTAGCTCACATACTGTACCTATGCTAGTGTTGTTGTATGTCATATATCACAACTATTATTATTATTATTATGTTCCAGAGTGGCGGTTCAGTGCTTGGGCGAGTCTCAAGCTGTGTGCTGAAATACTGCCTATGACTATGGCGACAAGTCTTTGGTGACATTAAAAGGGGAACTCAATCAAATTAGCGTGATTTGCTAAGTGAATTTCTGCTTGAAAGAACAATTAGAAAACAAACAACAATATACAAAGCCCCTGTGTCATTGTGATAGCACGAGGGGGATCGACAAAAAAACAGTCACACTTAGTTAATTAGTCTTTGTATTTTTTACCTTCTTTTTTTGTTGTCTTGTCCAGCAATTGGCAGATAGTATTATTGATCTAAATGCCCAGTTGGTTGTACTGGCTCGTACAGTGCAAAAAAACATCAGAAAAGCACGGAAGGCGCACATGTGATGTGCTGATTTTCCAGCCATAAAACCAGAGGCTCTTTGTTATGTCAAACAAACTCGACTTTTTTTTTTTTTCGTACATCGCACTTACGGATTCATATATGTGTCTTAGTTTGGCCAGTGCTTGTTTAGATATTTCGTACGTCTTCCATGTGTCTTACTAATGTGACCTACACTTAAGCTAGTAGCGGCAAGCTAAGCTTCTTAAATAGTATGTGAGGTGTCAATGCGGCCTTTCAGTATCAGTGTCTTCATGCTTGGCTCCATGCTTGAACAATACACAAGCATCCCACACTAGGGGGCAGTGGTGCTCAGACTAATGAGCCAGCTGATTAGATACATCGAGCTTGGTTTTACGTTCGGAAATGAGCAAGGACGGATGTGGGTTTCTCTGTTTTCGGAAACACAATGACTGAGTATTCTTGTTGAAATGTTATAAATGGAGTTAATATAGCTAACTTTGAAACTGTTTGAAGCTGTAGAAGACATTATCTCATCTCATTTTACTAATCTATTTTGAGAGTCAGGCGATTGTATGCGGAATGCTGGTGCCAGCAGCTCATTGAGGGGTTTGATAAGTAATCGGTTTATCAGTAGGTCTAAACAGGTTCTAAACATAAGCATTATTATTATTACGTTTTTCTTTTTTTAAGAGCCAGGGCAACCACAGTGGAAATTAATAAAAGGAGCAAGAAGTCAATTAAAACAAAAACAAAAACACCAGAACACGCTTGTGTGTGTGAGTGCATTGCAAAGAAAGAAATGCAAACACACCTGTTAGCTGTGTGCTACCTCCATGAGTGCTAACCCTTGTACCCAAAGCCTCCATAGCTCCCACCACTTGTCTGCTTTCCGTCAGTGCCATCCCTTCATGTGTGCTGCTGTTGCCGCTGCACTTGAACAGCAAACAACAACAAACGGGTCACAGGAAAGACCCCCTCCAGGACAAGCTTCTAATCGGGACACACTGGCCAGGATATGACTCCAGGAAGTGGGCTGCCTCGCTAACTGGCTTCTAATAACAAATATGAACCGTCAATCACTATTCCAAATATCTATGAATGTGCTACAGCAAGATGCAAATGGCCACAGGGTCACACTCGGCCGTAAAGAACATAACTGGGAAGTTCAATTAACAAACCAAGACAGCCAGTCCTACAAGGAAGGTACCGGTAAGCAAGTTCACCGAGCTCCCGATCTCATACCATGTCACTGACTCCATTGAATTCTTCACAGGATCCTAAAGCAACGGTCAAGAATAAAGTCAGCCCCTTGTCAGTTAGTATGAATTAACATTTTGAATTCTATATATTTTTTGCTATATACTATAAGTGGCAGGACCAGCCAAACTATGACAAAAAGTAAGGAAAATATGGTAGTTTTGGACTAAGACGGATTGGCCTTCAAGGAGTTCTGTATTCTGTGTTCCATACTAAACTAGAACTCCAGAAAGGGCTAATACTGCACATCTTCAACATTTGAGGCCACACCCACTTGGCTATGCTGTTAGTGTGCTAAACCAGAGAGCAGCTGCACAGAAGCAATGACTCACCAGCTTGTCCTTGAAACTGCACCTTGAGTGCACACACGCACACACACACACATGATCATCCACTGTGCTCTGAGAAGCTTTTAACTGCTGCATCAGGACCAAAAGTGATGAAATATGTATGTGCATAGAAAGAAGCAGCAAAGGGGGCATGGAGTGCATGGTGAGTGCAGGTCTGTCTACATGCCAGTGTAGACCCCGCAAGATTACGTCTTTAAGGTCTATCAAGGAAGCTATCATGTAAAGCGGTGGCTCATAGCTAGCTTGAGGCCATGGAAATCCATGGATGCTTACGTATTCATGAAAGGCAGAATCAGATAAAATCGCTGATGCAAGAACGTCTCCCCAGCACGGTGATTGATTGGATCAGAGACTAAGCAACAGGCATGGTGGGCGGAATAGAGCGTCCAATCTCTCGTGACAGACACCGCCAAGTCTACTCAGTGATGCTGCATTGGCTCATATTGATGTTAGCACAAATTAAAATGATGCTTTACACCTTGGATTAACAACAGCGTGGTAAGAGTGTGAATGTATCATTAGACACACACACACACACACACACACAAAATATATTACTACTTTGCAACTCCTTGTCACAGTTTGCAGACGTGTGTTGGTCGCACACAAGTGACAACTTGAGAAGAATGGAAAGTATCCATTTATGAGAAAAAAAACACATTCATTGTGGGTAAAACTGTCAAATCCCCTTTTAATCTTGTATTATCTATTCATGGAGACTTAATTGGATGCTTATGCATACTTTCATTTTCTCTTATGCTTAATGGATGAAAACAAGCAGAAAGAAAGGACGTGTTTTTAGTGATGCCAATTTGGTCACCATGTAGACTCATTAGGAAATAGTTGAAGTCTAATTTGTTAGGAAGACGTGGGAGAGGAAAATAAAAATGAATTGGTTCTTCCACAGTTGAAAAAGTATTATACAAGATGCATGAAATTAGAGTCAGAATATATATATTTATAGTATTTCAGTATGTGGAATCAAACTATGGAATGGATTGAGTAAGACCCTCAAACAATGCACAACGATGAGCCAATTCAAGAAACAATACAAGCAGTTGATTTTTGTTAAATACAAGGATGAAGAGTCTTGAACCAGTCATGATCTGCTATACATATCACTATATTAACAGTTACTATGGTACCCATTATGTCATTGTATGGTCATATCACCTCGTACTTCGGTACGTGACAAAAATAAAAACAAAATAAAAAAAACTATATTAGGAAAGCAGGAAGTGAACAAATGTAACAGTTACTGATTGTAAAAGTACCAGATGAAGGGGTAGGATTTAATAAGCTTTGCTTCTTCCTATCTGATGCATGTTCAAATGAAATAAAACCATTACCATTACTAGAATATATCACTACAGTAATCTCACTTTTGCTGACTTTGCAGACTTTATTTTAAGATGTGTAGCGAAGCCTGATTTATTTTTTTCTCCCAAAAGCGACTATTTGAGCACTTGCATAAAAAGGGATGTCAGACATGTTTTTGTTTACTCCCAACTGGAATGCTCTACAGACAAGGTGCAGATGTGTTAGTGTCTGTCATGTACTGTAAGAACCCAAGGTAAGCAAGAAGCTTGACGTGAGTCTTCGTTCATGTTCTCCCACTTTCAACACATGCACTTCTTTGTTTCTCCTCCATCCCAGCCCATTCTCACTCACTCAGGAGAACAACGATGTGATTCATGTGGCTCTACGTGACGTCCTATTCTATCTCTCCTTTTGGACACCCTGCTATGACCCCCCCCCCACCCTACTCATGCTGGTTCCTTCCTCTTGTTTAGCACCGGTGCACACAGGGGGCCCCCGGCTTGTCCCCCCGTCCCAGCCCATCCTCAATGGTTCCTCTGTTTGACCCCCACTTCCCCCTCCCTGCTAGAGGATAATAAGAGCCAGAGTAGTGTGTGATCAGCCGCCGCTCATTATAGAGGAACGTAGCAGGCTTTATCAGTGCACATTACATTACATAATCATTGGAGTCACCTGACGCTGACATGCTGCTTGTACTTTTTGTGACAAAAGTAGGCTCAAATGTGAGCACCACGAAGGTACACTGTAATTGCACCCAGCCAGGAAGTGATAAGAAGCGCAGAAGCCGTTATTTGTGAGGTTGTCGTGACAAAAATGGTAAGGTGGCGGGCAGATGTTGCACGGGAAACGCAGTCGTCTTTAACACGTAATTCCTGTCTCGATACTGCAGGTCTTGAGGTAGATACAATTCTGGCAAAAGGCAGTAGACCACAGGTTCAGGTTAAATTTAAAACAAAAGTGAGCAGAAATGTTTCTTCTGACTTACTGTACCATTTTTTTATATTGGGGAAGGGGCGACTGAAAAATTGGTTAATTGAGTATTGTGTAAGCAGACGGGACTGCACCATTAATTTTTTAATGGTTAATGGTTCCAAGATGTCAGGCAATAAAAAATGGAAAAAAAATTGTGGAGATCCATATTTGTGTTCCTCTAGCATCCAAAAGTAATTTTTGGATGCCGATGGAACGGTTTCAACATCACTCACATAGTTTTTTTTTTAAATTGATGAATAAATAAATATAGTTTTGGGTTTGACGCTGGACTATTACTTAAAGAAAAGTTATCTGTAGTATTCTATATAACTGACTGCTGTGCCCCACTTTTAGCTTTGTTTTTACTCAACTTTGTCTTCACTGTAAAGCATCTTTGAGTACTCTGAAAAGCGCTATACAAATAAAATGTATTATCATTATTATTATTATGGTCACCAGGCATCAGTCACATTGATGAAACATTAGCTTCCATTATATTGCCGTAATTTATTACCTTAAAAAACAGTTCTCCTCCCATTCCATGTGGAAGTGGTTAGTTTTTGATCCCGGAGCAGGGTGGATATATTTTTATTTCTTGACAGTCTATTTCCTGCTCTCTGGACAGTCATATAATATGTGAGGAATACATGTACAGCATTTGGTACGGCTCAATGAAGACATATTTTTTATCCAGATTTTCAAGATAAAGTGAGACAAGAAACACGCAACATTGCATTCACCATCAAAGTCTTTCTTATTGTTTGTCTCGCCAGCTTCTGCTTAAGTGTCCTCCGCCCTCAGCGGCTGATTTCCTCTAATAGACCACTTCCTGTAGCACAAGTGTACTGCTGTACTGTTGACATACAGCATACAAGACCACACATATGAAATGGCAGGTAATCTTGCTGGCCTTTGTAATCCAAAGACGTCTTTCGGCTGGTAATAAAAATCTTGGAGGTTGTCTGAGGTGGCGTGGTTATGGAGGAGGAAGCAGCAGCGGTGTTACAGAGGCAAGCATTGCTGAAATTCCTCCATCAAGTGAGGAAAATATTTATTGACTGCATGTTGGACACACGCTCATCTTTCTCCTGCTGGAATATATATGATGCAACCCTCATCCAATCTAACTCTAGACATGAAATAACACTCCAATAGTCACTTTTAATCTCCCATTATTCTTCATTTTCATCACATTTCCCAGGCTATATAATCACTGCAGGGACATAAGCTAGTATAGCAAGCTTATTCTAAAAGCTAAGAAAGGGTTTCAAACTGTTTGGGTAAGAATGACAAAGAAGCCGAAAATGTACCACTTCCACACTTCCAATGAGAGGAGTGCCTTTTTTTCACTCAATCTCAGCAATGGCATGTCGGCATGGCTCTGCTGGCTCAATAGTGCAGTGTGAAAGGTCATGCCTTGTGACCGCAATACTACATCGAAGTTGTCTTTGAAATATTTTTGGACTAATAATAGGCCAAAGTCAATGACACAACAGTGATCATTTATTAATAAAGTCATTTTGGAAGTAATGCAATATAGTGAAGTAGCAATATTGGAAGTGTTATATAGAGAGGGGTGACATCTTTTGCAAACTGTTGAGAGCCTCAGGGGAGGTCTGCAAGCTTAGTGACATTCTGAGCAGTAGCATAACTGCTAACACATCATGTGATCATGCCCTCTTTTTAAGTTAATTCATCAGTCAGATCGTGGAATTGATCAAATTCAACTGATCAAAGAACAATAACAATCTTGTGATACGCTTCCATCCCGCCAAGATGGCCAGGATGATTGAAATTTGAGTTACAGGGTTTGTTTCACAAAGAAAGCAGAAAACAGAGGCTATGCATGGTGTATGGAAACATTCATTCATTTTCTACCGCTTTTCCTCACGAGGGTCGCGAGGGTGCTGGAGCCTATCCCAGCTGGTGGGGTACACCCTGGACTGGTCGCCAGCCAATCACAGGGCACATATAGACAAACAACCATTCACACTCACATTCATACCTATGGACAATTTGGAGTCGCCAATTAACTTTGCATGTTTTTGGAATGTGGGAGAAAACCCACGCATGCACTGAGAGAACATGCAACCTCCACACAGAGATGGTCGAGGGTGGAATTGAACCCTGGTCTCCTAGCTATGGAGGTCTGCACGCTAACCACTCGACCCCCGTACAGCCTTGTATGTAAACAATCACAATAAATCCTACACCAACACATCCACATGTGACAACCACATCCAACATTGTGTCTCGCTGACCTTTCAAGGACAGACAAGTCGCAAAAAAAATGTGACCCGTTGACCCAGCGCTCATAAAACTAACAAAAAAAAAACGTCAATAAGTCTGATAGAATATATGAGGCGTGAACACAGCAGCTGGTAGAAACATACCAAGTCATTAGCGGCCGCTTTCCAAATATTCCTTCGCACAATGCTGACTAATTTACACCCAGGTAATAGTGCTGAGTCATATACCAGATCACATGATGCCTGCTGCACCACCACAGCTCGTCACATCTGCTACGTGAGATACGTGAGAGTTACTGCACAACAGACAAAAAAAACCCCAAACATCTTTTAGTTTGAGCTAAAAACAAACCTTGCACAGTGCAGAGAAGCAGCTGGTTAATTATTCATCAAGCCTTTATAGAATTCTGAAGTCAGGAGGTGAAAATAATTGATGTGATTACGTATGAAAGAGTTGTTTCACACAATGCACAATGTAGTAGGATGGGGAAAACAGTGTTTGCATTAGAAAATCAATTTTGGCTGTAGATGTAGGTTTTTTTATGTTCTAGTCCCCCAGGGACGGCTGCCATGGTGAACAAATGCTAATTAGTATTATGGGTATTTGCTGGTTTTGGGGCTATTTCTAACAGTTCCTCTGAGGAAATGGGCCGGATACAAAGCTCTCACGGTCCATATATGGCCCACGGGGCATAGCTTTATCACCAAAAACATATCTACAATGTGCTGGAGTAATAACAATAAAAATATGATACATATAAATAAAAAGCAAAATAAAAAATAAAGTAGAAAAATGATTGTCTTGCATTTTTGTGTGAGGTTTTAGAAATTCTCACTGAAAAACTCACTGACAAAAATAATTTATACATGATTTTCATTTCCATCAAAGCACAAGCTGCCTTACCCTGCAATTAATATTCATTACTAGACTCCTATGTTTCCAGGGCAAAAATATTATGATTCCCAAACTGTAGAAGTCTGGTGCCAATAGATACTTTTATATTCAGAAGTTATATTAATATAACTCATAACTATAAGTCATATTCAAGAAGTACATTAAGGCACTTATGTGATAGTGGTACCTTTAAAAGAGTGTAAAGCTGCAGAAAGCTAATATATTAATAATGACAACAGCTTTACAGTAGTCATTTTGGTGTAGACTTGGAATAGATGTATTGGATTATAAATCTGTTTTATTACTGCGGGACATGGCCACTGTCAAAGCATTACTCAGCAAAAAAAGAAACTGCGTCAACATTGGATTCGTGCATCGCAAGTGCAAATGAAAAACACCGCAGGTGGTGTGAGAATAAAGTAGAAATTCTTAGAAAAGCTACCTTGTTATCGAGGACGCCTGCTCCTCCTTCCTTCTGGGACGCCATCACCTCCGCGCCCACCTCCCCGGCTGTGGCTGCCACTGAGGCCGAAGCATCCTCCTCCACGCTGCCCGCGTCCCGCTGCGCTGAGCTCTCTGCTCCCATGGCCGAGCTACGGTGCTTGGTGTGCAGCTTGTTTGCGGAGATCCGTCCACCACTCAAATCAAAACCTCCCCAAATGACTACGAGCTGTTACTGAGGCGCTGTACTGCGTGTGTGTGTGTGTGTGTGTGTGTGTGTGACCTCTGGGAGTGATGAAGAGTGAGACAACTCTTTTAGTGCACCCGCCTCCCTCCTTCCTCCTCCAGCGTCACATGGGGATCCACGCCTTGCAGCATCAGTGAGGTGCTGATGGAGGACACACCTGCACCATCCAATACAAGAGCTGCTTTAGATGTAATGCTCAGTATGAAAAGGATGTCGTTCATTTAGCAAAGTCTTTATTATCGTGGCAGTAGGTTGCTATACTGCCTCATATAGTGATGCTGTGTAATTCTACAACCTTTTGCAATCTCATTTTCTACCGCTTATCGTCACGAGGGTCGCAGGGGGTGCTGGAGCCTATCCCAGCAGGAGGCAAGAGGCGGGGTACACCCTAGACTGGTCACCAGCCAACCATTCACACTCACATTCATACCTATGGACAATTTGGAGTCGCCAATTAACCTAGCATGTTTTTGGAATGTGGGAGGAAATGGGTACCGGAGCAAACCCACGCATGCACAGGGAGAACATGCAAAATCCACACAGAGATGGCTGAGGGTGGAATTGAACTTGTCTCCTAGCTGTGTGGCCTGCATGCTAACCACCATGCAGCCCATTGCAAAACATTACAAAGTAAAGATGAGACAATCAGTGCTAAAATTTATTTTGAAACTTATCTATTTTTTATCAGTTTTACACCTGTACGGAAGTAAAAACGCTTCTTAAAACAAAGCCTAAAGAGTTAAAAATAGCTCATGATGGCTACAGTTTGACGCAGGAACCGATGATTTCATTATCTCCGATGGGGGGAAAAATGTTTCTCCCATCGGAAATAATGGAAAGATTGTTGTCAACCATCACAAACCTGTATGAACTGCACAGGCATTTTTTCCATTTACTATGAACTTAACCACCACAAACAAAACATAAACACTCCTTGACTATGCTGGCTGTAGCATGTTTGTATACGTTTCTTTAACGGGCGCACTAAACTCAAATATAAGGTCAATGATGTAAAGTCTCAACAACTCACTCAACAAGTGCAGCGATTCAGTATCGGATGTTAAATGAGGGGTCGACTCATGCGCCATTTGGTCTGGAATTTTCAAATTACACCTCCTATCATCCACAAGTCATGTTCATACAGGCCTGCTTGAATGGAAGTGTGTATGTGTAGTGGGACGCAAACATGCCATTGTGCAATAATTACTATACATAAACTACACAAATGAAATATGATCAGGTGTCTGGATGGCTGGACTTCCAATACTACACACCACTGAAGGAGGTGATCTTGGGTTGCTATGACGCCAGAGGTTGCGTCAGGTTGTAGATGTAGTCGGGTCATTTAGTGCCAACATCTGCATCTCTACTAAGAACCCAGGATGATTACAGGGTGTTCGGAAGTCACACGAGGCCTGATAGGAGACAAAATTGGCACCTTGCTTGACAAATATGTATGACAATGACAGCTCAACTTGCAATGTCATATCAAACTTTTGGAATGCCAAGCAAATTTAAATAAACACTGGGATGATATTTCTTATGGATGACGCTGTTTTGGGGTGTTCATAAAAAACTGTAAATAGGACACACATGACTAGAAGGATGACAACGTGATTTTCATGAAGGGATGATGCATCGACTAAGGAAGAACATACCAAATTTTTGTGAAAAAATACCTGATTCCATATCGTGCATTGCTAAAACAACAAATCCAATGGCGGCCAAAGACTGTACACATTAAGGCTCAAAGATGAGCAAAACAGCATTTTGTTTGTATAATGCCACACCCAACCACACATACACAACGGTTGACCAAAAACATCATTATGCTTGAATTAATGTTAGAGACTGACCTTCATGATGTCATGTGGATGATCTCATTACAGTGAAAGCCTCATGGGCCAGTGGATGGAGTTCGAGAGGTTGACTAATTCTCCACGACTCGTTGAGGCTGCTCATTTTGGATTAAGTGTTACACAAGCCAAAGAAAAAGCAAAACACGCACATCAAGGTTATTTTTGAGTCCCGATGACGCCATTTTATTACTCTTTCACACACACACAAGATGAAGTTGGGAACATCATCTTAAACATGACTCAAGAAGACTCAAGTTAAAGCAGACATTTTCCATCACATTACAAGGCAATGACGTCTGTCAACCACTCAAGAGGCGTCATTCTCTCCCATGCACGCACAGATTCTGCTATTGTTACACTACTCACTGTATACATGAGTGCATTCCTGCCGTCTTGACTGCAGTAAAAAGTGTCAGATCCTGCCTGCTGCACACATACTGTACACCTGAAAACAGTAAGAGGCTGTACACATATGGAATGCTGCCTGCGCCCAAACACCTCATCATGACAGATGGTGCACCCTGTGGGTGATGCCGGGGGGGGGCACCACCCATCCCATCAGGTGCAGCACCCAAACCTGCAAGGCAAAAGCTGCAAATAAAAACACCAAGACAGTATTAATAGAAGGAATGTATTTTGTAAGGCTCACAATTGATTCCGTGAATAATACTAAAGAGGTTTTTGAAACTGCCAGCCTCAGTTAAATTGTCACAAATTGACCAATGGAAAAAAAAATAAAAGATTGTCACATCCAGTTTTGCTGATTCATATCTTTTAAAACATGCTTTCATATTTATAGCATATTACAAGTATAGGCTGTCATATAGTAACTACACTTAGACCTATACCCACAAGAGGCTGCTTGGTGACCTTGTTAAATAAAACGTAACAACATAAATTGTATTAAGATTAGCTGCTGTAGCTGTTAAACATAATGATTAATTGTGCGTCTATCAGCTAGTTAGTTGTGCCCAAGCTTGCAACATGTACAAACGCAGAACGACTTAAAATACCTGAGTAACTGCTTACACAAATATTAAAAGAAAACATTAAAAAAGGTTTGCAAAGGAGAGGTCAAAGACGACCTATATGCAACAAGGTTATCTTTGGCAGGTTACACTAATATGTGCAAATACAGCAAAATGTGAATGTGAGCTGCTGGGAACCATTAATAAGAGAGCAGTTCCCATCAGTGATGCAGTGATGAGTCTTCACAGTGGAGCATCCTGAGAACGCCGGCTGGGGAACAGAAGCAGAATGACGCATTTAAAAACAAGCGTGTGTCATTTTTGTATCCCATTGTGTGTGATTAAAGTAATAGGAAGTGGTGTACTATAGAGCCAAGAAGGATGGAAGTGGATCAATAATGTTGGCCAGGAGGCAACAACATTGAGCTGATGGGCATTGGCAAGGACAACAGTTGTCACTCACAGCATTCCTGCTCATTCCAATAAGTCAAATCAATATGTATATAATCACCATTTCCACCAGAATTTTGCAGCCTTTAAAATGCTCCCTAAATATCAAGACTAATCTTGATATATCAAGATTAAAATGAATGTTAAGAGTTAACTTTGTGCTGGTGGTGGTGGTGGTGGTGGTGTGTGTGTGTGGGGGGGGGGGGGGGGGGGCTGCGAAAGCCAAACACATCACTTGAAACTAGCAAACAAGTAAGGAAAATGCGGATCAGTAAATATTATCCAGGAGACCGGGGGCAGCAAGAGTGCTGCAGTAAAGCGGAGACTGTGGGATATTTAAGAACCTCCCCCGCCGCCCCATCCATGCTGTGGGGCACTTGGGAGGGGCGACTCCCCTGGGTACTAGAAAAAGTACCACTGGTTTGGCCAATGGGAAAGCGGCAACAGCGAGTAGAGCCATACAAAGCATAATAACCAGTGGAAAAAGGCAACCATGTTGTGTAGGAATTGCACTGTCAAATCTTGGTGGAATCGTATCTTTAGAACCATAAAAAAGGGAATAAAGGGACCTGTAAACATCTCTTTATGCTTAAAAGAGGCCTGTGATCTCCTCCGTGACCGGGTCGAGGTCAATGTCGTAGAAACAGGGTCGAGTCGGCAGCCCGGGCATGGTGCTCATCTGAATGAAACAAAGCCACAAACAATGCATGCATGGATCAAACTGAGAAGTACAGTTTATCTGTGTAACGAAAGAGACGCTTCTGTACAAGTGTAATGAAAATTCAGGCTCCAATAAGAAGTGCAATTTAGATAATAGCAGTAGCTTTATATTAACACTGACCCCACAACACAGCCATCAGCGTCTAAGATGCTCTATCAAAACAAGATTGCAGGTTCCAAATGACTATAATTTAGGTCATTTAACTCCAAACAGATTGAAGAAGAGCGGCAGTGTGGTGACAACCTTCACTTTAGCCGTGATGAAAGGATAGGACTGGTGCTTCGGACGGAAAAGGGTATGAAATAAAAGCTGAAAAAATATGGTCACTAATGCAAAAAGAAAATGTAGTCAGAAGAGGATGGCTGATTTTAACACAACGTGCTCAGTGCAATAATTGAATAACTTCTCAAGTTAGTACGTGAACTAAAAATCTAAATCAAGTTAAGACTTGGCATGCTACTTGGCATCTGATGATAAAACCGAATATATTGTATTTGGTGAGTAATCTTTTAAGTCGAAATCTACTGTTAGAAATCTTGGGGTTATCTTTGATAGCAGCTTCAAATTCGACAAGCAAATTGACAGCGTGGTCAGGGCCAGTTTTTATCAGTTACGGGTTAAACCATTCTTAAATCGTGCAGACCTGGAAAAAAACATTCATGCTTTTATTAGTTCAAGAATTGACTGCTGATTTTGACTCATGATTTTAGACACAGCTTTGCCATTTTTATTGCATTGTATTGTTATTGGATTGGATTTAAATTGTTTTAATGTTGATTTAAATGGAAAGCACTTTGGTCACCTTGTGTGTTGTAAACGGCTCTACAAATAAAAGTTGATTGATTGATCGAGTTGATCTGCAATGCTATTTTAGTGTAACACAAGCATAATCCTTCCCATCTACATGAAATGGGAGGAAACCAAAACATCAAAACTAGTCGATTTGACCCCGAGAGTTTGTCCTTTTTCACTTTGAGACGACTCTGCAAATGAGACGCAAAGGTCTGTCTCGTAACCCCCCCCAATCATCCATCTGTCTGAGAGAAAATGATCTAGCTCTCGTCCACCACATTCTTTGCGTGCCTGACCCAGGGCCAGCTTTATGAGCCCATTAGTGGAGATGAGGCAGAAGGAAGTGACCAGCCAATTTCCTGCGTGAAGAAAAGGCGGCCTTGCAAGTAAACAAAAACAGGGAGGATGTACTTGCAGCTCGATGCCAACAAATTGCTGATGACTGGTCCTGAGGTCATCGTGACTCCTCCACCAAACATGACTCAACGTGTGAGTAGGCTTGCAGGAATTCAATACTGCTGAATTATGTCAGTGCCTAATGAACTGCGGGGGGTGGGAGCAATAGCGCTGAAAACTACTTTAATCCCTTGGGCCTCCTTTGACATCATAACGTTAGATAAAGTGATGATGATATCTGCAGAAAGTTCTTTCTCGCAAAATGAGTCACAGGCTTTCTTGTTATTTATTTCAAACTTAAAGGGTTTCAAAAGGAGTGGGGTAGACAAATAATTTACCACTTCCACATGGAATGGGAGGAGAACCTTTTTCACTATGTCCCTTGCCCTGTCTTGGAATATTTTTTGACTAATAATAGGCCAGAGGCAACCATGGAACAGTGATCATTTACTAATTATTATTATTTGTTTAGAAAAAAAACTCAGAGAGTGAGTGAGTGATGTTGGAATTGGATTGTTGGAAGTAGCTTCTGTACCACGACAACTAAAACATGTGAAGTAATGTAGGAAATTAATCTCGATAGAACCATTACATACTAATTTTTAATATTGAGACGCAACAAGACAGTCACTGTAGACCAAACCTGAGAAGTTAGGCAGTCCACTTGACCAAATAAGACCCAGCATTATGCTCAAACACAGCGTGTCTTTGTCTGGGAATACCCCCGGGGATTTCTGACTGCTGTTAATTGTGGAGAAGGGTCTCGGCCAACAAACAGCAGTAGCTTACTGCAGAAATGGGGGACTACGGGACCTAATGTTAAAACAGACCATTTATAAAAATGATGGATTTAGACAAAGTGTGACACCACACAGGTTTTCATCGAGAAGTTGCATTTCAGCTTTAAAGAGTTCCACTGTGATTGATAGGATAAGGGGAAAGCAAGGGAGCACTGGGAACTTGATAAACTTTGAACTGTTTTAAACAACACAGACCACAGACATGAGGCGGTCTAGACAGATGCAGATGTCGTCTACACAGGTCATAGATGGGTTTTTGTTTGAACTAAAAGACAGGATAACTTGTACTTGCTGGACTTTCTGCCATGAAAATGATATAAAAGTTGGACCTAATACACTGGATACTTTACGGGTTCGGTAAATCTGTTTGGGTTGATGGTGCAGTGGAGGCAACTCCAACGGGATATGAACTCTTCAGAGTCCTATTGTTCTGTTTTTGACCCCTCCCTCACATTTCAGACAAATGACATCAGTCCCTTTCCTGATTCTCAACCCTGCAAAGACCCTTTACCCCCTTTTCCCAGCACCAAGTCTCCCCCTTGGTGGACTGAATGGTTGGGTTCCCACCACGCCAAAACTCAAAACAGCCTGCGGCCATGTTGGAGGTAGCACGGGTATCACAGCAGCTGGGATTCATTACTTACTTATTTTCCAGCAAATTGTTTAGTGAAAAACATCTTTTGGATTTGCGTTTTTTTCATTCATTCACTGATGACAAGTGTAGTATAAAAAAATCAATCTACTGTATGGACCAAGACATTAACTTAATTAAAAAGAACAACTAATAGACGCTGTTTATGTTCTGGAGTCACACTTCAAGGGTCATCAATGTACTGGTGGCTCCATGGGCCACAGCAGATCAAAGGCAGAGTTTGGAGACCGAGCAGACGCCACATTGCGACACTCCCACAACTTTCCCAGCATGCCCTGTGTTTGACACCTCTTTCTCGGGCCAATCAAAGCTAAGACCCTCGGGGGAATCGTGGTGAAACAGCGGGAGGTGAAATGTTTTGGGAACCTGCGCCCTTCCTGCATAGCTCATCACCAGCTGAGAGGCTCCAGGTCTAAGCAGCTTAATAATATGCCTGGCCACTGACAATTTTGAAAGAAAAGGAAACTTGGGAGCTTATCCTGCAAAAACAGGAAGAGTTGTTAAGGCCAAAAGTCATGTTAATTAAGTTTGTGTAATGTCATGCACCACAAAGCTTGTTCAATTGAGGTAACAATTGCGGTTCAAGTGACGGAAATGATGGATTTTTCTCACAACGGGGCAAATATTACTGGTATACATCATTAAAAAGTGTGTAGGAGAATAGTATTAGGTATTAGTATTTTGTTATTACAGGTTGCTCACTAAGATAACAGGAAAAAGAAGAGTATAATTCACTCCTGTTAAGAAAAGTTTTCAAATACTTAGTCCGATGTATTTTTTTTAATTAACTGAAAACATTTGTGGTCCTACCACCTTACCTTACTTGTATGTGAAGTACATGCACCCTATCTTTTATCATTATACGTTTTTATACTTACTGTAACAAAAGGATATATCATCCTCCATCTTGGCAGTTTAATTCACTCATTCATTCATTCCAGCATATCTTCATACATTTGACTAGCTGCTCTCCACCTGGTGCTGTTGCTGTCAAAATAACCCAGCTGGCTTTTCCTATCTATGGAAGGACATCAGTGACAAACACGTTCCACCACAAGGAGGATACTGTGGCGCCTCTGCGCATGACATTTCTCAATTTTTTTGTCTGATTAGCAATAATAATGATTCCAAAATTACATTTTAGACATTACACTGTCCGCAGTAAGTAATGGTGTATTACACACAGACGGTAGGCTTAGCTTGTGTACTAAGCCAAGAGGAGATGCTCCTGGAAGCCTCATCTTGTGTGCAAATTTAGCAACTTTTGCCCAAGAACATGTTTAAATCGACTTTTAAACAAAGTTTATGTTATTATTATTTGTCTTTCATCGTGACAAAGTGCATCTGATACTAGGCCATATTTAGCGATCACTTACCGTTCCCACGAGTGGATAAATGAAGCCAGCGCCGATGCTGGCACGAACATCTCTGATTGGCAAAATGAATCCGGTGGGTGCACCCTTCTTTTCTGGCATGTGGGACAAGGACAGGTGAGTCTTGGCCATGCAGATCGGTAAGGAAGCAAAGCCCTTTTGAAGAGACAGGACCGTCAAACATACTTATATCATTAGCTTCTGCAGACATCGCAACTTCACCTGTTGATTGTAGTAATTGATTTTGGCCATGGCCTCAGGAGACAGCTCAATGTCCTTGGCGCCATACACCTTTTGGGCTATAGTTCTAATCTTCTCCACTATTGGCATCTATGGGACACAACAATTGAAGACATGAAATCAATATAATAATGTATTGACTCTGTCGCAAGAAGGTTGCTATATAAAATACAAACTACTTTGTGATTATCACTTTGTGATACTTAGATTATTGGGCTTTATTGGATTAGTTTTATATGAATATTGTCCTCCTGTTATTGGCGCTTTGGTGAGCACAATGCATACTGTAAATGGGTATAAACAGCATCAAAACGGGATAAGTTAATTGAAGTCACAACTTCCCAGCCTTGCTAACTCAATCCAGCTGATGTTGTCTGACATCTGCATTCTCCAACTTAGCCAACTCCTTCAAAAAAAAATAAATCTCGAACTCATCCTAACCAAACATATCCGCAAATGCCAGGAGTTATTTTTTAAAAACACCAAACACCAAAATCTCACCTCGATGTTGTAGAGGAACTGGAAGTCACTTGGTCTGCTGGCGGCAGCTTTCACGGCCTGAGCCAGTTCCAGAGAACCTCGCCCGCCCTGAGCCCAGTGGTGGCACGGCACAGCATCTGACGCCCCACACTCTTTGGCGAGCTGACAGACAAGGTCGATCTCTGGCTTGGTGTCTGTCCTAATAAGGTCATGTTAGCAGTGCTGTGTGGTAATGAGAACAACCTATACTCCACCTACCGAAGCAGTGAAGTACTACTTCCAAAACAGATCTTACTTGAAGACATTGAGAGCCACAACAACCGGTACTCCAAAGAGATGCGCTATCTCGATCTGTTTTCGCAGATTGCTGAGGCAACCACCTCTAACAAGAGAGAGATTCTGCAAAAATACGAAACAAAAGTGTCATAAGTGTGTGTGTGTGTGTTATAACACACAACATGTACAGTATATATTACAACACAGCGGGCTTCCAGAGCAAGTATTTGGACTCTTACAGAAGCTACTAAAAGCAAACATTACATTTGTGATGGGTGTTTCCTCCCACATTCCAAAAACATGCTAGGTTAATTGACAACTCCAAATTGTCCATAGGTATGAATGTGAGTGTGAATGGTTGTTTGTCTATATGTGTCCTGTGATTGGCTGGCCACCAGTCCAGTGTGTACCCCGCATCTCGCCCGAAGACAGCTGGGATAGGCTCCAGCAGCCCCTGCAACCCTCGTGAGGATAAGCGGTAGAAAATGAATGAGTTTTCAGTGTTCTAGTATCCCACCATGAGAGCATTTTTATATTTAATGTAGAATATTTTACAGCAGTGTTTTAATTTCCTTAGTTACGGCAGCCAAGCTCATTAACAACATCACACAGCTACACCCACGTTTGACCATGGTAACCCAATCTGTGTGTGTAGCCCTACAACCAGAGCCATGCGGGTCTCATAAATTCATTTCACCAGCTCTGTTTTCCTAACTACTTCTGGTTCTCATTACAAGCTCCACAATTAAGCATCACCGCCTCATTATTTGGTCAGCTGTATCAGCCTCGGAGAATCGGTGATCCCAACCAAATATGCACGTCAACACATGAACACACATATAAAAAAAAAAAAGTGGGTGCGACTAGGTTGTAGCCACATTACCGGAAAACCAAAGTTGTTTTTGACTGCTATTTACTGTCTATGTATTGCTTACAATTAAATGTCAGAGTAAAAACTGGATTGGGCATAAATTAGACAAATTAAATTGAGTTTTTTAACCATGGGATGCAGTAGCAATGTGTTTACAACTCATGCCACATTTTCTCATTCTAGCTGATGCCATGGGTTCACGCAAAAAGTCCAAACGCGCAGCCACTCCATCAAACAATGTGACATTAATGAGCAGAAGAATGTTTCATAATTGAAGTCTTGCCTCAGCTAATGAACTAAAGAGCTTAAACAGGGCTGGAAGCATCCTGACATTTATGCCTGGTTGGGATAAACAAGATGAATAAGATACAAACATACCTCATCAATGTATTCCTTTGGAAGAGGTGCGCCTGCTGATACCTGTAAACAGAAATAAGATACAAATCACACACACGGGTAATAATGCAATATCCTGGCCTTGCTCCAGTCAATCCGTTTCTGTGAAGGGTAAATTTAGAATATATTCCAAGAAGCATTGTTTGACATTCTAAGGGTTATTCTCGTTCAAATTTCTCTTTGAGGAAATGCAGAAAAAACTGTGTCCAAGAAAAACACTGGCCTTATCAGAGTTCTCTGAAATGCATAATTGAATGTACGCAACCTATACTTCATATTATGGCAACGTATGTATGAGGTATGTGGTATGTTTGTATTTACACAGGGGATGACAGCTTGGCTGATGGTGAGAAAACCAGTCATAATGCACCAGAGGAGTGAACAAGTGAAAATTTCATGACCGAATTAACCGCCAAAAATACTTTAAATGCCGTTCCAGTCAATTTATCCTGTTAGTCCAGTAGGACATCTGTTGCAAATTCAAATAATATTGCCTGTAGGACTTCCTTATGAATCACATTCACATGACAGGAGTTGACATGTGGATGGACGGCAAACACCCAGAAACAATAATGCCTCCGGCTGCTGCCAGCGCAGAGCCTCCGTAACTCAATTTTGCCATGCGTGTGTTTGTTGAATCTGTTATCACAGCTGGATCTACAGAAATGAAATCTCAGTGAGCACGTCACGTAATTACTCAACTTCTGTAGTCTCCTGGCTTTAGGGCATCCCTTTCAAATATAAACAAAACTACTATAAATACTAAAGAAAACACATCATATCCTAACACATAGCACATAGAAAGCAATTTGGACATAGTTTAGAGTAGTCCGTGTATAGCTTTACTAACCACTGAAAATGACCCAACACACAGCCATTATTGTCAGAGTGAGTAGCTTAGGCATGGAGGTCTTAGTGTCATGGTCTGGGGCTACATGAGTGCTGCTGGCACTGGGGAGCTACGGTTCATTGAGGTAAACTGGGGCTGCATGGCAGTTTTCCAACATAAGGAGCCCAAACACCTCCAAGATGATAAGTGAAGGTGAAAGTCATAACTGAAGTTAGACAATAATGGCTGTGTATGAACTTATTTTCAGACCACATTAACTTTCCTTTCATAATAATGTTATAATAAGGTTATGTTTCACGTCATAAATCTATATTTACTTACAATGGCCCACTTTTACTACTTACATTAGGGCCTCCGCCGTGCATCTTGAGAGCTCGCACAGTAGCAACAAGCACCACCACACTGGGCCTAAGTCCTGAGGCCCGACATTTGATGTTGAAAAACTTCTCCATCCCGATGTCTGCTCCAAATCCGGCTTCAGTCACTGTAAGGCAACAAAATATTAGATTCATGTTGCTCACCCTCCCTAAAAATCTTATTAGCAGCACAGGTCAGCTAGTATCAGCATTTTGATAAAAAACGTTGAGCCTGAACATGGCTTTATATATACACAAGTGCATGAGGACAGATACTGTCTGTAGGGAGGGTGTTTCACTGTGGCCTCAGAGTCAGAAGGCCTCTGATACGGATGGCCTAACAAAACGGGCCTCTTGAATGAGGGCCAAACAAAGCAAATAGTTCACCTGGCATGGTGACCTTGTTAAGATAAGGTTTACTGTTGTGTGTTGGATGGGTCTACGTGCGCGATAGTGCTGTAACAACACTTGCTTGTTTGACCTGATCTTGAACTTGCATAGACGTATGTAAACCTAAGTAATGTTAATGAGCTTTTAACACACCGTGTGAGTTTGGAACAATCTGGTATCCACAATAACACATGGAAACACATTAAACATTTTAAGTTGGACTGACCTGGAATTTCTTTCGCATATCAACATGCCAGAGAAAACACTTACTATAACTTTAAATCGCCACCAAATAACATTGTTCACCTCTCATTCCGTGTGGAAGTGGTTTTTGAAACCCTTTCTCAATTGTACAATAAATACATTGGAGAGGCTAATGAGTTATCTCGGTAGCTTGTGATGCTAACGGAGACCAGCTGCTATGTCCTAGCATTGATTACGTAGCCTGCCCGATGTATGTATAAATGTAAACAAATAACGAGGGTAAAAGTGACTCATTAAAAAGGGTCTCATTTTATGTCTACAGGTTTCTAATAATGTTAAAACCCATATTTAGCAAGTCATCCAGGTCTCCTATGCTCTAACTCTGAAAATATTCAGTTGAATCCTGCTTTGTGGAAATTCACTTATTGTGGTTGGGTCTACAAACAATTAACTATGATAAACGGGGGATTACTGTATTCCATAACAGCTTTGATTTGACTGTTACAGCACTAGCTCAAAACTGAATTTATTGTTTGCAATTTGACAAATCGATTTCTACACATGGCCAAATTTGCCTCTCTTTAGGAAACAGAGGGTTCTATTTAATCTGTTATCACCCAAACAGCTGGAATGTGGATGTCAATCTACAGAGCAACTCCATTTTAGGTCAAGATGACTTGAAAACAATAATACAGAGCACGGTGATGAAGCAGGGCCATGAATTTGAGCACACACACCCTCGGCCCCCTCCGCAGACATCCCTCAGTGGGTTCATAAGGAGTTCATTTGTGAATGAGGAGCAAGATGTTACAATAAAATGATAAACGTAGCGTAGTTATGTTGTCAATTTGTCCATACGTGTCCACTAAAAATGTGGTACACGGTCAAACTGGTTTTCTCAAAAGTAGCAAATAAATGTCAAGTACAAAGCATGATTACCTACGATAATATATTTACAGTGAATCCCCACATCTTCTTGATTCAGCATTTGAAAACCCACACATTAAGAGATGTTTTTATTGGTGGAAAATCTGCTCCTCTCCATATTTCGGACGTTATTTGGGGGTCAACAGGCATCACAGCTGCCACATAGGGGCTTGGAGGTTGAGTTCCTGGCATACTTGAGGCTTGTGTAACAATCACACAGATGGGTAGGGATCTATACGGTGTGACAGGTCATAGAGCTTTAAATTTGTATTTTTTCCCCCAAATGAAACTTCATTCTTTAGCATTTGTCTGTTCATCATTACATTGTAGAAAATAAATGTAATTAAATATATTAATGACAATTTCAACAAAAAAATTATTCATTTTCATCATAATTTTCTACATTTTATCATTAAAAGTTGATAATTACATTCATTATTCTCTTGGGCGTATTATGTCAGTCTGGCTATGTTTTTAATCAAATGGCCTCCTCAGACAGGGAAGGGTGGGAATGAGATGGACAAACAAGATGGAAAACAAGTGTGGAAAGTGAAAAAAAAAAATCATCTGTGTGACAGAGTATTGTGAAACGCAACTCTCCACCCACACCGTCGATACACACCTGCCAACTTCACAACAGCTGACAGCGACTGCTCATGCTAAACATGCCAAGTGTTGTTTACCTGTTACTGTCAAGGAAACTTGTCCTTGGACGCAAAAACAGAAAGTATCCATTAAAAAAAAGGCTACATATCGGTGGTGTCGGCCTGCCAACACACACAAACATTCCAAACATGTTTCTGCAGCCAAAGAAAATGTAGACAAAGAGGGACGAGGGCGAGATAGACAGATAAAAATGGAAATACTCATGTATGTCTTGACGTTGAAGGGATTAGTGTGGCTTACTCTAGAATTCCACAGGCTCTTAAGATTATCATTTGACTTCCTTCCTCTCTCCTGTCTGATTTTTACGCAATCTTTCCACTGGTTTCCTAGAAAGCCGCACTGGAGAAGGATGCCAGAAGCAAATGGGAGCCAGTGCAGCCAAAATGAATCTGGGCCAAAGGTTGCAATTGTAAAAAGGAAGCAAGACCACAGCTGGAGTCTATTTCAAAAGGTCTTCTATTATGCAAAGTTGACATGAGAAAAATTGATGAGCTCCACTTATTTGATCCACTTTTGAGAAAAGAAATGTGCAAAGGCTTCGCTACACTTCATTTAAAAAAATAAAAAGGCTTGGAACTCTGCCAATTACATTGTTGTACTGCAGTACATCTTTTGGACAAGTGCAGAGTTACAGTGTTTATTCTTGGAAACACACACACTGACTAAAAGTACTTTTATACTGTTTAAACATAGTATAACACGGGACCTGCTATCATTATTCAGTGTGATGTGCATGCAAAGGCCGTAGGCTCGCTTACCCACAAAGCCATCCCGTCCAACCAACTTCAAAGCCAGCTTGTCTGCAAGGACCGAGGAGTTGCCATGGGCGATGTTGGCGAAGGGCCCGGCGTGGACAAACACTGGCGAACCCTGCAACAGTGGAGAGTGGCACACAAGACACACAGACGTTTAGGGGAGATCGTAACCCGCGGCAACTCACCCTGCTGGGTTTAAATTGGAAAGGACTTTTCTTTCATTTAGTTCAACAATCAGGATAAATGTTTACGTTTCGGCTGGCAGCGGGTTTGCCTGACTAGCTAGCCCGTTTGTCCCGATCATTAGCAGAACTCCCTAAAATGCAACATGTGACAATGGGTGGGAAAACATTGTGAGGTCAAAATAGGCTTAAAAGACGGCTCTTTGTAGGGTAAGGAACCATATTTGGTTACTTAAACTTGAGCAAACATGAACGACAGATGCCTCAACAATAATCAGTTTACTGCACACGAGGGACTTGAAAACAGCTAGAAACTCTTGTCATTGTTGTACTGCGTGTGATGAGGAAAAAGGAAGGATGGGAAGGCAACACCATTTTCAAAGCTTTTGTTTGCATCCCGGACTCCCCTCACCACTGTTTACATAACACTCTCGCGTCGCTGCTTCTTAACAAGCAGCTGACAAATGCTAACACTTTTCCTGATTGTTTCGACATGTGATGTGCCACTTTATTACCATCCCTATCCTCCCAATAAGGCGAATGGAAATACACAACATCACGCAGGTCATTGAAGAATTCCACTTCACTCTTTCCACATCCGCATGTAAATGACAAGTGATGAAAGTGGCCGTGAAAGATAAGTACATGTGTGTCATCTATTCAACAGATGGACATGAGGATTTCATACAAAACAGGAAGTTGGAGGTCATGTCACCGTTTCCTCTTCCTGTGCACCTCCAGTCTATCTCCGCAACAGCGCTAACACGAGTAGAAGATCTGGAGGCCAACACAGGGTGGGGTCTGCTGAGAACAACACAAGTTCTCTGAAATGGCACGTGGGCAGGATGTTTGCATCCGGCCCCATCTCACAGATGCATAAATACACACGCAATGTGTATGGCAAGTGGACACGCCCTTGGTAACAGCTTTAGTTGAAGCACTTATAGTTCTAATGATTTTCCAGCACCCGAACTTCCGTTCCGACACCGTCTGATTGTGAGGGCAATTCTTACACACAGGTTCCTTTAAGGTCAGCGCACACATGAAGCAGCTTCTTTTTTTTTTTCTTTTTTTTTTGAAGCAGCTTCTTTGTTGATGTCGATGTGTGCTTAAACGGGGAGGGACATGCTGAAAGTTCCTCCCTCAACTTTCCAGCAGAAAGTCAAAGGCAAAATTGGCTGCCGTTTTCATACCTGTTTTAGCATTATGGAGAAAACAAACAACTTTCAGTGCTTCACTATGAAGCTAAAATACACGATAACCTTTACAGGTGAACTTAATTTCACCTTCTATAAACTTTTCAATGCACGTGTCAAACTGTTAAATGTTTCAGTACTTTTTATACAATTTGCTGTTGTGTAATAACAAGCTAAAGAGCAATTTCACCCAAAAGCTGAACATCCCTAAGTTTCTGTGTGTAGTTAATAGGGATATCCCAAGGAAATATTGATATCGGGCCAATATCAGCTAAATATCAAATGTCTGATATTGGCACTCTGACACAATCAGTCGGTGGAACTCCATCCCAACATCCGCAACTGGAAAAGGTACTACAGTGCCTTTTCTGTGGGGTGTCCTATCTGAAAAAACATGAAAATACTCTGAATACACACGTAAACTTCCACTAGTGTGTGTATGTATTCAAAGAAATCACAAGCACACACACACACAAGCCACAAAAGGACGCAGGCGGTCTGGGCTGGATGGAAAATTCACACGGAGCATGGAGCCCCACTGGTCACGATACGGGCTCCCTGACCAGAATCGCAGGAAAACCACACAGGAAACCGCTCGCACAACAGGACCGCAATGCTTCCTCCGAGAAAACAAGAAAAAGTTATCACATCCCTGCTATCTGCACGCTCTGCTCAGCCTGTACTGGCGAAGAGGAGTCTGGGACATTCCGTGTTTATTTTCAGAGGGTCCACTGCAAACACTGTGTACACTTACAGTGTAATTGAACAAAGTTGTTTCTTTAGGATGTCTGTTACAGTCTCAACAGGGTGACCCAAGTTGTAACCGTCTCCACCACACTGCTTAAACAGCTCTTCAAATTGAGAGCCGGGAGAGGAAAAGGTCAATATATCATCTTTTAAGAGCTCTCTGCGGACCACTCTCTGTCATTTGTCTGACAGGGGAGGCCCGGGGGTGGGGAGGCCTTTAAATTTCCCCGTGGACCGCTGCCCTATTTACTCTACTGAGATATTCATCAGAGCAAGAACTGTTGGTGCGTGGTTTAAGTGAACGACTCACCTCAAGGGTTTGCATCAGCGTGGGCTTGATGGCATCCTTCATTAGCACGGCCAGTGCTCCACTCACGCCCTGAGGAAGAAGGGTGAGGGTGGTGCTTAGAAATAAGGATAGACAATTAAATAGTAACAGCTCACAGTGAGTACAAGCCCCTTATTTCAGCCCTCGCTGGAAAAAGTTTGGATACCGCTGCTCTACAGTATACCCAAGTTAATTTCTTGTGATGACATGCTGTTGTAAAAATGGTTACTGACTCATTCCTCAATATTATATGACCAAACAGTCACGCTCCATATTTCCTCCACAAGTCCTGGTTGTGGTATTGTTTGGCTCTTCTCCGTCAAGAAAGACTAATGTAACTTTATATGGGAGTCTCGTCCACCCCTGAAACAACACATGCCACAGTCAAGTATGGGAAACCAGAGCCAGTTGACCTCGACGGCTGGACCTGCTGAGAGGTACTTAAATGAGGTGTTTTCTTTCAAAAAAGGAATGCACCAAGTTGTTTGGGCTGGTTCAACTGCAAATCTCCTCATGCTGGTTGAAAAATGGCACAGGTTTATCAACCAAAAAAAGGGGCACTATTCAACATCATAAACACACCGCGATGAAATCTGCATTTTCCTGCAAGGAATGTGGAGACATAGCCATGATAAAGCGACTGGAGGAATGGGATGGGGGGGGGGGTGTGAGTGCAAATTCTCACACTCCGGGTATGCAAAAGATCAAACACCCACCAGGTCCTCTGCAGTGACGGGCTGTCCGGAGCGGCTGGTCCCCACCACCATGCGCGCCAGTCTTGCTTTCATGTCCTCCAGGCTGTCTGCCAGAGCCAAAATGGCCATGATCTCGCTGGCCACCGCAATGTCGAACCCGGTCTGGAGGGCACGAAAACAATGCAAACCACAAAATGGCTCCATTAAATCAGAAATGACACATTTTAAGCTGCGCTTTTCAGTGTTATTAAATGTTATGTTAATGTTATTAAAAGAACAAACAGTTTGGACAGACATGGTCTTTAGAACAAATGAAGTGTATAACCTTAAGCTGACTGTGAAGAATGCATGTGATAACTAAATAACTGTGGGAGTTGGACTAGCAGTGAGCACGAGTGACGACTACCCGCTGGGAAGCGTATAGAAAACCAATGTCCACATTGAATAACCACTTTTAACCACATCAATCCACCAACGGACATAACGTTTCTGTTCCCAGTCCCTGTTGGAATACCCTCAGGGGCTATAGTGTATCCAGTGGAGGATGAACCAACTGATGGCGGTAAATGTAAGCATATGTTGAAAAAGTTTAGAGGCTATGCTAGGTGAGTGTGTGTTTTTAAATATTTGCTTTCTTATCTTCACTCGCTTGCTTCCTGTTGGAGGTGTAATGTTAAAAGATTGTCGCCAATTTCATTGTATACCTGCTGTGCAATGACAATAAAAGTTGGTATTGTGTTTTGGGTAATGAATGGACATCTGGTTATCATGCAATACAACACACAAACCTCTCTGATTTGTCCTTTTTCAGTGCTGGCCTGTCCTATGGTGATCTTCCTCAAAAACCGGTCATTTGTATCAACCACTGAAAAAGAGAGACATGCAGATAATGGTTTGGGAATATCATGAAGCATATGGACATTAGTACATACAAGTAAATACGTAATTAGGAGTTCATACCTCAGGATTCTTTGACATTATTGCACAGCAGATAATTGTTTGAATTTTACTTGTTTCACTTTTGCATTTACTGGTAGGATTACACAACTCATGCACAGTTTGCAGGCCATTAACATGCACCAGATGCAAACACTGACACACCCCAAAAACTGTCAAGGAGGAGAGAGTGTTATCTCTTATTGCGTCAAATGTTTACACACTGAGAGCGGTTAGGCTAAACATGGGGGGAGTAGCACTATAGTACAGCATATTTAAAATATATATATATATATATATATATACACACATAAGGCATGCAATCACAACATCAGGAAGTCTGTTTTGAGTCCCTCAGGTTTTGTTTTATAGACTGTCTTCTGGAACCGCTAGACTAAAGAACATGCATCTACCACTGTCAACACATGAAGGATGTGCCAATGGTGGACCTGCAGCTTCCAAGCACAACGATATTGAAAATATAACATTAAAGTAGCAATTATTACGTATGTCAACAAAAATATGACTTCAAAGGACCAATGGATATTTTAGGCTGCTAATTGCTATTGTTTTGATTTTATTTTTACCTCTCTGCCAGGTGATCTTGGAGGGATCAAGGTCAAGACGGACAAAAGAGCTGACTTCCTGTGGCGTGATGGAGGCGGGGTCGGTTTTATTGATGCCAAGACGCTGTAAACAGTAGGCGGAAGGTGTAAAAAAATAAAATTGCTGTAGAATATGTATTTTTTGTGAATATACAAATACTACAGCTATACATAGGATGCATACATAAAATTGCCAATACACTGTGGTCATTTTCTGTGTTAGAAGCCTCACTATGCATTAAGTACTGTTTAGATTATTTTTGTGAAGCTAAATGAGGCCCTCTAGTGGAAAGGTGGGTGTTGCAACTTACACGCAGCCTGGCAATCTGGATGGGTGAAAATCTTCTGACTCCATTGATGGAAGGGACCAGCCTGCTGAACAGAGCCTTGGATGGGACAGGCAGCATAAAGCAGTTAAATAAATTGACTCATTTTAACACTCAAAGTGAAAGCATCTACCTTGTCTGATTGGGTGGCCTCGTGGAGCATCCTGGCATCAATGGCCGCCGCCACCAGGTTGTTGGCCGCGGTGATGGCATGAATGTCACCGGTCAGATGAAGGTTGAACTGAGGGGGTTAAGACACAGAGGAGCTTTCTTTGAAAACGAGCGGCATCCCTTGTGCCGGCACACCCCTCCCCGTCAAATCTTTTAGGCATTTTGGTTCAAAGCAATGTTTTTTTTTTTTCCTTTTTTTTGTGTCTTACCTCCTCCATTGGGATGACCTGGGCATATCCCCCTCCTGCAGCTCCCCCTAGACACAACAAAGCGTAGCACAGTCAGAGGCAGACAACGGGACACACACAAAGGAGCGGTGCTGAGCGCTGGACCTTGAATGAACTTCCCCCGCCCCGACGGAAAAAAAAAAGACATTAGGCTTTGAAATGTTAGCTTCACACTGACAAGAGACACAAAACTTGTGATAACATTCCCAACTGCCTGTTGATGGCTGTGTCCGTGTGTGTGTGTGTGTAGCCATGTGCATTTTTTGAGTCTGCTGCAAAAATGTTCAGACAAGTCATAAACAACTGACCTTTAACCCCAAAGGTAGGTCCCTGAGAGGGCTGTCGGAGACAGGCGAAAGAGTTGAGCTTCAGGTGAGCAGACAGGGCCTGGACTAAGCCGATGGTCACCGTGCTCTTACCTTCGCCAAGTGGGGTGGGCGTTATACTAGAAAAAGAACATATAGTGCATTGGACCTTAATATTCATTATTAGTAGAATAATGAGCTCAACTCACCCAGCCACCAGTACATATTTCCCATCAGGCTGTGCTTGGAGGCGGTCTAAGAGGGAGAGGCGGACTTTTGCTTTGCTCCTTCCATATGCTTCAAGTTCTTCCGGCAGCAAGCCAATCTCTTCTGCAAGCTGCTCCACTGGCTTGGGTGTCTGGGCTCTGGAGATCTCTATGTCACTGGGGAACAAAAGTACACACAAATTAATGCAACAGTTTTGAACGGGTTTGAAGTGACTGTTCTTGCCATGTACCTTGGTACCGGCATCAGGGGCTGCAGTTTGAGGCTACGCAGTCGCCATTGTCGGTACTGTTGCTCCTGGAGCCGCCGACTGCTGCTGTGCACCACATTCTTGTAGACAAATGGCACATAAATGGTCAAAAAAGGTTCTGATAAATATAACAAAACAAAAAATCACCCACCTGTATTCTGTATGCTGCGGTGAGATACGCCAGCCCAGACGCATCTAACATTAAAGAAAATGATGAATATTTCAGTTATTGTGTTCTGGTCAGTTACATTAAACCTAAAAGAACCTCATCAGCAGTGTATCATTAAGTAACACATAAAGTGCAATTGCTACATCATCAAAAGCCAGCAAACTAAACTACTGAGAAGTAGACTGTGAAAAGAAGCGCAGTGAGTCAATCTGTGTAGTCATGCGACACAGTCATTGACCACAATGTGCGTTTCTACAAGTACCTGTGTCAAGGGTGGGCTCCAATCGGATGACAGAGGTCCCTGGCCTGATCCAAGTGGGTGGCACGTCTATATCTCCTGCCCCTACCAGCACCACAGCATCAGCTTCCATGACCTAGAAATTCATATAATGGTTAAAAAGGACTGATTGACCCAATTACAGTGGATCCCTGTGCTGTGGATATAGTCTCATCAATATATCTTAATGGTGGATGAACAATTACTGACACCTAGTGGCCAATATACAATACTACATTCACACTTCTTAAAGCTTCTTCTGCCTTGTTCATTAAGTTATTTTTAAGCTTCAAAATACTGCATTTAGGCCAAAAGAAAGTACATTATGATCAAACATTCATGAAAACAATAATCATAGGCAGTATTCAACCACGAAACAGCCATCATTATTTCATTGACTGTTGAAAACCTGCAACAAAGTGAGGGCGCAATGTTCCAATTGCAATATAGTGAAGAATTGTTTTTTTTTTTCCCCTCGCAAAAAGTCAGTGATCAATTTTCAACATGTGATAATACAGACAAAATATACAGCATAAATGTACCACTGTTTCAAAGCCCACAATTTGACATGTTTATGTATGTTTTTTCGCGAAGCTTTGTGATTTCACACTTTGTTCTGTAGTGCTTCAACGCAGTGAGACACAAAAGTGAAACTTGCATATAAAAGTCTGGCCTCAAAACTTGCAACAAGGTGATCACCACTTAATATATGATCATAAATCGTCGTTGGAATCACAACAGGCAAGCAGTGTTGATTATGTATATGAGACTTGGAGAAACATCTTGTCCAACAGCGAGCAGCGAGTAAAAAAAAATACCAACGGACCTGTCTCTGTAGATTCTTGACATGTGGATGAGTTTTAAAAGCGACTATTCCACTTCTTTCCATCAGGCACTGCAGGGCCACCCCAAGGGGTCCTTCAGCTCCCATCATTAATACTGTTCTTTCCTCTATGGGAGCATCTGTAAGAAAATGTTTGAAACCATCACATTTGAGCACATGACATGTAAATAAATCACACATGCAGGATGAACTCACCATGTTTCTGCAACAGATCCACAACAGCCCTGGCTATAGGCAACGTGAAGCCTTTGCTCAGGTCCCCTTGTATCAAACGACCCATATTCAAATAGGTTATCCTATGACATAAGAAAGAGAGAAGCACAATTGATTGAATTACTCTTAGAAACAAGAAATGGAATCGGCTAGAAGGACCATCAGATCAGCTTTTTACCCGTCTATGTCCTTCTCGGGCTTGAGAGTGTTGCGTAATCGACTGGTAAGGTTAGCCGGGGGAAGGTGGAGGTAGACTCCGTGCACCCTGGGGTCCTCGTTCAGCTTCAATAACTCCTCGACAATCTGTTTACAAGGACACAAAGTCACAAGTAAACACATGAGACACAACATACAGCAACTACTGAGGAAATAACACCACATGCAGGGATAGTGATGCAATTCATCATTTATTTGCATTGATTCTTGGGCAAAACATTATTCTCTTTAAAAACATTTTCACTGCATGATCATTTTTAATCCTGTTAACATGACATAAGGGCAACAGGAAGTATATATTAGTCTCATGTGAGTGGCTATTGAGTCACAGCAGAGATACTACTAATTGAATTATGCACTTCAAATGTCAAAGATCACATGGTGCGTACAAAAAAAATAAAATGGGACAGGAGGCGTTTGCTCGGCTATTTGTACATTTTTACTTACCTCATCTTCACTGCAATCCTTCGCCAGACAAATCTGAGTGACGTTTAAGCCAACCTGTCAGTGATATAGGAAGAGGTTGTCAGCTTGACGCTTTGCACAACATCTATTCACACCAAGAGATGGAGTTACCTTTGCTGCTATTTTTTTATTCATCTCCAATAGGCCGTCGTCTTCGCCCGCCTTTGAAAGAGAATAAGCACAGTGAGCAGCAATAGTAACAACAATCGGTGAATGGATTATTGAGACATTTGATCTAATCCTGCGTTCTGATGTATAAAGTACACTGTACACTCCATACTGTACCTGTATAATGGCAAGGAGAGGCTGGACCCCTTGGTTAGTTCTCTGCAGGGCCACTATTGCCTCTTTGGTGCTCTGAATCACATCCCTGTGACAGCAAAACAACATGTAAATCATGTTATTTCAAATTCCAGCTACAAATGTTCCTGAATACCCATACAAGGGCTAGCATGTTAGGTAAATCTATGGCATCCTGACCAATATTTTCCATATATCACAGTGGTTCTGAACTGGTTTGGTTGTGGGACCCTCCATCACCCGTCAATGGTAATTGGTGACCCAAATTGCAGGAATATTTCAACTCAAATTGCTCTTTTTTTTTTTTTTACTTTAAGGGTCTGTTTTAAACACAAGGTGAGCTGCAACACTGAGATGCTGTTTCTTCTTGGCATGCTCTTCTCCAGCAGATATCTGCAGCTGTGTGTTGCATGGCCAATTGAAGCACTCCCTCTCCCACTCGATCTGCGACCCACCAGTGGAGAACCACTGACAAGAGTGTTGTGCTGTTTTTAAGGACCTAAATCAAAAACAATACTCAAAGATCCCTGATAGGACAACTGCAGTCTTGTGTCTGGAGGAATGAATCTACTTCAAAAACGTTTGCCGTTCATATGATTTGAATTGAGGCTTCATTTGGCCCATGGGCCACCAGCTTTGCCCTAGAGACAGTGGGTAAGATACAGTCGGCCATTTTGTTACAAAAGGAGGGCAAACCTCTTTTACAAACAATGTGATACAAATGAGTGAAAGATTAATATGACGTTTTGGCACCGATTGTGGCCATTTACGTTACATTTACCATTACACAGTTAAATTGTCAGCAACACTTTTGGGGATACAGACAGTAGTTATTAAACATGAAAAAGTGCAAAATGCTTTGAAGGTAGGCCTGGTTTACAGAAACGATGTAAATAATTTAATACTTCTATACTAGTAAAAAAAGTGATGTTTATGTACCAAGCCATACATGAACAACTGTTATTTACACGACAAACTAGGAAGTCTAATGAAAGCCCATTCAGCAACGGCGTCATCTTGGTGATTAAGAGCCACATGGAAGGCAACTAGGAGGTAAAGTTACATCAGCTAACAAGCGAGGGCAAAGCCTTTAATCGGAGCCAGAGAATGTGTGGCCATGCCGCTTACATAAACCGGAAGCGTGGTACACAGAGATAATAAAACATGACTATACGTTCATCACATAAAACCTACATCGCTTATCTTCTCCTTACCTCAGAGACTGGTCGAAGTCGGTGGGTTTCTGTGACTGCTTCCCAAAGTTGTCAACCAGTTTCGCGTTGGTGCCACTGTTAGCCGAAGCGCTCACCGCTCGGACGACAAGCCGGCTATGAGCAGCACCGGTCGGGGTGCATCTCCGCGTTAACCCGCTGACCCTGCTTCCGTGTCGGGCGTGAGGCATCCGAACAGCAACGTTAGTACAAGCACTGCGAATGACGGATAACTTCATGTTTGCGGTCTTTCTTTTAAATCTAACGTTTATGACCTGTTGCGTCTGCCGGGTTTGTTGTGTTAGCTAGCGAGGAAGCCAAATTAGCCACTGGAGAAAAACGCTGGGTCCTGATGGAGGCATGGCGCCTTCACGGAGCGTATGAAATCTGGAATGTTTAGTGGTGACGACAAGCACATTATGGACATAGCACAAATGAATGCTTTCATTTAATTAGAAAAAACAATTGTTTTATGTTTTTATTCAAAGTCGAATTGCATAAACCACAAAGCAGATCAATGAAGTGAAGCGTGAGTTATTACGTGTAGAACTTAACATTAATACAGCATTTCTGAACTGTGTGTATAATATATCATCAACGTCGTGAGTATATCTCCCTTTCTATTGATTATGTAAATATTTATCAAATAAACACGTATTTACTCTGATAGTGGACAACCTAACCGTCTATATATTTCCTATGTACGAGTATCCTTTGAACGCAGCAACTTGATGAGCCAAAGAAGCTCGCTGTTACATTCCCCAGGAAGGAGGTCACATTAGGCTAACGATATTAGATTAATAAAATATTTATTTTGAATCTACTTAGAGGTATCACCTACAACTAATAACCAGACAAAACAAAAAAGCACCACACTGCTCTTGATAGCTACTCTTTACAAAACACATTTCTGCCAAATTAAATAAACTGTTAAGGCTACGTTTTAATGAATGCACGTGGGCTCAATTGGGCGTGGTTACAAAAGTCACATATCATTTAGCTGCAGCACATTCGTCATCAAAACAGACCACTTTAACAACAAATGGGGGGGGGGGGGGAGTCAGTTTGTGCGAGTGTAATAATGATTTCACCCCAAAACACCCCACAATTTATCCACTGGGTGCTCCAGTTGAGCACACCTTTGTTCCGGGCTGCTGAAGTCTTGCAGCGTCACAAACCGACTGGGCTTCATTCCTGACTCAGACGTCGATTTGCACCCTTACCTGTCCAAAGTCACAGATAGGCTGCGGCACGCATGCATGCAGGGGGGGCCCATTGTTGCTCCTCACCGGCCCCCTCCAGGCGGCTCTTCATTCATTCATAGAATGGTGCTGAGGCAACACAGACACTATTAAGACCAAAGTGTGATACCCAGCAAACCAGGTATGACATTTGACTTTATTATACAGAAATTCATTTTTTTCATTGCATTTCAGATGTGTGATTTTGTTGTAGCTTCTCACTAGGAACTTGCATCAACTTAAAGTAATGGCAACACCAATATGCTTTAGTTGAAAATACAAAGAAAGCCAAATAAATAAGCAATACAACAGTACAATTGCTGACAGAATAATAAGGACATTCAATTTTTAGAGCCCAAATTACTGTTGTGTGTGTATATAAATATGAAGCACAAACTGTATCTTGGGTGAAACCTGTTTTTATCTCGAAAAAAATCACAAGCTAACATTCAATTCTCATGTCATCATTTTATTCCAGTATTTGCAACACGCTGACTTATATGCAGCATCAGTGGGTTTTCCAAGAGTGGAGTCCATCTTCATATACAAAATAGTCGTACATTATAATATATTAAAATATATATAGTGTCTTCTGAGTGTGATGCTCGTGTCTGATTAGAAGTTTCAACGACTGCTTGGGCAAAGACGTCAGTCACAAGAGACAGGAACTTGTTTGGTGAGGAGCAACACCTTAAAAGTATTCTCTTTAGAACCTGTTAGGCCGGTGCCAGGAGAGTTCAACCTGAAGGAAGGAAGAAGGCCTTAAAGCTAGCCTGATTTCTTGTGGAGACAACAGAATTTAAGTATTTTATTCCCCTATTTTAACATGTATCCTATTGACACAAGCCATATACTAACCAAGGGGTGTCCAAAGTACAGGCCGGGGCTGTTTTTTTTTTTATTTATTTGTTAAACTAAAAAGAAAAAGTCATAGTTTTACAAGGACGTCATTTAAGTGGAATAAAGTTGAAGTATTGCTGAAAAAAGACATTCTTTAAAAAGTCATAATTAAGTGAATACTAATAATAGGCTTTTTCACCTAAAACACAAAACTGAGTTTTTTTTTCTTGAAATATATATAGCTTCTTAGCATTTACAAAATATCAAAGTGGCCCATTCATTTTTCACCATGTGGCCCTCAGTGTAAAAAGTTCAGACACCCTGAGCTAACATTTCTATAGCTAAGGCCTGTTTTTCCACAACACAATATCACACTTTTTCCACTGGCATAACCAAGTGTGCTATAATACTCTGATGATTGATTACTTGAAATCCAATCATGCTAATGCACCTTAGCCTTGGCTCTAGCGCTTTTATACTCCACAGTCTTGGCTTTGCTGCAGTGGTCCATTGTCTTTCTGCCCTCAGTGTCCTGCCCGTGTCTTTGGTTGAAGTGGATGCATAGTTGAACCACAAAGACCATGTCCAAATATTGTGTTAGACAAGCAAAGACTAAATATCATCATCTCTTGTATTCCAGCCTAACCATGAGGGACAGACTGAGCTACATGCAGGAGTTGTCCAGCAGCCATGAGGAGCGAAAGGAGTCCGCCGAGTCTGTCGGATCAGACACTCTCAGCAACGTGGATTTGGAGGATGAGCTTCCCCATGAAGCGGTGGTGTTTGACAACAGCCCCGATATGGCCAAGATCTTTTCCCAGGCACAGGACATCCACAAGGACGTCCAGCTCATTCGCCTGGAGGTGAAAAGGCTCAGGGAGCAGAACTCTCGCATCCACCAGGGTGTCAGCACCATGAGCATCATCAAAAAGGACGCCAACGCCATAGGTGGTGATATTAAGACTCGGGCTGAGCGCGTGTTGTCGCACCTGCGGGACATGGACAGCACAGCCTACAAGCTAGAAGAAGAGCACGGCTCCAATTCCGCCATCGCTCGCATCGCTAGAACACAGTACGCCTGCCTGAGTAATGGCCTCCGCGACACCATGTTTGACTACAACGCGGCGGAGATGAGCTACCGTGACGACTGCAAAGCCCAGATCCAGAGGCAGATGTCGATCGTGGGCCGTGATGTGACGGGCGATGAGGTGGAGGAGATGATCGAGAAAGGTCACTGGAACATCTTTACCGACAACATCATGGCGGAGGGCAAGACGGCCCGTTCGGCACTGTCTCAGATCGAAACGCGCCACCAGGAGCTGCTGGACCTGGAGAACCGCATCAAGGGGGTCCACGAGATCTTCCTTGACGTCGCCTTGCTGGTGGAGGAGCAGGGCCCCATGCTGGACTCCATCCAGACCAATGTGCAGAAAACAGACGAGTACTTACAAGACTCCCTTTTCAAACTGGGCAAGGCCAAGCGCCACGACAGGAACAATCCCTTTAGGAAGATGTTTTGTAGTTGCTTCCCATGCTTCGATTAACCAGCATAGAGCAGCAGACCTATTTTCGTTTCTCCAGGAAGTTAAATACATCAAATGTTTGTCACTGTGGTTTGGAACAGGTCCCTCAAACCAGGAAACTGGGGAAATTCTGAAAAACACAACAGATCATTTAAAAAATTCCAATTGTAACTTGGTCTGCTCGCTAAAGCAAAGTTTAAGTGCGTGATCCTTTTATTTAAATGCACTGTCGAGACATGGAATCACTGTGTATAATAGCACAAATGCTTTTTAATGTCCATCGCACTGGAAAGGTGCTTGTCTCTTTCTGACTTTTTAAATTATTGCTGCTCTCTTTAACCTGAATTCCCTATTAATTCCTGTGCCGCATGTAAAGAAATGTGTCATATATGTGTCTCTTTTGATTTGAACCTGTGTATTAAAATATTGGAAAGACACACTCAAGTGATTGAAACCCCTCAGACAAGGCAGTGTAGTAAATCTTTTTAAATGTCCTACATCCAAACGCAGCTCACCATTGGACAAATACAGCAACAATACATTGTCAGAATAGCCAGAAAACATTCCTCTCCGTGTGACGATGACAGGTTTGGTGAACCGGTTCACCCTGTCTTTGACTGCCTTGTATGTATAAAACTATGCTAAAGCAAAAAGAAAAGCTAAGTCTTCCAGGAAGTATTACGTGCGGCAGTGGGAGGGCCTAGGCTATTGACATATACACCAGACTGACTTCTTTCCTCAGCACTCATGGAGACATGCTCACTAGAGTCGTTGGGATAGAAATAATCCGAGAAAGGTAAGTTAAATAAGACCTTTACATTTTGCTTTATTGTTTTAACATGTGGTGACTCCTGAGTCATTCTGCTTGTTTTTCCTTTTGGGAAACTACATTAAGATGAGTCCAATTAGGGGTTTTTTGGGTATGAGGAAATGTTTTTTTACATAAACATGATCTCACAAAGTGAGTACACAGCTCAAACATGACAGTATTTTCATGACAGTATTCTGTATATTCTTGAGCATAAAAATAAATGTGGATATATTTTGGAGTAGGGTGACCATACCAAAAACCAGAACACTCAAATAGTACTCGAAAAGTTCTTCAAAATGCCTTATTTCAACACATTTAAAGTATTCCTCTGTACGGAGATAAACACTTGCATTACAAAATACTACCTATAGTCTCATAATATCTATAACCGAAGACAACGTGTTTAATTATGCCTAAAATAATACAGTCTCAGTGGGTGGAGGCGGGGCTGGTAGCATACACACAGTGTAGTGCAGAAGAGATTGCATGTATATTGTTGTATATTTTTATTTCACTTTTCTTAAAAATAAAATCTCATCTTGTGTGTATCGTCTCATGAACTTAGTGGCTCGTGACACTCCTGGTCTTACTGGAAAAATAACAAAATTAAGAAATAATAAAACAATATATAGCTGTATGTTCTCCCCATGCATGTGTGGGTTTTCTCCGGGTATTCCGGTTTCTTCCCACATTCCAAAAACATGCTAGGTTAATTGGTGACTCCAAATTGTCCATAGGTATGAATGTGAGTGTGAATGGTTGTTTGTCTATATGTGCCCTGTGATTGGCTGGCCACCAGTCCAGGGTGTACCCCGCCTCTCGCCCAAAGACAGCTGGGATAGGCTCCAGCACCCCTGCGACCCTCGTGAGGAAAAAGCGGTAGAAAATGAATGAATGAATGAAAAACAATATAGCCATGTTCCTAAAATGTAATGGCTTGGAAACAAGCTGGTAGCATCAGAAGCAATAGAAGTGAGAACAATAACAATAACAATAACTGTGTTTCACAGGCACAATGCGGGACATGCTGGAGAGGCTGCGTAATGTGAGCGAGGAGCAGGCCGATGACCTTGACTTTGAATACGACGAGAGCAAGCTAACCATCCATCAAGAAGCAGTCGTGTTTGAGAACTCTGTAGAAATTGACAGCATCCTAAAGGAAGCCCAGTCCATACGCAAAGAGATTTCCTTGCTCCTCTTGGAGGTGGAGCGCCTGAATAAAAACAATGAACGCTTTCGCACCACGGTCCGCCACTTCTCTGCACTCAAAAAAGACTCCGACGGCATCGCCAAGGGGATACAGAAGCATGGGCAGAACTTATATGCTCGCCTCCTGGCGCTGAGTGAGGAAAGCAAAAAGCTGCAGAAAAACGGGGGACCAAATTCAGCTGCGAGCCGCATCGCCGCCATGCAGTGCGACTCGCTCAGCTGCGCCTTCCAAGCCGCCATGAGGAGCTACCACCAGGCAGAGGAAATGCAGAGGACCATTTGTAGAGACCGAATCCAGCGCCAGGCCTCCATATTAGGGACTAAAATCTCTGATCAGCAACTGGATCTCATTGTCGACAAAGGATGTGATGGCTGGAACGAGTTGTCCCAGAGCCTGCAGACGCAGCAGAATCACTCATCCCGCTGGGCGCTGAGCGAAATCAAAGACCGACACAATGAACTAGTGGCATTGGAGGCCAGGCTCAAGGAAGTCCATGAACTGTTCCTGGAAATTGCTATGCAAATGGAAGAGCAGTGCTCCATGCTCAATAACATTGAGGCCAACGTGTGTAAGACTCAGAACTATACTGAAAAAGTCAACGTCCAGCTCAAGAAGGCCCTGCAGTACAAGAGAAAAAATCCTTTTCAGCAGCTTTGCCCATGTTTTCCTTGTTGGAGACAATAAAGTCCCTTTTGGAAGATTCACAGACTGTTTGTTCTTCTTCCATAGACATTGTTGGGACACATCACTCAATCATTATACTGGCTGATGCTGGGGCTATTCTACTACATTGTTTTGGGGGACACATTTCCAGCCTACTTTTACCGGGTTCTTATTTTCTATATCCTCTTTCTGCCACACATTTACCCCACCAACGGGCTAATATGGCTAATATTAAAGTCATGAATTTAAAAAAGCAATCTATCAAAGATTCTGCACATGCTGCTACAGAATATGACAGAAGGGCTCTGATTTTTTTTTTAGAGGTCTGTTGCGAAAACACAAGTCAAAGGTTGTCTATAGTCAATAACAGGAGCTGTGCTGTTTTTAGGAGTCAGTTGTATTAGTTGTATTAATGTGGTGTAAACAAAGAATAATCAGAGCGTAAAAGTGACTTTAGGGGTGTTATTCCATGTCTACGGGCTCTGATAATGGTAAAGCTTGTACAAGGTCAGGCAAAATTATGTGACACATTTGTAGGTTAAATAAAAGGCAAATAAAGTCAAGAAACAAAAAAAGTGTTTTTATTTTCGAAAAGTACATATAATGCCATTCTGTTTCATTATGTTTTAAAAATTAAATCAGTTCTAGCGGTGCAAGGTCGGCTGGTAGATTTTGGTTTCAATGCAGATCCAGTAGCTCTGAAGTTGGAAACCCATAACAAGATGGTGTTTGGAGCTGGTACGAGATCATGTCTACCAAGATCGAAGTGCAAACGGAACGCTCATTGTGTTGCGGTTACAGATGTGTTTGTTTTGCTAAACATTTCCACAATGAAAGCACGATGCTCACCAGTCCAATTCATGGCAGCAACTGAAAGAGAAACGAAAAACAATGGCATTATAAAGAAACAAGGCAAAATGGCATTATATGTATTTTACTTTATTTGCCTTTTATTTAACCTACAAATGTGTCAGATCATTTTTCCTGACCCTGTATTTAGAAAGTCATAAACAGGTGAAAGATCCTCTATAGGTCAGGACCGCAGACTACTAAGAACTCTCTGCTGTTTTCAGGGATCTGTTGCTTGCAAAAATGTTAGTCGATGCCAAGTTTTGAACTGCAGATGGCGGCCGGTCTGATGTCAGTTGGCCTGTCAAGGTTTCTGTTCCAGAATGACTCCATGCTCCATAAATGCATGGTCTTGGGAGCCTTGACGTCAACCCCATGAAACAAAGGAATAGATTCTAAACATAAGACTGATGCCTCTAAAAATAAACTTGTACCACCCCCCCCCAAAAAACAAGTACCACCGGTTTCCATGACCAACAGAATTTTATGTCAGGAAATCTTTGTTAATACACCTCTGGGTCCCAATCTCCATTGGAACATAACTCTCTCTGGATTTTGGAAAAATATCATGTACTACTGTAGATGGGGCCTGTCACCAAGGATTTACCTCAGTTAAATCTGCAATGTATTGTTACATTGGGAAACCTGAGAGCACTACTACACTCCAAAGAGCACTGCTGATTCAATCTCACCAAGTTCATCATTTTCCAATACGGCATACGGGCTGTGATCGTTAGGTGTTTAACGAATTGGACTGCAAAATTTCTCCACATGACCAGAATGGATTGGCGCGATAAAACAGGCTGAACGAGTTTTGAATGGAACCTACTTACGCACATTAAACGCATTGTCCAATCAAAAAGCGTTGTCCAATCAAGACGAGTGACTTGTCAAGAGTGGGACTTCCACACTTGTGAAGGGAAGAGGCGCACTTAACATGCTTCCATTGAAACGATAGAACGCTCTCATCCGATGTGGCTCGGACGAAGTGAGTCAGCATAAATGGAGCGTACATAAGGTAGGTTTGGTTTGTTATATCCATTTGTCCATTATTTTTAGACAGAATTATTTGATTTGGGCTTTACCCTTGTTTTAATTGGTATTAGTAATGGTAAGAATGGTATGCAATGAACTTATATCCAGGAGTAGCAGCAACAAGCCACCCTGTCCCGTATGACATAAAGATTTGTTCCTGGTTTTACCTGTTTTCTTAAAAACTCCTCACTGTAGTTTCAAAATGAAACACATGATGCTAGAAGAGCTAAAGGCTAAAGCTAAAGCTAAGGCTAAAGCTAAAGAGTTAAAAAGACTGCTGTTGGGAATACCAAACTGTAAAAAAACAGTTGTAAATAAACACAGTTAATGTATTTAATTGTGTATTTCCAATGCTGTGTCTGTTGTTTATATTGGTAATATTTTGAGTGCTATACCTTTGTGTAGTACTGAGAGGCCATTTTGTTTCCCTGACAGCCCCCCTTTTCATTGTAAATGATTTCTGTTTTTTTTAAGAGAAATGTCTCAAGCATTTAATTAAAACAGTGCAATGATTGGTGGATGAAATTATTATGATTATATTAATTACTATTCAGTTGATACTCGAAATCTTTGTCATCAGCACAACACACTGCATATAAATCTTTGACCAACGTTTTGCAGAAGGCAATGTGATATAGAGGATCTTTGACCAGTGTTTTTACAGGAAATTCCTAAAAACTCTAAAAAGTACGCCTACCATAGATTATAGTGTTTCAACGCTTTCCAAAAATGTGAGCGCCTCCCTGGAGTAAAACAAGCATTAGCGCTAAACTGTAACTGTCTAGTAAGTTCGAGAAACTTCTCACGCATGTCATCAAATGCACTACAGGCACTACTACTAGCACACTGTGGTGACTTGCTAGGTTATGTTGCGCTGTCTCAGGCGAAGAGAGCCGCGAAGCGGACCAAGTACAATATGGGTTTGATAAAATTGACATTGTTAAAGACATCTAGCCCAATTTAGCTCATCCTGTGGGTTCATATATTGCCGAAGAAGAAGCGTCGACATTTTCAAGTCGTCGTCTTTCTTCTTCTCGACAAGTTAGCTGCTAGCTGCTAATAATAGCCGTTGTCTTCAACGCGATTCTGCTGTAGACAGCTAAGGATTAAGAATAATTTAAACCGTAATCATCGCATGGGTGTATTTATAGTTTATATTTTACAACAGCTGAAAACAGCTGCAATGTACCAGGATGGCCGAGTGGTTAAGGCGTTGGACTTAAGATCCAATGGACATATGTCCGCGTGGGTTCGAACCCCACTCCTGGTAACAATTGTTTTGAGACTACATTTCTATATGCTATAAAGCAGTATGATCACCTATGACCTTGTCGATAATCTAAACATTCCGCACGAAGATGGAAACTCCGACTCATTCTTAGTTGGGAATGCTTCACACATGCTTTTGTGCTTATACTGCGTTAGTGGCTTCAATATCTCCAATTCAAACTGAAATTGTTAATTAAAGACTGGATTTATGCCTATACAAACACAATACCGGCATACTTTTAATAACATTTCACAAAATCACATTATTTTGGGCGTAATTACATCATGTGAACACAAGGGGGCCATATTGGAGTTCTTTGCTGTTTTTGGCTCGCACGTTGAATTTCACAGCAATAAGAAGCATTCTTGTGCATTTTCCACAAGGAAATACCTGAGAATAACTTGTGCAAAGTGATTAAAACATGTCTGATACACTGATATTATTTAATATTGTGGTCATTAATACGTTAATGTATAAATTCACATTGTTTCTAATATTGTTTCAAATAGCTTTGACTACATATATATAGTATGCGTTCATGTGACTGATTGGCTGCACACTGTTCAGAGAGGGATGTGTTACATGATACGTCTTCCGGGTCAAATGTATGTCTAGTATGTGAAAACCGAGCTGTTTCCACAAAGGAACCTTGACAACTGAGATGGTGGAGGCCTGACAATGGATGATCAACATTTGTGCGTGGTCCACAAAGCTGCAGACACTATCTGGAAGGGATCTACTGTATAATTTAGTGTCTTTCTAATTCACTCACTGGTGGCACTGTTGATTTGCACAATAAAAGCCCATGCACAAGGAATAGGAATTGGCTGACAATATTTGCTGGTATATTGTTTGAATGTGTCTTGTGGTGTTTATCTGTTGTTTGAGTTATGTTTGTGTTGCACACCTGCTGCAAAATAAATGTTATTGTCATAAAGTTTGAATGTTGTTTGTTTGAATCTTTAGGCCTAGGCGGTACCAATATTTTAAGATTATATTTATGCTGGAAAACACATTGTCATTGTTCTTATTTCAAAATGTTTTTTTTTAGGGAATCGCATGTTTACGTGACGTAATACCCGCTGCGCCATGTTAGCATCGTGGCGTTGGGAAAACTTCTGCAGCCCAGGGGGGAAAGCTTGCAGATAAAAATGTCATGTAAGCCAAGTGTCAGTGTCCAGCATTGTGCTTCCTGTCTGTATTTTCAAAATAAATTTTAAACATGACTCTAATATCGTACTATATATGAAATGATGAGTAAATAATTAGAAGTATTGTAGAACTAGTGTAGCACAACTAAGGAGTGAGTCGCTGCTCGGCAAAACTATCATTTTCACCGTCACGAGCCATTTTGTATTTTACTTTGAAAAACACACCACAACACTTCCGCTTTGTTTCCATTTCTTGACAATCGATTGTCGCCAAAAGGCTGAAAACACTAACAGGAACAAAGTTAGGAGTCGCTGCTTTCTCCACATGCACAAAAAACTTTTCATTTCCAAACAGGCCAGCTTCTTGTTTCTTTTCAACACCTCACCCGCTGGATTACCACGAAAAAGGCGTACGAGTTTGGGATTTTCAGGCATACTTGTCGTGGATGTGCTTTGGGAGTTTCTCGTGAATTACTGAGCGTGGAAAAGAGAGTTTTAATGCACCCAAATGGCTTAAATCCTCTACAGAAAGGTTTACTTTTACACTTGCCATTTCTCCACTTCTCACTTTTTGGACATACTCGTTCGGTTTGGATTTAATTAGTGGCAGACGGAACCAGTCTTCTTACTCGCTGGTGACAGCAGAGGTGAGTGTCTTTTTTGGGTGATAAAGTAATTAAATGCATCAATTTAAACCTTCACATTTACCCTACAGGTCATGCATTCTTCTCATTTAGAAATTAAGTAAGTACTGCAACGGTTGTCTCCCGTCACTTGTGTGTCACTTTGTAGCCAACCCTAAGAGTATCCTACGAAAAGGAACTGGACTTGTGACAAATTAAAGGGAAAGTAAATTCGAAGCAGTGATTTTAAAACCCAGAGGACCTCGAGGGAGGCACAGCAGCTTGAGGAAAATGAAGAAAAGCATTTTTTTCCAAACCTGCTAAGCTAACTTTCGCTCTGTCAATAGAAAAACGAATGTATTTGATGAGTTCTTGCAGTGGGAGGGTAAACAGAGTCTGGAAGAGCCAGAAATCAGATTTTTGTGCAGGCAAACTAAGGTTGGGTCATACAGCAAAGTAAGCACACAGCCTGTGTTCCCTATACTGATATTGATACCGATCGTGCGTTCAAGGACCTCTGAACAAAGTGGGAAATTTCACTGCTTCACAAAAAAACATAATCCATAAAGTATCAAGAATTAAACTAAAATTAAAAACATATACTCAGACATCCCACTTCATCCACGTCTTAAAGTAGAGGTGCTCAGCCCACCAGAGACCTGGAGGCACCCTCCTGCAAAAGACATCTCCTTTTATTTCATGTTAGACAGATGCTGATATGAAGGCTCTGGGGAGGACCACTCCCATCACAGGGCACCTATGTGCTCCCCTCATAACATCCCTGGAGCCCCCTCACTGTTTGCTTCTTACGTGTTTACATTATCATGCCTGTCTTTGGTGCTATTTTGGGTTCTTGCATCACCCAGAAAGTGTCTCCTTTCATGGTCAACCAGTTTAGACATGTAAAACTGTAACAATATATATAAAAAAGCCCCAAAAATGAAGGTCAATTAAGGTCAACATGTCAATTAAACCCATTACGTACCCAAAGAGTGCTGACTCTAAGGAACAGCCCAGCCACCACATGGAGGACGCTCATTCTGAAATCATCCTGTCATTTTGGTCACTTCTTCTAGTGTAGGATGAGAAACACTGTCATCCGGGAAAAACTCGCTCCTCCACATGGAGAGGAGCCGGGTGAGGTAGCTCAGACATCTAGTTAGAATGCCAGGGAGGCGTCTGGGAGGTATCAGGGCACGTACAACCTGTTAGGCGGCCTCTGGGAAGATCCAGGACTGGGGGAGAGAATGGACCTGGGACGTCAGAGATCCGCACAAAGTAGATGGTGACGTCCGGCCTTCTCGGCTTAGGCTGCTGCTGCCTCTGCGACTCATCTTCGGATAAGCGGAAAAAGATGGATGGGTGATTTTACCCCAAGAATAGCTCTTAAAGGTCCACAGTTATGCCAAATAGGCATTATCATGATGTTCTCACGGTATGGAGAACGAGTGGTTAGCGTGTAGGCCTCACAGTTAACAGTTAGGAGACCCGAGTTTGATTCCACCCTCGGCCATCTCTGTGTGGAGTTTGCATGTTCTGCACTATAGACGTATGTGGTAGATACATGACACATACAGAGTCTGAAGTTTGACGCATGAAAAAATGTACATTTTGCCCAAACCTGACATCAAAAGAAGGTATGAAAGACACACAAAGACATATGAAGTGTGTAAATGTGTCTTGTAACCTGGACAAAAACATTAGTGGCCAGAGAGTTTGTTTGACATGACAAAGAACATCTGCAGCCAGTCTATGGCTTGAAAATCAGCAAGTCACACGCCCGCCCTGCATGCTTTTCTTGCATGTTCTTGCACATAGACCGTCCATAGGAGCCCGTACGACCGGTTGGGACCTAGGCTTTGTTTAAGGTAGTTGAAAAGTATTGTAATATGGGACTTTTAGTCGCCAACCATTCAAACAATGGACACTTTGATGTTGCAATAACAACTCACAATTGTTACCCTCGTGTATGCATTCCAAGAGTGTCAGCCTAAGGCTGTGTCTTCATGAGTGTGTCCTTATCAACCATGATGACAGAACAGGAAGTCATCCTTTCAATGCTCACGCAATCTTCATTCAAGCTATTTTTTTGTCTTTTTTTTCTGAGTTGTAAATGAGTTGATGTGATGGTGTATCAAAGTTTAATATTAATTTCTACTTGCAGGTAACGGACAATCAAACCTCAGATTGATCTGTGCCATGGCGTCGCTTGGCGACATGGCAGAGGGCGGAGCCAACGAGGAGTTCAGTGACATCATTAAGTCCAGATCAGGTATGTTGCTGCGTTTTTGGCTTTAACTAAAGATTTTGCTCCATTGTCTTGAAAACGTGATGACATAAAACACCCACTCATGGGATCACTTCCTGTTGGGAAGTAGAGATAGAGGAATGGGGATGCGTTCAAAGTCCTCACCTTAAATGTAGCCATTATAATACTCTTCAGGCACAAAGACACAGCAAGATGCCTAACAGATGACTGGACTCTCATACTGTACATACAACAATAAAAGCCGCTACTTGAATACAAATATGCTTTCCCACTCAGCTGTGAACTAGTTTTTCCTATTCTATCGCACTCTCTGCATCAGAAAGCAAGTTGAGTCCACGCCAGGAATTCCTCAGTCCCGACGCACTTTGTAATTTACGTTTGTGTCCAGACCACAATGGCTGCCCTCTCCAAGATTCGGGTTTCCTAGCAACCCTTCCCAAAGTAATGTTTTCTTTAATGGCAAAGCAAGGGTGAAAATTTGGCACCTATTCTTAGTTGCTGACACCAAAACACATCAACCAATTTACAGGAAAAGTTGGTCAACAGTGTGTGTGTGTGTGTGTGTGTTGGGATTGTTTAGTCACAGCTTCAAACTGCAGTGCATGTATGTTTAATGTAGATGGTGTGTGTGTGTGTGTGTGTGTGTGGTGGGCAGGTGGACGGATGTTTTTGCAGCTGAGACGAGCCCTTTAACAAAACACACATAGTAGCATCATTACTGATTGACAGAATGTCATCTATGGTCATCCTGATCTTTGGACGAGCCCATTCATTCTCTTATTTGGAATTTTCTTTATCTAAGCTGCGGTCCATACATACTTCATGCAAATAAATGGCTGTTGAGTGACATACAGTACTGTGTATATATCCGGAAACTTGTTATTCAATCCCACAATGCAGCAGGTGTTTGGGAGCTAAATGTTATGTTGGGGGGAAGGACTCTGCTCTTTCACCACAGGGAGGTTTGTTGACAGTGCTCTAGCTGCTCGCAGACACACTCCTTTCTGGGATGCTGTTGAACTCCTACTGTGGATTTAGAAACAATACATGCAGTAGTTGACAATACATGCAGTACATGGATACATATGTACTAGGCATGCTAGTTTATGCTGCCGATTGCGATACTGATCCTCCATAAGTGAGATTGGCCGTAATTCAGTGTCCAAGTCTCCAACATTGGTGGAAAACATTATGGACACCCGTAGGTTATGGCCGAGACCGGGGTGTTCAAAGTGTGCGCCGAGGGCCATTTTTGGTCAGCAGAACATTATAAAAGTATAATTACCAAGAACACCAAAAGGAAAAATCAACAGTAATATTCAAGAATAAAGTCCAAATATTAAGAGAAAAAAGTTCGAGAAAAAGTATCAGCCGTAATATGACGTGAAACCAAAAAAAATTTTAATTTCTGGAAAATTTGTTTGGGGAAAAAGTCACAATATTATTGAAATTAAGTCAAAATATAAGTCATAATATTAGGATGAGTATGTTTAGGAAGAGTATTTAAGAGATTATTTAAGAAAAAAAAATCAAATACCAAAATATTTGGAGGATAATCGATTAATTGTGCCACCTCCTGACTTGATTAATCACGTCCTCAAGCAGTTGTTGTATAAAGGAGATGTACTCTGCGACTTCAACCCACAGATACTTTTGGTTCAGGCTAAGCTAGTTTGCTGTCCAAATAAGTGGTAGAACTTGGTTAAGCAACATCTACGCAATCTTTTCCCAATGAATCGTTGAAGGAAATTTAACCAAATGCCCAGCAGCATTTCAAAAAATAAAATAAAACAAAGAAAAAGCATAATAGACTTTGGGGAATTGGAATTGGAACCTGACCCTGTCTTTTTTTTTCTCTGTCTTGCCACTCAGCTTAGTGGATATTTTGCCATCTGCTTGTACTTTTACGTTTGGGTGTGACGTGAAACACAATGACGACGCTGCAGCTGAGAAGAGGAACATGATTGTCGCCAAATGGAGGGTGCGGCTTGAAGATTTCTGGTGTCTGGGTGGATCATGTCTTTGGATGTGTTCCAGCTGCTGTGTGTGTGTGTGTGTGTGTGGATGGATTGCTTGTTCATGAATATCTAGGTGAAATATTGAAACCATCTGCCACCTGATCATCAGGCCTATTCAAGTGTTGATAGGTGTGTGCATGCAAACAGAAATAATCATGCTTCTCACAGCAGCCGCCCACTTTTGTTTTTGGATGTTATGACCTTGAGTTCTTTTCCTCTGTGTTGCTGTTAAAGTGTGTGAGTGAGTCCTGGTGCCTTTTGATATTTTGAGATAGGGGAGCAAAACAGAAGCACTATAGGGATAATACTCGGGATGAGCATTTGACTAGACCGACAGCTACTTTTTTTTTTTTTTTTTGAAGAAAATGGGAGCATCCCTCTCCGAACTCTTGTTTCCATGCCAGAACAAATGGTGCAATCATGATCATCAATGATGTTAGGAGCAATTGCATTGGCTTTGGTTTGAGTGTTGTCATTACTTTCTATAATGGAAGGTGGTGGTTATCAAATGTATCTGTCAAGCACAACAGCGCCTCTGCTGGTTGTTCCAAGACATGCATAGTTCATGTGAGTGTGTTCCCCACATTTCTACCCTCCCCACCGATGCAAGCTCATTAGGGCTCCCGAGCCACGTTTCCCAATCCACCTTCTGACCCCTCGCATGACAGGATTTACTAAAACAAAAAACAGAGAGAGAGAGAGAAAGATACAGCGTGCAGGTTAACTCTTTCAAACTGTGGTGGGGCTTCTCCTCATGGGGACTGAATATGCCCTATCTTTCCCTTTTTTGGATTTCGGTCACAGAAGAGCACTTCTGTCTTAACTTGTACCTTAAAATGGGTAAAAAAAAAAAACGGTGTGTGTCTCTGGTTGTCTGGAAACACAAAAAAGCCTCAGTAATGTGACCACTTGCATGTACAGACTTTAAAAGAGTCGTCTGTAAAAACGAACCTATTAACAAACATGAAAAAAGATGTATGAAGTCAAAAGTGTGTCAGTTTGGTCTGTCTCCTGACTTTACAAACTGGATGTTTGAGCTCACTGGGTCTCTTTTAGTTATCACCGACAATCACGGTGCACAAATACAGCTATATGCATGAACTCTGAACTCCGGTCCCATATCTACGACACTGCGGCTGTGCAGGCTAAGTATGGCTGATGTTTGCAAGATGCTCCCAACAGTGCCTACTGGAGCCAGTGTGAGTGCCACTTTGCGGCAAAACGGATTGGATCAGGACCGCTGCCGCAACGGATCCAGTGTGAGCCAGAGGTTACTGTATTACACTGAATATAAGACGACCCCTCTTTGTTTGATGACTATGATTCAGTGGTTTTCTGGCATCCTATACATAGAAAGTTTGCAAGTTTGAAAGTATGTTGTGCTTCGTATGCTTCATCATGTATATTACATGTTACATTTGGAGGTGTTCAAAATTGCAATGTAAAGCTCTATTGCTTATTCCTAGCGGGTATATGGGATTTTCAGTGTAAATTAGCATCAAACTAGCACAATAGATTGAATGCACTTTGTATATGTTGAATGTCAGAGGGCGGCACGGCGGTCTAGTGGTTAGCGCACAGACCTCACAGCTAGGAGACCTGGGTTCAATTCCACCTTCGGCCATCTCTGTGTGGAGTTTGCATGTTTTCCCCGTGCATGTGTGGGTTTCCTCCCACATTCCAAAAACATGCTAGGTTAATTGGCCACTCCAAATTGTCCATAGGTATGAATGTGAGTGTGAATGGTTGTTTGTCTATATGTGCCCTGTGATTGGCTGGCGACCAGTCCAGGGTGTACCCCGCCTCTTGCCCGAAGACAGCTGGGATAGGCTCCAGCACCCCCCGACCCTCGTGAGGAAAAGCGGTAGAAAATGAATTAATGAATGTCAGAGAGAAATGATTTGTATCTTATGTACAGTAAGTCATAATTAATATTCGTTTTTGTGGTGCCAGGTCACTGGTGTGTGGGAGTGACAGGAAGAAAAGCTTGCTTATGCCGCCACCTGTTTGTTTACGTATAGATGGACCGAGTTAAAGTTTCTTCTTCGTCTCACTGCTTTGTTTGAACATCTACAGGCTTGATGCTGTCAAGTTGCTGAGCGACGGAGGTTTGGGAAGCCTGCATGACTAATTCAGTCCAATGGAAATTCCATTATTTTCAGTTCTGGAGTCCTTCCTCCTTTACCACACTCTCCTAGCCCGCTTTCACTCCACGGCTAGTCACTGCTCTCTGCAGTCTTATGATTTTCCTCAACTGCTTCCTCTATGTCGAGGAAAGGAAGAGAGAATACAAAACACAGGAAAAATTCACACCCCCTCCCCAACTCCCAACCTCTATTTCACTTTCACTGTGGGAACTGGCTTGTTTGTTCAGTTGCTGCTGTGAACAAATGGAGCTGCAGAATCTGCAGAAATGTCACAATGCTACTTTACGGCTTTTGCACAGAAAATATCGTTGGAAACAAAACATGCAAGGATGGAGGTCAGCGTGGGTCGTGTTTTTGTTGTTATTATTCTAAGGGAGAACCAGTTGTCGACAACATCAGGTGTTTGCATGTGGGGGTGGGTGGGGGCTCAGGAACCCCAAATATAAACAGCTCTAGGTGGACCGCTACTTCCTCTTTCGCTTTTTACTGTCGTCCCCTCTCCTACCAACCACCTTGTCTTCCTCTTTTGGTTTTGTTGTTTGATGCTTTCTGACATGAATTTAAGTAAGTGGATGTCATGGAGAAAGCGCAGCGTCTTCAGGAGGAAACGAAAACCTCAAATAAGTCTGCTTCTTGGTAAGTGAGAGGGGAGAATTTTAAAGCCTGCACGGTAAAATTAAAGTCTCACAAAATGGTGTGTTAGTGTGCACGGTTCCGTGTTGTCGTCCGCTACACGCGAGCTGCAAACTTTGCATCAGTCGTCCTGTGTGTTGTGTCTGCGTGTTGATCTTTTCAACCATCTTGCTGCAGCTCTTCATTCCACCCTGTTGCATGCTGGGCTGCCTCTGAACACTGACTTTATCTGTGTTCATCCCTCCCCAACCTCATCCCATGGTGCATCATGACTCCCCCACCCCTTGGCCTGTCCTGTCCTGTTCTGTTCCGTTGTGCCTCTCTGCTCTTTGCTGTTGCATTCTTCCCGCTGTCTGGTCAAGGAACGAGCAGAGGGCTGGAATGTCCCAATCTATCATGTAGTCGTACTTTTGGCTCCTTATTTTGGTGATCTGTGCTGAAAGATGGCAGAACATGGGCTCAGACTCGGAGGTAGGAACTTTTAACGAGTCTTCTGCAGGAATGATCGCATCCAGGAGCTTCTATCTACAACTTGGATATACTTTGGAGTAGTCAGTGTACAGCTTGTATAGCAGTATAGATGTATGATCCACTGGAAATGGCTCGACACACAGCCATTGTCTACATAGCTGGCAACACAATATAATTGTGTTTTGCATACAGTTGGGCTGCACGAGTGCTGCTGGGAACAAGGGTGCTGCAGTTCATTGAGGGAAAACATACATTGTGACACGATGAAGCTGAAACACGAGGAGTCCAAAAGGAAGGGTGGTGGATGAGTGCAAGGTGCCTCACATTCACCGGCTCCACCAGTGATGTCATCACAGAAGAGTGGAAGAGGAATCCAATATCAACCTGAGCAACTATGGTGAATTCCACACCCAAGAGGATTAAGGCAATGGTGCTGACACTAAACATTGACACCAAGGATACAACGTGGACTAGGTGTACCCACTTGTGTTGTCAGCTGGCTGTGTGTTGACTCATTTTCAGTGTATACCGAAGTATACAGTATATCCAATTTCAATAGTATTGTTCCTTGACAAGATATACCTTAAAACAGTCGACGTAACCTCAGTCTATTGCAGTTTTTCAAAGATTAATTATTCGTTTTGCTAGAGTTGACAGTTTGCTGAATGCTAGCAGCGGGTTAGCAGTTTAGAGACTGTCTGACAGCAGCTCCTGTGGGAATGTTCTCTGCTTGTTAATAAAGTGCATTACACTTTTATCACAATGAACACAGAGTAGAATAGTATTCTCCACTGGTCTCCAAATGGCTGTAATGTTATATTTTGTGAGGTAAAGATGACATCCACCACCACTACTAACGTTTAAGTCTATCTTGTCTGAGATAGCTTATTTTGCCGACTATATGGCGTAATACAAGTATAAATGTGACTATAGGGGTGTTAATTCATGTCTGGAGGACTCTAATAATGGTAAAAATCGTACTTAGAATGCCACAATCAGGTTTTTACCAAACTATTCAATTTATTAATATTGAATCCTACTTTGTTGAAAGCCATTTATCGCGGTTGGGTCTAGAACCAATTAACCAGTTAACTGACCAGCTAATTAACACACACACACTTCCTGGTTGTTCTTTTCAAGCTGCTGCGCTGTTCTCTGATGTTTATGGTGGTGGTGAAATTGCCAGATCTTAGAGAGTAAAGAGTGTCAACAAGGCCCGGCAGCTCAGCTGGGGCAAGCCGAGACAAGTGACCATTGGAGGGAGGGAGGAATGTGTTTGGGAATTATGGGAATTCTATGCATTCTTTTCCAACCTACAGCGGCAAAATGAGGATATGATTGAGTTGTCTTTGGTTGTGAGAGAGTCTTTGTTTGCAGGAGGACTTAGTTAGTGACGCACAATGGTTGATGCCTTGAAAGGCAGCGATTGTTGTTGTGTGTGTGTGTGTGTGTGCGTGCGTGCAGTGAGCCTTGACTCCCATCAAGGTTAAGTTCACCTTGGAAAACTGTTGCGTCATACCCAGTCCTACCTGTTATAGCCACCACGATGACTTGGAGACATCCATGGTGGTTGCCAGACACCTTACCTTTTAGCTGGTCATGTGACCTACCACTGTAGCAAAATTTGGATTTTAAAGTATATATTGAAACAATGGCTGGGGTGGAACTCTGCCAAGAGAAAGTGTGGCCTGGCCTGTAAATATTACAACGGTCTCTCCATGTTTACACTGTGATGCTGCCGTGGAAACCAACACGTGGGGTTTGTTTGATTTTCACCACAGCGCCGCCCTGCCTGAGGTCATCTGTTCTAACCACCTGTGAAATATATATTCGGAAAAAGCGTATGATGTGTTCCCAGCTGGCCACTTTAGGGAATGTTCCTGTGAGTTTCCTTGGCCAGTTCTGTGTTTTCTCCCACCCCCCCTCCAATCCTCTCAGGGCTGGCTTATGTAACTTTGGCTTGGAAAAATAGGAACAGTTTTGCCGTGGGACAAATAATGGTTATATTTTATTGCAATAAAATGATACTGGTACTTCATGAGTTCACTAGTATCACTATTTTAAAGTTGAAACTTGCAGTAAGTGGTATGTTAAGTGTTCTTTATCACGATTACTAAAAAAAAAACGGACTCCAGACTGTGCCGTTAGCCTAACACAGAAGAAGATAATTCAACTCTAGGTTGAACAAACTGTTATAGTTATTTTTCGACCCTTTGTATTGAGTTGTGGTCTCCTATAGAGCAGCTACACACAATAACACGCTCAAAAAAGTTCTAAGATTTTGCAGAATCTGCACCTATTCCTTACTGCCAAAACGGTCTGTTTAAATTTATTCCACCCACAGCCCGCCTCCTGGCATACCCACTCCGCTGTGATTGGTCACACGCCCAAAGTGCTCCCTAGCTATGAACCATATAAGGACTTCCGCCCCTCTGTGATGTCACAAATATACGGTTTTACCATGCCTTTTCAAATGGAGCGTTTTGAGCCATCCCAAACTTCTTTTAGGGCTCACGTCCAAATGTGCAAATGTGTAATTTTCTGAAACTTTAACACGAGAATACAACATTCTAATGACATTTATAGGGCAGAAAAATAGGTCCCCTTTCATTTTTTTATGAAACCCAAATGTTGATAAAAACCTAACCAGACCGAATTGTAATGTTACGCCCCCTTGTTCTAAAATTGAAGTAAATATGAATCTCTTGCCAGTAGCTGAATGCAGCGCTTTTGTTATCGCAAAGCTGTGCTGTTAAGTCATAAATTCTGACATTAACTGCTATCTTGATGTGAACAATACGACAGAAGAGGAAGTTGGCTTGTAAGCGGAAATGCACAATTTGTGGCCTTCCTGCAGGGGACGTGTGTGCTTGTATACGTATATACACATACTGTAAATTGTGACCGCATGTCTGCTCACTTAGCCGTAAGAAGACACCAGTGGGATTTATGCTTCCTGATGCAATTGCAGATTGTGCACAGTCAGCGCATATTGGTGACAGTGTCAGAAACTTGTATTGCAACGGTGTATCTAATATTATGGTCAATGAGGATATATTGTTATTGCATGTGCAGCAATGTCAAATATTTGAGAACTTTGTGATGAAGAATTTCCACAGTTGGGGTCCCTGCTTGTCATTTGAGGGCCGACGACGGGTGCCGCAGCCAAACCAGTTGGGAACCACTGATGGAAACACGTTCCAGTGGCTGTTTTGCAGAGTGCATCAAGCTGTGGAAGAACATTTTATAAGGGGTTTAATTACAGCACTACTATGCGGTGTATTTCTCATAAAAATAATAGCACAGTTAACACAGCAGGGGTGCATTCTTTTGTGTGTAGTGGTTCAAGAGTAGAAGCTACATACAAACAACACAGTTACACCTCAAGCTTTTGGTGCGACTTTTATTCCAATAATCACATTGCATGCATGGCCTCTAGAACATGGAAATGTCGACATCCTCATGTTCCAACATCCTACTGCTTGATATTTTCTACAAGGTCACACCCCTGGACACGTAATTAAAGATAAGTGCCTGTGGCTAATTTAGTTGTCTGTGTATGTTTTTGTAGTCGTATATGTGTCAAGCTATAAGTGCTGATGTGTGTTATTTACTTGTTAGGTCATATGAGTAGTAAGTATGTAAGTAGACACGATTAAAAGGACATGGTAATGGTGCTTTAATGTTGTTTATACATTCCCCTCGGGAAGTTTTTTTTTCTCTCTTCTACACACACACAACACAGGAGCATACCCCCCCCCCCGACTCCCCGCCGCCACTACCTTGATCTTTCCAGCCCTTTGACATTCCTATGCTGTGGCGAGCAGGAGCAGCGCCGCCACGAAGGGGGAGCAGTGTGTATGAATTGGCTTTATTGTGTAGCCCGGGTGGCAAGGTAGAGAGAGGGCCAGGGAGACCTGAGCCAACTCTCCCGCTCCCCAGGGGGCCTCTGAGGCCCACGGCAGGGTGCTGATAAGGCTTTAAAGTCAGAGGGAATACTAGCGTTGTGTTGCAATGCACAGCTGCACCATACCTGTGTGTACCTGCACTGACATAATGATGGACAGCTGTCATCACTTCCTGTTTTGCGTCACATGCACTACGACTTCAAATTATGACTTAGTATTATTGTAATAATACTTGGATATTTTTTTCTAACATTGCAATTTTTTATCAAAAATGGAACTTAGAATTTTCAGTGCACCCTAAAGTAAATGAAAAATAACCCAACCATAATTGATTGTTAGTCATTTAAAACAATGCAAATAAATGAAGTAAACACAACTCTATTAGTAGCGGTCTCCCTGACCTCCATCCTGCCTCCAGATGGTATGTTCTTATTTTTATACCCACCCAGCAAGCGGCCACACAGACACAAAGAAGCAGACAACCGCCAGGCCTGGTGATCATAACCTTTGACATTTTGTTCAGTTCATGGTGTTTTTAGGCAGTGGCACACACACACACACACACACACACACACACACTTTTACTGTGTCTCCTCCCTCGGTGAATGCGCCACTTTCAGACACATAACTTCATTAACTTTTTTATTTTTTTGCAATGAACCACATGAATGGCACATGGGAAGGATTGACTTGTAAACAGAAGTAGAAGCACACGGCTTCCAGATGGAGAATTAATGATTCTAATGTGGCCTTTTATTACGAGCTTGAGACAGATGCTCGTTATTACAGCGGTTTATTGTTGTCTTTTTTTTTAGTTTTAAGAATTTAAGCCACAATGAGGACTTTTTATAAAGCCATGCAGAGAGGAAGAGCCAGTGAGTCAGTCTGATTAGGGTCCATCAGTCCATGTACCCATTTTGTTGTTCTCACACATCTTTTTTTTTTTTTTATCACAGATGAACATGACTTGGTGCAGAAGAAAACATTCACCAAGTGGATAAATGCACAGTTCTCCAAGGTACGCAGAAACCAGAAAATACTTCCTAGCATGCAGTCATTTACTTTTCTAGGCTTTTGGTCACTTTATTAGGTACGCCAGCACATTCAAATAAACACACATTTTGGTTATATTGTATTATTTCCTCTAATATGGTTCTTGTGGTTCCAGTATGTGACTGTAATTTCATTTAATAATTTAAACTGTTGTTTATTTTCTTTTACTTTCTTTTTTCTTCTTATTTAAATGTACTCATTTAAAATTTAAAATTAGTTTTTATTTTTGTATTTAAATCTTTTCTTTTGTTTTATTTCAACACTTTTTTACAGCACATAAATTAAAAATACTTTTTAAAAGTTTAAAATAATATTTTTTCTAAATATAAATATAAAATAAATGTAATAAAATTAATATAAAATTTCCTCCATGTGTCATCCAATCAGGCGGGTAAGACGGCCATCAAGGATATGTTCTCTGACCTGAGGGATGGGAGGAAGTTGCTGGACTTGCTGGAGGGCCTCACTGGAACCATCCTGGTCAGTTTACAACCTGTTTAACTTTCACATTTTGTCTAGGAAATGTGAGTTCCAGTATAGAAAAAGTCTCAGCATTCATATGCATGCATGCATTCTCATTGCCTCTTCTTTCTTGCAGCTGCAAAAATTACCAGTCAGTCTGTACTTAATGCGCTTAATCTCCCCCTGCTAGCATAACAATAAATCTATAACCCTGACAGCGAGAACAGCGTCTTATAAAAGATGTGCAGCTGGTTGCAATTCACCCTAGCCATCTATCTTCTTCCTTGTGAGCAGGCATTGTGCATTTATCTGCCCCCCCCATGAGCGGTCCCATTTTACAATGCCTGTAAATGGATATTTCGTGTTCCATCCTTCCATTTCCGCCATGTATTCATGATTGTCTTGAGCATTTTTTTGGTATGAGAATACTTCAAGTGCCTTCTGCTTGATGAATTCAAACCTTCATCGATTCCTCTTCATCAGACCAAAGAGCGAGGCTCCACTAGAGTGCACGCTCTCAACAACGTCAACAAAGTGCTTCAAGTTCTGCACCAAAATAACGTGAGTAAAGTGCTTTTTGGGTGTTTATTTTACACATTTTGGCAGGTTCTTGAATGTTGTCCATAATCGGGCCTTGATGCTATATATAGAGGATCGGGGCCACATCAGGCCCACCGAGTGTCCCACACATCAACACACGACGCCCAATGTAACCTACTGATGCACCTTGTGGGCATACAAACACATCTACACACAATACCCATGCCAAAAAAAAACAAAAAAACACCCGTGCAGTGTATTCCTGACACAAGGCATGCAGGGTAGCTTGTGGTACTTTTTCTCGTAACATTTCGCTGTGTGTTCGCATTTTTGCTTAATTCCAAAATATGTCGAGGAGGTCATCAGATAAGTAAACAAGGTGGAGTTAACATACTTTTCTTTTCCAATGTTTTATTATTCATTGTTCAGATTGTGGACGACCCAGCATGCCTTGTGGGCATTTGGAAATAACAGTTTATGTTTAGTAGTAGTTGATTTATATGATGCGTTGTGGTCCTCTTAAGGGGAAAGAGTTTTCAGATAAACATGTTGCTATTCACCGTTCTAAAGTCAGTCAGGTCTCGTTCATATGTTCTATTCCATTATATGTGTATCCTCCTCTTTTATCTGTACAAAATAATGGACCTTAATGCCGTGACATTAGCAGAGGTGCTCATGGGAAATGGCAAAGGCCGACACACGCATGTTGGTTTTTGTCTCCCAATTTGCAGCCATTAATAATAACCCTGTGTAATGATGCAGACCCAGAGTGCTCGTCTGTGTCGAAATGACCCCCATGTTCTATTCTATGGGAGAGACATATAAGGACATGAGAGGGAGAGATGCAAACAAAGCGGGAGAATGAGGCTAATTGGAACCAGAGTGTGGGGTCAAAGGGCAACACTGTGGTAGAGCGAGGTGTCACGAAGCTAAGCACATGACCTCATGCTTTGCCCTCTTTTAAAAACCCAAACGTGGTCTCGGGTTAAATGTTTGACATTTTTGATAATGTAAGGTAAATAAACTGATCAGTTTTCTTAGAGAGGCATGTCCTATTTCTGTGCATAGCAGCATGCCATACACTGTCTTGAATAAACTTATTTCGGTGACAGTTACATCAAAGTACAACTGTCCACAATTTGGACATGCAATTTTTTTTTTGTTCAGTCATGCACAGCAGCGAGCAGCATATCATGCACTATCTTGATTAACAACTTATTTCGTTGGTAGTGACATCAAAGTACGACTGTGTACATGTGGAGCATGTCATTTTTTTTTAGGATTCCTGAGTTCAGTAATGTATACTGCAGTAGCGGGCAGCATGTCATACACTATCTTGAATAAACTAACCTACTTTTGTGTATGTATGTCAGTCCATGATTTGGACATCCAGTTTTCTTCTGATTCCAAGACATTCCAAAGCATACCATGCACTATCTTGACCAACAAAACACATCTGTGATAGTGACATCAAATTACGACTATGTACAGTACATTTGGAACATGCCATCTTTTTTTATGATTTCTGTGTTCAGTGATGCAGCATGCCATACACTGTCGGGAAAAGAACAAAAAAGTAAAGAAAAAAGTCGAACACTGTTCTTGCCGATTCTAAGTTTATGCTTCTCCGGCCTCAGGTGGATCTTGTAAACATTGGAGGAACAGACATTGTGGACGGCAACCACAAACTTACTCTGGGCCTCATCTGGAGCATTATTCTTCACTGGCAGGTGAACTCACACACAGTAACATAATGCTGTCATATCATTGGAAACATATGGAATTCTAACATGCTTCCTCTTCACCGCTCTGCACTACGCAGGTGAAAGACATCATGAAGGACGTCATGTCCAATCTGCAGCAGACCAACAGCGAGAAGATCTTGCTGAGTTGGGTGCGCCAGTGCACGCGTGCTTACCCAGAGGTCAACGTACTGAACTTCACCACCAGCTGGGCCGACGGCCTGGCTCTCAACGGCATCCTGCACCACTTCAGGTGAGGAGCCATCCAAGTGGCGTCATGGCAACGGGCATTTTAAACAAGGATAAACAAGGAGTGGAATTTAAAAATGGGGGAGGATATGCTGACTTTCTGTGTGTGTCTATGTGGGGGTGGGTCGAACCGCTTGACTTGCCCTGTTTACACCTGCCATGTTGGTGTTTGCACATACTTGCTGTGTTTGAGGGGAATAAAGCAAATGAGTGCATCATCAGGGATATTAACACAGCCCTCCCCTTTTTGTAACCCTTATCCTTAGCCGTGACACACACACACACTCTTGGGACTGCGAGTTGTGAGAAAGGCCAGTGTTGGTTTAGACTTGGGCTGGGGTTTAGTTGGATCACTGATCCCATACATTCCACACCCAGCTAGCCCCGACAGAGTCTTTTCTCCTAGCATAGCAATCACTACGTACATATGTACAGTATGCAGAGTTCAACTAAGCATGCAGAACAGGCATTTGTTGGTATTTCAGTGTAATTATCCTCAGTATGAATGAAGTTTCTCGTCTTCTCGTTTGTGCGTAGACCAAATGCATTCAGTTGGAACCGTGTGGTCCAAATGAGCCCTGTGGAACGCCTGGAACATGCCTTCACTGTAGCCAAAGATCAGCTGGCTGTTGAGAGGCTACTAGATCCTGAAGGTAAAACATTGGTGGAAACTTTTAACCGCCTTTTATATAAACAAATTGAGGCATCCCACTGTGACCTATGCAGTTAAACAGACGGTCAATACTATAAAATAGTTCTATACTGTAAATGCTGCAATGTTTCATGAAGCGCTGGTCTCTTATAGTGGCCGGGTGTGTTGTGTTTACAAAAGCAAGTAACGACTGCCGACCATTGTTCGCTATTCCAACATTGGTTGTGTTGCTGCTGTGTTGTACAATATATGGTTTCTCTAATTTTTTGTACACTCCAAATCATTATTTATTTTTGCACTACAACATTGGAAACTGGAGGCTAAATAGCCATTTGATTGACCTATAGCGACACAGTCAATAAAATGGTAATGTTCAACTCAGCATTCTGTTCATAGACATAGACGTTCTTTATTGTCATTGCACAATAACACAGCAGTGAAATTGCCAACGAAATGTCGTTGCCTGGCTCCCGTGTGATAATAAATAATAAATAATAATGTGGAGAATAAATAGATTACATCAAATATGAACAACAATGTACCGCGTAAACAGTAATTTGTACAAATAATTTAGAATAAAAAACAATAATTTAAAGTTTTGGTTGTGCGTGTGGGCAGGTAGAGGCTTGATTTAGTTCTGCTTTTCAGCTTTAAGTTCTGATTCCTTTGGTAATATCCATCTTTGTAATGTAATGTTTTCCCAGACGTGGCGGTACACTCACCAGATAAGAAGTCCATCATCTTGTATGTGACGTCACTGTTCGCCGTGCTTCCCAAAGACATCAGCATGGATTCTATCCAGGAGGTCGAAACACTGCCGCGCAAATTTAAAGTAGAGGCTGAGGAATCTGCTCCGGGCCTCGGTGCGCAGGTAACTACCTATTTTGAGAAAGCACACATTAAGTGGGTCTGCTTATTGCATTCTAGGTTTATGGCTTCTTGCTTCACATGTTCACGCCTTGGAATGAGTTCTGGAAAAATCTACTGTATCTGATTGGTCCTGCGAGGAGCGTTTTAGTTTCTTGGCAGGCTTCCTCCCGCCATAGGAAGTGATGCAGCTACTTTTGTGACCGAGCAGAGACAGAATAGAGGCTCTTTGTTGTAGTGATCATGTTTCCCCACTCTTCATTCTTTGATTGCCTCATGGCTTTATTCACTGTTGGTGCCATTCTAACACAAGTGTCCACTCTGTGTTAAAAAAAGTCAATAACACTTCAGAGTTGAACAATTCGGCAACTAATTCGGACTGTGGGTTTTTGAAACTAGCCTTAGGTTTGAGAATGGGGGCGTGACCTGCCCTGCAAGTCAGCAGCACCTCCCAGGATCCCACATGCATTTTTCTTATTCCTTAACCGCAGGGCAGGTCGCTCCGCATGCCTCAGAGAAGTTCCAACACTCCTTAAAGTATCTTTCTATTTTTAAACACACCAGCTGATGCGCCACATGATAAAAGCAGAGTAATGCATGAAGTGACCTTTATTGACTGTGATGATGAATGTTTGCTACCTGTTTGGTTTGGGAAAACATGAACAATAAAGTACCTGGGTAGACCATCAGCTTATGAATACGTACTGTATATACCAGGGGTGGGCAAACTTTTTGACTCGCGGGCCGCATTGATATGACAAAATTTAAGGGGGGGGGCAGACTATATATTTTACACGTAACAGTCCACCTGGTATTATTGTATCTGTAAAATTGTCATGCAATCTGCTATTATTATTTATTATTTTATATTTATATTTAAATATTTTAAAAATAATAAAATATTATAATAATTACAATAAAATTAAAATAATAATTATTATATTATTATTATGTAAAATATGCAAATATAACAATATTATATATAATTAATATAATTCATTCATTCATTCATTTTCTACTGCTTTTTCCTCACGAGGGTCGCGGGGGGTGCTGGAGCCTATCCCAGCTGTCTTCGGGCGAGAGGTGGGGTACACCCTGGACTGGTTGCCAGCCAATCACAGGGCACATATAGACAAACAACCATTCACACTCACATTCATACCTATGGACAATTTGGAGTGGCCAATTAACCTAGCATTAATATAATAATTATAATAATCATAATAGTTCTAATAATAATTATAATAATCTAATAATCTAATAATAATAATAATAATAATAATAATTATTATTATTATTATTATGTGCTTGTGTCCCTTTTTTCAGGAGCACTTTGTAAACAACAGACCATGTCAAAAAACTAAATTGATAAAACCATCAAAAGGTTGGCTCAGGCCATGATGCCAGGTTGTATGTTGAGTTTAAATGAAATACTTTGGAAAGATTGGGCGGGCCGTATTCAAACACTTGGCGGGCCGGATGTGGCCCCCGGGCCGTAGTTTGCCCACCCCTGGTATATACAGTATATATATTTGCACTGTTGGGTCTTAAGGAGGTTCTAAGTAGAGCTCATGAGCTGATCAAGACACGGGATGATCCTCGGCCCAAACGAATGTTGTTACTGGTGCCGAGTGCAGTCCAATAACCCTCAGACTCATTCAGTACAAAGCCTTCATAGGTGCTAAATATGTTATGTCCTCTCTGCCACCTGATGTAAACTTGAGTTTTATGATGCTTTATGTTCTTCAGAACATGAAACTGGCGGAGGCAGGTCGCAACTTAACAGAGATGGAAGTGGAGATAGAGGGCGGCATGCTGGAAGCGGACTTGGACAGCTACCAGACGACCCTGGAGGAGGTTCTGACCTGGCTGCTGTCGGCTGAGGATGCCCTGCAAATCCAGGACGAGGTGTCGGAGGACGTGGAGGAAGTCAAAGAGCAGTTTCACACACACGAGGTAAGAGGAGACACAGCCTCGGAAGGCAGGGATTAGTCCTAAAAGTGGAGTGTTCATATTGTGAAAGAGGATTCTGGTCTTTTTATGGTCCGCTTCCATATGAGGATGCCGAATCTAGACTACTTTGTGGTCACACTTTACCAAATCAATCAAAAACTGGTTTGAATTTGATTTGAGTTTGTTTTGAGTGTCCACATGCAAAACGATGACACCTAAATCCAGCTTAACTATTAATCACAAAGCAATGAAAATGTACAATATTGCTGCAATCCTCACTTATCCCCACTAGGGCCGTATGCTGGAGCCTATCCCAGCTGTCTTTGGCCGAGAGGCGGGGTACACCCTGGACCGGTCGCCAACCAATCACAGGGCACATATAGACAAACAACCATTCACACTCACATTCATACCTATGGACAATTTTGGAGTCACCAATTAACCTAGCATGTTTTTGGAATGTGGGAAACTCCACACAGAGATGCCAAGCGAAGAATTGAACCCAGATATTCCCAATCTCTATGGGCTAACCACTCGCCCACCGTGCGATATTGGCCTTCTTATCTTCAATTAATGCTATGTAATAAACAAATTATGCTTATTTTACTGTGATGCGACGGGACACATTTCACAATTAAACACTTATAAAGATATGCGTCTTTTTTCATCTTTATTTGTCCCTCAATGGGGAAATTTACATAAAGTAAAATAAGTAAATAAATATAATAAATAGTAATAAGCAAAATAAGACAAAATAGTACTACAAAATTCACAACTAATAGTCCACAATCATAACATGTCCTCCTACTACCAACATATCGTTGCACAGCTATTTTTTTTGTTGTCCCACTCCCATTTCTTTACTTGAGTTCCTACGAAGTAACAGTGTTACGAAACCAACATTGTCCACAGCCTCCTCCCCCTACCTGTTTGGAATGCCAGGAATCCTGCATGCAACTTGATGGTGCCTTGACCCAGAGCTCATTTGTTTGTTCGAGGAGATATTTGTGTCGGTGCATGTGTGTAAATAGAGGTTGGCTGGATTCCCATTGGCCTAGATGAGAATATTTGCTAAGACGAATGTGTGGAATCCAGGTCAAAAACATCTTTGCAGGGCACACTTGACCAATTTAGTGCATTAAAAAAGTGAATGCATTGTCTTCAGCACCTCTAAACTGTCCGTCTTTGCTAGGCGACTGCGGACTGTCATGCTAATGAATATTTTGTTATTCAAGCACCTGGCATTGCCGCTGGGCCCGTTCCCGCCTGTAATTTGACTCGCAAACTCTGACCGGATCGCTTGCTTGACTTTGAAGGCCTTCATGATGGAGCTGACGGCTCACCAGAGCAGCGTGGGCAATGTGCTGCAAGCCGGCAATCAACTCATCGCCCAAGGCAGCCTGTCCGAGGAGGTGGAAGATGAAATACGGGAGCAGATGAGCCTCCTAAATTCCCGATGGGAGAGCCTCCGCGTCGCCAGTATGGACCGCCAAGCCAGGTAGAATTTTTTAAGATTAGGTAGGCTGCATTCCTGCACAATAGGGATATATTTACTGTGCGGTAGAGGTCATCTGTGCTAGTGTTGACCTCCGACGATAATGGCTTTTAGCTGTGTGGAATGTGTGAGGCTGCAAGCAATGTGAAGGTGACACCTGATAAGCGCTGAGCTTTCGTCAAGGCTTCAAGCAGTCAATCTGTTTTATCAGCGTGTGGCTGTTTCAAACACAAACACACCAACGGCACATACAAATACACATGCATGTAGACATGATATCAGCATGTTAAACTTCTTCTCTACGTCTCTTTGAGTTCTTCATCCTTTCCCCATCCAGACTTCATGAAGTCCTAATGGAGCTGCAGCAGCAGCAGTTGCAGCAGCTTTCCGATTGGCTGACTCGGACGGAAGACAGAATCAGAAAGATTGAGACCGAATCTCCTGCTAAGGACATCGACGACTACAGGGAACGGATCGAACAGCATAAAGTAAACATACTTCTTGAAGATGCATATGTGCACATCATGTGTCTGTCCATTCACGTACACACATGATCTAAACATGTTTGTCCATTTACATATACACATAATTTAAGCATGTATGACCATTCACTTACACAATTTAAACATGTCTATCCATTCACACACACACAGAATATCAACATGTTTGTCCACTCACGTACACACATGATTGAAGCATATCTGTCCATTCAGGTACCCACATGATGTAAACATGTTTGTCCATTCACATACGCACATAATGTAAACATGTCAGTGCATTCACATCCGCACACGATTTAATCATGTTTGTCCATTCACTTGCACACAGAATTGACCTTCTGTCTGTCCATTCACATACATACATGATGTAAACATTTTTGTCCATTCACATACGCACATAATGTAAACACGTTGGTCCATTCACATACACACATGATTTAAGCATGTTTGTCCATTCACTTGCACACAGAATGTAACCTTCTGTCTGTCCAGTCACATACACACATAATGTAAACATGTTTTTTCATACACGTACACACATGATGTAAACATCTGTCTGTCTCGTCACATACATACATATGTGAACATGTCTGCCCATTCACATACAGGACACATATTTGTACATTCACTAAGATATGATTCAAGCATGTCTGTCCATTCACATATACACAATAATGTAAGCATCTGTCAGTTAATTCACAAACACATAATGTGAACATATTTATCCACTCACAAACTCACATAATTTAGACATGTCAGTTCATTCTCATAAACACATACTGGAAACATTTGTTGGTTGAGTCACATGAACACTTTGAATTAAATCAGCTGTCTATCCGTTTCCTTCAAACTGTATGTCGTCATGTCTTAATCATCTGCTCTTTTACACACATGTTAATGGGAGCAGTTGTTTCTCCATTCACATACTACATGCACAATGTAAATATTTCTGTGATTTCCCATATGCTGATATTTTAATCATTTGTAGATCCTTTCACATACTAGTGCAATATAAACATATGTAAACTGTCATACATGTTAACATCTGTCATATGCATTTATGAGTTAACGTTTGTCTGTCAATTCACATAAACACATAATTTCCCTGTTCCTCTTTTCGCCCTCAGGAGCTTCAGAATGACCTTGAGGCGGAGCAGGTGAAGGTCAACTCTCTCACGCACATGGTGGTGGTGGTGGATGAGAACAGCGGTGAGAGCGCCACCGCTGCCCTGGAGGAGCAGCTGCAAGTAAGTTGTTAGCATGAGAGCATCTTTGTAGGTTTGTTGATATCGGTTAGTGTACTGTCACTTCTACTGTTGTTGATGGGGAGTACAAACACATACTAGATGGCTAGATGGTAGTAATAATGGTTTACGTCTTGTGTTCAGTCCTTGGGGGAACGCTGGGCAGCTGTGTGTCGCTGGACAGAGGAGAGGTGGCACAAGCTACAGGAAGTCTTCACGGTGTGGCAGCAGCTGGTGTCGGATCAGGTAGAGCACCCATCTACGTCTAACTCCGTTTGCTATGTTTGCTAAGGAACCATTCTCTTGCAGGCTTTGTTCAGAGCATGGTTGGAGAAAAAAGAGGAAGCCTTGAGTGAGGTGGAAACCAGCAATTTTAAGGACCCCAGTGATATAAACGCAAACGTGCGGCATCTAGCTGTAAGTAAAGAGGGAGGGGCTACATTGCAGTTGATGCCAGTTTTTCCTTTTAACTATTATGTTGTGACAATCTGTAGATTCTCAAGGAAGACATGGAGAAGAAGAGGCGGACGCTAGACCAACTTTCCGACGCAGGCCAGGATGTGATATCGTTACTGAGGAGTTCAGAGGCCGGAGCTAATATTGAGGCGGACGCTGAGGATTTGGCACATAGATGGGACAACTTGGTGCAGAAGCTGGAGGACTGCTCCTTCCAAGTAGGCATACGTTTTTGTTGTTGTTAATTGCAACTCTGCAGTGATATACTACATCTCTGCCAAGGTGATGGAAGCTGTCACAGATGTCGGGATGACGCAGGTGGACGAACAGGTTGTCATGAAGACGGTTGCCGTGGCGGCCGCTGCTTCAACTCACGACCAGGAGTTGCCCCCGCCTGCTCCTCCCAAAAAACGCCTGGTGGAGACTGACAATGAAGTCAGGAAAGTGTAAGAACTGAAACACATAGAAACATTCTCGGTGTAAACACAAACACGCACTCATGTATTCAATCTGTCTTCTGCAGGTTTGAGAATAAACTGTCAGATGTTTTGAGCTGGATGAAAAAATGGAAGGCGTCTGCTCAGGCTTTAGCCTCCACACATCCGGACACTACAAGTGATACCGAAGGCCTGCAGGAAAAGTTAAAGGTTGGGGAGGGGAAAAAAAATCACACTACATACAATGTACTGTTGGGATAGGAAGTTGAACATGTGATTTTGGCTTGTAGGCTCATGAGATGGAACTCCAAGCAAAGGAGCCTGCAATCAATCAAGTGATACAGGAAGGTCGAGGCTTGATGGACCAACTTGAGAGAGGTACGTGGTGAAGGACGGCAAGCCTTTAAAAGCACATTCATTCATTTTCTACCGCTTATCCTCATGAGGGTCGCGGGGTATGCTGGAGCCTATTCCAGCTGTCTTCGGGTGAGAGGCGGGGTACACCCTGGACAGCCAAACACAGGGCACATATAGACAAACAACCATTCACACTCACATTCATACCTATGGACAATTTGGAGTCGCCAATTAACCTAGCATGTTTTTGGAATGTGGGAGGAAACCGGAGTACCCGGAGAAAAACCACGCATGCACGGGGCGAACATGCAAATTCCACACACGGATGGCCGAGGCTGGAATCGAACTCGGGTGTCCTCGCTGTGTGGCCTGTCACTGTGCAGCCCAAGCACATACATTATTGTTTAAATCGTTTGCTACCAAAGACGTATTTATACGCCCAATCCACGCTGTATTTACATGCAAAAGGCAAAAAGAGATGATGATGCTACTGCACAATAGAAGAGATCATGTTAGGTGCATTTTAAAAAGCATTGAGCCCTGTAGCGTGCACCAACTTATGCATTAAAGGGAAATTTTACTGCATGCAGGCGTGCGGAAAAGTGTGCACGCACACCATTTAGTTCCAAATGTGAAAATTGTAAATGGCTCATGTTGTTATATTTGTGAATACATTGTTATCTTCATGTAAAGCAACCATTTTATTATTTTATTTTGTGACATAGTTGTTTGATCCATCCGTGTATTTTGTATGTTGTATCATGACTAGGGTCGCGAGATATCATGTTTATAAAGCCCAATCCAAAATGGCTGGGATTGAATGAGTTAATGTCATACATACAAAGTTTGTGCAGATTAGCATCAATTTGCCTATGAAATTGCTACCTTTCGGGGGATTATTTGCCTCTTTATTTTTATTCAGATGCTAGTTACTTGTGTGTTTTTGTGGGTGGGGTCGTAAAACATGCACCCTGCTGAGATGTTGGCTTTTTATAAATACTCATAAAAATGAAGAGGCGCTCATTAGATTTTTTATGACTTTTTTTGTTAACATTTTGTAAAATTTGCAGACTAGCCTTAGTCTTTGTTATGTGCCCCTTCAGAGGGGGTCCATGTGGACTCGGTAAGGGCGGACGTAGACCTGATCCAAACAGAATGGGACGTGTGTGCCAGGGAACTGCGGGTAGCCCGCGACCGTGTCGGCGCCCAGGCCCGGTCCACTGCCTTGTCTGCAGAGCTGGCAAGTCTGGATCAGGTCCTGACTGACCTGGATCGATGGCTGGATTCCACTTCTGCTGTGGAGAAGTGTGACGACGCCGAACTCGGGAGCATGAGTGAAGAATGTCAGGTAATTTGTCCATCGCGGCTGACGAACAATCGCATCATTTGATGAATCCTTTCTCTTCTTTGCTCCTCAGTCCCGCCTGGTCCAGGTCGCTCCCTTGGGGTCGCAGTTGGAGAGGATTTGTGCAGATGTGGAATTGTTGGAAAACATGGCGTCTTTAAAAGACAACACAGTAGTGGTGTCGGCACATCACGCTTCCACCTTGCAGCGACTCCAGAGCAGACAGGAAGAGCTGAACCGAGGTAACTCTGACCTGTCAAACTTTTGATGGGCTGCGCTCTGTGTTCTGTGGAAGAGAAAAGGGCGTACCCCAAAGCATTCCCAAAAAGGCGGAAGCATCGAATTGGCCTAAATGTCTTGGTAGAATGAAGAGTTGCGCTGAGGGATCTAGCATAATCCTGAATTGATTCCTATAGAGGCGTCTTAGATGGGATTTTACCCAAACTCAAATGTATTGTGGACATTTTGTAGGTTTTAGCAAACATTTATTTCCTCTTGCCTTAATCTGACCAACAAACTAAGCACCAGAACATAATGATCTGTACAAATTGATATGTAGTTAAATATATTTAATGCAGATTAGTAGCAACCGTACGTAACATGTCAATACAATACTTTCATGAGATTGGTTATATAGTGTTTGCCTAACTAACAAGCTGGGATCACAACATTGGTTTTATACAAACTGGTTATGTAGGTTTGTCTATGTGATCAAAATATTTGTTTATGCAAATCGGCTATGTAGTTGACCTAATCCAACTACGATGAAAACACTTCTTATATACAAATTGATTACATAGTATTTGCCTAAATCTAAAAACTGTCATGACTACTTACTTATTATAACATACATTTTGTGTAGACCCAGTAAGGAACTGATAGTTTTAGAAGTCTTTCCCCGATAGAAGCGTCTCAGCAGGCTTCTTGTTCTGTAGTAGAATGCCAATTCCTGTGATTCCTCGTTAGAAGCCCCTACAGACATGAAGAAAACTTCCAAAAGTGAGGCGCATGCTCGGTTTTACGCTAAATGCCTCACTTGCCCCCTGGCCTGTTAAGATACTTTTTTTTTCCTTCACATGCACGTATTGTTAGTATTTTGTTTATTTGACATCAACCTGGACAGTGTGGACATCGGCGTTGGTTAGCTTTTGTCCAGCAGTGTGTTATAAGATGAAACTGGACCAAAGTCCACCAGTGACCTCAGGCTGAGGTGTGTGCGTCCTTTTATGACAGAGTTGGTTGAGCATTTTGTTTCTGCCTTCCTCGTGTCTTTATCTTCATGTTCTGCTCCATCACTCTCTGCGCATACAAACATTCTCACATTATGTAAGGATCAAATCCCATGCTAATTGACACACATGACGAGGAAGGGAGGAGAGCTGTGAAGACGTTGCAAGGAGAGGAATGTCAACAGCTCAAGTCGGGGGTTGTGTTGTAGTCGATGAATGATGAGCTGGCTAACTTCCATGCTGTCAAACATACTATTAACTAGAATCCGGTTAGATTCTTTTCCAGCTCCTCACACTGCCTCCCTGTGGTGGGACACATGTACGTAATAACTCCGTACTGTTTAAACATCCTCTTGTCCTTTATTTTAATTTCAGTTTTGGAGGCCATCAAGGCTCGATCTGTCCTGGTGGAGGCGCTAGAGGCCAGGCTGGCGGCGATGAGGGACGGAATCGATGACGTTCTCACCACCGAGGCGGCAGTGCGGAGAGCACAGGTGGGTGAAGCTTTGTTGTAAAGTCAGAATAACAATCCTTAATATTCACAGTCAATGCATGCAGGTCCGTACTTAATAACACTTAATGGGTTCTTCCTTTGCCCATGCATGACCCCTCTACAATATTAGTAGAGTCCTGGTGACTCACTAAGAATGATCAAAATTAGAGATGCACGTTTCTCCTTTTTAAATTTAGATTGTACTTTGGATGTAAGAAGGACTCAAACAAATTTGGTTTTCATGAGTTATTTATGTGGTGTTGAAACATCTGCTAGTTGTACCAAATGCTCCATGATGAGGCTAAATAAAAACCACGACTGATCACACAAAAACCATATCAGCCACCTGAAACACCAGCATCGCTCCCTACAACGCCTGGGCCTTGGCGTGATGCCGCGTTTATTCATTCATTCATTCATTTTCTACCGCTTTTGCTCACGAGGGTCGCGGGGGTGCTGGAGCCTATCCCAGCTGTCTTCGGGCGAGAGGCGGAGTACACCCTGGACTGGTGGCCAGCCAATCACAGGGCACATATAGACAAACAACCATTCACACTCACATTCATACCTATGGACAATTTGGAGTCACCAATTAACCTAGCATGTTTTTGGAATGTGGGAGGAAACCGGAGTACCGCATGCACAGGGAGAACTCCACACAGAGAGATGGCCGAGGGTGGAATTGAACCCTGGTCTTCTAGCTGTGAGGTCTGCGTGCTAACCACTAGACCGCCATGCCGCGTTTAAAAAGTGCAAAATGTTTGCCGGGGACCTCCGTGGCATCACAGCCACTCGGCGTGTGTACCCGAATACAGTGCACCTTGCTGGGCCACAGCAGGTGGCTCCCCCCGCTCTAGACTCTGGCTGTAGTGATGTGGTAGTAGTAATGTAGTAGTATTAGGTACCGCTGGTCAAAACATTAGTTTTGTAAGAAAACACGCTTATTAACTGCAAAATGAGGGATTTAACTACCTAAGTAATGAACACACTCTGTGTGTGTGATAGAACAATCAGTATGCATCTTAAGTACATTATATACCTATATATATGTGTGACATCATATTTTCTTTGTTCGCCATTTGCTTCTTTCTGTGGTGTGTGTGTGTGTGTGTTAACATGTTAAGTGTGTTGCTGTGCATGCCTCTCACCCTCCTTCCATTCGGCTTTGGAATGTTGCTCGGCCTGAGCTGTTGTTATGCCGGCAGAAATTTGGCACATTCTGGGCAGCGTGCCCTGACATGCAGCATAGATTTCAATGCACAGTCTCTCCTAGTCAGGCAATAACATACTAGATGGTAATTTCCAGTACGAGACAAAAGGAGTATGCTTGATGCCGAGTGGGATATGTTGTGGTTGTCTACACTCTGTATTGAGACTCCATTTTTTGTCCTCTACAGACCTTGTGTCTGGAGATTGAACAAACGCAGCAAGCATCCGATCCGGCAGAGCAACAAAGATGGAGTCAACTGTCCACCAAGGCCCGCGAGGAGCTGGCCACACTCAAGTGTCTCCTAGGAAGCATGAAGGACCAGCAGGTCCAACACCTTTCCTTGCAGTAGCAGTAGTAGTAGGACTAAGAATGTGACTTTAATGCAATGTCGTCTTCAGGTGAAGTTGGGGGAGTTGGAACGCTGGTTGGAGGCGGTTCGGGAACTCTTGTCCCGGGATGCTACGAGGTCGGGGAACACAGAGAGCTTACAGGAGGAGCTGAATCATTGCAAGGTTAGACATGATGGAACTATGTTTGAACTGCAAAACGCAGTACCGTGAAGTGACGTAGCTTAAAGTGTCTTAACCCGAAATAGCACGAGGACAGCCTGTAGTATGGTTCTATGACTTGAAGGTTCTGAAGGCATTTCCATTTGTCGTTGTGACGCAGGAGCATGTGAACGAGATGGAGTCCATGGAGGCTTCCTTTAAGCAGATGGATGAGAATGTGAGAGCTGTGCAGGCGGCTGCAGTACCAGGATTGGCCAAGTGGGGGCAGAATATGACAGATTTGCGAAGTCAATTTGACTCGCTTTCAAAACAGGTACGATTTTTGACGTGCACTTTGCAATTTGCACCATTAGGTTGCTTGACAATAACTAATCATGGAACACACACGTCCATCCCAAGATGCCTTTATTTTTTTTATTTGAATATTTCTCTCACCATTTGTAATAGCAACCATGGACCTTGGACAGGGGTGGGCAAACTACGGCCCGGGGGCCACATGCGGCCCACCAAGTGTGTGAATCCGGCCCGCCAGTTGCTTTCTAAGTTTTAACATACAAACTGGCAACATGACCTGCAAGTCGGATGTCTTATTTAGTAAAAAAAAAAACAACAAAACTGTAAAATTAAATTACATAGTTTGATGTGGTCTGATGTTTAAAGTGACATTGGAACATACAGCTGATAGTATAACACTTTTATAGATAAAATAAAAGGAAAAGTATAAGCATAAAATATTGTGTCTGTGTTAAATATATATTCTGGCCCCCCAAACAATTTTATTAACTTAATGTGGCCCACGAGTCTAAATATTTGCCCACCTCTGACCTTGGATAACACAAATACACAGAAAGATCTAAAAAAAAAAAAAACCCCAATATCTTCTGTTTCCAGTTGCTGAGCCGCCAGGAGAGTTTGTCAGAGAGTCAGGAGAAGCAGGTGAACCTAAAGAAGGACTTGGCGGAGATGCAGGAATGGATGGCTCAAGTGGACGAGGAGTTTCTAATGAGAGACTTTGAGTATAAGAGTCCAGAGGAGCTTGAGTCAGCGCTGGATGAAATGAAGGTGCAGAGGTGGAGGTGTTCTTAGCACGGCTTCACCATTTGTAATCTTGGTCTGTCTTCCAGAGGGGTCAAGAGGATGTGCTACAGAAGGAAGTGAAAGTGAAAATCCTGAAGGACAGCATCAATATGTTGGTGTCTAAAAAGTCACCGTCTGGTGTAGGCAGCGGGCAGGCGCTGACGGCACAGCTTGAGGGCGTTCTGGGCAACTACCACAAGCTCTGTGACCGCTTTAAGAGCAAGTGCCACACCCTGGAGGTAATAAGTGTGTGTTAGGTCATCATATGGGGACCTAATAATGTTAATAATGCTTCAAATGTCATTCAGGAGGTATGGTCCTGTTGGATGGAGCTACTCCAGTATCTGGATATGGAACAGTGTTGGCTCAACACCTTAGAGGAGAAGGTCCAAGCGACTGAGAATATACCAGAAAGCACTGAGGCTGTTAATGAAGCTCTGGAGGTACTGGAAACACATTTTGGTTGAATACCGATTTATACGAAAGCTGGGGCGTTACAAAACTCAGGTTTGAATGTAACACATGCAGAAAAGTGTGACTGGCCAGCCTGCAAGTTTTGTATAAATAATATTATTGCTTCTCCCGCCATATAGTAACGTCATTGCACATAATACAATTGTATATGTATATCATATATCTAATCTTACAATATGTATATATACTGTATATTATATTTTACTATTTTTTAATTGCTGTTTTGTCCATTTAGTGTGCCATGAGAAATAATAATAAAACATATATATTTTTTACATTTATAAAAAATATATAAAAATAAATCTAATGCTAAAAATATCTAATACAAATATAAAGATATAATTAATTTTAATTTAAAGCAACAACAGTAAAAATAGAAAATAATTATTTTTTAAATAATAGTAATTTTACAAGAAGAAAGTCAAAATATTTTTAAAACATTTGAAAATGAATTAAGACCATTTTGAGTTGAACTATTGAAAAAAAAAATAAATTTATTAAATATTCAATTTAAATATGTTATTTTTTTCAAGTCATGATATTATGGGGAACAAACTAAACAAAATGAGTTGTAATTTTTGGAAAATTAGGTTCCAGAAAAAGCTGATAATGATAACAAGAATAAATTCAAAATATGGGAATAAAGTCATAATGACCAGAATTTACCAGAAGAAGGAAATAGCTGGAAAATTACAAAAAGAACAGCTGTAATTGAACAAGAAAAAAGTTGTATTATGTTATGTGTTCTGTTATGTTATGTACATTTTGCGACTTTGTGAGAATAAACCTGTAATATCATGAGGAAAAATATTTTAGTAGCAAAGATTTAAAGAAAATGTAAAGAAAAAATTTATTATTTTGTAACATTAAAGTTATAATTTATGGGAAAAGTAGAAAATTTGAAAAACAAAAAATCCCAAAAGCAAAAACTGAGAAAAAAGAGCGAAAACTGACATTCATACAAGGTATATAAATAGGCTTTTTCAGCTGTATCACAAATATACCTTCTTAGCAAATCAACATATGTTGCTGTGCAAAATATCCAAGTTGCCTTTCCATCCTTTTATTTATTTCCTTTTACTTTCATTTCTCCTCACTGGAAAAAGTTTGGACATTAGGATATTGCATTTTACAGGAAGAAAAATAGAGTCTGAATGGGAAGCATCCAATTATCCAAAATGTATTGCGATGCCCCAACATGGTCGCATTTGTGTCCCATGACTTTTGCTCTCCTAGCTTCATTTTCTGGCTCCCAGGCTGTGTCTAGCTGGTTGCTATATCTGTAGCCTGCCTGCAGCATCACTGTCAAAGCCTTTTAAAATCACACTCCTGCTGCTTCTGGAATGCTGCATTGTTATAAAAGATGGCAACGACCCTTGACGACAATAATTGTCCCTTACTCTACCGGCTTATTTCTCACTTTTTCTTGTTCTCAGCTCCCTTTGTTTGTCCATTCTGGGTGTCTCATTCTTTCGTCTGTCACCCCCACCCCCCCCCCCCCCCAAAAGGAAAAAGTGATAGACAGAAAAGTAAATGACCTCACATAAATGACAATGCTGTCTCTCAACCAGCTGATTTCTCTCGAATCTCTCAATCTTTCATTGTCTATCTTTCTCTCTCGGTTTCCTCACATGCATTTGTATTTAGTCTTAAGACTTGTATTGGGATACTCCCTCACCGACTGGTTGTCCAATCACTTGCCAGTCTCTGGAGAGCGTGCTCCGCCACCCGGGAGACAACCGGACACAAATCAGAGAGCTTGGTCAGACACTGATAGACGGAGGAATTCTGGATGAGCTCATTAGCGAAAAACTCAAGGCCTTCAATTCCCGCTACGAGCAACTCAACAACCAGGTGAGGACTTTGGAGTGCCTCATGCTGAGCTCATGAGCTGTCCAGTTAGTGTGATTATTCATATTTATACGCATTGATTTAGTTTTTGGTTGTTTCTAAACCAAATGTTTACGTTTATTTCCAGGCTGTGAAGAAGCAGATGGGCCTGGAGCAGCAGCAGCAGACGTTGAAGGAGAACGACCGGGCTCTTCAAACCCTCCAGGAGTCTCTCTGTCAGCTGGACCACACTCTCACCTCCTACCTGACCGACCGCATTGACGCCTTTCAGCTTCCACAGGAGGCACAGGCAGGCAGAAACGCCATCGTTGACACCTGATGCCTGACTAGACAAGATGTGTGCTCAATTTGACACGCCGCTTTTCAGACCATCGGAGCAGAGATCGCTACCCACGAAGTCACGGTGGAGGAGATGCGGAGGAGGAACGTGGCCAATTTGCCTCTGCCAGTCGCTGATGGCAAGGCTGCCAAAGGGGGCACCATGCTGGACCAGCTTCAGGTAACACTGACCCCCTCTGGAGTCTACTAGAAACTGCGAAAACGTTTTCACCACTTTGTATGCATAGTTTATACGATGGTTAATAATCATATTATAAACACATGCTTTTATATCTTTAGAACTCACAGACAAAAGAGACGTGTGTGTTCATGTCTCACATAAGGATTATGAATTGGATTTAAATAAAGCACAGTTTTCGATCTAAAATATTTATAACACAGGTATTATATAGTTATAGTTGCACATTACTTACAGACATAGTCTCAATTTGTGTGCCTCACTGCGTCACAAACGCAGTGAATTATTGCAGCCACTAGGTGTCGCCAAAAAACAACCACCCACACACTTTAACCGCAGCACACAAGTTGCACGTGACTGCAAGTGTCAGGATCAGCCAAACTGTGACAATATTCTTACTTATACTCCCGAAAATATGGTAGAAGCGAATATTTATTTCCAAAATGTGAAAATATATGGTATATAGCTTAATTTTGAAACTTTACTGATGATGAAAGAGGAAAATGTATCCCTCGTTTACCACATACTACACAACAGCAACAGAACCAATGTTGGAATAGCGGTAATGATGATACTCATATACTAATTGGAGTGTTCTTATTTAGTTGTTTGTCTGAAATGAATTGTGTAGAGAAAACTGAGGGAGATTTCCACCAAGTACCAGCTCTTCCAGAAACCTGCTAATTTTGAGCAGCGCATGCTGGACTGTAAGAGGGTTCTAGACGGCGCCAAGGCTGAGCTGCATGTTCTGGATGTCCGGGATTTGGAGCCGGAAAAAATCCAGGTCCACCTGAATGGCTGTATGGTGAGACTGAAATGATATTATTTGAATCTAGATTAAAAAAGGCAAACAGATTTATAATTTCTTCATTTTGCAGAAACTTTACAAGTTGCTTAGCGAAGTGAAGCTGGAGGTGGAGACGGTGATAAAAACAGGTCGTCAGATTGTGCAGAAACAGCAAACGGAGAACCCCAAGGCTATGGACGAGCAGCTGACTGCTCTCAAACTGCTTTACAATGACCTGGGGGCACAGGTAAGTAAATACCCATGTTCTGCTGTAACGTGTGAGGCCATTTAACGACCCCATCTCTCTTCTTCAGGTAACAGAGGGCAAACAGGACTTAGAAAAAGCCTTGTCTCTGTCTCAGAAGTTCCACAAGGAGAGCGACGCCCTGCGGGAGTGGCTTACTACTAGCGAGGCTCAGCTCCAGCAGAAGAACAGCAGTGGAGACATGCCAGCGGACATTGATGCAGAGGTTGGCTGGGCTAATGTGAGTCGTGGACTTTTGCCGTCCCCTTTTGTTTTGATGAGTATTTCTGCTTTTGGCCAGCAGAGTGCACAATAATACATTCCTTCTCCCTTATTGCTCAAACTGAGAGAGTTTGTAACAATTGGGTTATTTAACACCACTATTTAACACTGTATACCGATGGATACCTAAGGTAAGATAGTACTTCATGTCATGCTGCGGTGCCTCCAGGGCCTTTTAAAGGAGTCGGAGCGTCGTCAGCAGGATCTGTCCAGCTTGATGGAGACCAGCGCTGGCTTGCAGACTCTAGTGGAGGGCAGCGAGGTGCAGCTGGAGGACAAACTCAGTGGCCTCAATGATTCATGGGGCCAAGTCCACACATGGATCGAGGACTGGCTGAGTGCCGTGCTGGTGGGTGCAGTGAATAAATGCACTGTCTACATCGATTATAGCTTAGATGCTTATGTTGGAATGTTCAATTTGTATTTCCTTTCCATTTACACACAGAGTCACCAGAATGAGGTTGAGATATTTGATGAGAACTTGGCTCACATCAGCACTTGGCTTTACCAGACCCAAATCCACCTGGACGAGGCCGAGAAGCTTGAGCCACAAGAGCGAGATAAAGTGCTCAAGGTAATCTATGACATCTATTTGAAGTGTACGTACAAATAGAGGTGTTACCCTGTGGGCAACTGTGGCCCGCGGGCCACATCAGACCCATCAATCCGACCCACCGGGCGTTTGCAAATTCTTTTTTCAAAACCTTTACCATTGGGAAATAGTTAGATGGACTCTATAGCATATACACAAAAGTGATCCAAACAACACAACACACAAACACACACATTACACACAACATAACCTACCTCTTGCACCATTGTTGTTGTCGCGGGACTATCCAGCCTTGCGTACACTTGTAAATAACAGTTTATGTTTAACGCCTGGTTGTTTTTTATCACTTACGTAGTAGTTGATTGATTGTGGATGTGTTCTATATTTATTTTGTTGCACTGTGAGTAAGACCATCTATACATAGAAAGCCCCCATGAGTCAAAAAGTGAGCCCACCCCTGTTTTAGAAGCATTAGAACTACATGTGGGCTCACTATTTGGCAAGCGTTTAGTAGCTGTTAGTATTGAAGGACTTTATAGCTGTTATTAATTCTCTTAATAAGTGTTCTTAAATTCTCTTAATGAGTGTTCTTGTTTTAAAAGTGGTGTTACAAGACCATTCATTAAAAATAGGGCAGATGTTTTTCATGCTCTTCTTGTAGCCTCCTGAACTTAGATGTGTTAAGCAATTAATTCAAAACAAGAGGACCGTAACGCAATTAGGCTGTGATGTTGGTTCCGCTCTTTGGGTCTCGCCGTCAACATGGCCGACAGCTTGTTTTGACTTCAGGTGGAAAACTCACCGCTTATAGATGACACGATACCAACACCACTGTAAGGAATACATAATGATGTATTCTAGTCCAACCTCTTTCTGTGTTGTGCCAACTGAAGGTCTCCACTTAATTATCACAGCTGCCGACCTTGTTGAGATAAACCCTCCAAGGGAACGCTGCTCACCAGCAGCCCCTTAGACAAATACATAATGAGACGCCTGACTGTTGTCTGTGCCTGGTTGATCAGAACATGTTGGAGGAGCTGGAGGACATCGCTCTGCGTGTGGATAACGTGAGGGACCAGGGCGTCATCCTGATGACCAGCAGGGGGCCGGCCTGCCGGGACGTAGTGGAGCCCAAACTGGACGAGCTGAACTGCAACTTTGACAAAGTGTCGCAGCACATCAAAACAGCCAAGGTCCGATTTCTCTTTCGGCTTTTCCCTTCAGGCGTCACCACAGCAAATCCATCTCCTCCATCCAACCCTGTCTTCTGCATCTGTCTCTCTCACACCAACTACCCTCATGTCCTCCTTCACCACAGCCATAAACCTCCTTTTTGGCCTCTACGCCTCCTACCTGCAGCATCCTTCTACCACATGTCCAAACTATCTCAGTCTGGCCTCTCTGACTTTATCTCCAAGGCCTCTAACATGTAAGGTCCCTCTGATGTACTCATTCCTGATCCTATCCATCCTGGTCATTCCCAACGAGAACCTCAGCATCCTCATCTCTACTACCTCCGGTTCTGTTTACTGTCAAAATAAAAACCTACAGAATAATGGAAATAATCTGTTCCAGAAAACAAACTGTACTGTACTTTATTACTTTGTCAAACCACTGGTGTCATGTGGTTTTAATGTCTTTATTTTTATATTACAGACATGTTATTAGAAATAGTTATACCAATGCAAACAACTTGTGATTAAAATGACATTTTCCTTTGATGAAATATTGTTTAAACGCAATTACCATTGTTACATTTTGTCTTATTTGTGTGTTTCAACTGCAGATGATGAGCAATTTGGTGTCAAGAGGCGTTGATGTGAACCAGGAAGTGTCCCAGCAGGTAAAAGATCCACTCATCCACTCACTACACTTCATGCTAAAAAAAAAAAAAAAGTACAATGAAATGAATAAAGTGATGATTTTTCCTCACCAGGTTTTTCATAACTTGGAGACTGCTGATGGTCTGCTTCCCAGTGAGGTGCACATGTTCCAGACGGAGCTCCAGGACACACTCAGGACTCTGCAACTGGACCACCAGGACCCTGCAAACATCCCCGATGATGACAAGGTACATGCATGAGGTTGGAGTTCCTGCTTTCGGATGTTTTATGAAAGCTGTTTCACTCCTGTGACAAGTCCTGCTACGATTTGACCATCCAAGGCCTAAGAAGTCTGGAATTCAGCCTGCGTTATCAATGTTTATGACGCCAATCACACTACTGTAGCCAATCCCAAGCAAGGTCAACGTCCCAGCCAGGAAGCATTTTAGTCTGTTTGAAAAGAAAAGTAGATCACTTTGTTGTAGCTATACTGTTGCTCTCGGGTGTCGTCTCTGTCTGCTCCTTGTTCAACCTTTCTCACACTCGTCTGTGCACCAGATGGACGAGGAGAAAGCCAGTGTAGAAGACCTGCTGAGAAGAGGAGAAGATCTGCTGCAGCAAACGTCAGACGAGGTCCAGAGGGAGGAATTGAGGCTCCTGCTGCTTCGGCTCCAGAACCAGTACTCGGCTCACAGGGTTAGATATCCAAGAGAGACTGCAGTTTTGTGAGCTGTTGCAATTTGCTCTTAAAGGTTTGTGTGTTTTAGGAGTTGAGGGTGCTGAGAAGCAGGCATCTAGAAGCAGAGTCGTCTCACATGATCACACAGCAAATAAAAGAGAACCCACCAGAGGTGAGTTTGTTTTGGTGACTTCTTTTGGGTTTGGTTCAATTGTTTTATGTTTTTTTTGCGCGGTGCAAGGACATGCATTGTGCAGTGGAATGCAGCCGCACACCCTCCCAGAGCCCATCAGGCTACTTGCTGGACATCAACAAAGTGTTGCTGGCCATGGCCGACAACGAGTTGCTGCTCAATTCCTCCGAGCTCAGCGGGGGGCTCTACGAAGACTTCTCCAGCCAGGAGGACACACTCAGGGTCGGTCCAACTAATTAGTTGGAGTTTTTATGTTTTTCGTTTTTTGAGTTTTTATGTCTGCAGAACTAGAAGAGCTTGTCATCTCTCTTTCGTAGAACATTGGCGAAAACCTGGAGCTTCTCAGTGAGCAGGTCACCGGCATCCATGAGCGCCATCCCGATGTCATCCTGGATGCTTTGCCTGCGGACGTCTCTCAGGTGGAAGACACCGTCACGCAGCTCAACGCAGAGTGGGATCGTCTCAACCGCATGTACAACCAGCGCAAAGGGTGAGAACACCAACACCGCCATTTAAACTCAACATGCTAAAAACTGTTATTTATGAGAACAGAGCAGCCAGAAGGACAGTGAACTATGGCATCGCTACTAGAATTACTGGAGGCATCATGGGAATCACACATGACGTCCTTTATAGTATGTACTATTAGGCCTTTAGTCCAACCTACCTCCATGTTCCCAGCACTTTTTGCATCATGCATATATTGGGTAGTTTCATGCAAGCAGTCAACAAAGGTCAAGTATCAGCCACGCACAGGCGTACCGCTGTGCATAAACCTCTCCACAATACAACCCAGCCTAGCAAGGGTACTGGAGGGTACATGTGAGTTTGCCTAAATGGTCTACATGTGCTTTGTGGACTTGGAAAAGGCATTGGACCGTGTCCCTTGCTGTGTGGGGGGGCTGCTTTGGCAGTACAGGATTGGTGGCCCCGTCATTGTGCACATGAAACGTTTCCTCCCCCCCAAGGAACCGCATCGCCTCAGTGATGGCAGCACTCTAGACCATGACTACATGGAAGTGGTGGATGCAATCTTCACTATTTAGACAAAATAGCTGTCTATTTGATTTCCAGTGGCTAGTCATACAATCTGTACGCTGACTACTCTAAAGTTTCATCATCCAACTTTCATTTCTATAGTATTGTCCCTTGAGAAGACGCTATCGCTGTAATGTGAGGGGCTTACTCACTTTTGTGAGGTCTGTTTTGTAACCTCTGCAATCCCAAGGCCCTCAGGGCATCATTAAGGAAAACAATAGTTGTATATTTGATAAAATGACCCATCCAAACTCATTTCCTTTCCTCTCCTAACAGATCATTGCTCTGCTGCAGGGAATAGCCCTCATGTGGACCGTTGCAATATAAAGCTAATTTTTTCCCCCTCCAGTTTGTCAGTTGAACTAATTAGCCTCCCGGACCAGGTTGATTTATTTAGTAACAAGGGCATTTCTCCTCCCTATAAGTGCTCCGTTGTGTTGTGCCATTTCCATGTGGTTCTGTAGTTTCATTAAAACAAAGAAGTAAAGTATCGTCAACGCCCTGCAGGAGCTTCGACCGGGCTGTGGAGGAATGGAGGCAGTTCCACTGCGACATGAACGACCTCAGCCAGTGGCTGGCCGACACAGAGAGGTTGCTCTCCGAGGGCGTTGGAGCCGAGGGACAGTTGGACCTGGACTCTGCACGGCGCCACCAAGCGGTCAGTGGAATGTGACAATGATATTTTGGTGTTATTAATAGCTGGATGATAAATCTATGTCTATTTCCACCCTCTGGTGGGAGGATGAAAGGACACCAATTTGCTGCCTCAACCTTGAACGGACGTACAAATCCCTCTCGTACCTTATCAAGTGTTAATCTGTGGTCGAATTACACAACTTGATTTGCTATCTCCTTCTCAAATAGAGGCTTTCTGAACAAACTGGATTTGAACTAAAGGCTTTCTCTGTCTGTGTTAGTGATGCTTGATTCCTTGTAATAGGAGCTCGAGGAAGGCCTATCCAGCCACCAGCCCGTCCTAACCGGACTAACCCGCACCGGAGAGCGCATCATCGGCCAGTTGTCCTCCCCTGACGGGCCTCTCCTGGAAGAGAAGCTCCACACTCTGAATCAGCGATGGAGGGCTGTCAACCGCCAGGTCTTGGACCGGCAGCGCAGGTATCCATGGCAACCTTACAAATGAGCTTGACGGAAATAAGTGAGATGGTAGCGATATCTACTTTTAGCAGCGCCGTCATTTGCATGCCTGGATATATTATTAAAAGTTTGGGCTTTAGAATGTTGAACAGCACTGAGGTCAGCACTTCCTCCCCATCCTCTTTGTTTCCTTATCAATTAGTTCCTAGCGGTAATTTAAATGTAAATTTGAGGATTACGCCTGCAACCTGGGGGAAATGGAGATCCCAATCTTGGTAAATAATATGTGTGTGTGTGTACGTCTAGGCTGGCTGGAGGGGATCCGGCCCTGACGGACCTGTTGAGAAGAAGCGATGATTTGGCTTTATGGCTGCGGCAGGCGGAAGATGCCCTCGGCACACTTCCTGTCACCTCCACGGACCAAAACCTCAAAGAACTTAAGGTAGGATCACGATAAATAGTATATTTTCTTCAATTGCACTCTACTTGCTCAACTGCAGAGGGTAGCAGGCGCTTATTTGGAGGTGTTTGTTTAAGAGGAGGCCTTTATTTGTACACATCTTTGCCCAATTGTTCCTCAACGTGTTATAATGGGAGTGCTTTCTTTCATTTTATGTGTCATTATGTACATTTATTTCTTTTTAACCCTGATTTGGTTGGTAGAACAATGACTGGAAGAGTGAATGACACCCCCATCTATCTAAGAAATACTCTATATATTTATATCTTTTCAGCCCTCATTGCTACCTGATAATTTGCTACTTCCTCTATTCACCTTGATTACCTTGCACTTGATTTTTGTTACACTTTCCTCCACTCAATAGTGTTTAGCGAGACAAATGAGTGAAGTGTGTTCCCCTGCAGGCTTTAGCTGTGGAGATGGATGCACACAATGAACATCTGGGCTGGGTGAACAAACATGCCCCTCAGATCCTCGCCAGTCCCAGCGTGAGCCCGCAGAGCAGAGAGCAGCACGTCGGCAAGCTGAGAGCCATCAACCTCAACTGGAGCAAGGTGGGACAGCTATAGTGTATACATAGACACTACCAGGCCATAACATTAAGTACACTTGCGTAAGCTAATGAAATTACCAATGCAAGCGTCATGTATTTTTTGTTGCCTTTTCCACTTTCTCATGCATTCCAAATCATTATTAACATTTTATATAGAATAGCTTTTGATATTTTTAATTAACTAATTAACCCTCTGGTCAGATATGGTTAGAGCATATAGTCTATCAGTTCATAAACCATTTCCAGTTATACATTTACTGACAAACCCTTCTTCCTGTCATGGATCGTCATGGTCCCTGCAGGTCACCCATGAGTTGTTAGACCAAGTGGGGCAAGTGGAGGCCAACCTGCAGAGTCATGCACACTTCAAGGACAAAATGAACAGATTGACCGACTGGGTGGTCATCACGCACCAGACCATCGCCAACAGAGGCCTGAGTCCTGGTCAAGCCCAGGTAACTTCATGTATTCCAAATGAAGCCTTACTACAATACCCTGAGGCTGTAATGTGTTTGTCGTTGTGTTGTAGGCTTTGGAAATCTCCATGAAAGACAGAAAATCAGACTTGGAAGACCTGTTGGCCCACTCCATTGAGCTACAGCGCCGACAGCAGCTGTCTCCCCATGAAAAGGTTACATGATTTATTCAATAAGCTCTCCTAAAACGCAGAACACTGTGTAATTACACAATATTACTGCCGCGCCTGGTCATTTTCTTTCCCGGAACTGATTGAAGCTTAATTGGCTGTTTTATTAAACGCTGTCTCCTCGTCTCACCCTGTGAATGTTTCATGGCCTCTGTGCTTCCGATGCATGCAGAGTAAGGTGGAGCAGCTGGCGGCCGACTGGAAAGTTCTCGACGGTCGACTGAGGGAGACTCTCCAAGTGCATGTTTCACCATGGATGCAGCGCCAAACTGTTGTCCAGCGCCAGCAACTTGGTAAAAATAATTTCAATCAACTCAAATTCAATTACAAACACATTTTCCCATTGAAAGTAGCACTTATACTGGAATAATCTGTTCCGGGGTCAAACTGCGCTCATCATGATACATTTAAGTCATATTTTAACAGTGCAAAAACAAGTGGCATCTTAATTATTAAACTGCATGCACTTTGATGTTGCGAAGAATGAAATCTTCAAATTCAATTTTAGATTATGCTGAAATCCTTAATTTTACAACCACAGGGGCATCCGAGCTGCTTTGTAAAGTCTCATGGATCATCAGCACGATGCAAAAAACATATAAATTCAGTAGTTGTAAGCACTTAGGAGACATATTTTATTCAAATTCAAAATTGCCATTCCTGGTTTCATTCCAAACATGAAAAATGCATGCAGAAATGAGCCTCGTTCATCATGTTTTGCTGTGTGAACAGCACACCCAGCTTTAATATTCATCACAACTAAATATGTTCTCCGATATGTCAACATCGTTTTACCTGGCAGTGTCTACGGTGCCCTCCGCCGTCCAGATGGCCAGCCTGGTGAGCGAGGACCCACACCACCAGACCCCACATACACCGGAGTCTGTGGCCCCCACCGACCTCAACGAGACGGCTACGGAATTGGCAGACTGGCTGGTCCTCATTACCCAGATGCTCAAGTCCAACATCGTCACTGTGGGGGACACAGAGGAGATCAGGACCACTATGGGACGCCTTCAGGTGACAACAGCAACCTTGCAAGGGCTTATTGTTGCTCTCCATACATTAGTTTCTCTTGGGGATCTATAACGTATCCATCTATTTAGCTGTTTAGATATAACAGTATAGCTACTTCGAAGTGTACCATTCTGACCTGAGGGCGGACACATCTTTTTCAACATTTTGGAAAATCATTCATTTCCAGTTCACTATTAATAAACTGAATATTTTTGGAGTTGGTGTAGGAAAACCTGGTTATCACTTTTAGAGCCCTGTACACATGAAATAACACCCCTATAGTCACCTTTTTACTCATTGTTTTGCACCACATTGAGCAGGTTACAATCTAATAACTAATGAGTCTATAGATTAATAATAGGCCATAGTTAACTCACAAAAAAACATTATTTCTTAATTCATTAATTAAAAAAAAACATGAGCGGTACGACTGAACGGTAGTTTGAGTTTGACACTTATGTTTTTATTTCCCAGGTAACAAAAAGCGACCTGGAGCAGCGTCACCCTCAACTGGAAGACATCTTCACCCTGGCGCAGAACATCAAGAACAAGACGTCTAACCTGGACGTGCGCACGTCCATAACGGAGAAATGTACGTGCTTCGTAAGTGACGGTGGATGGTGATGCATTTTCACGGCAATGTACTGTACCTCTTCCCTCCAGTGGAGAGGGTGCGAAGCCAGTGGGACAACACTCAGCACGGCGTGGAGGCGCGACTCCAGCAGCTGGACAATATGATTGGCCACAGCGACCAGTGGGAGGGCCAGAGAAGGGAGGTGCAGGCTGTGATTGGACACAAGGAAGGATGGTTCCACAGCCTGCTCCAGCAGTCTGCAGACCCTCTGACTAAACAACTGTCTGACAGCAAGGTCAGTGCCCGCAACATCACCACACCTCATACCAATCCTCCTCCTGAGGACGTTAATCTTAGCTCCTTAACATTCTGAACTTGAATTAACAATTCTGACTCACTTCTCTGCAGTACAGTATCTTTTTAAAGCTTAATAGCAAGGGTGCCCCCACATCAGCCGTCAGCGTTAATGTGAGATGATGACAAACTGTGCCTCGGCTGACGCATTGCGGGGGATGAACGCTAGAGGGCAACTGAGGGCAACGGAATCCCAACATCTCCATTTGTTGCCTTTTAATGATGACTAATTGCACATTTTAACAGACTGGGGTTAACCTGAGGGGGGTCGCATATGCATGAGATGTTAATACGTAAGTCGAATAATCTGGTCTCCTCTTGAATAATGTTTGGAGTGTCTAACTATTACCTGACATTCATTACCATGTTAGGTCATAGGCTTCTTGCAGTTAGTCTCATTGGACGCAGCATGAAAACAAACAAGCCACATCACGCTTCTCATCCTGTTATTGTCAACACAGGCCTTCCTGCTGGAGCTGAGTCGCGGCCAGGCTGCAGTGGCGGCCTTCAACGAGCTGTCCAACCACCTTTTACACCAGTATCCGTCAGACGACACCAGGAGGGTCAAAGAGGTCACCGACGCGCACAACGCCGCCTGGAACAGCATCAATAACAGGTCTCAATGCCACAGCTATACTGCTATACAAGCTGTACACAGATTACTTTAAAGTATATGCAATATACTATAATGAGCATTCATTCATTCATTCATTTTCTACCGCTTTTCCTCACGAGGGTCGCGGGGGTGCTGGAGCCTATCCCAGCTGTCTTTGGGCGTGAGGCGGGATACACCCTGGACTGGTAGCCAGCCAATCACAGGGCACATATAGACAACCATTCACACTCACATTCATACCTATGGACAATTTGGAGTCGCCAATTAACCTAGCATGTTTTTGGAATGTGGGAGGAAACCGGAGTACCCGGAGGAAAACCCACGCATGCACGGGGAGAACATGCAAACTCCACACAGAGATGGCCAAGGGTGAAATTGAACCCTGGTCTCCTCGCTGTGAGGTCTGCGCGCTAACCACTAGACCGCCGTGCCGCCCTATAATGAACAATGTTTCTGAAATACTTGATGTGTGATGTGCAGGGCAAATGACCGCCATAACCACTTGGATGCTGAGCTGAAGAACCTTCAGGTGTCCCTCAGAGAGCTAGAAGCCTTCCTCAAGTGGCTTCAGGAGGCGGAGACCACTGTCAATGTGCTGGCCGACGCCTCCCAGAGAGAGGATCTGTCGCAGGACTCCGCCGGCGTGAAAGAGCTCAGACGACAGCTAGAGGTAGGAGAAGAATGATGTGTGTGTGTGTCCAAGTGGAAGCTATTATCTCCATGTCGGCCTCCATTAGGGCTAGCGTGCATTCACATGTGTGTTGCTGGTTAAAACGTGTCAATTAGGGAGCGTGTTGAGAGCGTCTGGACACATGTCTAGCTCATTGATCCTCAGCAACCTCAATATGTCATATGTGTGTGTGGGCTTAGTATGTATCCACGTAAGGTGGATCTCCACTCGAAGCCCTGACATATCGACTCCCGTTCGTCTCAATTAAAGCCGCATGGTCTCTCCTTCTGTCTCTGCCACAGTTGTGATTGATGGATGGCGTCCAAGTGGGAAAAGTAATTTAGTGAAATGGAAAAGTAGCTTGGTGTTTTGACCACATTTTGTGAAATTCTCACAGAATAAGACGTGATGTGTTTATGACCTGGCAGGGGGCGCCACTGGATGAAAAGAAATGAATAGTCGGAGGGACATGAGAGCGGAGGTTTAGCTTCTCTACTGATAGACACAACATTTTGAAGCAAATGTGCCTAGGAAACAATGGAATAAAAACAGTTTGTTCCATAGTGGAGCTGGGGCCATCCGAAAACCTTTACTAACTTTACAGCCAATGCTTTCAGTCACGTTCATTCATTCATTTTTTACCGCTTATCCTTACGAGGGTCGGGGGGGTGCTGGAGCCTATCCCAGCTGTCTTCTGGCGAGAGGTGGTGTACACCCTGGACTGGTGGCTGGCCAATCACAGGGCACATATAGACAAACAACCATTCACACTCACATTCATACCTATGGACAATTTGTAGTCGCCAATTAACCTAGCATGTTTTTGGAATGTGGGAGGAAACCCATAAATGCACGGGGAGAACATGCCGAGGGGGGAATTGAACTCCGGTCTTCTAGCTGTGAGGCCTGTGCGCTAACCACTCGGTCCACCGTTCAGCCCGCTTTAAGTCACATGCAAGTGGCAAAATAAGTTAGTATAATAGTAGAGTTAGTAGTTAGTAGAAGTTAGCAGAATAGTTGTTTCCATTAATGTGCATTCTCCCTTTGGAATGCATAATAAATGAGAAGACGTATGTCTCGGATATGGATTGTGGATGATGTGGAAAATCCCCCTCCCTTCATAAACGGACATCTTTATTGATAAAAATTGCAAAAAATGCCACTTTATTCCCTTAATATTCCAACCTTTTTGACTACCATTGCAATATTCTTCTTGTAACATTACCATTTTTAAATGATGACTTTATTCATTCATTAATTCATTCAAAAAGTCATAATATTGTGAGGAAAAATGTCATTTTAGTAGCATTCATTCATTTTCTACCGCTTATCCTCACAAGGGTGGCCAGCCAATCACAGGGCACATATAGACAAACAACCATTCACACTCACATTCATACCTATGGACAATTTGGAGTCGCCAATTAACCTAGCATGTTTTTGGAATGTGGGAGGAAGCTGGAATACCCGGAGAAAACCCACACATGCACGGGGAGAACATGCAAACTCCACACAGAGATGGCCGAGGGTGGAATGATGACTTTATGCTTGTGATATTACCTGTAGAGATTTTTCTATTCTCGTAATATTTCAGCTTTTTTTGCCTTTATTTTCTTCACATTACAACTTTTTCCTTCCCTACCGTTTGTCCTCTTGGTGACATCTGTGATTTTTTAACATGGCGTTTATCAAAGAGAAGTTTGCAGCTTCACATGGGAGCGCTCTGACAGCCACGGAGGCAGAACCCCAGTGGGAGACTTTGCTTCCAGGAAGCTTCCCACTGACTCCTCCTTCTTTCTGCGTATGTGTATGTGTGTTTATAATGTGTGTTATTACTCAGCCTCTCTCTCTCCATCTTTGTTTCCATTGATCTGTTGGGTGCACAATGGCATCCTCTCGTCGAGGCGCTACCTACTCTCTCGTCTCTCTTTCCTATATCGTGGCAGCAAAAGAGCCTCATCCAACTCGTGCCTTCCTTGGTGGCACTTTTCGCCTTTCTTTACTTCCTCACTTCTTCCCTTCTCTGTCGTTGATGCCTTTGACCTCAGCAGGGCGCTGTCGCGGCTGATTAGTGTGATTCTCGGAGCTTGTGAATGTCCGCGTGGAGGAGAAAGTGAGTGGTCTGACCGCCTGCATCATTGTGTGTGTGTGTGTGTGTGTGTGTGTGAGGGAGAGAAAGAGAGACAGAGAGAGCGCTCGCTGTGCGTGTGTGATTAAAAGCAAAGGCATGCTCATGTGACCGAGTGTGTACCCATCCCTGCATGTGTGTGAGTGCACTCCCGTTGCGCTCGGCTCAGGTCTCCCGTTCGGCAGGCTTTTTAGGGAGAGGGAGAACAATATGAGCGGGGCTATAGGGCAGTGATAGAACATGCGGACCAGCACCAGGCTGCTGTAGCAGTCCTAAGATGATGGCCATGGTCCGGACCTCCCTCCAGAAAGTGGTGGTCTTCCTACACAGGCTCCAGAGGATGGCCATCTCCTCGCCGCGGTACCAGAAACTCTGTAAGGTATGTGTGTGTGAGAGGAGAGGATGGAGAGTTTTGATTTTGGCTGAAACTTTGGTCATCTTCATCAGCGTTGTGTTGTCTCGACCTGCAAGTTTGTACATGCTAATGGTTTAGTTTGTTTTGAACTTGCTTAACAAAGTTACACTTGCGTAGCTTATTGAATCCTCCACCTTCTCTGTCTGTGCAATTAATGATAGGGCAACATGTACAAGGTTAAAGGAGGTTCAAAATGAGCAAAGAGGGGGCTTGCAGAATTTGGAGTGGTACGCCTTTCCCTGCTATTGCATTGTTAGTCTAGCAAAGTCCATTTTAAGTACCGTTAGCGGCCCGTGCTGTTCAATAATGCCCAGAAAGTCGATATAAAGTCCTTTTAGTTTCATTTGCATCGTTTATCAGTGGAGCCTCTCCCATGTGTTCTTCTTTTTGGCAGAATCTGTTCATTTAAATCAGGGACTCTCAAGTTGTCTCTACCTGCAAATCCTTGTGTAGCGTTAAAATACAAATATAAGGCATAAAAAATTATCCAGTGATCACTAGGTGTCAGTAATGTTCCTGTAATGTTCCATGAGACACACAAGCACCAAAACATGGTCTTTATTACAGATTTCAATCATCTCGCAACAGGCAGAAAAATCCCTAATCCCTACCGTTGCTGTTGTAACCCACGGCAAGCTAAAACTCAACTCTTAACCTGCTCATGTCAATTCCACATTTATAGCAACTTGCACAAGTCTTATTTATGTCTTAAATGGCTTGTTTTCTGTCATTATGTTTACTATAATGAGTAATATGAGTGTAAAGGTGACTATAGGGATGTTATTTAATGTCAAGAGGGCGCTAATATATGAAATATGAAAAGCTTGTCTACGCTCTGGTAATGTAAATATTTGATTTATGAATAAGGGATCTTATTTTACAGCTTGTTTTTGATTGATCCACACTTATTTTTCAAGTTATTGAGTATATAATATGTTTTTTTTGTTTGTTTTTTTATGTTTTGCTGTAAATAAGTGGCATGATGGCAGTGGACAGTATCACAAATTCTGTACCGTGGTTGTCAAACTTTCCAACTCAACATTGTTTTGCTTTCCAACTAGCATAGTTCTTTCTATTTCGGCTTGCCGTCACTGTTTAGTTAAAAGATAAACAATAATATTAAAAAAAAAATCGATGAGTTAGATAACTCAAATTCGGAAACGGCGCTTTTTGATGACAGTTTATGACACCGTAGCCTCCTTAGCTGCTTTGGCATTTTCATCATGAAGGCTTTAAGCCACCCAGAGAGGGCGGGGCTTTCTCCGAGAGGCGGGGTTGAGAGATACTGAGCGATAGAGAAAAAGAGAGAGAGAAAATGCATGGCAACAGTTTCTGATGGCTTGCCAGCTTCAATCAAAGCAACATGTGATGGTTCAGCCTAAGCCAGTCTTAATCCATAAATCCATCACTCCTCAGTGCTCAGGCTTTTTTGGTTTAATGTTAACCTATCTTAGCATGTTTGCGCTCGTGTTGAGCCTTATGTATGGATTTTTGGATTTACATCCCATTCCATTTAGGTTCCATACACAAGGGAATCAAATCTGTGGCTATTTATTGATGTTGTTAGTCCATGGTATGACATTGTGAACAATTTGCACCCAGTCTGGTTAGAAGAATATTTATTTATTAAAAATGCATGCATCCGATTCTCATAGGAATAGTGAAGAGTCGAAATAATCTGTTCCAGGGTCAAACAGTGGCCATCATTAAAGGTTGATTGACTTTACAGGTAATTTGAAGTCATATTCATATTCACAATAATTGAATAAATAAATTAACCACGCAATAAATAAATACGGGGGGGGGGTCATTTTAATGCAGACCTGCCAACATGTACAAATTTATAGTACTCAACATGCATTTTGACTCTTGAATATGCTTGTAAGCTCTCTGTAAGCATTCTTCTGGTTTCAGTTTCAAGTTCAGTCTTTATGGTACAGAAAAATAAATATTATCAGTTTCTCTAATATTTCAAATTGGCGGGGTGCGGGAAAAAAATTGTCCCTTGGATGGGGCATGACAAAAAATAATTGATTAGCACTGCTATAGCGAGTGGCTGAACCCTCCTGTCAGTACTTTAGTCTCAGTGGGTGGCGCCGGGGCCGCTCATGAGTGCACACACAGTGGTGCAAGCGAGGAATAACACTGCCTCCGCATTGGTTACGTGTGTTGGTTATGTATTTTTCCTTTAATATTTTGGAGTGTCTGGAATGGATGAATTGGATTTACATTGCCTCGCTTTTGTACGTTCTGGTTTTCATGTACGTAAGGACTCAATAACAACAACCGAGGTACCGCTGTACTGTGCAGAAACAATGACTAGCAATCTAGTCATTCATCTTTTTCAGAGGCAGGTAATACCTGTTGGGATGGATGTGATAGCCGTCGGGAGTCATCAGTCACTCCACACTCTATTAGCGCCCCCTGGGTTGCAACAGTCACTTCAGCCTCATCCAGCCTTCCCTGGAGAAAGTCTCTCATGCCAGACTTGTCGCTGTCGTCCCCCGGGCCGCTTGTTGTCCAGCCTCCGGACTGGAATGCTGACTTCTCCATGATGGATTTGGTCAGGCTGAGCCTCTTGGGCGAGGTTATTGTTTGGGATGCTGCTCGTGTTTGATATTCTTCATAATAATTTACCTGGCGTCACATCACAGTGTGGTTTTTTTTTTCTTTTCTTCATGCTCATTTGTAGTGTTTCCTTGAAAAGGTTCTCCTTTCAAAAACCGGAAACATTTTAGTGCGGTCTATTTTTAGACCTCCATCCATGATTTGGCACGTAAATAGTTCTCATCTCCATCTTTGCCTGTTCCAAATCGGTTGTGCTTAATGGGTGCTGTGCTATTAGGGGGAGTTTGGCCATCATAAAATGTTCCTTCTGGGCCCACCGTGTTCCTATATTGCTCAACGGTGTGACCATCAGCACAATGTCTGAATGAATTTCAAATGAACCCGGCAAATTTCAAATAAAGTGGCACCAGAAGCTCAGAGCTAACTCAAATGCACAACCTAACAATACAAAATATGATTGAGCATGTCAAATTAGCCTATCAAGCTAACAATTGTGTTGGTCTAAATGCCCTGAAGCGCTAACTTTTACAGCCTTGGGAACCTCACTCATTTACCACCTGGCATAGTTCCACTAATAACTACAACTATTTTTGTTGTTTTTCTAGTTCAAAATGCGTTGCATGTTTTGATTTCTATGGCTGCCTGCCTTGTTTAATCACACTAAAAATATACAGAAACACAGAGGAGGGTGAGGCTCAGAGCTAATTCAAATGCACGACCTAACGATGCAAAATATGATTGAGCGTGTGACACGCTAACAATTGTGTTGGTCTAAATGCCCTGAAGCGCAAACTTTTACAGCCTGGGGAACCTCACTCCATTCATTTACCACCTGGCATAGTTTCACTAATAGCTACAACTATTTTTGGTTGTTTTCTAGTTCAAAATGCATTGCATGTTATTGTAAGCGCTGCTGAAGATAGAGTAGTTTTGATTTAGTTAACATTTAAATAACATTGCAACAATCCTGTTTAAAGTCAACGACAGTGAAGCGTGGGGTTCAGAGCTAACCTTCACAAGCCGACTGTATGCACTAAATTATGATTCTTGTGTAAGAAAATAGCCCAGTGAGTTGACCCTTGTATGGATGCAGATGTACTGGTATGCTAATTTTTCCAGCATAGGGAACTTCACTCCAATCATTTTCCACCCTGCATTTTTTTGCAACTCATTTAGTAGTTGACAATGGTTTGTCATCAAACTTTTTATTGTGCATTACTGTATTGTATCTGTAACTGCTACAGAATACTGTGGCAGAGCATTGACACTTCAAATGTCCTATCAAAAATGGGATTTATCTTGTCCGTTGTGAGTGTTAACTGTGAGGTTGAGTTTATCACTTTGTGGCTGTTTTTCACCTGCCTGTGGCCTTGTAAGCACGCTCGTTTTGCCTCCATGTTTGTGTCAGGAAGAGTTTATTGGCGACTTGAAGATGGGCACGCCTGGTTTGTTTATAGCAGGTGCCCGGTGGCTAGTTTTATCTGTGTGTGTGTGTGTTTGATCACTGCCGTGTTGCTGAAAATTGGCTGAAGGGCCCTCTCTCCCTCCTCCCTCTTTCCCTCCCTCCCTCTCTCTCCTGAGGAGTGTCCTCCTACTCTCATCACTCCACCAGCCCAAGCTGTGTGCACTCACGTTACTAAAAGCGGCGTGAAGCCACATTTTGCCTATTCCGCTGTTTGTCTGGCTGGTGCTTTGTCCTGGAGGCATCATGCCCCATCTAGCTCTGTACTGCTGCTACCACCGCAGGGCAAGGTGAGTCAGTCACGAGCTGTCTCACCTCTCCGTCCTTCAGCTCCAAAAAGAGATCCTTTGGGTTATTAGCTCTTAACAGCAGCTCTGGTGCCTCCCGTGTAACATGACTCCTACCCACAATGCACTTCTGTCCTCGCTTCAACTCCTAAACACTTGGATGCACAAATGGACCGACCAAAGCGCAATACACTTGAGTGATGAGTCAGGAATATTTGCTAGCAGCTTTATAAATGCATCATGGTTCATGGTGGTATTTGGGAGGAGATGAGCTCCCAATTCTGGCGGCACGGCGATCTAGTGGTTAGCACACAGACCTCACAGCTAGGAGACCAGGGTTCAATTCCACCCTCGGCCATCTCTGTGTGGAGTTTGCATGTTCTCCCCGTGCATGCGTGGGTTTTCTCCCACATTCCAAAAGCATGCTAGGTTAATTGGTGACTACCATAGGTATGAATGTGAGTGTGAATGGTTGGGATGGGCTCCGGCACCCCCCGCGGCCCTAGTGAGGAAAAAGCGGTAAAAAATGAATGAATGAATGAGCTCCCAATTCTATGTTTCAGGACAAAAATGCTTAAGTTACCTTATCCCATCACTTGTAATGTCCCCAGTTAAGACTTAATAAGGCATATGCCTGTCAATGTTCTTCAGCTTTAAAAATACTTGTCGTTTAAATGTGTCCAAGTTCCCTTCCCTAACTGGCACTGAATGCAGACATTGACCTTTCAACACGGACGTACTGTCACTTTGTGATCAAATAAAGCAGTAAACACGGCTTTAAACTGAATGTCATTACATGTAAATAGCAAGTGCATAAAGCACCCCCCACCTCCCCTGTGTGTTTCCTTCCTTGCTCCACATCACACACAAGCCGGGCCACCACGCTGCTATTTAGCCACTAATGCCTGGCTTTGTTCTTCTGTGCACTAAAGCACATGGATTTTTGTTGTGCAGCCTCTTCCATTAACCGCTTTCAGGGCCGACCCGGTATACCACACAGCGGTAAGCTCGGGCTGCTAATGCCTGTGTGGTTTATCGCCCCATAGACTTTATGATGCCGCAAAGCAAGTAGAGTCAGAATCCCACGGCCAAAGAGTGAGACAGCAGTTTGTTGCTGGGGGGGGACTTGAAAAGTGGGAAGAGCTCTGTGATGCTCGTATAACATTGTGATAAGTGCTATAAGTTGAAGAAATGCACATGTATGCATTTGTATTTTTAATATTGTGTCTCATTGAGCTAACAAGTTGTGTTGGGTGATACCAAAAATTTATATTATCGATACCAAGATGTCATTATTTTATTTTTGTGTGTTGGTACATTCTTAGTGATATCGATACCGCACTTGCCTATATTGGAACATGGGATATTTACACCAAAAGACACACCATAAACCTTGCAATCCTGCCTATACTCTGTGTTTCCAAAGCCACTCGTTTTTTTTTTCATCAGAGTTCAACAGCTGCCGCAGTTCAAGCAATGAATGTAAAAAAGACAATCTAGATCTAGTAATCTACTAGTAAGACAACATCAATTTTAACTTAAAACTGTTTGGTTTGACAACTGATGTTGGCTGTGCCCAAGTTTTACGTGGTGTCGTATCTGTTTGAAAAGTTCACCAATCACTCTTAGCACCAGACAGCCACACTCTCTCGTTGCACAGTGAGAAAGTCACAGTGACCTGCAGAGAGTCACTAATTTCCTTTGCCAGCGTGAAATCTCTTTGACCTTCAGTCTGTTCTCAACACCCCCCGCTCCATGGCCGCCTTGCTACGCAGTGTACCAAAGCGAACAAGGCGACCATGCAGGGTCGACACCGGCGTGCGACATAAAAGCGATTTCTTTTGTTGATGTGACGATGAATGTCTGTTTTTAAGGACAAGTGACTGACGGGGGTACATGTGTAAACGATGCTGAGTCACAGTCACATGGTGCATGCAGTCTTTGCTTCCACGTTGGCACTTTTGAATGTTTAAATCGTCATGTTAATTATGGATGATGTGCTTTTAAGAGCTTACAATGATTACTTTCCAGACATGGAGCTGTCTGAATAGATGCTTCCGCATGGGGAACTAAAGTAAAGTTAACAAAGGATGCAGTGGCGTCTCTAAACGCCCTCCGACGTCACATCATTGGACCAAAAGAAACTCAGGAAAACTACCTCTGAAGTCGCACACAACTGTCAAAGATCAGGGTGAATTTTATGACTCACGGGTCACATTGATTTAAATAGGAGGCATCAAGCAGAATGACATACTTGGTCACAGTGCCACAAAACGTAAACCTCCACAGCAAGTTAACGCCTCACATCAATCAACAACTAAGCACTAAACATAGCATGTAACTTGAATTTTTTTCCCCCAAATGCCCGCAAAGCATGCTCGGTTGTCCAGCTGCAATATTCTTCTTCTTCTTCTTCTTAATTTATTTCAGACATGAATACTATGTTACATTATTCTTTCTCACATATACACTTACAATACAATACACTTACAATATCTATTTATATATATATATATATCTACTTTTATATGTATATATCTATTTTTATATGTATATATGTGTATATATATATATACATATACATACGTACAGGCACACACACAACACCTCATTACTACACATGTCTGAAAAGGAGCAGGAAGAAGCAAAGCTTATTAAATCTTACCACTTCTCCACGCCATAGCAGTTACCAATTCAATATGTGATTTTTTTCCCACACATAGAATCACAGAATCTTACATAAGACAAAACAACAAAAGAAGAGTGGGAACATCGGACACCCCAGCAAAACCCCAGGACATTGCCGCAGCACGCGATCAACCCCGCCAGCCAACCCACCTGGCCCCGACCCCCGTAGCCCCTGAGTGCACCCACCGAGTGCCCAGCACCCCATCAGTCCCCGCACACCCCGCTGCCCTCCAATAAGACGCCATTTTGGCTGGACCCATAAGTAACATAACTCAACATATTTTACAATCAAGCAAAGCACAAAAAAGTGATCCTTTTTGACTTGTCAGTGTCCCAAACTGAGACCAAATGAGTTTAAACAGGGACGCACCTCCTGAAAGAAGTACGGGTGGTTCTGTGGTTTGTTGAATACTGCCCTCTGCACGCCGTTTATTTGGAGGTACATTTCATAGCAAATGTGTTCTGTGGCTCTGTGACAGCAGATTAAAGATAAAGCAGGTTATATATAGTCTGTAATCCTCAGCAGGGAACAGCTGGCCAGTGGAGTCTCATTGCGACGGGAGGGATTGCTGATTTTTTTTTTTTTTTTGCTCAGAATTGTACTGTGAACTTTAGTAGTTTGTGCTCGTGTTAAGTAAGCATCAGCAGCGGGAAACCCACGCAGATTTAGTGCAGTTCTACAAACAAGTGATGCTGTTTGTGCGGACATGGCCTGGGTCACAGTCACTAATTCTCAGTGTGTTAAATATCATCAGGATTAGCAGTGGGGGTTTAATTAAAAAGCAATTACCTTTTGGTGCGGGTGCGTGTGGCGAAAGCTACTGTGGCGTTGTTACAGGAAATGGTGCAGCACCGATCATTTAAGAAGGCGACATACCAGGAAAACGACCATAGTCAGCATTTTTTTATTGTTAGAATTTCTCTTTCATTGTCGTAGATGGTTTATTGTAACACGTCCATCAGAGCACAGAGCGGGCTTCCCTTGTTGCCGGGCGGATTTCAGAGAAGACCCATTGGCTAATAAAAACGGTTTTCATAATCAACATAGCACCGAAACATTGTTTGCTAACTTGCACGTGAGTGACAGGAAGAAAAGCTCTGACTCTTAGTCTTGTAGCGCTGCCCTTTGAAACATTATTTTTTTAGGGGACCGATATGAGGGAATTGTGACATCATACGGATAAATCCCATAATATTAAAGATAGATTTTGCATTACCCGTACTGTGCGTGTGAGTGTACCAAGTGCTCTGCCACAAAGGGCAAAAACCCGACCATCCACCCATGTCAAAAGTGCAGACATTTTTGCCAAGCTACTTGGAACATGTGCCCGAATACAGTGCACCTTGCTGGACTATGCCAGGTGGTTCCTCCCGGTCGATTCTCTGGTTCTCTATGCAAGGACCAAATGGTGCTTATGAAATTTGCACTTCCTGTTTGGTCTCTTAACCCTTTTTTTTTTAAAGCTCCATATACTAAAATAGGTTACCACTCTAATTTGATGTTGCCAATAGCGCTCTCTCCCACTCGGCTTGCCTTTTGTGGGTCAAACGTGTCAAAATAGACGTAGCGATAAGGGTTGTTTACAAATAACACTAATTCTTGATTTAAGTGGGGAATTGTTGGCCCTCTGGTTTGTCGTCTTTTGCAGCAATTCATCAAGATTTGAAGTTTGCATTGATGTTTTTCATAGCCGGAGAGAGGCTATTAATTACTGCTAATCACTCAAAGAGAGCTTCAGTGCCCTACAGAGATAGAATGCTGAAGATGCTGTATAATGTGTCCTCTCTTTATTCTATCATGTTCTATTTATAGCTCATTTTTGGCCCTGCCTCCTCAGACAGTACCTTGCGAGACTAAATGATTGACAGGTCAATGCAAGCTCCGTCCTTGCTCTTGTTAACCTTCCCTTTGTCTTCACCTCTGCCTCTCTGCTGTGGTGGCTTTTGTGTTTAGAAATAAATAAAAACATACTGTATGAAGATGACTGTGCAGCAAGTGTGTGTTATTGTGTTTATGTTACAATGCTACCATGCTTATGCTGGTTGCCATGACAGTGTCACTCAAGGCCCGCCGGCCAGCATGCTGCTCAGACAGGCAAGAGGAAATGAAAAGAATGATGAAGGAATAAGAAATGTCATCCGTATCTCCGCTACACATACAGACACACACACACACTCACACACTGATCACAGATAAAGAGATGCCACTGCCACTATCTGGCACCATTTCGGTTTTGTAACCCAAAGCGGGGGGCATGGATGACCACACCAAGACCAGCTGAGCTAACCTCTTGCCTTGTTGTGGATGCAGAATATAATTCAACTTGTTTTTGGGTAGCATTTTCAAATGCATGCAGAGGTAGATAAAGCTGCTGGATGCAGCTCTTGTTAATGATGCCATAAAAGTTAAAGTTAAGTTGGTGCACACCTTTAGGGGTCAGTTGTGTAAAATCGGAGCAAGATTGGTTGAAAAATGTCCGCCATCAAGCAGAACGTACAATGATTCCCAAACCCGGCGAGTATTTAAAGCGCATGCAGACGTATGGATGCTTGAAGAAGGAAAATATTCCATTCATTAATATTGAGGTGGGAACCACTTCACCGTGATAAACGAGGGATAAGTGTAAAAGTGCAAAGGCAGTCGGAGGCCACCCTTTATTATAAATTGTCCTTCTTTATGACAAATGTCAGTCAGGCTTTAAAAAGGAGGTGACTGCCAATACAGGGAGGAAAGACACATTACTCTTGACCCTTGAAATTGCCACTCAGACCATCATCTCCGGTGCTGCTATGCTTCAGTTATGATGAAGCTGTGACGTGTTGTGCATTAGCGTAATTGTATCTGGCATCTGGAGTAAAAAAAAGCTCAAAAGCTGACCTTCCTGCTTTTAAGAAATTTTAGGCTTTCGGTTTATCCAACGTAAAAAATTGCAAGATTTATTCCCAGAATGAATGACAGAAAACTGCTGATGTTCTAGAAATAGGTGGCATAGAGTGAGTATATTATTCACTCCCCTAAGGCCAGCTACCTTCCCGCCACGGTCCTTTTGTTGCTGTTGATTGGATGGCTCTTGATGGATTTTTGGCCCACTTGTTTGAAGCGCTTATGCGCCGTGTTGCTTAAATTGCACATGGGAACCGGCTGTGCGCTAGAGGTCAATTGGAAGGGGCCAACATGGGCTGTAATGGAAGATGGGTCCTGGTCTGACTGGCTTCCTCTCCTCCTGTATGTGGAACCCCTGTCCTTTCAATGGCCTTTGTGTTTGTGTACATGCTGACATTGTTGGTTCATGTAACGGCTTTCAATTCATGATTGGACTACCTTTTCATTGCCATGGCAACCACACAAAACCTGGGCGACGTTAAGTACTGGTGGACTTGTGTTGATCAAGTGTTTTCTGCTTCATATCATTGTGGATTGAATGTAAATTACCATTCATGCCTGCAAGGACAGCCTGGGGGATAAAAGAAAAAAACACTATAAGACTATATGAAAATTGCAAGAATACATACAAAAATACATAAAATTGTATTTTTTATTTTAAGTTGTAATATGAGTAAAAACAGTCTGGATGTAAAACATTCTGAAAGACTGAACAAAAGTAGAGAATAACATGAGAAAAAAGTAGTAATTGTATGAAAATTGTTGTATGACCAGTCAAAACCATGTCATATTAAAATAATAATAACTAACATAATAATAATTAACATTTTCTCTTTAAAAAAATGCAATGTTAAGAATATAAAGTAGTAATATTATGAGAACAAGTCTGAAATGTAAGAATTGCATTTGTTCAGAAATGTATTAATAGATGATCGCTGCTTTGTGGTTTACTATGGACTGTTATTATTCTAAAAATATTGAAAGACAAGACATAAGTAGTATTCTGGCCATTGATGAGACATGACATTAGATTAGATTACCCTTTCACGCTGCATGAGTTCAGCCATGGCATGTTCTCCTCCCTTTCCGTGTGGAAGTGGTATATTGTTGGCTTCTTACTTGATCGTTACCTATAAGTGGCCGTTTGTAGGTGACTACAGCGGTGTTATTTCATGTCTGCAAGGCTGGTAAATGGTAAAAAAAAATGACAGGTTTTGTATGCTCTAACTACCAAAATATTCAATTTATTGGTATTGAGTCCTACTTATTTCTGTCGTGGCCCGGAATCAATTCACCGTGATAAACGAAGGACGACTGTAAATTGAATGGGAGCAAGGGTGAGCTCATTTTTATTTATTTGGTTGTATAAATCTTGTTCCTATGACGCACACACGCAACGCCAGCCAATTCTATCAGCACTCGATTCTAATCACCGATGTCAGAGCTGTATTAAAAATATGGAGGTTCTATCATGTTTGGAGCGTGTAAACAACATCCTAATAAGATCATGTGCACGATTACTCCCTCTCTTAATCTTCTTGTATTTTTTCTCTTAATAAACTTCCATGACTGGTTGTTTTTTTCCGGCTTTAATCCTTCTTGCTTTGCTTCTCAACGTGGCTTCGGGAGGCACAGAGGGTTAACGACGGGTTAATTGGCTACCCAGATCCGACACCTTTGATGCCCATAAGCGCTAAATAGATGCAAATCATGCGGCCATGGAAATGGATCTCGGTGATCATCTCCCACTTATCCCAGACGGACGTTAGGACCACTTAAAGGGATGAGATGAAACATCCTGATGCATGTGTCCTACATCCAAGGGTCTCTCATGGCTCTTAGTATTGATGTATGATTATGAAAGCTGATGATGTGATAAAAAGGTTATTTCTCTCATTGGCAGAGGAGAGCAGGCACCATTCAGTCCAGACCTTTCATTTTTCTTCATCAACTCAATATGTGGTACTTTTACACTTTTAACATGCACAACTTTCCCAATGGGCTCCGTTTTTGGAGAGAAAATGGGACACATTCATTTCTCATTTTCTATTTTGTTTCTGGTAGTTTTTCCTAGATAAAGTCATTTATGAGGAAAAAATTATGTGAATTGAGCAATATTTTTAATTTTTAAAAATATAATTTTAGGACAAAAGCTGGAATTTTTATAGAAAACATTTGTAATTGCACGAGAAGAAATATTTTTTTTTTTTTTTAGACAAATTTGAAAAAAGTCATAATATTTGTATAATAATGGCAACATTACCAGAATAGTAACTCTTATAGTTTTTGGAATTTTGGAGTGCCACAAAAGTCATGGTTTTGGAGAAAAAAGTGATGATTTTTATTTTTTAATTTTTGTGCAAAATATTGGAAAATGTTATGAGAAATATTCGTTTTCCAAGAAAGAAGTTGTGATTTTACAAAAATAAAGGCAAAATATTAAAATAATAAAGTAATGATTTTGATGGGGGAAATTGCAGTGTAGTATTTTTAATTTATTTTTAATTTAGTATTTTGATATTATTTTGTAATTATTATTATATTTATAATTATATTCTTATTATTTCATTATTTTAAAGTTTTTTTTAAATATAATTATGAATAATCATATTATATTAATTATAACAATAATTGTTATTATTATTATTATTATTATTATTAAATAAGTGGTTATAGGAAGCCAATATTTCAGTGTTTTGACCATAAATGAAACGTAAACTTAACAGTCCTTACATTTTCCTCCCTCCAGATTCCCTGTCTAAGTTAAAGACGGTGAGTAAATATCATGAATATAAATATGAATAAACATATCATCTCCTGTAATTGCCTACTGAAGGAGTGGCTGGGGAAGTGTAGCATGGTGTCTCTACACATCGTGACAACAATTGCGTGCGGTGTCCCGAGGTAAACGTGGTCAAACATTATGGAAAATGCGGTAAACGCATAAAATAAGCGTTTTAGGTCGGCGATGTTCTCTCAGATGTTTTTTTGTGATGAGTAATCACACTCGCACACATGCACGCATTCACAGTGTCGTTTTAATCAGCGGCGCCTTTGATCCGCCTCGATGAGGAAAACCATATTTAAGAGGGGAAAAAAAACGCATCATGAGCAGGAGATGAAAGGCCTGTCCAATTACGGGCCAGCTAAAGCTGAAATATGCGGGTTGTTCATGAAGTACTCGTACACATTGACGCAGCGCATATACGCTGCAAAGTCTCCAAACGCTGACACAAAAGAGAGATGTAGAATCTCAGTACAAATACATTTATCTATTTTATTAACAAGACGAGACGTTTGCTGACACTTTATGACAGAACAGGCAGAAATATTGCGGGAATAAAGGCTTTGGGAAAGATGTCGTGAATACAATATCATGTAGTAAAATGGATTTGCTTCTGTTTGACATATACTAGCTAGCTTACAGGCCTCTTAGTTTAAATCGGGGGCGTCAGACTCCTTTTTACCGTGGGCAACAATGCAGGTATGAGGTGCCAAGCTGAAATTGGAGTATGCAACAATGGTACTGTTTGATTTATTAAGAGTAATAAAGGAAATTATGTAATAAGATATAATAATAATAATAATAAAGATAAAATAGTTTTTTAAAAGTATATGTTTGTGTCTTTAAAAAATAATTTAAATGATTGTGTGTCATAAAAAATGTAAATAATCATAACAAACATAATTAATTAATAAATTTAATTACATTTATTCATTCATTTTTTACCGCTTTTCCTCACGAGGGTCACGTGGGGTGCTGGAGCCTATCCCAGCTATCTTCGGGCGAGAGGCGGGGTACACCCTGGACTGGTGGCCAGCCAATCCCAGGGCACATATAGACAAACAACCATTCACACTCACATTCATACCTATGGACAATTTGGAGTGGCCAATTAACCTAGCATGTTTTTGGAATGTGGGAGGAAACCGGAGTACCCGGAGAAAACCCACGCATGCACGGGGTCCACTGCATGCAAACTCCACACAGAGATGGCCGAGGGTGGAATTGAGCCCTGGTCTCCTAGCTGTGAGGTCTGCGCGCTAACCACTAGACCACCGTGCCACCCAATTACATTTAAATACATTTAAATAATAATTAATATATATTTTTAAAAAGTGACCATTTCATTGGAATAATTTTCAGGCTTTCAAGGGACAAATACATGTTGGGTCTGGGTCTAATTGCTGGATGGAACATTGCTTCTGATTTCTTCTATCTTCTTTCATTTTGCTCACAGTAAGGGAAAAAGAATATGGGCATTGATGGGAAGAAAAGCGAGTTCCTTAAAGTTGTTGATGTGCACACCGGAGGAGGGAGAATAGAAATCAATAGAAACGGTGAAGAATGCGGTGATATAACACATCACGTCTTCACCTTCCTACCTAACGGGTGGGCGGAGCTAAAAGTGGAAGATAGAGGATGTATACGACTAAGGCGAGTGTTTAGGATGAGGCCTGCAGGGGTGTAAAGGGAGCGTATGTGCACATTGTTCAATACATACAGTATACTGCCTCTTTCACTTTCTATTTCTGTTCTATTCTTCTTACGGTTGGACTGACTCACCTGCTTTATTTAGCACAAAAGCGTGCGGAATGTTCTTCTCGTAGGAAGTTGTCTCATTAGTAAAGAACACACACAGGATGTCTTTCCTGGCGATGACTGAAGACGTGATGTACGTCGCAATTTGCATTTTTATGTCGGACCCAATTATACAAACAACGCCTCAGATTTATGGAAGCTGAAGCGGAGGGAGGGAAAAGACAAACCAAAAGATGACAAACCTGTGATCAGGTTCATATTCATACAGCAATTACATTTGGACAAATGACAATGACAGGAAGGAAAAGACAGCATGGAGTGGGTGCTCCCTTTTTGTAGCCATGACAGCCTTGGTTGATTCGTGTGTACACGGCTAAGAACTCATAATATTCTGATAAAACACTTCATATTTGAAGAATAAAGTCATAATCTTACAAGGTAAGTCAATGTATTACGACTTGACCCAAGTAGTAGCCGCATGATACTCAAGTCACAGAGTAATTTAAGCTAATAATTTAGCTTGACACTCCCATTCCGTGTGGAAGTGGTAGGTGTTTGGCTTCTCAAGTGTATAAGAAATCAATTTCAGGTGAAGTGGTTAGTTCGCTAGGTTGTTAGCTCACTTGCTTGCAAGCTAATTTTTGGAGAATCAAGTCTAACAATATTACGAGAAACAATTAGTCCAAGAATTAAGTTGTAATTGTACAAAAATATGCTCCAAAATATTGAAATATCAGGCGAGAAGTCATAGTTGTACAGGAATTTCACAAGAATAAAGTCGTAGTTGTACAAGGATGACGTTTTTGTGCAAAAATGTTACATAAATAATGTTACTTAACTTGTTCGTAAATAATGTTACTTAACTTGTTCGCTACTAAACAACCGCTGGCTCAAAAACGACATATTAACACATGTTTTTTACGGTGTAAGAGGCACAAAGAGGTGATGATGCAACTCCACAATAGAAGAGAGCATGTTCGGTGCGGTTTTAAGCCAAAAAATCAGATGTACATTTTTATAATGCAACCAGGAAGTGAAAAAACATCTCGGGCCTTTTTCTGCTGATTACTGAAGAGTCAAATCAATCGTTTGGTCATGCAGCATCAGCCAAAAGTTTGAAGACACTTTGTCATGTTATCGAATGAGAACATGTCCCCTAACTTTTGACGAATACTATATTTCATAATTTGCCTTTTGAATCTTGACTGAACTCATCTTCTTGGGAACCAAGAATGCATCCTCTTACTATCAACGTAACCACTGGGCGGGATTATATAAACTCCGGGGTCTTATCTTTCCTCTGACCTCTGCCAAAGCTGCGGGTCCCACCCAGAAGCCGCCCCCCCCGAGGGGTCCCGACAGGAAGTGTTGTTGCTATGAAGTCAGTCCGACACACCCTTGATGGACTGAGAGCGATGAACTGACTGACTGAGGGAATCAGCGCTCTTACGTTCTTCTCTTACGCTGTTTAGACATTGATCCATCCAATGGTCAGTCAACAGGAAGCACATTATCTATCGATTTTCATCTCCGTAGCTCATCCATGTGTCACCCCCCTGTGTGAGCAAAGCTATTTATAAGATGTATGGATTTTTTTCTGCTCTATATGAAGGGATGGGGTAATTATTTCATCCCTGAATGCAGCGCCACAACACTGACTACCTTTTTTCTCTCACTGGAAGGCAAGGATGTTTGAATTTGAAGGGGGGGGGGCATACTGAGCAAATGAATATTTATGAAGCAAAAGTCATATCAGAAGGAATACGGGCTAGAAAAAGCAGGCCATTTGAGCGGGTGTGCGAGGGTGATGTTTATTGGAAAATAGAACATTTATGCAGGTTTGTTATCATAAAGCTGAATGGAATGTTTTGGTAGACGGCGCTGTGTTTTGAACGGCGCCCTTTCCCACGCCACCTTTTTACCCGCCCGAAGCAAACGGCAAATGTGGAAAGATTGGAGAAATGACACACACTCACGAGTTCTCGTACCGCCTTTTACAAGCGAGTCGTCATCGGCCTCCATCTGCTAGCTGCTTTTCTTCTTCCCGCTTCTTTATCCTTAAAGGGCCCGACAATTTCAAAGAAGTCTCAGAAGCCCCAAAATAGTATATATTAATATCATATTGGAAGACTCCAGGCCAAAATCTAGCATTGATGCTGGAATTTAGGCAGTACTGCTTTGTGTATATAGCTTTAATGTTAATGAGCCGTGTTTGTTGAGCGTGTAAAGTGCTAACAGTACAGTCAGATTTAACAGCAACATCATGCTAGGTTAGCCTAGCCACTGAAAAAAATCTAAACGATGACAGTTTGCAGAGCTCCAGCTTTTATTTTAAGATGAGTAGCAAAGCCTATTTGGGGGCTCTAAAAATAATATAAATATGATTTTTTTTAAAAATATCTAATTAAAAATAAATGTTAAAAATAATTGGATAAAATGTTGATAATATAATGTTTTTATAATTTAATGCATTATTAATTATGTCATTATTGTATGCTTCATTTTAATAAAATATTACAATTATTTCATATCATTTTGATAATTTATTTTGTTTTGAAACTGCAATTTAAAAATAAAAATTGATAGATATTTAATTAAAATAAATGTAAGACTATTAAATGTTTATTATAATTGTTTATTATGTTATACGTATTTTAATATTTAATAAGTTATCTATAATAAAATGCATTTTAATTTTTAAGTGTTTTTAATGAATTAAAAATAAATGTTAAAATTATGTAAAATAATATTTAAATAATAATATATTATAATTGTTTATTTTATTATTATTATAATAATTTTATAATTTCTTATAATTGTTTATTTAATAATGTTCTGATCATGGAAACTGCTATATAAAAAAATGCTGTATATAACACATATATTCATATGTTCATCAGGTATGTCATGTTACACATATCGGTAGCGGAAATTGAGAGTTGGACTCAAAAAATCCAACATCGGACATCCATAATTATTATTATTATTGATGTATATTATTAGATATTGTAGTAATAAGTATAACACAAAGTTAATTTGTAGATGATTTGCTCAGATAGTTAGCATACATTGTGGGCTAGTTTTCGTATATTTATTGTACAAAATGCATCAAAAGTTTTTTTCATCATGATTTTTCGGTATTCAGAATTGCCCTGTCCCAAGCAACCGTTCTTCCTGAACAAAATTAGCCTTGTGTTTTTCGCCTCCTTCTTGACGTTATCTCTCGAGTGTCTTGTTAGCACACAAAAAGGTGAATCAATAGCTGATTATCAGCAGCAGCAACAGCAGCAATAAATCCATTTCAATTTACCCCAAGGCACTTTGCTATGAATTCCAGAATGTGTCCTTCTGAAATGACTTGTGCTTCGTTATTGGCTCCCCCTGTAGTGAGTTATCGCCGACCCTGCTGACCTTTGATGCTCGCTTGTCTTTTCTAATGGGAGCTATGTCACATCATCTGAGGTCAGGTGTGAATTGTTGTGCTAGCTCAATATTTGTGCGTTTCTATGAACAACTTTTTGCTCTAATCAGGAGGAGGAACCCGGAGGCTGCAATTCCATTGATTTGGATTTCTGTTGCTGTACATTTGGATAGTGTGAATGATGTGAGCTCACACAGGCAGTAACTTTTGACGTATACGCAGTCATTTCGTAGAAACAGGCCCCATGTGCTCGGTTTGTCATCCTGTTACATGGTTGCCTAACGTTGTGTAGGCGGCATCACATCTGCTCCCTCTTGACATCATCTCGCATGCTGCCTACTCGCTATTTCAATTTGCCCTTTTAAAATGTGGTCATGTTATTAGTTTTATAAGAGGTTAGCATCAGTTTGTATTTTCATGACTTTGCGCCACATGCTTTTCTTGTGTTTTCAATGTTTTTGTTAAATGTAGTATGCTTTTCCACGTTCATGACCTAGAAATGTAATTAGAATTTTGTATTCTCTTATTAAACCATGCCAAAGTTTCAGATAATGAGGTTTGCACATTTGGAAGTGAGAACTGAAAGAAGTTTGTGATGGCTCAAAACGCTCGGTTTCAGAAGGTGTGGTAAAACTGGACCTTTGTGATGTCACAGAGGGGTGTGGCTGTAAGCCAGATGAGCTCTCTGCCCTCCCCCGAGCTTGCCAGGGGACGGGCCGTGGGTGGAATACATTAATACAGCCAAAAATGGGATGGGAAGCACGAAATCCAAAGAACAGCTGAATAGGTGCAGATTCTGGAAGGTCACACCTACATTTCTCATGGTCAGCCACCGGGGGCAGATAGTTTATATTGTATAATAAACTGTAGGCAGGGTACCAGCTGGCACACGTTGTCGTTTCGTAATTTGCCTCCATTTCCTGTTGTCATGGATTTTATATGATATCCCACACAGAAGACTTGAAGAATTAACAAAAGAAAAGTAAACATAAAAGTTCAGCTCTGAATATTTGCAGGGGTAGCAAAAAAGTGTAGTGCAAGAAGAAGTACAAGCAGTAACCACAGAATAACATCTTTAATTTGTCTTGATATTACGCATGCATTTTTCCAATTACATTTTCCCTCCAATCAGGGCAGTTAAAGAATGTCTCGGCGGCATCTCATTCATATATTAGACACGCATATTAGACAGAAATTCCTCAAGCGGTCTAGTTGTCAGCATGAATCAAAAATGCTGTTTAAAGGAGCCCTGAGTATGTAGATCTTTTTAATTAGCTAAAGCGTACTTCAAAGTCTTCTCCTTATGAATATTCAACCTTGTGTTTATTTTTTGTTTTTTTTTTTTCCTTCTCTCTCTTGACTTGACAGCCATCTGTCTGCTTGTCTTTGATGTGCACCACATGTCTCGGCACTTTCCCTTTCCAATGCCAACATGCATTGTCGCAAACACGTTTTAATGCATGTGTGGAAAGTTAATGCACAACCCTAAAGACTACAGCTGCTTCCAAAAGGAACATTCACTTATCGCGGTCAGATGTGGAACCAATAAATGGCAACAGATGAGGGAGTACTGCAGATTTTTTCTACGAACGCGCCATAGTTGCTGTGTAATTTTTTGCGGCTTTTCAACTACTTGCAGATTTTTGCCATTCGGAGGTGGTCAGTCGTTGGGAGGGGGGATCAACTGTAGTGGTGTCAGTCCTATTGCTCATTCATCATCATCATCTCTAGTCTCCGGAGTTGTCTGTGAATGTTACAATCAATGTCCCCATAGTCCTCAATAATCTGTTCCAGGGTCAAACTGTCACCATCATTCAATTAGGGTTGGGTATCCAGTCTCGAGCACCAATGGGAACCAGAACTAACGTTCCGATTCTCCTTGTTCCAATGTTTTTATTTTGATGCCTTTGCCCGACCGGTAGAAATACACCAAAGAAGAAGAAGCTGCTAAAAAGTTTTTTTTAAAAGATCAGTCGGCTCATTGCAATATTTGCAAAGAAGGGTGCACAATCAATATGATTCATGTTCACACATTCATGGTGTAGACATAAGAGTACCTCATCTTTGACGCGCTACTATGGACTTCCTGTCATTCTGTCAGAATCAGAGAAGCCAAACAATAAATGTCCCCTTTTTTTGTTGAACTGCACAGTAGCAGAGGTCATGTTGGGTGCAGTTTTAAGCCATAAAAACGTCCACCAAGGTGGCTTTTTTCACTTTTCTGACCTATACATATAACTAGAATGTTGTATTCTCGTAATAATGATAATGAGGTTTGCGCATTTGGAAGTGAGCCCTGAAAGAAGTTTGGGTGGCTTAAAACAGTCGGGTTTCAAAAGGCGTGGTTAAAACTGCCCCTTTGTGATGTCACAGACGGGCGGTGGTTCATAGTTAGGAAGCACTTTGGGAGTATGACCAATTACAGCGGAGTGGGCTATGGGTGGAATAAGTTAAAACGGACCGTTTTGGCAGGAGACCACGACTCAATACAAAGGGTCATAGTAAAGTAAAGTAAATTCATAGTATTAACTGTACAGTCAATGTCTTAAGTTGCGTTTTTAAACGTTAAACAAGCGTAAAAAAATAAGTTTGATTTTGAGCAACAGAGAAGTGTTATCGTCACTTTGATGAAAACATACGAGGAATCAGACATTTGTAAAGCCCAACTCACACTTCTTCCTTCTTTACCCCCTCAAAGTCTCTTGGTACATCTCGGAAGCATCACCCGACCCATGCAGCCCTCTCAGGAAGTGGGTGTGTGGTGTGTCGGGTTAGTTTAGGGGACAGAGAGGGTGGAGTGAGAGAGTGAGTGAGAGGAGGGGAAAGGGAGGATACTGATTAAAATAATAAACAGCTGTGAAAACCGGTGGGGCTCTGAGTGGCCCTCAGAGCCACCAAGGCGGCCAGCGGCACAAGGATTCAGCCGGGACTCCCTGCCGAGGAGACCATTTTCCACTAGGGAAGCAACTTCTTCTCTGTCGTCATCTCGAAGGAGATAATTGATAAAGAGGCTGGAGACTTCCCTGGTCCTGGATGGAGGTTCTGGGCCGTGAGGCGGCCCTCTATGAACACATGGCCTTCAGCTTCAGCACAAGAAGAAAGCATTCTTTGACTAAGTGCTCAAGTCGTGGCAGTGATTAGAGGGGGTGCGATGGAGCCAGAGCAGACACTGAGGTGACTCTGTGTCTACTTTTTGGAAATGAACCATGTGTCTCTTTGTTTGGAGTTGAAATAAGCTCCCTTTTATCGGAGGTCCTGGATGTTGGACCTTCAGGCCCAAAAAAAAGGCAAAGAAGCATCCGTTGGCATCCTTCAAGTCACAAAACCCTTATCTCCAATTCGCAGCCTTCCAATCCAAGATTTGTTGGATTTCCCTCAAAGCGTCCCATTCCCTGGCTGCGAGATCTGCGCTGTCAGCCTCCAGCTGCTACTCAACGCTCCAGGGCCACCGGTTGTCCAGGCTGCCGCAAGCATGACTACTGTCCTCCTCAGCAACTTGGCTGGGCGCTTCGACGAGGACGTAACTGGATCCGGTCACAAATGAGTGCGGTCAAGGGGTCTGTGAAGTGGGATCAAGACCTTGGATTTGTTTGGACTCTTCATTTGAACCTTTTTGACTGACATTGAAGGTTGAGAAGATGTCGGGAATGGCTTGATGTTTCCAGGTGAACAGAGCGGGATTGGATTATCCATGAGTGCGGTCAAAGTTTGGTGTGTGAAGTGGGATCAAGACTTTGGATTCTTCTTGAGTTGAACTTTTTGAAGCATATATGAGAATTGAGAGGATGTTAGAATTGGCTTGATGTTTCCAAGAGGCTTCAGGTCATCCATGAGTGCGGTGTGTGTGAAGAGGGATCTCCAGACCGACCTTTTGCTTTGAAGCTTTTTGACGCTGACCTTGAGATGAGAGTGAAGAGGATGTAGGGCTCGGAGGGGGTGGGTGGAGCCAAAGCACACGCTGCAATATGATTGGGTTGAATTTCAGCTTGCAGGAGCTACTCGGCAAGTTTGAACAGGTATTTATCCGCTCTTTTCAATCTTTCCAGCACAATTATAAACATCCACCATTCATTCCGCATCCTCCATTGTGGAGCTATACTGTATGTGCTATGTGCAGTCATTTATATGGAATGTATACAGAGTCTGGATTAGAATGAGACATGGGCCCTTGACAACAAACACAGTAAGAGAGCGTGTTTTGACACATTTTCACCTGTTTGTGTGAAGTTCCGGAGTAGAAGAAATACATAGTCATAACTCCTGGTTTATGTATTTGTATGTACGATGGTACGGTTGTTTGTACAACTGTTTCTCCTGTTTTTTTTAAATCCCAAACATGAATTCGCACCAATCCCACGTGAACAAAAAAATAATTATGGCCAAACAAGTTGCCTTTTGTTGCATACTATCCCTTACGTCTGTTTGGAGTGGGTGAGAGAGAGAGGAGTCAAAGTAGTCTTTTCAATTGGTAACCTAGTAAAAGGAGCTTTCATAAAGGAATATATGCTCTATGAATGCCCATCTGTCTTATATACGTGTACTTACTGTACTTGTGTTAGCTCCAGTAGCTGTGCTAAAGTTGAAGCAATAAAAGCTAGCACTTGGCTAATGACTTGAGTCACAGCCAGCTGGCTCAGTTAACAACGTGAATCTTTTCTTTTGAGTCGCAACGTGTTGTCATTGTGCCTGCGTGCCAAACACTTAGTGCATGACATGCACACACACGCACGCACAGTGTTGATCTACTTTTAACATCATGCTTTTGATATCTCCTAAGTGGTTTCAGTCGTCAGTAATCAAAGGAATTACTATAAAGAGTGTGCATTGGAGCTCTAAAAATATAACCTTTCTTGTTGTACTCTGGTGTAGTGCCTTGTATGATTGGGTAAAAGACTATTTTCACGCTTCTTAATGTTTTTATGATGTACACTGTGGCCGCTGTGCATTTAATTCCTTATTATCATGGTGAGTCCCGCAGGGATCCCTTCTGTGTCCCCTAATGTATACATTATGCACACATCTCACATGTCAGTCAATGACGCATTGAATAGTCTTTAGAGTCTCACCATTCCTTACTAAATTCTGCACATTAAACATTCATTAATTAATTTATTTTCTACCGCTTTTTCCTCACGATGGTCGCGGGGGTGCTGGAGCCTATCCCAGCTGTTTTTGGGCGAAAGGCGGGGTACACCCTGGACTGGTGGCCAGCCAATCACAGGGCACATATAGACAAACAACCATTCACACTCACATTCATACCTATGGACCATTTGGAGTCACCAATTAACCTAGCATGTTTTTGGAACGTGGGAGGAAACCGGAGTACCTGGAGAAAACCCACGCATGCACGGGGAGAACATACAAACTCCACACAGAGATGGCCAAGGGTGGAATTGAACCCTGGTCTCCTAGCTGTGAGGTCTGCCCGCTAACCACTCTCCACCGTTCACATTAAACATGATCTGTTTTTTCCAATCAAGGCAATCCAAAAGTTACATTTTTATTACATATGTTTTTCAAGAGGCTTGTTGTTTCATTAATTCAGGAATAAACAAATTAATATATTCTCTATTTGCTCAAAAAGGGATGCCATGCACCGAATTATGCAATAAACCATAGTTCGCGTCATCAGTTGTAGTTCGCGTCAGTTTTAGAAGAACCAAAACGTACTCTAACTGCATAGGTTTTTCCATTCAAAAAGCAATTTAAATCCAATTTGTTTGGCTCCGTGGTGGGTTATTTTGCAGCCGATATGATGAAGAAAAGCATGGATTGTGGTGTAACTTTGTTCGTTGGCAAAGAACTACAGAGGTGATGTCATAGACAAGCTAATCGCCTGCTAACAAGGTCGTGTTGTGTTAAAAAAAAATACATTAAGAACACAGTTGGACTCATGCAGCGTATTAATATCACAACAAGACATGTGCCATATTGTATGCTACCTAGAAAATGTACACAAACGGAGGCAAAAACAATTCACTAAATGCCTTGCTTGTCTTACTCTGAGGAAATACAGTATGTGCTAAAAAACAATTGCAGAAATGTAATTATAATAGGGTTTTGTGCTAATTATGCAACAAAAATGCACAGAATACACAAACAACATAAGCTGGTAAAACTGAGTTAATTAACAAAAAAGATTATACATAAACTATCCCAGACTGTGTAGCTCATCTTGTGGTACTAATTTTGTCCCATTTGCAAATCTGTGTCTATGCTGCAGGCAGTGCTACGCACGCAACACATCCATATGGTGCGGGAGTCTTTATTTAGCGTTCAAATGGCTCCAACGCAAAGGGAGTCCCACTCGAGAGCGTGTGAGAGGAAAGTGGAGCAATTTTACACATTCCAAAAATAAAACATTTGACAGGATCCTCTCCTTGCCTGTGATCCGCCGATACAGGCTAATACACAGATGCACAACACGCAAAAAAAAAAAAAAAAAAAAACCCTGGAGGTGTGATTGTGTAATGGATGTGGGGTAGATGCAGAGAACACTGACTCCAAAAGAGTGTACTCATGTCACCTTTTTTTTGGATAACATCTAAGGCGGCATCAGTATGGATGCCCGGGTTGACATCCCCTGTCGTTCACGTCTTTTCTCTCTGTCTCCGTGCAGGACATCCAGGCTGAGATCGACGCCCACAATGACATCTACAAGAGCGTGGACGGAAACAAGTCCAAGATGGTCAAAGCGCTGGGGAGCTCCGAGGAAGCGGTGTTCCTTCAGCACAGGCTGGATGACATGAACCAGCGTTGGAACGACCTTAAGGCCAAGTCGGCCAACATACGGTCAGTGAAAACAACAACACACTTGCCGCACTCGGAAAATAGAATTTAACAACAAAAGTTGAAAGTAAAAAAATATTAACAGTAAAAACAACAACAAGAAAACGTTGTACGTTTACAAAAATGCCGTTTTAGTAGCCTTAAGTAGAAATATTTTTTAAGAATTAATGTTAGGGAAATAACTTCATAATTACGAGAAGAAAATGTACAAGAAAAAAGTTTAAAAAAACACAGCTGTAAATGTATGAGTATAAAGTCAAAATATTAAGAGACAAAAGTCCTGTTCTAACGAGAAAAACTGTTTCAATTTTACAAGAATAATCTCATACTATTATGAGGGACAATGTCATTTTAGTCACATAGAGTTGAAATCACAATTTTTTTTATTGTAATATTACACACTTTATTTTAATAAATGTTGAAGTCATTCATTTTTTACAACGCGGCCCTCTGTGGTAAAACTTTGGAAACCGCTGAATTAAGAGTTATAGAACAATAGTCCCTTTAATTCCCACCGTGTAAGAGCTCCATCTTTCATATCTAAAAGTCATTGAGTCCAAGGCTACTCTGCTCTATTAACTTACCACTTTGCATGTTATTCATAATAAATGAGCCCGAGTAGATCGCACCATTCTCCGTGCTCACTCCATAAAAGCCAACATAGATATCCATTTTTTTTCTTTATAGACCGCGAGTCGCATGTCTGTGAAATACTTCAGATAACAGATAACTCACACTGTGTTTCAACATGACTGCTACAGGAGCTCTGGGATGAAATATATATATATATATGTATATATATATCTCCAAACGGCAGCAGAGTGGCGCATAAACTCCTGATGATACAGATAGACGCCAGTCATAAGGAAGAAAAAGAAATGTGACGAAGAGCTTTGAAGAACGGGAAGTTGGAATTAAAGTTGACAGAGCCAGATGGAGATGCTACAAGTTGAAAGTTGCGGTGGGAGGAAGACGGGAAGGAATGTGGCGAAGAGGAAACTAGTACCAAACTAGATAGGATTCTGCTTTGAAGCGTCCCTCTTCTGACACCATTTGTCACATGATTCTGTTAGGATTGGGTTTGTAGTATGGGTCTCTTATCCATACAGTTCTCCTAACTGGGCAAGTCATGGACGGCCCTAGGGCATCCCACTTCTGACACCATTTGTCACATGACTCTGAGGACTTGGTTTGTAGTGTGGGTCACCTATCCATAGAGTTTTCCTGACTGGGCAAGTCATGGACGGCCCCAGGGCATCCCACTTCTGACACCATTTGTCACATGACTCTGAGGACTTGGTTTGTAGTGTGGGTCACCTATCCATAGAGTTCTCCTGACTGGGCAAGTCATGGACGGCCCCAGGGCATCCCACTTTTGACACCATTTGTCACATGACTCTGAGGACTACTGGTCTGTAGGCTGGAGGGTCATTTACCGCAATGGTCATCCTAAGTCAGGACATCATAGGCACCTACATTGCTGAACATCCTACTTCTGACACCATTTGTTAGAGAACATTGAGTACCAGTACCCTAAACCTTCATGTACTAATTTGAAAAAAACATGCGTGTCTGACTGTAGTGACATAGAGTACTATCAACTTCTGACACCATTTGTCAGCATCCCAGTTCTGACACCAATTTGTCAGAACAGTTGCAAACTTTCTCAATGGACGCTTCACGTTGACAGAGCCCACCTAGAAGCGAGTGCCGAGCGCTGGTCTCGTCTGCTGGGCCTCCTGGAGGAGCTGTGGAGGTGGATCTGCATGAAGGATGAGGAGCTGACCAAGCAGATGCCCATTGGTGGAGACGTGCCAACCCTGCTGCAGCAGCAGAATCACTGCACGGTACGTCCAATAGCATAATTCGCAATCATTTCCTCTATTTTTCTGTCAAGTATTTCATAATGTTTATCACCTCAGCCAAGATCGTCATACTTTTATTCGGAGCTGTTTGTTGTCTTGCCAAAAAAGACCTAGAAAAATTTGTCCATCAGTTATTTCATGCATTAAAATGAAATTGTACTTTTCATAAATAAAAATGATAGCAGTTGTCAGGGACGCCCAAACCTTTGTAAGTCTACAGCTCACCCGTGACCCTAAGGAATATAAGCTGTATGGAAAATGAATGCCACAATATAGATGTCACTGATAATAAGCCCACAATACATTGTAGTGGTCTATGTTTCCAGTGACCATTCCATTTATTTCCCATGTGAAAAATGATATAGGACTCCAAACAAGGTCAAGCGGGAGCCAGACCAGTCTGTCCAAGGCGCACCTCCACGTGCATGTTACCGTTTCCATCAATAAAACAGACAGCAGTCTCGAGTCGGACTGCTGAAACCGCAAAAAACATCCTGCAACTATAAATCACTTTGCCGTAATCACCGGTGTTATTATTCATCATCAGTGCAGTCAGCAACACATCCTGTTAAGATGCATTGCACTTTGCATCAGTACCCTCCCTCCCTCAGCTCCAGCACCAAAAAAAAAAAAAACAACAACATTGTTTTGTGTGTCCTTGATTATTAATCGTCACTTTTATGGCAGACAATCAGCAACCAGCGTGCATAAACCTTGCTTTAGTGCATGTTAAATAATAACCGGTGCTACACTACACTACAATCTGTGCCGCTGCACCACTACATCCTCAGTTCGCCGTCATCCAACACCGTATCATTTATTTGTCTCTGTAATCAATACTGACCCGTTCACAACTTTGTCTTCATTGGTATTTGCCAGCCGTTGCGATTATTTATGACTACTGCTGGATATTGTTGACGTGTAATTGCGTTCAGATGGATGACTCGGCCTGTGGAGAGTGTTTACTCGCAATGCGATGCCCACTGCTGAGCTTACGTTTGACATTGTTATTGGATCTCCAATGTAAACACTTGTGTAGCCATGCATGGAATCAGGATCAGGAGCGCACACACATTTATATGTGGGATGAATGTGATGTTTATGTTGCAATTGTGGTGCTTTGTCATGGTAGTGAATGCTTTATATATTTAGTGCAAAAGCATTTTAAAAATGATATTTTATCATTATAATAACAATAGCAATCACATAGTGTAGAAAGGAGCATGGCCACATCTAAAAACCTATATATTTAACAACACCGCTAATCTGAAGTCATCAATTATGACTAGAGGGCTATTAAATCTTTAATACACGGGAAAAATTTAACTATAAAGGTGAATAATGGATGTAGTTTGGGCCTCCATCCAGCAGTAGTAGAACAATAAATGTGTCTGCTCTTGTACCTGCTTCACCTTGACATCATTAAAGAATCATCATTCAAAAGCAGAGCAGATTATTAAAAACAATAAGTGACCTTAAGTGAAGAAGAAATACAGCCTGGCTGTGCCAACGCCAGCGTAGTCACTATTAGTATAATATTCAAGGTTATTCAACCTTTTTTTTTATAGCCCTGTTATAACACAATATTTTTAACAGATCTGAGCTTAAAAGCATGCACACTTCCTTGACCCTACGATACCAGTGTGCCAATATGAACACTTAATAAATAGGTTTGGACTCCGTAACACACACAAAACGACAATGATCCAACACCGGAAGAAGCACACACATGCAGGAAGTGAATACCTCAGAAAGAGAACATAAATAATCTGTCACGCAGGAACCTACATAGAGCATGAAAGGCAGTGTCCGAAGTGCAGTCTGGGGTCCATTTGTGGCCGGCAGCACATTCTTAAAAATTACAATTGGAAAAAAATATACAGCAATAAGAAATAAAAAGAGGAAACGGTTGGAATCTAATAAGAAAAAGTTGTAATATTGTGAGGAAAAGGTTATTTTATTATCATTCATTTTGTACCATTTATCCTCACAAGAGTCGTGGGGGGTGCTGGAGCCTATCCCAGCTGTCTTCGAACGAGAGGTGGGGTACACCCTGGACTGGTGGCCAGCCAATCACAGGGCACATATAGACAAACAACCATTCACACGCACAATTTGGAGTCTCCAATTAACCTAGCATGTTTTTGGAATGTGGGAGGAAACCGGAGTACCCGGAGAAAACCCACGCATGCACGGGGAGAACATGCAAAGTCCACACAGAGATGGCCGAGGGTGGAATTGAACAAGGTTCTCCTAGCTGTGGGGCCTGCGTGCTAACCACTCCTTCGCCGTGCAGCCCATTTTAGTAGCATAAAGTTGAATTAGAATAAGAAAAGAGGAAGAACAAAGACGTTATTTCTTTAAAAGTCCCACTATTATGACCAACAAACAAAAAACAAAAAAGTTGTCATTTTTGGGAAATCAAGTTGCAGAAAAAGTCAAGGAGTTACGGGAATGAAGTCATCATTACAGGAAGACACTTTTACAAGGAGAAAGTTGAAATACTTGAATATTTTGAAAAAAAAAACAACAAAAATTGGGGGGGAAGGGACTGTAATTTCACGTGACTAAAGCCAAAATATTAAAAGGGAAAAAGCAGTTTTACGACAATATATTTGTAATATTCATTCATTCATTCATTCATTTTCTACCGCTTTTTCCTCACGAGGGTCACAGGGGTGCTGGAGCCTATCCCAGCTGTCTTGGGGCGAGAGGCGGGGATTTGTAATATTATGAGGAAAAAAAATTGCCATTTTAGTAGCATGGAGCTGAAATTGTTTCGAGAAACAATATGAAGTGTTGTTTTTTTTTTTATAACTAGCTCTGCGAAATACGGATAGGGATAAATATTATTTAATTATTTATTTGGAAAATGAAAAACAAACTGCAAAAAAAAAAGGAAGCAAGTTCATATGAATAAAAGGCTTCCGTATATTACAAAACTTTTTATTCTTGAAATAAACAATATATGACTTCTGAGCATACTTCACAATATTAATAACGTTCTCATCTCATTTGCATTATAACCTAATGTATGCACAGGCGTATTTCTTTCCATTTATACAGAGACGGTATTGTCTCACTTTGAGCTTCTTTTCATAGAGTTATCCTTAATAGAGTGAAGGTTCCTCTGACCCTTTAAGACAAGAGGGCTTGCTGCCTCGTACAGTTTCCTCTATTACTTCCTTGCAGCAACACACACACACAGTCGCTCCACTGTCAGACTGATGGGGGGGTGCAAAGTGAGTCTCTGAGGTCCTCCCTTTTTTTTTATTTTTCCTCCTGAGATAAAGGAGCTTAGCCCGGCGGTGTGCAGCAGATATTGTGCTATTAAAGAAGCGGAGGAATTAGAAAATATGAGAGCAGTGGTCCGAGAGAAGGGAATGATGGACAGGAGGTGGCAAATTAGAAAGCAAAACTTTCAGTGGATAACATTTCTCCTGTTGTTCCCTCCCAAATCAGCCATAACGCCAATTATTCATCATACATTCAATTAGCCACTAAAAGGCTGTCGTCGCTATCAGACCGATTAGAGGCGTCAATTTGCCTCATCAAATTAGCTCCGAGTGCTTGTGGCCATTTTCACGGCTCTTATCTCGCAGGAACAGTCAGCTTTTAGGTGGACACTGTCCACCGGTCATTTGGCAATCTTCCGTCCGCTGTGTTCACAACAAGGTATCAAAAACACTCGTAATTAAATTTCAAGTTGCCAGCAGTTTGGTAATTAGCTGCCAGGACCTTTGGCAACCGTGATTGCAACCTGATTAATATTAATAGGTGGAATTTGCATTCTTAAGATGCATAAACGTAAACAATACCCTAAACTAGGGGTGAGCAAACTGTGCCCGTGTGCCACATTAGGCCCGCCAACGTCTTAAAAGGAACCTATTATGTTCCCCATTGTATTGAGTTCTGGACTCCTATCGAGCAGCTACACACAATAACCCGCACATAAAGCTTTCTAGATCTTCCAGAATCTGCACCTATTCCAGTATTTTCTTTGATTTCCAAAACGGCCTGTAGCCACATTCTCTAAAATAACAAATTGTTACATACTTACATATACAAACATATTTACTCACGGTGCAACAAAACAACACATCCACAGCAAGTTCAAGCATTGCATACATCAACTACTGCTCCTACGTGGGTAATGAAAAACGACTAAACATAACTTGTAACATAAACAATCATTAGCAAGTGCCCACAGGGCATGCTGGAATTATAAAAGATTGGTCTCGAGAGCATGTGAACGTCTCTTCTTGTTCACGTACCCAACAAACTCCTCAACATGTTTTGCAATGGATAACAAAACTGCAACATGGCACCGGCAACATGATGGAGAGTAACACCAGCTGCCCAGCATGCCTTGCGGCAGATACTGTATATATGAATGTGTATTTGTAGGCCCACATGGAAGAAGCAATGCAAGCCATGTTACAGCTACAGTTTTGAGGTCAAACGTTTAAAAAGAAACACCACTTGGGCCGGATTAAGACATGCGGCGGGCGTGGTATGGCCTGCAGGCCACAGTTTTTCCATCCTTGAATTAGACCCAATAACATATAACAAAATGGCATGCAATCCAAATTTTTGTCAAGAATTTATGGTTTGGATCAGCCTATTTCTCTTATTAGCGAGAAGAACCACCTTCAGATAAAACAGTGCAAAATCTAAATTCTTGTAACTGTTCTTAAAATAATATATAACAGCTACTTGTCTATAATTATCACTAGTTTCCAATTAGCACAGCGTCTTCTTTGTTTCATGAAACTTTAGCAACAGCCTTCAAAATCAGGCCAAATTTGTAATTGAGCCACTTCGGGGACATTGAACTCTAATGATTCCCAGTGAGGTCATTTCCTTTGCAAAGTTGCCCTTGAATGAAGGTGATCCCGTTTGAGTCTGATTCTCACTCGGTGATAAGACTGTGGTGGACACAAACAAACACTTGTCTAGACCACGTAGCCTCAATCATACAGAGGGCACAACACACAATGTCAGCCAAGGTCATCATCACAAAAAGAGACAGACAAAAATCCTGCTTTCACCTACAGGCTCAGTCCCATTGTGGCGTGCCAGTGTGCGTTTTAAATTAAAGGGGTACTTTTATCTGAAACATTGCAGCCGTGTCTTATCACTCACCGGCCAGATAGGATTTGACAGAAGAATTAAACACTTTTTCAAAGTAAAGCTTGTGCAAATGCTTTATAAATGTATTTACCTTGTAGAGGAGTGTCTCATTTCGCTTCCTCTGTAGTCAACATGTTGGAAACAGAAGTAGGGAAAAGAAGATGGATGGGTGCTGCTGCAATGCCACCTCCGGGAGCCGGAGAAGCCCAGAGGGAGGCTGACATCATTGCAGTGCCCCGACAGGCACCAAAGAATGTTAAAATAAATCCATCCATCCATCCATTTTTTTATGCCGCTTATGCCCCTTAGGGTCGTGGGTATGCTGGAGCCTATCCCAGCATACCCTTGAATTAGTCTTGAATTCATATCTATGGACAATTTAGTGTAGCCAATTCACCTAACATGCATGTTTTTGGAATGCGGGAGAGAACTGGACTACCCAGAGAAAGCTCACGAGCATTCAAACTCCACACAGAGAATCGAACCAAGGTTTTCCCGATCTCCTGACTGTGTTGCCTACGTGCTAACCACTCGGTCACCCTGCGGCCCAAACTAGTACAATAGTTGTTTTCATGATTTTAAACTCATTGTTTTTCATTGCCACAGAAGCAATGCAAGCCACGTTACAGCTACAGTTTTGAGGTCAAACATTTAAAAAGAAACACCACCGGATTAAGACACGCGGCGGGCGTGATATGGCCCGCAGGCCACAGTTTTTTCATCCCTGAATTAGACCCAATAACATATAACAAAATGCCATGCAATCCAAACTCACGAGCATTCAAACTCCACATAGAGAATCGAACCAAGGTTTTCCCGATCTCCTGACTGTTGCTACGTGCTAACCACTTGGTCACCCTGCGGCCCAAACTAGTACAATAGTTGTTTTTATGATTTTAAACTCATTGTTTTTTGTGATGTATATTTCTTAGCTACCTTTTCAGTGTTAAGTTGCTGTGTGATGAGTTTAGCGTCTTTTGTAAGATGACTGCAATTTCCAATGGGTTGACAAGCTTGTTGTGAGTTTATTGTTAACTTGTCATAAATTAGCTGCAGGGTTCAAAATGTAAGAAAAAAGTAGCACCTTATACACCGGACATTACGGTTTATAATACATTTTAAAAAGAGCTCAAGCTCACCACAATGCTATGTATTGTGTGTATATCTGTGTGTATTGTTCCAAACTAAGCTCATCCCATTTATTTAAGTTGCCTCACAGCGTCGTAGATGACATGGCCTTCTCGTAAAGCAATCACACACCCCGATAGGCAACCCAGTCTCACAGGGTCACACGTATATTAAAACAAGAATAATTACACTCTTTTATAACCCCGCCTTCTCAATCTGTTTTTACGGCCGACTGTGAGGATTATACATTGTCTCGTCGTCCGAGGTTAAGAAAGTGTGATCCATTCATTGATATCATCAAGGCCATATGCTCTCAGTGAAAGAATGAGTTTGACGTTTGCTATTGTTGGCCTACTCCGTAATGATAATTCCTGCAGGGTTCTGCTGCACGGCCAGCATTTCACATTATTCTCCAGATCACTCGGCTAATTTAACAACATCCCCCTGAGGAGATACCCCATTTGACCCTTCTCGGTTCTGTCGTTGCCCTCGGTAACGCTGCCTCCACAGCACGGGAGTGTAGCTATGCGGTAGGCGCTTTAATGAGCCCTTGCCCGTGTTGTTCGTGATCACCATTAAAGCCGGAAAGTAAACATCTGCCGTGCCTCTTCGGCCCGTGATGTTAATCCCAAACACCTCTTTCATGATGTGATAAAATCTGGAGTCCCGCACAGAGCCCATCAGGTTCACTCGGAGTTCATCTGCACCGGCCAGATTGGAAGACAAGAGTCGCAGACGGGCACAGACCTGCAGAGGAAAAGCATTAATTAGCTCATTAATCAGCTCCCGTCGCTGTCGTCTTTTCTTGCAGCGAAAAGTTTAAAGCGCACTTGAGTTTCAACTTCTTCTATCACTTATTCGGCTTTTAGTGTTTACTTGTATGACTTTTATGGCCTCCGTTAAACACCTCCCTTCATTACGCTAATAAAAACACTCATTGCTTTATGCTAAAGTTTTAATACAAACCGTTAATTTGCTGACTATATCTTCCCCCGTGCAGACATTGCAGACGGAGCTGAAAGAACGGGAGCAGCTGGTGATGGGAACATTGGAACAAGCTCGGATGTTTCTGGCCGAGCAGCCCATCGAAGGTCCTGGAGAACCACGCAAGAACCTGCAGCCAAAGACAGGTTGGTTCGCAAAATGGGTGACCATCCCAGTCACTGGCCAGCTTTTTAGTCACTGTTCGGGCGGTCTAGATGTCACATAGCACAGGGATTAGTTGTCGTTATCATCCGATATACTGTACCTAGTCATTGGGCGGTCGATGTGTCAGTCAACTAAGGCCCTTCTTCCTTCATGATCTGATTTTACTGTCATTGGTCGACCGTAAAGTCCGACAAGCATTAGGTGCATCAGTTATTGGGCGGTCTACATAGCACTAATCGTCATGTGTCGCTTTTCATTCTGGTGTCACTCTGTATCATTATCATCACAACCTTATTTGCTATATTGTAACTAGTCATTGGTCGGTCTACATGTCAATCACAAATAAGGCCTGTATTTGTTGAAGGCTTCCCTTCCTCGATGATCTGTTTTTACTGTCATTGGCCGACCTTAAAGTCACTGATCAGACAAGCATTGGGTGGTCAGTTATTGGGCGGTCTGCGTAGCACTAATAGTCGTGTGTCACTTTTCATTGGTTCCGGTGTCACTCTGTGCATGTCATTATCATCACAACATTATTTGCTATACTGTAACTAGTCATTGGTCGGTCTACATGTCAATCATACATGAGGCCTGTATTTGTTGAATGCTTCCCTTCCTTGATGATCTGATTTTACTGTCATTGGCCGACCTTAAAGTCACTGATCAGGCAGTCACTGGGCAGTCAGGCATTGTGTACTTTTTGTGCAATCATATAATCACATCAGCCTCGGATTGCATTTCAATTTTTCATCACTGATGGTCAGTCATTGGGCAGTCTACATGTCAGTCATGTGACTCATTCCTGTGGTTTGCATTTGTTTTATTTCTCTCAATGTACCATCATTGGCCGACCTTTAGACACTGTTCAAGCAATCATTGGGCAGTCGAATCATTAAGAGCTTGCAGGTTTTGGGAAAAATGACAAAAATTAACACGATGAATAATTGTAAAACGGTTTCAAACGTTCAAATGTTCAAAATTTCAAGGTCAAATAGGCCGCATCTTAGAATCTTTAGAATGCTTAAATTTAAGTTGATGGTAATATTAGTTTTTGCCCAAATCTGGAGCTCCCCAAAATTAAAATCATGGACGACTCACTCAGCTATGATCGGGGCTTTTGTCAAGTCAGCATATTTGCCTTCAAACGTTTTCTTTGCTTGCGTGAATAATTAAAGCTAGCCAAGAGGGTGTGATGGGTGGGGGGGTATGTTGAGACATCAGAGGGTCTGCAGACAGTGCTGACAGGGCTATCAAAGTCTGGTCTGGTAATAAAAACAGATAAAAAAGGCAAGCTGAGATCAGAGTGTAGGCATGTTGTTTAATCAAAGGAGATGGGATGTCTCAGGTTGACACTGTGGTGTCTTTACCCTTCATCGGACTTTGTCTGGGACACAAATTGACTTCTTGTTGTTGTGTGCAGGACAAAGGATAAATTAGAAGTCAATCATGTTCTTACGATTGTAGATAACCCCAATTGTTCATGATGCGGTATGTGAACCATCAGGGTTTATCTTTTCTGTCTCCTCCAGACCCCAGCCCGGAGGAGAAGGCCCGTGGGCTGGCTCGGGCCATCCGCAAGCAGACAGACGACGTGAGGGAACGTTGGGAGCGTCTGAGAGGCCACGCTGGAGGCTGGCAGAATCAAGTCGAACAAGCCCTGGAGCGACTACAGGAGCTTCAAAGCTCCATGGACCAGCTGGATCTGCGGCTGACCCAGGCCGAGGAGGCCAAATCTAGCTGGCAGCCCGTAGGCGACCTGCTCATCGACTCCTTGCAGGACCACATCGACAAGACGGTGGTGAGTAGGTAGACTAGACGAATCCGGAATATGACATCATGGATACGTTTTCCAAAATTTTTTTTTTTTTTTTAACATTATCATTGCTATAATGTTTTTTCTCACAGTATTTTTGGATGTGATATTATTATTTTAATAACAATTCTACTTCATCCTGGTAAAATTCCTGTTATGTTCTTTTTAGATTTTTTTTTTTTTTTTTAGTTTTCTTGTTAAAGTGTATTTTTAAAATAAAAATAACTCACACTTTGGACACCCTTTTTCCCCCACTTAACTTTCAAAAAAATGCTATTTTTCAATCTTCACTTTGTTGCTCAAAATATTTTTAGTTGTAATGTTAGTTTGTTGCATTAATAGTATGACCTTATTCTAATATTTCTACTTTATTCTACTAAAATGTGTGTTTTAGTAGAATAGTATGTAGAATAAATGTCATTTTTTTATTTACTGTATTTAAAAAGTGGAAAGGAACGATAAAAAATTCAGCAAAATGGCCCCCGGGTCACATGTTGGACACCCCTGTAACTTAAAAAAAAATTGCAATAGTTTTTTTTTTTTGTTTGGTGAACATTTTTGTTCTCATATCATTGTAACGTTATGGAATAATACTAATAATCCTAATAATACTGCATGTCTCCCTCTCTGATGATGTCACCAACATTGTATTCAGGCCTTCAGAGAGGAGATTGCCCCGTTACGTCAGGATGTGCGGCTAGTAAATGAGCTTTCTGCAGACCTGACTCCACTGGACATCCAGCTGTCCTCCACTGCCTCCAGGCAATTGGACCAGCTCAACATGAGGTGGAAACTACTCCAGGTACTGTGTAGCCCTGCCAAATGGAGCGTGGGTTGCTTTTCATTTCAACTTTTTTTTTTCAACTTGGACTTTTCTATAACATAAAAAAATGGTCATTACTGTGCATTGACTCATACGGTAGGTAACACCACACCAGGACATACTGTTCCTCGGCTACATCCTGGAAAATAGAAAGTCCAATAGTTTGATTGAACATGTTGCCTTTAAAAGTAAAGTTCTTGTCGATGGAAGATACACATTTATAAGGAAACTGTGGTTGCAGGTGGCAGTGGAAGACAGACTGAAGCTCTTACAGGAAGCCCACCGAGACTTTGGCCCGTCCTCTCAGCATTTCTTATCAAGTGAGTAACAAGCAATCGCTTCAGAATTAAATTGGAATGTGGTTGGAATCTATCCAAGGAGTAGCATACTGTATATCACCATAAAAAAAAAACATTAAAATCTCCAAACAATGATACATATACACTCGTTCCTCAGTCGCCCCGACCGCGATTAGGGAATTTCTATGCAGTATAATTCAATATTAGTAAATGGAACCTTTTTTGTAGTTTTCTAAAAATGGTTTTTAACACTTCCAGAGCCCTCTGGACATGAAATAACACCCCTATAGTCACTTTTACACTTATATTATTTATTGTTTACAACATATTGTGCAACTCTTATTGCTCGAGACAACTTAAGAAACCAAAATCTTACCACTTCCACACGGAATGGGAGTGGAGTTTTTTTCCCCCACTCCAGCATGACATCATACAGTGTTAAGGTAAGGTCATGTTTCAATATTTTGTGTGATTACTGCCCCCTAGTGACCAGAATACTGCATATCACTTGTATTTCAATATGCAGTGATTAATAATGGAATAATAGAGTGTAGTCTACCGTGAAACTGCCATCATTAATGAATTTATTCAATTCGGAAAAAGCATGATATTTAGAGGGAGCGATAATAGCAGCACAGTATTGCGAGGGACCACTGTGCACTCTTGGAGATAGACACTTTTTATGCAACAGCTATAATTTATGTTCCGAAATGTTCTTTTTTTATTGTATTACTTCATTATTAAATTATGACATTGAATGGAATAAACTTTTCTTAAAAGACATTAATGGCTGACTTTTGAGATTTATGTAAGAGTTTTCCCACAGAGTGACCTCAAAACATAAAATTTTTTTTAGAAAATCATTTCGTTAATGCGACCATGGCCTTGTTTTTTTCAGCGTGTCTTTAGCACCACTGCACTATCACTACCATCTCACATTGGCTCTCATTACACCGGTAGCGTAATATTCCCTCAGGGATCAATAAAGTAGTGCTCTTATCACGTCCTATCTCTTTCCATCCCTCTACGCTATGTGTGCATGGAAGGCTTTTGACAGAGGAAGGGAAGCGGGAATACTTCTCAAGGAAAATGGACAAATTTCTACGCACATTTTGTTGCCATCGCTCATAACCGCCACCGATATTTCACACTCTTTCATTTCCTCCTCCTGCCTGGAAAAGTTATTTTTCTCTTCCTGGTTCCTTCCATGCATCCTTTCAAGCTATTTCAGGCCAAGCTTTATTAATATTATTATGCTGCATGGTAACACCAATATTAGGACGGTGTTGGATGCCTTTTTTATCTCTCAATCTTTGTCTTTTTTATCGTCCTTAGCTTCTGTGCAGCTTCCCTGGCAACGGGCGGTTTCTCAAAACAAAGTCCCGTACTACATCAAGTAAGTGTCCACACGGTAAAGCCTGTTCTTAATGTATTGCTTTGCAAAAACACAGAAAATTATCACTGGTATTCTTTCTCATGTGCACTCATTACAGTGACGACCTGTGGCGACCTGTCATATTTTGCAAGCGTTGTTAATTAGCTCCCAAACACAAGCGTCTTTTTTTTTTTTCTGCTGATTTTGCGACGTGTGCATCTTAAAAAAAAATGCAACCCAGTGAATAGATAACACCTGGTTGACAGTCACAGCAGCTCCCCCTCAGTTATTTTTACCCGCTGAAGCAATTTTATTTAGCTTCTTTGTTGAGGAAATGTCAAGAGATGAAGCTCATTATCAAAAAAGCCATTGAACCGCAAACCGTACAGTACATGCAAAACTGCCAAGTATCTTATTATCTACCTGTGTTTAGGATTTTAGGAAGACAAAAATAGGTGCTTTTAAGACGCGGCTCCCGGAAGTTGTGACGCTCGCGATGGAAATGTCACTGGCTCAATTAAAAATACATAGTGGCCATTTTTAAAGCCTTTTCCAGCTTCATGGAGCGATTCACTTTTAAATTTCAGTTGAATCAAAGACACCATTTCACCTTTGAAAACTGTGGAATATCACATCAGCCAATGTTTTGCTTTTTCTTGGGCTTACACTTAACACTTAAAGGATAGAAGTTGGAAGGTGCTGTTATTTGTTAAGTCAAGGTAGGCTGTTTATGTTTAGTTTTGGATATTCACTCTGGTTAACTTCTTTTTACACTTTAAAAAATGTTCAAAACAATGCCCGACCTTTAATGAACCTGCTGTTTTTATTCATGATTTTTGCTACTATTGTTTATTTTAAATAGTTTTTACTTTGGTATATTTACATAGGTTAACTTATTTTTACACTTGAAAAATGTGAAATACTGATGTCTTTTTGCGATTTATAATTTTATAATATTTAGTTTTTAGTTTGTTATTTTTTAAATTTATTTTTAATGAGTTTTTGGGAGTTTTTTTATATCTGAATTTGTTTTTTTTAATTATACAATAAAAATAACAATAATAATAATAATGATATTAATGGAAAATAAAGCAACACACCAAATTAAAAAATATATTTTCCCAAACACAAAATTCTTAAAAAGTCATAAAGCTTGAATAGCTGTTCATGTTTTAATAGAAACAGTAGTTAAAGGGGACCTGTTATGCTTTTTCCACTTTTCTGACCGATAAGTGTTGTTAGAATGTTGTATTCTCGTGTTAAACGATGCCAACGTTTCAGATAATGAGGTTTGTACATTTGGAAGTGAGCCCTGAAAGAATTTTGGAATGCCTCAAAACGCTCGGTTTCAGAGGGCAGTCTAACACTGATGATTTGTGATGTCACAGATTGTCGGGCTTCCTTATATGGGCGTGCACTTCTCTACCTTCCACTTACGTAGCACACCTAGATTGATCAGAAGGTGAAAATGAAGAGAGTGTGCTACCAAACTTTTATTTGGACCTGCAGCTCGGTGCTGGGGGGGGGGGTTGTATATGGGTGAAGAAGTCGTAGGGGGCTCTGTGTTCCGAGATAAAAGCCACAGACTCAACAACCAACCGTCTGATCACAGATTTGGCCGACCATTGAACCTGCATTCGCCTACTCTTATAAACAAAACACATCACACATACAAATAATAAAGACTCGACTGGAACCAACATTAAACCTACTAAAATACACACACAGCATATGTTCCTGTGCTGGTTCTGCCATCCCTCCTCTCACGCTAACTTGGTACATAATCAGCAATAAGCCCCCAATGCTTCCATGACATCTTCTGAGACATCACTTATGGACAGAAATCAACCAAAGCCGTCTCCCATCTGCTTTTTTTCTTGGCGCTGACAAAGGGCCACTGATTAAAAAGGCGCCATGTCCACCTCCTGCAGCGAGGGAGATCCAAGCACCATATTGGAAGGGGGAAATGAAAGTCCCTCCATACAAACTCATTCACAGCACTGAGCTGGCAACCGCACATGCCGTCCCGTTTGAAAGGCTTTTGGTCGCAGGGGCGGACAGAGGAAGGAGATCACACTTCATGGGCATCCAGGGAGGAAATGTAACCTGTATGCCTGCAAAGACTGCTTTTATTTGGTCAGAGACGTAAAATGCATATCTTCCATATTTGGGATAGCCTTCCAGAAATGTCCCAAACAAAATGGGTGCATTGGGATTCAGTGTAGACGTCAGCAATCAGTAAAAGTGCTTTGCCCTTTACCCGCAAATGCTTGTGCCTAACAGAAAATGTCAACAGCAATTATTTACATTTTGTTCTCCAGCCTTTGCTGCCTACTTATGAAAAACACATTTATTCCATTTGGCATATTCCACACAGTAGAAAGAAGGGATGCAGGCATTGTAGTCAGCAAGCCCCCCAGGGCCCAGGACCTCATTTGATTTGTTGATGTCTGCTCGGAAATGGCATTTAATGATGGCCCAGGTGACAAAATGTCACAAGTCCAAGTGTCTCTGTCCCCACATGGCCTCACTGTGGAGGGCTGACAGGGGAGAGGGTCCACTTGGCTTTCACTTTGGTGAAGATGAGATGAGTTCTTTCATTTCTGCGGGGGTAGAGGTGGCCAAACTGCTGGAAAATGGAAACTTATGCATCACCTTTTGTTTATTAAAGGTCCCACTTTATAGTCATGGCAACTGGATGGATCAGGTTGACTCAGAAGACATTTCGCCTCTCATCCTAGCAGGCTTCATCAGTTCATGCTTAAGGACTAGACTACACACCAGTCAGACTAGATAGGACAGCTCAAGTTTTTTTCATCCTCAAAGAATACTGTGATGGTACAAAAACCAGTCAAACTAGATAGAACAGCTCTGGTCTATAATGCTCAAATAATAGGTGGGACACACCCCAGAGCCACTAGATAGGACGGCTCTAGTCTAGTTCATGCTCAAAGAATAGGTGGGACACACACCAGTCGTACTAGATAGGACTGCTCTAGTCTAGTTCATGCTCAAAGACTAGGTGGGACACACACCAGTCATACTAGATAGGACAGCTCTGGTCGAGATTCTGCTCATACAATAGGTGGGACACCAGTCATACTAGATAGGACAGCTCTGGTCTAGATTGTGCTCATACAATAGGTGGGACACCAGTCTGACGTGATAGGACAGCGCTAGTCTAATTCATGCTCAAAGAATAGGTGGGACACACACCAGTCAGACTAGATAGGACAGCTCTGGTTTAGTTCATGCTCAAGCAATAGGTGGGACACCAGCCCAACTAGATAGGACAGCTCTAGGCTAGTTCATGCTCAGAGAATAGGTGGGACAGACACCAGTCGAACTAGATAGGACAGCTCTGGTTTAGTTCATGCTCAAGCAATAGGTGGGACACCAGCCCGACTAGATAGGACAGCTGTACTCTACTTCATGCTCAAACAATAGGTGGGACACACACCAGTCGGACTAGATAGGACAGCTCTGGTCTAGTTCATACTCAAAGAATAGGTGGGACACACCCCGTACCCACCAGATAGGACAGCTCTAAGCTAGTTCATGCTCAGAGAATAGGTGGGACAGACACCAGTCGAACTAGATAGGACACATCTGGTTTAGTTCATGCTCAAACAATAGGTGGGACACACACCAGCCGGACTAGATAGGACAGCTCTCACCTAGTTCATACTCAAAGAATAGGTAGGACACCAGCCCAACTAGACAGGACAGCTCTACTCTAGTTCATGCTCAAAGACTAGGTGGGACACACACCAGTCGGACTAGATAGGACAGCTCTAATGGAGTGTGTCCCACCTACCTAGTGTTTGAATTTGAGCTGATGAAGTCTGCGTGGATGAGAGGCGAAACGTCTTCAAGTCGACGCCTCTGATGTAACATCTGGACGATGCCCCAGCGGGATACATTATGGTTGTCTATGCATCCATGCGTTTCTAGGCCAAGGTATGCATGTCCAGTATTCATTAGTTGCTGAATTGATATTTTCCATGAGGTCGGCCATGATTGTTCTTCTTCTGTGTAACATTCCTACAAAAACTCTACATTTGCAGCCCTTTTTCTGAAGTTTAATTACAACCGTACCATCTTCGCTGCAGCAAATCTGCTTTTTTTTCCTGCACAAAAACCATTCTTGTCCTGGACAATGTCGGAGTGTACGGGGCGGGAGAAGAGTTTCCCCTCAGCCCGTTCTCATTATGACATTCATGAGCTGCAGATTTACGCACAAGCGCTCCAATCTCAGTGTTGATGGAAATCCTGCCCGTCCGTTGTGTACGGCGCCCCCGTCGTTATGAGCGGCGATAGAAGCAGCTTGAACACTGCAGTCTGCTTTATTTATTACGCTGTATTTTATTTGTATTAGGGTTATAAACAAGCAGGAAGTGGAGCGATGCAGTGTGTCTCTGTTAGCTTATTTGTGGGGGCAAAACCTTCCCTTTTGTTGGTTTGGATGAGATGTTTAAGTTTATGTATTTTCTATGTGTTTATTTTGGGTGAATAGAAAAAAATAACATACATTTGGTCGAAAACGACATAGGCATATCCCAATGACAGCCTTGTAAGCCAGCTGAAATTAACTCGTTTTGGCATATCTACATATGTTGCTTTACAAAATATCAGCAGCCCTTTCATTTTTCACTGTGTGTCCATGGCTGGAAAAACTTCTACTTATGTTTAACGTACTTTTTTTTTTTTTTTTTTAACAATGTGTTACTGAATTCTAATTCTTCTCCTGTTTTGTTTTTTTAGCCACCAGACACAAACAACATGCTGGGACCATCCCAAGATGACTGAGCTCTACCAGTCGCTAGGTGTGTAAATAAGAGTGAAAATGTGAGGTGTGAGTACATTTTGATGCTACACTGTCTAAAAGCATTTTATAAAAATGGTGGCTCAGCCATGTTGTGTTAGCATTAGTGTCACAGAGTAGCTTTTGTAGATATAGCTAATCCGTTGGCACACACCACATTTCTTTTTCCTCCTTTGATGAAAATTCCAAATCCTCACTAGGGTTGCAGGTATGCTGGAGCCTACCCCAGCTGACATTGGACTGGTCGTCAGCTAATCGCTGGGCACATATGGATCATAATGTCCGGAATAATTCCATGATCTGGATCAGTCTTTGATATTTTGTAGAACCTGTTGCAAACTTCATTCATTCATTTATTCATTTTCTACCGCTTTTCCTCACGAGGGTCGCGGGGGGTGCTGGAGCCTATCCCAGCTGTCTTCGGGCGAGAGGCGGGGTACACCCTGGACTAGTGGCCAGCCAATCACAGGGCACATATATGCAAACAACCATTCACACTCACATTCATACCTATGGACAATTTGGAGTCACCAATTAACCTAGCATGTTTTTGGAATGTGGGAGGAAACCGGAGTACCCGGAGAAAACCCACGCATGCACGGGGAGAACATGCAAACTCCACACAGAGATGGCCGAGGGTGGAATTGAACCCTGGTCTCTTAGCTGTGAGGTCTGCGCGCTAACCACTCAACCGCCGTGCCGCCCCTGTTGCTAACTTGCCCTGTATTTTTTTTTTTCAAGTATTCTGACCAATTTTTGTGAAGTTTTGACAAATCCTGAAAATGGTCCTTTCTCCCAATGTTAAAGAATCCTTTAAACAATTCCTGAATCCAGACGGTGATCCGGATCACCTCCAAATTTGACTTAGCTCTTCCTGACAATTCCTGAAAATTTCAATTGAGAACTTTTCAAGTTATTTTGAACACACAAAAAAAAAAACGAAACAAGCTTCGCAGTGTAAAGGGGAATTTAGCAGCTCTTTGTTTACCTTTTTTTTTTCTTTCTCCTCCCTTCCTCATATATAGCGGACTTGAACAATGTGCGTTTCTCAGCGTACCGCACCGCCATGAAGATCCGCCGCCTGCAGAAAGCACTGTGCTGTAAGTCAACATTGTCGTATATGTGAATTATTACTAGTGATCATGTCGCAGGCATCCATTCAGTGTTTGTGTATTCACTCCAGCGTGTGTTTATCACATTTTCGGGGCTGTTTATACCTACGTATCTGATGTGTGCAAACGTGGAACACAGCCTCACTGTGACAAATGTGATATATCAACTATCATTTACCCGAGTGGCGCTATTATTATTATTATAACAGTGCCCCCCCACACTGTGTGAGCCTCAATAAAACAAAAGTACAGGTGCGGTTTTAAGCTAATGAGTTGTAATAATTCAAGCCTTTTAGGTAGCGCTATTGTATTATTTGTCAGTGTCTTATTTTATTGTTTTTTAGCAAGGATGCATTAGCCTGAGTGATTCCAAAATGGATGAAATCCAATTTGCATCCATTGAACTGGAGCAGTGATGTCACACACACACACACACACACACACACGTACAGTATATGCCAATGTCCGTTAATTTGTGTGTGAATGGTGCCTTTGCACACAAACACGCATGACGGGCATACTATGAAATGCCTAATTGGGTTAAGTCTGTGCCGCGGGGGGCGTTAGAGACACAAAACAAGCTTGCGTGGCTTCCTGGCTAATGTGTCGGTGTCCTGTCATGTATGTGTTTGTGGACCGAAAGCTACTAGACAGCAAAGTACGAGATGCCCCTCCTGCACGCATGCAATGCAATAATTAGTGCAGCGTCGTGAGGCTGACAAATGCTAGGTACAATAACGGCTTCCTGTAACCGTCGTTATTTATTTATTTTGTGCAGCTAATGAGCCACACCGAAAAGCAGTTTGCTCATATTCATTAAACACCTGTCGAACATAGCCCTGTGTTGTTCATGTAGCAGCGATGATCTTTGGAGTTTTGCACAAATAATCCCTCGTTTATCACGTTTGTCTCCTGACTCCAGGCTGTACAGCAACTATAACATTGTAAAGCCGTGCACGGCATCACTATTCTCCTCTATCATTTAAATTAATGCGGAATTCCATTTCCTCCTCCGTCTAATGAACTTAAGTTATCTCTAAATGATTCCCATAGTTACCGCATTCCATTTGGTAGCATAGAGCAGGTCGCTAAGACAGGAAGTCAGGCCTTATCGTGGTTGATGAGCATGAGGTGAATCATAAAACCTAGAAATGAGAATATAAACCTTTATGAGAAGCCAAAAAAAAGTATCTTACTTTGCCCTTTTCAGCAACGCCCCCCTCCAACCTCACATTGTATAAAAATGTGCATAAAAGATGACAGCAAATTAGATTTATGGAAAGTTGACTTATTTCCATCATATCAATAATTGATCCGTGTTTTGGTGCTCTCTAAGCAAGTATTTCTGTCAACATTGTGTGCCACTTTATGCTGCTTGTGACCGTCCCATTTCTGGAACATTATTAACATCATCGCATCGGTGTCACTTCCTGTCCTCCTCCTGCAGTGGATCTGCTGGACCTGAGCGTGGCCCAGAACACGTTTGGGCAGCACAAGCTGAACAACAACAACCAGCTGCTGTCCGTCCCCGACATCATCAACTGTTTGACCTCCATCTACGACGGCCTGGAGCAGGAGCACAAAGACCTGGTCAACGTACCGCTGTGTGTCGACATGTGTCTCAACTGGCTGCTCAACGTCTATGACACGTATGTTCTCACAGTCCTATTTTGGGCCAGACCTAGATAGATACCCGCATCCTGCCTGGCTTTGCACATTAGCGTATTGACCCGGATATACGACGACCCTTCTAGAAGACGACAACATTCATCTTTGTTTAAAATCAGTGAAATAGCAATTGCACCGGATGTCATAATTCTTGTCAATAGTGTGTATGAGTGACAGGAAGAAAAGCTTGCATGGGGAAAAGGTATTTTGGCGCCACCTGCTGGCAAAAGATGCATCATAATAAATCACATTTATTTAGATATGTATTTCACAAAATTCAAGACCAACAACACATATTGAATCTGAAAGGGCGAGTTGTCCCTCGTTTATCGCAGTTAATTGGTTCCGAATTTGACCACAATAAGTGAATTTCCACAAAGTAGGATTCAATATTAGTAAACAAAACATTTGCCAAGAGCAAATAGAGCATAGAAAACATATCTATGATTTTCTCAATACGGGTTTTTAATATTATTAGAGCTCTGCAAACATGAAACAACACCCCTATAGTCAAGCGCTAACTAGGTAGCATCTATTTTATTTATACTAAGCTTAAGATTGGGCTTTAAACAGAGTGGGGAAGTAAAAAGTCAAACTTACCACTTCCACACAAACAGGAGGAGAAGTATTTTTCACTTTATTATGTCGGACATGCCATGGCTGACTACATGCAATGTGAAGGTAATGTAACATAATGTCTGAAACCCTTGGTTAGAGTCGTTTTTCTCTTTTCACTGCTCATAAGCGATAAGAGCCTCTGCCCGGTTCTTTGCTCCGGCTAGCTTTAGCTGGAATGCTAGCTATCAGTCTGGCAGAGTAAAAAGAGATTGTGAGTGGTTGACTTTCAGACCTTTGCGGAGGTAGCTAAGATGGGTTTCATGTCTGAAGATCTGCTGATCGCAGAGACCCTAAAATTGAGGATGCATATATATATATAGTATATATATATATATATATATATATATATATATATACTGTATTAAGCATGCATGCTTAATATACTGTCTATATTTTGATGTGTAAGGCGCACCGCACCACTATTTACCATTACTGTTGTTGATAACCAAGGTAATAACTGTTTTTCACTTACAGATCTCAATCTATTATCCATGTATTTAAATAGTGTCCTACATTTATACAATACACCCCTTGTGTATGTGTGCCTGTTTTTATTGTCACATATTGTCTGTGGTGGTGTTGGTCTCTTTAAGCGGTCGCAGTGGAAAGATCCGCGTCATGTCCATGAAGATTGGATTGCTGTCTCTCTGCAAGGGACACCTGGAGGAGAAATACAAATGTAAGTGTATGCATGCGGTTCCATAGGTCCTCGTTGCTGTGGTTTGGCTGCAGGACCCACCATTGCCTTAATTATGTAAACGTAAACAGTGGTCTTTGCAGTGGTTAAGGGCGCTGATAATGGGAGTTTGAATCAAAGCATTTGCACGTAAACATGGCACACACTTCATGGTGGCATTGCAAGGAAATAGCGCACACCGGCCGTTACACCACTACCCCCTGAAAATGTCTCTGTGACCCACTTTTGGGTGACAAGCCACCGGTTGAAAATCACTGCTCTCATAATAGTCAGGTCTGTTAGTGAGAGAGGAGCATGTCAAGGCTGGTGTAATTGGATGAGACCTCCTACGCACTGTATTTCATTCTCATTTCCTTTGGAGGATTAGGGCGTATGAATGAGGTTTTCCTGCAGAGGGAGGAAACTGTCATTTTACACCTCTTCTACGGTATCTGTCAATCTTTACTGTTTTTTTTTTTGTCATTGCTTATTTATTATTTTCACTTCTATTCTTTTCTCTCTTCTCTTTTTTTTCCTTTCACAGTACAGCATATAAAATTCCATCCCTGAGCTTATCCATTCCCTTGGCACATTCTATTAGCCCAGAAAGGGTATCATGCACGCCTGATTGCGTCCTTCCTGCTTTGCTCCTGCACCCTCATTGGCTCACAAATATCTACAGCAACACACACACACACGACAACCATAGTTCCAGCGTTTTTTGAGGAGTCTTTTACTTTAGATGTAAGGCCTACTGATGAAATAATGAATATGATATAATCAATATATTCCCTTTTTGTGATAAATGATAGTGTTTTTTGTGCAAAATATAGCACTCTATATCTTTCGGGTTTCGGGTTTTTTCATTGTGTTTTGCCTAGCGGTGAACCATCCCAGTTCTTGAACGCACCATAAATACACTACTGTTACTGATACTGTGTAAGAATGCGTGAAGGTAAGGTTTGATGATGTTACTGAGTGCTAATGTGCATATTCGGTTACAACAGCGTCCAAAAACCAAACTCCAAACCTTAGTTTTACACAATAAGTCCAATGGGGACCACTGGTCTCGTCATTAACGGTTTGAACAGCCTTGAATTTTTCTGCCAAGCAACAAGATATCAGGCAGACATGGCAGATCACCAGGAAAATGATCTATGTTGCAGCGACTGTGAGACGAAGCGTCCAATATCCAGCGAGCTATACATCAAAGATTCATTAAAAAAAAAAAGACAATGTCTCGCTCTTCTCTGATGACTTACATGTCTTTATACCGCTCTCCGCAGACCTTTTCAGTCAGGCGGCGTCGTCGGGAGACACGTGCGACCAGCGGCAGCTCGGCCTCCTCCTCCACGAAGCCATCCAGATCCCCAAACAGCTGGGAGAGGTGGCCGCCTTCGGAGGCTCCAACATCGAGCCCAGCGTGCGGAGCTGCTTCCAACACGTACGTCCTCTCACAAGAAACACACTTGTATCTACTTGTATGATATATTCAGCATATTCACTAGTGGCCAGCTTTCCAATATTTAAGCTCGACTGACCAACCACGACGCCTCTGTGGCCTCCAGTCAGCTGGTGCGTGTCCTCCGCTGCTTTTACTGCGACCAGCGAATCAATTTCACAGCTTTATCACTGGATGTTCCTGGCATTTAACGATGGCTTTATCCCCCCCGAGGATTACTCTTTCATTCCTCCTTACTTTATGTCTGGGAAGTGAACATTTAAATTAGTGGGGGGTGGGTGTTATAAATTTCCTGTTTCAATTTCCTGTGCTGCAAATTCACCACTACAAAATAAATGGCACCCAGTCAGGTTCGATTCCCCCAAAAAATGGCACGGCAGATGTGGTGCAGTCGTGCATTAATCATTCCATCATGAAACTAAGTTGGCTGTTTGAAAGTTGCCTGAAAAGCACCCCGCCCACACACACACACACACACACACACATACACAGATGTCCTACACTTATGTCTGTCTCGCCAATGACATCCAGTCCATTTGCTTTAACGAGCTCATGATGAATGAGGCGCACTGCTATAAATGTGACCTCCTTGACTCTACTTTTGTCTCCGGCTTTCATTTAACCATCCATCTGTCTATCAGGTCATCCTTTCAGACTCAGGCTGTAAACATGGAAATTCTTCCTCTGTTCTTATTTCCAAACTATGTCTGCTAAGCCAACTAACACAAACACACAACACTTTATTTGAGGATTCTCTATTCTCAGTCCAAAAGTACTGCCCTTTTCCATTTGTCAGCATTGGAAAGGTTACCTTTGATTTCTTGGGCAGCATCATCACAACCTCTCAAATTGGATTTCAATCCATCATAATGCTCCAGAAGTTTTCCACTCTACTAAAGACTTTGTGTTTAGAGGGGTTGCACAGGTAGGCTAACATGCATGATAACAATAATATCGCCTCTTGCACAAAGACAGCTGGGATAGGCTCCAGCATACCCGCAACCCTAGTGAGCATAAGCGGCATAGAAAGTGGATGAAATGAGTTTTAAGGAAATACTGACATGACATTATATGTGTATTCTGGTCAGTGGGCATCAGTAATGTTACATTAATACAAGTAAAAAAAAAAAAAGTTCTCCTCACATTCAGTGTGGAAGTGGTACTTTTTTTTTTTGCTTCTTTCTTTGTCTTTCTTCCACATTCTGTTTGGAACCGGTTCTTAAGCTTAGAATAATTGCAATGGAGGCTAACTTGTTAGCTTTCTACGTTTAAAGCGATGGCCTTTACATGTTTTCCTGTAGTGATTCCGTAGTGTTGCAAATGAAGAAGAGTAGGCGTGTCGAAGTGACTATAGGGGTGTTAGTTCATGTCTTCAGGGCTCTAATAATGGTAAAGGAACAGGTTTTCTGTGCATTTTTTCTGAATTGGTAAAGATAATGAGTGACATTTCTGGGTTCTGCTTTTGAATATCAACACACCAACTGTCTCCTTGTGTCTTTAGGCCACCAACAAGGTGGAGTTGGACCCAAGGCAGTTTGTAGACTGGATGCGTTTGGAGCCCCAGTCCATGGTGTGGCTTCCTGTCCTGCACAGAGTAGCTGCGGCTGAGACGGCCAAACATCAGGCCAAGTGTAACATCTGCAAGGAGTGTCCGATCGTGGGCTTCAGGTACACGCCTCTGCATTCCATTCCTCATTTTGAGAAAGCGGGTTTACAAGTGTGTGAGGTGTTCAAAGCCACGCGCACACCGGTGTTTGCTGTTAATCATAAAGGGCATATCGGCTCTGGAGGGCATTTATCTAAATGTCAGCACAGGCTGGACCACTGACTAAATACCAGCCAGAGCTGCACGCTCACACACTGCCAGGTTCAAAGCCTTCACAAAGAATGTTGGCAAACAATCCATAGCAGACACACACATACACACAGATTATATTTTCCCGGTGTTGTGATTGGCTGCACAATCTCAACAGGCTTTCATTTTGGGCGGCTGGAAATGAATGTAACGCCACGCTGAGCGAAGCCGGAATCGAAAGCGCAGAAAAAAAAAATGCAATGAGACGTTTGATGAAGCACGTGTCTCCAAAGTTGTGTCACTGATTGATGAGGAGGAGGAAGAAAATGCAGAGTAAGCTTTTTGTTGAGTCAAACCCTGCGACATGGAAGGTGTCCTAGGTGCTGGAAGACCGTTTAATGGAGTCCCAATTTTAGGCTCATTCAGCATTTTAGGCATTTTCGTTCAATGTCAGAGCAGGAGCCCTGTGAGCTATTTTATTGATCAACAATCAGGTATGCCATTAATTGGTTTGTTGGAAGACAGGCTTTGCTACATGTCTTAAAATAAAGCAGGGCAGCCCCATTTACAGTGTATATGTTCTAAGCAGGTTTTGGTCTTCCTATTGACTAGCTAGGACTCCATAGACCAAAAAAGTATTGTTCCTACGCTCATGATGTGCATGTTAACACGCGCAGCCCTGAAGTGGAATTAACACCCCGCCCTCATCGCCGCCTCCTCATTACAATACGAGGCGCGCATACTAGCATCTCTGACTTACTGCTGTTGTGCGAGCGGTCCACTGGGGTGATATACGACTTTCCTTGCCTCATCAACCAGCCGCTCGCTGCACAGAGGAAAGAGATGAAACACTCCAGCTATTATGTCTGAATGACACCTTTTTTTTTTTTTTTTTTCCTTTTCTTGAAGCCACTAAATGGCTTTGTGGTTGCAGCTGACCTGGATGGAGGTCTGACAGTTGTTGTCATATTGAGAGGTGTTTGAACGTGGCAGTGCAACTGTCTGCCACTCTGTCACTCAACACTTAACAGGAGGGTGTTAATAAAGTGTGTGGGCATGGAGGATGGATGGATGGATGCTGGTTAGGTCCCTAATAGTACTTGAAAAATGGAAGTGGAGGTGCATCGCAGGGCTGAATATGCATGTCCAATGCCTTACTTGTTGTGGCGCTTTCGGAAACATGTAGACAAAGCGCTGTAACTGCGTGTTTCATACTGGTCTAACAGTATTTGTAGTCCTATTAGACACAAGTTAGCATTTTTATTTTTATTTCCACCAAATGTGACCCTTAAAAGCCAAGACATTAGCGTGCACGGCAGGCAGCACACCAACTGTGACACACCAGAGCTGTAGGCTGCTTGTGTATCCAGTGGTGTTTAGTAATGTGCGTCTTTTTTCACTCTGCCTCTTTTTCTCTCCTTTTTTGTCTTCAGATATCGCAGTCTGAAGCATTTTAACTACGACGTGTGTCAGAGCTGCTTCTTCTCTGGGCGTACCGCCAAGGGCCACAAGCTCAACTACCCCATGGTGGAGTACTGCACACCGGTGAGGATACAATACCACATTATTTGGTGCATGGGTCATACCATTTAGAGTCCCCCGAGAGGCAAAGATGCTAAAAAGATGCTAAATTCCATCAAAAATGTCAATGATTTAACACATACTTTAGGAAGCCCATGTAAAGAACTCATAATACAAAGACAAAAGGTGGTTTCACTTGATGTAATAACAATCGGGCCTGAGAGCAGAGCTCCATGTGGGCGAGAATCCAGTCGCCGCCCATCAGCATCACAACAGAGGTCGTGTGTTGAGATGAATGAGCGCCAAATACTCGCTTTACAGTGGCGGTACAGCAGCTTATCTGCTGGCTGAACACTGACCTCAAGTGCAGTTCCGATCAATACTCTAATGGACCCACAAAGTAAGAAAAACAGACTCCTCGCCATTCCAACGAAAGACTCAAACCCTTTTCTGTGTTTTTCCTTCCATTAGACGACATCAGGCGAGGACATGCGGGATTTTACCAAAGTGCTGAAGAACAAATTTCGCTCCAAGAAGTACTTCGCCAAGCACCCTCGATTGGGCTACTTACCTGTCCAAACTGTCCTGGAGGGAGACAACATGGAAACGTAAGTGTCACTTCTCATCCACAAGCCATTCTGGTGCTGCTTACTGGCTGTATTGTGTTTTTGTCCACAGAGTGTGTGTGTGTGTGTGTCTCCAAGAAGCGCTATTATCCACTTTATCACTCTACACTTGTCCAACATAATAGATGCTATATATCACGTACAACAACATGAGGAGCTACGACAGGAGGGTATCGCCGTTAGCAACAGTAGTTTAGCTACAGTATGTGAGCTAAAGTGCTTTAGCTGACCTTTTAATAACCTGTTTGCTTACAGATCCCCAGTCCGTAGCTGGCAGAGCTCCAAACTGCATTTTAAGATATGTAGCGAAGCCTGCTTAGGCAAACAAAACCGACCATTTGAGCACCTCTTCTTTCAAACGTGGAGCAAACAAGTCTCACGTTTGGTACGCATTGGAGGCCCCAGGGCAGGGGTGTCCAAAGTGTGGCCCGGGGGATTGTCTTCGGAACATTCTAAAAATACAGTTAAAAATGAGAAAAAATAATTAATTCACTTCATTAATAACGTTACACTCCTCTGCACTGTGTGGATGCTACCCACACCGCCTACACCCACCAAGACAAAGAGACTGCCAAAAGGGCTCATTCCATTCATGCCGTTGTTCTGTGAAAGAAACATGCCAAGGTGTTGAGTGAACCCTTTTGGCAATATACTGATGCCAGATATATTATGGACTTATATTCAGTTGTTGTGTGATGAATAAAATCATTTAGTTATTATAGTCCCGTTTTAATATTGTGAGATCTTGCGGCACAAAGACCAAAAATGTACTTTTATAATAGTTATAGAAACAAAGAAAAAGAAGAATAAAGTTGCAAATGTAGCTCATTTATAATAAAGTAAAAATATGTATATATGTATATGAAAAATGTACCAAAAAAAAACAGCAAAAATTGCAAAATTAACACAAGGTGAAAAAGTTAGTTCATACGAATATTATGCTTGTCACCGATAACACAAGTGAGATCCAAGCTGTTTATTTCTTTCACTCTTTAAATTTTCTTAGGGATGTCCGATATTGACTTTTTTGCCGAAAACCGATTTTTATTGTCCAACTCTCAATTTCCGCTACCAATATTAGCTGATACCGATATATGTTGTATACAGCATTTTTTAAATATCGGTTTTCATAATCGAGAAAAAAAAAAGATACCGATATCAGCTGATATCAGGCCGATAATTACACATCTAGTTGGTTTAAACAATATAAAAGTGGCCCTCGCTTCCTTTTATTGTTCAGTAAGCATTAAAGTTTGGACTCCCCTGCTCTAGGAAGGCTTATTTGTGTTAGAACACCATTAAAAAGGTGGGTTTTGCGTAATAGGACACTTTAATAAATGACTACAAACTTAGTCCTTAGTCCTAGAACATTGTGACCCAGTAACATGTGACCATAAACCTGATATAGTCTTTTTAATCCGATAAAATAAAAACACACACATCTGACACCTGTGGGCTAGTGAATGGAGAGTGTTTTTGTTTAATTATGTGTTGGCTGGTTGCAGCTGCATCGTAGATCTTCTTAATGTAGACGCAATGCCAAGTCTGATTAACATCTCCGAGCCTATGAAGTGTAAAAGAAGGAAGAAAAAAAAAAGAGAAAGAAAACACACACACAGAGAGCCCTTTAACTAAGCTGGCATGATGCTGAGCTGACATCCCAGGTGGGTGCGTCAGCCCCACCCGACCCCCCCACTGGCAGCTCATTTATTCTGAGATTTTTTTATACTCATTATTCCTTCCTATTTAATCTCTGCTTGGTATTTTAGCTTTCTAGCATACCTTTAATAATCAGGTGTGTATAGTACTCGTGATTCACCTGCGAAGGATTTTCTCAGTCATCCACTTGCACAGTCACCTTGCAGATGAATGACTGACTGTCTCACCCCCCCCTCCTTCTTGATGCTCTGGGAAATGACTCCTGCGGGGCTAGCGGCCTGACAGGCAGGCAAGGGCATCGTGGAGAGGGGAAAAAAAAAAAGGTGGAAATGGAGGTTTGAGGTGGTCATCATTTGGGCTGTCTGTACTCCTGCTGTGGGATGTGAGCTGTCCATAAAGGTCGGATCCGTGCGCTCGCCAATAAGTCTTTACACGTAAAAACCAAAGGTCACATCCGTGTGGCTTTGAAGGTTTCTCCCCTTTGCTCCACATATCGATATGTTGTCCATCCTTCCTCCTTCCCTCCTCCTCTATCATCTACTATGTCTTATTCCTCCTGACCCACTGAGTGGATTTGACCCAGAAATGTTTTGTGGCACCCCTCCACCCTCCTTCCCTTTCCTTCCGACTCTTTTACAGTCCCGTCACCCTCATCAGCATGTGTCCGGAGCAGTATGAGTGAGTATCTACCAACGACAACACCTCGCCTACTGACCGGAATGCCTTTTTTTTTTTTTTTTTTTAACAAACACACTTCCTGTTCTCCTTACGTCCTCACACCAACTGCATGTTGCCTGCCTGCCTGCCTGATGCATCCACACTGATTGCACACAAACATGTCCGCTCACTCCCTTGATGCTGAAAGCCGTCCTCATAGATCATCCCGTTCCCTCATTCCTCTTTGTAGGATCATCAGTGGATGTTATGAAGGGTTCAGCGGATGGCGTATATATATATATATATGTGTGTGTGTGTGTGTGTGTGCATGTTTTGTGTTAATAAGGTCTCGGTCACACGCTCAATCTCATTCATCTCCATTACGCCATTCGTCTCCAGGCTGTCCCAGTCACCTCACTTCTCCCATGATGACACCCATTCCCGGATAGAGCAGTACGCCAGCAGGTACCGCCGCCATCCTTTTATCTGTTTATTTGACATATCGCCAAGCATATAAAGGTCTTTTCCACCACTTTGGCTGGCTTAGTGGCTTGAAAGTGATACACCTGCATGAGCAACATTTGAATGATACATGCGTTTTTTTTTTTGCTTTAAAAGTCCATCTTTCAATGTAACATTTTGCCTTTAAATCACCCAGGAACAATAGCATACGTATGTTTTCATATGTTCTCATAGGAAGTTATTGAAATAGGATTCCAGAGTCAAACTGTCACCATCATAAAAGCTTTATTAAGTGTCCATACAGGCATGTGACATTTTAACACATTTAACTGTCATGCAAGTGTAATCATAACCTCAAGGCAGTAAATATTTTGGATCATGTGACCTTTTGGAACTTATATGTTCTGAAATTCCAATTTGTGTGGCCTCCCGGGGGGCGTTTGAGTCGCTGTAAATGAAAACCTTTTTTTTCATTTTGTAAATGAAAAAAATGAAAAAAAAATTATGTTAAAAGAGAATAACATAAAACTGGGAATCACTGTAAACCATAAACGTTGGCATCATAAAATTAATACAACTAAAATTATTAACATAAAATTAATAATCCAAATGAATCAATTTGACTTTTTATGTTTTTTTTTTACCACTAATTACATTATTATTTTGTCCCTTAGCTATTAAAAATGGAAGTCAATCATTATTACTGAGACATATTATTCAAATTTTCTTGGTCACTTATGAAACAATGCTAAAATGGGAATGTTTTGTTCAGATTGCTTAGCATAGGAGTATCCAAAGTGCTGCTTGGCGGCCCACAGCACGTTGTAGAAATAAAATGAAGAAATTCCTTTAAAAAAAAAAGCTGTCTAATTTTTGAAAAAGAAGGCTGATGCTGTAATTTCAGAACAGAAAAAAAAGCAAAGCCTGTCAAACGAGCGAGGCAAACATGCTCCACTGACACAAACATCATCATTTTGATCATTACCAGAGAGCTGTTCAAACAAACGCACCAAAGGGATCCACTCCATTTTTCCATCATAAATACAGTGGGGGTGGGGGGGGGGGGGGTGATGCTATGGTACAATAACATAATTAGCCTCATTTTGTACCACTCCTTTTCAAAGAAAAATGCTAATGACAACAATTTCCAGTCCATTAGAGTGACTTTAGGATGAGGACGTGACAGGCTGTTTTTTTTTTGGCCACAAACTTGCAATCATCCCGCTGTGTGGTGCATCAAACCAACATCCAACGACACAGTGTGAGCTGCTCTTAATCATGCCAAACATCACCAGTACGTGATTCTTCCATACTGGGGATTAATTTTAAGACACAGATTTCACATGGGGACAAATTACCCCTTGCTCCTCATCCGTTCTGTTCGTTACATGGCAAAAAACACACACAAATGAAATTATTTTGCTATTTTACCCCGAAAATGCTCTTGTTCTGCTAATTTTCTGCCAAAGTTTATTCATCATCGGGAACAGTGTGTGTCTGATGCTGCGACTGAGTTTCAGTAATTACAAGCTTTGCCTCATTAGCTTTTCCCCTGAAGCCACATGCTTCTTCCACGTTTTTGGGGTTTTTTTGAACACAAAACTACAACAGACCCTCAGAGCTCAAAATGATTCATAATATAGTAGTTTCAGATTGAAAAGGAACACACAAAAGGGTCCAACTGGAAGAGATCTTTGGATTTATTTGTGTGTTCAATCATCCCTCACAATATTGCACTTCGATTATCGCTCCCTCGCTCATCACGTTTTTTTTTTTTTTTACAGAAATGAATACATAAAAAATGTGGCTGTTTTGTGGTAGAGTATGGTCTATTGTTAGTCAAAACATCATTAGTACAACAGTAGAAGTATTCCGGTCACTAGGCGGCAGTAATGATGCAGTCAGCCATAGCATGTCAGATAAAGGTTCTCCTCCCATTTTGTGTGGAAGTGGTAAGTTTGTGGCTTCTTAAAGGAGGCCTGTTATGTTCATTGTATTCAGTTGTGGACTCCGATTTTGGAGCAAAATACGACATACGCACAAAAAGCTTTCCAGATCTTTAAGAATCTGCACCTAATTAATTATTTTTTTTTCTTATTTCACCCATGGAACGCCTCCGGGCACACCCACTCCACTTTGGTCACACTCAGCTTGTACAGCTTGTACCTGGGCACGTACATTTAAGGAGGGTCACTGTGACATCACAGTGAGCATTCAGAGCCATCCCAAACGTCTTTTAGGGAGTTCTTTCAATACGCAAACCTTAATATCTGCAACTTTGGCATCGTTTAACACGAGCATACAACATTGTAACTACATTTCTAGGTCAAGAAAAGTGGAAAAGGCATAATAGGTCCCCTTTAAGTTTAGAAGAAATACATTCAAGGAGTGTAAAGGTGACTATAGGGGTGTTGTTTTCATGCCTACAGGGCTCTAATGTTAAAAACATACAGGTTTTCTATGCTTTAACTACAATAGTAGTCGACTTATTAACTCATTGATCATGAATTTCAAATGGGAATGCGTTGTCACAGATGCCCCCCCCCCCGGAATAGGTTATGTTTGAGATGCCGAATGTGTGACATTGGCGGGCAGGTTGAATGATGATGTTTGTCTCTCAGGTTGGCTCAGATGGAGAGGTCCAACGGGTCACTGCCCACGGACAGCAGCTCGGCAACGGGAAGCATGTAAGCCTTTTTTTGTTTTGCTGAATTTTCAATGATGTCACATGCACCCACTTTACTGCGTATTCATCTATGAATGAGTATAAACGGAAGTCAGGTTGGCAGAGTAATCCAAGGCTCGGTATCAGAGCAAAGAAAGAGTCAGGTGACTTTTCCTATACCTGGAAAACTCCCAGCCTAATAAGACTTTCTCCAAGAATTGTTGGAGACTTTTTGCAATGGCGGGGATAGATTGGAGTGCCAAGCGAGTGATTGCTTTCAGCCTCTCAGATAACCACGCTTTATCTTGATCAGACGGAATGAGAAAGACGTAAAACTGTGGTGAAAAGTGCTGAACTCTCTCATTTTGTGTGTAGCAGCCATCCTCTAGTGTCTATTACTTCTTTTACCCAACCGAAGGAATTAACTCTGGGGGATGAAGCCCCCCCCCACCCATGAGATCACAAGCGAGCAGACACTCCCTGGCCATAGATTTGTGTCAAAGAAGATGTTTCTAATATTCATTTCAGTTGTATTTGTATAGCACCACTTCACATCATCATCATTATACATTTTGAATTGCATACATGCTGTAACAAATCATTATTATCATTATGTATATGTATATTATTATGTTATATTATTATCATTATTTATTATTGAGGATCATTTTTATGTGCAGTACCCGGTTTCCTCCCACATTCCAAAAACATGCTAGGCTAATTGGCGACTCCAAATTGTCCATAGGTATGAATGTGAGTGTGAATGGTTGTTTATATGTGTCGCCTGAAGACAGCTGGGATAGGCTCCAGCATACCCACGACCCTAGTGAGGATTGTAGTATTGTATTTATTATATGTAGGTAGTTATGGATTAATACAGATACATTGCTACACATTTTAGGTGGAACCCAAGTTAGTATTTGTTGGCATTTTTATTTTATGTTATCTATATTTATGTTTTCTATATTTTTATTTAATTTTTATTTAGTTTTTTATTTTGGGGGGCATTTTTATTTAATTTTTTTTAGCTTTGTTTTTTTTTTTTAATTTTGTAAATTATTGCTATACTTTCCAGTCATTTTTTTAAAAACTATTTGTTTTAATTTTGGGGCATTTTTATTTTTTGTGTGTTTTTAATTGTTATTTTTTAACATGAATATTATTGCTGGATTTTCCAGTCATTTTTTTATTAAATTTTTCTGTTATTTTTATTAAAAAAAAGGAATTGACTCATGCCTCAAGAATGAATACATAATGCTAATTATAGCCAAGCGTTGCACGGCGCGCAATAACTCAGTCAAGCCCTTTGAGAGGACAGAATGAAGAGCATCATCATCATCCCCCATATTGTATGCGTCCCCTGCTGGGGCCAAGTGCGCTTGTCTTCACTTGACCTCGATGCTTTGATCTGAACTTTTACATCCCCAAAGATTTATTTGAAGGCTTCCTCCAGCGATCAATACCCAAAACAACCCAAACATATTGCTGGATGTATTTTTCTGTGGCACAAACACATTAGCCCCACTCCCACTCGATCTTTTTGTCTTCTTTAAGACACAGCTGCCGCCCACAAATGTGCCGTAACGAGGTGAGGAAAACGATGACGGGTTTGTGAAGGCTGCACAAAAACACCCACTGGCCCGCAATTAGATGCTAATTCTCATTTCTTTTGACACGACTGTCACTTTAAGTTAACATCCTGCAAGCCACAGTGTGACGGAGAACTGAACGGGACGTTTTGGTTTAGAATGTATTGCAGCTTGGAAGTGGGGCTAATTAGTGACTTAATCAAAGCTATATTAGGGCTTCTTCTCTAATTTAACTTGGCTCTCATCTGTGCTTTTATGGGGGGTCGTTTCAAAGGCTTTTATGGGTCTTCGCCTCACACTTTGCTCCTTTTATTTTATTACCGAGTGATGTTCATTTAAAAAGTTTGCCTTTCTGAGAATTTGTGCTCTCCCGTGTGCGGCGTTCCGTTTTTTCAGATATAGCATAGTACTCAAACAACCGCTGACTCTGCATCAGCAAAGCTTCTTTTTTTTGGATTGTTTGTGCAGCTATGCAGCCAAGACACAACTCCTTCCTCCTTTGTTCCAAACTTGTTTGAAGTGCTTATTGTCGCCGCCTCCTCGCGTTCCGTGCTAAATCCTCTTTGTCTGCGTCTCTCTCTCCTCGCATGTGAACACTCCAGTTTTTGATAGAACGAGAAAAGTTGTCCTCAATGTGGAGTTCATCCTGGAGTTCTCACCTGGACGTGCTGGCAGCCGTTTTCACTCTCGTTAAAAGAGAATCTTTAATTAGGACGACATCCAAGTCACCGAGGGCTACAACACCCTACTTCTGTTTTCCTCTTAATTGTTTTTAATTTCTCGTACACAGCGATTTCGTTTATCACGGGTGATTTGGAGCTGTTCATGCACCCCCAAATATATATTATCCTGTCCTTTTGCTACAATCATTGCAGTAAAAACTGGCATATTTCACAAATAATCACAAATGCTGATTAATCATGATTAATTAATTCAATCCCAGCCTTTTTGATGATTTTTACTCATTTTTCAAGGCACACAGAATATTGTTCTACGGCTAAATAGACATGGTACGCACACAGAAGAAAGATTAGACTCTCAAAAAAAAGACAGGAAGCAGCAATCGAACATACAAGTTTCTCAACAAAAAGGGAGAAAAACAGCTACATTTGAAACATAAATTTCACTTTTAGCTGTATATATTTAGCCAAAATATTGATCTCACAACTATGCCATAACAGAAACAATACAAAGAATGGTTGTTTTACAATTTATTTAACAATATAACGCTTTTAACTAATTACAATTTTCACATCTGAACTGTGTGTGTGCAGGCGTTTGCGCACATGTGTATAAAAAATGTATAAATACGTCCTGTTTTTTCTTGTATGCAATGTACTATATGGTAATGGTAATGGTTTAATTTCATTTGAACATGCATCAGATTACAATTGAGTACATCACATAATCAGTTCACAGTTCCACATGACCAAAAGAAGTAGGAAGAAGCAAAGCTGAATAAATCCTACCCCTCCATCTGGTACTTTTACAATCAGTAACTGTTACATTTGTTCACTTCCTGTCTTTCTGATATAATTTAATTAATTTTTTGTGTAGTTTTGTATTATTATTTCTTTCTTTTTTTTGTCGCATACCAAAGTACGAGGTGATATGACCCTACAATGACATAATGGGTACCATAGTAACCGTCAATAACATAAAACTGCTTGTGTTGTTTCTTGAATTGGCTCATCGTTGTGCATTGTTTGAGGGTCTTACTCAATCCATTCCATAGTTTGATTCCACATACTGAAATGCTATGGCTTTTTAACGTAGTCCTAGAATATAAGTGTTTAAAATTTTAATAATTTCAAAGGGTGATTAATCATGATTAATTAATTTATCATAATTAATTAATCATGATTAACTGTGATTTATTTGATTATAATTTGTATTCATTTGACAGCCTTATTTTTTTGTTTTTTTTGTTTATTTAGTTTTTGGGCGGCTATTTGTTGTTGGGTTTTTTTGTCACTTTTTTAGCTGTGACTATCAATGAAAAGGGTTGTTATGAGGGAAGATTATTCAGAATGGAAGGTTGAACAACCTCATGGAATGAATTGTACTTAAATTCCCATGTTCTGCTGTATTTCAGAAAAAAGGACTATTAAGTTCTATTATTATTATATTTCTCCTCCTCAGTGTTGAGAAGGACTCGAGGGGCCCACTTCCTGCTCATTAATGGCTCTAAATATAGAGTTATTTCATAGCAAGGATATTGTTTTAAAATGATAGCCTTAGTAACCTTCAACAACTGAAAAACACGACATGCTCTTATCTTCATGTGTTTTTTTATACCCCAATTCTTGTTGTTGCTCACTCAGCCTCTCGCTTTGGGATATTATAGAGACTGTTGTTCTTGAAGGGGAAGGGGGGGGGGGTGGAAGCAGCCGTGTCCTCTGCTCGCCCACACTGAGAATGAGTCATTGTGCACGAAGCATCGTGGGTAACGTAAGCGAAAAGACATCCATAGGCCTTCTTAACATCAAAACTAAAAGAAGACAAACCTGATACAGTAAGTGTGCCGGCTGCAGTCACTGCACTTCTTCTAAGAGCCTACTAATGCATATCAGTCATTGGGATGGTGCTAAAACCGCTTATTTCAGCAAAGAGACATTATCTTTCCGCTCCATTCCACTCTTGGTGTAAATCAACTTCAAGCCTAAAGTGTTTGAAAAATGAGGGCATGTCAAGGACACAATTATATGGAAACGATTCCTAATAAAAATCACAAAAAATGTAGCTCTACCAGTCAAATTGTTTAATAATGCCCCAACAACCTCTCACTGGGTTTGGAGACAAATAAGTTACCGTTTGCTTGACCTCCCATTTCAAAACTGGGTCAAAGTGTCACTCAATCATCAGGTACTGTGAACTACTAGCATAACATTTTAAAACTGTCAAAGGTAAAAAAGTGACATTATTAATTGGGAATCAAAAATAAGAAAGCTGTTTTCAAGTAACATTTGTAATTGTTATACAGGTGTAAAAGTCATCTAAATATTGGCGTTTTTGTAAGGTGAAATTTTTAACTCAATCTAATCCCGTTTTTTAAAAGACAACCCCATCAGTTAGACCATTTTGCCCGATATTGCGAGGCACACAAACTGGCTCCACAAACACAGAACCTACCAAAAGAAAGATTCGACTCCGGTCTTTCAGCAGGAAGAACTGTTTGTTTCTATCTTTTTCCGTTCTTTAGTAAACATCAGTAGAAGATAGAAAAGTTTCAGGAAAATATCAGTTCCCAACTAAAAATGGAAGAAAAGTTTTTTTTTTTGTTTTTGTACAACTATACCAACATAAACAACACAAATGGGTTCTTTTACATCAAAATAACAATTTATTGACAAATATAACATTTTGGGACAGAACTATGCACGCCACACTCCTCCACGCTCTCTCACTCAAAAGCCTGGAAAAGATGTATAAACACATTGTTGGGATCAGGCTTTCGGGTTTATAAAAACATAAACATCTTTTGTATTGAATGAGTTAATCTGTCATGGGTATGCTGGAGCCTATCCCAGCTGTCTTCAGGCGAGAGGCGGGGTACACCCTGGAGTAGTCGCCAGCCAATCACAGGGCACATATAGACAAACAACCATTCACACTCACATTCATACCTATGGACAATTTGGAGTCGCCAATTAACCTAGCATGTTTTTGGAATGTGGGAGGAAACTGGAGTACCCGGAGAAAACCCACGCCTGCACGGGAAGAACATGCAAACTCTACACAGAGATGGCCGAGGGTGGGGAAAGACAAAATAAGAAGCCAAAAAGTTACCACTTCCACAAAAAATAGGAGGAGAACTAATTTAATTAATTTAACTAATTAATTTATTCATTTTCTACTGCTTATCCTCACGAGGGTCACGGGGGTGTTGGAGCCTATCCCAGTTGTCTTCGGGCGAGAGGCGGGGTACTCCCAAGAGTAGTCGCCAGCCAATCACAGGGCACATATAGACAAACAACCATTTACACTCGTATTCATAGCTATGGAGTCGCCAATTAACCTAGCATGTTTTTGGAACGTGGGAGGAAACCAGAGTACCTGCACGGGGAGAACAGAGATGGCCGAGGGTGGAATTGAACTCGGGTCTCCCAGCTGTGAATGAATGAATGAATTTGAATGAAATCTAGGAAATGTAATTGTCCCATTCATAAGCAGAATTCTCCTTGACATCCAGTACATGGCTGAGGATCCTGCATTGTGCTTCTGCCAAGGCTCAAGATTCTTATCTTTCTAATGAATTTACAATAAAGCATACGTACACTCCAAAAGTGAGTGGTGGCCATTCAAGCACATAATCCAGCAAGTAATGTATGATGGATAAGATATACAGTATATTGAAGATGTTATATGGAGTTATTTCAGCCCTGCTTTGGCTTTAAGATCCACAATCCCTGGATATACAATCTACCTGTCAATGTGATAACTGGAATGAGGGAGGATTTAGTTTGAGGTGGAGGGAGCAGATGGAACGATAAGAGATGGCGGGGAAGAGAAAATAGCTGCAGGTGACAGCTACTGTTTGTGTGTGCGTGGCGTGTGTCTTTACAAGCTACCGCTGTGATCCAAAGGAGTTCTTTCCATGTCGATGTGAGCCTTGCACATTCGACTGTACAAAATAAATAAGTATTCTCAAGTCAACTGCATTCAGACTCAATTTCTTAGGAAATTACGATTTCTAGTGAGACTCGCCTAACCAAGAGGATTTTTGTCGTTTCCTCAGGGATGACGAGCACACACTGATCCTTCAGTACTGTCAGGCGCTGGGAGGGGAGGGGTCCCCCACCAGTCAGCCTCAGAGTCCTGCCCAGATCCTGCAGGCCGTGGAGAGGGAGGAGCGCGGTGAACTGGAGCGGGTCATCGCTCGCCTGGAGGAGGAGCAAAGGTATGTATGTATGTACTGTATGTGTAGTAGTACACATAGTACACTGCATGTAGTAAAATTTCCCTCCAATGCATAACCCAATGTCTCGTGACACCCCTAGTCAAAAGAGAAGTTACCCATAGATGATTCCATCCATCCATCCATTTTCCTCCGCTTATCCGGGTCCGGGTCGCGGGGGCAGCAGTCTTAGAAGGGAAGCCCAGACTTCCCGGTCCCCGGCCACCTCCTCCAGCTCCACCGGGAGGACACCAAGGCATTCCCAGGCCAGCTGTGAGACATAGTCCCTCCAGCGTGTCCTAGGTCTGCCCCGGGGCCTTCCCGGCTGGGCATGCCTCACCAGGGAGGCGTCCGGGAGGCATCCGGACTAGATGCCCGAGCCACCTCAACTGACTTCTCTCGATGTGAAGGAGAAGCGGCTCTACTCTGAGCCCCTCCCGGATGGCCACCACCTACGGGGGCAAGCATAAGGGTCCGGTGCAATGCGTGTTGGGTGGCGGTCAAGGGCGGGTGCATAGGCGACCTGGTCTTCGGCGGCCAAATCTGGTTCCCATAGATGATTTTTAAGTACAATTTATATATAATTTTCTGTAAGCATTAGTTAACCACAAGTAGTGTAAAATGAAGTCATTCCAAGTTCTTATTCTTAACCTCGTGACCAATCATCCTCCTTTCCCAGGACTCTACAGAGGGAGTATGAGCAGCTGAAGGAGCAGCAGCGAGGGGCCCCAGCCGGACGCCCTTGGGAGTTGGAGAGTCCACCCGGGGGGGCTCACCCCGACGAGGCCGACCTCCTGGCCGAGGCCAAGCTGCTGCGGCAACACAAGGGCCGCCTGGAGGCCCGCATGCACATCCTGGAGGACCACAACAAACAGTTGGAGTCTCAACTGCATCGCCTCAGGCAGCTCCTGCACCAGGTGAGCAATATTACAGTCGTGGTGTTCATTAAAAGGATTATAAACTAACGCCATAAGCTTTTTTTTCTTTATAAAACAACACAATATATTATTCATATTCATTAATGTTAATATAAATTAATTAATACATTTAAAAAATTAAACTTTTCCGTCAAAATTCACAACAAATACATTTAACACAAAATATTAATTGTTTTGTTGATCTAAAAAATACATATATTTTTTAACAAAATATAATATCAGCTCTCCTCTTAATAATTATTTAATTATTATTTATTTAATAATTACTTTAATTTAATAAGTACAAAATAATGTCAAAAATTTTGAACGATTTATGATGACTATTTAAATCGTAAATAATGAATGTATTACTATATTTTAAAAATGAATATAAAAAGAAAATTAATATATGTACAAATATTCATTCATTCATTTTCTAACGTTTTTTTGCTGGAGCCTATCCCAGCCGTCTTTGGGCGAGAGGCGGGGTACAGCCAATCACAGGGCACATATAGACAAACAACCATTCACACTCACATTCATACCTATGGACAATTTGGAGTCGCCAATTAACCTAGCATGTTTTTGGAATGTGGGAGGAAACCGGAGTACTCGGAGAAAACCCACGCATGCACGGGGAGAACATGCAAACTCCACACAGAGATGGCCGAGGGTGGAATTGAACCCCGGTCTCCTAGCTGTGAGGTCTGCGCGCTAACCACTCGACCACCGTGCCGCCCTTGTACAAATATTAAAACAAATAATAAATCAATTTGGTGGTCCATATGGGGCATAGGATATATACTATGTATACTTTGTGTCAATGTGAAAAAAATAAAAAATGATATACTACTGTAATTTCACTCAATAAAAATTCACTATTATAATTAAATACAAATAAAATAATAGTAATATGTATATTAATGTGTAATTTAATAAATGACTGTTATTAATCTTACAAATAATTGTATAATATATATAAATAATAATTTACTGCCTTTGCTTTCATGACAAAATATGCCAAAAATAAATATATATTTATTTATATTTGCTCCAGCTCTTCCATTTGATGTGCAGGTGTACCTCAGGTGATGGTGGAGTCAGAGCATATGAGTTTCTTTTGAGTTTCCTGTTCCTCTTGGTTTCATCCCAGCCTTGACCGTGCTGTTTGTGAGCCTCCAGTTGTTTGAGCCTCCTGCTTTGAGCTTTTCAACATGTTAGCGCCGCGGGAGGCGGGAGATGAAGAAGACGACGAGGGGAAAGGGATGAGAGGGAGGATAGCGCCATTGATTTCTTGCAGCTGAGCTGTAAAGGGAATCTGGGATTGTGTTCTAAATGTCACTGGCTATAAGTTGCTTGTCATCACCGACCATGTTGCATAAAAAACTGAAGCTAAGTAGTTTTTTTTTTTTTTTTTTAGATTTATTTCATCTTATGTCTTGATTTTTTTTCTCTCTCTCAGCCGGAGGGGGACTTGAGGTTAAATGGAGTTTCTTCTTCTCCCGCCGTGCAGGATGGAGAGCCACTTGCAGAGAACTCAGGTGAAAAACTCGCTGACCTGTTCTTTATGGCAGCGTAACTGGCAATCAAACCTTGCTGTGTATGCACGTGTGTTCAGATGAGCTGCTGGACCCTCACAACAGCAGCTCTGACCTGGCCGATGTCATGGAGCAGATTAACAACTCCTTCCCTGCATGTAGTCGTAAGTTTACCCCCCACCCAATCCGACTCTCTGTCTTTGCCTGGAGGTTAGAGGCGGCCTTGCACGTGTCGTCCATCTGTCCGAAAAAATGCTAAAACTTAACGGCAGGATTGTAAAATGTCGCCGTAGATGATAGCAAATAATAAAGATGTACTGCTCACATTAAAAAATCCTAATCTAACTTGTCGTTCCTTGACTTAAAATAGCATTCCGCAGCAGACCTGCCAGGCTTTTTTTGTTATAAATTGTACGCGGCAGATGCTACGTTGCTATTTGCATATCACGGTGCACAGCAGTGTGCATCCGTGTGAGACACTGTATTGTTATTGTTCCACCAAAACAGGACTAGACAAGCCTTTGTTTTGTCTCCCGCAGCCTCAAGCCTCTCGCCAAGACCACAGGTAAGATGGAGCTAAAGATACTTGGGGGGGGACTCCTGCTAGAAGCCATCTAAGTCAGCGTTTGAGGACCGAGGGGCAGCCACTGTAATCATTTACCCCCATGAATCCATCTTCAGGCAGGCTGGCTCCCTAAAGGAGCGCTGCACTCCATCTTATTGACTCCAGCCTTACCAGGCATACACTGAATCTCAGTTCAGGCAGGCTCTGTAAAGTGAATGGCTCACATCTTTACGTTGAATTCCTCATTTAATATCATGAATAATTCAAAATTCCCTAATTTCCCCTCACAAGATCACTCTTAGCTAAAAATTCAAAATGGAAAAATAGGTCAATTCTACAAACACAGTCCTTCAAGTTCATCATTTAATTTATTGGGCTGCATGGCAGACAAGTGGTTAACATGCAGGCCTCACAGCTAGGAGACACGAGTTCAATTCCACCCTCGGCCATCATTGTATGGAGTTTGCATGTTCTCCCCGTGCATGCGTGGGTTTTCTCCGGTCACTCCGGTTTCCTCCCACATTCCAAAAACATGCTAGGTAGACAGCTGGGAGAGGCTCCAGCATCTCCCACGACCCTCGTGAGGATAGGCAGTAGAAAATTTATTAATTAATTAAATGTTTCTGTTTTTAATGTATAATTTTAATGTACAGTAATATTATTTTACTTTTCTACCTTAGTTTTAATTGGAAATTGCTGAATTGACATCAAGTGATGCTGCTGTTTATTTATTTTAATGTATTTTTTTAAAACAGGGGTGTCCTAACTTTTCCCACTATGCTAAAAATCAAAGGGGTTATTTTTATTTATTCTTAAATTGTGTAAAGAGTCTAAAAAAATTTTTTTCATTTTAAATCTGATATTTTTTTATTTATATTATGAAAATGTGATGTAATATTCCTAAAAATACACATGGAGACAAAGCTTTGCGTTATTGTTATTAGTATCATTTTTGTACTTTTCATTGGTTTAAGTTTATTTCTACAGTGTGTCACAGGCCAATAAAAAAATGGGGTTGCTGCAAACAGCCCCCGGGTCCCACTTTGGACACCCCTTGTATTAAACTGTATTTTGATGGCACGATTCTCATTTGGCATGTTTTGCAGGTGATGTGATCAAAGAGCGACTCAGCCATTCCACAACAAGACCGTAAATCCCAAAGATGCACAGGACCCGACAACTTGTCTTCTTACACCACCTTGTCGTCGTGTACTATGCAATGTGTACAACACCCCCCCCCCCTTCTGTCCCATTCTCTTCTCTTCTGTTTTCTATGGTGGGATTGGTGATGTCCACTTAGAATCAAACTGTTACATTTCCTTTGTCATTCCACGGTTTCTTCTAACGCAGAAGAATCACTGGGATTGAAATGAGGAGTCAAAGTTTGAGGACCTTGAACATGTGGTCGCTCTGCAGGGTTACCTTCCAAGTACAAGGGAGTATTGGGACCACACTAAAAAAAGAAAATATGATCATGATACTGCAAGAATCGGAGTCCAAATAGGAAGAAATATATGAGGATAGGCTCATCATTTTGTGAGAGAACACAATAAAACTCATCATTGCTGCTCTCACACAGAATGCTTTTTTTAATTTAATTTTTATTTAATTTGTCTATGGAAAAATCCAATCTTTTCTCAGTAATGTGACATTATTCTCCGACCATTACCACTTCTTAAACAAAACAGCAACATTTTTTTTTAAATTCTGAATTAATTTATTGTGACACAAGTACAACTTTTCTCAATTTTTTTTTTTTTTTTTTTTAGCATTTTCTAACTTAATTCCCATAAAATTATGACTTTTCTCAGAAAAAAAACGTTTATATTTTGGCTTTATTTTCACAACATTACACTTTTTCTCTCAATGAAAAGTCTTTTAAAGTTCAGACTTCATAGTTTTTAAAAACTTTTTTTTTGCAATATTCTGACGTTTTTGTACGATTACAAATCTAAAAAAAAAACCCTTTTATTCGGATCCAATAACTGTTTTCAAAATTTGTTTTCTAATATTCTTCTCTTAATACTTCATTCACATTAAGACTTCTTTTCTTCGAATGTTTCTTGCAATATTCCAACTGTTTTCGTATGATTACGACTTAGGAAAATAAAAACCCAAACTTTTTTTCTTGCAATATTCAGACTTTGTTTTAATTACATTACAACTCGTCTCAAAAAAAATTTTGGACTTTAAAAATTTCTTAAAAATTCTCAAAATTCTTTTGGGCAATATTCTGACTATTTTCTGTTTTCCCATGATTATGACTATCGCCGAAAAAATATACAATATTCTGACATCATACTCGCAACATAACAATTTAAAAAATAAAAAATAAAATTCTTGAGATAATCTGACTCGTAACACTACAACTTCTGTTGGAAAAAAACTATTTCCTTGCAATATTCTTGTACTCTTGTATTCTTGAGTTTTGTCGCAAAAAGGCCAAACCAACTTTTTTCTTGTAAGATTCTGACTATATTTTCATAAGATTATGAATGTTGACTAAAATGAAACATTTCGGACATTTATCTCCTTACATTATTCCAATTTCCACGTTTTTTGTGGTTATGATGTTTTCTCTTTTGAGCGTGGCCCTAAAATACTGGTCGCTTGAAAGCATCAATATGAATGATGAAAGTGCATTGTTATGTTGTATTACGTCACTCCTTGCGTGCCTATACAGTTTATCATTCCACGCGTGGAAGATGGGTGTGTCCATGAAGAGACATTGTGGAGAAGACACACTGGGTGTAAAATTGAGCTTGTACGACAAGTAGAGTAGTGTTTTTGTTTTCCAAGGAACGTTATCAATCAAGAGGAAAGCCATGATTGCCTTGCTACCTCAGACACAAAAGCTCACTGTATGGGTGTACACTGCAATGAGGAGGAAACCAAGTTAGTAAGTGTCCGAACAACTCCAGTCACTGTTACTGTACCGCAATGGGTCCTGCTGAAGCCTCACTGTCGTCGTGCTCTTCATCCTGTTGTGACGCTAAACAACACTACTACTATACAACCCTCCTCTTCCTCCTTCCTAGCTTCTTCATGTGGGTGATTCTCGTACTTTACAACTCTTTCTGTCCTGAGGTGTGTAAAATAGACGAACCACGTCAAGTGTATAATGGCTACATTGTTTTATTTCCAAATAAACATTTTATAACAATGACGCTTCTCTGTTAAAAAATGTCTCTTTGAGCCATTTACTCTTCGATAGGTGCCACACACATATAATTGGACATTGCTGACTAATTAAACATAAAAAACAAATATATTGTTATTAAATAATTTTTAATAATTTCTTTCTGTGAATATTGTTTTTCTTTGAATATTAGACGATTGAATTACATTTTAATAATTATTTCTAATTCAGTAATATTCCATTCTTAAGCAGAAGAATTAGTGAATGCACTTCAAAAAGTTATACATTTGTTTCGTTGATCCTAAATGACAATATAATATGCTTCTATCAGATATATTTTGTTATTAAATAATTTTTAATAATTTCTTTCTGTAAATATTGTTTTTCTTTGAATATTAGACGATTGAATTACATTTTAATAATTATTTCTAATTCAGTAATATTCCATTCTTAAGCAGAAGAATTAGTGAATGCACTTCAGTTATAAAAGTTATACATTTGTTTCGTTGATCCTAAATGACAATATAATGTGCTTCTATCAGACAGAGTTAGCTTTTTGTCATCTTTCCAAGTGTTTTTATGACTGTGTGTTCCGCTGGCTTGGTGGAACTAATTGCATTCTGGAGGACGTAATTAATGGATACTTTGGTAATGATACGATGACAAACAGCAGATGTTACATTTGCGGTTCCTCCATGTGCATTAGAAGTTTGATTTGGCAGCAACAAAGCACAAATTGTATATGTTTATTATTATTTATTATATTGAAGTTAGCAAATTGCTAACAGGCACCTCTCAGGGCAGCTATTTTGACAGTATGACTGAAACCATAACTAACTGCATTAATAGCAGATGTACTGTATGTTTTCAAATTACTTGATGGAACCTTGAAGCGTTATATGCGGTAAGTCAGCTGTTGAAATATTGACCTTTGTTTTTGTTAACAGTCATGATAGCTGTCTGTGTGGCTAACAAGTTAGCTAGCTTTCATTTGAAATATAGCTAATATAGCTGGAAATATACTATGGCTACTATCTTTACCACTGTGATATGTACTTCTTTAAAATGATAAATATTTGTACATTTTAATTGTACATTTAGTACATTTGGGTTTAATATGAGGAAATAAATGACCCTTCTTGCATTAACTGTAACTTGTCAGCCATTTTATGGCTAACAAACTAGATTTCCTCAGAGCCTGATGTTTTGGGGGTTTTTTTGCACCATATATACTATTACTTGTTGCTAGTGTACTGTAAAGTGTTGTTTTATTAACTACACAACACTAACCATCTATGTTGAATATTTGGGTTTAATATAAGAAGGAAAATCATACCTATGCTACATTTGTTAAACAGTAAAGGGTCAGCCATTTTGTGGCTATCAAACTAGCAAGCTTCACTCTGAGCCTATTGCTAGCTCACAATAAAGGTATTTTGCTACCTACAGTACAAAAGTTACTGATATATATTAATGTTTGTTTTTTGCAATTCTATTTAGAAGACACCCGAGGAAGACAACATCTTGTACTTGTGTGTAAAGGTAAATTTGTATTTATATATTAATGTCTTAAAACAACACATGTAAATATCTGTTTATTGAGTGTTAGAGTATCTTTATTTTGTGTTTAATCCTGAAGATGGTCTTGAAGTCACTTGCACATTTGACACTAATGGCAAAATATAGCCACTTCCTAAAAAGTACTGTAAAACTGTATGCACTATATATATTAATTAGGTGTCAGCATGGGGAACCAAATTTGAGGTGAAAGAAAAAACTTTTTAAAAATAAACAATTACAGTATTTTCTCTCAGTGCAGCATAGGACAAAATTAGAAGGTGTTTTCAACTATCAAAAAAAGATATACCAAATTTGATATATTGTTGCATTAAATCATTTACCACAAAAAGATTTGCATGCCTACTTATTATAGATAAAAAAATTTAGCTGTGGTTAATTGCGAGTTAACTGTGGCCAAAATATGATTAATCGCAATTAAATATTTTTAATCAATTTTAATCAATAATAATTTTTCAATTTTAAACAATTTAAAACTACTAATACACTACATCCGAAAATATATATTTTTAAACATTAATAGAGACAATTTCAGTAGAAAATAAAAGGTACACATTTACTGCATGCCTTGAATGGGGGAAAAAGTGGTGAACAAATCAAAAAATAGAAACATGGAATGAATTTCCTGTCATGAGGAAGAAATGTGTCCATTTTAGGCTAATTTAAGGAACTTTTCCTGTTTCTTTCCATGAATATCCTCGGGTAAATCCAACCTATATTCATTCAACGCAGGCAACATGGTTGGAAATATCCAAAACCTGTTCCCAGGATCTCTTAAGGGTTAATGTCTTTGACCTCCACTGAGAGAATCACCGTCTGTTCAACTCCTGGCAAAAACAAGTCTTGGCTTGATGGCCTTTTTTTTGCCTCCCCCCCACTGGCTAAAACTGAAGGGCACACTTATTCCTCTGCTGCCATTCATGCGCCAGCACTGGCTCGCCACGTCAATTGGACAGCTGTCCCCATTCGATGTGATGTTTTGGCGCAGTGGTGTCGGTTGTGGTGTCAGGCCGTCCTGGCGGCGGGTGGCTGCCTCTGGCAGGAGGTGAAGGACGGGGAGGAGATGGCGTATGCAGGCAACAAACAGACCAGGCTAAAAGCTGCTTTTGACTTGTGCTGACACCGTGATGAAGATCGTCTTAACGGCTCTCCTGCAGGCCATTAACCACGGCCTCCACCTCCTTGCCTTTTTATGTCAGCATATTTTGTTTTTCCAGTGCGCTTTAAAAGACACATAAATAACTTGACCGTTTATGAACTACTGTATATATGCTAGAAATAACACTTTACACATAATAATGCTATGTTCCTGAGTCGCTTCCCAATCTGATCCCTTAACATTTTATAACTGGACTTTTATAGGTTTCACTGTACACTTGGCTACTTTTAATGAGCTTAACTTAATTATTAGTATCAAAAATATGCTATGTCCTTATTAGACATTTACTGCATAAATAACATGTATGGTTTTATGGGTGTTTATTGCTCTTTATGTATGATGTCGGGTTGGTGGCGGGTTCGAATGAAGGCAGACAAAGTGGAATTGATGAGTCTGTGCTGGAAGCAAAGGAACCGTAGAGCATCTACTCACTTTCATTACCGCATGGACCACTAGCTTGAGGCAGCTTATTGGAATTGCACCCGGCAATCACAATCCCAACCACTTGTAAACACAAAAAGGCTTTAATTAAACAATGTTTATGACGTATTTGCAGGCAGAAATATGAACTGCACCTTTGGTCTGCTGGGCCTGGATAAAATTGGTATTGACTACGCAGCACTGAGCGGCAGGGATTGTTTTCCATTTACTTGCTGATGTATGCAACCCCCCCCGCCCCATTGCCTGCCTGCCTGCATGCATGCATGTGTTAGTTTATAACGACATTCCCAGACATTCTTTTTTCCCTGGTGCATTTTTTTCATAACAATCCAGCTGCCGCAGGAAAAACAATACAGTCTCTAAATGATTCACCAAAACAATCATACACTACTTTCCTACAGGTGGGAACAGGGCCGCCTCCAGCCAAATTGGGTCTAAGGCAGAATTATATTTTAGAAGGCAGCAGCTGTACCATTACAGCATTTCTTATTCTGCATGAGTTTGGCGACATAATTAATTAGTCATTACTTAATAAATGCTGTTTTGTGGTCGACTACGATCTATTATTAGTCAATTCAGTTCATTGTAAACACGATTATGACAAATGTAACATGCATGAGTAGCACAATGTGACATTTTAAAGTGCTTGCAGAGGTAGATAAGCTGCCGGAAGTGGACCACACATGAGACTTCCAACATACAGTAGCTACTGCCATCTTATCACATGGATAAAAGCTTCGTCACTTGCTGTAAATGTCAGTGTCAAACAGCGCTTGTTTGCTTTTGTAAACCACACAATCGGACACTACAGGAGACTCTGTGGGGTAAATGAAATAGAGGCATTGATTGGATCATTTACAGTAGTTTACAATATGAATGATATAATTTAAACACCATAGCCACACACTGAATGCAGCTCTGACTGTTTGGTTTTAGATGAAAATAAACGACAGACCTTTGTCATTTGTTTTCAGTACATGTATCTTCATTGTAATGATCGACTATGCAGATCATGTTCGGTGTGCTTCTCCGGCTCTTTTTTGAGCAAGCTTTGACATGTCAACACATATCTGTAATCCCAGAGAATCCATCCTAAGATGAATTGTGACATTTATTGACGCTAAAGCCCACGAATCTAAGACCCTCGTGCAGACGGCCGCTCTCCAAATTGTCCCAGAAGAACGACACTTTAGAGAATCAAGCTGTCAGTGATCAGTGGCCGCCTTCCGCCTTTGTGCTATTGTGAGCATCTGATCCATGACAGTCACGGACTCTTTCTTATTTACTATGCTAGACTGTAATATAAGTTGAGTTTTGAGTCAAATGGTGGACTTAAATGCTTAATGCTTAATTAACTCCGAAGCCACAGAACACACACAGTAATAGAACACTGCATACAAAAATTCCATGTCATTATTAAGACTACACTGCTTAGTTCAGTCGTATCTCGCTACATCGCGGTTTGAATATTGTTCCTTGACTGAACTGCAGTGTTTCAAAAAAATAATTCATTTTGTAATTAAGCATGGCCTATTGAAAGACAAGTTATATGTAATGGTAATCATTTTATTTCATTTGAACATGCATCAGATTAAAATTAAGTGCATCACATAATCAGTTCAAAGTTCCACATGTCCAAAAGGAGTAGGAAGAAGCAAAGCTTAGTGGTATTGTGTTCACAAGGCGTCTGTAGACTGGCTACTGAGGCAGCAAAGCCGAGCCGACATGCCATTGCTGAGATCAAATAAAAGCAATGTAGGAGTGGTTACAGCATCAAAGTATCTAACTGAGCATTGCAAGCATTGTTGTGAAGTGTGGTCTTCATTAATGTATCGCTGCTTGGGTTTGACCTATACTGAAGCCAATGAATATCGTGTCCCTGTCTAAAAACCTAAAGACCGCATTGGACGGTTTTCACTCTCATCAATATACTACCCCATTGTCTGCTTTTTATGTCAAATCCAATACGCAAGACAAGACATAAACAAAGCACTGCAAGCTTTGCGAATGGAGGGGAATATTCTGCTTGAAATGGATTTTATTCAGATGAACACCGCTCAAGTCGATGCCCTTAACTGGCAGGATGACAGCCAGCCAGACAGACAGATAATCCAATTGGTGCAGTCTTGGACTACAAGCCTCTTTCTGCCTTTTTGTAAGGTTTGTAGTTGAAGATTGAGCCTTAGTGGTCACACCTATTATTTTGGAATGGGTTTATTGGTCCTACAGTACATTTGGGGGGGAAAAAGCAAATACTTACATAGCCTGAAGTTTGTTTGGTTTCCATATTGTGCTACCTTAAGAATGTCTGAAGATGGAGGTTTCACTCTGATTTACAAATACTTTCACCTTCCGGGGTAGCCCCAGTAGAATTTTTTTTTAAATTTATTAAATTGGACTTTAGAGCGGGTTGCACGGCGGTCAAGTGGTTAGCGCGCAGACCTCACAGTTAGGAGAGTTCCACCCTCAACCATCTCTGTATGGAGTTTGCATGTTCTCCCTGTGCATGTGTGGGTTCTCTCCGGGGACTCTGGTTTCCTCCCACATTCCAAAAAAACTGCTAGGTTAATTGGTGACTCCAAATTGTCCATAGGTATGAATGTGAGTGTGAATGGTTGTTTGTCTATATGTGCCCTGTGATTGGCTGGCCACCAGTCCAGGGTGTACCCCGCCTCTCACTCGAAGACAGCTCGGATAGGCTCCAGCATACCCCCCCAAACCCTTGTGGGAATAAGCGGTAGAAAATGAATGAATGAATGGACTTTAAAGTGGATGCCCTGGGTTTGAATTTCCACTGGTATTTGTCAGTAAGGGAATCTGGAACATAAAGGGCTCAAGCCAAAAATCACTGTGCGGATCAAAAAAGATCTACTTTGGCGACTCCGTAATCAAGAAAAAGCCGAAAGAAACAAACCAAAAAAACGTCACGCTTTGGACTCAGATGGGTACTTATATTTTTGCCACTATCAAAACATCTTTTAATTAGTTGCAGTCTTAACCATAATGATAGTTGATGATAATGTCACCTTACATATATGTGAGCTAAATGACATGACATTATACTGTACTGGTATATTAAATGTAGTTTGAAAGGCTGTAGAATAAATGGTTTAAGTGTTCCGGGAAGGTTAAGGTCTCCATGCATGTTTCCAGCCCGTCCCCAGTTTACATTAACACAACAGGAGAGAGGCTATAACATTCTCCCATTGTTATATTGTTATTGATTCAAGCTAATGCCTCCGTCTCTGCAGGATTATCTCTATGTGACCGTGTACAAGCCGGTGTTTATCAAAGATAACAACATGTAGCCGGCTCTCGCTGCCTTACAACCGGAGCGATGAAAGGAATGACCTGCTGTCTGTGTGTGTGTGTGTGTGTGTGTGTGTGTGTGCATCCAGTCATTTTAAAAACAAATAAGTGTATAGTGGTGGAGCAGTCATCACATTATTTCAATATCTTGCCTTAAAGTCAATAAGAATCAATCCTCTGGTCACGGCAAAATAAATGAATGTGCATACACAGAAAGGTGACACAAAGTACACAGCACTTTGACTCCATTTTGTGGCTCTCCGATGTGTGGCGTCAATACATTCCATATTGTTGTTATTCTGGTCTGATCCTCTCCCAGGAAAGAGGACTACGGGCGATGTCTGTGCCCAGGTGTATGTGCTGTGACTTTGTGTGTGTGTGTGTGTGTATCTGCAGAATGAAAAGCCGATCGAATCTTTTTTTTTTTTGTGCTGGATTTGAGTTCATTGTGTGAGGTGTGTGCAAAAAGTGTTGCAATGCTTCATGTCTCCTCCAAATGTTCGAATGTGTGTCAAGTATAGATATTTAGAGTTGGAACGCTATGTAGCACTAATTCTCTGTTGTTTGTTTACTGCTATTTATAATATTGCATTGTCAAAAAACAAAGACTCTTCTGACATTTGAATATTTATTGCTTTATGAATTCTATAAATATCCGATTTGATATATAACATTCCGTGTTAAATCTGCTGTAAGACCTCTAAAATCTCTTCAGTGTAAATAATATAACTAATGGAACACCATCATAATTAAATTAAAATTAATAACATATTAAATTATTATTAAAAATAAATTATTAAATTATTAAATTATTAAATTATTAAATTATTAAATTATTAAATTATTAAATTATTAAATTATTAAATTATTAAATTATTAAATTATTAAATTATTAAATTATTAAATTATTAAATTATTATTAAAATAATTATTAAATAAAAAACATATTTAAATTAAATATCACACATGTGTAAAAAAAGATGTTGTTAAAAGTAAAAACAAAAGGCAAAGATAAAGCTAAATAATCATCATTTTTTTTAATAGTAAAGTCTCATTCAATCTCAGAGGTTCCGTTGTAGTTTTATTTTCTGTCACATTTTTTATTTTTTGTATTTGGAATGTTGCCACGTCAACAGATCTATTTGTCATGGTGGTGCACATAAGGCCTGAAAGGAAGCCATCGTCAATGCCCTTTCTTTCACTCTCCTAAGATTACCTGCCATGCTTGGCTGATGCCAGCGTTGTTTCAATTCTTTCTCTCAGTGTGTGAGCGAGTGAGAGCCATCTCCAGTCTGTGACACTCTTTATCTCCATCTCCAGACGTGGGACGTGTCTCCAAACCTTTGCTGAGAGGCTGTGAATAGATCCCGCGCTAAGTCAGTCACGGCCTGATAGTGTCGCACGGCAACGGAGATCCCTCGATACTCTACTGCTGTTCATGTGTGACACCACACTGTACACCTTGTTCTGAACAAGTTTGTATTTCTACTTAACCGTGAAGACATTTTTAAAGTTGGCTCACACATTTGAACCGTATGACCAAAATATATAATAAAAAGAAGTGAAACATCAGGGAGTAAATGAAACTTGAGTCGAGCAGTCGAGCACCCGTGAGTCAGTGAAACTCCCGTCCCCATCGAGCACACTTGAATCAGCAAAACTCCAATCTTTGTTGTGCACCAGTGAATCTGTGAAATTCAAATCTGTGAGTCAATAGCCACATATACATGGACCCAAATATTCAAATTGCATTCGGTTTATTTGCTCAAACGGAAATAATTTAACCTTTGTATACACCTCACTCCGAAAGAAAAATGCCAATCTGAATGAACATATAATTGGATTGACAGGGATGTAATATTCCTTTCCCCAATCCCATTGCAGTATCTTGTACCCACTCAAAAAGTTGTCAGTGTGCGTTCTTCTTTGTTGTGTTTTTCTTCTTCTGTTGTTTATTGGTGGTTGGCAAGCAGCTTTTGTGTGCCTTACTGCCATCCGTCACAGAATCTACACCCTTCTATACTTTATTCACAAGTCCAGTTTTATTAAAAAAAGAAAATATATATCAATATAAAACATGTCCCGACTTTAATTATAAAATATTAGCAAGATTGAATTTGATCTTTTCCTGTTTAAATTCATCCCTGTGTTCTTTCAGCACATGCTCAGATATGACGCAACATGTAGCTCACAGCGTTCTTCAGTGGAGGCGAGCAATCGACACTGGACTGCTACGTAAAGTTTGTTTTTTATCCAAACTAAATTTCAATGCTGGAGAGATGATGTTTATGTTTTACAGCGCATGCCCCATTGACTATTATGTTTGATTATAGCGACACAGGTAGACAAGAGATTGGAATATTCCTTTCCATGTATACCATGTTTTCGGAAAAGGCATTCGGAAAGAGGAAAAACTCCTCATGTAAACGTGACTAGTGAAAATTGAGTCTTTGTCGCAAACCTGTGAATCAGTGAAACTGGAATTTTTGTGGAGCAAACGTGAGTCAGTGAAACTCCAATCTTTGTCGAGCATGCGTGAGTCTGTGAAACTTGAGTCATAGTTGAGCAATGGGAGTCATTGAAACTTGAGTCTTTGTCATGTACGCATGAAGCAGTAAAATCCGAGTCCAGCACCTATAAATCGAATGGAATAAACACCTGTTCTTGCTTTAAAAACCAAATGACTCGGTGCATTCGATATCTTTTGCCCACAAAACCGTTTTGGAAGGACAGATCTTCTACTGCTTTGGGCAAACCCCAACAAATCACATTAGCTATTACAAAAACCCAGTGTCTGAGGGTGAAGTCTGTTTCCTAACAGATATTTTTTTGCTCAAGCCATTGTCTCCTACCAAATATCAATATTTGGATGCAGATTTTAAAGTCTAAGGAGTTGGTTGCCTTCCCAGTCCAACTTACTTCCTTGGAAGAGTTCCAAAAGCATCATTACTTACGGCTTGCATGGGTCTTAGATCAAACTCCCATTGGCTCTTTTTCCTCGTCAATAATCTGCTAGCTTTTGGGAAATTCTTCTGTATTATTACAACAAAACATGTTATCATGCCACCACAGATGGAATTGCCCGCCAACGTCACGTCATGTCACGTCACGGTATCGGTATGGTTTGTAAAAGTCATTAATAAGAATACAAAAGAGTGTTTAATTTGACACACACAGTCATAATACCTAAATGTTCTCACATAGCAGGACTTTTTAATGACTTGCGATAATTAATTTTAGGCTTGTTTTCCTCTAATGGAAACGTATCCAATGATTTATGAGTTTCCCCACTGGCGGCTTAACAATACAACAAAACCCGCTAGATTCACTACATTTCATTCAAGGGCAAAATGTTCAATTTGCACTGTGCATATTTAATTCCTGTCTAGACATTTTCATCCCCAGAACTGAAAATGAAATCTTTTGTGACTCCTCGAGACTTTAATTGTTAATCAAACACGGGACATCTGTGAACTATCATGTAGAGGTCATTGAAATGTGGACATAATTCAATTTGAACACAGATTAGTCATGTTTGTAATTATCCATTATGTCTCTTAGAGGCCACGACAGGTCAGCAAATAATACAACATGACGGTTAGCTTTCCTCCACCTGACGCCTGACCTCAGAAGACGTAATTACCGTGACCTGAGGCACCGGCAGCCAGGAGCAACCAAAAATTAAGGCCATGACATTTGTGGACCATTTATTTGTATTTTCAGGCTGCTTTTTATGCACTGTATCTGACTTTGGAGTACACAGGTACTTTGATTTTGGTTATTAATTTGTTCCAAAGGATAGATAGGGGTGATAGATTCCACTGTGTACAGGTTTCAGTACAGTACTGGGAATGACAGTAGTTCATTAAGGGTCAGGCAGGGGTATTGGTCACAGCCTGAAGGAGCAGCTAAGCAAAAATGAACCAGATCCTTAAAAAAGAATTCAAGAGATAAATGCGGAGGCCATTGACAAAATCCCACATGGACACCTTTTCTTTGCTTGTGTTGAAAGTCACAGAATCAACACAGACATGGAGGCAAGAAGCGGCGCACAAAAACACTACAGACGCTTTGAGTGAATGACATCTTAGCCAGATGGACCTTCACAACTTCACTATAATGACTCACTCGTTTCTAACAGCTTTTTTTCAGGCCCTGAATGTGCTATTGGAAGTGCTATTTACTCCCATGCAATAGCAGGTCCTCTAAAGCAAGCACGGGTGATGGAGCGAATGATCACCTTCTTTACCAGCCGTAAACGGTAAGACCACTTTGACTTTTACGCTAAAATCTCTGAAAGTGTCTGCTCCATTTTACAAAGTAGTGTACAGCATGCAGACACCCAGCATGCCTTGAGGCAGGAATAAGTGGGTGTTTTTTTTATTGGCATGGATTCTGTGTGTAGATAATTGTGTGTATGCCCACATGCGTGGTGCTGTACGTCGGTTACTGTGTGTTGTGTTGTTTGGATGGCTTTTTTGTGCTAGCTACAAATTGACTGATCTGACTATTTTGGCGAATCAAGCGTAGCACTGTAAGTCATGTTGCCTGCTACACTTTCCATGTCAAAGATTTAAGACACTTGGGTTTCGGATGTGGCCTGCGGGTCAATTAGTTAGAAAGTAACTTTTCCATAACCTTAACCTTCCACATGCTGTATGATTATGAGTCAGACACCATAAACAAACTTCACAAATTGACTCTGCTGATAGAAATCCTAATTTTCTGTTCCAGCAATTTCTGTCAGATCTTTTCGAGGAGTAAATGCAAAAATAATTAGGCAATCCATCAATCAACGGCCGCAAATACCAAGGCCCATACCATCTGTTTTCCGGTTGAAATAATATTTGACCAACATCTGAGAAGTTAAAATATATTTCTTTGAACGTCTTGCTCTGAAAGCTTTCCTTCCAAGGTTGTATTCATGTTGGACACCCAATCATCCTGTGTTGCGTATCCAACTGAGACGTCCGTAGTCAGTTCTTGTTCCATCCTGCTCATCGGTATCAATCCTCATTTCCTCACGCCGCCTTTAAGCCTCCAAGCAATCAGAGGACAACATCGTCTCAGCCTCCAATAATCCAATTCAATCAGGGGCATGTTTGTGGTGACCAAGCTGGTTGATCTCTCACCATGCCTTGAACTCACCACAGTGTGAAACAAGCATGCAATCATGTACACACGGCATCTAATATAACAGCATCATGTTGTGTGCTCATTGTTTCACAATTAGTCGCTTCGATTTGTTTCTAATTTCATGTTCGGACTCATTGCATTCATTGTTGTCATATTATCTTGAATATTTGTCTTTGGTGAAAGCGATTATTAGTTCAAAAGTCAAATGATACAAACTATAAAATCATTAGAGATGCTTGATGTTGGCTTTCTTACTGATATCTGATATACTGATATGGTCCAGCACTTCCTTATCAATACTGATATCAAGCAATACCAATATTGGCACTGGCGATTACCAATCAGTAGCAATACTGACACCTAGTGACCAGTGTAGAATACTGCGTATCATCCCAGCGATTTTGAATGCATTTTCTGCATGCCTTATTTATGTGTTTTAGTTCATATAGCCATTTTCATGTAATTTAGGCTGAAAATATGCTTCAATGTGCATATTATTTTTGACTCTGACTATAAAGTGTATTGTCCCCGAGGAAGATATCATATAATAGTCGGTGAGACACAAAAAACTTTCATAAGAGCAACTAGTTGAGCAATGTAGCAAGTGTAATAAAATGTATATTGTCATATGACATGGCCCCTAGAATAAAATGTGTGAATACGCATACCCTTACTTGCAGGTTTTGAATGAAGGGATGGTGACGTTTGACGTTGGAAAACACACAATTTTCCAGGACCGCCGAAGCACAGAGTCGCGCACAATTCTCCTACTCATGAAGACGCCAAATTGAATTCATAGCAAACACAAAATAATGAGGCGGCGTGAGGTTTCTAGTTCAGCTGGCTGGTGTACTACAAACTGGAGGAGATGATTTGCTCATGCACAAGCGAGAGCGAGAGAGCGTGAGAGGAAGTTGGAAGCGTAGGGAAAAGGGATAAGAGGACACATTGGGATGGCGGAATGTGGGCTCATTGTTAGGCAGCACAAGACCCAAATGAGTCGTTTTACGTGCAGCAGTTATGAAAAGGCCCGAGAAAGTCGTTTAGAGTGCGACAATAATAATAATCATTTGTGCACTAGCGTGAAGGCAATTAAAGATGACGCAAACAGCCAACAATGCCAAAAACATGACAGATTTCATCAGGCTTTTGTTGAAGAGGGGAAGTTTTGCCCTAAAGTTTTCTCACTTGGGTTTAATTTTTCATGCTGCTCGCAAAACAATATATAAAATATGTCTGCAGCTGCTTTCATACTATTCTCATGTTGGAATATCTACATTTCTAATGCGATCCAGTGAGTTAGGTGAGTACACTCCTCACATTTAAGCATTTTCACATTTTTACCACACTCTATGTCCTTGTATAGCGTTATACTGTAGATCGGGGCTGTCCAAAGGTCTTACACCCAGGGCCACGTCATGGAAAATGAAAGGATGCAAGGGACACTGATATTTTTGAAGCAACTCATTTAGATATGCTGAGAGGTTATACTGTAAATAGTTCAAGAAAAACTTTGTAATACAGTAGGTGAAAAATTGTATTATTAGTACCAACTTTGGTTTTTGTTTGTTTTTCCCCCATTATTGCTGTTTTTTTTCTTAAATAATCATGGTAAATGTACTGTAATATGTTGACTTTAAGTCCATAATATTTGGATTTTATGCCCAACCGAATTTTGCTTTATTTAATTGTTAAATATTATTATTTTAACTTTATATATTTATTTTTGTTTGTCATAATATTGTGACTTAAAACTATATTTTTCATTAATATTTAAACTCTGTGCTACTAAAATGACATTATTTTTTAACTTTTTTCTTTTGATATTTTGACTTTATTCTCGTAAAATTGATTGTAAAAAAGGTACATTTTAAATGTCTTCATGTAAATAGCTTTCTCCTAATTTTTACTTTATTCTAAATATATTACAACTTTATTTTATTTTGTTTCATAAAAGGTCTTTCCTTCTTTAACATTTCCACTTTTTGCAACTGAAATTAAGTTATTTTTCCACATGATGTAAAACATAAAATTACTTTTTCTTGTTAGATTACAATTACTTTTTTCGCTAAATAGTTTTACTTTATCCTTGTAGCATTACTATTTTTTTATTTTTTTGTTTTAGTTTTCCTGTTAATTATAATTTTAGAACTTCCTCGGGCTGTTGTAGATTGATCTCATCTACACATAAGTGTGTGAGACTGCATGAGTGCTGCTGGCACTGGGGAGCTGTGGTTCAGTAAGGGAAATTCTAGCATGTACTATAACATCCGGAAGCAGATCATGAGCCCCTCTCGCAATTCACTAAACATTTACATAAACAAAAAAAACCCAAACTCAGTGGAACACAACCACAGGGCTAGCCAAAGCCACGACACACAGGAACTCTTAAACGGGTTTGAGCAAGGAAGATGATTTTTTCAGGTTAATCCAAGTGAGAAAAATACAGAAATTATGACTTTATTCCTCCAAAAATAGTGGAAAATGCTGAGTAGAAGTAGAAGTGATATTGAAGTGAAGGAGACTGTGCTATCACTTTGCCTCTGATGTCACAAGGTTATTATCTGTCCCAAAGTGACATTATTCTGCTGAAAATGTGACATGAAATTACCCACATTTCCCTCCTGCCCTCTCACCACCTTCTCAAGCAAAGTGTGTGTGTGTGTGTTAGAAGAAATGGAAAACAGGTAACTCATCTTCTCAGGTGGAGAAAGATTGACGTTAAATTGAACGGAACTTCCTTTGTGAAGATAAATTGAGCTCCAGCAGCATGGCCGTCTCACGTTACCGCTTCATTTGCAAAGTCATTACAGATGAGGCTTCGTTCCAGTCGTTTTGACAGCAAAGATAAACTGTTTAGGTGTCACCGAACACACCCTCTCGCTTTTTGTATGGCGGCTTACTCAACTCAATATGACATCTTAGTAAAGCTAATTTGTGTATTTGCTTGTGTGGTTTTAGATCAGCATTGTCAGATTCTCGCTCATTCTTCTTTGTTTTCCTTTTATTACAAATAACATAAGTGTAGTTTAGCTTCTGCGTCCTTGTGCTTACATGGGTGTGCACCTGCTTCCAAGCCTGCAGACAGACGGTGTCTGCAGTCTCAGCATGGGCCTCATCTGCTCTCCATCTGGCTTCCTACAGGGATCGGACTCTATCCTTGAAAAGATGAGATCTTAAATGCAAAATGTGGTGGAGTTTCTTGAAGTCTCTTATTGGCACATAGGGGCACTGCAGATATCATCTATTTGACAGGAGCATTATGTGTTTTTTTTAAGAACTTGCTGCAAAAATGCCTGATTCAAAGATCCTCTATGTGACAGGAACACTGTTTTTAATGACCGGCGGTAAAAACGGCAATCAAAGATCATCTATGTGACAGGAGTATTCATTCATTTTCCTCACAAGGGTCGCGGGGTACACCCTGGACTGGTCGCCAGCCAATCACAGGGCACATATAGACAAACAACCATTCACACTCACATTCATACCTATGGACAATTTGGAGTCGCCAATTAACCTAGCATGTTTTTGGAATGTGGGAGGAAACTGGAGTACCCGGAGAAAACCCACGCATGCACAGGGAGAACATGCAAACTCCACAGAGAGATGGCCGAGGGTGGAATTGAACTGTGGTCTCCTAGCTGTGAGGTCTGCACGCTAACCACTAGATCACTGTGCCGCCACAGTATTCTGTATTCTGCTGTTTTTAATTACATCATGCCAAAAGATCCTCTATATATGACAGGAGCGCTATGGTGTTTTTAAGGACCTATTACCTCATCATGACCTACTCATAGATCCTTTATATGAGTGCTGATCTGTTTTTTTTCGTTTTTTTTAACTGCTAAAAGCACCAGTCAAATATTCTCTATATGACAGGAGCGCTCTTCTATTTTGAAGGACCTACTGCAAAAATGATAAGTCAAAGATCCTCTATGTGTGTCAACTATGGGCGTATGTTGGGTCTACTGTACTTTTTAGTTCAAACTGCTGGTCCTAATTGATCCTATATACTCCTAGGCACGAAACATTTTGTATTAAATATCAATTCTGCCACCTAGTGACACCCAGAGCCATCATAAAAGGGGGCAAGCAAGTCTTGTATGATGCATTAAGTGTTGTCACTGGTGATTTATGAGCGTGCGTACGAGTGCCGGCTAATGGCCGCCATGTGTCTGCTCATCCCTGCACAAACACAGCCATCCTATCAAGCGTGTTTGCTTTCACCAAAGTCCTCTTAATGCTATCGACAGCACAGAACCTTTTTACTCTTTGGGAATTCCTCGCTCCGCTGAACAGGCCACTTTCAATTGGGAGACTGCAGATAGCACCTCTGTTCCAATTAGGTGGGGTTTCTGGTGGCACACTGGCGAAAAGCATCATTGTCGTTGTCCTAGCAACCGCCAATCAGGAGTTTGACGTTGTGTCTACACTAGCTTTGACTCGCCGAATGCTGCCGAATCATTTAAGCTTCCACGGATTCAATAATTAGCATGTGAACGCAGCTGTCAGTTGGCATGAATGATGATTTAGGTGAGGGACTTGTCATGCATGGCCGCCATTCTCTCTTCTCCGGAGGCTATTCCACTTGATTATATGCTAAAACAAGTACACAAATGAGCTCTCTTTTCCCGGATAATACATTTGTTCAGTCTTAATTGGTTTGCATGGACATAACCCCATGGGTTGTCTTCATTTTTCACGTGATTTGTTTGTGTAAACTAACTCTTCTTCTCCTGAAACGCTGCACAACAAAGGGTGAACGTTTGTCAAAACACACTGCGTTGCTTGTGCTAATATTGTGCTAATATTTTTGCTAGATTTTTCAGACAAATACATCACATGGTGGTGCTTTCCATGAAAATTATAAGGCATCCTTGGTGGAGGCCAACGTTGCAATGTGGTTCTGTGCTGATATGAATCCCCATAATCAAATTTGACATGAACTTTATGACACTGCTCAATGTACATAACAAAACTTTAGGGTGCTTAGCCGAATCACCATGAAATTTGGTGCACACCCGTGACAAGCACATGCGTGCACAATTTGAGCACAACTGGTTGCAAAACACGGCTGCCATGGAGCAAAACATTTTAAGCAAAAACGTAAGAAACCACATATAGTTGGTGTGTAGACAAATTTTTTTTTTCAGATTAAAATGTACAAAGCATTATTAGAGCCCTGACAAAACACGACTATAGTCACATTTATACTTTTTTTATTAACAACATATTGCGCAACTGCAGGGTCTTGAGACACATGCTAACTCGCAAACTAGAGAGCTAACGACCTAAACGGTAGCCTTCAAGTTATTTCGTTTAAACTTAAATAGCCAAAAACTTACCACTTCCACACGGATAGGGAGGATAACTATTAACTTTCATATCAAGGCGGGGGCCTCAAACTAGTGTCCTACGGGCCACATTTGGCCCACGGGCCGCGTGTTTGAGACCCCTGATTTAAGGGAAACACATATTACATATTAAATCGCACATGTTCAAAGCACTTTATCATACCGTACTGTTTTTACGTCTTTTACTTTTTGATTTTCGAGTTTTTAACAGCACAAGCTCTGTCGTGCACCATTGAGAAAGCTTTTTAACATGAGACTCGAGCCCCGGGCCTTCTGTCCTTGAAGTCAATTTACAAATATCCAATGATTCTTTCCATCCTCAACATATTTGCCGCATCCAATCATGTCACACACACACTTGGCACCGATCCCAAGGTAATGCATCGATTGAGGAAATATCTATCTCTATTAGCAACGTACTCGGAGGCCATTGAACCTCATTTGTTCCTGGTGTTGCGCAGAGCATGACAACTTGACAGGCCATCTGTATCCATACGGAGGACTTATACATGTATACATCACAATTACTTTAGCTGGTAGCCCACCACTCTCACTCCTTCTGTGATGAACTGGTGTATCAACCACCTTTAGGTGACAATCACAGCAAACACTTAACCATAAAAAGACACTTGCTCGAGAACACCGTGAATAGCGCAGCCTTTACAAATGGACAGGTGCTGTACGGGGGGGGCAGGCAAAGTTAAGCACATCACCGCCATGAGGCAAAGAACACCAAGTCAGCCTGAGGCAAAAAAGGTACAAAGGGGAGGAGTAGTGTCACTGGTGGTGTAATGGTATAGCTGCTGCCTTTTTAGGCTTGAACTAAATTCCAGTTCAAGTCAAATGAAAATAGCTTTGAATGGCTCAGTTTGCTCTCAGAGATGTGGTGACCACAGCTGCTCAGGGGGGCTAATTTGATTTTTTTTTTTTTTTATGGAGCCCAGAATTCCTGGCGCCGCCCCTGTTCATGGTACAAAAGTGTGTGTGTGGGATGCCAGACCTATTCCAAAGGTCTGGCATCCCCCAGTGGTCTTGGCATGTGGTTTAGTCGTTTGTGTTTGGCATTTACAGCATTAGTTTGGATCCAGCAATGTTTATGTAATTGCAGCATCCCGTTGCTTGACTTTTATGTTGTTTGTGTGTTCCTGGACTTTGCTGTGTATTGCTGTCGGCCACCGTCTTTTCTGAGCATAAGAACAATCTGCAGAAATGTTTTATTCATTGTGGCTCTGCGATATGTGAGCTGAGATGATTGAAAATGAAATAATAATATAGAAATGTTGTTTAAATTAGCCATTCCTGCCCTGCTGTTTTCTATGGATTTCATTTGTGCCCCCCAAAAAGTAATAAAACTTCGGTTTGAAGGTCAAAAAAACATAAAGTCTGTTGCATAATGGAGCTGTGAAATGGCTTAGAATAAATAAATGAAAGGCATAATGGAAGCGTAAGAGAGTGCCCATGAAAATAAAAATGCCTATAATAAGAGCACTCAGGCTACAGTCAAAGAGAAACAATGATAAGGAAATTATTAGGATACATTTATGGGCTGCTGGAGTAAACAGTTTTTCATATTGCATGAGTTTGCATATATCAGTATGGTCATTATGAGGGTGCCCTGAGACAAAGGCTGCGCTTAATTGAATAGCTCTCAGCTTGCCTTTATAGTGACTGTCAAATAATGCATTCACGGTAGTTGAAGGTGGTTGGCTGTTTTTGCATAATAACACGATCTTCCTGTTCATGGGTGCTGGATAAACTAAATTAGCTGTTCCGGGATCAAGCTGTCGCCTCAGTAAAATCCTTTTTGAAAACAATCCAAATGTGTAAAATCTGTAGGGATTTTAAATGGATAGTTTGGGGGGGTTTTTTGGCATAAAGTTGTACGACACCCCCAACAGAATTGTAGTAATACGTATGAATGTGAGTGGGAATGATTGTCGAGTGTGTACCCCGCTTCTCGCCCCAAATCAGCTGGGATAGGCTCTAGTTACACTAGTGAGGACAAGCTGCACAGACTATAATGATATTAGTTACAGATATGCACAAGTACACATAATACTGTATGTATGCTCAAGGCTAGAGGCCGCTTGCCTGCTTATCACCCGACAGACATCGCCATGGGTGTCTAGGCATGTGAGATCACCCCTACATTAAGTGACATTTTGGCATGACTACTCAGACATTCATAGTAGAAGCGGGCTGTTCAAGGTAGTACTAATTAGTCTCCTTGCATGTAAGTTTGATTATTCTCAAAGAAATTGTCTTTTCTCTCATCTAGTTTGGAGCCAGTAGCAGAATTTCCCTTGATGGTAATCTTTTGAGACAGTAATGCTTTTTCCATGGATAACTAATAAATGGGGGGCGGGGGCAAGAAACCAGGTTTGAGGTGCGCAGGATACCACCCGTGTTGCCTGTGTATCCAATTACTCCTCGTCTTGCCAAGGATGCTGCAAAAATTGCGTGGATAAATGGCACAATTTCCTAGGTTCATGACAGGGTGGCTGCCTCTCTGCCTGGGAGCAAAGTCAAGAGTCATTGCAGGATTCTTTCTTTCACACACTGACAGCACAACCCCCCCCCCGTTCTTCCAACAAGGCAAATGATATGACTTACTCTTAGACGAGAAAGAAAGCAGGACTGCTTCAAGTGGTTGTGATGAATATAAATCATTTGTGCCAGTGCGTTAGTTAAAAAAAAATCCACTTCTCATTGATGAATGGGTGTGCCGAGACACAGTGTAGGCTTAAGTGCATGAAAGATGAATGGCAGCCTAAAGTTCATATCGGCAGTGTCAGAGAAATGTTTAATGAGTCTTTCCTAGACGTGTGATGTGTGCATTGTGTGATTATCACAATAAATACTAGCTTGGTGAGATACTATTTGCACTACAAACAATAGGATGCTGTCATCAAACCTGAGCATTTACTGGCTCTTACCTTTCTGTTTCACATGCCCAACTTGTCTTTGAACCTACCATGAACCTTCACTGAATTTAAAAAACACAGTGACTCATAACCTGAGAGGAAGGACATCTTTGGAATATGTCTTCAGTTCCTTTGAATGTAAGGCCGACTCCTTGCCTTACAGCACTGCAATGATCATCCTTTTGATGAATATCTCCATACATAACTGCATTACCACTTTTAGAAGGCTCCGTACCTCAAATCAATCACTTATTACGGCTTTAAGTGTCTTTAAACAGGTCAGGCAATTTCTTACTGTTCTAGATTTCTTTGTAATCTATTCTGTACCATAACTATCAATATAACCAGTCCATCGCTGGAATTGCTGAAATTATGCTAGAATAAATAGGAATTGCTACATGTGATTGTTTTATTTACATTATTTATTTAATATTATTTATTTATATTATTCTTAATTTATTAGAATTGTGAAATTTTAAAAATAGTTATTGAAATATTTCCTCTCTTTTTGACGTTATAAAAATCCAGTATATCCAATTTTTCTGTTTCTTTTCAGCTGAGACACATATTCATATAAATACGTATATACACATTCATTCATTCACATATTCATTTTCTACCGCTTATCCTCACGAGGGGTCACGGTGGCTGCTGGAGCCTATCCCAGCTGTCTTCGGGCGAGAGGCAGGGTACACCCTGGACTGGTGGCCAGCCAATCACAGGGCCCATATAGACAAACAACCATTCACACTCACATTCATACCTATGGACGATTTGGAGTCGCCAATTAACCTAGCATGTTTTTGGAATGCGGCACTTGCACGGGGAGAACAGAGATGGCCGAGGGTGGAATTGAACTCAGGTCTCCCAGCTGTGAGGCCAGCGTGTTAACCACTTCCCCGCCGTGCCATCCACATCGAGTGTATGTTACCCTTAAAGATAGTCAAAGATTTCATATGCAAAAAATGTTTTTTGTCGTGTCACCAATTCATTTTTTTTCAATTACCAGCACATATACTTATCCAACATCCTAGACTCACCCATCCAATCTACCATTGTAAGACTTCTACATGCACACATGAAAGAGTTATGTGAAAACACACAAAACTCCTACATCACAGACTCAATATGAGTCTTGTCCAAAAGTGCATTCTGATCATAGGGTAGCTTTTAAAGGAAACAGGACAATGAAATGATAGCTCAGTGAGCCATCTGGGCCACAAATCTCCCAGAGGTTTCCCAAAATGCCAATTCAAAAGTTCCGACAGTGAATTTCTAACTCCGAGCATGTTATATCTCTAAAAAAGTTTACTTAATTGGGTGTAGCACGCATGGCAGCGTGCCACTTTCTGGAAATTTGGGGATAAGACACAGCTCAAAAGCCCCACAGATAGATTGTAGTATCCAGTGAGGCGTTCAAAGTCACAATTCTCGGCATCCCCACCCTCATGTCTCTGTATAAGAGATGGATGATCTCAGCAATCCAAACTTGCGTCTAAAGTCCGCCTGGGCTCTCACTAAAGCTTCCTCGTCGATGTACACAACGGGCCTCCTGGCTGCAAGCATGTACTGCACCTTCCTTAGGCTCCAGCCCAGCACGTACATGAGCAGGCCGCATACGGCAGCCGTGGACCGACCCACTCCGGCATTACAGTGGACGTAGATGGTGTGGCCGTTCTCTAGGAGGCCGTGAAGTAGGAAGACAGCCTGGGGAAGCATCTGGACGCGGCCTGCATGGGATAGGAACAGAAAAGACTCTTCCTCAAATTGCTAGTAGTAGTAGGCAGCAGGGAATGACTTGGTAAGATGAAGAATTCTATCTGGGTGCGTATATCGCCGAAAATCGTCTTACCCTCAGTGCTCATGTCGGGCGTGGGCATCCACACGTACACAAGGCCGCAGTCGTTGTACAAATGCATCATGGTGTCGGCCGTCATGGCGTCCCCAAGGTTTCGCCTGCAGCCGTGAGAGTTGTTCATCACGTCCCCCTCTGTCTGGAAGTTCATCACCGCCGTGATGCCGAGGTCGTGCTTCATCTTGATCGTCACATGTTCTGCCAGCCGAGGACAGCTGCCCAACCAAAGCCGCGGCAGCACCCTGGGAGCAATAAACACGGCTTAAAGTTGAACTTTCAAACTGACAGTAGTCGGTGTACAGCTTTTATTTACTAGCCACTGATATTGACTCTAATCAGTCTAAATAGTACAGAGAAAAATAAGTGTCTTGCCTATAGTCAATCATAGTGGTGGTAGTGTCATGGTCTGGGGCTGCACGAGTGCTGCCAGGACTGGGAAGCTGTGCTTCATTGAGGGAAATTAGATTTCTGACAGTATGTATTTGTTAGCAACTGAAAATGACTCATCACAAAACATGGTGGCGGTAGTGTCAAGGTCTGGGGGGTGCACGTGTGCTGCTGGGACTGGGGAGCTGCGGTTCATTGTGGGGAAACAAGAATTCCAACAGTACAAACTTCTGAGCCACTGACTCAATGACTCAACACACACCAAAATATGGCGGTGGTAGTGTCATGGTCTGGGGATACACGAGTGCTACCGGGGCTGGGCAGTTGAGGTTCATTTTGGGAAACCAGAATTCCTACAGTTTAGATTTATGAGCCACTGAAAATGACTTGACATATTCCACAACATGGTGGTGGTAGTGTCATGGTTGCTAGTGGAATGATGTGCTGAAATTGACTGCTTGTAGCAAAGTGGCAATGTCGGAGATTTGTGATGAAGCCGGATATAATCCGATATTGTTTTGTTTTTTTTGCTGATTTCGGGCTACTATCAATATCGGATTGGTACATCCCTCGTCTTCAGTGGCGAGTAAATCTATACTGCTATAAAAGCTGTACACTGACTACTCTAAACTGCATCCATTATCCCTTCAGAAGATATAATCAAAGTCTTGTTGAAATATAAAGGGTGCATTCACTTCTGTGAGATACTGTATATTTAAATAATGACTGCACAACCCTGCAGCCACCTGTTCCGAGTGCATTAGCATGAGCGATGACGAGGTTGCTGCTTGAAAGCAGATTCCTGCACTACTGCAGAGGCAGGAATGATCCATGGGGCTACGTAAATGCAAAGTCTGGGCGACTCATTTAAAAAGCTATTATTAGGCCAGATACAACGACACGGCATTTCAATCTCGCTCTCAACGCAGAACACACGGGTCCTCGACATAAGCCTTGTAAGGTCCTCAGGCGCAAATTAAAAGCTAACAGCATTAGCCGGGCTGGTGTTCTTCTTGTGAAAGTTAATGTGCCAAGTCACTGGAGGCTTTTAGAAAAGTGATCTGACTGGTCCAGTATGGGTTTTGACTCTTACTGGTGAACTTACTGGTGCTGTTGACCTCACCTGTGTTCTCTGGGACACTGGTAGCAAACCATGACACCAAGTAGCACATATGTTTCAACTCAAATTTCTCAAACATCTCATATTTAATGAAAAGACTGAGGTATCGCAGGGTTACCCAGCATGCCTTGCTGCTTGTGGATGCAGTTATAGCTTTGCATGTATGTTAGCGTGTAAGCGTTATTTCAATACCCGCTTAGTCCATGTGGTGCAGCTGAATTGTGGTTGGTTTTATTCGCACAGCAAATTAGACAGGCGTCTGTGATTATGACCTCCTGTCCGTTTGTGCAGTGTTGGCATAGTATGTTATTGACTTGTCGCTTTCAAATTAAGAGCACTTCTTTAAATCAACCTTAAGATACCCACAATATTTCCGTGGTTATTGCAAAGAACACAGGGTTGCGATCTTCTAAATATTGTTTTGAACATTATTAGAGCCCTCTAAACATGAAATAACAACCCTATAGTCACATTTACACTTGCATTACCTAATATAGTAGACATAATAAAATGGTCAGAGATTCCAACCCAGGTCTTCCTGATCTCCTGACTGTGTGGCCAACATGCTAACCACTGGGCAAACGTGTGACCCGCCCTCACATTAGTACACTCCAAATGAAGCCAGTAGTAATTAGCTTAGAATAAAAAAAACATGTTGACAGACTGTTTTTCCGCTATCCAAGCGCCATTAAATCCTCCAAGTAGTACTTGTTTAACGCAGCAATACAGTAATTTTTGTTTGTGGCTTTCAGGGATACTGTAAATGATTCTCTACGGTTCCTGGAGTCTCCACCGGTTGCCTAGTAACCAGAGAACGGTAAAGATCCTATTGCTTTTCTTTTTTCTGAACTGTAAAACAATTTCAGTGGACCCTCATGAGCAACAATGATGTCAGGCGGGCGCTTGTGTTTATTAATGCGCTCAATAAGTACAGTGTGTGCATCTTCAAAGTTTACTTTCCACGGACCTAATTTTCCCTGGCAAAGAAGCTGTCATGGTTCATTTGCTCTCAGACACTCAAAGCATCCCTCTCCCATACTCCACAATGCCGCAACCTTTAGGCTTCTCTATTTAATGCATTAGTAATGCAGGTAATGCAATGCATTACCTGGAGAAATGCATGGCATTCTGACCAGCCACGCTCAGGTAAAAGTTGGTGGTGTGTTTCATCTCGTCTGTGCGGCCCTCCTCCTCGATCCAGTGGTCGATGGGGTGGCAGTACACGCCATCCACTACGTTCTGCTCATCGTAACGGCATGTTCTGTCATGATGGGGCCCGTTACCTGTGTGGAGGCAAATTATTTTGTCTAAAAAGACATTCCTGCTAAGCTAATTCCAGTTATGTTTGAATCCAAAATGAATTGTTGTTCTGTTTTGGGGTGGGTAAGGGAGGCAAAAATGGCAAAATAGTATTTGTTACAAAATAATTAGTTTGACCAACATGTAAATCACTCTGAAGCCTAATTTTCAATTTTTGTATGCAACACAAATAGAAACACAATTGTATATTTTTAGTGTTCTATAACATATTGCTATAATAATTGATTTTTAATTCTATGTATTCATTCAAAACACTCAGCAAGCCATTTACCGCCATCGCGTGGCCGAATGTCACATTACATCACACTGAAACAAAAATGGCGATTGGTTTAAATATAAAAATATTAATATAACACTCAGTCTATATTACAGAGGCCACATGTGATGTGCACAATGTATCTAAATCGTTGTATACCTTCCCAAATATACGCTCCTTCTGTCCTTTTGATGAACTTGAACCACAGCGTGTCTCTATAGGGTTCACGCAGCAGCACGTCCCCGATCCAGAGGCACGGCTCCCGGGTAGAAACCGAGCTGCGACTCGCTCTCATCCGGACCGCTTTTCCCGGGTCCCATTGGCCCATTTCCTCACGGGAACCCAAAATAAACAAGTCAACATTCGGCGAGTCCGGAGTAAGAATGACACCGAATCGGAATAACATGGTTGTCATGTTATGTCCTTAATTTATCCTGTACAGTTGGCGTTGCCGTCTAAAATTAAACCACCATGTGTGTTGACGGAAGTAAAGATGGCGTAAAGCAGCAGGACAGTAGCTCCCTCTACTGGTGTCCTTTAGAAATACACCAGTAGCATGGTGAATCTCACTGTTGTGAAATTACTTGGCTTGGTTGATAAAAACTGTCAGTATATGGTCAGAATGACGCAGAACTTAAAGGTACTTACAGCCTGCTGCTGCAAGGAAATATGGAAATATGGCGCATATTGCATATTGATGTGAGCGAGTAAAGAAAAAAAAGACAACTACACAGCAATGCACATTTATTTTGATTATCTGGGTCAAACTACGCATTTAAAGCATTGTGTAAATAGTAAAGTACAAACATCGTAGCTGCTATCATAACCCCTCTCAAAAGTGACCTTTTAAATGGTGTTTATTGGGGAGGTTTCCTATATTTGAGGACTTAAAAGTGAAAGCACCCATTCTTCGGCATTGTGTTCTCCCTGAGCTTACACAGCAAGATCTAAGTAAAAAGTATTTGAACCCTTTGTGCTTTATTGGATTTCTGCATAATTTTTAAAATTAATTTAAGTCACAATACAATCATACATTTTGGTGCTGGGCATGGTTCCCATCAGACGATGCTTCTTCTGAGAAGCCATTTCAAAACTAGTGTAAGTTTTTAAAGGGCAGGGCAGCTGGATACGGCTCCTGCAAACTCGTCACACGAATTGAACTCCATGTTGGATGTCACCTGACTCAAATTAGCTCTTGTATTGTCATTGACCAAGGGGTTCACATACATTTTCCACCCTGTACTGTGAGTTTTTTACATGATGTGTTCAGCGAAAAGATGAAAATATTAAATTGTGTGCCGTATTAGTTACAACAGAAGTTTATCTATTGTGGTGACTTACATGAAGATCAGGTCACATGTTATGCCAAATATATGCAGAAATCCCAAAGGGTTCACATACTTTTTCTTGCCACTGTATATAGCCAATGTGTGATGGGAGAACTCACAGGTGCTGGCCAAGATCAAATAATTAGGTTTTTTTATGAAACGATGGCCAACTTTAAATGGACAAACCAAGTTTGTCGTTCTAAACGACTCTCCTACAAGATTGTTATGCTTTTCTCTATCAGCATTTTACAACATTATATGCAAATAATTGACTATGACATCTAGGGACTTCTAGGATAGCCAATAGCTACTTTTCTTACTGAAAAGGTAAGAAAGCCACTTAAGTACCATAATATCCAACAATGTAGTCCTGCAGTAGCTCATGCTAAAGTCTAATCTAATAAAATGCTATTGTGACTTTTAAAACAACCTGCCAGCATGAAAGACAGGCACTATTATGTCATCCAGATAAGACCCCTTACTGGGTGACACCGTTCTCTACTCGAACTGGGTTCATATACACGTACGGCACTGCAAGCTGTGCGTTTCTGGCATTGATTACGTCAGTGAGTTTGGATAACTGTGCTCGAAACTCCTTGGCCATCTCCTGGATTTCAGGCTCTTGAAATCGTTCCTCAGGGTATGAACCCAGGGCCACCTGAAACACAAAGACAACTTGACTGGTATTTATGTCGTCATTGCTTTGAAAAGGTATGGACCTAAACTTACAAAATCCAAGTATTTTAGTGAGAGCACATAGACGAGGCTCACTATCTTCACCGACTCGCCAATGTTTGGGAGCGTCTCCAGAAAGGTCTTCATACTCGACTGTCCTTTGACGGTTGGAGGTAGCTTGCGTACAGTGGTGCAGCCATTAGGGATGAAGGACTGGTAGTCAAACTGAAATAAACACAACAGGTTTGACACTAAGTCAAGTTCAGCCTATTATATAGTAGATGAATGGAATGTTTACTGTCGCTTCACCTGTCCGGCATTGATGGAGGAATGCTGAGCGGACACAGTGAAGATGACCATGGTGATGAACTTGACCACTTCCTCAACATTTTGGAAGGATTCAGGAAACCCTGTCACAACAAGGTGTCAAGAAAGAGTTCCATCCTAGCCTGCATCCATGCAAATTGTGTTCACACATTGAACACCTGAGGATTTGTTCCCTAAAAAGCATCGAGTGAATATCTCATGGATCCAGCCCTGGAGCTCAGAGTCTTTTACCACCTCAATGTCGGAACGATAGAAGTGTCCCACGACCGCCTTCACAAAGCTGAAAGAGGAAGGATTCATACATCAGCCAACTTCCGTCAATTTCTAAAGACAATTCAAAGTGGAAGACAACCTATTGATCATGTCCCATAGCTGAAGGCCATCATCTCTGTAGTAGAAGTTGGGGATGGACTCCAGTCCCCGAGCGGCGATGTTCTCCGGAAAGCACAGATTGCTGTAGGTGAGCTCAGCATGGGACCTTGCCATTGCCTCATAAGTGCCGTCGAGGCCAAGTGTACCCTGTGGCACAAACATGGTGTGGAGTCAGACATCAAGTGGAAAATCATGGAAAGGATTGGCATACAAGCAATCAAACATACCGTTGCAAAGGGTCCACCGGGTCCAAACAGAATGTCACGGGCCATTGCATTAATATGGAGAATCCAGCGAAAGTGAGGGATCAGGAACTACGGTGAGAAGGAGGAACACCCCTGATATGGTTCCCAATGACATTCTCAACACCCACACTGGAACCAACGTACCTTGTAAATTGGATGAATGACAGGGAAGTTGCGGATAAGGCTCGTAACCCAGACCTCGGAGAGGAAGTGAGTGTCTTTAAAGTGGTGGTTTGCCTGATGATCCATCATATCTGTATTTTTAATGAATAACTTGGCAAGAAGCCAGTCAGTCTCCGAATCGCTGGGCAGAAAAATGGGGTTGTCCTCCGAGGGTTGTTGTTGCAACTACAATAACAAAAACAGATTTGTCGAGCCTCCATTTGCAACTTCTCAGTTGAGTCTATGGTACTATTATTATACAGTAAAAATACCTGTATAGCAATGGGTTTCAGTTGCTTCTCAGGATTCAGGTAAAACAGACAGAGACCAGCACACACTTGGAGACGTACACCATTATACATCCTCCCAGGTATGCCATTCATTTTCTTCTGGTCATAAAGGAATATATTGCCTTTCTGTGTGACAGATCAAAACAACCCTGGAACCTCCACTTCTAACTTCTAACCTATACACAAGCTCACATTTCCAATGAGTCCACCATACCTGGATTTCATTGTCCAGAGTGCTACCTTCCTCAAGGAATGGTTTCACCATTTCCTCTGTGACTGGGAAATTTGGAGGAAGCGCGGAGCAGAGTTTGATCATATTGGGGTTGATTCCGTTTAGAAACTGGTATCCGTAAAAGTCATCTTCATTCCAGTGTTGGGAAACGTATTCTGGAAGAAACACCATTGATTATAATTATATGATTCATGTTATTAATAGGCGGCATGTCGGTCTAGTGGTTAGCGCGCAGACCTCACAGCTAGGAGACCAGGGTTCAATTCCACCCTCGGCCACCAGTTTGTATGTTCTCCCCGGTTTTCTCCGGGTACTCCGGTTTCCTCCCACATTCCAAAAACATGCTAGGTTAATTGGCGACTCCAAATTGTCCATAGGTGTGAGTGTGAATGGTTGTTTGTCTATATGTGCCCTGTGATTGGCTGGCCTCCAGTCCAGGGTGTACCCCGCCTCTCGCCCAAAGACAGCTGGGATAGGCTCCAGCACCCCCTTTTTCCTTGTGAGGAAAAAGCGGTAGAAAATGAATGAATGTTATTAATAATTGTATATTTACATAAATACATTTATTACAAATAATTAGTGATAAATATTCATATTACACTGGTAAAATACATGATACAACATCGGGAAAGCTTATTCCTAATGCTAATGCTAATGCTGCATGTTATATTGTCCAAGTAAAACCGAGTGGGGCTGGTACCCAAAGTGCGGTGGAGGGACCATTTGTGGTCCTCTGTTTTTTTTTTATTGGCCCAACATATTCTAAAAATTTTACAATAAAACTTGAAGAAAAAAATTGTATGTAATGTCGGAAGAAAAATGTAAACATATTTACATAAAATGAAGTCAACCACCTGATAATGTTGTTTTTCTATTCCAGAAGATTTTTTTCATTTCGTCAATGTTTTCCCAACTTTCCTCAGATCCGAGCATCCCTTTCACCTTCAGCTCCAAGGCACTGAAGTGAGGAAACAAATGAAAAGAAGAAAAGTGAACAGTCACGATACAATACCATACCAACCAAATGTGATCCTAATGCCAACTAGAGTTTGAGCCCCACCCCATCAGGACGGTCATCTTGGATTGCCCCATTCTGGACACGGTCATGCGGACTTCAGCCGGAACATTTGATGTATTGAAATCAGCGTGGAAAGGTAGTCCTTCCTTCATGACGCTCCATCTTAAACCAAACAAAGTACTAAGTCTCTTTTCTGATTTGATGCTTTTGCTGCCAAAAACTCACTTAAACAAGCTCTGTTTAGATGCCAGCTCTTTTTTGCGGTGTTCAATCAACATCGGGTGGTCGTCTTCGAAAACTTTCATGGCTGAGTTGTTCAGAAAACCAAAAGATAAATCACATTTTTAAACTCTGTCATGGGCATGTGAACCAGACCTTTTCCTCCTCTCAGCTCCACCGCTTCGTTATTAGTCAGCCATCGGTAACACGGGAAAAGAACGGCCTCTCCCTCTGGGGTGGTCACCACGATTTTGGAGCAGTACCACTCGTTGTCAAAGGAGAAGAAGTAGGGATCTTTCTCGACCTTGACCAGCAGGAGTTTTCCCAGAGACGTACCGGTTTTTACAGTGTAGGTCCCAGTCTAGGACGACACGTATTCTTTTGAATGCATTCCATTTGTATCTGGTTTGCATCAAAATGACACTTCAAAATACTTGTTTTGCAAATCATTTGGCGGCTCGGAGGCAAATGATCCAAATTTTTAATAACATTTACGTTGAACTTATTGAGGACAACTGGCATAGAAAATGAATATAAATTTGTGTAAGTTGGATAAAAAAAAAAAACATTTTACAGACAGTTTTCAAAATCACACTTCAAAATATTTGTTTTGCAAATCATTTGGCGGCTCGGAGGCAAATGATCCAAAGTTTTAATAACATTTACGTTGAACTTATTGAGGACAACTGGCATAGAAAATGAATATAAATTTGTGTAAGTTGGATTTAAAAAAAAAAAACTTCTACAGACCGTTTTCAAAATGACACTTCAAAATACTTGTTTTGCAAATCATTTGGCGGCTCGGAGGCAAATGATCAAAGTTTTTAATAACATTTACGTTGACTTTATTGAGGATAATTGGCATAGAAAATGAATATAAATTTGTGTAAGTTGGATTTAAAAAAAAAAAAAACATTCTACAGACTGTTTTCAAAATCACACTTCAAAATACTTGTTTTGCAAATCATTTGGCGGCTCGGAGGCAAATGATCCAAATTTTTAATAACATTTACGTTGAAAAAAAAACATTCTACAGACTGTTTTCGCTAGAAAAGTCACTTTTCTAAGGTGATTTTTTCCCCAAGGAAAAAAAGTTTTATTATAGGAATTAAGCTGTACCGTAATTCTCATAACAGATTATAACATTTCCCACAAGACGAGCAACCTCTTGCTAAACTGAACCCTTTTTCTGTATGTTTTGTTCAACCTTTGTGATATTAAGACAATTAACTTGCTTTTCAATATTATGTTAAAAAGCAATCCAATATCTCTCTCCTTAGCTGTGAGAATACAAAATGATACACACATCATCCATTCTCAAACCCTGCAGGTATGTACGTGGGCTACTGTACATCCAGCAACTGATCTATAGCCAATATTGAATACAAGCATATTGTTGTGCTGTCCAACTCACTGTGCCACTGACAACGTAAACGCCCCAGCTGTCCAACGCCACTTTCTCGCTCTGGCCTTCTGTTCCCAACAAGGTGATGTAGATGTGGTCCGACGTTCCGGAGCCTACTCTGTCTCCGGTTGTTACATCTACCTTGTACTCGGCCATGGTCACTCAGCGCTCTCAAAACTTCAAGTGTCTTCGTTGAAGCCACAGGTACAATGGTTGGGGTGTATTACCTTCTGAAATGTTGCTGCAAATGAGCTCTGTTGAGTCTTATAAAAAGGGGGGGGATGTCACCACCGCCCAAATCTAAGTGAAATAAACTAAGCGCCAAACCAAACTAGTTCTAGCCCTCAGGGGGGGAAACCTGTTCTACCTTTGGGCTGCTTGGTTTGTTTTGAAGCATTCCATCTGCTCCACAACATGCAGTTACCTTTTTTGACAGGTGACCATATTTACTATGACAAAGACAACCATGGAGACTTGTATTTAACTTTATTTATATCGTCACACTGTTTTCTACTTCCTTAGGGTTCAAGTACAAATAGGGCAGATCAAGATCTTTGTTCCTTTTTACGATGGCCTTGCTGAGGGTGGACAGCTCTGCTTGAAAATCCTCAATCATCTTTAAAGCGGCAGGCTCACTAAAATGTTGAGGATACTGGCCTAGAGGAACCTGGCAACACACAAAAAAAAGAAATGTTCAATGCTCAACAAAGATCTTTGCGCGCTATTTTTATAGGTCTACTGTAAAAATACTTGGCAAATATTTGACCCTTTTTGAGTCAAATATTGGATTCAACTTACAAAGTCATCATACTTCTTGCCGAGGAACCATGCAAGAGACATTGACAGGGTTCCGATGGATTTGTTGGGCAGAGTCAACAGCAAGTCGTCCATGGTAGCGTTTCCCTTTACGCTTGGTGGAGGCCGATGCAGCAACAGTGGAGCATTAGGGATCCACACTAGATAATTCATCTACAGGAAACAATTAAACACGCTCTATAGACATTACGTCTCTAAACGTGTTCACCTGGCCCATGTTGACTGAAGCGTGGCGAGCCGATGCCGTGAAGATCACCATGGTGACGTACTTTATAAGCTCCTCCACTGTTTGAAAGCTTGAAGGGAAACCTGCATAAAATACATTGATATCTTCCTTTTACAGCCCAGTGGAACAGAAAATACTGACTGGGGAGTACAACCTGAAGAAATGTTCCCCAGAAATCCATAGTTGAAGATCTCTGCCACCCATTCCTGGAGTTCAGAATCTGCCAACACCTCGCTGTCCGATGGGTAATAATACGACACTACTGCCTTGACAAAGCTGCAGGTGGGAGAGAATTACAGCACACCTTTACCCCCCCCCACTCCAAAACAGCCGGTTTTGGGTGCTCATGCAAATGACTGAGGTCCTCTGTGCTTCATGCTGGGTTGTGATGATTAGGTTTTTAGTGTCAGATCATTTCAACCTGCAATAAATGCCTCTTCTAACACTAACACCTAGTGGCCAATATAGAAGGAGAGACTGAGGTGTGATCTGTGCATCCAACACTGTTAAGCGTGGAAACTAGTGTAATATATTCCCTTCAAAACAACTCCAGGCTGCTGCATAACCAGCAGATACCTGTGAATGATGTTCCACAGCCTGAGAGCGTCATCTCTGTAATAAAAATTAGGAACAGCCTCCAGGCCTCTGGCAGCAATGTCTTTGTGAGGGCAGAGTGAATGGTAGGTCAGCTGGGCCAGTGCCCTTCTCATTAGCTGCACTTGTCCTTCTGCGGAAAGAGCACTCTAACGACAACATTCAATTAGTGAGGAGAAAAAAAAAAGATAAACACAAAAGCGTTTCATACATTATCAAGAGCTCTCCCAGGACCGTAAAGAGTAGCACGGGCTATTGTGTTAGCATAAAGGGTACTTCGATGGTGGGGTATCAGCAGCTGGAAGACAATAGAGATGGGTTAGCGTCAGATACCATCAAGTCACCCACTGCGACCTTGTTTACCTTGTACAGGGGGTGAATCATAGGCAAGTTGCGAAGGGTCGCCATGGCGAAAACCTCCGCTATTAAATGAGTGTTGTGCAAATGGCTGACCAGCTGGCTGCTGATGGTGTCAGCGTGTCTCACGTACAGCTTCGCCAGAAGCCAGTCCACCTCAGAATCACTGGGAAGGAAGATAGGATTGTCCTTTGAGGGCGTCTGGCCGAGCTGTGGGAAAGAAATTGGGTTTAGTTTATGCAGAAGCTCGTATTTGTTTAATACATGCAAGCAATGACATGGAAAACAAGGCAGACCTGAATGGCAATGGGCATTAGTTTCTTCTCAGGAGTCATGTAAAGCAGGCACAGCGCAGCCGTCAGAGGAACACGTTTACCATCCATTATGGTCGTTGGCAAGCCCTCCATGATTTTGTAGTCCACAATGAAGATATTTCCCCTCTGTACATGTGCAAAAACAAAAATCGGCAAATTTCTTAAGTAATCCTGATGATTTTACAGGGAAAAGTCCCGCTGCAGGAACCTATGCAAACCTTGTGATGCATATACACTGTTAGCATTTATTTACTCATATTCATTCATTCATTTTCTACCGCTTTTTCCTCACGAGGGTCACGGGGGGTGCTGGAGCCTATCCCAGCTGTCTTCGGGCGAGAGGCGGGGTACACCCTGGACTGGTCGCCAGCCAATCACAGGGCACATATAGACAAACAACCATTCACACTCACATTCATACCTATGGACAATTTGGAGTGGCCAATTAACCTAGCATGTTTTTGGAATGTGGGAGGAAACCGGAGTACCCGGAGAAAACCCACGCATGCACGGGGAGAACATGCAAACTCCACACAGAGATGCCCGAGGGTGGAATCGAACCCTGGTCTCCTAGCTGTGAGGTCTGCGCGCTAACCACTAAATGTAAATTTGGGCTGCGTGGCACAGGAGTGGTTAGCACGCAGGCCTCACAGCTAGGAGACCAGGGTTCAATTCCACCCTCGGCCATCTCTGTGGAGTTTGCATGTTCTCCCCGTGCATTGGTGGGTTTTCTCCGGGTACTCCGGTTTCCTCCCACATTCCAAAAACATGCTAGGTTAATTGGCGACTCCAAATTGTCCATAGGTATGAATGTGAGTGTGAATGGTTGTTTGTCTATATGTGCCCTGTGATTGGCTGGCGACCAGTCCAGGGTGTAGCCCGCCTCTTGCCCGAAGACAGCTGGGATAGGCTCCAGCACCCCCCGCGACCCTTGTGAGGCTAAGCGGTAGAAATGTAAATGCATATGTGGCATGATGTAGGGACACTGTGGAATTGCCTTGGGACTTTAGCTACTTAGTGCTATCTTGCTAGGTGCTAGCATGCTAACTTGTCAATATCATGGAACCTTGCTTAGCCTCAAGTAGCTCCACATAATCAGACTCTAACCTAAACTTTTCCGCATAAGAAATGATGCAAATCCAATTAATCCAGAAAGCCAAAAATGTTAAATGTTATGACTGGAAACAGGAAAGTGGTGGTGGTTGATCTCACTGCCACATCATGTCTTTGGGACAGTCATGTCTTCAATGAAGGTAAAAGTAACCTAAATGTTAATTTGTACATTTTCATTATTTCTATGCAATTGTTTAATGAATGTAAAACTAATTGTAAAAGTATATAAAAATGTGTTTTGTGCTAATATTTTCCAACAGTCTGGCAACGTAGTAACTTCCGGTTTCCATTTTTTTGTTAGCTAGCTAATTAGATGCCAACTAGAAAAAGACGTTTTGTGATTAAACTGTTAACACAGTTGGACATAACACGAACCAGAATGGACGCAGAGAGGGAAATTTAAGGGGTAAGTTTTTTAACGTTAAAAAAAAAAAAAACACAATAACAGACGCTAACCGATGTTCCACTGTCCCACTTTTGAGCTTGGGATCAGATAGTTGAATACAAATGTAAATAATGGAAAGTTATATTTTGATTGATGTAAGAAATGCACTGTAATGATTCATATATTTGCCCAAATAAAGGAAAATAAATAAATAAATAAAATAACTGACATTATGCTAATGTGACGTCAGGGTGAGGTCAAGGCTACATAGTTTCCTTTAGATGCAGCTTTCAGGGACCACATAGACAGCAAGTATGCAAATGTTCCATTGCTGACGTAAACAGCATAATAAGGCCAAAATCCAAACAAAACAGTCTTGACTATTCTACCTCCATCTCTTTAGTGAGAGTGGTTCCATTGTCCAAAAACGGCGACACCATGTCCTCCGTGACCGGGAAGTTGGAGGGCAGCTCGGAGCAGCGTCTGATCACGTACACGTTGACTCCGTTAAGAAACTGGTATGCAAAAAAGTCATCGTTCCTCCACAGCTGTGGCACCATTTCTGGATAGAGTCCATTGATGGGTGTTTTTTTTTTTTTTTTTTGTCACATTTTTGTCACAGACAGTACCTGAGAGGGGCGACCTTGGGAACCAGGACACCTTCATCATGGCCTCGAAGCTTTCCCAGCGCTCTGTTGAATACCGAATGCCTTTTTCCGAGAGCTCTTCCTTCCTGTATGGGTAAAAAAAAACAAACACATTCTGTCATGCTATTATTGTTTCTATGAATCCATGCACTCACGCATAGTTTTGTCGGTATGCAAACTCAGCAGCCTTTGAGAATGAGTATCTGGCTTCTGTTGGAATCCGGTTTACATCTTTAATGCTGAAGACGTAGGGCATTCCTTCAGCATACTCATCCCATCTAGAGATGACAGGGAAAGATTCATCAGACTAGAAAAATCAGCCTAATTAACAACCACTACTCACTTGTATGTTAGTTTCTGTTGGACCAATTCCTCTTTTCGGTGCTTCTTGAGTCGTGGGTGCATGTCTTCAAACACTTTTGTAGCTACAATTCAAAATATACATATGTTTTTATTATTATTAACCACATATACCATGGATGTTTTTTATTGGCCCACAGCACATTCTAAAATTTCATGTTTTTAAAGGCAAAGATGTGAAAAAAGTCAATTTATATTGTATACATATAAGTAAAAACATTTGAGTTGTATTAAGTTGAAATATGAAATAGTTGAGATACTGAAAAAAATATTAAAGTTGCAATTTTTGGACAATTTGATGGGGGGGGGGTATTTATAGAAAAACTGACAATTTGGTAATGCCATAACCTTACGAGAAAAAAATTTAAATAGTTGGGGAAAAAAATTGAACAGCTGTCATTTCATGAGTTACTTTACAACAATGAACTCCAAATATGGAGGAAAAATATAATTTTAGTAGCGTAGAGTTGAAATATTACATTTTTTGAAAACTAATTCTAATAATATTAAAAACAAAATAAAGTTTACATTTTTTTTTAAACTAGGAACCATAACTTTTAGGTTGGGGAAGTTAGGTTGGGAATGAAATCAAAATACGGGAATAAAGTCATATCACCACAAGAAAATATTTTTTTTAGTGTGCTATATTTTCTATATTTTGACTTTATTCTTGTAAATTTAATGATACTATTTTCCATTTTTGCTTTTAGTTTTCTAGTCAAGTGATATCTCTAAAGGTGACCTGGCAGCTGATTTGAGGTCAGACTCACCTCTGCCTCCTCTCAGCATCACAAGTTCTCCCCTGGACAGCCATTTGTAGCAGGGGAAGAAAACGTCATCCTTCTCAGGCGTCCTCACTAAGATAGTGGCACAAAACCAATCCTGGTCTTTGAACTCGTGGAATGGATCTTTCTCTACTTTGAGCAGGAGGAGGCATCCTAAAGTAAAAGCAGTCGTCACTGCGAATGTCCCCACCTGCGTTTGAAAATGTGATAAAATGTGAAAAGTCCAAATCAATCAAGAAGAAAACTACAATTGGTCAACATACCTTCCCAGTGTCATTACCCAAGCCGGCACTGGTTAGCTGTGTGCGCCCAGACTGGCCCTCGGTGCCCACCAGAGTAACAAAGAGGTTATCGAAGGTACCGGCATGCAGCATGGCGCCTGTTGTCACCGACAGCGTGTACTCGGCCATCTTGCCTACACGATTGCTCCAGCAAAGAAATAAACAGATGACAAGAGAGAAGATGCCTTTTAAGTGAAAAGGCAGGTCCAACCCACTTTGGCAGCCCATCAGCAGTCCCAGGTGTGTGCCGTTGCCTACTTAAAGCACTTTGGTGTGTGAAAATCATTGATAAAAAAGATTAGATGTACAGGTGATTTCTACAACATAAATACAGTTGTTATGCATGAACTGCACACTAATAGTCATTAGTAACTGTAGTGTGCAAGGCATACGTATGTTTATTTGTTGTTGCATTGGTTGCATATGGGTCCACACGGTGGATGAGTGGCAAGCATGTATGCCACACAGTCAGAGGATCAGCAAGACCTCGGTTCAATTCTCCAATGTGGAGTTTGCATGTTCTCCCCTGGCATGCGTGGGTTTTCTCTGGGTACTCCAGTTTCCTCCCACATTCCAAAAACATGCATGTTAGGTTCATTGGCGACTCCAAATTGTGCATAGGTATGAATGCCATAGGCTGGCGCCCACCCCAGGGTGTACCCCGCCTCTCGGCACAAGACTGGGATAGGCTACAGCATACTCCCATGACCCTAGTGAGGATAAGCGACATAGAAAGTGCAGTCTTCGAGCAAGAGGCGGGGTTCACCCTGGACTGGTGGCCAGCCAATCACAGGACAGAGTACCTGGAGAAAACCCACGCATGCACAGGGAGAACATGCAAACTCCACACAGAGATGGCCGAGGGTGGAATTGAAATTGGGTCTCCTAGCTGTGTGGCCTTCAAGCTAACCACTTGCCCACCATGCAGCCCCTGAACATACCTGTAGGTCTTTTAATTTTCCAAATGTTTCGCAGTTTTTAGAAAATTATTAATTTTCATGACAGTACATGGTTTGGTTAAAAATGTATGCGGCCCTCAGTGGAAACGGTTTGGACACTTTGTGGTGTGAAGTGAAAGTGGATGTTATTGCTGAGGACAACCACCACCACATAAACAAAAACTACAATTTAAATTTTTATTATTTTTTTTTTGTTGATGCTGAATAATAACAACAGGCGTTAGCAATATTAAGGCAACAGTGTATTATGAGAAATTGTTTTTAACATTCATCACACATCACAGTATTCCATTTAGCTGACTTGTGTTGCATATGCGGCCATGCTTGTGGAGTGTATTACAACATGACTTTCTATTGTTGGAGACAGCATTGCAGGTACGGTGATATTGTCATACAATTTCCCATTAATGGCTTGTGATCAGTCTGGTCCCCACTCCCCAGGGGTGTGGTCAAGTGCTGACATGGCGCAAGGTGCGACGCAGAGAGAAGCCCTCCTGCTCGGGACACATGGCGGGAAGGGGCACGGGTTCGGTCCTGTGCTCCGCCGTGTTGTACTGGCACTTCTTTAGGTGGTCTGACATGCTGGGGAGGTTGGCGAAGCCCCATTTCAGCACCGGGCTGAAAGCGGTGCTGAACCTCCACACCTGCAACCAAACAAAAACGCTCACTATTAGGTTTGCTCACGTAGCCAATTTGTTTGATTTTGTAGCACAAATACTCGACAGCAAAGAGGGAGTGGGTTATGGTGGTATTTTGCACTGGTTATGTTGTGGTATATAGTTGAGATACTTGAGCTGTCACAAAAGCAAACATTTGTGTCAAAGTGACATTATTTCACAAAAAGCATTTTTTCCCTCTTTTAGTCGGGAGCTGATATTTTCCTTAAATTTACTCTTCTACTGCTAATTACTAAAGAACAGAAAAAGGTAGAAACAACCTAAAGGGGTTGTCTTTTGAAAAATGGGTGGGGTTGAATGAGTTAAAGATCGTTTTTATGTAGTAATGTTAACAGGGTTTCACTTATTTTTACACTTGTATGACAAAGCCCTCCTACTTACTTTGTGTTTAATCTGCCATGATACTGTCCTGTGTCCACTGGAACACTGCCTCCGTTCCCACTGCAGCTCCACGATGCCTCTGGTCTGGAGGAGACTGGCGCAAACGTCCCTCATTGTCCGTGATACCAAAGACAGCTGGCACAGACTGAAGCTGTCCAAGAAGCCGGCTATGTGCCACAGTATCTCATTGGGTAATCCGCTGAACTGGTCAGACTGGGAATCGCCAAAAGGTTTTAAAGCAGGGCATGGCTGGACGCCAAAGGACCTGAGGTGCCTGTCGTGGACCACCTTGGCCTCTGGACAAGAGGGGTAAAACCTCCGCTGGGAGAAGGTGCAACCGTAAAAAGCCAGGGGGCACCGGTGCTCCATCCATCCATTCAAACCAGCGTGAATATCACCATGGATGTTGGTGAAATGCGAGGAGAACTCATCGCGACGGAAAGGCTGAGCACAGACGAAGGGGAACATGTGCTGGTAGCGACCGTTATTCTGGAGGTAGTAGTTATGCGGGACCGCCTCGACCTCCTGGGCTTCCAGGACGAGACCAAGGCGGAGGGTGCGGAAGGGGCTGGGATAGGAGAGCTGGGGGGCGGCGTGGTCACAGGCAGACGCGGAGGCCATGTCGCCGACCCTCGTGTTGGTCACCAGGACGGCTGCCGGGAAAGAGAAGGTCTGCGTGCCGAAGTTGATGCGTCCGCCCTCGACGCGGATGGTATCTGAGATCCTCCTACATTCTCTGGACTCTTCCAGGCAGAAGATGAGCGCTGCTGTGATGAGATCCATTTCTCCGATTCCCATAGGGTCATCACCCTGCTCCAGATCTGAGGTGTCCACATTTTTGTCCTCCATCTTGGCTTGCGATCGGCACAGAGACTTGTCTTGGCCCCTAAAACTGTGACAGCTCTGCAGCATCCACTCAGGCTTGTGGTTTTGTCGGACCAGGCCCCTTTCTTGGAGCACCACATGCCCAGCCCTCTGTGCCAAACCCTTGCTGACGTGCATGGGAGGTACCAGTTCATCCCGAGCGGCAACTATCTCTAAGCAGTCATTAGTTAGTGAACTATTTGGATAGGGTTCTTCTTGAGACCCATTTGTGCTCAGTCCACGCTGCACAAGGCGGCCCAGTCTACTCGCCTGGAGAGCGGCCTCTGCTCTCATGCCTTCAGTGCCGCTATTAGGATTGCTCGCACTGTTGACCAACTCCAAAGTGGTGGCTAAGCTCCTCGCCGTATCCAGAGTGGCCTCGTACAGTTTGGTGAAGTGCTGCTCGTTCAGTCCATTAATTCCATTGGCGATCCTCTCTCTCGCAGATGCCGCTTTTGTCGGATGCGAGGATGAAGACTCCGATGGGAACTCGATAAAAGCTTCCGGGACAGTCGGCTCCGTTACCTTGGCAACCTTACTCGCCGGACTCAGCGACTCCCTTTCGACAGTGGGTGCAACGGCAATCAACTTGAGGGACTCCAGAAGGGTCCGCTGGTCCTGGAGAGCGAGCGCCATGTCCAGCTGCTCAACCTCCTCTACGCCGCGACTCAAGCTCTCATACGAGGAGTAGTCCATGCAGCTGACGGGCCACCTGTTCCACTCCATGGTGCAGCACACCACCCCGGCAGGACACACTTCCAGGTGTGCATACATTTGTTGGCGAACAAGAGTGGCAGGGCAGCCATAGGCTCTATTAAGGCAGGGGACCCTCAAAAGGGGGCACAGGAGGTGGTGCTCCTCGGCTTTGCAGGCGTGAAAGACGGCACCACACACCAGTGGACAGGTGATCAGATCACAGGAGACGCCTGACTGAGATCTGACCATACATCTCTGGTTAACACAGCTCATGCAGTGAGCATGGTTGCCATCCATCTTCACAGTTCTTTACTGACAAACACAAGAACAAAACACATTTGTTAGCCTGCGTACCGCCAGTGGCACGCGCTCCACAGTTAGATAGTCAGTAGTCTTAAGTTGTGGGAATGGCGACTGACATTTGACTTCTGACTCAGCATTTTTCTTTTAATGAAGAAATGCTGTCTACAATGCTGTCAAGTGCAAAGGTAATAATGCTACTCCACGCACAAAGAATACAATGATTTCAATAACAGATAAACTTTTAATGATTTAACGAACATAAGGCGCGGCAGTTTGTTTTGCTTCGTCCAACAAACATTAGTTCATAGGTCGACTTTGTTACTTGTGTCGTTCTCTGAACACATTTTAAAATGGCAAACGGTTGTCATGTTTTCAGTTTGTAACGTTAGGCAGAGTCATTACTACTCAGCTGTGTAGCTAACGCTGGCTAACAACAACTAGCATTGTCGGAAGTTTACGTGTCCCTGCATGCTAAAGTTAGCATTGAAACGTTTCGTTAACAAAACAAGGATCCTCTCACCTTTCGCCGTTCAGTGACATGTGTAGACACATTTAATGAATCTAACGGTGGGTGACTCTCCAGGCAAATAGTGAATGACAAGTGACGCTACAGTTCCTTTTCGCCAAACCGAGGCGGGTCACGTGACCGACGAAGTTACACCAGCTAGCTAACAAGCCGCTGGAGCAGTGGAAATTTGTCTTTTGTACAACTTATTCAGCAAAGAAATGCAATTTCGGATGTTACCGATTGATGACACTGGCAACAGATGATGATGATACATTTGCAGTGCATGATCGATGCAGTCGAAGCACTGACTGCCCACGCCCGCACCACTGACACGTCAAAGCGGCCGCCATATTGGTCAGGGCAAGATTGCCTCATTCAAAACGAATTTTTATCTAGTGGTCTTGACATTTGTTAACATTTCATGATCAGTTTGAATTAAATACGTTGTAGCAATTTAAGCAGTTCTTAAAATACAATATAATGTACATAAGGGATGGAAATGTATTTTGAATATAAAGCAAACACACATTATAGCCACATCATTGCCATCCTTTTATGAATATTAAAGTTTTTAAATTAAATTTATGAATCGGAGACGGTACGGTTTTGCATAAACATACAGCCATTTGCTAAATTGCCCTTTGATAATCAACCTATAAAAATATTTGTGCTCGTCAGTCATTGTTTTTATGAACTGCAGTGTTCCGTAACATACACAAGAGGTCAGCATTGTGCCATTTGCCGACACCTAAAACACTGCAGTGTCTTGACAGAGGCAGCATACCGTGTCGGTACCTGTTTAAAAGGAACTACATATTGATTTGAACGCTGGGTGGCGCCATCCACAGCAGACTGCTATCCATGGTCCTGAAAATCATCTGAAGGCTTCTTTAAGCCTGCAGCTGTCACCATTCACACACCCCTTGGCCCCCTCAAGTCAAACTCAGGGAGCGGAAATTACTGGAGTTGTCAATCATTTATGTGTGTTGTTGTTTTCTGTATATCAAGGCTGTTGTATAGTCAAAGATCATTTATATGACAGGGCTGCTATGATATTTGTCGGAATTTGACTGCAAAAACACTTGATAAAGAGCCGTGGAATATTTAGGGATCTACTGCAGTCAAAGAAGTCAAAGATGCTCTATATGACAGGAGCTCATCAGCGTTTTTGATGTATTAGTAGCTCTCTGCTGTTTTTGAGGAGTGACTGTAAAAACTAGGCAAAGATCCTCTATATAGCAGTTTATGCAGTTGTCTTTTATTCCAGCGAATAGATGGAGTGCCAGAGAGGGGGAGAGATATAAAGAGAGAAATGCTGTATATAATAGAATATGCCCATGGAGCAAGAGAGAGAGAGAGAGAGAGAGAGAGAGAGAGAGGGAGAGTGAGAGGTAGGGAGCGAGAGTGCAAGAGAGCAGCACCAGAAGACGAGCGAAGTAGGCACGAGACATGTCTCCAGGATTCAGGTAAGTTTCGCCGCTTTATAAAGGCACGAAATAAATATATAAATGTATTTAAATACACGGAATGTACGAATAGGGTAACAATAACACGTCAGGCACAAGTGGGCTTCGTTCTGCTGTCAAACGTGGCACGTTCTTTTCGTCTCTTCACTCGATGTTTAAATATCGCTTGTGTAGGTTTCATGGCGAAAATGATGGAAATGACAATTTCCTCCTAATGTATTTTATTTGATTTATTTTTGGGTGTTTGCTGTCCACAGTGGTGGAATCCGGGTTGCGTCTCAATTCAATGGAAGATCAACCGGCGCCTTCCACATTCAAATAGGAGGCTAGGTGTTTAGTGTCTTGCTCAAAAATACCCGGATGGAAGTCCATTGAGGACCTTAGCAAGGTGCTACGAGGTACTCAATTACGGTTTAAATTTACCCAAATTACATAAAAAAGATACAGTTCTATATTCATTGTTGCTGGAAGAGAAAAGCTATTATTTAGTTTATGTTAACTGACTCCATTTATGTGTGTTTTGTAATTAGAACAGTGTTTTTAAACAGGCAGTGCTAATTAGCACATGTGCCACATAGTCGGGCAATGTGTGAATGTGAATAGCTTATATGTCATGTGATCAACTGTCCAATCCGTGTCGTACCCCTCCTCCCGCCCCAAAGTCACTTGGGTTAGGCTCCATCTCATCTCATTTCATCTCATAACAGAGCAGAGTCCACCTACCGAGACCCTCAGTTGCACTTCCCTCTAGTTTAAATGACACATCTAATTGCTTTGTGTTCTACTTCCTGTAGGTGCGCGTGCACGTGGCCCAGGTGCGGCGCTCACAGGTCGCTGGGATAAACGTGCACGTGACAGCAGCTGGTATGCACGCACACTTGACTTGTCTAGGGCGACGTGGCTCCACGACAAGGCAAGCGTAAAGATGGGTTCGCTCGGCTTGCTCCTGCTTCCCACCCTGCTCTCCCGCCTCCTGCTCCTCTCTCACGGCATCGGCATCCACGAGCGCGCTGCTGTCCCACGCGCCGTGTCCCGCTCGGTGGCCCGGATGGACGGAGACGTGATCATCGGCGCTCTCTTCTCCGTGCATCACCAGCCGTCTGCAGAGAAGGTGGCCGAGAGGAAGTGCGGGGACGTCCGTGAGCAGTACGGCATCCAGCGAGTGGAGGCCATGTTCCACACTTTGGACCGCATCAACGCAGATCAGAACCTGCTCCCCAACATCAGCCTGGGTTGCGAGATCCGGGACTCCTGCTGGCACTCCTCAGTGGCCCTGGAGCAGAGCATCGAGTTCATCCGGGACTCGCTCATCTCCATCAGGGACGACAAAGACGGCTCCAAGTGGTGCGTTGACGGCACGCACTCCAACCAGCCGCCGCCGACCAAGAAGCCCATTGCTGGGGTGATCGGACCCGGGTCCAGCTCTGTGGCCATTCAGGTGCAGAATCTTCTGCAGCTCTTCAACATCCCGCAGATCGCCTACTCCGCCACCAGCATCGACCTGAGCGACAAGACTCTGTTCAAGTACTTCCTGAGGGTCGTGCCCTCTGACACCCTGCAGGCCCGAGCCATGCTGGATATTGTGCAGCACTACAACTGGACCTACGTGTCTGCGGTGCACACTGAAGGTAAGCCCTAAGATGTACCTGTACCCAGCATTAGCCCATCCTGCATGCAGAGCCCAAACAAAGCAGACCATCTGAATGTGTGCTTTTATTTCAAAAACTTTATTTATACCGCATTAACTCCCCAACCCTCGTTTCAGGACACTTTTCCATAAGAATAGGATCACTCTCCTCATGGAGACCAACCAGTCGGGTTACCATGGTGATAGAAAAACTTCCCTTACCGGAAAAAACACTTCTTGTGGGTCCGCCATTTGCCTCAACCAATTGGGGAGAAGCGCTGGTGGGATGATTAAGAATGAGACTCGTAGCGTTACCAACTGGGATCAGTCTGGCACAAGAATGAAGTCATATTTGAGGAGGGGGTGGGGGGGGTCAGAATATTATGATTTGGAAGTAAAGACAGTAGTTACATTTAGTGTAAGAAAATAGTGACGTAATGTTGACGACGCAGACTTGAAATATTCTGAGAAAAGTTACAAAAAAGTTAGTTAGTAATTAATTTCAATCACTATTTAATTAATTTTATTATTAATTAATTAATCAAACTAATATTTGGACTTTATTCTCCATGATGTTATGTTCATATTACTGTTCATAGACCCTGACGCTCCTTCATAGTAACCATGTCCAAGAACATTGGCTCACTCTCCTTTTGGCAAATTGCTCATTTGTTCAGCCTAACAGCCAAAAGAGTGTGAGGTACTGTGAGGTGAATTGTCCCTGTTGTTGTGCAGTACTCTTAGTACTAACTAGGGGGCGTCAGCTCTCTCAACCTTTACTGTTTCTGTTAATATTTGAGTTGCCAAATTCACACATATTGTTAGAATAATACATCAATGAAGAATAAACATGTTTATCTTATAGGGTTTGTTGCTTGTGCACGCTTATAATTACGCTTTGGTGTCATGAGCGTCAATAATAATGAAGCCTTTCTAAGTCTTCCTCTTTAGAGAGAAATTATAAATGCAGCTCGTCGTCATGGCAACAGCTCGGCCTGCGAAATTGCATAAACTACCTGTGTACTGTGGTGTCAAGCAATGTGTGGCGCAGGTTGTCAACTGGGCCGTCCGCTAATGCGCCCGCCGGAAACCTGACTCAGACAACGGCGAGAACGGTCTGGGTCAAATAATTGGATGTAAATATTTGCATCCACTAGTGGCGGGAGGGGGAATTAAATGAGGCAATTAAATCACTGTGAATGAGCTGTTTAAGCAAATTCTTTTATCATTGTTGTAAATTACCTGAGGGCAGAACCACACTGAGGCAACAGTGCTTACACATGCATTCATCTTCACAGATTTACACACGCACCGCTGATTGGATATGTGTGTGTTGTAATCCAGCACTACAAGCTTTATGGACAATCCAGCCTGTGACACACAGGGCAAGCTAGCCACGGTGGACGTGGAAGATTTAGACGCAAACAGCTTTGCGGGGGCTCTTGATTGCGATGGAAGACGAGAAGAGCTCGCTCAGCCCCTCTTCTCGCCTTTGATTGCAATTATTTGCCAGTCATTATCAGGGATCAGTCAGGGCTCTAACCACTGCTGGGTGCACTTAGGGGTGTATATCGGTCAATTTCTCTTCTTTTAAGTAGTCATGGGTGTTTGACTACGTTTATAAATTGTTTCCACTTGGGCATCATACAGAAAAATGTAGAATTCTTAATGTATTTTTAAAGGGGACCTATTATGCTCATTCTTGGACATTTGTATTGAGATGTGGACTCCTATAGAGCAGCTGCACAAGATAACCCGCTTAGAAAGCTTTCTAGAGCTTCCAGAATCTGCACATACACCAGCTGTATTCCCACGACCCGCCCACTCCCAAGACAAAACAGTTTAGCAGAGCGGGAAGGAGAGCACCCGGCCTACAGCTTGTAACCGGACATGCCCATATAAGGAAGTCCAGGTCACTGTGATGTCACAAGGAGTCAGTGTTAGAAAAAACTCAAGCAAAACCAAGCATCCAGAGCCATCTCACACTTCTTTCAGGGCTAATTTCCAAATACGCAAACCTCATTATCTGAAACTCTGTTGCCGTTTAACATGAGAATACAACATTCTAACAACATTTGTAGGTCAGAAAAGTGAAAAAAGCACAATAGGTCCCCTATAATGTTATTAGAGCCCCGTAAGCATGAAATAACATCCCCATAGTCACCTGTACACTCCTATTATTAATTGATCCCACCACATTGGGCAACTCTGATGCTGCAGGGACTCCAGACGGCCGCAAATATAAAACTAACAATGCACATAATACGACGCAACAATTGTTCTGATCTCCTGTTTCTATGGTAGTGTCAACTGCCAACAAACAGTTGGCATCCTGTAAAGTCATCCTTTCCCTTGTCCCCCACAGGGAACTATGGCGAGAGCGGGATGGAGGCCTTTAAGGAGCTGGCCTCTCAGGAAGGCTTGTGCATCGCCCACTCAGACAAAATCTACAGCAACGCCGGCGAGAAGCAGTTTGATCGCCTTCTCAGGAAGCTCCGCGAGCGCCTGCCCAAAGCTCGAGTGGTGGTGTGCTTCTGCGAGGGCATGACCGTCCGTGGGCTCCTCATGGCCATGCGGCGATTGGGGGTGTACGGGGAGTTCCTCCTGGTGGGCAGGTACGCTCCCTTCCTTTGAATTGATAGTTGTGGATCCATGAGTGGTGGGAGATGCTGGTGGAAAATGCTGCTGTGCGCCTGATGTGCACGTCTCCACGGCAACACAGACACCACAGAAATGGAAAGAAATGTTCTGCAGTGATGAATAATTGCTCTTTCCATCCAGAGTGAAAGAATACCTCCAGTCCATTCTCCCCTCATTTCCATTATCAGTCCTCCTGGTGCAAGAAAGAAGCATACGTAACCTTGATGTTACCGTTTAGTTCTTTCTTCATGGAAAGACAATCACATCTGAGAGAACATTTGTACAGTCGCACCTCAAATTTAGAGGCACAATTAGTCATTTTCTACCGCTTATCTTCACAAGGGTCGCGGGGGTGCGGGAGCCTATCCCAGCTGTCTTCGGGCGAGAGGCGAGGTACACCCTGGACTGGTCACCAGCCAATCACAGGGCACATATAGACAAACAACCATTCACACTCACATTCATACCTATGGACAATTTGGAGTCGCCAATTAACCTAGCATGTTTTTGGAATGTGGGAGGAAACCGGAGTACCCGGAGAAAACCCACGCACGCACGGGAGAACATGCAAACTCCAAGCAGAGACGGTCAAGGGTGGAATCGAACTCGGGTCTCCTAGCTGTGAGGCCTGCACGCTAACCACTCGGCCGTTTTTAACATTAGAGCCCTCTAAACATGAAATAACACCCCTATAGTCACATTTACTTTCGTAATCCCCAATATAGTAGACATAACCAGAGATAATAACATTCATTCATTCATTTTCTACCGCTTTTTCCTCACGAGGGTCGCGGGGGTGCTGGAGCCTATCCCAGCTGTCTTCGGGCGAGAAGCTGGGTACACCCTGGACTGGTGGCCAGCCAATCACAGGGCACATATAGACAAACAACCATTCACACTCACATTCATACCTATGGACAATTTGGAGTCACCAATTAACCTAGCATTTTTTTGGAATGTGGGAGGAAACCGGAGTACCCGGAGAAAACCCACGCATGCACGGGGATAACATGGAAACTCCACGCAGAGATGGCTGAGGGTGGAATCGAACTCCGGTCTCCTAGCTGTGAGGCCTGCGTGCTAACCACTCGTCCGTTTTTAACATTAGAGCCCTCTAAACATGAAATAACACCCCTATAGTCACATTTACTTTTGTATTCCCCAATATAGTAGACATAACCAGAGATAATAACATTCATTCATTCATTCATTCATTCATTTTCTACCGCTTTTTCCTCACAAGGGTCGCGGGGGGTGCTGGAGCCTATCCCAGCTGTCTTCAGGCGAGAAGCAGGGTACACCCTGGACTGGTGGCCAGCCAATCACAGGGCACATATAGACAAACAACCATTCACACTCACATTCATACCTATGGACAATTTGGAGTCACCAATTAACCTAGCATGTTTTTGGAATGTGGGAGGAAACCGGAGTACCCGGAGAAAACCCATGCATGCACGGGGATAACATGCAAACTCCACGCAGAGATGGCCGAGGGTGGAATCGAACTCCGGTGTCCTAGCTGTGAGGCCTCATTAGAGCCCTCTAAACATGAAATAACACCCCTATAGTCACATTTACTTTTGTATTCCCCAATATAGTAGACATAACCAGAGATAATAACATATTAGACATAAATAAGATAACACATGACCTGATCCTTGTTGTTTGTATCAGGACAGTATACTTCCTGTGGTGGCTGTATTTTAGTTCATTGAAAAGTTAGGCCAAGTATATGTACGTTAACGGTGTGGACAGGCGGTAGATACAGAACTGCTGTTATGGAGCATCACATGTCGCTGATGCTTTTTTCTAGAACATGTCCACATGGAGGGAAGAAAATGGAAGAGTCTTTATGTTGTATGTGTTATATTTAATTCATTCCCGCACGTTTAAGTCGCTGGCGGGGGGAAAGGCACTCATTCTTTTCAGATGCGGCGGGTAGCTTTTAAATTATCCATTATGATGACACTCTGGGGTTCGACATTCTCCTGCGTATCCTTCCTTAGGATCCATAGGAGTTTTTTGTGCATGGGAGTCTCCCAGTTGGTGGGTCAGAGAGAACGTCAAATGGAAATGATGGCATGCTCATATCTCTAGCGCTTCCTCAGCAGTTATGGCGTTATTGCCTACGTGAGAAATGAAAATGATTTGGGACGAGCATCCACAAGCTGTATGAAAAGTGTTTGGAGAGCTTTTTGTTTTGGTTGCTGGCTGCTAGGCCGCTTTTCAGACGAGGGCCAGGTGTGCCAGGCGCTCGACCCACTTCATCTGTGACCCGCAGACTCCACTCTGCACCACGCTTTGCAGCCACTCTGCACCAGTGAGTGTCTCTTGTCTTTCCCTCTGTGGGATGTCGTCACTCTGCGTTTCTGGATAACTCATGCTGTAGTCTTCAGGTTGAACTAAACATATCTATTACGTGGTCCTTTTCATGCTTAGCGATCAGATCAATAGACAACGTCCTGATTCCCAAAGATAAAAAATGTCTCCTACATTTTGGCTAATGATGTGTGCCTGTCCTCACAGGAAACATGACACGAATCGCTGTTTTGCCGCTTATTGCCTATTGAAGAATCGCCATCACGGTGATGGATTTTCAGCGACGCAGGGCAACAGTGTGTGCAACACTGATGCTGAGTGATGGCCGCATTCAGTAGCTGCTGTTATTCCACCATAGGGAGCAACACACCAACAAATGTCTCCCGTGAGCTCCATTGGAACATATGACACTGTATAACGTTGAAGATCTCGGCATCGCTAATAACTTGGCATTGTTAAGACACTAGGAGGAATAACACAAAGAGGAATAATGCTTTAAATGTGTATGGAAACACGGCTCCTTGTTATTCTAATAGTATCTTTACCCACAGCTGCATGATAGCACATTAAAAGCTTTGGGCTATTGGATTCCTGTAGCCAGGGAGATACAGCATGTTTATACATCCGCATACTAATTTGCAGAGTGCACGACGGAGTGTGTGCTGTGTTGTTACCAATAGCTTCATAAAATAATCTGACAACAATGCAGGCATGCTGTAAAATAACCTTTTACGCCTCCGCACAAATCCATTTGGATGGCTGATTTCTGTTACATGCCGTATACTGAATGGCTGTCTTGAAATGAGCCGTGACGGGATCACTTTGGACATATTTTGGTATTTTTCGACCACTCTCAGAAGTACCACAGCAGTGTAATGGTCAAAATCTAGCGCCATCAAAAGCTGCAAAAAAAAAAAAATTTAACTGCGTATTGTTCGATACAAGGGCCACGGTTCGGTATGCATGTATTGTTGCACCCCTACAATGAAACAGTACTAGTATGAGCCTCCACTGTCCAGTAACTCCACATTTGTTAGTGGTGGGCAAAAACATTCATTTCAGTGAACCGAATCATTACGGTTAATTCAGTAAAAAGATCCGTTCATTTCAGTCGTTTCGGTCAATTGGTTGGATCAGCCGTGTCGAGTCAGTCTGTTCACTCATGTTCACATTCCTTCCGACTCAACAGGGCAACAACACGTGATGACTAGTGGTGTATCGGTCTTGAACGAACGGGTCGAAAGAACTAGTTCTTTTCTGTGAATGGAATGAACGAGGTCACCGACAGTGTCGGTCAATCTCTCGGTCTCGGTCTTTCAGTCAGCTAACCCCACCCACCCACAGAGCGAGGCGCGAAGATAGGATAAGACAGGCAAGAATGCAGATTGTCCCGCCTTGCAAAAGGAACGGTGAACTGAATCACCAGCCAATCAAAAAAAAGCATTTGCAACTGAACGAGTATTTTTTGGCGGTGGTGACCTCGTTCATTCTGTTCACAAAAAAAACTAGTTCATTCATGACCAACACACTATAGTCCCAGTAATAGAGTTCTTATATCACATCAAACACCGTGACTTTAAGTGGTAGAAACACGAGTATAGTGAATTACAATGCTAACAAACCGTGTAGTCAGGGGAGGCAGATGATGATGAAACAATAACGATACCGTAACATCAATATGAATTTTGAATATTTTTTCTATAGAACAGTACAGTTCAAAATATATATTTAGTGGACCCGTTGTGTTTCGCAGTTGAAAGTGTACATACACCTCTGTTTGCGTGCATTTTCCGGTTAGCGCATCTTAAAATTGTTACATCGATGGAACTGTGTTACTGCCGTATTGACACTTAGCCATACCACATTGGGTAGCTGCTCGCCGCGCTATAGCGACTGGCTTTAAGTAAGGCTACATATTCGAGATACCGCTATTGCTGCTGGGTTTTTTATTGATGAGTTGGAAAAAGTTAGGTAATGCTTGAATCGGCCAAAATACACAGAAAACTTGAAGTATTACATGTTATCATGAATGTACCTGCTAAGGTGCATGAACAACAAGACTATGATGGAATGGAGTGTTTGTGTTTTAACAATGCAACATTATCCCACGTTGTGATGCTAATTATTTACTTTTCCTACTGCATATGGTGGCTATTCTTAAATGTTCCTTTCCACCTACTCAATTATCTCAGGACATTGCCAAACATACCAGCCTCGCCCTCTCTCTCGCTCTCGCTCTCTCTCCTCTCCGAAAAAGTCAATAAGCATCTACTTTTGTTATCATCGCCCTCTCCTCCTTGTACCTCAAGCAGCTGCTCCTCGACGCTTCCTCCTGAGCGCCAGCGGGTTGTGAACCCATTCGCCGGCCCGCTCGCCTTTTCCCCCTCTCCCTCTAATGCCGCTTGAAGGCTGTTATTACTAAACATCATTTGCATAAGCTGCTTTTCTGCATGTAACACTAATTTCTGTGCCTGTCTTGTGAGCAAAGGCGCAATCTGGATCTCATTTCCAGCGATTCTTCTTCTTCTTTTTGACAAACAAGTGTGCATGTGGTACCTCTGTAGAAGGTTTGACACTGTCCACCCGTGTCATTTTAGACGCTGTGGGTTGCCACCAAAGCTGTGAACTCATATTGTGCGTATTTGGCTGTCCTGTTCCATTTCCTCTAAAATAGGAGCACATGCGTTTTACTCCGGAGCTTGAATAAATGAAAGGTTGAGGGATGTTGTAGCATGACACATTTAGCTGCCTCTTTCGCTGCCATCTCCAAGGCTTTCATCTCCTCGCCCATCTCAGGAAGCGGCGCGCTGAGGATGTGGAATCGTGCCCATTGACTTTGTGGAAGCAATTTGGCAAATAGCAGAGCGTGTGCAAATAGAGACTTTATCTCCTCAACCATCATGCCAAAATAGATCTTTCCCAGACCTTGGTCCTGGCCCTAAACACACCGCTTTAAAACATCTGTAAATTGATGCTACCTGTTTTAGATATTTCACGTAATTGTGATATTTCTAGACAAATCCAGATATTGTTTTGGTCCAGTTCATTTTAGGTGTATAATAATAATAAACCATAGCATATAGTTCTCAAATAAAAACGATTTTGGGGCCCTTTGCAGTGGAACTGCAGATAAATATGTACGCTACTGAAGCGCTTGGTCGAAACGGAGCCTTTGAGTTATGTGCTCCAGTCTCCTGACACATTATCCCGTCATTCGGCTTTCATTTTTATCACTCTGCCGACTGCTACATTAGTCATGACCGTGAAGGACCGACAAGACTGCGAAAAAAACGAGGGAGGGTGTCCGTCGGATACTAAAGATAAGGCGTAAACTGCCATTTTCTCCACGCCGTCCTTCCTCTTCAAGCAATAAACATGTAAGTGTAGTCAAGCACATCCTATCAGGCTTTATTTCCTTTTCACATCGACTACGCTGTTTGTCGCCATGGAGATTTACTTTGGGCTCATGGCGGAGTTGCTTCTTGACGGCGGATCTGTCACTCAATCTGTCAGCAGGGCCACAAAAATATGGCGGCTGTGTGGGAAAACAACAACAAAGACTGTAATTATAAGATAAGGACACGTTGTTTGCCTTGGCAGTCACTTGGAAGTATTTACACCATCCCGATTGGGGACGTGTGCGCTCGTAGACTACAATAGGCTGGATGTGAATATTTATCACACGCTTCTGATGTTAATTGACAGCAATGGGAAGGAGATCTCTCCCTCTGGGCAACCGATGCCTTATATTAAAATGGCACAGAGCTTATCGTGTAACTTGTATTCAATATATACTGTATATTTACTGTAAATATGTACTGTACATCTACTTTTAGGACACCGCATCATTGGGCGTGGAATCAAATCCACCCGACGAGTAATCAATATTTCACAGCTGGCGCTTGTGATTGGTGTGAGGACTGACGATGGTCTGTTTGTTTTTCACCGCACGCATCAGCCTGTCCGCTCACCTACACGTACGCTTTTGCTGACAACTGGCGGGCCGCAGGAACGAATCCTACACTTCACAGACATCAGACCGACCCTGAAGTTTGCTCCAACTCTTTGTAGTAGATTCCTAAAAAAAAAAAACAGCGGAAAATCCTGCACTATGGACAATCATTAACAGGTGTTTTTGCAGTAGATTCTCAAAAATAGCAAAGCACCCAAGTTGTATAGGGAATATTTAACAAGTGTTTTTGCAGTAGATTCTTAAAAACAGCAGAAACCCCAGTCATGTAGATGATCATTGACTCGTGTTTCTGCATTAGATTCTTAAAAACAGCAGAGTGTTCAAGTTGCATCAAGGATATTTAGTTCATGTTTTTGCAGAGGATACTCAAAAACAGCAGAACACTCAAGTTATATGGAGGACATTTTACTGGTGATTTTGCAGTAGATTATTAAAAACAGCAGAAACCCCAGTCATGTAGATGATCATTGAGTCGTGTTTCTGCATTAGATTCTTAAAAACAGCAGAGTGTTCAAGTTGCATCAAGGATATTTAGTTCATGTTTTTGCAGAAGATACTCAAAAACAGCAGAACACTCAAGTTATATGGAGGACATTTATCTAGTGTTTTTGCAGTAGATCTTTAAAAACAACAGTGCGCAAGTTATATAGAGGATATTTTTATCAAGTGTTTTTGAAGTAGATTCCCCAAAACAGCAGATCACAGTTGACATATAGAGAACATTAACAACTGTTTTTGCTAGAGATTCCACAAAACAGTAGAAAATCCCTGTCATACAAGATCATTGCCAAGTGTTTTTGCAATAGATTATCAAAAACGCCACTTAAGATATTTAACTTGTGTTTTTGTGGTAGATTCCTAAAAACAGCAGAGAAACCCTATCATAGAAGATCAATGACAAGTGCTTTTACAGTCGATCCTTAAAAATAAAAATGTTCAAGGTATATAGAGGATATTTAACAAGAGTTTTTTGATTCCCAAAAACAGCAGAGAAACCTTGTCACAGAAGATCATTGACAAGTGTTTTTGCAGTAGATACTCAAAAACAGCAGAAGACTAACTTGTGTTTTTGCAGTAGAGCAGAGCATTCTTGTCATGTCGAGAACTTTTAACAGCTGTTTTTGTTGGAGATTCTAAAAAAGTGTAGACAATCCCTGTCATACAAGATCATTGCCTCATGTTTTTGCAATAGATTCTCAAAAACAACAGAGTGCTCAAGTCATATGGAGGATATATTTTTGCTGTTTTTTTGCATTAAATTCCGAAAAACGGCAGCACACTCCTGTCATATAGAGGATATTTAACTACTGTTTTTGCAGTTACAACAACAACAACAACAGTAGAGCGCTCCTGCCATATTGAAGATCTTTGAATAGAGTTTGGCTGAATAGCCGTGGCTAACAGTTAATCCGTTTTGCATTCTGATATTGTATATCTTTTCCTTTCCAGGTAATGCTACTGTATCCTCACTTGACTTTCTAGTGGTCTGCAGAAGGAGGGGGAAAAAATCTCCTGAAACTTTTTCCATTAACTACCTGAACTTTTATCTTAACTCTCACGCACAGCAATTAGGGAAGCTCCTTCCACTCCTACCTTTCCTCTTTTTTTTTTACAGTTACTCTTCCCATTCGTCCTCCAGGGGAAAGAGTGCATGTGATTAAATATCTGCCCTGCCAATTAATTCATGGCTTCATAAATATACAAATGATGTTCTATCCAACTGGAAGGAGGCCGGCGAGTGGTAACATCGTCAGGCTATCGGCTGTCACGGTTATAAAAGAACCCATCAACAGCTCATTTTTAAAGAGTAATGTTTCTGAAAGTTAGTAGAATATACGTTTTGCATACATTCCGCACATTTCCAGCAGAAATGGATAACTGATTTGTAATTCTGGAAATGTGTGCTGCATAACGAGGAAGAGGTGTGTTGACAGCACTGCTGCTGGCGTGTTAAGGTCAGCAATGAAGTGTAAACAATAATAATAATAATAATCAGCATCTGTTGGGATCTATTTGCCAGACATTTACTTGCATGATATCAGTCATCTTTAATCTCTTGTTGCAGGTTGCTGAGGCACCAACACCTAATCAATTGGCAATCGTCATGCTATTTCTTTTCATTTCCCGCAGTTGTACTTTGAATGTCGCTGGAAATCGGTGGTTATTAACAGTTTCGATAAAAATATTAAGTCAGGGAGAGGGGACAGAACAACAAGAGGAGAGAGGAGGAAAACAAAAGACTTCTACGGGGTAGTACAGTATACAGCAGTGTACAACATATACATGCAACATGAAATCAAGGACAGCCAGCCCCCCCCAAAAAAAATTAGATGTAGCGAGGGACAAATGTATACAAATATTAAGCATATAGAATGTTTCAGACAATATTTTTGGTTGAAAACCTAGCTGTTCATTCCAAAATATGTGATCCAATACGTTCTATTAGCACTTTGCTGACCTTACTTTGTGTCTACTTTCTCACAAACTTCAATTATCTGTGCATTATTGCCACGTATGACGAGTCATGGTCCAGAGAGAACCCCTCCTCTGAGAATAGATGATCTTTGGGCTCCTAAGAGGCAGGAATGACCTGACATTCCATTATCGGCCTGCATGCATCATGTACTCCAGAACCTTTTACTTGACCCCTTTCCTGATCCTTGATGGAATACATGGTCTTTTCTGTCAAGCACTCTTTCTCCTATCACATACAAGACTTTAGTGGACCTACAAAATAACCAGGCAAGAACGTACGATTTTTACCACAGATCGATTGACCTCTGCCTTCTCCAGTGCTCCTTGGGAAAGAGTGATAGGCACCATTAAGGTGTCACACACTGTAATGGTTTCACAATATGTGCTGAGGCGTCTATGATTGCTGGTCTTTCCGGTAGTCCCTCCCATCCCATCCCATCTCTGTATTTTAGGCCACAGAGGAATACAAACAGAATCTTCAGTCCTGTGGAGATTTCCTTTAATCTAGTTAAACAGGTGCTCCTCAGGTATTCCTACCGGGCCCCTTGATAATGCGTTGTGACGTTGCAGAGCTCTTAAGGTGACATGAAATTAGATTTTGTCCCACAATAGACCCGGTGCGCGCCCCCCCCCCCGGTGGGCCATAAGATATGATGAGCTGAGCAGTGAGTTTTTGTGATCCTGAGAGAGAGGAATGTGAGAAGACAGGATGTAATTTTTGCCGTGGAACATTGGCATGCGCATGTCTCCAGTGCATTGTGAATTATTTGTGCAAGTTTAGACTGATTTTCTTCCGCTTACCCGTGTTTGTGCCTCAAAACCAGAACCAGTTTCATGTTTTATTGAAGAGACCTTAACATCATCCCGGGGGAATTAAGTAGCAAATGGTACAAAAGTTTAGCATGGCCTTGCCTTTCATTTGGACGGAAATGTTACATTTTGATGTGAATTTCAACCATTTTAAAGGAGACCTATTATGCTTTTTCCACTTTTCTGACCTATAAGTGTTGTTAGACTGTTATATTATCGTGTTAAATGATGCCAAAGTTTCAGATAAGGAGGTTTGCGTATTTGGAAGGGAACCCTGGAAGACTTTTGGGATGGCTCTCAATAGAGTTTTGGATTGGAATGAATTAAAACAGACCAGCTAGAATAGGTGCAGATTCTGGAAGATCTACCTCTAAACTTAGTGACCTTTTAAGTGTAATAGCTGTCAAAAATAGCCTGTTCATTCATTATGTTTATAACATTTTTACCCTCATGAACACATATACTCATCATGAACAAATATTGATATTTTTGCTGACTGTATTTGTGGAGCAATGTTTTCATCTCCCATAATGGAGTCTGTGCTGTGCTGAGTGACCATACCACGCCTCAGGCTCCATGGACTGTTTCCAAGTGGGCGTCTGGGCACGTCTGGTACCTTCAGACGTGTGATTACTTTGAAGGAGATAACAGGTTCAGCAAGAATCACTAAAGGGTCTAATTCAGCTCCCATCACACGCCGGCGCTATGTATTGTCTTCTCCTCACACTCACGCTCCTTTCCCTTTGACTGACACTAATTGTAGCCAGAAAGGTCAGAGACTCTGACCTGCACATGTCTTTATCCATCACCGTGAACATCCCCGATGTGTGTGAGGTAATTGCTTCCATGGTGAGTCACACCTAATTGGTGTGTCGCTGTCAATGGTGCAGGTATTAAAGCCACAAGCCCAATTTGAGCACGGACGACAATCCCCGGAAGGGCTCAGAGTGGTTTTGTTTATCTTTAAATTTATTTCTCTCGTATCCCGTCTGCTGGTGTTTTTCATTCGTCTTTGAGGTCACCAGCAGGGTGCATGTCTAAATGAGCTTGTTAGCCTGCAAAGACAAGCCGAGATTTAGTGAAGCCACACAAACAGGAAAGGCTGTACCTTCATGCATGATTGTTGTTTGACTTTAATACATTGTCTTTATTTTAAGATCATCCATCCATCCACCCATCCTTCTTTCATCCATCTAACACGGTCAAGGAGTTGGAGCTGGTGTCTATCCCAGGTACCCCCCCGTTTGGTGGAAAGTTAATGGATCTGTGGTTCAGGTTCAAAAGATGAACTGGTGTCGCTATTTTGACCTTCCTAACAACCCGGCGTCTCCCTCTGTCTCTCCATCGGCACTGTAGTGATGGATGGGCCGACCGCTACGAAGTGGTGGAGGGCTACGAGCAGGAAGCCAAGGGAGGAATCACCATGAAGCTGCAGTCGGAGGTGGTCAAGTCCTTCGACGATTACTACCTGAAGCTGCGTCTGGACACCAACACCAGGAATCCTTGGTTCCCGGAGTTCTGGCAGTACCGCTTCCAGTGCCGCCTGCCCGGCCATCCTCAGGAGAACAAGAACTACAAGAAAGTCTGCACCGGTGAGTGGAGGCAATAAACTTTAGAAAAAGATGTCTCACTTTGGGAATGAAATACGAATGTTTGCTGAAAGAACTGGACCTCATGAATCCTTTTCCTCCCTTTCTTTGCCCTCAAAAGGTGACCATGGTAAATCTATCAAAAAATAATCAACTTTAGTACAGTAGTACCCTCTCTCTTATCATGTCATTCTTTATTCTAATTCCCAAGACCTCCAAGGTGGTAAGTGACCTTTTATTTTCCAGCCAGCTGTTTCCACACTCGTTGTCCAAGCCACACCCAGCAGGAGTTTGACCGATGCTTTGGTTAAAGCTGCATTTTAAAAAACTCTACAAGGAGAATGTTTCACCTTGCATTGTTTGAGAGCACTAAACACTGACGACGTTCACGAAGATTGCACCTTTTAATTTCCATAGAATGTGCATGCGTGTTTCTGAGCCTTGAATCCAGTGGGGGTACAAGTCCTTGTTCTTTTGGTGTGATCGTAGGGCCCTAAAAAGCCAAAGAAAAAGTTATTGGACTTTAGACCCATTAGACCTCCACCTTCTTAATCCTCCTCTTTGCATTTTTTTTAATCGTCAATCAGGAAATGAGAGCCTGCAAGAAAACTACATGCAGGACAGCAAGATGGGCTTCGTCATCAACGCCATCTACGCCATGGCCCACGGCCTCCACGACATGCACAGCGAGATGTGCCCGGGCCAGCCGGGGCTCTGCAACGCCATGGACCCCATCGACGGCAGCAAGCTTCTAGACTACCTGCTCAAGACGTCCTTCAGAGGCGTCTCGGGGGAGGATATCTACTTTGATGAAAACGGAGACACCCCCGGAAGGTAGGAAGGAATCTTTTACATAAATTGTGACTTCACGCTCCTCTCCCATGCGCACACGTGTGCGCTGATTTTGAGCTGGGAAGGATGTAATTAGTTTGGACTGGAACAGATTCAGCCGATTGTCCACAGAGGGAGCCGGCTTTCATCTCCCCTCAGTCCAACAGACAGCGTTTGACAGTCAAAAAGCTCCGGCGTGTCATTCCTTTTGTCATCTCGAGCTTTTCAGCTGCAATGAGCCCACGTCATGCTACTGGCATGGCTTCTTGGCGTGACGCTCACAGGGCCGCGGGCTCTCTTTAAGCGGCTCCAGATAAGAATCCTGCTAAGCTGTGGAATTTGTTTGTCAATGAATGACGTGTCTCTCATAGCGACCTCCCCCTTTTCCAACCCTTTAGGTATGACATCATGAATCTACAGAACGTGGACGACGGTCGCTATGACTACATCAATGTGGGATCCTGGCACGAGGGCATCCTGAACATCGACGACAACAAGCTGTGGATGAACAGCAGCGACATGGTGCGATCGGTCTGCAGCGACCCCTGCTCCAAAGGACAAATCAAGGTTCACATTATTTCACTTAACTTTGACAGTCAATGACAATAAATAATATAATAATATATAATAATATTGCAGTGCAACCCCGGGAATTGTCTTTAAGTCCATTGAAGTATAGCGTACATATTTATTTGTGGTCAAACATCATTTAATGTTATTATAAAAATGCACTTATACAATTAGAAGCACCCCCCTGCTATTCTCTGCAGTTGAGTAAATAGACTGAGTGCAGTGTAGTGGTCTAAAAATATTTGAAAGGCAAAGTGTTTTGGGAAATGCCCTGATTTTCTTCATCTACTGCTGATTGTTCGCAGTCAAGCCTTACACTAAGTTGCCCTGAGGGAGGATGCATCCTCTCCTCTGGCTGCACCCCCTCATCGCCCCCCCCCCCTTCACTTTCCTTCCTGACCCACTTATCACCCTGCTTTACATATCACAGCGCCGTTAACAGCTTCTGCGGGTGCAGAATGCAAAAAGCTACCGTCCTTGTTCTATAAACAGTATTGGGGGTGGGAGTGTGTGTGTGGGGGGGGGGGGGTATGTGAAACGTCAACTTGATGAATTAGGAATGTTTTGTCACATGCGTCGCTTGTGTGACCCGCCTCTTTTGCCTTGCAGGTGATCAGGAAGGGCGAGGTGAGCTGCTGCTGGATCTGCACCACGTGCAAGGAGAATGAGTTTGTCCAGGATGAGTTCACCTGCAAGGCCTGCGAGCTGGGTTGGTGGCCCGATGACGACTTGGCAGGTAGGAAGGACTAAACCCTCCTTTCTGCTCTTGGCCTTCATGTGACCATCACTTTGTTTTGACAGTGAGGCATTGAGCTGAGCTTCCAATTCCCGGGTGTAAAGTGCTATTTTTATGTGTCACCGCTCTATCACTCACGTTACATTCACAATTGTGTGCATTCCCAGGAAGGCAAGAATTCACACATGATGTTATTTTGCATCAAAACAATGTACTTTACTACTCCAGCTATTATCCATCAGGAAAGTTTGGGTATTGTTACCATATTATCCAATTCCAGTGATTGGGACTTGTGTTTAAACGGTAGCCAAACACGTGTTGAGCACTGCTGTTGGCGTGCTAAAGTTGCTAAAGAGCATCCAAGATGTTACCTGCAGAATATCACCTTCAAGCACCCGTTGCAGGTGGCTGAGTCTGCATTTATTTAGCACTGAAATGAGGCACTGCTAGGTACCTTTTTTTCGGTCCGCATCCGTATTCCTTTGTGTGCCCTAATCTGTTTCACTCTCTTGTGTGCGGATCTTATCGCCTGCCTCGTCGCTGCTTTCGTCTCTTTGTATTGACTCCAGCGACATCTCCTTTGTGCTTTCCAGGCTGCCAGCCTCTGCCGCTGAAGTATCTCGACTGGGCAGATGTGGAATCCATCGTCGCCGTGGTGTTCTCCTGTGTGGGCATCCTCATCACCTCCTTTGTGACGTTCATTTTCATCCAGTACCGCGACACTCCCGTCGTGAAGTCGTCCAGCCGGGAGCTCTGCTACATCATCCTGGCGGGCATCTTCCTGGGCTACATCTGTCCGTTCACGTTGATCGCCCGTCCCACCGTGGCCTCCTGCTACCTGCAGCGCCTCCTGGTGGGCCTGTCGTCGGCAATGTGCTACTCTGCGCTGGTGACCAAGACCAACCGCATCGCTCGGATCCTGGCGGGCAGCAAGAAGAAGATCTGCACCAGGAAGCCGCGCTTCATGAGCGCCTGGGCGCAGGTGATCATCGCCTTCATGCTGATCAGCGTCCAGCTGACTCTGGAGATCACGCTCATCATTCTGGAGCCGCCTGAACCCATCAAGTCGTATCCCAGCATACGTGAGGTCTACCTCATCTGCAACACCAGCAACATTGGCATGGTGGCGCCGCTGGGCTACAACGGCCTTCTCATCATGAGCTGCACCTATTACGCCTTCAAGACGCGGAACGTCCCGGCCAATTTTAACGAGGCGAAATACATCGCCTTCACCATGTACACTACCTGCATCATCTGGCTGGCCTTCGTGCCCATCTACTTTGGCTCCAACTACAAGATCATCACCACCTCCTTCTCCGTCAGCCTCAGCGTCACCGTGGCGCTGGGCTGCATGTTCACACCCAAGATGTACATTATCATTGCTAAGCCGGAGAGGAATGTCCGAAGCGCCTTCACCACCTCCGACGTGGTTCGGATGCACGTCGGCGACGGGAAGTCTGCGGCGGCCTGCGGCACCAACAGCTTCCTCAACATGTTCCGCAGGAAGAAGCCCGCATCTGGCAATGCAAAGTGAGTCTACCATTACGTCATTAACTCCATGCTAATGCTGAACACTCACATGATGCAGGAAGTTACCTTTAAACAATCATTAGCCCTTATTAACTGTACAAGACGCTTTGTAACATTTTAGCATTTCTAACTGCCAGTGGAAAAAACACAAAACGCATAATTAGTTACCCACAGGACAGCAACGTATTTGTCCTTTAAGCGCTTTAAGGTGCGGTCCCGGGCCCACCCACTGCTTGTTGAGAAGAGCAATCCAGTCATGTGATTACTCATGTCCCGGAAAACAACAAATCAGAGACACTTGTAACTTGCAAAGGTTGGATTGGTGCATCATATGAGTGTTCACGCATGCCTTTGATGGTGTGTGCATGTACTTTGAAGTGTGTACTTTTGCTGAGTAAAACACACAGCACTTAAGTCATTTGGATCCAGCAAGTAAACACTGATTTATTGACATCACGCCACATTACCAATTAGAGACACCCATTACGGAGACGCCATGTTGCGTTTGAAATGACACCCTGCATAGCAAGTAAGATATTTCCAGTAAGACTAACTCTCTTGAGATTCACAGCAAATGACAAGCAGACAGTAAGGATCTGGGCAGAGTATATGTTTTCATAATCATACTGTATCATCTGTATTGCTGTCCCCTTTAAATAAGCAGCATATCGGTTTCTCTTTCCTCTGGGTGCTGCACTGTCAACAAAGAGACACAAACAATGCACAGTAGCTGCTAGCTCGTGGAGCCTCAAATGGACGAACGTGCCACACGTGAATTGGGCAGCGCTTTTTAGAAATGAGACGTTAGCGCTCTTCTCAAGTTAGCGTCCCTCTCTGTGCCGGCCATTTTTGATGATTTTGACAGATTTTTCAAGGCACACAGAATATTGCCTTCTAGGGATTTATAAACATGGTACATACCAAAAAACAGGTTAGACTCTCATCTTTCTCCAATCTTTAGTCATCACTACTTTCAGGAAAGTATCAGTTCCCGACTAAAAAAGTGAGAGAAACATAACTTTGACACAAATGTAGAAATGTATTTCGCCAAAATATACAATAAACAACTACCCCACAACATAAACAACACCAAAAATGGTTGTTTTACATGAAAATTATTTATTTACAAATATAACACAATTTAACTATTTGGTTTGGAACCAAACTGTGTCTGCACGTAGTTCAATACTGCAAGACTCCGTGCCTTTTCACTTTCTATAGGAATGTAATAGGCCAGGTTCTTTTAAAACGGACTTCTGCCACCTTGTGGTCATTTTTTTCTGGCTTAAAACTGCACCAAACATGCGCTCTTCTATTGTGGAGTTGCATCATCACCTCTTTTTGCCTCTAGCACAAATACATCTTTGGGAGCAAGCGGTCGAGTTGAAAAACTGTATGAATGCGTCTTTTTCTGATTTAACCAAGCTACAGCAATATTGATATTGTTACAGCTAACATTAAAAACTATATCTATCTGGCAGAGTAACGCGACGCCTCGCTAGTCGCTAGTCTCAGCGTCAGTCACATCAGGACAGACGCAGTACTGGCTCTCAGTTTCGCTGCAAAGACTTATTTGCCATCAGCACATTTTACCTGAGGACTGGAGTGCAGCACGTCTTGTGCTGGAAGACACAGCCATTCCAATGAGAGCGGCCATTGTTAAGTGTCGTCACTGTATCTATGCTGGTGTTGTTGACGGAAGTGAGTATTACATGTTAGCATCAATGTATTGTTAAAGTTAATACAGACCCAGGATCAACCAGTGTGACAGATCGTGTTCGACTTTAGAGGTTCCACAGGGCTGGCTAGTTAGCTGCTTTCAAAACAAAATGACCTTTGCGTTACTTTGTGTTTTGTTCTGCTGGCTAAATGTGGTTGACACTGCAGCTCTCCAAGAAGGAGATGGACACCATGACCCCCTCACGCCCCCCCCCCCCCCCCCCGCTGCTTTTGATTTAACCTGAATTAACCTCATATTTAACTTTTCTCAGCATGAACGCCCTCTGCCCTCCCCCAACTAATCACATTAGCGCCACTCCAAGAACATTGTGCACTAAAACCACCCTGCGGCGTCCTCAGGCCGCCGCCGCCGCCACCACCACAAGAGGTGCTAGTTAGTTGAGTTAGTGCAGTGCATGCGTCCACTGGTAATGAGCACATGCGCTGGTGTTTATGAAGCCAATGGGAGGATCATAATGCTGTCATGGAACGCAGCACATTATGAATCGTCACGCGTGTGGAGGTCAAAGCTGCTAAATGTCAAGTCGCGTGTGTGTGTGGTCATGTTGGCGTGCTGCTGCTTTCTCTGCTTTTGGACGTGTGCCCGCCTTTCCCCAGATGGTAACTTGAGTCTTTGTCTCGTTCGTAGTTCTAATGGCAAGTCTGTGTCATGGTCTGAATCAGGTGCAAGACACCCTCCTCCGAGGGGAGGGAATGTGTGGCACAGACTGTCTGTGCATGTGAGGAAACAGGAAGCCGGCCTGAATCAGACGGCGGTCATCAGGCCCCTAACTAACACCCCCGACCCCCACAGTTGTGAGCCCTCCGCCCGCGACCCTGGCACAGACCCGCACCCCCCTCAAGAAACGCCACACGCCAGGCCCCCGCCCGATCCCGTGGAGGAAGACGACAAGGGGCGCCCCATCTATGCTGGCCCCGTAGAAGGGGCGCAAGGGCCAGCTTCCTACCTGCCCCCCCGCGCTCAGCGGCCCCTGGTGGAAACACACTGCTCCCACGTCCCCGCACGCATTGACCGCCCCCCTCGGGAGCCTGTCAATGAGCCTTTGAGCTCAACACAGCTTCCTTTGGCCCCAAAAGGGCGGCCGTTTGAGGAGCCCCACGAGGAGGAGCTGGACCTTTTACACGAATATATTTACGACGCCAAGGAGGAAGGGGACGTACCCCACAACATAAAGCCAACTTTGGAGGACACCCTTGCTCTTTCCCCGCCTTCCCCGTTCAGAGACTCTGTGTGTTCAGAGGAGTCTGTCCCCGGCTCCCCCACATTAGAGTCCATGCTCGGGGGTCCCCACACCGCTAACATCCTCCGAGACTTCGCACACAGCTCCTCAACACTGTGAGAAGCAGGAAAAAAAAACAAACACACTTTCCATTTTACAAGCTTTTCTTACTTCTACTTCTTTCATGTTTTGCTTGCTTGTGTTTCCAGTTAGGGCTCCAATAAAAGTCAGCACACACAACACAACAACAACAGTGCCAAACCAACGTCAGCAGCTCTCATTCTCTTGCAGCATCGTGCAAAAGTATTTGGCCACCACTAACTCTAAGTCTTACTATCACATTTCCTCACATGGTGGCGCCGCTCATTTATTTACTCAACTGCAGAGAGTGCCGGGTGTCTATTAAGGGTAAAAGGAGCAACTCTTATTTTTGCACTCTTTCACAGTCCAGTCATCATATGTGCCTATATAGTGGCTGCAGGCATTTAGTTGCTCAACTGCAGAGAGGATGAGGCATCTATTAGGGATAAGACTTTTTTTTTTATTCAGACGGAAAGCAGTTTAAAAATAATAGTAAATCATTAAGTCAAATAAATAAATACATAAAATAGTAAATAAATAAGTAAAATATATAGATTTATTGTAATATATTTTTGCGGGGCAAAAAAATAAAATAATGCAGTATATTATATAATAAATGTAATACAGTGAATGAATTGTTACCATTTTAGAGCGGAGGCCAGTATTTGAGGAAATCTGATTTTTGTAGCTTTGCTAAAAATCACACATCTAGTGGTGGCCTAGGACTTTTGCACCTTACTGTTTAAAAAAAAGTATCAATAAATAAAGGTCTATATTTGCAAAAAAAACATCAATAGAGTATAAATATATATGAATGAAATAACTCAAGAGGACTTCATTCCAGTTTTGTATTAGCTCCCAAGCAGCACAAGCCAGTCTAGAGGACATCTTTACCCGTTGTTTTGCGTTTTTTTTTTTTTTACTCTTAGACGTCACGCTGGACGCCTCATTAGAATTGAAATACAACGCAATGGTTGGGTTGAATGCTTGGTTTTGCCGTGTCGCTTGGAATCTTTCTTGGGCGCTGTATGTGGACATGACGTGCCAAATCCAACGTGTTCGTACATCCTGGCTCGGTGCTGAGCCGTGCTACCAGCACAGCACCACGAAAAGAAGCTTTTGGGGTATTTTCCTCATCTTTTATGCTGTGTCATTGTAACGCAAAAAAAAAAAACACACAAAAAAGAAAAAACACAGTACTTTGTAATACTGTTAAACCATCTCTTGTTTTTTCACACAGGTGGTATGTTTGTAATACGGATACATGTTTCTATATTTAGAATGTCAACAGTCCCAACAAAAAAAAAAACACACAAAGTTTATACATTTTGTCTTGTGTTTGCTTTTTTGGAGGGGCTAACTTTCAGACTAGCTTGTACAAGTAACCAATGACTAGTTGCTTCTTGTAATGACATATATTTACTTCTACTTTTCTCAATAAGAATGCACATGATTTCCAAGTATAAGACTATATACAGTACATAGTGCTAGTGTATTGTATTTCCAAATGTTTATCATAGTGGATTTTGTTCAATGATTTCTCTCCGATGTGAAAAAAGAATAAGAATAAAAAAATAACAGGTTGCCACCATGTTGAAGGACCATAGAAGGAAACAGGCCTTTATGTTTCAGTTGAACCAGGCTGTCCAATAAAAACAGTTTATACTGAAAAGTCACTCAACTTCCATTGGCTTGTCATTGGACACCTCATTAGGTACACCCATGCACTGGCGCAATAGGACAAAGACACCAATACACAACAATATGGTTTTGACTTACTTACTTTTATTTACTACTCTTCATCTTAAACTACGTTACTCACTAACTCCTGACATTGCTTACCTATTCTTCAACCCTAACATGAAACTACATGACTAACTACTCTTCAACTTCACATGAAACAATTGATTAACAAACTAGTCTCCGACCTTGACATTAAACTACATGACTAAATAACCCATTATTCAAACCTAATGTTCAACCACATAAATAACCACTCTACAGCTTTCACAAACTGCATGACTAACTCTTCTCCGATCTTGACATTAAACTACATGACTAAATAACCCATTATTCAAACATAATGTTCAACTACATAACTACTCTTCAGCTTTCACAAACTACATGACTAACTCGTCTCCGACCTTGACATGAAACTACATGACTAACTACATGCATGACTAACTAGTCTCCAACCCTTTCTCCGAAACTACATGGCCAACTAACTACATTAAACTATATACTAACTTTCAATTTTGACATTAAACTACATGACCAACTAACATGAAACTGCATGCCTAACTAGTCTCCAACCTGTATTTTTAAATTAGATGACCAACTAACTACTCTTCATCCTTGATATTAAACTGCATGACTTACTAGTCGTCATGACTAACTAGTCCCCAACCTTGACATTAAACTAATTCTCTTCAACTTTGACATGAAACTACATGACTAATTGGTCTACAATCTTTTTTCCTACACTACATGGCCAACTAACTACTTCCCATCCTTGTTGTTAAACTACATGACTAACTAACTTGTCTCCAACTTTTTCATGAAACTACCCGACTAACTAGTCTCCAAACTTTTTTCCCAAACTACATAGCCAACTAACTACTTTCCATCCTTGTTGTTAAACTACATGACTAACTCGTCTTCAACATTGTCATGAAACTACCCGACTAACTAGTCTACAACCTTTTTTCCCAAACTACATGGCCAACTAACTACTCTCCATCCTTGTTGTTAAACTACATGACTAACTAACTCGTCTCCAACTTTGACATGAAACTACATGACTAACTAGTCTACAACCTTTTTTCCCAAACTACATGGCCAACTAACTACTTTCCATCCTTGTTGTTAAACTACATGTCTAACTAACTCGTCTCCAACTTTGACATGAAACTACATGACTAACTAGTCTACAACCTTTTTTCCCAAACTACATGGCCAACTAACTACTTTCCATCCTTGTTGTTAAACTACATGACTAACTAACTCGTCTCCAACTTTGACATGAAACTCCAACCTGTATTTTTAACTACATGGCCAACTAACTATTCTTCAACTTAGACACGTAGCTACATGACTAACTCGTCTGAAAGTATATATTGTGTTGTGTTATGACTTTATGACATGAAAGAAGTCATGTAAGCAGAGAAAAGGGTGGAGGTGTTCTCCTTTCTGACATTTCCGGGTCCTGTGACCGTGCGTGCAAGAAGAGGGGGAGGAGGAGGAGGAGGAGGAGGAGGAAGCAACGTAATGAGTGTTGCATGTGGACCAAGTCTCTCGCTTGGTCCGTTACAGCCCCCTTCCTTCTTTCTTTCGTCCTTTCTGTGTATGTGTGTGTGTGCGCGTGTTTGTGTGCGCGCGCAGACCGGAGGAAAGCCTCCTCTGTCCTCATGATACAAGTTTGTCAGCTAATCTAAACAACACAAACACACAACACACAAGTTGTCTGTAGGTCGTCATCATGGCCGGAGGTTCGGTATCGGAGTGCAAGGAGTACTTGTTCAAGGTTCTGGTGATCGGAGAACTGGGCGTGGGGAAGACCAGCATCATCAAGCGTTACGTGCACCAACTTTTCTCCCAACACTACCGCGCCACCATCGGCGTCGACTTCGCCCTCAAAGTCATCAACTGGGACAGCAAAACGCTGGTTCGCTTGCAACTGTGGGACATCGCGGGTAAGAGCGCTCACTTTCAGGAGAAACGTCTAAAAAGCCTTTAATTGTGTGTTTATGCTTGTTAGTCCTCCATGTTGGGTGTCTAGTTTTCCACTTTATGGTCAGGACAGATCATAATTGTGAGTGGAATGTAGGTCACGTTGTTGTTATCCACTCAAGCAGCCAAATCACCCCTCCTGCATCATACTACAAAGTACTACTTTCTCGTGCACTGTCACAGCTCCCCCATTGGGAATAACACGTAGTCTGTTCCTGAGTCAAACTTTCACTATCCAAACATTGAGTCATGTTTTACTCACATTGTTTAAAAAACTCAAAACACTGATTTCAATCATGTGACAGACACACCTCATTTGTCGAATTTTTGTAATGTTCCTAAGCGTAAAAAGAAGCAAACCACGAGAAAAACTTTTTTTTAATTTTACCCATCATTCATAATCCTTATGTGAAACATGAACACATATTTGTTTACTTTTTTTATGCATTCTAGCAGCAGAAAGCAAGTTAATATGAGCTAGCTAACAATAGACATCAAGGGAAATACCTATTTTGAAGCTAAGGCCCTCACAATAATTTTTTAAATGCCAACAGTGTTGCATATTATATAAATTATTATTGTACCAGCTAACATGAAAAACTATTTATCTGGCGGACTAACATGCTAACCGCTAGTCTCACAATATCAAAAAACAAGCATATTGTTCATATCGACACAGAGGTGTCATGTTTCAAGATGGCGGCGTCCGAGTGCAAGCTAGTTATGGTAGCTCTGTATCTTTTCTGGCGTTTTTAGTGTTTAATAGTGCTTTATTTTTTACTTACTTAGTGCTTATTTGGGTTTCTTTGTCGTACAACCCCATAAGAAAGTGAAAGTGTACAGCTATGAATGTTCATCTTGTTACGTTTATAGCATGCCGCTTGCTCCATTGTTTACACTAGGGAGCAGCTGTTAGCTTTGAGCATCCCGTCGCTACAGCGAACGATCAGCTAATGTCTGCTAACGGTGGTAGCCCGGCTGCAGAGACTACCGTGAGTTTTTGTTTACATTTTAATGAAACTTTGCTCACATATTTGGCTTTGACATTTTGGTCTAAACTCTGGAAAAACTACAGTAAAGTCTCGTTATATCGATATTCTCGGGAGTCGGAAAAAATACCGATATAACCGGACTATCCATATATCCGATCCTGCGCCGAACTGCATTAAAAGTGGGCGGATCTTTGATATGGCATGTAATTTTCTCCTTGAGTTCATGGATTGTGTATCTAGCATGCTTTTGTACTACAATACATTTTGTACTACAGTAAATAAAAATAAACTTACGCTGTAGTGATTACCGGTTACCGGGACATAATTCACCCCGGAACATAATTCACCCCGGAACTATCGATAGGGAAGGTGTTGCCACCCGGAGGGGTAGGCGCGAGGGACGGGTGTTTTCCGCTGTGTGTGCTGCACTCTGGTGGTGGAAGTGTGAAAAATAAAGTTGACTGGAAGCAGCCGTTCGCCGTGTTCTTTTTTGGTATTGAAATCCTTAAGCAAAGATTGATTTAAGCTGCTTTTGTATCGATATAAGCAGACCAAATTGGCTGGCGGGAGATGAAAAGGGCATCCTAGTAACCGGATTATCATAATGACCGTGTATCGTACTAACGGAGCTAATTATATCATAAAAGACTAGAAATTTGCCGGGAAATAGTATCGTAATAAGTAGTAATTCGTTTTAACCGATATCGATATAACGAGACTTTACTGTATCGGGATATATGCCGTATATCGATATTCTACCTAAATATGTCGGGGTATGGGTTTTGGTCCATATTGCACAGGTTTGCTTCATAGTCGAAATAGGTGTGTCCCAATGATGTGCATTGTTAGCTGGCTCAAATTAACTAATTTTCAGGTGTTATAATGCGCAGAAAAGTGAACAAAATATGTGTTCATGTTTCACATAAGGATTGGGAATAATCGGCAAAATTCCAAAACAAGTGTAGTTCCGCTTAAACTTTAGGACTGAAGTTGTAAAGCAAATGAGCCTCATGTAAAAACAACATGACTGATGCTAAGAGTCCACTGGGCCGGTGCCAGTTGGTGCCAAAGATTATGTGATTGGCCCGTACTGGCTCGCTATGGCGTGAGCCACTACGCGCGAATCACATAATCTTTGGCGCGAAGTGGCACCACCTGGCGCCGTCCCAGTGGACTCCTAGCATCATTGGCGCAACTTGGCTGACGCCATTACATTCCAGTGGATTCCAATAGGCGGATTGTTTGCGCCATTACATTCTAGAGGATTCCAATTGGTGGATAGTTTGCGACATTTGGTTCCACTTGGTGAACTCGATTACTTGATGCAAGTGGCGCGACGAAGATTTTAAACATTTTCTTGCCGCCTAACTCAATTTTTGGCCCCTTACGAGCCAGTTACGAGGCAGTTTGATCCACTGCACGCCACTAGGCACCTTAATGGTGACACTAGGCGCCACAGCAAATTGAATTGGCGCGAACTGGCACCAACTGACCCAGTGGACTCTTAGCATAACAAACACGTATTCAACCGGCATATCTACATGACTAACTGCTCTTTGACATCAATATTGAAGTCCATGGCTAACTACTCCACAACAATGACTTACATTACACCACATCACTAACCAACCTTCATATAAAACGACACGACTGACTACTTGCCGTGTTATTGAACATATTTAGCGATTCCTTGGCACACTTTCCAGCGCGTACATTCCAACAGCTTGAGTAAGCAAGGCTGTAGTAGTTGTGAGACAGATGTGTAAATAGAAAGTTATCCTGCTCAAACAGCTATTGTTTGTCATACACACACACACTGTAAACACTTGAAGGTGACACTATGGGAGTAGTTTTAGGAGTGTAAAGCTTCCAAGGTCAGCTTACTATGTACTAGTGTACAAAGGTAGCGTGGGATCGCCATGTCACAATAATCTGCCTACAGAGAAATTCAAAATTAATGCTTTTTTACATTTTTTCATCATATTTCTTATGATCATTATATTCCTATAATATTTCACAAAATATGTTCATATATTTTACAATTATTTCTTTTTCTTCGGGGGTAAAACATGTGAAGTCCCATGTCATGGACGTCCTCTCCTCCCTCGATAAAGAGCTACTTGTGTGCATGCATGTGAATACACTTAACATACGTCGCATTTGAACACCGTTTTGTTCTGGATTTGTTTTTTATCTCCTGTGCACTGGAATCAAACTCCACTCTCGACTGGGGGGGGGGGTGTTATTTTAACGACTTAATGTCATGTGTTGACCATGAGGATTCATTGAATAATTTAGCAAATAAAAAGTGTGATATTGATTTTGCAAGCGATGCAGAGAGATATTTGTTGTGTGTTGTTTGCTAAAGTCACAATCTTAGTTCCAATCACATCGTTGCGTATCGCCATGGCAACTCATGCTACTAGCTGCAGGGCAGGTTAAACAGAAGGTACAAAGGAGGGGGGGCTCAAGTATGTTTGAATATTCTACACATTTTTACTCTCCTGTAGTTTTGTGCTACTGTTATTGCTTAGAATAGCTCTGTGTTAACAATACTTTCTCGTATTTGTGTGCTTTTAAAGCCTTTTCCGCAAGTGTAAAATAGTGTAAAAAAGCAGCCTTTCCTTTCAATCACGTTAATAAGTATGCTGTCTGTGGACTGGAGCTAATCCAAGCGAGCGTAGCGCTTGTGTGTGCGGAAAAAGGAGGCGTGAGATTTGGATGCTGGAGGCCGATTACTATCATTCCACCCCAAGTGGAAAGACGATTAACGCTGGTGGAAGACAAGTGATGATAATACCGTCTCCTTTCTTTCTCTACACCTTCAAATAGCCTGATGCTTCATGACTGGCTAGCTTACCTCCACTTTGCACTCTTACTTAGCGTACTTTACACTCGCTGTCCTCAGGCGCCAATAATGAGCTGCAGCGTCTACACTCATCCACCTCATTACTCCATGTTGCTTTCAACTGCTGGCCCCAGGGCCAAATACAGCACATGGGGGACATCAGACCGCCCCACGACTGACATTGTAGCAGAAGATTCCATATACAGCATCTTAGACTGGCGTTTATGCAGGAGAGATTAACACAATACTTCTGTCATATATAGGATCTTTGAAAAGTCTTTTTGCAGTAGGTACTTAAAAACGGTACAAAGGATCTTTGACAAGCATGATGGCTTCCTAAAAACAACAGAACAAGCTTGTCTAGTAGAGAGGTCCTTAGCGCCTGTCATATAGAGGATCTTTGACTAGTGTTTTTGCAGTAGAATATTTGATGAGCATCATTCATTCATTCATTTTCTACCGCTTTTCTTCACGAGGGTCGTGGGGGGTGCTGGAGCCTATCCCAGCTGTCTTCGGGCGAGAGGCGGGGTACACCCTGGACTAGTCGCTAGCCAATCACAGGGCACATATAGACAAACAACCATTCACACTCACATTCATACCTATGGACAATTTGGAGTCGCCAATTAACCTAGCATGTTTTTGGAATGTGGGAGGAAACCGGAGTACCCGGAGAAAACCCACGCATGCACGGGGAGAACATGCAAACTCCACACAGAGATGGCCGAGGGTGGAATTGAACCCTGGTCTATTAGCTGTGAGGTCTGCGTGCTAACCACTCAACCGCCATGCATCATTGCATTATGTTATTAAAAACAGCAGAACACTTTTGCAGCCGGTTCTCCAAAACAGCAGAGCGCTCCTGTCACATAAAGGATCTTTAGTAGATTCCCAAGAACAATAGACTGATGTTATATAGACAATCTTTGACTGGCATTAGTGCAATCGGTTCTGAAAAACAGCAGAAAGCTCTTGTCTTATAGAGAATCTTTGGCTTGTGTTTTGCATCTGGTCTTGAAACTCAGCAGCATACTTTTACAATAGAGCGCTCCTGTTACACAGAGAATCTTTGACAAGTGTTGGTGAATTTGGTTCTTAAAAACAGCAGACGGCTCGGGTCTTGTCGAGGATCTTTGACAGATGTTTTTGCAGCTGGTGCTTAAAAGCATCAGATTTATGCTCACATAAAGGATCTTTGAGAAGTGTTTTTGCAGAAGAACAGCACCACTCCTGTCATGTAGAGATCTGTCATGTAAAGATGGTATTCATAAGATCATCTAAAATAGTTTTAATGAAATGCTGCCGTACTTTTGCTTTAAATCCAGCCAGTGAAAGCCATCGTTTCCACCTGGGGTGGCTCCACTCATGCTAAGCGTGGAATAAGAGCTAATCTGCAGTAAACTCACGTGGTCGGTCATGTGTTGAGAAGTATCGCCGTGACTTTATTATTATTTATTTTAACATCGGAGCCCTCGCAGGCGCCCAACAACAGACAGAGCGCCGCTGTTGCTATACTGCCGTGTCTGGCTTGTACAGTTTCCATGGCAACATAGAATTGCAAAATGGACTAGCGTAGAGGGAAGTAGACTTGTTGGCAGCAGTATGGATAATCTCACCCCCCACACGAACACATTACTGTAGTGTTTTTACAACGTGTGTTGTGTAGCGTTATTTGTGTCCAGCGCTGCAACACACGGACGCCGTTGTCACTAATGGCGCTTGAATCCATTCCTGCTTTATTGCGTTAGCCGGCATATGACGTTCATTAGTGCTTTTAGCTGACATAACTTTATTTGTCCTCATTTGGGGCCGCCAAACAACACGGCAACTGTGGTGATGTTTAAATTGAGCGCAGACCTCTGCCAAGGCTTTATTGTTAACTGAATCATATTTGTGTTAGCTAGCAGGCTACTTCCTGGTTCACAATTCGCAGTGGCTACTCAAATGACCCAAACTAAACGTTAGCCAGCAGGCGAATTCCTAGCTCATCGAGAATGATGTTAGAATGGAAGGAAAATACAAATAAAATACATGTCATTTAGACATGAAGTGAAAATGCTAGCTAGCTAGCTTCTTAACAATCATGGATTAAAGCACAGGTATCAAACTCCCTGCTTCATTTGCCATAAACCTTTGACAAAAGAACCAATCAGCTCCGAGATAACAGGAAGTCACAACATAATTTTCTCATCGAAATTAAACACTAATCCGCAAGCCGCAGAGGATTTGTTCGTGGTCACCATCTAAATGGTAATCAGCAGGCTTACGTGAGAGATCACGCATCACAGGTTTGGTTGTGAGTAAAAGTTAGCCACTTCTTTGGCGTATTGCTACTGTATCTCACATTATTATGCTCCTACTGCTAGCTAGCACTCCGTAGCATCAGTCAATACGATTCCTTCCCTGGAGGACGGCGGCTGGCTGATTATTGATCAAGTGGCTCAGTATTGATCTAGTGTTAACCAGTCCACGTGCCACAAAATCTAAAGTGTCCAACGTCGGTCATTTATTTAAGCTGCCGAATGGCATTTTTATGCCGTTAAACCTATCTTCTAAATGTCAAAGTCCTGTTTCTTACCTCATTTTCTTACTTTTAGTGACTTCTGTCATCTCTTCTTGTTCTTTCTTTGCTGTGTGAGGCAAAGGTCCTTCAATATGCCAACACAATGTGTTGTCTCAGGGCGGCATGGTGAAATCTGTGATAAACAAGGGATTAGTGTATAGACTATGTTGTAGATGACTAAACAAAATAGTTATACAAGTTAGCTATAGCAGTGAAATATTTGTTTTTTCACTCAAAATCGTTCAATTCCGTTCGACTCAAATGTCCATTTATCGGCTATACAGTACAAACGTATGCACAAGGACTGGAAATGAAACCATCCTATCTCTTTATTCCACTGTGTCGTGTCTCTGGTGGATTCACCTGAGGTTATGTTGGCTAAAATTAGACTCCCAATTATGAGCAATTATCATCAGGCCTGTAGGCCCCACAGTGGACTGTTCACTGGAACACCAACTCTGCGTCACTGCGCCGCTAGCTCACTCGCCCGCTTACGTGCTTGGTAAGTACCTGCGCCAAAGAGAAAGTCGCACGCTTGGTTACGTTGTCGTTTCACTTCCTCTACGTTTGTTTGATTTGTTATTCTGGATGTTGGTGTATATTTCTGTATGGGCTGAATATATCCCCTCAACGCTGGTTTGTTTTCAGTCTGTTGGATGGTATTTTATTGTGACTAAAACGGCGAGAAATGCTTTTTAATGAAGAAGAAATCATATGTACTTGTCCGTACATTTGTTAGTAAACAAGCACCATCCCAACAAAATGTTGTTCATCAAACAAAAGTGAAAAAAAATTGCATAGCATAATAGCTTAGCATGTTAGCATGCTATTTTCTAGCTTTCAGATGATGATGTAAAATGATGGAATCATACCATTTTTTATTTTTGGGTTGAGGGAATAGGCTAATCGTGGCTGAAACAGCAAGGAATTACTCTAGTAAAGTCAAAAAATAATAATAATGTGTGTCTGTGCATTTGTTGGCTAGCTACCTCCTACCCAATTAAGACAATAAGAACTGACAGAACACATTTAATAAGAAAATTTAACTAAAGTGAAGTGTTGACAATTCATGTGCATTTGTTAGTTCATATGTTAGCATGCTATATTCTGGCTCACAGATTATTTATTTTAAATCAGCAATAATAAATAAATAAACATAAATTAATTCTAAAAATAAATTCCATTAAAAAAGTGAAGACATTTCAGTGTGTTATAGCTTAGCATGTTAACATAGCATGCTTTTTCCTGGTTTGCAGAGGATGACATATAGTGACGGAAACAGGAAGACATTACTCTGATAAAGCTTTTTAAAAATTTTTTAAAAATTATGTGCGTTTGTACATACATTTGCTAGCTAGCAAGCTACTTCTCAACTAAGACAATAGGAATAAAATGGACTCCACCATACGCCAGATGGGGCAGTTCCATTCTGACTTATACAACAAATACATCATTTTTTTGTAATGCTAAAAAAAGAAAATTAAAATGTAGTCTATTTAAGTGCATTTTTAGTTCGTATGTTAGCATGCTACTTTCTGGTTCACAGTGGATGGTATAATACGTAGCGTACAGTATTGTATTTTTTATTTTCACAATTTGACGGACTCAATCAGCAACAAAATAAGGTAAATTCCTCAAACAAAAGTGAAAAAAATGCTTAGCATGTTAGCATGCTATTTCCTGGTTTGCGGAGGATGATAATGATGGGAATGTACGATTTATTTATTCTGTGTTGGCCGGTTTGCAATGACATTGAATGCCCTCCCTGCCTATTTGAGAAGTGTTAGCAGGTCATTTCCCATGAAGGAAAGCGGGCTGAAATGTTCATGTAGGGAATTTGCTGCAAGGTTTCTGGAGTTAACGTGACCTGGTATGCTTGTGCTAATTCCATTGTGATGTCTCACCTCAGATGTTCTCAGCGGCAGCCTATAGAAAAAAAGACTGCTTATGATGGTGGATTACTTCTGCCATTCTCTGGCTGGATTAGTCCTTTGGCACATTAGGGGGAAAGTGGGTCACATGACAACCATCATTTTTTGGGGAATGAGGAGGGGGAAAATGGTCGAAAGCCTCTTAGTCGAGATGGAAATGTGCTTCTCTCCGTGTTCCTCCAGGTCAGGAGCGCTTCGGGAACATGACGAGGGTCTACTACAAGGAGGCCGTGGGGGCGTTGGTGGTGTTTGACGTGACGAGGGGCTCCACGTTCGAGGCCGTGTCGAAGTGGAAGCACGACCTGGACAGCAAGGTGAAGCTGGCCAACGGCAGCCCCATCCCGTCCGTGTTGCTGGCCAACAAGTGCGACCAGAAGAAGGAAGGCTCCAACAACACGGCCCTAATGGACAATTTCTGCAAAGAGACCGGCTTCCTGGGATGGTTTGAAACCTCGGCCAAGGTGAGACATTGACGCACCGAAGACATGAAGGTAGAATGTGACTTCCTGATAAGTGCTGGCTGTTAGAAAGAGCGTGACGTCTTCACTTCCCCTCTTGGGAGACACAGGTCCTCCTGCGACTAAATTTAAGGGATGTGAAACAGTGACATGTCGCTCTGTTAAACACTCCCAAACGTCACCTTTTTACAGCTTAATTGCTAAAAGACTGCATGGGAGCATGTCTGCTGTGATATGATATCACATGACAGTGACTGATGCTGCAGCCCACGCCTAATAGGGTTAAAGGTCATCTGGGAGATAATTGTGTTGGTGTTTTTCTCATGTTTGGTGCACGTAGTATTGATGATTGACTCTTGATGAGTAATAAACAAAAAGCAAATGAAAATGGCAACAAAAAGACTCAGAAGCATCTATAATTGAAAAAAAAAATGTGAAAAAAGCGACTTCAATTGGGGGAAAAAAATGCAAAAGAAACAAAAAATGTGAAGAATGTCTTCCCCTTCTTCCTCTTCCATTCTTTGCTAACAGTCCTAGTGAGGTCCTTCAACACGCTTTTCCCCCCTGCGTCATGTGAACAGGGCGTGGGTGTGCCGTGCCGTCGTTCTCTTGCATTCATGTGCTTCCTGTCATGAGGAAAGGAGATGCGAGTGAGCTTGAGTCAGGAGGTTGCCCGCTGCAAAGAGACTTGATCATATGACTCCATTGATGATGATATTTGACCTACTGGAACTGCCATTGATTGACGTAAGATGGGGGCTGCTCGGGGGGGCGGGTAATTAATATTCATTAACTGGCCAAGATACATGATGGCAGCTTCCTGGCTGCAGTGTGAAGGACACAGCAAAAAAAAAAGTCTGTTTTCACTTTGTCTCAGTGGACCTCAGGCTCGTTTCCCAGCTGTTGTCCAAACATAGCCCTTCATATAAAGATGCAAGCATGCGGGGCTTGACAGATGAGAAATAGCCAACATGAGATGCTCATTAGCAACCTGGCAGCACAGATGGAGAAGATTGAGAGCGCTGGGTTGGGGGGGCCAGCGTCTGCACCCAGGTTAGCTATGTGAACCACTACACTACACTGTTGTAGTGGGCTGGACTCCCTTATACCAATGTTTTCATTGGTTTTTAGGGTACATATGATGAACTCTGCCTAGCAACAAGTGACTGTTGATAGGCAACTCCCCAAAGAAAATATATAAAACAATAGCAAAAATGGGGGAGGGGCGGGGCAAAGACTGAAACCGATATAATGCGTGTTCTACGGTCATTATAGTTAATAGTTCTTTGTTCTTCCCATAGGACAACATCAACGTGGACGAGGCGGCACGATTCCTGGTGGAGAACATCTTGGCCAACGACAAGGGCTTGCCCTACGAGGAGAGCAACGGAGACCGCATCAAACTGGACCAGGAGACGGTGGTGGCTGATAGCAAACCTGGCTGCTGCTAACACTCGCACCTCTTAGCCAGCATGACAACACACAAGTCCAATGCCTCTTTCAGCGCCAGCCAGGGTGGAGATATTGGGAAACTACAGGAGGAACAAGGCTTGCTTGACCTTTTTATTGTTATTTTTAATTCTAGCCTTAACTAGAGCAGAATATCTGATTTCCAAAATAGTCGTGCTGCCGAGCCACTATGTGTTTATTCCACCACTAGCGGAGAACCCAACCTTAAGTACTTGAACTTGGCTCTTCAGCCCTGGACTTTACCTGGCAACAAGGCGCAGGGCTCAGCAGTTTGTGTCTTTCTTTTATTTGTGATAAAGTAGCTTGTATTGACGACACACTTCACTTTTGAGTGTTTGTGTTTTTTTGCTGGGCTTTAAAAAGTAAAGCGAACTCCTGTTTTTTTGGATTGGACAGCTGTGGAATATGACATCACAGTTAAGTATTAACAAGGTTTCTTCTTTTTTTTTTTTTTGCATTGAAGTGCGGTTCTGACATAGCACAGCACGTCCTCCTACAGTGGCCTTCTTCATATGAGTGCCTACTGCTCTCTGCAGTTGATAAAATAACCCCAGACACATTATTTCTGTAATTTAGCTATTATTCATGCATCAGATTTTATGTTTGAGAATCAGATAAGAATGTGGTTTTTTTAGGTATATGGTGAGAAGCAAGAGATGCTGTCCAGATTAAATGTATTTATCTTCTTCACCGTGCTTTGGACTGGTCATTTATGACTCCTGTCTTATACAGAATAGAGGATCTTTGAAAACAGGAAACGGTTGGATCATTGACCAGCGTGAACATCTTCAACTATGACTTCATGACATTATTCATGATTGCCATTTGATGATATGAAAGATTTAAGATATGTCAGAGCCTCGCATGGCTCTTATGTTCTATACCAGGGGTGTCCAAACTTTTTCCATCAAGGGAAATTTAATAATATTGTAAAAATACTTGTATATTATTTTACACTTTGTATAAAATATATATTTTAAATATATACATTTTTTTTAAAAATGGTACTTTTTTATATATAAAATATATTTCAGGACATTTCTGTAATTCGTTATTGGTATCTCAAATTTATTTGAAATAAAATTTACAAATAGTATTTCAAATTTTTGTTTTCACATTCGACATTTTGCTCTATTTTTCCAATGTTTGTTTGCTCCACATTGGGCCGCACGTGACCTAACAACGCAAGGCCCCGCCCCTTTTGCCAAGGCAACATTGCAAACATTCAAACCGGAAGAAAGGGTGCTGCTGGAAGCCGATACACATGTGGCAGCCTTACTTGTTGACTTATTTATTGACAGTTTTGTATGTATTTTTTTTTAATTAATTAAAAAATTGAAACAGACCATGTCAGCGGCACCACATTTAAAAGCTAACCAGTCAACCTCCAGCAAGTTGTCGTTATCCGACCAGCAGGTTAAGTGAGTGTGTCTTCCTGGTTAATGAGCAGTTGCCCAAACAGCTTTGTCAATCAATTGATCTTGTCGGCAATATGATTACGCTAATGGCACGTAAGATTAAAAACAGCATCACTAGTCTATTTGGTTACATTTATTTGTACAATTAATTGTCACTTAAAGTTTGCAATCGTCGTGAATTTTAGGACTATTCGCTGATATTATGTTTTGTATGCCCTTTGTTTTGACAGCTAGCGTGTGATAAAGTTGCACATTAGGAGAGAAGATGGACACAGTGTAAGGTTTTGTGTATCCATAAAACAAGATGCCAACAGACAAGTTGAAGAAAAAAGGGGACACTTCCAGCAAAATATCCGAAGAGCAGACCGAGTGAGTTTGGCTTAATGTCCAGTTAGCATTAGCATTAGCCTTAGCCCTAGCTGCCTGCTATACATTAGAAAACGGCTGAGGAACGTCAACTCCACTGGAGAGAAACAAAATGGATGAACAGTGCAGGTGCGTCTCACTCAATTCAGGATATATATTGAGTGAAATATTTCAAGGCTGTATTTTACGTATGAAAGTTTGAAAAACATTTGTGCTCTTTTAAACTGCAGTCTTTAATTGCCTGCTAAACTGCTAAAATAGCTTTTGCATGATATTCAAACAAACCTTTACAGTATATTGGCATTGTGAAAAATGTCTCCCATGGTGAATCAGTGGAGATTCAGAAAGTGCACATTTAAGATTTCCTCAGCTGTTTTCAATAGCAAATGTCTAACCCAGTGTGTATTGTAGGACGCTGATAATATTAATAAAACAGCCAAATATACTAAGATGCTGAGTCTATATAGCAACATACTGTATCCTTCAAAATTGTCCTCGCATTCCAGCAAGAATCTTCTGACTGAACCTTCTTAAGGGACCGTAGACATAAAACATATGCTTAAGAGTAGTCAGTGTACAGCTTGTGTAGCAATATACAGCTAGGGTGCGTACTGAAATTGGGTATTGTAAACAGTAGTAACCGGACTGAAAAGAAAGTAGCTATTGGTGCCCTCAATTCGGTGCTAAATGAATGCATACTCGACTTGAAGGAATGTCTTGTAAGTAAAGCAGCGTACACACAGACACCATAGAATCTGATACTTAAAGAAAACTTTACGTTAACATTGAATCTCTTGGCTATGACACAGTCTGCCCTAGCCAACATTGCTACTGGTCCAGATTTGGTAACACATGTGTGTCTGTTTTTCTTGTCTTTCTCCACCAAAGTAGATGAAAATGTTGTGCGTTCACCGAGAGTGTCGTCGAATACATCGCAAAAGAAATGCTGCCCTTAATTGTGATAGAAAAGCCAGTATATCAAGAAATGCTACAAACGTTGCACAGACTACAAATTGCCTGTGAGCATGTCAGAATCGTCAAATCCACAACTTTAGAGAGCGAGAGATGACACATTAAAGTCAATATTGCATTATTATTATGATATGTTATATATTATCATAATTAGTTATGCTAGCGAAAGAAATGCTACACTAAACATGTCCAAACACACCTGTATTCTTATGTGATTTGACGAAATAGTTTGTCCAGTCATTTTTCCATCTTGTCCATCATCTGGTTTGGTGACACGCCTCGTAAACAATACTCAAAATTGCATACTACTTTTATTGTCTATACAACAAGTAGCAAGCGTCAAGGTCTCGGGCTGCGGCTGATTGAGGGAAATGGCAGTACTCACAGCTACATAGACAATCATGTGTTGAGTCATTTTCAGTAGTTCATTCATATTGTCCTTTGAGAAGATATAATAGCATGCGTGAGGGGATTATTATGAGATACTATATGGACAATGTGGGAAAATGTATGAATATTACTTCTCCGAATTTTAGAGCAGGTTCTGTCGTTTTGACTCCCTCCGAGAGCCTGGAGGATGTGTGGCACGAGTGGAGTGACGCCGATATCTTCAGGGAGAAATGGGACTCAGGGAAACCAGAAGATCCAAAGACAATAAACAAGACTCCCACTGTAATCTGAGGCAGAAGATTGTTTCAACCTAAGTACATACTGTACTGTACGTTCTAATTTGAGTGTTCTGTGTACGTCTCCAGGTGTACTATGAAGAGCCCGAGGGAAAAATTCGCCTTCCTGAATCACTGAAAGTGTACTATTGGAGGCGACCAACAGATTTTCTAATCAACACGGTAACCTATCAATGACTTCTTATCAGCTTTGCTATGTCATCATCATAAGATGTATTCATTGATTATGTGCAGTCGAACACAAGCATAGACCATTCCCAGTGTCCCATGAATGAGTCAAAGGCTGACTTCCCCAGCGTGAAACTGCTTTTTCCCAGTAGAGTGAAGCTCAAACACTTGCATATGGTCACAAGATGTAAACGACTGAAAGGAAATAAATCGAATTGCCATGGTTTCATTTATACAGTTAGCCCACAAGGCTCAATTGAGAAAACCCATTTAAATGTGGCATTCTTTTGCAACATTTCGTCACTCTAGACAATGTTACCACAGCGCACAGAGCTGATGTGGCATCTGTAAAGCTGACTGGGGAGTTTCATTCAGTATTATTAATTTGTGGGTAAAAATGTCAATGTTGGGCGGCACGGCGGTCTAGTGGTTAGCGCGCAGACCTCACAGCTAGGAGACCAGGGTTCAACTCCACCCTCGGCCATCTCTGTGTGGAGTTTGCATGTTCTCCCCGTGCATGCGTGGGTTTTCTCCGGGTAATCCGTTTCCTCCCACATTCCAAAAACATGCTAGGTTAATTGGCCACTCCAAATTGTCCATAGGTATGAATGTGAGTGTGAATGGTTGTTTGTCTATATGTGCCCTGTGATTGGCTGGCGACCAGTCCAGGGTGTACCCCGCCTCTCGCCCAAAGACAGCTGGGATAGGCTCCAGCACCCCCGCGACCCTCGTGAGGAAAAAGCGGTAGAAAATGAATGAATGAAGGAATGTCAATGTTATCAGGAAAATGCAATGCCTGGTGCTCTCTGGAGTTGAGTAATAATTGTATCTGTATATATACTCAAATAAAATAGATCATGCACCATAATCTGATCATGTTAGTTAAACCAGTGTGGTGGGATTAAGATGTAAACATCTGCTGATTTCAGCCCCTCAAATGTGAATATTTTTTAATTTCCTTCGTCATCCATGAAAGCAGGCTTATCATCTTTGCATTTTCGCAAAACAAGATATTCATACACAAGAGCTTTGACTTTGGAAAACATTCATTCATTCATTTTCTACCGCTTATCCTCACGAGGGTCACAGGGGTGCTGGAGCCTATCCCAGCTGTCTTTGGGCAAGAGGCGGGGGTACACCTTGGACTGGTCGCCACCAATCACAGGGCACATATAGACAAACAACCATTCACACTCTCATTCATACCTATGGACAATTTGGAGTCACCAATTAACCTAGCATGTTTTTGGAATGTGGGAGGAAACTTAAGCCCCCGGAGAAAACCCACGCATGCACGGGGAGAACATGCATACTCCACACAGAGACGGCCGAGGGTGGAATTAAACTCGGGTCTCCTAGGTGTGTGGCCCACTTTGGAAAACAGCTATTGACATTTTGCAGATGACTGTTTTTTTTTTTAATTGGTATAGTATTCCAAAAAAAAGAAGAGCAAAATATTAAAATGTATTTTTAATATTTTAAAGCGAGCAAAAGTCATAATTTTACAGGAAAAACAAACACGGAAAGTCGTGGCAGATGTTATCTCAGCATCTCATCTTAATCTACCAAAGTGCCTGTAAGACTTGACATAAGGGCTCACTCTGTTCATGCTGTTGTTCTATGGAACTAACGTGCCAAGGTGCTGAAACCGATGAGTTAGGAAAACAATGTTGAGGCCGGCAAAATTAGTGAGTGAAATTAGAATTTATTGTGTGAATGATTAATTAATTTGATATTGTCCCAGGTCTAAGACATTTTTCTCTTGTCAGGTTTAACCTGGAGATATACTTTTATATCATATGGATTGTGGCCAAGAAAGCTGGTAATATGATGTTATCATTGCAACATGCCTCAGTTGCACTTCCCTCAACGCAGGATTGAGAAATTCCTGGAAGCTTCCTGCTTTTTTGTATTTTTTTTTTAATAAATCATTGCCAGATCACAATCTGCCTTTTCACTCCTGATGTCAATAGTCGTTTAATTAAATTCCCGCGAACAGCGAGCGGAGGCCACTGGCTTTCAGCCTGCGCAGATGCAATCTCCACTTTGGCTGCCATCATCGCCGTCTTCCATCTCTCTTATATCTGAGGCTTACTTTATCGACGCGAGACCCATTAAGGTTGTCTCCTCCACTGAAAACACAGCCACCCCTTGACCCCTTGGCTGATCCCTGTCGCCATCAAGTGACACAATTATTAATATTTAATTAGTCATAAGGTAGAGTCTATTAGCGCGCCAGTCAAATGTTCATTGCTCGTATTGCAGTCTGGGGAGCATCACGGCGAGGTTAGACCAGTTGAGGACCCTGGGGGAGAGTTAAGTAGGACATATATTCGTGTCGCCTTTTAAAAAGGTTACCTGCTGCACTGTCCTGTTTTTGTTACAGTGCAGGGACTCGGCTCATTTGCACGTTGTGTGCTTTGTTTGAAGGTCCCCACGGTGGTTGAGAATACACTCACCTTTGACCTGGTGTCCCCCAACCATCATCTGCTCAGCAGCGAGGTTAGTTAACAGAATTTCCCGTGATTATATTCGAATTTTTTTGATGGAATGGTGTATCGGTACACTGTAATTACTCCTCTTTCTCCCTCCTCCTCTGTCAAGGTGATGAGGTGGATCATCAGTGAGATCTATATTGTTTGGAAAGTCTTCCACCACCCCGAAGCAACGGACCAATTTGGTTGGAAGCCGTGGGAGCACATCTACTCGCTTTGCAAGCCGGGGAAAGGTCACATGCCGCTCTACAATAGCTACGGGAAATACCTTGTTAAACTGTTCTGGATGGTGAGTGTCACCCTTTGAAGGCGTTGCATCACAATCTCAATTTTGTAAGACTCACTTGAGGCAAGACGACTGCAGTGTCCTCCTTCAGCCATATTGTACTGAGCAGCCAGGACTAGTAAACAGTGTTTTCATTTGCATGGACAAATAAGTAAGTGGTCGCCGCGCCAACCATTGCACGCAAACAGATGTTGCTGTGATGGCGTTAAGCTCCCATTACCTCCAACTCTCCCCTCTTCCTCCGCTTGATTGTTTGCAGCCGCTTTTCCCTTCCTCAAGTGTCTTATTCTTAGTCTTATTCTTTAATGGTCCTTATTTTGTCCCCTTTATTTCCTTATCCTACACCCCTTCAAATAATGGGAGGTGGACTAACAGGCCACTGGAGTCACAAGAAGAAGCCTCTTTGATGTCAAGTGCAAATCCAGGTACCCTTGATGAGGGGGTTTGAAAGAATTTAACAAAAAAACAGCCAAACAACAAAAAATAAATAGAGCAAAAATGCTGAATGTGATGACAAAAAATGTCTGTCCTGAAATATATTTTTACCCCAAAAATTATAAAGAAAACTATGATTTTAGAAAAAGTACACTTTTTATTTTTGCAAAAATTAAGATTTTAGTAAAAAAAAAAAGTCAACAAAATATAAAATTTTCTTTTGACAAAAACACAAAAGTAGCAATTTTTTCCCCCACAAAAACCCTTGGTGGAAAAGTGTGGACACCCCTGCCCTTGATTTAACCCTCCTTGGATAACCATAACCTGGATAGAGCAGCGGAGTGACATGTAACTCTTTGTGTGCCTTACTGTCTTTTCTCCTTCTATTGACACACACACCATCATTTTACCATCTCTTCCTCTGTCCATTCAGGGCTGTTGGAGGAGAATAACAGTGGATGATTTGATGCCATTCGACAAAGAGAATAGGCTGCTGCTCCCGGCTTCCAGCTGCCGTTCAGAACTGTGGCCCATGCTGCTGGCCAAGGCTCTCATTAAAGTTATCAACACAAGACCTCACATTGTAGATGACAACAGAAAGTGAGTGTCCATTTCCATTCAAGACGTTCATCAACATCACCATGAACACATCAATAGTTGTCTTTTGATAAAAAATGATCAAAATGCAGTGGTGACTATATAAATGGTTGATTTTCACTTTAAATGTTTAAAAACCTGTGTAAGAACCCCCAGCAGACAGTATTTTGCTGACTCAGCCAGGCCTTGACCTGACCTTAGAATGTAGTGGCATGTCTGTGATGGAGCAACATGGCGTGTATAAAGGTGCTTGTTCCGCCGTTCACAGAACGTTCAACACATTAATGTTTAATCTGACTCAGGAAACAAAGGAGACTTTTCTCCCGGTGAATCATTCATAAGTCACGCTGGCCAAAGTTCCAAACTTTGCCCAGGTGTCCACTTACTGGGCAAAACCATGTATATACATTTTAATGATGATTTATTTTTTCAAGACCTACTGAAGTCGCTTCCACGAGTGTCATGACTGGGAAGGGGACAGGTTGGCCACAGCCATTCCCAGGAGGGGCAATTAGAGTTGTTGGGGCCATCTGTTTGGACTACCATGTGCTCTACTCACTGTGACACACTTTATTCTAGAAGATGACTGGAAGTGTTAACTCCATAATAATCATTTACTGCAGCTGCATTGACTAAGACAAAGTATCTTGATAGTACCTGGATTTGACTTTGGAAAATGTGTGATTGAAGAACCCAAATATGACTTTGGAAATGCTGTCCCTCATGGATGAGGACTTTGCTGGTGTTATGTTAGGGCAGGGTTGTCGAAACGTTTTCCAGTGAGGGCCACATCGTGAAAAACTGACAAATGCAAGGGCCCCTTTGATATTTTGTACAGCAACACTTGTATTTATGGTAAATCTCCTATATTTCAGAACTACTACTAATCATTTAAATACAGTCCACTGAGTTCCACATCATGCTCTGTGTGCCACGGAAGCTGACAGTACACCGCCGCCTTGGGACTGCCTTTGGGCGGTGCAGAACTGTCAACGGCACCCGCTGTTGCTCAGTGAGGACACAAAATGCAGAACAATACGTGCTTTCACTGTTGAGTCCCCAAATACCAGAAAACTCCCCAACGACGCCAGAAAAAGTCGCTAGATTTGTTGCCAGTTGCTTTTGAGTAAATAATCACAGGAGGTCACTACGGTGTCATCGTACAAAGAATGCCAAAATCATCACACAGCAACTTAACACTCAGTTTAAAATAAAACAATTTTTCATCCAACAGGGCAGTTCCTTGGCCAATGGCTGCCATTGTGGCCCGGCTGCACTTTGGACACCCCAGTGTTGGTCTATGTTTGAATACTGTGTTTTAAACACATTGCACTTCTTCTCAGTAAAATGTTGCAGCTTTCCCGGGAGATGGGGGACTTCACGTTCATCCACCAACTCACCGGATGGATCCCAGAAGTCAGCCTGATAAAGTAAGCTCCAGTGTCTTCCCATCATAGTGTATGATTCTCTTTGTTGTAGTCGTAAATAGAAAATCACACGGTGCCTAACATGAAGCTAGGGGTATAATAAAACTGAGTGCCATATTTTAAAGGTCCCCTATTACACAAAATTGACTTTTTAATGATTTTATTACAGAAATGCCCTCCCTCCGGGGGATGGAGGAGGACTTTCACTATCAGTGTTGTTTTGCTCCCACTAACGTTTGGTTTCTCCTTGCTAGATCAGCAGACAGGCTTACACTTAGGACAAACTTAACGTGAATGGGGGTGGGGGGTGTGGGGGGTGTATCTGTCCCATAGGATTTGCATGACAAAACCACTTAATACAGTCATGTATACTTAGAGCATGTATATGCGCTCCAACTGTTGGTGGGAACAAGATCCCACCTCTGACCTGCCCCTAGCTATATGAGCCACCACTCAAAAAAAAATCAGGCTTCTCTACACATCTTAAAGTGTCAGTCAGGTGCAGACGTGGGCTGTTTGACATTTTGTGTTTCTTCATCGAATAGGTGAACTTATTATGGTGCAGCTATTAAAAATGAGACATCACAAGGTCATGCAAAGGACTGTAATATGGGACCTTTTTAAAAAGCAACGCAATTAGTAACGTCATTTGAGTGTCAGCCCTCCTGATTCCTCTCCAACTTCCTCCCAGCGTCGTGTGCCAGAGGCAAACGTGGGATTTCATACGAGGCAGCATCCCTGAATTTGTGCACTTCAGTGAGAAAGTGGCACACAAAAAGGTGCCAAGGCGGACTTCTGCTCACGACTACAGGACCCATCGACCGGATCTAGATAAAGGTCTGAAGCGTCCCACTGTCAGACATACACACACATACTACACAACCACAAGTAACATTTGTGCATGCATATAATAAATACCTTTACTTTCATCCTCCTGCATTCATAATTCAACAAGTATAGAGCATGATGATGAATATTTCATTTAATGGCACAATCTGCCACTTGTGAATGACTAGATTGTTTCGATGCAAGCGCGTATGCAACCTTTATGATATTGCCTCAGTGATGAACTTGCGGGACAGGAACAGCTCCAGGAGCAACTCAAAGCCCTTTCAGTGTCGCTTCAAGCATCACTTCCTGTTTTCCTACGCTCATGTATTATGAAGCACGCAGGGCGGGTGCATCCGTGGATGGTGGACTATAAATAAACCAGCAGAGGGAGCAGTGTGCAGGGCAGATGAGCTTCCCGAGTTAAGTGTGGTTATCCAATGACGTCAACATCCTCAGAAATGATAGGATGATTGTCACACAATTACTTGGAAAGATCGGTCTGTCTTCCATTCTTTGTATCATATCCATTATGTTGAGAGCAATATGAACACAAAGGAGAAGGCACATTATGCCACTCGTCCCATTCTCTATTGAATCCGCAAGCATTTAAATCCCTAAATTGCTACGCAGTAGAGGAACTGCTTCTGTGCTCAGTTGTTAATGTGTTGCTGGCGTATTAATCTGGCGTTGCTCCCATCATGGCTCTCTGTAGTCCTTTTAAATTCATTTTCCATGGCCCCTAACTGCCTTTTGCCTCATAAAATCCACTTTAAGATGGGCCATGTGTAGATAACCTACACTCTGTGTTATACCTCTTTAACCTCCTTTCATTTTATGTTCGTGTTGTGTGTGTGTGTGGCTTGCCATTATTGTGCATGTTTCTCAGGTAACCCCAAGATGATTGTGTGTGCCAGCTTCTATCCTAATCAGCTGCACAACGAACCCTTTGTGTACACAAACATGGTATGTCTGCTATAGTTATTTTATTGTATAGTGTATAGTGTGTGTGTGTGTGGCCCCAGTCATCCCAGTATTTGCCAAGTGATTGATTCCCGCACTTTGTGTGTTTTACCGGCACACAGGCCGACTCCTCAGAGACTCTCCGTCGCTACACCCTCTGTTTGCCGCACAGCCACATCGTCCTGTTGACCAGAACCCGGTCCTGCCCCTTGGAGTTACCGCCTCCGCCTCCACCTCTGCCGGAATGGAAACTCATCCGCCAAACCAAGAAGATTGTGATCCGTGATGAACCACGCGGTAAGCCGGACGCAAAGAGAGGAAAAGAACGCATACGAGTGCTGGTTTTTAAGTGCTAGTACAGTATTAGGAGGGAAAAAGATAGAGAGGCGTATATCAAATGATTTCAAAAGCACATATTCGGTGATACAGTGTAGGTGAATGTCATAGATAAATACGACTAGCGAGCAAGTCTAAATCAGGAGACGCTACGGTAGAGAGGTTATACAGCGTTGGAAGATATTTGAGTAGTGAGAATAGATTCTGGCTTGCATATGTCTGACATCAGCTGATCTGCAGATAAAGTGTGATCGCTTCTGTGTTTTGCTCTTGCAGTGATTCCTTTGTCCAAACCAGAGGAGTTCATCGCCATCGCCAGCCCTTTTATCGACCAGAATGCCAAGAGCAGCTCTGACCCCGTCACAGAGCCGTGAGTTTTCCACATCAGTCACATCAGTGCCATCTTTTTCCTTCTCATACTCAGTCAGAGACAGTATGGCCCATTACTGCAAGTGCCGTCTCATATGATGCTGTAGGACATAAATATGTATCTTTGTGTCAGTGTGGAGAAGTGGACCACTCCGAGGAAGCTGCTCTACAAAGCCCCACTGGAAACCATCTCTGAGACAACGGAGATGGAAAGCCAAGTGGGCCTTGATCCTGATTCCACTGAAGTCACCACGACGTGTGGCAACACCGTATCTGACGAGACAGAGGTACTTCTAATTCAGGGGTGTCCAAACTGTGGCCCAGGGGGCCGTTTGTGGCACCTTGTAAAAACTTTAGTAGTAAAGTTTAAATGTTTGAGAGCTTATTTTTACATTCATTCATTCATTTTCTACCGCTTTTTCCTCACGAGGGTCGCGGGGGTTGCTGGAGCCTATCCCAGCTGTCTTCGGGCGAGTGGCGGGGTACACCCTGGACTGGTGGCCAGCCAATCACAGGGCACATATAGACAAACAAGCATTCACACTCACATTCATACCTATGGACAATTTGGAGTCACCAATTAACCTGGCATGTTTTTGGAATGTGGGAGGAAATCAGAATACCCAGAGAAAACCCACGCATGCACGGAGAGAACATGCAACATCATAATATGAAATATACATTTTTTTTTAAAGATTAGGTTGCGAAACAGGTTGCTACGTAAAAGTCAAAATATTATGGAAATAAAGTCATAATTAAGAGAAAAAGAAAGCTGAAAAAAAGCAGAAATACAAAAACAGAATGGAAAATATTAGGAAAAAAAGGCCTCCAATGAGAAAATTTGGACCCCCCTGTTCTAATGAATCTCTGCAGGGCCATACTCATTCATGCAGTCCAACATGTGCATATTAAACAGCTTGGAAAGGCGGCGTTCTATTTTCTTGCCCTTGTGTCCGAGTATGCGGTCATAAGGCTCGCTTTGTCTGTCAGCGACAACAAGGCTGCCATCCCCCAGTCTCAAAGTCACTTCTGTTGTCCCCCGGCCAGGCCACTAGTGACCAGGGGCACATCTGCACGAAACAGAGATCCAGCAAGAGACGGGAGATGAGGGCGCCGGGTTCGCCAACAACAGCGGCGGCAGAGCGAAACAGACAAGAGCAAAGATAGCTGGGAATAAGGAGGCGAAGGCGAGCGCTACTGCTAATGAGAAAGGAGAGGGAATGAAAAATAGGGAGACGCAGCAGAGCAAGAAAACCAAGAGATGTGAAAATAGAATCTCTGGTGTGAGGCAGTCGCGGTGGGTCTGCTACGGGGAGAGGTCGCGTATTGTGCTCATGGAGGAGAAGGAAAAAAAGCAGTGCAATTAGATGGTGAGCCATCAGTGTCTGCGTCTCCTGGGGGGGGGGCTTCATTATTACACGTCACTCTTAGCATACAGAGCAAAATAGAGTTCATATTAATTGCCCTCTTGTGTAACTGGGACCAGTTACAGCGAGGTTAGATGAGGGCGGCGTGGGCATGAGCCGAGTTGCCGGATAACGTGTGTGCCAACATACGTGTTCACGTGAGAAGGCGTTTGTTTTTTTTTTAGCCGCTTTGACCCCTCCCTCTGTTTCTGTCAACTCTTGCCAACAGAATCAACATCTGCGTTGAGCCCCCAGGATTAAAATAGAAAAGATGGTGGTGTCACATGATGTTCCTAATACCCCCCCACCCCATGGTTTTCTTTCTCCCCCCACTTTAATGTGCTTTAAAGAATTAGTCCCCTTATGCAAGCATACTGCCTTAACCTCTACTATTCTTGGAATGTGTTTAATCACCAACGGTTCTTCTGTGGTTGAGGTTACGAGACTGGTCTTCGATATCCGGTCCAAGCTGTGTATAACCACTGAAAGGTAAAGTTTTCACAGCATATTCACAAACCGGGAACAAAAATAACATAGAAGAAGTCACTCGGAGAAGAGACTTAACTCTGCTGGCTGTGTCACTTAATAAAGCTCCATGAAGGCTGAGATTAAAGAAATACCCTGTCTTCCAGTTTCCAGCCCAGGACTGTGATTTGGTCACAAAAAATAGCTTTCTAATCAGAATGCGGCAGATTAAAATCCTCAGAGTCTCGCATGTAAGATCAGTCACGTAAGACAAGCGGTCTATTTGACAGGACTTACTCTGCTTGGATTTGGTTTGGAAACGCCACAGTGAGAACACGTAGACGTACACTGGAGGACGGGGGTGTCCAAGCCGCCGCCCGTGGCTCTTTTTTCTAAAAATATATCTGCCATAAAGTTGACGTGCATAGTTTTGTAATATTACGAGGAAACATTTTAGTAGAATATTGTAGTAGTACAGCAGACAAGGTGTAGTATTATGACAAACAACCAAAAATTAGGTTTTTGGAAAAGTTATGTTACGAGAGTAAAGTCAAAATATTATGGCAATAAAATGATGTTTATGAGGAAAAAAATACAAGAAGAAAGCTGAAATACTTAGAGAATTAAAAAGAAAAAACAAACAAAAAAAATAATCCATCCATATTTTCTATGCCGCTTATCCTCACTGGGGTCACTGGTATGCTGGAGCCTATCCCAGCTGTAAAATAATAAAGAACTCCTGACATTAATAATATAATACTAAATAGTAAAAATGACGTCATTGTAGTAGCATATTCTTGTGTTATTATGGAAAACAAATAGAATATTAAAAGAATGAAGAAAAATAATTGTAGTTATTTTTTTAATGGGCGTAATATGAGAAACAACAAAAGTTAGATTGGGTAAAAAGTTTCCATATAATGGGAATAAAGTTGTAATATTTCAAGAGAACATTTACAAAATTTATTCAAAACGAAAGTTTAAATATTTGGAAAAACAGCAAACATGTGAAAAAAAGAACCAAGAGCGATGTTTGTACTAATAATGATCTTTTTCACCTACAGTATATCACAAAGCTGAGATGCAGGGTTTTCTGGAAATATAGATCCCTTCCTAGCATATCTCCTTGGACATATGTTGCATCCTTACCTTTTTCACAATGTGGCCCAGGCTGGAGAACGTTTGGACGGAAGCGACAATGGGAGGTCAATCTCCTAATCCCAATTCCTCTTTTCTGTCTCAATCCCCCTGCTTATTGAGAACGAGGCGTGACTCACACGCATAAACACACGCATACGCTGACTCATCAGTTGCCGGGGATGCTTTGAAGTAACATGACACAACGCCTGAGTAAACTCTTGGACTTCCACCAGCATTGCTCCTTGGGGCTACTTAGGAGGAACAATTACGATAAAAGGAAGCTTTGAGGAAAGTTTTGTGGTTGATGTAGGTGCATCACTTCCTGTCATGGAACCACTTTCTCATAATCCCCTGTCAGGCACAATATGATGGGATTTGTTTTTGACTAATTAGGTAAATTGAATTATTTGTCAGGCAAATGAACATGAAATCAGAGCAGTTGTATAATTCCCCCCTCGAATAGAATTAACATGCTAAACAACAACATAATAACTCCTCATCTGTTAACGACAGTCAGAGTAAATTAGCGCTGCTATTCCCGAGCGATGTTTTTTGGAGCAGCAGGGGAGGAGAAGCTCTTGTCGCATTAAACCCTGTCTGGTATCCTGTGGTGATCAGTGACGACGGCGCACCACCACAGCTGTCAAGAGAATCGCCAGAGGAGGCGGAGGCGTGTCTCCGGAGGCTCGTCTCTTGAAGCGGGTCTCTAGAGGAGGCGTGTCTCCGGGGTGTGCCTTTGATAGTTTGACTCTGTCACCAGCTCTCTGTTCATATATGCCTCACTTCTTGCTCCTTTTCTGTCCCTTCAGGTTGCTACAGAGGACAGGAAGAAGGACGAGGAGACCGTCTCTACTGGTATAAGCAGTGATGAAACACAAGACTGTACAGGCACTTCTTATGGCCAATGCTTCACTCGTTATGACAAATGAGCAGGAATGACTGCTGGGGGCACAACAATACACAAAATTCATGGTGGGGTCTGGAACCAATTAACCACGATAAGCAAGGGTTTACTGTACATATATTGTTGCACCCCTAATTAGAACTACAGTGCAAATGTGGCATTTTAACTGATCTAACAGCAGTTTCTACCTCTTTAAGTCCATATACCGTATTTTCTGGACGATAAGTCGCTCCAGAGTATAAGTCGCACAAGGCTAAAAAGCATAATTAGGTAGAAAAAACATGCATAAGTCGCACTGGAGTATAAGTTGCATTTTTTGCGGGTAATTTATTTTACAAACTACTTGACCAAAACAGACATTAGACACATAGACATAGACATAGACTTTCTTTATTGTCATTGCACAATAACAGCAGTGAAATTGCCAATGAAACAAAAGCAAGTTAACGCATCACATAAATCAACCACTACTGCAGTACGTCGGTGATAAACTAAACATCCTGCGTAACTTATACCGTTACTCCCAAAGCCCGCAAGGCATGCTGGGTAGTCCAGCTGCAAGAACAATATGAACTATGAACAATAAAACATTGGAAATGAAAACGGCAAAAAGTTAGGAGAAATAGTGCCGCAATCTGCCCAGCAGACCTTGCGGCAGGAATACTGAAAATGAGTGTTTTTTTTTTGGCATGGATATTGTGCGTAGATATTTGTTTGTACGCCCACACGGCGTAGTAGGTATGTTACTTTGTGTGTCATGTGACTATGTTAGCACTGCGAGTCATGTTTCCATGTTAAAGGTTAAAAAAATAATTTGGGAAAAATGAAAAAAAATGAAACGCATGATGTTTTAATATAATTTCATAATATATGACATATTTAATACTATATTAAATGTGTTACATTGTGTGGTATTTGTGTTTTTTGAAGTGTGCAGGAGTAGCGGGTACATGACTTCCAGTCAGATGTCTGAAGGGGAACGTGGTTGTGAAAAGTCGGGGAACCAGTGGCGTACAAAATGGCGCGCCTCTTCTCAAGTCATTGCTTCATTGCGTAAGTCCATCTGTATTCCCTTTTTTTTTAATTATCAGAAAACTGCCTTTCCTGTCAGCATCCGATTAGCGAGCAAACAAAATGGTAACCGGTCCTGAACATTATATAATCCATATATGATGTCATCAGAGGTTGACTCTCCAACACCAGACCAGGTTTTTATAGTTTTACATGAACAAAATTATTCGAAATTCAGGCAGTTTTCAATGCATGCCATCTACAATATTTGGTAATACGAGTGTAAAGCCATTTACAGCCGCCATTACAATACATTGATGAGACAATAGCCACTGCAGGAAGTACGCTGTGGGAAACTGCTAACACATGAATCTGTTACCGAGTATGTCTTATTTTCTCTGATTATATATACTATATTGGGCAATACAAATGTAAAGGTAACTATAGGGGTGCTATTTCATGTCTAGAGGGCTCTAATAATGTAAAAAAAAACAGCATTTAGAAGATGCAAACAAGTTTTCTGTGCCATATCTATGAAAATATTGAATTTATTAAGTAAATTATTGCAAAGTAGGATTTATCATGGTCAAGTCTGATAGATGAGGGACAACTGTATGTAAAAATAAGATGAATTGCAGCATACCGCCACACGCATTCGTGGACGAACACAGCTCGTTAGCATTAAAGCTGCAGACACACTAAACAACATGTTGATTTACCAAAGGCACTTTCAACTGTCTAACTTTCAGCATCACTGCTAGATGTTGGATAACACTTCCAGTACACTATTTAAAATTGTAGAACCTTTTAAACAGTTTACAACAATAAAAAAAGTCAACCTTTGAAAGCGAAATCAGGTGTATCAGCTAGCCGGGTTTCCAATTAGGACTTGGATCGCCCACTTTCCCTGCATGCCTCATTTAGTTGGCCGAGACACTTTAGAAGAAGACGGCGCTGAAATTATGCCTCACGACAGCCGTCCAATTCTCTCTGCCCTCGTTTAGTTGCTTAGTAACACCTGCGGGTTGAGTGAACGGGCAACCATTGCTCAGCATCAGAGACGCAGACCCTCTGCTCGCGACATCACTTTGCTCTGTTCGGACTCTGCAGAGAGCTCGGGGGCAGAGCCGCGTTGTGTGTCTTTAGTGTGTGTATGTCTGTATAACTTCTCTGCTCCAGATGCTTTGAGTTAGTGGGAGTCAGTGAGTGGGAGTGTGGATGTGCATGTGTGCGCTTACACTGTTGCCATCATGTGGGAGTTTGGCCAATTCCACTGGCTGTATTTAAGATAATGATTGGAGGATAACTTGCTATGAGTCACTTTTTATTGCAGCATCTCATACCATAGATTTTGACAATAATGTGTGGCATTCAAAGGGACATTCAGGGACAACAGTTTTTCTTGTATTTGGATATTAGGAATAACAAATTGAGCTTTTTAATTTGGCAACGCAGGCTGCACGGGCGGTGGTGTGGTTAGCGCACAGGCCTCTCAGCCAGGAGACCCGAGTTCAATTCCACCCTTGGCCATCTCTGTGTGGAGTTTGCATGTTCTCCCCGTGCATGTGTGGGTTTTCTCCGGGTACTCCGTTTGTCTTCCACATTCCAAAAACATGCTAAGTTAATTGGCGACTCCAAATTGTCCATAGGTATGAATGTGAGTGTGAATGGTTGTTTGTCTATATGTGCCCTGTGATTGGCTGGTGACCAGTCCAGGGTGTACACCGCCTCTCGCCTGAAGACAGCTGGGATAGGCTCCAGCACCCCCCGCAACCCTCGTGTGGATAAGCAGTAGAAAATGAATGAATAAATGAATTTGGCAACGCCTCTTGGCATAGAAAAAGAGATAACATCTTGTTTTATTCTGTCATGTATTCTTCATTCTGCTTCATAAATGTCGAAATAAATGCAATTGAATCTCTTGGATTGTGTCCAATCTCCCTTTCTAGAGCCGAGCACAGCCAAGTCTATACTACCGGAGGCTTGGGTGGAATTAGAGGACTTTCCCAAATGTTTCAGGTATCTCAAATGATGATCACAGCACCTCCAAAAATGACACTTTTTTCACATTTATGTTGTTTCCCCTCCCCCACCAGTCGCCTGCTGGTGTTCTATAACCCGGAAGCTTACCCACACCAAGCCCACAGGTCTCTTCTGAAGGTACGCTCTTTCTCATTCTTCTCTGGATATGACACATCATGTTCAGGTCAACCCTCACATTTCAGTTGGATTCTCAAACTTGTAATTTTCTTGTGGAAAAGCCAATCTTTAGCTGATTTGGGGGCATTGTCATGCTGAAAGGTGAAATAGAAGCCACCGTGCAAGCATTAGTGCCCTACTGTACTATCTGTCCTCAGGGAGTCACATCAACTCTCAGCACAGCTCTCAAGGTGTTCGTCAGTGAGTGAGTGTGTGTGTGTGTGTGTGTGTGTGTATGCATATCTGCTTGGACAGCGTCACATCTGCTTGTCATTGCAGACACGTAGGCATTATCTCCACCCTTGTCGTTGTCGGCCCTCTCCTTGTGTTTTGGTTTGTCGTGTCTATCTCACCTGACTGACTCCACTCCCATACCCCCATCCTCCGTCCTCGCTTCCATTAAGCCGAGCCTCTATCACTTTATCTTTCATCCCCTCCCTGTGGCTTCCAGCGCTTCATTTTCTTTGCCTTCGTACTGATAAGTGTGCCCTGTGTGTGTGTGTTGCAGTCTTCATGTGCAAGAGGCACTTACTACCTGTACGTGGACAGCCTGCATCCTTTTAAGATCCTCATCAGTTTCTCTGTCCTGCTTCGCTGGGGAGAAACGGAAAGTAAGTCCCTTTGCTCAACAGCAAGCGCAAAGATTAGAACCTAAACCATAAATGCTCTAATAATAATCGGAAGCAGCCAATAATAATAGGATGGTTTGATTGGGGTGCATAAAAAGGTGCAATAATAAGCATCTTACACAACCCAGCAACAAACAATACCGCCGATGAGTTAATTTTGAACTGCCATTTTAAAACACATGAAGAGGTAGAGGTTTTCTGTTATTTATGTTTAACATGTTTTAGTTTCTCTGATTATATCTACTATATTAAGTAATGAGAGTGTAGGGAGGACTATAGGGGTGCTGTTTCATGTCTACAGGGCTCTAATAATGTTGGAAATCATATTTAGAAGATTGAAAACCTTTTTTCTATGTCAAATATTGAATTTATTAACATTGAACCCAACTTCACGGAAATTTCTCAGTCCACATAAGTTGCACATTACTTTCAGATTCAGAAGAATATTTGAGAAACAAAAAGTGCCTGGTATGCATTCAACCATATCAGTTTGTGTGTTAATGCCATTATTTTGTTTTGGGTCTTTTTACCCCGTGGGTTATTTGCGTTTGTCAACCATGCACCCAACGGCGCTCAGAGTCTTGGTTAATGGAATATAGCATTGGAACATTTAAGGTAAATATGGAAAAGCATGGACGAGGTCTGTTTTTTGTTTGTGATAATTGACTCTGTATCTCCCACGTGACATCTCAGGCAGTGACATCCAATCAGCTCCAAGCCCGGGACTCCTTCAGGCCGCCCCGTACCACTGGAAGAGCCGCCAGTGCCAGCCGCCTATATTCACAATTGAAACCAACTCCTTCAAAGCCATTGTGCTGAACTTATCACCAGGGTAACAACATCTTCATGGTTTACATTTTCTTCACACACTTTACACAAGGAAGTCCTGATGAAGAGGACCAAGACTTGAATGTCCAGTGCTTGGCCCATAAGTAGAGGGGTCTGGTTTATGGCACCAGGTGCAGACAGGGTGTGCAGCAGGGTAATTACTGCCAGCTCCCAGTCACACACTCTCTGTTATTGTAATGGTCATCTGCTCTTTGCACACTCTCTTCTCTTGCTATTTCTCAGCATTAATGGCAGCTCATCTGTATGCGCTTTGCTATTTGCCAATTAGTTTCAACGCGTTCTTTCTTGTTTCCATCATTCAAACATGCTGTTCTGCTTTGATCTTTGTCATTTTTTTTCTTGAGGTCTCCGCTCCCCCTTTCTTTCACTTTGTCCGTTTTCCCATTTTCTCACCCAACAGTCATTTCCTTCATCTTAATTTTGGACGCTGTCTCTGTGTTTGATAGCGCTCGCCGGGGCTCTGCCTCGGTGCTCATCCATCTCGTTGGTATGCGACGGCTGAATTATGTAAAGCTAATGGAGCCGAGTTTCTCTTTTCACAGGTCTGACCAGACTGTGAACTCAGCTTGGTGCTTTGGCTGAGATCACGTCAGGCTGCTTCTCCTTTGACTGGGCCGCGCTCAGTGTCACCAAAAACATATTTCAAAGAAGACGGGTAGAAGGAAAAAAAAAACATGCTTCTGTTTCCTCCCTCAGGCGCCATGTTTTCGCCCTTCACGCAAATGCAGAGCTGGGCTACCATGTTCACCTGTGCAGCAAGATGCCTTTCTTCTTCGGGGACGAGGACACCATCATGTCACAATGTACCAAGGTCAAACACACTGCACAATGTATGCTCACTTGTTATACTGCTCAAGATATCGAGATCCCATCCCATAATAGCTTAGCCCGTAAACAAATGCTATATGCTTGTATGCAGTTGCACTTTGCAAGCAAACACACTGTCTGAGACAGTTAACAGTCAGTTAACGAGACGAGAAGCGATTGGGACTGTATAACTGACAAAAGGGCTCACTCTGTTCATGCCATTGTTCTGTGGAACAAACGCGGCAAGGTGCTGAAACCAATGCACAGAGTGAAACCGCTTCCTGCCTTTTTGGAGGCAGGAGATGAGGAAAACAGACACACGTGCACATGGCAAAATATTAAGGCCGGCAAAATGATCAAGTTCATTTTCATTTATTGTGTGATTCATTCATTTATAGTCATGGAAGAAATTATGAAACCACTTTGTTGCTTCAGTTTCTTGTTCATCTCACTGCAAAAGTGGTACCAAATAAGTTGGGACAGAAATATGATGGATATTTACTAACAGTACTAACTAACAGCTTCCTTTGTTGTTTAAACAGGAAAGTCTTCGTTTCACGGAGAAGGCAATGTCTATCATGCGGGCCTTGTCTAAAATGGTAGCTACTTTTTATGACAAGCGCGGACGCAACCGTCAAGCAAGAAGCACCCTGGAGGAGATTTACTGCCCCAAAGAAAAGACCCCATTAGAAAAATGGCAGATCCACAAGGTTGGACACTGTTTACACTGGAGTATATTATGTACTTATAAACATTTTCAGTCCCAGCCTCATTCAGAATCTGTCAAGACTGCTCCATCCGCCAATCACTGCTCACATCCCGCCTCTTTCTCCCATATATGCGCACCCTTAGGTGTTCAGCTTGGCCCTCTACTACATGCTGTGTGATGCCCTGGGCAGGAGAATGACCCCACAGGAGCGCTTCGCCATAATGGTCCTCACTGTTGACCCTTCACTCCTGGCTAGGGCACCCAGAGCACGCTCTCCTGCATGTAACAGTCATTTCTGGCTGGTTCTATGTGTTCATTTTATCATAGTAGTTTTTAGTAGTCTTGTACTTCAATGGGTTGGTATATGATATCTTTTGCAAACACGCACTAAAATGACAACTGACACAGTACAAGCAAACTACTGTATTAACTACAGTGTTACTATCACTAAGCCAGGCTTTTCAAATATTTCATAAATTTTTCCACAAAAAATGTTGCAAGAAAATAAATAATGAAATTATATTCAAATGATTATAATTATTTAAGCAAATCAAAAAAATACTTAAAATATTTAAATATACTTCTAATAATATATTTACTAAATAAATATACAGCTATAGCTGTATATTTATATATATATGTATTTATATAGTAGCCAGAATACAGCTATTATATTTTATATATTTTATAATTTCAGGAAACACAGTATTAACGCTTAATAAATAGAAACAATATTTTACTAAACAATCAAATATTACAAAGAAATTATGAAGTGATAAAATGAAAATACATTTTTAAGCCTGTCTAAAATAATACTTAAAATATTTCAATATGCCCTATGTACTAATATTATATATTGATTAATTAAGTATCCGAAAATGAATAGATTATAATGTATCATGCAAAAGATACTGTTTGAGGAAATGGTATTAATACTAAAAAATGCAGTATTTAACTAGGCATTTCAAGTATTGGAAGAATAGTGTTTAAATATAAACATGTTTAAATATACTCTGGCTATATATACATGGACTAAATGAAATACAAGTATAAATAACTAACTATATTCCAATATATCTATGATAATTTTGTATTTTATAATGTATTGCATAATAGCCACTATTTGAGTGGGAAAAGTGTTGATCATTTCCAGTGCAAGTGTTCATTTGTCGCTGTTGTTTTGCACGGCTATTCTTTAAAAAGTGCATGAAGAGTCGCAGCCTCCAGAAAATTGGAACGACAGGCATCCAACAGCTGAGGAGGTCAAGGCGGCAACTCTTCTGCAGGCTGCGTTCAGGGGACGCTTGGTGCGACTGGTCCTCAAATCCTCCAAATCTGGTAACCCGACACACAAAGAAAACTCACACATCCCAACTTTAATACCAACAGTTTGTGTGACAATACACGCTGTTGTCGTAACTGCAATTTCCTGCTCTCCTCCGATGATTTGCACCACTCGGGGAGGCTGAACGGACTGCAGCAGCAGCGGTAGTAGTCGCACATCTGTCTCCATGAAGGGATTATGATGCACTGTCCAAACACATAAAAGCATGCACAAGACACCGTCTGCTTTCGCTGGTCACAGTTTGATCTAGCCTGGTGGCATGTATTGAGCCTCTGAGCAGAGTATAAGACTGCCAGTCTTTCTAATACGTCCTGACAGAGCAGGGGTTGCCGCAGTGGTAATACATACACATAGCCTAAAAGGCACGCATGCACACCACATCCTTTGCAGTCTTGTTGTTTTTTTTTTTGTGTGTGCTGGAGGCGAGGGTATATTTCGCTTTGGTATGTTTGATATTTCCCGATATTTTCCCCAGTAGTGTGTCATTTTACTGTCAAGGTAAAGTCTCACTTTGCCCAGATGCTCTCTTTTTATACCAGAGGCCTGAAGCTAACTGTGCCTTCTAAAGGCACAACACATGACAATGTCACTCCCTGAATAACATGCACATATGGGAGTTGGCCACTGCCTCATTAAAGGAGCATTTGCATAAAACAGGACAAAACAATAGGTTCAGTGGGAATTTGACTCTTCTTTTATAGCTTGCATAGCAACTAGTGGAGCACATTTTTTTTTTCAAATAGGTTTACTCATTAGTCAAGAATGACAGCTGTTGAAAGCACCAAATATTAAAACGTATTCAGGAAAAGAACAAATGGGCTTTTCGATTGACACCGCCACTTTTCCTTGTCCCCCCTGGGGATATCAACATAGTAGTTCTTCATCTGTCTGTGACCTGCCTTGGCCCCAGTGATAATAGCATCAATTTAGATAAGAGGGTGTTTAAAATGATTTAATTCTTATGTTATTGTTCATTGAAAAGCCAAAACAAAGCCGCCTGTGGACGCCCTTACACTGTTGCTATGTCAATATACAGTAAGAATAATACATGTACTCCTATTTCCACTCCCCAAAATACATTGAGCAATTGCTGCTTCCCGCTGTAAAAGTAGGTCATCCTCGATGAATGTTTCATGTATTGGCAATGTGCATTGTCTTTCATCTTTAATCGTACTTTGCCTTGTGCTTGTGTCCTCCTCGTCCATCCAGCTGTAAAAGGGAAGAGCTGCGCATCTTCAGTCCTTTCAGACATGTGGTCAAGGGTTGAATCCGACACTGACAAACACGCCTCCACCTTGCTATGGTAAATGAAGGTTATACTGTCTTGAATGGCCTTAGTTTTTTCCCACAGCGTTTCAAAGCAGTGCAGGTGAGATTATTAAGAGGGCTCCCTTCTACTGCTGCTACAGTATGCGCTGTATATTTGATATCCTGTCATCCCTTTGAGCCTCTCTACGTTGCCACACGCCCAGAATTGGCTCCCTCTCCTGGTTGTGGTGGCCTGTGGCGGCCAGGCAGGGAGCATTTTTCCACATTGTGTTCCATCTTTTTCCCAGTGGTACCATCTGCTGTTTATCCTTACGTTGTTCCAATCAGCTAGCAGCGTCTGCCATATGACCTGCTGCCTGGGGAAGTATGTTTGCGCATGAGCGCCTGCTCCATGCGAGTATGGAGGCTTCTTTTTTTCCTTTTTTTAAATAGTGGAACCCTTAAGGTCAATCACAGTCTGTTCCACGATGCTTGTTGACCTCTTCATTGTTCATATTTAAACAAAAACAGTCAATGGAAATAGGAATTCTTCCTCCGTCGGCTATTATCTCATCAATGTAATGGTCGATATAGTAGACATAATCATAGAGTAAATAAGCCATTTAAGACGTTCATAAAATTCTTGCTTTTGTGTCACAGTAAATGTGTTCCCCAGGGGACCTTAGTGGCCAGCGGACAAATGTGTGGACAGGAAGTGACATCAGAGGTTCAGAGTTGAGTTTTAGCTTATCGCATCTCATTATTGTGCCTGTTCTGGTGATCATCTCTGATGCTTGTCTCACTGAACAATTACTGACACCTAGTGGCCAAAGTACAAACTACTTTCACAATTAGCATGCATCGTCTGCCTTGTAATTGTATTTTAGTTAATTTAGGAATTTTTATGCTTGAAAATGTCCAATTTATGCCAAGAATAAGCACAATTTGGTTAAAGATGTATTTTTTTAGTAGGCTGTATTTAACCATGAAGCAGCGATAGGTGAGGGATGAGGGATGTTCGAACCGTGATGTAGCAAGGACGTCCGTGTACATCCCATTCTTCTTTTACTATTAATGTCAGCCAGGACAAAGAACCGTGGACCACTTTAGTCGCTACACTACCGCTACATCACAAACAATAACTTAAGTTGGTTTTATTATTCTTCTGTCACTGGTATTTTCTGTGGAGGCATCACACCATATTTTATGTTTAGCAAGTTAAAGTTTTAGCTCTTTTGCATGTGTAATTTTGTGTGTTTCCTTCACAGGAACATGTTTGAACTTTATGATAAAAAGGCCACACTCTACCCCTGTCAGCTGGATGAATGGACCAAAATAGTTTTTGCCGATTACTCTGTCAGCTTCCCAGACAAAGCCACCTCTTGGATTTTGATCTTTAGGTTTGTCTATGTTTGTCACTTGGCGGGTTTAGAATGGATTTGACAAATAGAATGATAAATTCAGATTGCTGTAACATGGAATTTAATCATTTATTTTCTCGGTGTTGTGTGTGTGTGTGTGTGTGAAGGGAGGTGTTCTTTTTTACTAGGGAGACATTGCTGTTACCAAAGGTCTACTGCACTATTCCCCATTCCCGGCTGCACATCATAAATAACGACACGGGAGAAGAGCTGACCAAGCTCATCACAAGAATCCCGCCCCATCTTTATCAACCCAACATGGTTGCTTCTATTCACCACTAAATTAAAGATTAATGTCAAATCCTTCATGCATATATATTTTTCTAAATCTCCCATTGCAGCTGGGTTACACCTTTGTGGCCGAGGCAATCACCACCGAATGGCCCCCTGCTGGTTCCAAGTGGACCTTGCGTTTGACTTGTACAAGGGAGCCTCTGCCGAAATTGTCCCACCCATCTCCACTCAGCACATTTTCCATGCAGGAATTCCAGGATTATTATATTCCTAACAAGAAGAATATTATATGTGGGTAAGAGCAAGTAGCACCACACCTCATTAACCTTAGAGTATCTTATAACGGCCAGTTGTATGGTATACACACGTAAATTAGCCAGGCATTAACAGCAGTTGTTGCTGTTCTTCTTTTTGTACCCCTCTCATCCCTGCACTCCCCTCTCTGTTTTCTGTTTTCTTCTTTTCTATCCCCTCCTGCTCATGTTTTGCGACACTTGTTTTGTAGCAGGTTGCGGAAAGTGTTGTATTTCAGTATATATTTTTTTCAAATGTTAGATTTATCTGTAATTTGTAATGTTTTTGCAGCTACTCTGTGAAGGTGACCGAACCGGTTCTCATCACTATTCACTTTAAGACATCCTGTCCACATGTGATGATACGTTTGTCCATTTTGGACCACAAGGAAGAAATGGCCAGTGCCACCGGGCAAGGCGTCACCGTGATTCCCGTGTTCAACTTCCTACCCAGCAAAGAGGAGGAGGAGGAGGAGGTTGAGGAGGAGCCATTAGGTTTGGGATGTGTTTTTAATGTATGTTTTATGTGTTATTTTTAGAATTTAACCAAGCGGAGATAGCTTTTTTCCCATTAGAGTAAAGTTTCCCAACTATTTAATTTGCTTTCCAATTCCTGCTGTAATAACAGGGCGCAACACTCGCCATTTGTCTTCCTTTTCCTCCGACTCAGGCCTTTGCTCTCCTTGTTACAGCTCCCAGTTGCACAGTAGAGGAGGAGAACCAGAACATATCCCCCACCCAGGAGAATGAAATCAAGGAATTAGACGGCAGTCAAGAAGAAGACGAGGAGGGCAGTACATCTGGGAAATCAGACTCTGCAGCTGACCACTCGCAGCCGCCCACCGAGACGCCGGCAACACCGGTAACGCCGACTGCATGTATTCACGGGTTGCTCTGACACTTTCCTTCTCTCTCTTGCTGCTGCTTCTTCTCCTCCTCTCCCACTTGCTTTCTGCTTGTGTTTGTATGAATTTTTCACTGCCAAATACTCATAGCACCTTACTTGCAGACTCGCGCACGCACATGAACTTACCCACCCACCCACTCACATTCTCTCACACAGACAAAATGCTCAAGAGAAGAGCAGCAGAAACCAGAGGGATGCTTTTCTTGTTAGTGTCTGGCTTAGCCAGGGAGCAGTAATGTATGATCAGCTATCTGAACATACAGCATACATGCTGGTTGCAGTACACCATGTACTTCGGCATCCGAGAAAAATGAGTACCGCCGTCGCGGTAATGAAACGGATCATGTCGAATCCAGTAAATCATCAGCGGGAGGCATATTGATTTGTCCTTAAGACCACTGATCAGATTAGAGCAGACATCTGTGATTAAAAATGATGTTCTGGAGACGGTATTGGCAGCTTCTAGACTGTTTAAATATGTTTACCTAAAGGCAAAACAATTACCGTGTACATGTGCGTCATTTCTCAGTATTTTACACTCACGTTTTATCTGTATTTGTTTGACAGGAGCATAAGTATGTGGTGAGGGCAGAGGTGCTGCGTCAGAGCTGGGATTTGGATGATACTCAGTTGGCTTTTGCCCATCTGCTCAGTTACAGAGAAACCCAAGGTACCCTCAGCCAAGTTCCCCATCTCGTATCACACATGAGAACCACTGTGAACACAACACAATATGGCTGCTTCGTTTAGCAAATCAAAATTTTGCCTTGATAAACATTATGTACTGTATCTCACAAAAGTCAGTACACCCCTTACGTTTCAGCGACCATTTTGCTATCTTAAGGTGGTACAAGGTCCTCGGGGTACGTACAGCACGTGTTCCATTTCTAGACAGTGACATAAGTCTGATCTTATACTGAAATTAACTCCTAAGTCACTCATTAGTACATTAATAAAACACTATATACACAAATGAAAATAAAATCCAAAGCACTATCAACTTCATAGCACAGAGATCATTTAACAATTTTTTAGAGTCGGGGTGCACATTAAAAGTGGAAAAACGGCAAGTGTTTTTTGTGCCATGTGTTTGTTTGTTAAATAAAAACAAGCAGTCGGCAAAGGTAGTATCGGCCACACAGGTGAGCAGGTGTGAAGGTCCACATCTGTACTGCTGCTCAGTGCCGGGCTATAAGCTGCATAAACCCCTCCACAATGCAATCAACCCCTGAGGCCAAAAAGGCAACACCTCGACTTCCTAGCAAACCACGCATGAGTGTGTGAAGTGGGAAAATAGAGCAAAAAGACATTTAACTAGAAAGACTCAAATGTTGATATTAACAATTAATAAAAACACAATGACTTGTCTTTAAATATATGTCGAACATTTTTTTTTGTATGTGTGTTTTGATGAATATGAAAGGACTGCTTGACAGCCCTGACGTAAATAGACAAAGAGTAGAGGAGACAAAAACAGTGAGCTGGCACTTCAAGCTGGACCTATTAATGCTGACACGCCGATTGGAAAGGCAGCATTGCAAGAAATGCTGCAAACGTTAGACAGACAGTACAAATTGCCCTTGAGGAAAATACTTGAGACAAACGGCAATTCCACAACTTTACAGAGTGAAAGATGACATATTAAAGGAAATATTGCATTATGATATTGTTAGATATTGTAACTGGTTTATTTGGTCTCATGTTAATACCTTTTTTGTCAATTTGTGGGACAATAAGTGTTTCAAAACACAACTCGGTTAAATAAAAAACAAAGGTTCCTATTTGTCATATTTTTTCATTGTACTTTTCTTAAAATGAATGTAAAAACCTCTGGACCCAATCACGTTCAACCCTACTATCCACTGATGACTCAGCAGAGTGTCATTCCTGTCTAAGTAGCTGCCAATATATTTATATCCAAGTTTCTTTTCTGTAGTATTGTCTGTTGTGAAGATAGAATAAGATGATACTGTATACGTGAGCTTTGGTGCAGCTTTGTGTATTAGTCCAGTGACCACACAAGCCTCCTATGGTTTTCCAATAAGCTGGTGGAAGTGGGTCAATAGGAAGTCAAATGAAGTTTGCTCCTCTTGCCCCATGGTGCCCTGGGAAATATCTCAGCAGGAAAGTGAATTAATTTCACCCAGTTAAACCGCGTCTCAGCGGTGAGGCTGTGCCCTTGATCATGCTCCCTATATGCTACACGGATAGTGCACACCACGGCGCGCTCTTTGAAACCCCTTTTAACAAGCTCAAATAGTGCTGTGTGCATGTCTAATGCACAGCTGCACACCATGACTGGATGTATGTATGTACTGCTTCAGCATGTCAGTGTTTAGCACCTAAACAACGCCGCTGTGTTTTCATGAACCGACTTGTCCACATGAATATCAGGCTTTAGCATCGCAAGCGGACATCGTGCTGCATTTCCAAACGGCTTAGACGAGCCTAACTTGGCAGGGTGTCGTCTAAATGATGGATCATTGTGGGAAAGGGAGCCTTTACGTTTGTGTCCAGTTTAACTGGGAAGTGCAACAGTGCCACCTAGCAGAGGTGTGCTCACATGACAGATGCTCACACTCACAAAGTTAACATCTAAGATAATTTGTGTCAGCATCCATCAAAGTATTTACCATGCACCTTCTCTTTGCAACATGCAGTCTTCTTCCCTGAGGAAGTGGCGGACTCTGACACATCGAGCAATGAGGAGCAGATCATCGAAGTGCCAGCCAAACCTAACAAGAAAGGCCAAGACGACAAGGAAATCCACGGCGGCTCATCTGTCCCGAAGGAAGAAACGGTAATATATCACCGCCGCACTGTGACGGGACAACTGTGCTACCGTGATGTCAGCAGAGCTGCGTAAACGTGTGCTATCCAGTCCTACTAGTCACTACCAAGCTCTCCGGTGCCTGCTCAGCTGAATGATGTCATTTAAGTCCAGAAAGTGGAGAGTCACTAAGCAAAATGACCTTTTGGAGTGCACACTCATTGACTGGGAGCCGCAGAGTCTTTCAGTCTAGCGTTTTATCTGCTTGGTTGACTCCGCTGTCAGACAAATCTGTGACCCAAAGTAAGACAAGCATCATGTCAGTGTTGTGCTGCAAGTAATCTGTCTTGAAGAGGCCTGCTCTCGCTCAGTATTCCATGTTTGCTTGTGCAAATCAAAAGCCCTTAATAAGTGCTTCTTGTTTGCCGCATATCTAATCATAAGCCCAATCACATTTGAAAGGCAGATTTCCACAGCGCCTGGTTCTCTGCCGTCTATTTCCATTTGAATGTGTTTTGTTTTTTTTCTCATTAGCAGCACAACATTGTTGGAGGTAGCCGATGTCATGATCTCTGAATAAATTAACTCAACAATGACATGTTATTTTCCTTGAGCGCCGCATAAAAGCCCCGGTCCAGTGGCTCATTGAAAGAGACAGACTCATCACGCATTTGCAGCGTGGTGACCTTCAGCATCTCTGTCTATATATACACGGTGTGTGTGTGTGTGTGTGTTGTTTTTATTTTAATCCATGTGTGTCTACCTGACATTTGTGCAGAGCCTTGACCTGACGAAGGCCAACTACACGCTGTGTGTGGCTGTTGACAAGAACCAAACAGAGAGCATCGAGGTGAAGAAGGACATAGAGCGAATAGAGCAGATCAAAGCTATTAAAAGAGCTTGGGAAGCGGCAGAACCCGGCCGTGCTGCCAAGGTAACCCAGTGGCTGAATATGTATCTGGAGATGGACAAAAGTATTGGGCATCACTTAGCTGACTTCTTCGTCTTAACTAGACAGTGTGGAAAACTTGATGCTGTGACTGTGTCCTAATCCTTCTGTCCATACGGTGCAGTGGTTCTCAACTGGTGGAATCCATTCTTACATATTAAAATATGTCATATTCAACAGATGGCTGACTTATTTTCAAGTAAAATTAAGCAGTATTTTCGTCATTTCACCCTTTCTTTGACAAAATGTCATGGTAAATTCCTTTAAAATGCATTCTGGACTCAGGATTGCAGTTTTAAAGAACATAAATTTACTTGGTTTGACTTGTATAGGAGCATAAAAAATAAAATACAAAAAATACAATAAATAAATAAAAAAAAGAGAAATGACAAAGTGTAAAAATAATTTTACAAAAATCATAGAAATACATACAAATTAAAAATGACTCAAGATGTAAATAGAAATGTTCAAAAAACAATCAAAGGAAATAAAAGTGCAAAATCATAAATTAAAAATAAAATTAAATAATAAAAGTGTAAAACAAAATACAAATAAAAATGACAAAAGTGTCAAATATAAGTAAATAATAAATTAAATAAAAGTGTAAACAAATAATAAAAATTTAAAAAAGCAAATTTAGACACTGATAAACATGTATGTGTATTGTTTTGACGTTCTCCCATTGTGACGTTTTCTTTTCAGGCATGGCAATTACGCCTCAATTGGCTCAGTCAATTTCAACCTCCAAATGATGATGATGAAATTCCTGCTGAGGAGCCGCCACCACCATCACCACCACCGCCACCACCACCACCCGACGATTCTGGTCATTTTTTGTTTTTCTTTGTTTATAAGATTAGAGCTGCTCCTTCTTCACATCTAGTGCCTCCCAGACGCCTCCCTGGTGAGGTGCTTCAGGCATGCCCAGTCAGAAGAAGTACCAAGGGCAGACCTAGGACACGCTGGATGGATTATGTCTCACAGCTGGCCTGGGAACGCCTTGGTGTCCAGTGAAGTCTGGGCTTCCCTACTGAGACTGCTGCCCAAGCAACCCGGAAACTGGGAACAAAAACACATACTTCATCGCTGCTGTTTTGTTTGTTTTTTTAGCAGATGAGGCCTGCAGTCCTGTTCCTTTCAACGCTCCCAACATACCAATTGAACAACTGTTAAGCATCGTTGTTCCTCCCATGGACTGCACTCCCTTCATCAGGTGGGACTACCCAGCATGCCTTGCGGCATTTTGTGAAAACTTGTTACATGTTTAGAGTTAATATAGTTCTTTATTATTCCCCACAGCAGTAGTAGTAGTTTCCCGACTGTGTGAAAAGCTCACAGACTTCAGGCTTGGCTACTGCTTGCTCAATCAATACCTCAATCAGAACCTCCACCTTTCAGCAAGCCAAAGTGCATCTGACTATCTCTTGTGAGACTTTAATGTCAAGGAACTTGTCAGCATTTTTGCAAAGCAAGTGTCTCCCAAGAGTGGACCTCCTTTGTCTCTGGTGTCATCCGCTCTCTCTCCCTCTCACGCCCCCTCACGTTGTCTGGCTCAGGCCATCCCTGCCTGCTTGTGATAAATGAGATGGTATTTGCGTCTCTTAATCAAAAAGCTATTTCAGGACCCCCACTGTGCTCATCGTATCAGTGTGATGTGGCCTCTCCTGTCACCCCTCCATCCCTTTTCCTGTGTGTGTGTGTGTGTGTGTCTCCGGCAGTTAATGGCTGCTGACAAAGTAGTAGTCTGTACTGGCCAATGCTCATTATGCCAAAAGCACTTCAGTGGCACAGCAACTAGCCTTCCGTCATCATTAAAACCAGAAAGAGGCAAACACATTTTTTCAGATTTTCAGTCTCCATCTTATGTTTGCACCTCAGATGGTCGCTTGTACTTTTGGAAAAAGTTTTTGTCAACTTCCTGACTTCTGGCGCTGTCTTTTTCTCCTCTTATCACACGCAGACAGACTCCAGCAATAAGTTGTGCGCTATTTAATTGTTACAATGAAGTCTTATTGCAGAAATACCCGAAAGCGGCCGTGGTTCCGTTGACACCTCATGCCAATGTCATTGTGCATTGACAGCTAGTCTTGCCAGATAAAGACATGGGTGCGAGTCACATCATTTTCTCTGCTGCGTTCCCATTCATACAGACTATAGCCAATCTGTGCACAGGCTCGTTCGCCTGGCCTATCTGGCTCAATAGCAGGTATAGAACATTGTAAGCTTCAATGTAGCTGAATATCTCCTCCTCCAGCAGACTGTGATGGAACCACACTGTCTTTTTAATCACACCGCCATGAAGCACACTACATTAAGAATTCATTGTGTAATCACGCAGAAGGAAACAGGAATTTCCAACAATGGTGGATTCTGAGATGGAGGAGAACCAGCGGAGGAAGCGTTTAGAGAAGATCCAGGCCTACCAGTTGGAGCGGGAGCAGTTGGTGGAGGAGCGCTTGGAGAAAGCCACCACCAGGAAGGAACGAATGAAAGACCTGTTGAAGCAGTATGAGAGCCAGCAGGTCAGTTTGGTGGCTCCTATCACAGGTGGTCCTCGGTTTACGGCGGGGCTGCGGTGACCAAAGTGCGGCCCGGGACCATTTGTGACCTACATTTAAATAGAAAAACTTAAAAAAAATAACTACAAAAATGGAAAGTATTTATATGAGAATAAAGACAAAATAAACTGTAACGCTACACATAACTGCCAGGTCAATACAGTATCCTTGAGCATGTTAAAGGATCGGGGACAGTAATAACTAAACAGCTTGATGCTTTTTTGTTCACGTTAGGTGTACAGTATACAATTTGGATATGAGTCTGTAAACAAAGGACCACCTGTTGTCCCCTTCAATTTGGTAAAGGTCACCGAAACAAACACAGGTCGTTAGCATTAAAGCTACAGACACACAAATAGAGCTAACTGCACTTTAAATTTTAACTGGACAAACCAATCCAGTAACTCCCCTCCCTTCTGTCTTCGTGTTCTTCCCAGGCGGCCATGTTGCAAGAGCAACAGAAATTCCAGGACATTTGCATGCAGCAGAATCAGAAATCCAGTGACAATCGCAAAGGGTCAAATAACCGCTTGAAAAAGAAACAAGAGGATAAACACACTGCGGATGAGGCCTAAGCAGCTCTGTTGAGGCGGGGGGAAAAAATGCCCCTCGCCGCCAAATAGCAAACATTGATAGGACAATATCTATTGACAGATGGACACATGCGGAAGACCACTGCGTCACAAGACAAAAAAAACACAGAACATACAACTTGTGTACCTCAGCATGACTCAAAGTTGCATCTTTGTAAACAGCCATAGGATAAACGCCAGACATGGTAGAGATACATATATGGAATACACCGGAACCTGTCCAATAATGCAGGCGACTTCTTGGGCCTACTGTCGTCTTGCACAGTTTTATCTCTCCATTCTATTCTCTCTGATGCTCACGTTAATACAGTAGTTACAAATATTTGTGTTCATTGTTGATGTTGCCTTTTCCTATTCAAACCCATTTGCTTCCTTGAAGGTCACTGTATTGACTGAGAAAGCCCTAAAGGCATGCTGGGTACGTCCAGCCTCCCCACCAGCTGATTGAATTGGTCGATTGATATAGTTTCACTAAAAGAAGTCCAAATATAGCATGTCTGACTTATTTTTAGCTTCAAATTTTTCATTGACGGTTATAATCCAAAATATATAAACGCCTTAGCTTAAAATATGTGTTTTTAATTGTAGAATGTCTACTAATCTTCTGTATAGTGGGAAGATAATTGCTCATGTATGAGATGATGACGCCATCTAGTGGCTGTGCATATGAATAAATTGTCACTAATGCTTCACTGTGCTTCAACTTCGAGGTTAACTAACAAAAATGGATTGTACGGATTGTATGAAGGAACGTTTCCTATGTGTGTGTGTGCGCCATTCTGCAGTAATTGCACTCCGGCATGAAGACATTTGCACCCCTCTGCATCCAGTCCCAACTGTATTCAAGTAGGTGGGGCGCAATGAATAGAGAGATGCGTTCAGGGTGCTACTACATTTCGTGCTTGATGTGTGCTCCACGCAGACTGTCAGGCCTCATTGATTTCAACACCTATTCTGGTATTGAACATTACCTTATGTGTCAGTACTGTAGCGCTCTTTAACTCCCAAATGTGTGTCTTCTCCCGCAGGTGACATGGAGACCAATTACCTGAAGTGTGGTATTGTCAACGAGAAAATGTAGAATTAACAAGCCACCTCGTAATTGGCAGCTGCTTGCCTAAAGGTCCCGTATTATAGTACTTTCCTACCATTTAGGTAGGTACCATTTGGAAGTGAAAATAACTATGAAATTTTCTAAGAGTGATGTCTAAACTATATATTTGTTCATTTAACGTGCACAGAATGACGAACAGCCCCATGTTAAGTGCTGCTGTTTGTGTTCCTGCATTCAAGAGATCTTTCAATTTTCCGAATAGGCTTTCAAATATCAACCAATCAGAGGACAGAAAAATGCTGGGCGGATTGCGATTACATGGCAACACATAACACGGTGAAATTTGATTGGTCCCCCAAAAAATAATACAGACACGCGCACACGTACTGGAAGCATTGCAGCCAGGAGACTCGAAGTGAAGATACTAGACTGTTGGGAATAAATTCATCCGAATTCATGGAACCCCAAGAACGTGATTGCCACTTTTAGCTTCCCGGTTCGACACACATAAGCTCCAAACGAACCCCATAGCTTTTTTTCTTTTACATAATGTCAGCGCGGTAGAATGTCATATTTGTGCTCCGAAAACAAGAAGCTAGGCAGATCACTTTAGCTAGCTAGCTGCCCCAAGGCAAAAGGGGAGAAATAAAGATGTCAGAAAAGTCGAACATAAACGAGTTTGATAGGTGAGCAATCGGACATGCTATCTATTGGCTAAGTCTGTGGCAGGCTTTTATCATTGAAATTTCGTTTTTTTTCTCATGTCATCAAAAGGTTCTGGACACATTACTTTTACAACATTGTTTAAAAGTCAATTCAGTATAATACGGGGGACATTTTATGCAAGGATAACAGGAGCCAAAAGAATGGCAATGACCTTGAACGCAAGGGTTCATGTGTTTAGACTTCTCTACAAGTAATAAGACTATTGGATTCTTGAATGGAGCCACATAGTAGGATGATGCAATTAGGCGAAACTGGATACACATTCCCTGAGTGCTGTGGAGACTACTGGTGGCCCTTTAATTCACTTTTCATTTGGGAGGTCATAATTCAAGACCGGTTAAATCGATTCAGTTTCCATATGGACGACAAACGGACTGTCGGGAAGTTGTCTGCCATCTGACTACGAGTTCAAGCGGTGGCCCTCATGTGTCTTTTTGCTACGGGAGGTTGGGATGGCATATACTTCAGGTGATAGACTGGTTGTCTCTCAACCTGAAAGTTGCTGCTTCGATCCTCGATGCTGTGTCATCAGTAGGTCAATGAGACAGCAATGTCAAAGCACTTTGACTAACTTGAAGGTATGAAGCCGCTATGCAAGCGAAACCTGTTCTTTCTAGTCTTGACTGTGCATGAACTGATGAAGCCGTGTTGTGTTGTCTTTGCTTTAGTTTAAAGATCAATAATGAAACACCCAGGCAGACATGGACTGAAATGGAGTGGACGCAAGGTGTTTTTTCCTTCCAGGCTCAATATGCCCGCTGTGCCAGCCCATTCTTGTTTCTGTTACCTGCTGAGTCTCTTCTATAGAGGTCAGGCCTCACGGGTTGGCTATGTTGACAGAAGACAGGGGGGGAGCCTCTGAAGATGGAAGGCTTCAGAGTCTCATGTGATAGGAACCGAAGTCAGCAGTCTGACAAGCACTTGTAATCCCACCCTGCCTCTGTTCCCCGTAACACTCGAATGCAGCGCTGCAGGCTGAACCCCACAATGGCAGACATCCTAACTTGATTGCAACCTTATTCTTGTAAACTGGGCTCTGCCATCCCTTTAATCACCGTGCATTGACTGCACCGTCTCTACGCTGCTTGGCCGATGTCCAGCCGCGCCAGGAAAACCAAATAAGCACTTGTGAGTGCTTCATAAAAAAAACATCCAAAACTCCAAAATGGGAGTACAGTATAGACCACCAAGGACAAGACGATCAGATCCCAGCATCCCAAATCCTGTTGGTTCTTTCCTGACACTTTTACAGATGAGCTTTCGTATTAAATGTAGCTTATTTCCCTCGGGGTCCTCACTTATCAATGTCTGCCGACATCCTTCCTTGACGACCTGTTAATAGGGAAGATAAGCCTACTCCAATTTGAAGGAGAGACGGAGGCCATATTGAAGCAGCGTGGACAAACAATACTTCAGCTCTGTGTACGTTTTTGACAGTGTCAAAGGGAGACAATGAAGACTTGACAGCTGTCCTTCATATTTGTATGATTTAAGAGGAGGGGAGTGATTTTTGTCTTTATTGACAAGTGTCCTTGGCGACCTGTTTTTTTAATTTATACAATAGTGTAGCGTAGATGCTCACTATAATAACAGAGCAGTCTTGTTGTCTCTTGCTTTTTTTATAGTTTCTTGGTTGGGTACATTTGACAAGGTCATTATGCAGGACCATAAGTTGCAACTTATGTAGGTTCATGTAGGTGCTGACTAAATTAATTCAGTGATGCAGAGCCGAGGAATGTCAGTTTTCTATATTGGTTTGTGCAATGGCAACTCTTGGGAAGATTACCGTTTTGCTTCATTTACCAGCAGATGCCTTAAGGCTACAACTTCTTTGTCATGCTCGGCGTAATTTCTTCTATGACAGACAGATTCGTGTGCACACCCCGATCCGGAAATCAACCCAGAATCAACCTCAATCTTTTTTTCAAAACAATTATTGGTCACTAGGTGTCAATAAGGTTAAAGTAATGTTCGATTCAACACACAAACGGCAAACTTTGTCGCTGGAACAATCAGCTTTTATTGTAGGTTTGATATTATAATAATAATCACAAATAAAAATTCCTACTAAATGTCCCTGTTGTTGCAGTAACGTACGCCAAGCTAAAACTCAACTCTGAACCCGCAATGTCACTTCCTGTCCGATTGCCACTCAGCTTCCTTAGGGAACATATTTCTCGCAACACACAAGCACAAGTCTTATTTATATGTGTAATGGTGACTCTAGGGGTGTTATTTCATGTCTAGAGGGCTCTAATCATTTAGAAGGTCGTAAACAGGTTGTCTATGCTGTATTTACAACAATATGCTATTTATAAACAAGGAATTTTCACATATCACTATCAGGTCTGGAGCCAAACGGCACATTTTTACTCTGTTACTCCCCATTTGCTCTTTGAAGTAGTTTTGCTTTATTTTAGTTTTATTATACGTGTTAAATTGTGTGTCAAACTCAATGCCACTGTAGTTAGTTTTGACTCTTGTATGCATCTTTCAGGTGATGGTTGCGAAATGTGTGCTTTATGTGATACTATGGCCACTTTAAAATGCATCATTTCAGAGTAGTAGTAGTATTTGATACTGTAAAAATTGTCCAGCTCATACACTGATGACGACCTCTGATGTAGAGACAAAATATTCACAAACAGATGCTGAGACAGAGTACAGGCGCGGTCACGGTGAAGTGCTGATTTGATAAACTGTGAATGGATTGGAGTTAAAACCTCAAAAGGGGGAGTTGGGGGGGGTGGAAGCTGTATCCAGTCCAGTCATTGATAACCTGTCCCTCATGCTCAGCATTGATTATTGCCATCATGGATAACACGACAACTAAGCTCTTCCTTCATGGACACACAGTATAGCAGCATAGCATGTGTTGTCGTAGCTGTCTGAGTGAGTTTTTATGCCAGATGCCCCTACTTGGCACTGAACATCTCCTATAGCTGGGTGTCGGCATGCATGAAACATCAGTGTGTCTATCGGCGAGACCAGTAAACTGATTTGTCTCAGAAAAACTTCCCTCTGTCATAGCCATGGCAACACTGACACTCGCCCTTTCCTTGAATAGCGGCGTCCATCTGCTCCACGGTACGACGGGTACCAGCTGTGGCACCCCGAGCGCAGTCGAGCAGACACGTCACAGCCATGCCTTCAGCTGTTTGCACAAATGTCCCTGCAACACACACACAGCATGCAGGCGCAGTCATTCATGTCTTTGTTGTTTCTGGTCCCTGTTGTTTCTCTTTTTCACCACCAGATGTCCCCACTTATTTCCTGTTTTACTTTGAAAGAACTCATTGCATGTGTTTGATGCTTGTCCGTGACCTTTTGAATACATCATTTAGTAGATTTTGTATCTGTAAACTTACCATGTGGGGCGCCCCAGTTCTTGTCTTGTGTCTAATCTGTCCTTAGCATGTCTTAGTATTACAAGGTGGTCCTCAGGTTTTGTCCTGGGTATGACAATAAACTGCAACCAATGGGAAGGTTCCTGTTTGGGAGTCATTACTCCCAGGTCTAGGGGTGGCGAAGAGGGAGCTATCCTTACCTTTGCTCATGAGCTTTTGGGTAGTGACTGAAAGGACAAGATCGCAGGTACAAGTGGCCAAAATCAGTTTTCGCCATCGGGTGGCTGGGGTCTCCCTTTGAGTAGAACTGCTCCTCCTCATTGACAGGCACGAGATGAGGTGACTCAGTCGTCTAGTCAAGCTGTCTCCAAGGGGAGGTGTTCAGGGTCCGTCCGACTGGGAGGACGCCTCAGTAAAGACCTAGGACACGTTGGAGAGACTATGTCTCTCAACTGGCCTGTGAAACGCCTCAGGATCCTCTGGGGGGAGGCAAGTCCGGGCTTACTTAGGCCCAGCCACCCGTATCTTGACCCAACTCGTCAAGGCAGACAGCTGCCCCCTTATAGTCTTGTAGGGAAATGCTCAGGCAGTGTTCTGCTTGGTTCTTCATGTTTCTCGTATGAAGCGTGGCCAAGGACCTGGTTGCTATGGAAAAGTGCCTTGAGAGCCCTTCTGTTATGAATGAGAGCACAAGACACTTGGGGGGGGGGGCTTTTCTTCTTGGCTTTCTCTTACTGTTTGTGGTAGTTTGCTGGTGGGTGAGCTTAGATGTTGGTCTGCCTTTTGTGTGGTCACCATCTCCTTTTCACCAAAAGCTGTTTTCAATGCATGCACGCATTTTACTTGAAGGTTCTTCACTGCAAGATTTCGACTCTTAGTAAGCTCCTTTGGTTTGCCCCCCCCCCCCCCCCCCCAACCACTTGGTCCAGACAGCACACAGCCTGTGTTGCTGAAAGGGTCAAACGTGTCTGCGACTATGATGTGAGGCTTTGAGGACTCGACACGCCAGCGCAGTCAGGAGTGTTCAGTCTGAAATGATTTTTTTTTGTGGCCGAATAAGGACACTAAAGGCGTAAAATACGTGAATCTGTTAAGATCTGGCTGCATACTATGGATGTATGCTCACATATGTTAAGCATCCATGCATATTCATACGCTGTATACCAACATCTGTGTAATATATGCAAATGTGCTTTCAGTGGGCGACTTCATTCTGCAAACTGTCCACCAGCAAGCACCACACTGCAGCAGTGCGGGCTCGATGGCGGGGAGAAAATGGTGTATTTGGATTTTGTGTTAATTGGGTAGCTTGTGGTAGCCCAGCTTTTGTCACACCACGGATGTGTGTTCAAGTCATTTTTAGCAAAAGCTAGCTGAGCGTTTAATGCACTCGCCGCCTAATGCCGCCCTGCGTACTTGTCATGTCCGCACTCATCCAGCCTAACCTCTGCCCCTGGAATTAGCACCGGATTAGCTCTCTGCTCATGTGCATAATAGAACTGCATGTTCCGCATTTGCATATTTGCCAGAGTTATTGTGCAGAATTGTAATCCACATGGAGGAAAAGATGCACTGATTTCATAGGTGACTACGACCTGGAGGTTTAAAAGAGGGAAAAAAAAAACAAACCTCTGCTGGAAAACATGTCACCGGTGATGGTTGACATTGTTACATCAAGCCTGGCATCGACGTGCACTGACAGCACAGGCAAATTGGCAGCATGCTGGCAGCTAGGAGCACAATATCAATCAATCATGGATTATTTAGGTGTGAAGTGGGAGTGAGTTGCATGAGGAGGAGGAGACAGCTGGCTTCACAAGATGCCATGAAGTAGATTCTGCAGCTGGGGGGATGCTGGGGACGCTGAAAACACATCAAAGCATCCCCCGACTAGAAAATCTAACTTATGAGTCCAAAGGGGTGGCACGGCGGTCGAGTGGTTAGCGCGCAGACCTCACAGCTAGGAGACCAGGGTTCAATTCCACCCTTGACCATCTCTGTGTGGAGTTTGCATGTTCTCCCCGTGCATGCGTGGGTTTTCTCCGGGTACTCCGGTTTCCTCCCATATTCCAAAAACATGCTAGGTTAATTAGCGACTCCAAATTGTCCATAGGTATGAATGTGAGTGTGAATGGTTGTTTGTCTATATGTGCCCTGTGATTGGCTGGCGAACAGTCCAGGGTGTACCCCGCCTCTCGCCCAAAGACAGCTGGGATAGGCTCCAGCACCCCCGCGACCCTCGTGAGGAAAAGCGGTAGAAAATGAATGAATGAATGAATGTGTCCAACATATAGACAAACAACCATTCACACTCACATTCATACCTATGGACAATTTGGAGTCACCAATTAACCTAGCATGTTTTTGGAATGTGGGAGGAAACCAGAGTACCTGGAGAAAACCCACACATGCACGGGGAGAACATGCAAACTACACACAGAGATGGTCGAGGGTGGAATTGAACCCTGGTCTCCTAGCTGTGAGGTCTGCGCGCTAACCACTCGACCGCCCCTTTGTGTCCACCCCTTTGGACACATAAGTTAGATTACTGTATTACCGTATTACTGTATTACCACTTGAAGTTCGGACATCCGTGCGATATATATGTATGTAGTATTACCTTCGATTTAGCGGTCAGTGTGATTTCATTTGGTGGAAATGTGCCCAAATGGCTCTTTTGCTGCTAAAGGTTGCCGACCCCTGTCTTGGACGGTAATAGAATAGACAGAAAAGCAGACCGCTTTTATCTCCCACATGGATTGGTGAAACAGTAGGCTCTTTCTGCTTTGTTTACAATGTCTGAAGGCTTCTGTACGGTTTGTTCTCTTCAAGGTTTCTCTCTTTGAGGCAGCGTTTCTTGACTCCATCTCCAATTCAGTTGATTTTTGTGACACTTTTTTTTTTTCGTGTAAACAACAGAGGACTGATGCTAGGGGATTCGAGGTTAGAGGCAGGTTTTTGTAGACCGAAAGAGGAGGAAGATTAAAAGGGGGGTTGTGCCTCCTTTGTATGATGCAGAAGGTAAGCCTGTGACCAACATTAGGACCAATTATAAATCATATATAAGATGTTTCCCTCCTATTGCACTTGGACCCAACACAGGGGAGATGCCTCTGTGGGGAGTCTTATCAAAGAGTACACAACCAGCAGTCAGAATCTAAACACAACACACACCGCTACACATAATGCAGGCAGATGAATGGCCCTGGCCACAACACAATGGTGCTAAATTAAATCACTGATGTCAGAGTCTCCAAGGCCCCCCCCCCTCCCCCAGCCCCCCATCCCTCTCTTCCATGCAAGCATCGCTTAATAAGGACCGCTTTGTTCTCCTGTGTAATATATTCCCAAAGCCGGCGATATTGCGTCAGGGTCAAAGCGATGCGTGTGGTCAATTTCAGTTCATTATGCTAATGAGCCACCCAGACACAACTGAATAAATAATTAGCTTCATTTATTTTTATGCTCCACGGTGTTATCTCCTCAAAGCTTACTGCTGCTGAATGTCAGCTTAGCTTAGTTTTGGGGGTGGGCAGGTGAGGACACAGTTGTCATCAGGTGTTGTTAGAAAGCTATTACTTCCGCCAGGGTGCCCCCCCCCCAGCCCAGAACCGACGGGTCCCAGGTGCCTGGGGTGGGTGGCCTAACGGGTGCCGGTCGGAAGCGGTCGCAGCTGAGCATGTCAGAAAGCTTTCTGTCGACACATGTGACCTCCCGAACATCCACACTCAAATGGACTCAAATACTCGAATCATGTATAATACCGATGTTGTAATAGCGGTGAAGAGCAAAACTCTGTCAGCATCGACGAATTCATTGCCAACGACCGTACTGCAAGTCTAACACGCATACTGTACGTTTCACTCCAAGAGCTGAGCACCATGACTGACATTTTAAAGCGCATGCAGAGTTGGAGCTAGTGTAGTGTAGTGCTAGGTCCTTCTGGAACTGATACTAACCAAGGTTCCACTGTACTCGTTATTTAGCATGGACAGCAAGCCAGCAATGCGTAGGGTCCTTCGTTTGGGCACTCAATTTTGCGAAACCATACAGTACAGCACAAAGGGACTAGTTTATTATTTATTAAACATTATTTATTAGTTTACTATTTATTATTTATTTTCTGTACAAAACCTGAGACCTAGCCAACAAAAACCGAATCCTGTAAAAACTGGGGCGAAGGTTTAACTGTATGGTACACAAGCAAACATTACAAATCAGTCAGTAGTCTGCCATTTTAGTTTCCAGGGGAGTTTGGCTTGTAGAACATGTTTATGTAGCGGCATGTTCGCTATGGTACACACCAGTACCCAAGGTTTCCACTCATCCTGGAGACAGTCATGGAAAAACATTCAGAAATAAGGAATATCTCAGAAATGGTTAAGTTCATTCATTCATTCATTTTCTACCGCTTTTTCCTCACGAGGGTCGCGGGGGTGCTGGGGCCTATCCCAGCTGTCTTTGGGCGAGAGGCGGGGTACACCCTGGACTGGTGGCCAGCCAATCACAGGGCACATATAGACAAACAACCATTCACACTCACATTCATACCTATGGACAATTTGGAGTCACCAATTAACCTAGCATGTTTTTGGAATGTGGGAGGAAACCGGAGTACCCGGAGAAAACCCACACATGCACAGGGAGAACATACAAACTCCACACAGAGATGCCCGAGGGTGGAATTGAACCCTGGTCTCCTAGCTGTGAGGTCTGCATGCTAACCACTAGACGAAACGGTTAAGTTATCCTGGAAAATTATTTTCCCTCTACCTGCCTTGTGAATGCAAATACAGACGGGAGTTGGGTACAGACCTCACCACAACACCCCCAAAAGGCTCATGGTTGGGACGATGGTACCGGTCCACCTGATTGCTTCACCACAGCAGGAGGCAACATCGCCAGCATCAGCAGGTGCAGTGGAGCACAACCACAACGGCAGGATGGATGCATAGGGAGGGAGGGGCGAGGGAAGGAAAGGAGAGGGAGAGAGGAGGCAGGAGAGGTGGCGGCGAGATGCTGCGTCCGTGCGTTCCCGCCTTGACGCGCATGCGCAACAACAGCAGCACCGCCGCGTTTCCGCCTCGTATGAGCGACGCGCGCGTCAGAGAGGAAAGCAAAGCAAAGCAGAGGAGAGGAGAGGGGAGGGTGCACGCCGAGAAGGAAGAGCCGAGCCACGGAGACGCAGTGGGGGCCACAGTCCGAATACATCACCGCACCGACGCAGCACCATCTCTGCAACGCTTTCTTCTTTTGTCCTTTCTCTTTATTTGGCGACTTAATCTCACGCCGATATATAACCTGCTGCGTGCGGCTCAAGCCTTCCAGCATGGAGACATCGCAGAAAAACACGCACTAAAATGTGAGTTTTATTTTTTTATTTTTTATTTTTCCTACCAGCTGGGAGGAAATCTGCTGAGAGAAAGTGGGCTCTTCGTTTGCATGTCCAATCTATGCTCCGAAGTGACAAAATGAAGAAGTTCAACATCAGGAAGGTGCTGGACGGCTTGAAAGAGGTGTCCTCCTCTTCCTCCACATTCTCCTCCTCCACCCCTTCGGTCCAAGTGGGCCCACAGGAGAACCATCTGGTCCAGGAGAACCTCCAGTCTGAGCATTTCCAGCTCTGCAAGGTAAAGACCATTGATCACCATCACGTATAATGTAGAGCTGTGCTGCTGCAGGCGTCCACTCTGGTCCCACGGCCGGGGTACATCATTGTGGTTTATTGTAGCACCATAGAACTGTACACCATCACCTGCAGGCTGACGGTGGAGGGAGGCGGAGTCATAGGACCCTTTCTGTACGATTAACTTCAGTCTTATTCTTTGTGTTTATGGTGGTGCATCTGGTCCACGTTCTGGCATGAACTGTCATATCAGAGGGGATGGGACACACTGATCCCCTCTTGCATAATCAGCTTGCCTTGGATTAGCGGAATGGTGCTTTCTGTGGGATATCACTGTGTGTGTGTGTTTGTGTGTGTGAATTCCCCGTTCATATTGTCCCGTCTTTCTCCATCCCCTCCACACCTCTACATAATTGATCCATTTGGGAGGACCCAAGTGCAACAAAAAAAGCAGGTTTTCCCCCCTTTTCCCCCACCTCCAATAACAACAATGTGGATGGGGTTAATAATGCAGCATGCACCCCGCACGCTCCGTTGGTGCTTCATCTCTGTCTCCCGTACTGTTAAGTCAGGAGATGTGCCCTCACAGTTCACATTGGTTACTCTGACTCGACACTATGCGAGGCTTCTTACAGTTGCAGACTCATTGTGGAAAAACAATCGATGTATTTATTGGACACTTACGGTAACCGTTTGTAGCTTTTCCCCATCGGCAGGATGGATAAGTCACATCTCAAAAGTATCACTGGTACAATAGTAGTACCTTGGAGCATACATTGATAGTCTAGCATGTTCCTCCCTCTCCAGTCACATAATGTGTGTGGGTGTGAATGAGCAGGCGGCTTGAAATGTGAATGGACGGAAAAGGTATTTTGGATTGAGTATCAAATATTGATAGTTCAGGTGTACAGGATTGCATGACTGGTCGTGTACAGTATGTGAATAGACAGACATTTACATTATGGGTGTTTGTGGAAGGACAAACGGTGTTAATGGTATAAATATCGAAGTTCCCCTAATAGTGGTAGGCAAAGTGAACCGGATTATTACGGTTCATTCAGTAAAAGATTCGTTCATTTCATTGATTTCGATCAATTGGTTGTTAGCCTGTGATCGCCCCCTGTTAATAGACCCCGGTCAGCCGTGTCGAGTCAGTCCATTCACTCATGTTCATGTTCGTTGTGTCGGTCATGAACGAATGGCCGACTCGGTCTTTCAGTCAGCTAACCCCACCCACCCACAGAGCGAGGCGTGATGATAGGATAAGACAGGCAAGCATGCAGATAGTCCCGCCTTGCAAAAGGAACGGTGAACTGACTCTCCAGCCAATCAAAAAAAAGCATTTGCAACTGAACGGATTCAGCGGGTATTTTAGGGGGTGACCTCGTTCATTCCGTTTACAAAGAAGAACTTTTGTAAACGTAAACTTTTTGACCCGATCGTTCATGACCGACACACCACCATCCCCTAACGGTACTACGATATGTGGGACTAGGGCTGCAAATGACGATTCATTTCTTAGTCGATTAATCTGAGGCTTGTTGGTTCATTTAATCGAGTTTCCAGTTAGACTCTGGACCAGAAGTGACCAAACTTTTTAAATCAAAAAATGATGACTCAAAAGTACAAGTAGTCGTGGATTAATGGGATAATCAATCATTGTTGCAGATCTAATTATGATGACTTTGTTATGAACGTATGTGGATGGACAGACTGATACTGATGTGTGAGTATGTGAAAGGACCGGCTGATGAATATGCAAATGTAGAGGAAAATGTGTCAATGTTGCAAAAGTACTATTTGTGATTTGAATGCGGTGGTTTGGATGTGGGACCCACCATCACGCCTCGACGACAAGTGGTGACATTTTCAACTCTGCAGCACTTTTTGACTTATGGGCCGCATTGAGTTAACAAAACTGTCCGGGGGGGCCAGAATATATATTTGACACACATACTAAACAGACCTTTATTTATTTGTCTAATTTTATCTGTAAAAGTGTCATACTATATGAGCACTTCAAACATCAGACCACATCAAACTACGAAATTTAATTTTACAGTTTTGTTTTTTTTCAGTTCTTTTTTAACTGAATAAGACATCCGTCTTGCAAGTCATGTTGCCAACATATACGTTAAACGTTGAAAAACGTAGAAAACAAGTGGCGGGCCGAATTCAAACGCTTGGTGTACCGCATTTGGCCACCGGGGCCGTAGTTTGCCCACCCCTGAGTTACACCCTGTCTGTTCATGCCGCTGTCCTCTTCAGCAGACATCTGCAACTGTGTGCTGCACAGACGGTATGTTCAGACCCGTGACCCACTTTTGGGTCCCGAACCGCCAGTTGAGAACCACAGATGATTTGATTGTGAGAGACAGACGTGAATGGAGAGGCAACTGGAGCTCTTTACAGTACTGTATGCACATGTTTGTGGATAGATGGATGTATAGATAGATGTCTCTATATAAACGGACATAAGAAGTGTCAATGGTACAAAAGAAGAATCACGTGAGAAGAAGAGACACGTGAGCTCTGACAAAGCGTGGTCCAAACACTGAGTGTCTGAGGATCATGGAAGACGAACGCGGCTGTTCTCATGTTTGTTCAAACAAATGCTCACAGCAGGTGCAGGTGAGTGCAGCGGAACAGCTGTCGTTATGTATCTGCATGAAAGGTGCTAAAAACCTACAAACACCTCTCCAGTCGGACGCAGAGTCGTTCCGCAGCTTCAGCCGCAAAATATTAGCACAAGCACACCACCTTTTGTATCGGGCCTCGTGTGTGATTGTGTACCTAATATTGTGGCCAGTGAGTGTCATTCAGTCTATTGCTTGGCTGTGAGGCAGGCAGGTGTCTCTCTGCCACTTACGTAACGCCCTTTACCGTCTGCCGCTGTGCAAACAAACACAGCCCATCGTCAGGTGACTGATGTCATAAAGTGACGGTTGCACACCTACTTATGGATGCCGGGGAAAAACGGGTAAAGACTCGCTACGTGATGAGTGTTTGCACAACCCTCCGTGTTGCTTGAGTTTTCTGTATCTTCAGACTTTGCCGTAATCACGACTTCATGTGGGAGGCGGTGACAGAGGGAAAAAAAGCAAAAAAACCGAAAGGAGTGAGAGAGGAGTCTCAAAATAGGGCCATGATTATAAAAGCATCCTAAATAACGAAGCCAAATATCAGTGTGATGAAAAGAAATACTTTCAGCTTCCCACCAGAACCAGGAGGCTGACGTCATTTCCTCATTGATATCTTTCTCTCTGTGTTTCAACCAGACTGTCCGTCATGGCTTCCCATACCAGCCGTCATCCATGGCCTTTGACCCCGTGCAGAAGATACTGGCCATCGGCACTCAGAGCGGAGCGCTCAGATTGTATCCTTTAAGTCGCCATTACGATATTGTGGGTTGCTGCCGAGAAGACGCCATGGGGGTAAGTCAGCCTCCATACCGCCGTGCTGGTGTTCCCTCGTGTGCTGGAGGTGTTGTTCACACGGCTTTACGAGTGCTATGAGGTTACTGAGGTTGATGTGAGATGTTTTTGTTGCCCTCTCGAGACTTATGTTAGCACTATGTATGTAGGTGGATGGACAAACATATGTCTCTAGCTGCAGTTGTGTATGTGAATGGATCGGCAATGTTTACATGATATGTGCAAAAGGCCACATGATGTGTGTTTGTCAAAGGACAAACAGATATTTGCACTATGTACAGTAGCTATGCCAATGGGGAGAGGTTTATGGAATATGTATACGAATGGACAGACAGATACAGTATTGCATTGCATTGTGCTGTATGTCAATGCACTGATGAATGTTTTATGCGTGTATGTGAAGGGACTGACAAATATTTACACTGTGTGTGTGTGAATGGACTGACGGACGTTTGCATGATGTTTGTATGCCAATGGAAGAGGCATATGTATTATGTATATGAATGGATTGACAGATATTTGCATTATGTATGTGAATGGACAAGCATATTTATACACTGTGTGTGTGAATGAACTGACGGATGTTTGCACTATGTATGTATGCCAATGGACAGAGGCGTGTGTATTATGTATATGAATTGATCAACAGATATTTGCATTATGTATGTGAATGGACTGGTAGAAATTTGCTTTGTGTGTATGTGAATGGACAGACATATGTTTGTATTATATGCGTATGTGAAAGTACAGAAAGGACATGTCCATTGCAAGTATGCGAAGGGACAGACAAATATTTACATTGTGTTTGTGTATTGACTGAATGTTTACACTGTGTGTGTGTGCATGTGTGAATGGACTGACGGAAGTTTGTGTAATGTGTGGATGCCAATGGACAGAGGCGCATCTTTCATTATGTGCATGACTGGACAGACAGATATTTGCATTATGTATGTGAATGGACAGACAGAAATTTGCTTTAATGTGTGTATGTGAATGGACAGACAGAAATTTGCTTTAATGTGCGTATGTGAATGGACAGACAGAAATGTGCTTTAATGTGCGTATGTGAATGGACCGACAGAAATTTGCTTTAATGTGTGTATGTGAATGGACAGACAGAAATTTGCTTTAATGTGCGTATGTGAATGGACCGACAGAAATTTGCTTTAATGTGCGTATGTGAATGGACAGACAGAAATTTGCTTTAATGTGCGTATGTGAATGGACCGACAGAAATTTGCTTTAATGTGCGTATGTGAATGGACCGACAGAAATTTGCTTTAATGTGCGTATGTGAATGGACCGACAGAAATTTGCTTTAATGTGCGTATGTGAATGGACAGACAGAACATGATTAGATAGACATGATTTTGGCATGATTTATATGTGAAGCGACATACTGATGTTTATGTATGGATGCACAGACAATCATGTGACTAGACTGATGTATGGATATGATGTTTGTGAATGGACAGACAGATGTTTACGTGATCTTTCACCCATTTTGAGCTGGGATAGCGATGATTCCAGTGACGCAGTGTGCATAAGTTAGCAAAAGTAACGTCGAGCAGAGCGCGGCCACAAACAGGGATAGCATAGCAGCTTGCAAAACCGCGTCGCCGCGGGGAGTCCTAGCTCTTCATAGGACGCCCGCAAGCTCGCCACTGTCAGGCTGCTTATACAGGTCCTCCGTGTGTTCTCCTGCCTGTCGGACAACCTGCGCCAGCTCATTAGCGTGACGAAGAGCTGTTGGCTTGGCCGTGCCTCGCACCCACCTACTGGCAGCCATGGCTGTGACTCAGGCTTGTTCACCTGCAATGGAAAGGTGAGGGGAAAATAAACCAGTGACAGAAATAGGGGGATCCTAAAAATACCCTGGTGGGCGTTCCCTTACGGCCAGGGTGCTTTGTCATTTAGACCAGTGGTATAAATGGACCAGCTCTCCAGACCTTATTCTAATCTAAGGCATTTACTTATATACAGTAAAGTCTCGTTATATCGATATCGGTTAAAACGAATTACTACTACGAATTATGTCCCGGTAACCGGTAATTTACTGTAGTAAATTTAGTAAAATTTATTGTAGTACAAAAGCATGCTAGGTACGCAATCCATGAACTCAAGGAGAAAATTACATGCCATATCAAAGATCCGCCCACTTTTAATGCAGTTCGGCGCAGGATCGGATATATGGATAGTCCGGTTATATCGCTATTTTTTCCGACTCCCGAGAATATCGATATAACGAGACTTTACTGTATATCATATGTATCATGGTTTGCAAACTTTTCCCGTGGCCTGGTGGTTGGGGACCCCTGATTTGGGGGGGGGGGTTACGTTTCATTGGGTAAACTCTCGGTGGCGTGATGCTCGACATTCATGCCGCCACCCTATTCTCGCTTGATGTCGTCACACGGTTCCCGCCAGCTGAAACGGGTGGCTTTGAAAACAGAACAGACGGGAAGACACTCTATCTGGGGTTTGACTGATGTGGATCAGGCTAAATCTTATCGGAGTCGTCGCAAGGTCAAACGAGAGTCATCTGTCTATTCTTTGTTCGCTCATCTGATGGCGGCGATAGAGCAAAGCTGCACACGAACGAACTGTAACGGAGATTTACACATTCTTATTCTGCAGTTGGTGTTCTTTCTACTTCAAGTCTGGCAAAGTTTAACGAATGACAAATTGGCTCATACACACGTGTCTCCTAGGGGGCCTTTTTTTTGGGGTTTAGCCGCTACTGGCTTGAATTGTGTGTGTGTGTGTGTGTGTTTTTGCTTGGCTGGACTGCCAGGATATTTGGCTGCGACCCTCTTCTCCTGCAGAGAATTACAGGAAGTGGCAGATCAAGGGCCTCAGGCTGGCACTGTGGTAGAGGACTGAGAATTACAGCAGGAACAGGAGGTGTGTGTGCGTGTGCGTGTGTGTGTGTGTGTGTGTATCGATGCATACGTGTGTGTAAACGTATGTGTGTGTTTGTGAGGAAGAGCTGGCTGATCCCCTGGAGCCATAAAGCCAATCACTACTGTGATCCCCTCCCAGAAACCGTCCCATGTTTGATGCCTGTGCTCCTGCTCCACCAATGCCAGATGAGAAGGATGTCATTGTCCCCTTGGTGTAGTCCGGATGGGGGGGGGGGGGGTGATGGGAAAGGGATAGGGAATAGATAGATAGCTAATTATTCTACTTCTGAGCTGCTGCACACAAAAAGGGTGACCATTTTATCAAAGCATGCACCCCTACCTGGGACTAGGCTTCGATGTGTGCTGTGTTGCCAAACGTTGTTGTTGTCGTTCGACATATCGCATGGCGTTCCCGGGCTTGTGGAGAGACATGGTCTCTACAATGTGTCCTGGGTCTTCCCTGAGGTCTCCTACCGGTCAGATACAGAGTTGTCCGTTGTTCTGTGTGTGTGTTCTATGAACAAATAAACCAACCACACACACATGACAAAGATGATTCAACGGTATCTTGTCCGGAATCTGTCTATAGTGTCAAACCGTAAAATAACTGTGATCCATTCTTTGCAGAAACCAACATGTGGATGCTTTGTTTGGGCACTCAACTAGTGTGTTAGGTGCACTGTTGGGTTAGGACTGTATGTACAAAATCCCAAGCATATTTCATTGATATTCAAATCCTAGGAAAACCAAGATTCCACTGTATTTGTGGTCCATGCTGACTGTGTGTGCACCTCTCCAAGACACCACTTTCAGTTGGTGGCGGCAAAAATGGCAGCATCGTAAGTCACGGAGAGACTCAACCGCACCCCGCGAGAAAACAGCCAGACGCAAATCAATACATCAAATTGTCACTCGGCCACATGATCTCTTTGGCAAGGCGCAGGGCATCATTGGACTCTCACAAACAAATTGGAGATGACAGTCATAGAAACACATGGCTAAATTACAGTAACTGCACACAAGGGTAGATTGTAAGTTTGTAAATACTTGACACACACTTGTGGCATCAAACGTTGATCAAACAATGGCTATAATGATTGCTGTTCTTTCAATTTTCCAACAATTTCGCAATTTTTCTTTAATATTTCAACTTTCTGCTACTATTATTTTTCCTCACTGCTGATTATTATTATTTTTTTGTTGCCCCTGATTACAAACTGTGGGCGACTAGAGCAGTATACTTGCTGACTTGAACTTTTTTGTACACTTCATTCTAAAGCAGCAGATACAATCATCATTACACACCAGCTCACTTCCTCTAATGTGTCTCCCTTAAAACATTCCCCCTGCAACACGTGTTAACGAGTTAACTTAATAACAATCCTATTGTAACGGACGCTGTCTTTGCACTTTGCGCTGACTTTTTGAATTCAATAGTGTTTCTCACATTGTGGAACTTGGAGCCGTAATAATAAATGTTAAGAAATTACACAACGCTTAGAAATGTGCAGTGTGCTTGAACGCCTCATCAATGCTGGGTCACAATGACAAACAGAAGATAGGAGACAGAATCAGTGTTGTTGATTGGTTCTGTGTGCATTCTATGGACAAATAAATCAGCATTATGAAAGGATTTCCAGAGCGGAATCTGTCTATAGTGTCCCTAACTTTGAAAGAACCGCTATTTATTTTATTATTATTATTATGCATACATCTTCTGGTCACATTAGATATTATATTCTGATATCAGCTATTGTATCTAAGACAGGTTTAGTTTGGCCGTACGACAAACAAAAAAGTGTGTGTGTGTCAGCGGCTTAATCAAAGACCAGTCCTGTGTGTGTGTGTGTGTGTGTGTGTGTGTGTGGTTTCATCTTTCATGCTTTTCAGGAGGCCTCTATCAGGCGACCTCTGTTCCGCCGCCTCTTAGAAATGGAAAACAAATTCTGCTGCATCAGTGCTGCAACAATTTAGCGGCCGCTCCGCTCCGTCCCGTATCCTGACAGCGTGTCCGCTAAAGTCCTTTAGCTCTGACAAGCGCACAAATGGGATTGAGTTTTTCTTTTTTTTTTTTTTTTTACGGAATGACTAAAGTTGTGTTGCTTCTCTTCTACAAGTCATGATTTTGTTGCTTCATGTCCGACGAGGCCGCATGAGCACTGGCATGCTTAAGCGAAGTGTAGTTACCAGGCCGCTAATGGAAAACTTTTGGAGAGAATATTAGCCCTAATCCGAAGGAACATTCCGCGCTCGCTGTGCCTTCAGTCCTCAAGTGAGTCATCATAATTCGGGATGCCACGCGGCATTTCTGCTCACTAGAAACTAATTTCTTGGGAAGACAAAAATCTTGATGACCTGAGCCAAGGTTATCAACTCGGGCCGCAGCCTCGGAGGAATACTAAGCAACTTGATAGAATGTGCTCAAGTTTGATTCAATCGGCGGTACAGAAATAGCAGAAATCAAGCTAGTGCTGATGCGACTTTGAGTTAGACGGAATGCCTGAGAGGTCACCAACCTGTTCACTAATTGTTCCCAACAGGCGACAGCTAACGCTTGAGCGGCTCAATGTTAATACACGGTGTCATGTGGGCTGGGCGGAATAAATGAGACGAATACACAAACTAACACACACACACAGGCCATGGACATCGCCACAGTGTTTTGACGAGGCACATTATATAATTATATAGTGTTTTGCTGCTCGGGGACGGCCTGTCATGATGTTTTGATGCGCTAATTACATCGTTGGAAGTAAATAAATGTGTTTGCTGTTGTGTGGGCATTGTGTTACCGATGAGTGGAATACCAAAGTGTGGAGTTTGGGGGAATTAGGAAGTTCATGATGGAGCTATGAGCTCATGAGTGTTAATTTGCTGTATGATGATTTTAGCATGAGTTAGATTTTTATATTGAATCATGACCTCCTGTGATTTTCAATCGGTTGATAAGCTTGTTGTGAGTTTGGCATTCGGCATTGGCAGCTAAGCTTTGTTTTGCATTGTGTTGTTGAACTATGCATGGGCGTCATTGAATTTAATTCCAAAATGTTTGCATAATTCCTCCGTTTTCGGGGGTATGAAGATTATTTCCCAGGGTTTGAAGATAAAAGATACAAAAGGCTGCAGACAGATTGGGTTTTACTGCAACTGCTGCTGCTGCAGTGTTGGTGTGACCACTTGTGTGGACCAGTACCTTTCCTATTGATTTCCACTCATAGTCTTCCTGGTCAATATTCCCCTCAACTGTAACGTGACTCGCGTGACCACGAAGGGTCTGACCGCGGTCTTTGCCCCCCCTACACACACACACCGCAGCTTCTTCATCATCAAGTTCCTGTTGTGCTTGTTGACATAATGCATCAGATCCGAGCCGTATAGGCGACAGGTATTGCGAATGTGGTAACTCTATGACTTTTATTGATTTTAAATCGCAGCACATGGCTGAGACTCCAACCCTCCCTGAGGAGTAAACAATTCTAAACATTTCAATCGCTTCGACTGTCAAAACTGTGACATTTGATCCAAGATATTGTGTGTTGGATAAACGAGTCCCAAATTGTTCCCCCCACTAGCCTTGAGCCCAGTAGGATACATATTGATAGCCTTTGTCTACCCGATGATAAATGCTTCACCTTACAGCAGCCCCTTAATTTAGCATCACTGTCAGCAATCTAATCATACACGACAGCGACAGAGGACTTTCCCCAAACCAGATCAATAAAAATGTGATGTCGGGTGAGAATGTGGTGTTCTTTAATTACCTTCGCTATGTGAAGAGATGGTAGTGACAGCTGGTCCTCTGGTTTGGAAGGTCCAAGTATGGACAAGGCGGCTGTGGCTATGTTTACTCCACCACAACACAACAAGGTCATAGCCGCAACGATAGTTTATCACAAAGGTCATGAGACATGACCTTGTTGGTTCCATAATTGTAAAAGTCATTACAGGTGGTCGTCGGTTAAGGGTGTTCCGTGGTTACCAACCTGCTCCAATTCTGGTTCTTAACTCAGAACCAATGTTGTAATGGCAGTAATGTGCCCAGCCAGCATTTATACTGCTGATGAGTTCATTGTAAATTCTGATTCTGTTGAAATCCTGTTGATAATTTTCATAGACAGAATTCCTAGCTGTAGCCAAGGTGTCCAGGGGTCCAATTTGGGGGCCTTAGAAGCTCGTAATTCCTGTCAGAATTCCTGCAGATTGTGTGGTCCTATTGGTCAAAGACCTTCAGCGTTTACTGGGGCGGTGTGAAACTTATGGGACTTGTCAGTTGGACAAGGTTGGATTGCACACTCCGAGCTGGGAGTGATATCCTGCCCCAGGTGGCTGAAATGAAGGTGGCTGGACTCACCTTCGGAGCTCAGTCATCCGGGGGACGGTCGTCCGCTGCTCCTTTAAATCCAGAGGAGCCAGTTGAGGTGGTTTGGGTATCTAGTCCGGATGTCTCATGAACGCCTCCTTGCTGAGGTGTTCGCCCCAAGGCAGACCTAGGACCTGGCCTGGAAACGCCTTGGAGTCCTCCCAGTGAAACTGGAAAAGGTGGCTGGAGACTGGGAGGTTTCTTTCTGCTAGTTGACTGTCCCTTGGCTGCTTTCATATTATATAACATAGAATTCTCAAACCGGTCGAGTGGTTAGCGCGCAGACCTCACAGGAGGAGACTTCTCATAGGAGACCAGGGTTCAATCCCACCCTCGGGCATCTCTGTGTGGAGTTTGCATGTTCTCCCCGTGCATGTGTGGGTTTTCTCCAGGTCCTCCGGTTTCCTCCCACATTCCAAAAACATGCTAGGTTAATTGGCGACTCCAAATTGTCCATAGGTATGAATGTGAGTGTGAATGGTTGTTTGTCTATACACTGTATGTGCCCTGTGATTGGCTGGCCACCAGTCCAGGGTGTACCCCGCCTCTCGCCCAAAGACAGCTGGGATAGGCTCCATGAATGAATGAATGAATGAATTCTCAAACCTCACTACACTTTCTTTTATTGTTGTTGAATCATGCATTTTCCGTAAACACGGCATTCAATGTTTCGGTCGTGGGGGGCGGGAATCACTTCCACATTAATCTATCAACAAATTTTCTTCCTAACTATCCCTTAGGGTGTGCTTTTTAATTTCTTCTGCCCGCCTGACATGAAGTGGCTATCTTTTAACGCTAATTAGCGAATGCAGCCGTTAATGTTAGTCATTCAGCAGCACAAGCGGGCGCGGCTAATGAGCGCTCGCCAACAAGACTAAAATGTTCCATTTCAAGGAATAATCTGTCAAAAAAATGAAGCAAATGTCTTCTTATTGTCTTGATTGACTTATCAGTTGATTGTTTTGGCGTTCATTAAAACGACACAGCTAATTAGCGACAGGCCTCATTAGCTCGCGAGTTTGCATCATTACGTTAGAAATGAGGCATTTTGAAAGTGTGGGCTGCCGTTCTGCTACTTTGGCGCCACGTCTGGAGGACGCTACACTGTCATGTTCTCGCATAACCGGATGCGTTCAGTTCAAGGTGGAGATAAGGTAGAGGTACTGGTTTCTCTTTCCTGGTAGAACGATCCATCCAGGTCAACCATCTGTTTTGGCACCAATTTTTCATCGCAAACCAGCTCATAACTCTGCTCGTTCCGCTTCCCTGCTTTTAACATTGGCTTTAATTTTCCTTTTCTGGAATATTACAGAATCTCGGTCGTCCGCCGTGCACTTACCTTCTTCGCTCAGGGCTAACTATTATTTTTTTTCCTCGTGTTGCTCTAAACAACTCCAGCTGGAGCATATTAGTGTCTCTGTCTGCAGTCGCTAACAAGTCTGGACAGCCAGCCTGGCCATGTGGATAATGTTGCTCTCAGGCATTCCCTGTGTGTGGACTGGAGCACACACTATCGCTTGATATTTGGCTTCCCCCCCCCCCTTTTAAAAAAAAAAAAAAAAAAAAACTTTTTTAACTTCAGTAAATACTTCCTTCTTTTGAGCAAGAAGCCCAATGGCATCCCCGAGCTTCCTCCTCGTCCAGATTACAGCATCACAAACAAATGTTGGACTTTTCCCCTCCAGCTCCAGCGGTGGGGGGGGTCTCCAACACCCGAACCCTCCCCCCTGGTTTGCCCTTAAGGCCTGCGGCTGCCAGCCTGAATGGATGGCATTTTGTAATGAACTTTACTTGAGTGCATCCAAGTGGCCTTTCACAAGCTTGGCTGCGGTGGAGGCTGTGATTCTGTGTGTGTCCCCCCCCCCTCGATTTGGCACTTGGCGCTGCCTGTCATTGAGAAGTGAGGAGGTGCGCCCTGCTGGTTAAACCAACCCTCCACCCCCAATCCTTCCTCAGCACTGTTGCTCCTCCGCTGGCTGCCCTCAAATATGCCATCATGCCAAGACCCCTGCAGGGAACACACTCATGTGTCCCATGACGGCATGACTCAGGCTTTAATGCCTCGCCACATGGCTGGCATGCACACAAATCGCCGCCCCCCCCGCCCCTCGCCCCCGCCCTCGCCCGTTCACCGCAGCCTGTTGGTATTTATGTGTGTGTGATATATGCATATGTGTGTTTATGTCCCGCACAAGACTGGCCGGGGGGTGTTTGTGTTTGTGCCTTGCTGTCTGATCCAAGCAGAACGTGGCGGTGACGAGGAGATGGGAAGGGGGGGGGGCTGCAAGGGGCAAAAAGGTTCTCGACAGACAATCCAGGACTCCGTGAGACATATGGGGGGGAGGAGTGTTTGTGACAAGGAGCTATATTTATGTTTGTTCCCAGACAAAGTGTTGCGGTAAATCCTGCCTGGTTTTGTGTCACTGTAGGCTTTGGCACACTCGGCAACGCTGATTGTCTGCGGTAGTCCGCACTTTTTGGAAGAACCATCGCTGGTGTGAACACACTTGCCAGTAGGGCTAAGGTTGGTAAGCACGATTGGGTTAGCAGGTTAGGATTAGGATTAATACACGCTGCCCTCAGGTGGTCATTCAATGCAGTAGTCGGTCTTCTGTAGGACTAGATGGACTCCCACCGTTAGTGTTAGTTACCACAGTGTAAGGGTTCGGGTTGGTGTAGTTCCTATTCTTTGGGGTTACATGTATTTGGTTTATCGCCATGTGTGACTAAACCAGAGTCTGGTAATCAGTTTAGTTACATCACAACGAGGGTTGGTTACTACAGAGTGAAGGGTTTGGTTGTAGGGGTTAGTTACCCCTTTTATACCACAGTGTTAATAGTTAGGTTTAAGGTGAGGTTAGGGTTGCAGTAGTTACCACGGTGCCAGGGTTTGGAAGTGGGGGTAGGGTAAATTACTCACAACAAGGCTTGGGTATCACTGTTTGGGTTAAGAAGTAGGGTTAGGGTTATTTAAGCCTGTGTTAGGCGATGGCATCAGTGTTATGGTTAGTTAGCTCTGGGTAAGGGTTAGTGGTTTGTAGTGGTAGGGTTATTGTTAGTTAACTCAAGGCAAGGGGACACTACCAGATAGGGTTAGTGTTAGTTAACTCATGGTAAGATATTTTCCATGGTTTTAGCGGGTAAGGTTAGTTAACTCCGGTTAAGGTTTAATTACTGGAGTTTTAGCTGGTACGGTAAGGGTTTGTTGCCATTAGTTGTTGGTTAATGACATGGTTAAGGGTGCGTCAAGATTGGTTAGGGTTGTTAAATGTTAAATTGTTAAAGGGTAGGAGTTAGTTACATCAGTGTTAAGCTTAGTGTGAGGGTTCCTTGTCACTTGTTACTTGGAATGGAATGGAATGGCCTTTATTGTCATTATACAAGATGTACAACGAGATTGGAGAGCCTCTCCTTTCAGTGCAGTAGTCAAGTTTAAAAAAAAAAAAAAGTATATAAAAGTAGAGTAAAAAAAGACAATTTAACAAAATATATACAAGATATCCAAAATATACACATAGTATTGCACAGGAGCATATGCAGGAGCAGACATATTAATTTTAGAGCAATGATAAATGGGTCATAGTGCAAATAATGACTGGTGTATACAAGTCACATATGAGTGTATTGTAATGGGTTGTTAAATAAATAAATAAATATGATTGAGGTAGTAACAGAACTTGTGATTAAGCTAAACTGGGTCCAAACTGGGATGGTCAGATCATAGATTAAAGTTAACATAGATTAAAACACCTCATAGTTGGAGCGACCGCAGGGTTTGGGTTAGCAGCTAAACAACAGTGAAGCTGGAGACAAGGTTGTGTGGGACGTGGTGTGCAAGATTTGGAATGGACAACATTGACTCCCGACCTGACTGAGGAATCCGAGCCATGTCCAGGCTGGCTTCAGCAAACATTTATTTGTCAAATCCCCCAATCAACAGTTGGGCTTGTGAGATTCATAACAAGGAAATCCTTGGAAAGGGGAAAAGGGATAACCTTGCAGCTTTTCACACGGCCACTTTCATTTCAGCGATGAAGCTAATTTGTTTGATAAGCCACAAGCCCCCGCTATCTCCCAGACACCAGCGGAGGGGGGGTGGGGGAGAGTGATGAGCACGGTGGAGCAAGAGGTCTCGGTTAGCCGCGCCACCGGGCCCGCATTAAGCCTTGATTGGCTTCTATTGGCCTGATTTCTCTTGCTGTCTGCCGCCTGGCATTGCTCTCACTTTCACATTAAACACACGTTGGGGTGATGGCTGATAAAACCATGAGCGAGGACAACATTAAACCTCGCTTGGCTCCGCCTTTGAGCTTGACAAATGTTAGCATCGGCGTTAACCCTTTGGTTCTCTCAGAATGCTGTTGTTATATCCTGCGTTCATGCGGACCAACACTATAAATGACATTAGAGAGACTCTTCCACCTTCCATATCACGCTGTGTCGCCAGCTCTCTGCACACTCATCAGCAGCTGGTCCTGGTGCTCATTTTTAGAATCTGTTGCTGCAGTGGCATGAATTTTTAATGGCTAAAGCCATTGTAGCAAGCTGTGTTCTCCCTGTGTGTGTGTGTGTGTGTGTGTGCATGTACCGTCGGTGCCTGTGAGAGGTGTTCAGGTGTGAGTGAGGTAGCCTGATGGCCAGGATGAAGAGGAACAGTGTGCCTTTACATTGTGTCAGCACAATGTTTGTGGACACGCTTTTTTGATTGGATGCTGATGTGATGCGACAGCTTTTTGACTAAATCACTTTGAATAATACCTGAGGGGCTCCATATTCCCAGAGGTCTGTGTCAGTACCCCCCCCCCCCCCCCCCGGTGTTTCTTAAACATGAATTTGATGTTTATTTGCAGATGTTGAAGAATGTCAAACAAGCTGATGCGTTGTTCTACTCAGGCTATTTTTGGCATGTCGGCTGATGTTGACGTACGGTTTGGGAGGATCTTAACTCATCATTATCTAGTTTTAGTCACTCGAAGACAGCTGGGATAGGCTCTAGCACGCCCGCGACTCTCGTGACGATAAGCGGTCGCAATTGAATGAATGAATAACTTTCCAAAAATGTTTTTTTTAAATATTTTTTTTATATTTTTTTTAATATTACCAATCTTTTACTTTGTAATCTTATGAATTCTTTGAATTCTATGAATTTTGTATTTGAACCGTTTTCTCTTAATGTTTTGCCTAAAAAAAAAATCACATTTGAGAGGCTCCATTTTTAACTAAACTCTTTAAAAAAAATAATGAATTAATTAATAAAAAATAAATAAAATAAAAAAATATAAAATAGTTTTAAAATACAGGGTCATGCAAAAATGATGTGACACATTTGTAGGTTAAATAAAAGGCAAATAAAGTAAAGAAACTCAGTGTTTTTATTTTAGAAAAGTAAATATAATGTTTCATTATGTTTTAAAAATTAAATCAGTTGTGGCGGTGCGAGGTCGGCCGCTTGATTTTGGTTTCAATGCAGATCCAGTATCTCTGAAGTTGAAAATGGTGTTTGGAGCTGGTACGGGATCATGTCTACCAAGATTGAAGTGCAAACAGAACGTTCGTTGTGTTGCGGTTAGAGATTAGTTTGTTTTGATAAACGTTTCCACAATAAAAGCACGATGCTCACCAGTCCGATTCATGGCAGCAACTGAAAAAGAAACAAAAAACAATGGCATTATAAAGAAACAAAGCAAAATGGCATAATAAGTACTTTTCGAAAATAAACACTTTTTTGTTTCTTTACTTTATTTGCCTTTTATTTAACCTACAGATGTGTTACATCATTTTGCCTGACCCTGTATATGCCAATACTTTGCAATCCACTAATTTAATTTCCACTGCATTCCACCCCTCTGCACTGTGAGTATGCTACTGGCCTCCACTCTTGGAGACAAAGACACTCTATGACTGGCAAAAGGGCTCACTCCATTCATGCGGTTGTTCTATGGAACAAACGTGCCAAGGTGCTGACACCAGTGAACTCTCATGACAATGACAATATATCGAGCCCGGCAAAATGATCAAATTCATTTATCGTGATGAGAAATCTTGTCATATTTTCATCTTGTAGGATCATATGATAATGTATTATTCATATTCTGAAGTCCAACCCATAAAGTACTGCTCAAAAGTCAAAACTTTAAAGCGTATTTCCCTGTCTCTGACCTGACTATTTAAATATCCTCAATCCTGGGTTCTATCGAAGAATCAATCCCCTGAAATTGTCCACCTTGGAGCGGGACGCTGCGTTCCTGCAGCCTGAGAAGGGGTAATCATTAAAAAGCTTTATCGGAAGACATATCATTATCTACGTGATGGAACTGGAAGTCAAACATGGCAGCAAATTGCAAATAAATTGAATGCATCAGTGAACGCTTCGCATTTGCATCTCTATCTCTTGTGTTGATGATGACTCAGCACAATGTGTGCATCTCACTTGTGTGCTGGAACTCTACAAGGGACTTTAGCCTCCTTTTTCATCCTTTCCACTCACTAACGCGTGGAAGTATTTTATGTGAAAGGCACCGGAAATAAACCGGAGAGGTTCTGGTTTTTATACATCGGGAATGGTTGCTAATGCTGGAAGATGGCGGTTTCTGTTTGGACGTAAAAATAGATCAAGCAAAGCGATGCGAGATTTCAAACAATAAAAAAAGGTGTCGCCAGCATGACGGAGCAGATTAGCAAACAGAGCGAGACGAAATGGTCTTTTGCTTTCCCTTTTCTCAGTCGTTCAGGCCTGTAGTCTCAGCTTTGTGATATCCGTCAAAAAGCATATCGCTACTAGTTTGAACTTTGACCTTGCCGGTGTTTTTTTTTGTTTGTTTTTTCCCCCTTCTTTTAAAAAAATAGTATTTGTATTTTTTTGTGTTAATATAATGACTTGATTCCCATAATATTATAACTTTTTTTTTACCCAAACTTTTTTTTTGTCCAAAAATTATAACTTTATTTTGTTTGTTTCTCATAATATTGCCACAAGATTTCAACTCAAAATGGAACCAATATTTCAGTTTTTCTTGTTGGAATATTGCTTTTTTTCTTGTGCCGAATTACAGCTTTTTTAACATTTTCCAACTACATTATCCAACTACATATACCAACTTTATTGACTTTATTCCCAAAGTATTTTTTTTATTTTGACATTTATTTAAACAACCCGATTTTCCAAAAATCCAAAAAGTTTTGTTTGTCATAATATTACGAATTAATTTTTTTCCCATTTTGCTATGAAAATGATAATCATAATCCTGCCAATTTTTAACTTTTTTCTTGAACATTTGTTTGTTTGTAACAATCTGACTTAATTCCCATAATATTTTGACTTTATTCTGGTAACATTTGTCCAGACTGCAACCTAATTTTCCCAAAATGGCAACATATTGTTTCTTTGTCATAATACTATGACTTAAAAACAAAAGTAATGTCTTATTTCTTATATCTATTTTTTTTTGTAATATTACCATTTTTTAAACTTAATATTTTGACTTTATTTTTCTTCTAAATAATATTTTTAGGATGTGCCACAGACCCAAATGGCCCCCAGGCTGCATTTGGGACAACCGTGAAACAGAAAATAGCATTGAACTAAAATATTCCAAATAAAATTAGCATAATAATCTCTTAAAATTCCATTTTACTGTTTTTGTTGTTGTTAAATGGTATTTTCCTCTTTCCTCGGTCGCTGATGACAGACCCCTCCCCTCTGAAGATCTGCATTGGAAGCGATTATGTGTGCGTCTGTCTCTCTTCCGCGTCCTCTCCCTTTTCAGTCTTAAGCTAACGGTTCTAATCCTTGCTGCTTGCACATTGAACAGATGGAAGTGTGACTCATGTCTTTTTTTTTCGATTAATTCTGTCTTTCTGACGTTTCCTCAGCCCTGACTTGACTGGGTCCGAGAGGGATGGGTGTCCGTGCATTAACGCACAAAAAGCTTTATGCATTAAAAAACCTTACACGTGTGCTAAAAAAGAATCCTTTATGCATTTCTGAAAGCCAATATATAATAGATGCCATATATCACATACAACAATGCAGCAGTAAGGATGACACAAAACAATCTTACAGCTCCCTTTTCTTTAGTGTAGTGTGGGATAGCTGGCAAAGCTTTATTTAAGATGTGTAGAGAAGCCTTATTGGAATGGGTGGAAGGTGGTACTTCTGTCAATCAGCACCTCGGCGCCCCGCCTGGTGCTCATAAATGTGCTGTAGGACACTCCAAGAAGATCATTAAAAAGTAACTTTGGTTAACCACTTCCTCATTGCATCTGAAATGCTATTCCATGCTTTCTAGGAACACGTGCCGCCCCCCGCCTAACAAGTGTGTTTTGCGTAGTTCAGGGACATAAATATGAGAAACATTATTATCTGTGTAAAGGTTGAATTTATGATGCAGCTCTTACCTAATTGTCCCTAAAGCGTTGGCCCGTCAGAGTACATTTAGATCTCCGTTAAAGGTCAGCGTCCTTACGTTGCCAGGTGTGAGTCAGAGATCATCTCCGTAATGCAGATGCTTAATTAACCGCTACCCAGCCCAGCAGTCTTCTATACAGTCTGTGCCATACCCGCCTTGCAGCTTTTGCATGAATTGAAATAGCAAAAGGGACAGCGCTCTTGATTCCTATTTTATAGGCAGCACGACAAAGCTGGCAGGCCGCCATGCCTGGCGTGGCGAAGTGACAGCCGTGCACTGTACTGGCGGTGTTTGTAATTAGTGCCAACCCAGACGCAGCAGAATCGGCGGCGAGACGACTCGACTCAGTCCATCGCGTGAATACGTCTTTAAGATATACTGCTTGTCCAGTATTGCTACATAGAATACGTGCTATTGTCTGATGTGAAGGCTCCCTTTAGCACACATTAGTAGCCTGCATGTGCAAGCATCCATGGTTAGTTTAGTAGTATTCTACAATGGTCACCAGGTGTCATTACTGTAGTGTTCCTTCGACACACAAGCACCAGACTTGATCGCCGGAACAACAGGCTTTTATTGCGGGTTTATTGCACAGCATGCACAGTAATCTCTCATTAAAAAAACACGGGCTACTGTTGCCGTTGTAACAACTCTGATTTCACTTCCTTTCCACCACTCAGTCTGCCTACCTAGGGAATACATTTTAGCAACAAACACCAGCACACGTCTCATTTATGTTTTAAATGGCTTATTTACTCTTATTGTGTCTACTATATTGACTAAAACAAGTGTAAAGATGAATATAGGGGTGCTATTTTATATCTAGAGGGCTCTAATAATGTTATTTAAAGTATTTAGTAGGCCGTAAACAGATTTTATTTAAAAATATTCAACTTATATATTAGGAATCCACTTATCACCAATTAATCATATGATTAATTAATCATAATAAACAAGTAATTTGTGTAATAAATATATAATATTTACAAGCAAACACTTACTATAAGGCTCAACAAGAGACAGGCCTGGCACATTGTGTCAAATGTCGGTCTTCGTCTCTCAAGATTAAAACTGACACCCCCCCACCCCAGTTGAGAATCACTTCATTATCCATGGAGGACATTCTTCCATTATTTTAGAATAATGTTGTCGGTGCGCACCAAACATGAGAAAAATAGTGCAAGTGATTGCTTTTGAAGTTTCTAACAACACAGGCTTCGCTACACATCTTGAAAATAAAGCCTGGAGCTCTGCCAACTAACCGGTCATTCAGCAAATAGTCAAACTTAGCATGACTTAGCATGAAAATAGCGCGGTAGCTCACATAGCTATGCTAGTGTTGCTAACATTTATGCCCTCCTGTTCTAAAGGGTTCTAAAGACCTTTTTTTGGCTGTGTAAAAAAAAAAAAAAAAAAAAAAATTAAGACATGACCCGATGTCCATGAATGCACCTCATGTTCTTGTCTGCGCTATTGGATTGAGTGGGAGAGAAAGGACGTTGACTGGTGATTTAACACACAAAAACACACAGCTGCAGATAACCGCTGCAGAAGAGAGCGCCATAAAGAGACAGTGTCTCAGTGCTGCAGGTGGTCAGTGGGGGGTCGTGACGGGTCCTGCAGCTAAACCAGGTGACACCCACTCGTCTATTCGGTCCAGTTGCTGAGTGTTTGTGGTCAGGCAATCTCCCAACCAGAGCATTGTTAGGAATGTTGCGTTCGGGGGTTGTGAGTGTACTGTCAGTCAAGTGTTCCAGCTGATTGGCACCTTACAGGTACATGTCCTTGAAAGAGGATCCGAGCCGTGTTCTCGGTCGGCTCGCTGACAATCTCCGTGTTGGCGTCCAAGCGTGGCTAATGTGGCGCGGTGCTTTGCAAAGATTTGCTCGATAGCAACGCCAGAGGGTATACATGGCGCCTCATAGAAGAGCGCACGCTGATTGCTTTGTGATGGAATACGAAAATGTTTCACAGCTTTGTTAGTTTATGGGAACATCCGCCCTAAATCCTTATTATTATTATTATTGCCCGATGTTGTCATGATGTCCAAGATAGTACTGCATTGAAGGGAGATCTTTCCAAGAATGGTGAGATGCATGATCTCACAGTGCGAATATGTTAAAGGTTAATTTGGCTTGATGTTACGCTCTCATAAAATATTTCCCTGCCTGGCATTTTGAGAAGGGTAATACATAAAGCCATCTAAATGCACACGCTGGCTCCCTTCCCCTGCTTCAATAATTCATCATCAGAAGGAAAGTCACAAACGTATTCTTGTCTTTCTCTCTCTTGCTCTTTCTCTGTATGGCTATAGCCAAGTCACCGTCCATGGAGACAATTATTCTCACTCTTTTATATTCTGATTTACAACTGCTTTTCATGCTGCTATTATACGCTTGGCAGTTTTGGTACATTTTGTGTGCATTTTTTCTCTGAAACAAAAATATCGATCAATAAAAATTCAAGGATGCGGGGTTCCACTTTGATGTGTAAATTAAAGATGCTAAAGAAATCCAATGTAGGCCAGGAAATTGTACTATAAGCTATGTAAGCTTTATCTTAAAGATGACAAGCAAGTATAATATGTAATAATACACCATACAGCAGGGGTGGGCAAATATTTTGACTCGTGGGCCGCATTGAGTTAACAAAATTGTCCGGGGAGCCGATATTTAACACACACACACACACTATTATTTGTTGAATTATTATTGAATTTATTTTTTGTCTAATTTTATCTGTAAAAATGTTATACTATCAGCTGAATATCCTCACGTCCCTTTTTCAGGAGCCCTTTAAACATCAGGGTTTTTAAAAAAAAAATAATTTTACAGTTTTGTTGTTTTTTTTACTAAATAAGACATCCGACTTGCAAGTCATGTTGTATGTTAAAAGTTTAAATACTTGGAAAGCTACTGGCGTTCCGGATTCAAACACTTAGTGGGCCGCATGTGGCCCCCGGGCCGTAGTTTGCCCACCCCTGCCATACAGTAATCCGTCATTTATTGCAGTGAAGTGAATTTCCCCCAAGCAGGATTCAATATTAATAAATGGTTTATGACTTTAACATTATTAGAGCCCTGTAGCCATGACCTAACACCCCTATAGTCACCTTTACACTCACATGAGCCAATATAGTAGATATAATCAGAGAAAATAAGCAATTTAAGACATAAATAAGACTTGTGCTGGGTGTGTTTCAGTAAATGTCTTCCAGACGTGCGGACAGGAAGTTACGTTGGGGATTCAGAGTTGCGTTTCAGTATCATTGTCTAGGGTTTTGCCCTAAACTAAGCATTTTCAAGTCTCTAAATAAACTCAAGTAGAAATACCAGGCAGAATAAGCATTCAAATTGTGAATGTAGTATTCCACATTGGCCACTAGGTGTCAGAGTTTGCTAAGACAAGGGCCTAATGTGACGCTAGGGAACACATTTACTGTGCTGCGAATGAAGAGGCGTTTTAATTCCGTCTTAAATGGCTTATGTACTCTTACTATGTCTGTGATATTGGGTAATATGAGTGTAAAGCCATGTAAAGCCGCCATTGATGACACAATAGCCACCAAGGGAACCTTCCTGTGATGTAACGCTCGGACTTTGTGACCCATTTGGCTTTAAAAGCAATGTTGTTGACCATATTTATCCATGAAGCTAGACATTATATGAATATTTTTTTCACTATTTTGGGAAGTCATTCTGGCCCGCATCACGTCACAAGACTTGGGCCACAAGCTGTTTTGCTGACTCAACGTTTGTTCCCTCTCTTTTTCCCGACTCATCCTTGTAACCGCTGAATTTCCCAAACCTTTTTCCTTGTTTTTATTTGCTTTTACCTCCTAAATCAACCCCAGTTTCTCATCTCTTTCCAGATATTGGCTTCCTATTGGCGACTAAAAGGAGATGACATAGTAGTTTATTAACACCCTGCTCCCGGGCTCAGCAGGCAGTGTTCCAGAAAGTAACAATCCACCTTATCCCTACAGCGTTATTCTGTAGTATTTTAAAGTGAATTAACACCGACCGCCTCACCGGTGCTGGCTCTGGCCCATGTAAATTCTTTCATTATAATATTTCAGTCTAATATAATATAACAGTTTTCTGTAATGTAATACATGTTTCATGTTTATCTTTACAGGTCAGTGACTTTAATACCTAAATCGTGTGTGACATTTAATTAGCATTCATGAAAAGGAATAGTCTATTGTTGTCATTCAGGGCAAATATGAGTCATACTGTGGGAACCGTATTAATATGCAAAGTTTAAATAACATAAACATGTAGGAGTGTATGAGTAATCAACCGCTATCATAGGTGGGTGATTCTACTGGGAGGGGAGCTGTCCAAGGTGCTGTCACTTTGAGTGTCATGACGCTCAGACGACAGAGATGACATGCTATTGCCATGTGTGTCCTGTGTGTATGCTAGCGGCCCCGCCTCCACCCACCGAGACAAAGAGACTGTATAAAGGGTTCACTCGGTTCATGCCGTTGTTCTAAGGAACAAATGTAGCAATGCACAGAGTGAACCCTCTTCCTGCACATGCTCATAACAATACTGTATATTAAGTCCATTTTCATTTCTTGTGTGATAAATTCATGAATTATTGTCCCGGGCCTTGTGCACAAGATACATTTTTGTCATTTTTTTAATCTAGTAAAATCTTGTGACAGCACTACTGAAGATGATGTGTTTTTTCAAAACCTTTGACTTAAAACACATTTATTTACTCATAAAAAGTGCAAATCAAACTTTTATCAATAATGAATAAATCAATTCTTGCATTTATGAACATCTAAATCAGGGGTCTCAAACTCAATTTACTTGGGGGCCACTGGAGCTTGGGTCTGGGTGAGACTGGGCCGCATCAGGTTCCCCCCCCCCCAAAAAACACATTTATTCAAAACAAAAAAAATTAAAAAACTTCGCCTTGGTTCCAATTTTCTACAAGAAAAGCTCTGATAAAACATTCCACTGTTCTCAGATATCTTACTTTTTATTTTTCTACACAAAATAAAATGAAAAATAAATAAACAAATCAAGAATAAAGAAAATCAATCAATCAGTAATAAATAAATATAATAATAATAATAAAACGGCAAATAATAAAAACTTAAGAAACCACATATAGTTGGTGGGTAGACAAATTATTCAGATTAAAATGAACAAAGCATTATTAGAGCCCTGTAGACATGACAAAACACGACTATAGTCACATTTATACTTTTTTTATTTACAACATATTGCGCAACTGCAGGGTCTTGAGACATGCTAACTCGCAAACTAGAGAGCTAGCGACCTAAACGGTAGCCTTCAAGTTATTTCCTTTAAACTTAAATAGCCAAAAACTTACCACTTCCACACGGATAGGGAGGATAACTATTAACAGTTATTTAACCTTTAACATGAACATTAATCAAACGTAATAATTTTTTCTGGGCACATGATACCATACAGCATTTATATCAAATTTGCGTGGGCCGCACTAACATTAAACTTTCATACCAAGGCGGGGGCCTCAAACTAATGTCCTGCGGGCCACATTTGGCCCGCGGGCCGCGTGTTTGAGACCCCTGATCTAAATACTACAATGGCGTGCCCTGCTGCTATAAAATACGCCAAAATGTGATATTTTCTGGCGAGATTTTGAAAGTGATACTTTATTTGAGCATGCAAATTGCTGAGAACCACTTTAATATTTGCTTCTTTTATCATGCTTTTGGTAGACTGACCATGTGTGTGTGTGTGTGTGTGTGTGTGTGTGTTGCAGTCTACCCGTACAGAATGATGTAGTTTTGTGTTACAAAACTCAGCAGCCACATCGCAGTTAAATTGTTTGTCTGCATGATGAATCAAACGCGTCGAGGGAAATTATTTATACGAGCTCAGTGCCAAGCAAATAAATCACCGTTTTGTATGCAGCTGCTGTTTTTTTTTGTTGTTTTTTTTGGGGAGGGGGGGCTTATTTGCACGTGCCTGATGATGATGGCATGACAACACCCCTGTGTCTCCTTTCCACTTGTGACTCGGGTATTCATGAGGAAGCACAAATCTGTTATTGATGGGTTTGTCCAACAAGCACAGCGGTCACACGGTCCTTTTTTTTAGTACAACAGTAAAAATGTTTTTTTAGCTTCATATTGGCGTTCCTGACAGCTGACGTGTTGTTAAATGCCCTTTTCTTGTTGAAAATACAATTTTCACATACTTTATATGGTTTCTCCTTGGCAATATTGTAAATACTTGCTTCCATGTTGTATGTCACATCATATTTTGGATCAGTCTTTTGATATTCTGTAGAGCCTGTTGGAAACATGTATTTTTTTCCAAGTGCTCTGACCGTTTATTTGTGGAGTTATATGCACAAATGCTGAAAATGGTCCTATCTGGGAATGTTAAAAATAATATTAATACCATAGAAGCAAAACGTTCAAGGCAAATTAACGCACATAATGGCTGCCGAGGCGAATGGTAACCATTATTCATGGATTTCCAAAGTTCCTGTACTGTCAATATTATCTATGTAGCAGACACGATGTGCATATTTTGCAAACCAATAATGACTTCCACTGCAAATCATTTTCCAGGATGTAATTACAGTTCATATCAGAGCCACTCAATAAAACCATAATATTCCTGTCAGGTTTTCCAATATCCAGGATGAAATCATCAAACAAGAGAAGACCGAGATTGACTTTATCACCTCTGTACCTCAATAATGTCACAATTACAAACATGGAATTTCCATTCCACTAAACACAGGATGGAAGACCTTTGTAAAGAGCTCTGTAAGTTTGGAGAACATGACATAAGTCAATCTTTCAGACATATTTTTAGCACACATTGGATGGACTGAAGTCCTACAAATCATGGTCTACCTATGGTCATGTTTTTTGGGGGTCTTGGTGGAGAGTTTTCCTGCCTGGAGGAGTGGATGTGTGATTCCCTTAACAGCCTTTAAATTAGACGTAAACATCTGCAGGCAACCTGAGAAGGGAACTCTTTTTTTGGTCTTCTGTTACAGTAGCCTTCATTCTTTCTTCTTGTCAGCTTTCTCTCTGACTCCAGCACAGAGCTTTTTGTCTATGCCCGCAGGTTCCACCCCCCCACACCCCCTTTTGGCTGGCAGGGTGATGTATGAGTGGCTCGCTTTGACGTCACTTCATCGTCACAGCAGCTTCCAGCCTCGCTCTCTCTCCCGCTGCATTCTTTTCACCCCCTACACTCATCAGCCCTCATCTTGTTTCCTTGTTGTGTATCCGCTATCATTTTAAGACTTAAGACTTTTGGTTACAAAATTTCCAAAAGTCCTGTAAAATAATCCTGCGATAATCGTGCAATAACCATGCAATAAAGCGTGCAATAAACCTGCAGCTTGATAAACATGTACACAGCTGTAAATAGTGTGATTTGCACTCTTGTTTGCTTCCGTACTCTGCTTTTGCTGCTGTAAACTTCCCCTTTGTGGGACTAATAAGGGCATACCTTATCTTATCTTATCTTAGATCATCTGTTCCTCCTGTAGGTTTCTTGCTCAACACAGTTCCCTGCAGTTTGGACCAAACAAACAAAACCCGCAAGAATCCATTTAGACGTCATCTTAGAATTCCACAACAGCTTGGGAGAGTTTCATCGGATCTGACAAGACGTGAAGATGACCCACTTTTTCTGCTTTAGCGCTCCTTTCTCCTCGCGTCTCGCTGCCGTCGCGGTCAGTCTGTCCCGCTTTTAGAGGCCAGGCGGGCTGCTGCTGTGAAAAGTCCTTACGAGGAAGAGGGGGGAAAAAAAAAAAACCTTGTCAGCAAATGTGGCACATGCAGCGAGCTTTGTCCCACGCGAGGATGCAGCGAGAGGCACTGTGACAGTTGAAGAATGCCCGCGCTTGTGTTCAGGTTTTATTTTTAGCTAACGGCTAACAAACACTGATGTTAGATTGCCACAGCTCAGCACCCGGCTTCTTTCTATTTTTGATTCCCTTCTTGCTATTTTTGATCCTCACAAATCTGCTACTGTACTTGCAAGTGTACGTATGTCAGCATGACAACATGCAATTTCTTCAGTTTTTGAAAATCAATTTTCAGAAATGGCAGTACTTTGAATTTGTTAGGATTTGAACCCCTGACATCACTTTTTTTCTCTGATTATATTGACTATATTGGGTAATATGAAGGTGACAAAAAGGCTGTTATTTCATGTTTACATGACTCTAATAGTGTCAAACAAACATTTTTTAAAGATTGTTAACAGATTTTCTATGCCATGATTATGAAAATATTCCATTACTAAAAGAAGGAACGCTACTTTGGGCAAATTCACTTAATATGATCAAGTCGAATCAACTCACCACGATAAACAAAAAAGGGATTACTGTATTGACAAGCCACTCAAAGACACATCACCAGTTTGAGGGAGAAGGTGCTTACCCCTTTTATTCAACACAGTTAGAGTTCTAAACGATAACAAATGATGTGACATTACCTGAAGTTATATCTGGACATCATTCCAGGGACATTTTTGGGGTTTATGTAAAGGAGTACACTTCACAACCTCAGGAATTGTTTGTTTTGGGGGTTTTGGGACCCCCAAACCAAACAAAAACGCCCCTTATTTATATCCATGTGTCCCCTTTGTTAATTGAACTTGGTCATCTCTGCACCTAATGATGTGGATGCTGAGCCACATGATTGTAGCTGTAGAAGAAGAGCTGTAGTGATGGCCATGCTTCAGGTAATAAAATGTGGCTGCAGTGTATAGTTAGTGTACCGTTACAATCCATATGGCTAATATTTCTGTGTAGTAAAAGAACACACACACACACACATATATGATGAGCCACACTTGCCGCTTTATCTGCCCCCCATGATGACAAATTGCCCCCTGTAGAGTCCAGGGAGTCACGACTGACTGAATGAATGAATATAATCAGCAAGCTCACACTGCACCTAGAAAGCTGTTCTAATTATTCTCCATCCATTCCTCTCTCACTTTTTCTCTGCTTTTTACCTCCATTACTTTTTTTTCCTCAGCGGCCGGAATGTTCACTTCCAGTCGGTTGATTGTGTTTATTTCATTATCTGCAGTAAATCCCCTCACCTTGTTTGTGTGTGTTCTCTTCTGTAGAAGCTTCTTATATAGAAAAGCATTTTTATTGTTTTGCCTTAGGAATATAAACAACGTACACGGATATGGGAAGCTTGTCCAAAAGGGTGATTTTTCCGTTGCTTTTCCCAGCAGGTAAGGAAAGAGACAGATGCCATGGTCTTTGAAGCAGGAGGAGCACGGTGCAAATGACCTTCAAGTACTTTCCGTCATGGCTGCCATTTTTGGTGCATACTGATCAAACACATTCAGAAATAGTTCTAAATTGCCTTGACCCAAAGACTTTCAGGTTCGGTCGTCCCGGTGTGGAGTGCTACTGCCAGCACGAGAGCGGAGCGGCCGTCATCCAGTTACAGTTTCTCATCAACGAGGTAAGAGGCGGACCGGGCCTACTTCCTGTATTCACTGCACTCAAAACATGTCTTCCTGCCAATATACCGATACACTTTTATCAACTCATACCAGTCGAGGAGGTTGTTTGTGCAAAATGAGACAAAAACTTCAATATACAATGTAAGTTAAAGAAAAAGCACCATGATTATTAGTTAATAGTTAATAGTCATTCAAAACATCCCAATTAATGATCAATTGACTAATAACAATCAAATGCAGTAATGCTGGCAATGACTATTATTCCTGCAATTTGTTCTTTCAGCTTCCTAATCCACATTTTTAGGCTCAGCTGTGTCTTTATGACATAAAATCCTACTCAAGTATATTGCTTAAAAAAAAAAAAAGTAGTCCACCCTGCTGAGTGTCATTTAAAAGGAGGTCGGGGAGCTGAATCATGAAACTTTCATCCTCCGGTAATCGCATTTCCTCCCTTAAAAATGTATTAGAAGTGGTAGCAAGGGTGTTTTTATGATGATCACTTACTGTAGTACTGTAGTACTGTAGTACTGTAGTCCTTCCCGCTTGCAGTCATCACCTTCTGACCAACCACAATAACAAATGATAGTTTTCATTTGTATTATTTTCAAACAATTTTTCCCCCCAAAATTCTGTCTTCTCGGGCCAATAAAGAACATGCTGTGAGCCAGTCATGCCCCTGGACCGCATTTTGGAAACCCTTGGTTTACCTTTTTTCTTATTAGAAGGTGCAAGTGTTCAAAAACAGGAGCACCGCACCGCAAACGGGCGGGGCCACTTGGCTTTTGTCACCTATAGCCGGCGATACTTGGTCCGATACACAACTCAATGTACTTGTACGCAAAGCCACGGTCCATAAGGGTGTATTATTCCATGCAGGGTGGACCTCATGGTCTGGTATTTTTGTTGTGTACTGTTGCAGTAGTATACACCCTCTCCTGTGTACTAATTAGGAATGACAAAGACCTCTCAGTATGACCAAGTGCAGTGCTTGTGCGTGTGACTGTCATTAGTGCTTTATTTCGGTTTTCACTGCACTTGTGTGTGTGTGTGTGTGTGTGTGTGTTTGACTGTGACTCAGCAGCCCAAACAACCCCTTCGGGAGATGGAAGTGATTTTTTGTGCCTCCTACACACCGACACTCTTATATTTACAGTGTATATATACTGAATATATACATACATCATGTCTAACTGGGGGAGCTGAATCACATGCAGACGTTCCAAGGTTCCAAGTCTGACTCATGCAAGCCCAGTCCTGCAGACCTTTATGGACTTGTTCTGTAATTTGCATGGAATAGCGATGACAGGTGTCGTCTATCTTTGTATATTTGACAGGGAGCGCTTGTGAGCGCCCTGGCGGACGACACGGTCCACCTGTGGAACCTGAGGCAGAAGAGACCGGCCATCCTGCACTCGCTCAAGTTCAGCAGAGAGAGGTGAGACCTGATCGAAACGCACCATCTGCTCTTCCCTGCGCATTCGCTCGGTTTTTGCTAAAGCCCTCACTGACTGTGCTCACGCTTTTTTTGAACTGTCGCATTTCATTGGCTGCCTATTATCATTGGGCAAGAGGCGGGGTACAAACAACCATTCACATTTAGGGATAGGCATTCATACCTATGGACAATTTGGATTGTCCAATTAAAGTACCCGGGAGATACTAACCCAGATCTTCTTGATCTTCCTCACTGTGTCTTTGATGGTATTGCGAAGTCAAGTCAAAAGTCATCAAAATTGTGACTCCTGCCAACATGTCTTCAATCTCTACTAACGTCCCTCATAGGACTAATCATTGGACTCCTGCTTATGGCAAAGTCTTTGATGGTATTGCCAAGTCAAGTCAAGTCAAAAGTCATCAAAATTGTGACTCCTGCCAACATGTCTTCAATCTCTACTAATGTCCCTCATAGGACTAATCATTGGACTCCTGCTTATGGCAAAGTTTTTGATGGTATTGCCAAGTCAAGGCAAAAATCATCAAAATTGTGACTACTGCCAATATGTCTTCAATCTCTACTAACGCTCTCATAGGACTAATCATTGGACTCCTGCTTATGGCAAAGTCTTTGATGGTATTGCCAAGTCAAGTCAAAAGTCATTAAAATTGTGACTCCTGCCAACATGTCTTCAATCTCTACTAATGTCCCTCATAGGACTAATCATTAGACTCCTGCTTATGGCAAAGTCTTTGATGGTATTGCCAAGTCAAGTCAAAAGTCATCAAAATTGTGACTCCTGCCAACATGTCTTCAATCTCTACTAATGTCCCTCATAGGACTAATCATTGGACTCCTGCTTATGGCAAAGTCTTTGATGGTATTGCCAAGTCAAGTCAAAAGTCATCAAAATTGTGACTCCTGCCAACATGTTTTCGATCTCTACTAACGTCCCTCATAGGACTAATCATTGGACTCCTGCTTATGGCAAAGTCTTTGATGGTATTGCTAAGTCAAGTCAAGTCAAAAGTCATCAAAATTGTGACTCCTGACAACATGACTTCAATCTCTACTAACGCTCTCATAGGACTAATCATTGGACTCCTGCTTATGGCAAAGTCTTTGATGGTATTGCCAAGTCAAGTCAAGTCAAAAGTCATAAAAGTTGTGACTCCTGTCAACATGTCTTCAATCTCTACTAATGTCCCTCATGGGACTAATCATTGGACTCCTGCTTATGGCAAAGTCTTTGATGGTATTGCCAAGTCAAGTCAAAAATCATCCAAATTATGACTCCTGCCAACATGTTTTCGATCTCTACTAACGTCCCTCGTAGGACTAATCATTGGACTCCTGCTTATGGCAAAGTCTTTGATGGTATTGCCAAGTCAAGTCAAGTCAAAAGTCATCAAAATTGTGACTCCTGACAACATGACTTCAATCTCTACTAACGCTCTCATAGGACTAATCATTGGACTCCTGCTTATGGCAAAGTCTTTGATGGTATTGCCAAGTCAAGTCAATTCAAAAGTCATCAAAATTGTGACTCCTGCCAACATGTCTTCAATCTCTACTAATGTCCCTCATAGGACTAATCATTGGACTCCTGCTTATGGCAAAGTCTTTGATGGTATTGCCAAGTCAAGTCAAAAGTCATCAAAATTGTGACTCCTGCCAACATGTCTTCAGTCTCTACTAACGTCCCTCATAGGACTAATCATTGGACTCCTGCTTATACCTTGTCTCGGGACACGAGGTGCAACAAACTGTAAAAGTGTCAAGGTTCAAACACCCAGAGACAAGCGTTCGTCTGCATGCAGGTACAATGATGTCGTGTAGCCACTACCCTGAGACATATTCAAATAGGTTTGTAGTCCTATTTATAAAACCACAAATATTTGTTGTCATTGACAATCATTCCCTCGTCGTGGACAGTGCAGGCCTCAAGGAAGTCGACAATCTGTCTTCTTCAATCACGGACGCCGTGGTCACTCATCAGAACTAATCTAATCATCCGTTCGTATCTGATCCTGTTAGAAAAAAGTATTGCATGGGTGAAATGTCAGAAGCAGTGATTTGACACAGCGTTGATATGACAGACAGGTGGCCGCCAGCGACTACGGGCGGCTTGTGTTTTTGCAGAGGCGCTTGACCGCCTCTGACATTTAGTAAGCGCCTCTGCCGCCACCGCCGCCGCCGCTCTGCGCCACCACCCCGAGACACGGTTGCGTTGCTGCTTCACAAGAGATGTCATGTTTGGAGGGAAGCTGCAAAGTCACTCGAGACATTTTGGAAGTTGTTGAGCACATCAAAGAACAAGTCAAAGCGAACGTCGGTCGTGTTGTAGCAATAAATGTCAACAACAAACCAACCGAGTGATGCCATCCATTGTATATTTTATACTTGATGTGCCCCTGCATGGGCAAATGTAACATTCCCAAGAACATTACCATGTTGGGATCAGGATACTAGTGTACCGTGCTTCACCATGATACGGCACTGTCCCACAAGTCATGGGGGCAGCTGTCTCAGACTTCCTCTTCTCTAACCAGCTCTTCCAGCTCCACCAAGAAGACACCAAGGAATTCCCAGGTCAGCTGTGAGACATAATCGTCCAGCTTTTCCCAGGTCTTGGGTCCTACTTCTGACTGGAAGAGGGCTGGATGCCCGAGCCAGTTCAACTCTCTCTCTCGGATGACCAAGCTCCTTCCCCTTTGTCCGAGGGAGAGTCCAACCAACCTCGGGAGTATCCGCAGTCTCGTTCTTTCTGTCACCAACCAAAGCGAGGGAGGCAACATCGATGGACCGGTAAATTGAGAGTGTTGCCTTCCGACTTAGTTCTCTCTTAACCATGACGGTCCGGTACAGCGACTGCGGATTCTGCACCAATCCGCCTGTCAACCTCCACCCCAAGATACTTGAACTCCTCCACCTGGGCCAAGACCTCACTCCGAACCCAGAGGGTTCAATCACCACTTTCAGATTTTTGAAAAAAGTTTCTGCTTTAAGGGAGGCTGATTTATATATTTCAGGGCTAAAACATTGACTGTAAGAGGTGGCTAACAGGAAGCAGTGTTAGCCCCCCGCTACCACTTGTGACTATACTGTGACATTACACATCCGTACCCTGTCTGCCATAGACAGAAGGTTCCTTCCGTCCCGCTAGTGATCCCAATTTGAGTGGATGGACGAAGGCAGCATTGCAGAAAGCCCTCCGGCGTTGGCATCCATTCGTATGAGATCACAGAGACGGGGAGGAGGAGCCGGGACAGACTGGGCCTCAGCCAGAGAGCGGTGAGTCAGTCTGTGGGTTTTGCACTGCTGATCGGCGGAAGGAGGCAGCAGGAAGAAATCCTTCCGAGTCAATCTGGCGTTGGAGCCTCCAGTCGCCTACTGGCCTCGCAGGAAGCGGCTGCAGATGTAGACTCTTGTTGGCAACAGTGGATGATATGATGGGAGATAATAAGAGAGAGAAGTTGGGGTCAGTGCATTTGGAGGAAAATGTTGCATATCGTAAAAGTCTTGTGATTAGCGCTGTGAGTGTTTGCTTTGGTTTTCTCTAGCTCTTCCAGCTTCCACCTACCTGTAGTACAAAAATAATACTCTCTCTTGACCAGCGTGTTTTTTTTTCCAAGGGAGAAGCAGAAAATTAAGGGAATAACCTCATCTAACTTAATTTATGCAAGTGTAATTTTGTTACAGGAGGCCCAGTAGCTATTGAAAAATGAAAATGAGGCTGTCAGAGGGGCTTCAGGGGAGGCGCAGTAGCTAGAAAAAAATAATAATGGAAGGGAAGAAAAACCCTAAGATCATTTTTTCATGAAAAGCAAACTGTCAGAGGGCTTCAGGGGCTAACTAACTTAAATACATACATGCATGGTGAAAAGGAGGGGCAGCAGCTTGAGAAAAACAAAGAAGCACATATTTTTATGCTTTAAAGTCACGGCTATCCTGCTCACAGCCACTAGGCACCATGCTGTGTGGTTGCTCTGATCTGCCGTGATGCCCTTTGGCATTTTGGCTGATGATGGCATTTTTTCACGGAATGGCAATTCCTAATTACAAAACATGAATGTCTCATTGGCGTCGGCCTTGTGGAAGGTTAGTTTTGACGGGTTTCGCTGTTAAGGGTCAAACTTTCCAAGCTGCTGACTAACTCAATAACCAAGCTGGTCACCCGGTGCCTTGCGGTGCTCCTCGGAGGAGCATAAATCAAACAAAGCTGCGCGTTTAGAAATGATGACTTCTCAAAGAGCTCTCGTCCGCAATTAACGCCCAATGAGCCGTGCTCTCTTTGGTGTGCTGCTCGCTCGTATACTCTGCTTGTGTGTGGCAGGCATCTGTCATCTCCCGGCATTTGGCCCTCAGCCTGAAAGCTGCCAACTGCCCTACTGTGTGTGTGTGTGTGTGTGTGTGTGGATCGCGACCACTGTTGAGTTAGTTTTTAGTAGACGCGACTATCACGGCAAGTGTGAAGACACTGACACACAACAATCGGAGGCAATGACGCAAACACCCAGAAAATGACACACAAGCTTCTCCAACTGCAAATGTCTGTAATTGTCTTCCTGTCGCTTCCTCTTCTTCACCCCACGCTTCTCGGTCAGTTAGCATGTGCGCTCAACTTCCATACGTGACGTGCATTGACTTATGGTTTCTTGTTTCATCGGGTACATCCCATTATACAGTATTTTTGACACAGTTAGCCTTGACCGTTGTCTTTCTTACATGAGCCAAACTTAGGGCTACATAGTGAAAAATAAAAGGATGCAAAGGCCACTTTGATATTTTCTAAAGCGACACATATACAGTTACTATGGTACCCATTATGTCATTGTAAGGTCATATCACCTCATACTTTGGTACGTGACAAAAAATGTAAAAAAAAAAAATTGACTTAAATTATATTAGGAAAGCAGGAAGTGAACAAATGTAACAGTTACTGATTGTAAAAGTACCAGATGGAGGGGTAGGATTTAATACGCTTTGCTTCTTCCTACTCCTTTTGGACATGTGGAACTGTGAACTGATTATGTGATGCACTCAATTGTAATCTGATGCATGTTCAAATGAAATAAATAATAAAAAATCATAAATAACTAAAAAAAAAAACCTGTGGATGTGCTTCAGGCAACTTAGGCTTTATCCTGATGATCAACACTTACTGAGGCGTTTGGTTGGCAAATATAATAACAAACCAGTGCACGCTCACAGACGGTGTCGCTGGCTACATTGGAAAAAACATACCGTACATACAGGCAACTTCCTTGTCAAGCTAATGTCTCACAAAGGTACAGCGTACACTATACTTGAGTACCATCTTGTGGTTCAAATGTGAATTACACCTCTCATGACAATTAATGCTAAAAAAAAAATTGATATCAACCAGCACAATATATCGTGACAAGCCTACAAATAGTAGTTTTTCATGATTGGTACAATATTTACTGTATGTGTTGGTATAAGTTAACGGTTGAATCGCTGTGGCATTGTCGTTAAACCCCATAAGTCAGATTGACTTGAATTTTCTCATACAGCTCAATGCACTGCACAAAACAAATGAGGTGCGTGTAAAATTTGAGCAAGATTGGATGAAGCATCTCTGCAGGGTCACGGGCGACACTTAGCAAAGAATTGTCATTGACTGATGATAAAACTTTGAGGACGTGGCTAGCACAACCCGCAGGGGGCGACCCTGAGGCCAATAGTGCCACTTCCAGATACAAAGGGATAACTGCAGGGGCAGGATAACCTTGAAATATTAAGCTTGCCAGATGACCAAGGTGCTGCATTATTATTCCAGTGACAGTCTGCAGGTTGAATGGGGAGGGGGGGGGGGCAGATGAAAGAGCAAACCGATGAAAAAGGTACTGAGCAGATGAATGCTTTATAAGCTCTCATTAGACTTCTAAAAGTCTCGGAACTGGAGGTCGCCCCCACCTCTTATTTCTATCCCTATTTGTCGTGGAGCCGTGCTGTCCTAAATGGGTGTTCTTGTGTGTTTTGGTTTTGCTTGGCAGGATAACCTTCTGCCACCTACCCTTCCAGAGCAAGTGGCTGTACATCGGCACGGAACGGGGCAACATCCACATCGTCAACGTGGAGTCCTTCATGCTCTCAGGCTACGTCATCATGTGGAACAAAGCCATTGAACTGTGAGTGCCTTTTCTTCAAAATACCGCACGACTTTGCGCCGCAACGCAGCGGCAACGGGGGCAGCGAGTGTGGATCAATGCTTTGAACTGGGCGGGAATCGAGCTGATTGCAACATACAGGCCTATTGACTGGCCTAAGTGCTGCAAGGGATGCTGCGTCATCACTATTTTACATTTTCTAAAGGTTATTATTGTTTCAGTGCACAAATGTGGCTCTATCATTCCCAGCTGCAGTGTCAGACTCTCCAGCCTCAATGGATCTGTCAGCTTGACAGCCTCCATTTTATTTCCCTGCTGTAGAGATTTAAATTATTCACCGGAGCGTTTTGCTTCACACATCCCCCCCCCACCCTCCTCCATCCCTCCGGTGCATGAGAGTGTGCACCAGGAGGGAATAGCCGAGGAGGGTTGGAACAGGTGTCCGCCAAGATCAGTGTACGGGACAGGCAGACGTCACATAGACTGAGCTGAGGGGGAGAGGAGGTGAGAGTGCTCGGAGGGAGGGGGATGGGGGGGGGCAGGGGGAGGGATGTGCATCAGCGTGTGGTGATGATGGAGAAGCTCTGCCATCGTAGCAAGACGAAGGCGTCGTGGGGAAGACAGATGGAGGAGAGATAAGACGTAGAAACAGTTTTAAGGACGCAAGATAACCTTTCCTTGTCTTTGGAGAAGACGTGGAAGTTTATTGGCTTCAAGGACGACCTACTTGTGTAATGTTCCTCAGGTAGAGTTTCAATTGGAAATCAATATACTGTTCAAACACATATAGTTTAAATATCTAGTCACCATTTGTCTACACATATCATGAACAAATCCGTCTGTCCATTCACATATTCAGCTAATGTTTGCACACATACATATGCTGTGTTTGTCAATTCACGCACACACGTTATGTAAACATTTATCCACTATTTGTGTACACATATGTTAAAAAAAATATCCAACTGCTGTATGCACATTCGTCCATTCGTGTGCATACAGTATGTCAACACCTGTCTGTTCATTCACATACACACATCGTATGAACATATGCGTCTATTCACATACACACAGTATGTGAACATCTGTCTGTCCATTCACATACACGCAGTATGTGAACATCTGTTTGTCCATTCACATACACGCAGTATGTAAACATATGTTTGTCCATTCACATACACACAGTATGTAAACATATGTTTGTCCATTCACATACACACAGTGTGTAAACATGTTTGTCAATTCACGTACACACAGTATGTAAACATATGTTTGTCCATTCACATACACACAGTATGTAAACATATGTGTGTCCATTCACGTATGCACATAATGTTATCAACACACAGTGTGTAAACATATGTTTGTCCATTCACGTACACACTGTTTGTAAACATATGTGTGTCCATTCACGTATGCACATAATGTTATCAACACACAGTGTGTAAACATATGTTTGTCCACTCACATTCACACAGTACATAAACATATGTTTTTCCATTCACATACACACAGTATGTAAACATATGTGTGTCCATTCACGTATGCACATAATGTTATCAACACACAGTGTGTAAACATGTGTTTGTCCTTTCACGTACACACGGTATGTAAACATATGTTTGTCCACTCATGTACACACAGTATGTAAACATGTTTGTCCATTCTCACACACAGTGTGAAAACATCTGTTTGTCGATTCACATACACACAGTATGTGAACATCTGTTTGTCCATTCACATACACATAGTATGTGAACATGTGTTTGTCCATTCACATACACACAGTATGTGAACATCTGTCTGTCCATTCACAAACACACAGTATTTGAACATATGTCTGTCCATTCACATACACACTGTATCTAACCATATGTTTGTCTTTCACATACACGTGGAATGAAAAAAATCTATCCACCATTTGAGTACAGTGTGTCTGTCTGTCCATTCATCTAATGTATGTGCATGTATGCTATGTCTGTGCATTCACACGCACTGATTGTGAACATCTGTTTGACCACATACTGTTTGCAAACATACTGTACAATGGCAACCTCTGTTTGTCTATTCACATACACAAATAATCTAAATGTCTGTCCATTCATGTGTGCGTATGACTAACATAACATTTGTCAGTCCGTTTAGATACATAGTGCAAAACTACAGTATGTGTCCATTCACATATGCATACAATACGGTATAATCATCAATTTGCATCAATTTCATATATACACATATGATCATATCACACATATCACATAGTGTGCACGGAAGAAAAAGCTTTCATTTTCTTCCGAGCCTGTCTGGAGGATCCAGCGACACCTGTTATTGCTGTGACACCTCAGCGCCACGAACAGAGAGGATGCAGCGTGACGACAAGTGCTCTCTTAAGTGCAGGGCACCACAAAGTAGAGGCAGAGCTTATCACAGAATATGTGTTGTAAGGTGATGGCCGCCGTGTGAGGATGACATGCTTCTTCCTCTCTTTCTGCGCGTGTGCCAGCAGTGCCATCCCTCTCCTATTGTTGTCTTTTAATGATATCATCAGACCACGGCCACACTTTGTTCTACATGAACCGTGTAAAAGATGCAATGAGACTCCTAACTTGGTGTGTGTGCTCACATTTAAGTGTTTGTGTGTGTTGACTTGATTCGTACTGATGGTCAGTGGGCACACAGAGCCGCGCACAAGTGGCAAAAATGTTAAGAGCGTACCATGACACATATTTCACATGAACGCGTTGGCTTTAAGCCTCTGCTCTTCTGTCCCCTTCCATTTGCTGCCGCGCCCCCACTCATGACCCTGAAGCTCATGGACATGAATTTTTCATGCGTTGACGTTTTTTGCTACATGCTGTGTGTATACGTACATACATAGGCTAGGCAACAGGCGCAACTTTTTCCAGCAAGGACCGAATTCTTAAATATGATATTTTATAAAGCAGCATATTATTATTATTCATTCATTTTCTACCGCTTATCCTCACAAAGGTCATGGGCGGTGCTGGAGCCTATCCCAGCTGTCTTCGGGCGAGAGGCGGGGTACACCCTGGACTGGTGGCCAGCCAATCACAGGGCACATATAGACAAACAACCATTCACACTCACATTCATACCTATGGACAATTTGGAGTCGCCAATTAACCTAGCATGTTTTTGGAATGTGGGAGGAAACCGGAGTACCCGGAGAAAACCCACGCATGCACGGGGAGAACATGCAAACTCCACACAGAGATGGAAGAGAGCGGAATTGAACTCGGGTCTCCTAGCTGTGAGGCCTGCGTGCTAACCACTCATGCAGTGTAGTCCTTATTATTATTATTATTATTACTATTAATAGTAGTAGTATGAACTTTGCTCTTTTTTCCCCATTTTTGCTGTTTTTTTAATTTTTCAAATATTGCAACCTTCTGCTGAAATAATCATTTCAGTCCCATAATATTTTGACTTTATTCCCATAATATTATAACTTTTTCACCAACCACATTTTCCAAAAGCTTTATTTTGTCTTGCCTCTCCTCATGCACTGTATTTTTGGGTTAAAAAAAGAGAAGCTATGTTTGAAGTACTAATTGTGCGCTTAGGGGCAACAGCACTCGTTCGCCTCAAAATCCACCTGGCAACATATAATGTGAGTCAGGAAAGGCTTTTTCAATTGAAATTCAGTTCTGATGTTTTATGATGAGTCACATGGACAATTTATTGTCTTGTATAGTTAATACAGAGCTGTGTGTGAACTGAAGCAAAAGCATTGAGGTGACATGAGGCCACATATTGCACATATGACGAGCATGCAGCAACAAGCCAGGTTGCCACGGTAACACTGTCATGGTGACTTTTCGTGTCATCCCTCCGCCCTCCCGGCGATACCAGATGTTCATGACGTTACCACATGCATGTTGGTTTATCCTGAAAGCACCCGGCTGATATTTTTACATAGATCCTACATATCTGGAGTTGAATTGTGTTTACTTGTACTTGCCCCAAAGAACTGTTTGGAAATGTAATGAAGTGTGACTCTTCCTATTGGTTAAACACCTCACCCTGCCACGGCTGCACACCGCCACGCGACTACTTTATAGCGCAGTGAGGCTTTTTTCTGTGCTCGAATGCACACACAATTCCTCACTAATTTTATTAACAACACATCGCTGGCTGTGAGGAACTCATGACACAGACGAGGGATTCCGGGCGGTAAATATTTATAACAGGTCGGGTTCTATTTATAGGATCAATAAGGCAAGACGCAAGTGCAGTTGAGCCGTGTCCAAGCCATTTCAAGTAGATAAACCAGCTAATTTACCTTTGGAATTGCATGTAGAAGCATCACAACATAATACATGTATTTAAATGCAACAAATACATGTGATTCCTTTTTTGGTTTGCTTGTTTCTACCAATCATATAGTTAGAAACTAAAAAGCACCTCAATAATGAGTCCAATGTGTGGCCCATTTATTAGAATTTAATTTAAAAAAGTAAAAGAAAAAAATGGAAACATCACCAAGAATAAAGCCAGAATATTCACAGACAATGAGAAAAAGTTATAATTTTACGAGAATAATGTGATATTATGAGGAAAAATTTTTGGCCTCATTTTTAGCAGTGTAAAGTTGAAACATTGAAGAGAAGTTGTAATATTATGAGACACGAACAAAACAGGAAATAAAGAAAATTAGGTGTGGCTCTAATCTTACAAGAATAAAGTCAAAATATTAAAGGAATGAAGTCTGATTTACGAGAAGAAAACTGACAAGAAGAAAATTGAAATAGTTGTAAAACACAAAAAAAAGAAAAAAAATGGCTGTAATTTTAAGACATTTAAATCAAAAACATTCATATTGATTAGGTGTATTCTAATGAGAAAAAAGTGGTGATTTTACGAGAATACATACATAATATGAGGAGAAATAACCCAATTTTAATAACATTAAAAATTAAAGTTGTCATTTTTGGAGAATGTTTAGGTCCGATATATTGCTTTTTTGCCAATATCTTGTCCAACTCTCTTTTTCCGATACCGATATCTGTAACATAACATAACTCCTGTGGTGGAATGAACACATACATTTTGTGTTGTATGCACCATTTTTTTAATATCGGTTATCATGATCAGGAAAAAATCAGATACTGATATCAACTGATATCGCATTTTTATGTTGATATAACTAGGGAATTATCGGTAGTTATATTATGGGTACAAATGATTAATATTACAAGAAAAAAATATTCAAATATATGTGGGAAAAACATCTAAAATGGGACAAAAAGATCAAAGCTGATAGTACTAATTGGCTTTCTCAGTTATATCACAAAGCTGAGATGCAGTTTTTTGTCTTGAAATCTACTTGTCATATTTCCACCAGTGAGTTGTAAGGGTGCACACAGCATGTGTATATCAGGACCAGAAGCACGTAGCATTCGCAACATGCAATCATTCATTTATATGGACTTCAAACGCTTAACCCTGAGGGCCCGTGTGTGCACAAACAGCATTCGCATTCGTCTGCCTAATTTACTGTACAAAGATGATACAACAAGCCTGAGCCTCGCAGGCGGAAAAACAGGGAGCGTTTGTGTCGAAAGTCTTAAAAACAAGGGGAAATAAACCATATGGCACAGGCGGACGAGGCGCATTTGTAATTCAGGGAGAGGGTAATTGATTGTTATGGGTGTATGTTTTACAAAGTGGGTGTTAAGATGCGCCTTAATTGCCGTGCTGCATGTGTGTGTGTGTGTGTGTGTGTGTGTTGCACATGTGTGAAGGCGGCGGAGTGAGATCAGATAAAACACACACAAAAAAAAAAAGCTTCCAGCTGCAGCAGTAATAAGGCTCCAGCACCATCAGGCTAAATATAGACATAACTAACAGAGTGTTAGCTGCCAATACGCATCCTTTTGACTGTTATTCAAAATGTTTCTACCTTTCAAAAGTTGCAGAAATGAAAAAGAGCTCTAGAGAAATGTTGTGACTCGAGATGCTCGCCATGGTAAAGCACTTCCTATATCGGCAGCAACTCTTCCATCAAACTAATGTTGTGTAATCAACACACAGCAGCATATCATGCTCTGTCATCGGCTAGCTTAGTCTAATGTGATGGGGTGTAATGTGTTGGTAGAGATTTTGCACCCAATGTTAGCTGTTTTTTTTTTCTCCTGAGGAGTGTCATGAGCAGCATATCATGCATCATCGTAGCTTAGCATGATGTGATGGTAACTCTATTTGTCTACAGATTTACAAAACTTTTGAGAACAGGGCGTTCTGTTTTAATTCTTGTAGTGACATATGCGAGACAGCAGCATATCATGCACTTGAATAGTCTTGATAGTTAATAATAGTTAATAATAGTTTTGAATAGTTCATTCAAGCAACACATTGGCATCCGAGTATGCCTGAATGATGGGAAGCCCTGCTTCAAGCTATAATTGAGAACAGCATATCATGCACTATCATTGGATAGCCTGGCAAGCCTTAGCATGATGTGTAGAGCCTCTGTTAGTTTGCAGATTTGTGAAACTTTTGGGCCTAAGATCTTCTATTTTCCTCCTCTTGAGTTCAGTGAGGTATAGTGGCGAACAGCATATCATGCACTATCATTGGATAATCTAGCAAGGTGTGATTGGGTCTCAATTTGTATGCAGATTTTTGAAACGTTTGGGCCCAATGTCTTCTGTTTTCTTCTTTCTTAGGAATGTCCCGAGCAGCATATGATGCATCATCTTACATAGTTTAGCATGATGTGTAGAACCTCTGTTAGTTTGCAGATTTGTGAAACTTTTGGGCCTAAGATCTTCTGTTTTCCTCCTCTTGAGTTCAGTGAGGTATAGTGGCGAACAGCATATCATGCACTATCATTGGATAGCCTAGCAAGGTGTGATTGGGTCTCAATTTCTATGCAGATTTTTGAAACGTTTGGGTCCAATGTCTTGTGTTTTCTTCTTTCTTAGGAATGTCGCGAGCAGCATATGATGCATCATCTTCCATAGTTTAGCATGATGTGTAGAGATTTGCAGATTTGGGAAACTTTTGGGACTAAGATCTTTTGTTTTCCTCCTCTTGAGTTCAGTGAGGCGGCACGGTGGACGAGTGGTTAGCGAGCAGACCTCACAGCTAGGAGACCACGATTCAATTCCACCCTCGGCCATCTCTGTGTGGAGTTTGCATGTTTGTACTCCGGTTTCCTCCCACATTCCAAAAACATGCTAGGTTAATTGGCCACTCCAAATTGTCCATAGGTATGAATGTGAGTGTGAATGGTTGTTTGTCTATATGTGCCCTGTGATTGGCTGGCAACCAGTCCAGGGTGTACCCCGCCTCTCGCCCAAAGACAGCTCGTGGGGATAAGCGGTAGAAAATGAATGAATGAATGAATGAGTTCAGTGAGGTATAGTGGCGAACAGCATATCATGCACTATCGCTAGCTTAGTGGGATGTGCTAGCACCTCAATTCTGTACTGCGTAGATATACAGTATCATGAACATCTGAAGGATGCCCAGTGGACTACATTATCTACGTTTGCAGAAGGGCAATGAGTTTCCTAAATATAAAAAAAACAAAAAACATCACAACACCAGGATGCTTCCACTTTTAAAACATTGTTTTATCAGCTTGGACCTTTTCTAAAACATGCAGCCCTTCCTTGTTCTTTTGTCTTCAAGGGTGTTCTTTCCCTCGCTCACTGGGATGAGAGCGATGTGTCAGCGTCTGTGACCTTGCCCAATGCCCCTCATCCTTCATTGTGTCTTCCAACGGGGAGGAGGTTTGGTCCAGTTGAGGATGAGGGAGGAAAAAAAAAGACCGTTTCTCATTTATGCTGATATTCAAATCCTATCACCAGCATGCATTTATAGCCACTAGGGACGACAGATCTTCAGAGCCGTCCATCACAAAGTTCAGAGAGCCTTGCCGGTGACTGACAGCTCTGTCCACACCAGCACATTTCCTCCACAGGTTCACAGACACTTGCTCTTGTTCTCCTTTTAACCCTTTGCAGCACAATGGGATGTGAGCCATTTAATACCCGATGGAGAAACCATTGCTCAGTGTCTTCTTGTCTCTGTTTGTGTCCCCTGAAGGTCCTCCAAGGCTCACCCTGGACCAGTCGTCCACATCAGTGACAACCCCATGGATGAGGGAAAGGTAAAGAAATCCGAATCACTCTCAAAATTGAATCAGTTCTTCAATATCCAATTTCCGACAATTCCTGAAAATTTCTTCCAAATCCATTCAGAACTTTTCAAGTTATTTTGAAGACAAATAAAGAAAAATGTGGGCGGCACGGCGGTCTAATGGTTAGCGCGCAGACCTCACAGCTAGGAGACTAGGGTTCAATTCCACCCTCTCTGTGTGGAGTTTGCATGTTCTCCCCGTGCATGCGTGGGTTTTCTCCGGGTACTCCGGTTTCCTCCCACATTCCAAAAACATGCTAGGTTAATTGCTGACTCCAAATTGTCCATAGGTATGAATGTGAGTGTGAATGGTTGTTTGTCTATATGTGCCCTGTGATTGGCTGGCTGGCGACCAGTCCAGGGTGTACCCCGCCTCTCGGCCATAGTCAGCTGGGATAGGCTCCAGCATCCCCCGCGACCCTCGTGAGGAAAAAGCGGTAGAAAATGAATGAATAAAGAAAAATGTATGCTTGGCGGTCCTGACCCCCCCCCCCCCCCCGTATATGCCACCCTTGGCCAATAGTATGTTCATTCATTCATTTTCTACCGCTTTACCTAACGAGGGTCGCGGGGGGTGCTGGAGCCTATCCCAGCTGTCTTCGGGCGAGAGGCGGGGTACACCCTGGACTGGTGGCCAGCCAATCACAGGGCACATATAGACAAACAACCATTCACACTCACATTCATACCTATGGACAATTTGGAGTGGTCAATTAACCTAGCATGTTTTTGGAATGTGGGAGGAAACCGGAGTACCTGGAGAAAACCCACAGGGAGAACATGCAAACTCCACACAGAGATGGCAGAGGGTGGAATTGAACCCTGGTCTCCTAGCTGTGAGGTCTGCGCGCTAACCACTCGAGCGCCGTGCCGCGGCCAATAGTACGTATCATAACTAAATGGATATATGTTTAATTAATCCATGTAATCGGTATCGGCTGATTTCACTCATGGAATCACCAGCATCAAACCCTGATGGGAGCATCCCTACTTTAAACGTTTAATCCCAGAAAGATTCATTCTTCAGAGTCACGGGACGATGATCCGTCATTGCATCAGCGGCGCTTTAATGTGGCGTCAGTGTGGGGGGGGGGGGGGCAGCAGATTATTCCCCCAAGTCTCCAAGCACTGATGAGGACTGACTGGAGCGAGACTGCAGCGAAACCGCTCCATTAATGACTGATTATGCTTTAAAGCGCCGTGTTTATCAGCATCACTTGCCGTGATTCGGTTCTTTATCAGTGCGGCCACCATTTTTCTCTACAGTATGGGCATGCTTTGATGGAAAAAACGATTTCCCATCGCAAAAAAAAATTCCCGACTCCAGCTGGGTATTACATGTCGCATGAATGTCCCATGTATCAGCTCTTTTTCCTCCCCTCACGGGGTCTTATAACATCTTCTCCCCGTCATCTCCCATCCCTCCCTCTACCTGTCTGCCCCCCCCCCCCCCACCCCCAACCCCGACGCTGTTCCTCTCCAGCTCATAATTGGATTCGAGTCTGGCATCGTGGTCCTGTGGGATCTGAAATCAAAGAAGGCAGACTATCGCTACACTTATGATGAGGTAGGCAAACCTTATTTCCCTTCCTCTTCCGCGAGAGCTTTTCAAGTCATTCTTCCGTATCTTTTAATGCGGAGGCTGGAATTGAAATTACGTATTCATGAACAAATAAGCTGTATAACCGTTTAGTTGACTCCAAGAGCAGCTGGCGTTGGGAAATATATAAATAAGTAAGCGCTTCAATACCTTTTTAAAAGTGATGATTGTACAGAAGGAGGCTGCAGGATGACTTTGTACTTCCTGTTTCATCTCCGAAGGGGTAGAAGGAGACTCTATGGTGCGGAGAAGAAGCTTCGGAGAAGTCTGATGCTTGTTTTTTGTGATGTATGTGTGACTTAGGGGGTGTAGTCATGTCCGAGCATCATTTTCTTAAGTTTCTTCCTGAAGTTATTGTCATCCTTCCTGCAGGCGGCGGAGTCGATCTATAAATAAAAGCAAACACAATAAAATAGAGAGAGTATCATGACGCTGCCTGTACTCGGGTTCATCGTTATTGGTTTGCTTGCAAAATTGTATTCCTGCTCTTGCATGTGCAATATTTGCCAGGTGTGTTAACTCGGCCCAGTGCAAAGTGTGTGTGTGTGTGTGTGTGTGCAATGTCTCTGCTGTGTTTGCATGCAGGATTACCCAAAAAAAACACGACTTTGGAAAAAAACAAACTAAAAAAGGAGGAAATACTTAAAAATCCTACCCCCTTCCTAACGGAGCCATGTCAATATAGAAATAGAATAAATAGAATATAGAATACTTCATAATGACTCCCTCACTACTCACTACTCACTGTATGACTGTAGTATAACACAAAAAATATACACATACTAGAATATAAATGATGTTATCATAATGTATTACTTATTAATTGTTTTCAATTTAAATAATAATAATAATATAAAAACAATTTAAAATATGTATTTATTTTGAGTTTTGTGATTAAAATACCAAATTCATGAAGGAATAAATGAGTAAATGAATGTCATAATATTGATTAAAATGGCACTCATAAGTTGAGCATTTTTAAACCTTATTTGGTGACATGGATAAATAAATTATAAATAAATAAAAAAAGATGTAATAATAATAATAACTATTTTTAAATGATGTATTTACGTATGTAATACAATCCCTTGCACATTTTGGAGATTTTTTAAGATTATAGTAAAGTAAATATAAAATAAAATACTTGAATATAAATGTTTGATTATTTACTATATAAATATTCATATTAATTAGTTTTTTATAGAATTTAAATGTATTATTATGGTTTTCCTGATGTATTTTAAGTTGACAGTGTCTTTATTTAAGTATGCAGGTGGTACATCCCGGAATTGTCTAATTTTTGTGTTTTTTTTTTAATGTGTAAAACTTTTTATATATTCTTCGCTATACTTCTATACTGCATCATCAATATTTGAGATTTTTCTCATTATATAGTGCCTTTTTTTGTTTGAATTTTATTTAAACAATGTGCTGTGGGACGATAAAAAATAAATGGCTCCCGGGCTGCATTTTGGACACCCCTTGATAGGAGCCATAGCTTCTTCTCTTTCAGTTGTTTGGACGTGTATGACTTTGTAATGCACATTAGCACCACCTACAGGATTGGAGTGGACTATTCTTCATCATTACCGCTTTTAATGCTATGAAAGCTGCTTTTTCATTGGTGGACATTTCATCGGGTGGAGTTTCTGCTGTTGCTCATAATCCTTCTCACGGTGCATGTATCATGGATGGGAGAGTAGAGAGGATCTCATTCATAAAAAGCCAGGACGTACTCGCACGCAGTCAACATGGACGTACACGTTTAAGATAATGAGATTATCCTAAGACTCACGCTGGTGGTCTGTGTGCTCGTCTAAGCACGCTGCGATATAAAAGGAAAGAGTGGATTCTCCTCACAAGCATCCCCCCCCCCCGTTAGATAAGCTAATATCCTCATACTGCTCTCGGGGTATTACGGCCTCCAGTATTGAATCTCCCCAGGGGGGCTTATCTCCGCTCTCCAAAGCCCTGTAGTGACACCTCTCTGGAGACTGGAGGTGGAGTGGGCGGGGACTCTGCTCCGGTTAGGAAACGACCCTTCAGGGCTCTCCTTGCACTCGTAGAACATCTTGTGGTTACCCCCCCCCCCCCCCCACATACACACACCCCCCCAGCCGTTAGAATCCAAATGGAAAGAGAATGGAGTCTGATGTTTTTTCAAGTTGCCAGCTAGCAAGGACACAGAGGGCGATCATTTAACGTATCGGTGCGCCGCATCACCACGCTTTGATTGCCGAATGACCTTTCCTTTGCTGTTATTGTGGACGCGGCCTCCATTAATTACAATAGATGAAGCTATAATGTGTGCATGGACCAAGAACACAAGCTCACCCAAGCCTGATTTTTCAGTATTTACTCCACTTTTTAGTGGCTTTAACAAGCACGTATTGCATCATCACACAGCGACACTTATCCTGCACAAAAAGGAAGCGTAAACATCAAGAAAATAACAATGAGAATAAAAGAAATAACAAAATGAGTGAATACATTATTTCAATAGTAATAATAAAAAGTAATAAGAAATAAATATAAATAAACATACTATTACTATTTTACTCTTTACATGTAAAAAAATTAATAAAAACTTAAATGCATAGTAACCATTCCATAAATTCTAATGTGTTAAGGAAAATCCTTAAAAATATAATACAAAAATAAACAATATATAGAAAAATGAGTACATTAATGCAATAAAAGAAATATATTATTTTATATATTTTAAAGCAGTTTTTTTATTATTCTCTCACTCTGAAGTGAGTAAAAATGTATAAAAACTAATCGTTAAATAAAACTAAAAAATAAACACTCACATAATATCTAACAAAATGAATTTGTGAATAAAAGTAAATAAAAATAAAATAAGTACAACTTCATTCTCCTAAATTTACAACTTTATTCTCATAATAGTTGAGTTTTGTTTCTTTCAAATTTATAACTTGTCACAAATGTACGACTTTATTCTCCAAATCTCTGATTATTTTAATACTTCTTCATAACAGGCATTGCCTGAGACAGCTATGAAAATGGGGGGCTTGCGTGACCTTTGGCCTGTCGTAAATTCAGGACTTTTTTTCTCTCAAATTTACGACTTTTTATTGTAAATTTACAACTGTATTTTCTTAATATTCAGATTTTTTTCTTGTAAATGTATAACTGCATTGTCACAAATGTACGATTTATTCTCAAAATCTCTGATTATTTTACTACGTCATCATAACTGACTGATGTGACCTTTGGCCTTAAACTTTCTCGGAAATTTACCACTTGTTTTCTCGCAAATTTACAACTTTTTTTTGTAAATGTACGACTTTATTCTATTAATATTCACATTTTTTCTCATAAACGTACAACTGTATTGTCACAAATTTAGGATTTATTCTCAAAATCTCCGTTTATTTGAATATGCCATCATAACTCACTGATGTGACCTTTGGCCTTAAACCTTAGCGTAAATTTACCACTTCTTTTCTTGCGAATTTACGACTTTTTTTCTTGTAAATTTACATCTTTATTCTCCTTAATGTATGACTTTTTCTTTGTGAATTTACAACTCTATACTCGTAAATGTATGACCTTATTTTTGGAATCAGAGATAAGTGTTTTGGTATGCGGTAGAGTTGATTGTCCATCACAGCGAGTGTGTATGAATATGAATGCGAGTTAAAAAGTCCGGTTGCCTTCTGGCAGCTGCTTTGCAGGGTGAACGAACGTATGACGTGCGTCCTGTTAAAGCGGTCGGCTGACATCCCTGTGGTTTCCTAGGCGATCCACTCGGTTGCCTGGCATCACGAGGGCAAGCAGTTCATCTGCAGTCACTCAGACGGGACGCTGACCATATGGAACGTGAGAGGCCAGGGCAAACCCATACAGACAATCACCCCACACGGTAAGGACCAAGATTTGATGCCTTCATCACGCTCCTCCATCGCTCCTCGTCCCCTGGAGAGTCTCCTCACATGCCTTCCTCATAATTGTTCCGAGGATTATTGCCAGTTCAATTATGTTCTCCCTCTGTTTGCTTTGCCGGGTATCTGCATATACATACATTAGCTGCACGCTGCCGCGTTTGCTTTGTTTGTCCCCTCCCTCTCTAACCCCCTCTGGAGCTTCAGGAGAGCCCCTTCAAGGAGCGGTGAAGAAGGAGAGGAACAAAGACAGGAATGAAAGTTTCTAAGCAGCTCCTGGTTATGCTTGTGTTATGGAAAGGATCTGAGCGCTCTGGCTTTTTAATTACTTGTTTCTCCAAATGCTGCCCGCATAATTACTTTGCTATTTAATGTGCAATTATGCTAATTCCTTTGACAGGTTTAAGCAAGGCTTATGAGTTCTTTAATTCGCTCTTATTTAGAAATACACTTTATTATGAGGTAGGCCACTTTATGTATATTGAGGGACAGAGCGCGTATTTTCTATCTGCACAGGCCAGCACTGATTTAATTGGAGCTGAATTAAGGTCTAATAAAAAAGCTGCTGTTGTCGTGTGATGGTATTTTAGACTTAGACAGACTCTATCGATCCACAAGGGAAATTGCTTGGTTACAGTTGCTCAATTTGCAGAAGACAAAGACACACACTTTTAAATGAAATGCAGTGCAACTTGAATAAGATCTAATAAACAATAGTTGCATATTTACAAATAGTGTGTAAATACAAGTAATTGTACGCTTTATACGCAATAATGAGAGCTGGATGGCGTGTGGAACAAATGACATCCTGTAGCGTTCACTGTGGGAACGGAACTGGAGGAGTGCATATAATAAGGATATCAATAGGATGGGGGGGGGGGGGCAAGATGGACTCAACTCCAGTCACTTGTTTTTATTCTGTTTCAGGAAAACAACCCAAGGATGGGAAGAAGCCTGAGCCTTGTAAACCAATTCTCAAAGTGGAGTACAAAACCAGCAGAAATGGGTAAGATCCCAAATATGGCGTTTATTAAAACATATATTTATAACATAATATGGCTGTTACTGAAAACTGAAACTAAAATCACCATTTTTTGCTGTCATTTTAAAAGAAAATTATAACATTTTCAGTAGGAAGTTTAAAATTATTGATCGTAGTAATTATCATTGATAAGAACTTAAGTACATTCACATCAGTCATTTAAAACAGTGAATTAGTAATTTATCAATAATAATTTTTATTATTATTATTTAAATATTAATCATCAAATTAATATTTATTTTCAATTGAAATTCACATTAATTTTAAACAATTTTCCAAAAGTCACAATATTACAAGACATTTTTGTGACAACCAAGGTTTTGACAACCAATTTCGTGACCATTCAATAATACTTTTATAGCCATTATTATTTGTTATTACAAATCTTGTAATTGGATTTATGAGATGAAAAAATAATAATTTAATGAGTATGCCATCATAATATTTTGAAAATAAAAATGGGTTTATTAATATGAGAAAAAAGTCATTTTGTGATGATAAAGTTGATACTGCGAGAAAAAGTCCCAATGTTATGAGAATAAAATAGTAAATAGTATGAGGGGAAAAAACATAATTCTACTAGAATAGATACTACAGTATGACTCCCAATATACTGACCAAAAAAATGTAATACAAAATAAACGAAAGAATATAAATGAGAATAGAGTTAGAAGACTATGAAAAAAGTCAAAATATTGTGAAAATGAAAATATAATATGAGAAAAAATACATATTTTCTACGAGGAAAATGTCGTAATATTATGACAAAAGAACATCAAAGTTGTAATAAGACAAGAAAAAGTCTCAATATAATGATAATAAAATGTAATATAAAAACAAATTCACCATCTATGAGTGTAAAGTTCTAATATTATGAGGAAAAAGTCTAAAAATGATGATGGTAAAACAATATTATGAGAAGACTAATACTACTATTTTTAGAGAATAAAGTCCGAACACTATGAGAGAACCAGCTAATATCGTAATAACAAATAAATTGATAAAATAGTAATGTTGTGTATGACCGTTCTTCACAAAAGAGTGAAACCATTTTTGGATAAATCAGAAATCATTTGGATTCCTCTCAAACTACAGCTGTCCTATCTAGTCTTTTAGCATGAAGTGATAAAGAACACAGTCCACAGTGACTGGGATGAATGGGAATCAGGCTGCTGAGTGTCTCTTTGTGCTTGCCGCCTTGCCCAGGGAACCCTTTATCATCCTATCGGGGGGTCTGTCCTACGACACGGTGGGCAGGCGGCCTTGTCTGACGGTCATGCACGGGAAGAGCACCGCCGTCTTGGAGATGGACTACCCTATAGTGGACTTTCTCACGCTGTGTGAGACGCCGTACCCTAACGGTCCGTATCACCAAGCAAGCGCCTTTGTGCTTTTTTAATCACGGAATTACACGCCTGCGATGGCCTTCCGTCTAACTGGAATGAGCCTATTTGATGTTAAAACAAGTGTCAGTGGATGCTGGGTAATCTTCTATGTGACGCCTTATGCAGCATCATGTGGCACATATACGGTACAGCTGCAGGACAGATTAGTTACGTAATGGCGACTTCATTATGTCACCGGCAGCCAGCTCATCTCATCTCATCTCATAATACACATCACAATCCAGTGTGTGTGTGTGTTAGCATTAATATGCAGACTGATGCGTTCAAGTGGGAGGAAGGGAGACACCAGCATACCAGAAGACACAATAATGTTCAAGGATTATTCACTTAGCCGTGTAAATACTGCATAAATCGCTCTAAATTCAATGTGACACAAGGGTATTTTGCTTCTTCTTTGGCTTTGTTGCCAGAGAACGCTGAATGAATGCCGCTAGGTGACAGCATCGCAAGTGGAAAAAGAAGTTAATAGTAACATTTTCTTTAGAGGCTCCGCAGTATAAGCGATGATGATATGTTCATAACATTTGCTAGCTAGTGTGTGATGGCTGCATGGTGTGTTCGTCTCAAGATATTATATCGTAATGTCATTATTTTCTCCGCTATGCAGATTTTCAGGAACCTTACGCCGTGGTGGTCCTCCTTGAAAAGGACTTGGTGGTGATCGACCTTGCACAAAACGGGTACGTGCGACAGCGCTCCATAATCTTGATGGCACACACGCCTCTAATAAATGACTTGTAATTAAATTTTTTAACAGTTACCCCATATTCGAGAACCCCTACCCCCTGACCATCCACGAGTCCCCGGTGACCTGCTGCGAGTACTTCGCCGACTGCCCCGTGGACCTCATACCAGCACTTTACTCTGTAGGCTCTCGACAGAAGCGGCAGGGCTACAGCAAAAAGGTAACTCACTTGCGAGTAGTTCTTCTTCTTGCCATCCTGATGATCCCAAAGGGAGGCTGATATCATTGCAGCACCCCGGCAGGCAACAATGAATGCTTTGCTTGGACACAATACATTATAGGATATTGTTAAAATAGTATTTTAATTTTAAACTCGTATTCGTACTTGTATTGTATATTTTCTAGCTAGTGTTAAGTTGCTGTGTGATGAGTTTAGCTGTCTAAGATCACATGACATGAGTCAGACTGTTATATTATTTTTAACAGCCCGAAACATAACATATCATCTAGCATGACATAACAATGAATACTACTACTACTCATTCATTCAGATCATTCAAAAAAAATAGGTTGAGAATAACAGCAATCGTGCAGATGATGATCCCAAAGGGAGGCTGACATCATTGCAGCGCCCCGGCAGGCAACAATGAATGCTTTGCTTGGACACAATACATTATGGGATATTGTTAAAATAGTATTTTAATTTTAAACTCGTATTCGTACTTGTGTTGTATATTTCCTAGCTAGTGTTAAGTTGCTGTGTGATGAGTTTAGCTGTCTGTCTAAGATCACATGACATGAGTCAGACTGTTATATTATTTTTAACAGCCCGAAACATAACATATCATCCAGCATGACATAACAATGAATACTACTACTACTCATTCATTCAGATCATTCAAAAAAAATAGGTTGAGAATAACAGCAATCGTGCAGATGATGATCCCAAAGGGAGGCTGACATCATTGCAGCGCCCCGGCAGGCAACAATGAATGCTTTGCTTGGACACAATACATTATGGGATATTGTTAAAATAGTATTTTAATTTTAAACTTGTATTCGTACTTGTGTTGTATATTTCCTAGCTAGTGTTAAGTTGCTGTGTGATGAGTTTAGCTGTCTGTCTAAGATCACATGACATGAGTCAGGCTGTTACATTATATTTGACAGCTCTAAACATAAAACATAACATATCATCCATCATAACATAACAATGAATACTACTACTACTCGTTTTTTTGACATTTTCAGAATGCTTCTGACATTGAATTGAACATTCCAGTGAAGCATCATTTCTATGAATGACAAATTTCATGAATGATGTTTGGAATCTGCTGAGAAATATAATGTAATGTGCCACATCATTGGTCACATTGTGCTTCCGTACATCCCTCCCAGCCCTTCCAGCTCTTCCAGCCACCCACCCAACCCCCCCCCTCGCTTTATCTGTCCTCGCCCTTGTAGTGGTGTTCTAGCTTTGTGTGGTAAATGTCAGCACGTACTGACCCAAGCGTCTGCTTAGCTCCCTCTTCTTCTCCTCTTGCTCTTAAGCAAACGTCTAGTTGAGCTGCAGGGGTGTTAAGGGGCGGGGGGGGGAGTAGTCTCACATAAAGATCACCATGAGTCATCCTGGTGGCTTTTTGTGTGTTTTCAAAGACACACACACACACACACATGAAAGTGCATATTACCCACAAGCTGAATCAGTGTTTCCAATGACATGTCATTGTCTGTAATGTCGTGTCTGCTTCCTGTCCAGGAGTGGCCTATCAGTGGGGGCAACTGGGGTCAAGGCACACAAAGCTACCCAGAGATCATCATCACAGGGTGAGATATCGCACGTGATTACATAATCACCACCGTGCACCTTTATTAACCGACTCTAAGTACCCTTCTATTTCCTCTGCATTGCCCCGTGTTTTTTTTTTTTTTTTTTTTTGTCTCCTCTCCTCATACGGTATTCTTGTCCAGCCCCGTCTCGCTCTTTTAAGAGTGCCACCGCTTGCGGAATGTTTGCCTCCCGCTGCAATCAGCCAAATTGGCAGGAAAACAATGAAGAGAGCAGGAGGATGGGAGGAATACAATTGTCTTGTCAATATGATGTACTACTACATTTTGTCGATAATGTATTCATTTTATTTCAATGTTGGTTTTCAGGACTGGCTATGTATGTATGTGCATAGTTGTCCCAATTTACCCATCATTCACAATTATGTCAAACATGAACACATATTTGGGTGGCACGGCGGTCTAATGGTTAGCCCGCAGACCTCACAGCTAGGAGACCAGGGTTCAATTCCACCCTCTGCCATCTTTGTGTGGAGTTTGCATGTTCTCCCCGTGCATGCGTGGGGTTTTCTCCGGGTTAATTGGTGACTCCAAATTGTCCATAGGTATGAATGTGAGTGTGAATGGTTGTTTGTCTATATGTGCCCTGTGATTGGCTGGCGACCAGTCCAGGGTGTACCCCGCCTCTCGCCCGAAGACAGCTGGGATAGGCTCCAGCACCCCCGCGACCCTCGTGAGGAAAAGCGGTAGAAAATGAATGAATGAATGAATAATACAATAAAGCGAGTTAATATGAGCTAGCTAACAATGCACACCATTGTGACACCTATTTCGACTATGAAGTAGTCTTAAAATAAAACGTTGCATGGTTTGATATACATGCTGTGATCATGTATTAACACGTACAATGATGATAACATGTATAGTTTAATAGTAAAAGTACAATAGCCTTGAAGTACATCATTTTCTTTAATCGCTTTCTGTCATCTCCCACTTTATTAGGCACGCTGATGGAACGGTGAAGTTTTGGGATGCCTCTGCAAGTAAGTTGACACAGCGGCTTTTGCCGGTACTAGGTAGAATTTTACTCAGTATTGGATCAGAAACTAAATCAACAGCATTTCGATAATTTAATATATTTAAAATATAAAAAATGTAAACTGCAAAACACAATGTTATTGGTAGTTCTGTTATAAGAGTTATTTTTAAAATCAGATTCATCACTGAATTGCTGTGAATTGAATGTAGATGAATCCCGATTAAATATTACAGTACCGCGGTTAATTGCTTCCAAATGGTTAATTAAGAGCAGCGTTTCCAATGAAATGTTGCTGACTGCTGTATTGTCTCTTGATAAAACCGAAAAAAGAGAACAAGATGCAGCTTCAGCCTTTTTTTGCGCGCCAATTCAGCATCCCAACAAGCAATTAAATGCAGGAAAGAAACCTGCTCCCCAGAATGTGTGTGTGCTCTCTTACCACTTAGCATTTGTGCACGGCTCCTTGTACTGAAAGTGATCCGGCTGTTTTTTTGTGTGTGTTTGCACCAGTAATGCTCCAGGTGCTCTACAAGCTGAAAACAGCCAAGGTGTTTGACAGAAACCGCTCCAAAGAGGACAAGGGCAGCACGGAGGGGTCGGATGAAGACCCCTTCGCCATTCAGCTCATGGCCTGGTGCCCCGAGAGTCGCATGCTGTGTGTGGCGGGCGTGTCGGCAAACATCATCATCTACCGCTTTAGCAAACTGGAAGTAACCACGGAGGTGGTGCAGGTAGGGGGGGAGTCTCTTTATGCCTTTCCACACACAAATGCTGAGCCAAGATAGTCCCTGTGGATGACAGTATGGTTGCCATGCCAACAGACAGCAGTGAGGAGGCAAAGCTAGATAATCATTATAATCTGCCTTGATGGCGACTTACGGGGGTGTAGTGACTCACTGTTTAGTGACATAAAGCGAAGTGCTGTTTAATCTTGCGCACCCTTGCTCTCTTTTTTTTTTTTTTGAGCGTCTTTGTGTATTCCTACTAATGGCGCCATTTGTTTGTGCCAACGCCGCGGTGCCTCGTGCGTTTGTTGCACTTGTCAAAGTCGACGGCACTCTCCTGTCAATCATCAAACGACGTAGGCGTCGCCGTGATGTGTTACTTCCTCACGGGGCCCGCTGATGAATTTTGATGACTGAGGCTGGCAGCAGACTTTGTGCTTTCTACTCAACCGAACACGCTCAAATGCTAACTGTTCCCATGCATGTGTATTGTACAATAGTGCAGCAATACAACCGCTGTTGCCATAGCGATTCATTGTGACCATTCACTCATTCATTTTCTACCGCTTTTCCTCATGAGGGTCGTGCTGGAGCCTATCCCAGCTGTCTTCAGGCGAGAGGCGTTGTACACCCTGGACTGGTGGCCAGCCAATCACAGGGCACATATAGACAAACAACCATTCACACTCACATTCATACCTATGGACAATTTGGAGTCACTAATTAACCTAGCATGTTTTTGGAATGTGGGAGGAAACCGGAGTACCCGGAGAAAACCCACGCATGCACGGGGAGAACATGCAAACTCCACACAGAGATGGCCCAGGGTGGAATTGAACCCTGGTCTCCTAGCTGTGAGGTCTGCGCGCTAACCACTCGACCGCCATGCGGCCCCATTGTGACCATGTCTTTGCTTATTTATTATAAATCTAATAGTTTTCATAGTTAAAGCATTTAAAAAACTGTTAACGGCCTTCTAAATACAGTTTTTAACATTAGAGCCCTCTAAAAATGAAATAACTGCCCTATAGTCACCTGAACTGTTGTATTACCCAATATAGTAGACATAATATGAGAAAACTAAATATAGTATACATAATATAGATTAATAAATGTTAGCATTTGGAGATTTCCTTGTTGCTGTTCTTTTTTTTTTTACAGTACTGCGGGATGCTAAAAACCATAGAATGGACTTTTCAGCTAAGTCGTGTCCAGACAAATGAGAAATAAAGCAACACGCTACTCAAAGAAATTAGAGACACTTTGTCATTCAATAGTCTAAACTTTTGAATGGTACTGTGTCATAGTTTTACTGTAATACTGTAAATATTGTATTGTAATATATATCATTTTAATTCAGACCATTTTTTATTCTTTACAAAAATTGTATATTATAGTGGTGCCTTGGTTAACATTCGCCCCAGTTAGTGTGTTTTTTGGTTACCATCCAAAATGTTTGCAAATAATTTGCATTGGCTTGCGTTTGCTCACTTGTATTATATTAGCATCCATGTCCAGAAGGTTAGAGCCCTTGTAGAAATTAACCTAGAGTTGGCTGGAGATGAGTTGGTCATTCTAGAACAGGGGTCGGCAACCTTTACTATGAAAAGAGCCATTTTACCCAATGCCCACTGAAGAAAAATAGCCTGGAGCCGCAAAACATATAGTATGTTTAAAACAACATTGGAGGGAATTTGGGGGTATCAAAGTAGTTCAGATAAGAAAAGACGAGTTGGAGTACTCTTGCTAGTTTTGGAGATAAACTTACATAAATGTATGTGTAAACTACTGTAAACGTAAAAACAAGTTCCCATGCCGCTGTTTTTAAATTATCTCGAATTTATTTTTTAGATTTGTAGGTAAGTATTACTTGTTTTTCTTCATGTACTGAACTGGATAGCAGTCAGAACTCACTCAGGATGCATTCATGGTCTCAGACAAAGTTGGATTTTTTAAAACTCATTACAAAAGACGTGCATTTTCCCCACTCGGGTGTTAAAAATATTTAAGCATCGCAAAGGGAGCCACAATAAAGAGGCTGAAGAGCCACATGCGGCTCTGGAGCCGCAGGTTGCTGACCCCTGTTCTAGAACATTCTATAGAGCTTTCCTCCAAACAGGTTGAAACATTCTTCTATGTGAATTTGTCATTGTTATTTAGCTATTAGAAGTGCGGATGCAGTACGAGTTGAACGACATCGAGTCTCCAGAGGGCGGAGGCGGGGAGCACACGTCGGCGCACCCGACCCCCGGCGCCTCCCCGCAGACGAGCGGCCCGCCTTCCCACCCTTCCACCAGTAGCAGCAACTCTGATGGAAGCAACATGCCGTGCCTCAAGTGAGCCACGACAGGAGCGACGCACAATCACGTTTCCTCATCATCTGCCGTTTCGTCATTCTCATCACGTTCTATCGGCTGGTCCTTGCAGGGTGCGCAGCGCTCAGCTGAAACAGTCTCCAGGTTACCAGGTCGACTTGGTGGTGCAGTTAGTGTGGGTGAGCGGAGAACCTCCTCAGCAGATCACAAGCCTGGCGCTCAATTCCTCCTACGGCCTGTAAGTCAACACTATCCACTCTCTGGACAAAACTATCGGGACGCCTGGCCACTTACACTTAAAGGAGTGATAGATTGTGATGTTAAAACTACAGTGACAAACTAATGAAGATAAACTGAGCTTCAAAAAGTGCCGCGTTGCTGTTTGCTGACAGTACCAAGCACCGCTGTCAGCAAGATGGATGCGCTCCCAAATGAAAATAACATCACTGTACTTTTCTTTCACTCTCTGCATCTTAACATTCCTCCTCAGAGTGGTGTTTGGTAACAGCAATGGTCTGGCGGTGGTGGACTACATCCAGAAGACAGTAGTGCTAAACCTGGCCACAGTGGAACTGTACGGCTCCAACGACCCGTACCAGAGACAACCACGCTCGCCTAGAAAGTCCAGACAACCCTCTGGAGGTAATCTAATTCACTTCACTTCATACAATAAGTGAAATTAAATAATGGCAGAAGAGTAATAGATGTTATCATAATATATTATCAATATACTTTTATTACAATACATTTAATACATTGTTTTTATTTTGTTCTAATATCTAATGTGAATTCTAACATGAATCATGTAAAAAAAATTGCTTGAACATGATGTCCTGGTGACCAGTCCAGGGTGTACCCCGCCTCTCGCCCAAAGTCAGCTGGAATAGGCTCCAGCATACCCCAACCAAAGTGGCGCTGATTTTATTTTATTTTAATTTCCTGGTAGAATTATGGGCGGCACGGCAGCGTGCAGACCTCACAGCTAGGAGGCAAGGGTTCAATTCCCTCCCACATTCCAAAAACATGCTAGGTTAATTGGCGACTCCAAATTGTCCATAGGTATGAATGTGTGAATGAGTGTGAATGGTTGTTTGTCTATATGTGTCCTGTGATTGGCTGGCGACCAGCCCAGGGTGTACCCCGCCTCTCACCCAAAGACAGCTGGGATAGGCTCCAGCACCCCCCGCGACCCACGTGAGGAAAAAGCGGTAGAAAATGAATGAATGAATGGTGGAATTGTAGTTTCTGTTAGGGTTTTACTGCTGTAAGTTTAAAAACCTGTCCGCTGATGTCATGATTGGGTGAAATCATAGTAGTCTAGTCATGCTATGAAGCATGTTTAGTAGCCAATGTCACTGCAACAAGCATCACGGTGACTGTGCAAAGATCGGTGTGTCTGTCTTCAATGTGGACACACTGCCACCTTGTGTTAGATCATTGAAGTGCATGGAAATATTAGAAGACGCCACCTGCACACGAGCAAAAAAAAAAAGTTTGATGATGGATGAAGTGGTAATGTGTGTGAGTGCACATAAAATAACACACACAAGGGGCCACATATTTACAAACACACACACACACACACACATGGAGCATCTGGTGTCAGTGAGTGTTGAGCAGTGGGCTGGCACCTGTCAGAGCTTGGCGAGGGTGAGGGGTAATCAGACGTCCAGCTGTGCTTCACTGCCAGCAGACTGTTGCCCTGCTTGGCCTTCTGCCTCATTGGACCACAACACACACACACACACACTAGTGAAGAACCATTAAAATAATGCTAAAGCTTCCTTGAATGCACACACTTTCTATGTAGCCCTTTTTACCCGTCATCACAACAGTCTGGTATGGTTACGTCATTTTACTACATGAGCAATATGTTCCATTTCTATGGTTATCATCACATTGTTCCACCTTGTTATCACTGGTAGCCATCTATAGTGGCATCCATCCATTTTCCATGCCGCTAATCCTCACTAGGGTTTCGGGGCCATGCTGGAGCTGATTCCAGCGGACTTTGGGCGAGAGGCGGGGTACACCCTGGACTGGTCGCCAGCCAATCACAGGGCACACATAGATTCATATATGGACAACTTAACATGTATGTTTTTGGGGGAGCGTCTTTGTGTATTCCTGGGAGGAAACTGGAGAAAACCCAACATGCAAACTCCACACAGTGATGCCCATGTGGGGAATCGAACCTAGATCTTCCCATTCTCCTGACTGTGTAGCCAAGATGCTAACCACTCACACACCGTACTGCCATGAGAAAAACAAAAACAAGAAAAAGCATGGTTTAACGCCCAACTTTTGCTTTTTTTTGTGGAAAATGATCTCCAAATTTGCGCAGGCCTCACAGCTAGGAGACCCGAGTTCAATTCCACCCTCGGCTATCTCTATGTGGAGTTTGCATGTTCTCCCCGTGCATGCGTGGGTTTCCTCCCACATTCCAAAAACATGCTAGGTTAATTGGCGACTCCAAATTGTCCATAGGTATGAATGTGAGTGTGAATGGTTGTTTGTCTATATGTGCCCTGTGATTGGCTGGCGACCAGTCCAGGGTGTACCCCGCCTCTTGCCCAAAGACAGCTGGGATAGACTCCAGCATCCCCCGCAACCCTCGTGAGGATAAGCGGTAGAAAATGAATGAATGAATGACCTCCAAATTGGTCCATCTCCCAAGTTTGACTTCTCTGAAAGCAGAAATAATCTGTTTCAAGGTCAAACTTGGCATCTTCAAACCTTTATTCACTGGACAGGTCATTTTATTACGGGACATTTTAACATTTTTGAACCGTTAAACAAGTGTAAACAGTTCAACCACTGATCATTACTGATTATTCGTTTTTTCAACATGGACACCCAATCCCACAGACCTATTTACTCTACCTATTTACTCTCAGGACTGTGCGACATCAACGAGGGGTCGGCCACATCAGAGGACCGTTGCAAGTCTCCTACTTCAGGTAGCATGTCCTTATTATACTGTATGAAGTACATCTACACGCCATTTACCATGCAGCTTCTATTACAATGCTTGCTAAAGACAGAGGCCCGTTTTCCAAATAAAGTTTTATTTTATTGTAATTGTGGCTCACCTAACCGGAAGACTGCTTTTATATCTCTTTCAACGCCTCTCATTCTGTTTCACTTTTCTATTGACTGCTCTGCTTGAACATTGTACTGTTAAAGCTTTGTGAATGTTTTCTCCCCCGTTGCTGCTCTTTCTTTCTTTCTTTTTCTCCATTATGCAGAGCTCAATAGGCAGGAATAAATAGCAAAAGTGTGCAATAGACTGGAAACACATCCAGGCTCTGTGATGCAAACAATTAGGCAATGATGAGCGGCTAGAGTCACTGTAAGATCCACAACATTAAAATATAATTAAGTATGGGGAAAAAAATAATAATTTTACCATTCAAATTGACTTTTTGATGTTTTTTTTTTTTTTTTTTTTTACAAATGGTGCACCCTTTGTATGTGGCCAAAGTCAAAATATTTTGAACAAAAACAACATAATATTTTTTTAAAGGAAAATAGATATAATATATACATTTTGTCAGCTATAACACAAAGATGTAATAAGAAATCTTAATTGAATTTACTTGTGAGACAGCGCCCTCTACTGGATTCATAGCTGCAGCACTCCTCTTTCCCCCATGCACCATTAGGTTACCGTATTTAAAAAATAAAAAAATTATATAAAAGCATAGAAAAGAAATCCACAGATATGCGGGGTCGAGAATGCCGAACAGGATGTTAAAAGTGGGCGCCTGTATGTAAAGACAAGCCAAAGAATGTCTCTAACTTGACTTCTCCCTCCCCATCCTTTACACTCCCTAAAGTGTTGATGTCAAACAGCAATCTCCAACAGTTCTACAATGGAGGTGGTAGAGGAGGTAAGATTGGCCAAAGACTTTCATGAGAGGGACAACAGTGGTCCGCATTTGTCTCCCCCTCCTGTCTCTGTTGTCCTCCATGTCACCATAGTGGCATTTAATGGTCTTTTAGTCGATATCTGATTAGCCTCTGTTCCCAATTGTGGCATCACGAAGATGCTAACAATTGAAATAGGTGAGGGAAGGAATGGCTCGTGGATGGAGCAGAGGCTAATCTAGAAGCTAGGTGGCAGCGTGGCTACACGTTAGCACTGCATGCTACATGTATGTAGCACGAGCGTCGCATTATGTCCATGTGCCTGCGTCCGCCATGTGTCCCGATGTCCTCCACGGTGATTGGAGTCCTTTATGTCCATGATGTCGTTAAAGCAAGCAAGCCCATCTTGTCCAAACACTGAACGGTGCGTGTGTCTAAAGTCAAGTTGTCTTTTATCACTTATTTGCCCTTATTCATACTGGTCTGTATATAATAATAATAATAACTATGGCGGTTCTGGTGTTTTTATGTGAAGGACCATATTTGGTAACTTAAAAGTCAATATGGACACCACAGTCTCACTGTAAGGCAATACCATGTGACTCCCTCCAGCCAATCAGCAAAGAGAGGTAGGGAAACCGTAAATAATGAAAGTGATTTTTTTTATACCTATTTATTATAAATTAAGAAGAAAAAAATAAACGTATACATTGAAATGAAAGAAATATTAACATTCAAAAATGATTGTCTCATGTAATTGATATTATATTATTACAATTTAATTAATGTAAAAAATGTAAAAGTATTTTACCATGTTATTAATTAATTCCTTCATTCATTTTCTACCGCTTTTTCCTCACGAGGGTCGCGGGGGGTGCTGGAGCCTATCCCAGCTGTCTTCGGGCGAGAGGCAGGGTACACCCTGGACTGGTCACCAGCCAATCACAGGGCACATATAGACAAACAACCATTCACACTCACATTCATATCTATGGACAATTTGGAGTCGCCAATTAACCTAGCATGTTTTTGGAATGTGGGAGTACTCCGGAGTACCCGGAGAAAACCCACGCATGCACGGGGAGAACATGCAAACTCCACACAGAGGGTGGAATTGAACCCTGGTCTCCTAGGTGTGAGGTCTGCGCGCTAACCACTAGAGCGCCGTGCTCATGTTATTAATTGAATGACATATTTTGACTCAAAACTTTAAATGTATTCTTTAAAATAAAATGTACAAAATAATCATAATCTAACAATAAAATATAGAAACCATGAAAAAATGCACGATATATTCACTGTTTTATTTTTTTTTCAATAATCTTGAATTATTTATTTGACTTGCAGTTGACAGTTACTAAAGAAGGTAATCTAGGGCAACCATGGCAACAATAGAGCACACGAGAAAGTGACAGCACAGACATAAATCAATATAATATACATAGTTCCAGCTCGCCCTTTGGTCGTCTTTTCCACCGTGTGTTTCTCCGTGTGTTGTTTACTATGTGCCCTGTCCTTGTTTCGGGTGCATGCTGCTGTGGCATGATCACCTTCAATGACACCGCACTTTTGTTGCGTCTACTTCCCGGAGCATTGTACGACCTCAGAGGTGTCGTTCCCTTTTTGTCCCGTGTGTCACAGCATGCCTCGGGGACGTCTCTGACTTGAGTCTTCTGTCCTGTGTACAGCATTCGGACATCTTTCCTGTCCGCCAGACAATCTCCAGGCTCCTACATTGTGTCTTTTCAGCTGTCCTGGAGCTTTGCATGGCATCGTGTTTGAGCTTTAGACGTGTGCTTTTGTAAAGAGGGATGTTCTCTTTTTTCCAGCAAAGATGTCACGGAAATTAAGCTTGCCTACTGAGCTAAAGCCAGACTTGGGTAAGCCTTGACTTCGTGTCTCCAAACAGACTTGCTATTATATGCAGTGCTACCACATTGCCCATTGAGAAGGCAGCCTCCGAATGGACACAATGTTCTTTTTGAGTTTGCACGAGATCACAGTGGCACTGATCTGTCCTCTACTGAAATCCACTGATGTGATACTGAGACAATATTTGGACTGAAAAATAAAATGTCAGTGATTCCACCAGAGAGGTCAGTGGCGCTAAGCTTCAGTCTGCACACTCCATCGGCGCTCTGTAACTTCTGCTTTCTCTGCTGTCTTCTCCATGTGCTTTCTTTACTGCCTCTGTATTACATATTAAGTAGCCCAACCTCATGGATGGAGAAAAGACTTCCCATAGGGCACAGAACTAGGACAAAATATGGGAGTTGACAGTAATCCAAAGACACTTTAAGGATTTAGTGATCTCTTAAGGAATCTTGTAGAAAGTGTCCCAATATTTCATTATCTGTGGGTGTATTTGCACTGCAGGTTCTTTACCTTTCTGTCCTTTCCTCTCACTGTCCTTTTGTCTGTATGCCCGCCCCGGGGTGCCAACCCTCTAGACCACCGGGACAACTCCTTCAGTCGCTCGCGCTCGTCCAGCGTCACCAGCATCGACAAGGAAGCAAAAGAAGCCATCCACTCCTTCCACTTCTGCGAGATATTTGCCCGTAAGGGGGACAGCACTTTATCGCCTTGCCTGTTTGTGGGCACCTCTTTGGGCACCGTGCTGGCGCTGGCACTCACGCTGCCGCCTGCTGGGGAGCAGAGGCAACTACAGCCTGTCATACTTTCACCCACAGGTAACAACACGGTTTTGGTACCCTTATAGCTTTTCATAAATGTTGGTAGTACCCCTAACGATGATAAAGGTCTGACCTGACCTGGTCCTCCTCAGGCATGTTGATCCGACTCAAGGGCAGCATCTTGCGACTGGCTTTCTTGGACTCCGCCGGTTCGCTTTTGCCCCCCGCCTTTGACCCCTGGTTCGAACCTAATGTCTCGGCGGATGGCGAGGAACGAGAAAAGGTCCGCAAGCGTCGCCCCGTCTCGGTGTCTCCTTCCAGTTCGCAGGACCTGAACGAGGGCCAGTACGCTGTGGTGTGCTCTGAAAAGCAGGCCAAGGTGCTTTCCCTGCCCACCCAGACGTGCATCTACAAACACAGCATCACAGAGACCTCCTTCATCTTACGTGCTGACGTGGTCCAGATGAGCCAGGGAGTGTGCTTGGCCTGTTTCTGCGCCAACGGCCACATCATGACCCTCAGGTGAGAAGCAGTGGAGTCCGTTGGTTCGAGACCACTTTGAACAATTTCCCTGTTCTTTGATGTAGTTTACCAGGACTGAGACCCCTCATGGACGTCAACTACCTGCCTCTGACAGACATGAGGATAGCCAGGACCTTCTGCTTCACCAACCTGGGCCAGACCATGTACATGTGCTCCCCCACTGAGGTCCAGAGGATCACTTACAGTCAGGACACCTGTGAGAACCTACAGGTGAGGCCCACAGTGTAGCAGATCACAAGAAGAGCAGTAATAGTCAAGGTTTGTGCTTGCTGCAGGAAATGCTTGGTGAATTGTTTACACCAGTGGAGACACCAGAGGCGCCCAACAGAGGGTTCTTCAAGGGTCTCTTTGGGGGAGGAGCACAATCTCTGGACCGAGAGGAGCTATGTACGTAAAATGGACAGGCGCCCATTGTGCCGGTTTCTCATTTTCCCTTTCTGTCTTCCATACTCAGTCGGCGAGTTAGCAGCAGGGCGAGCATCCCGAAGCCTGGCCCAGCACATCCCAGGCCCGGGCGGCATCGAGGGCATGAAGGGGGCGGCTTCGGGTGTGGTGGGAGAGCTGGCGCGTGCTCGGATAGCACTGGACGAGCGGGGGCAGAAACTGGGCGAGCTGGAGGAGAGGACGGCTGCCATGATGGCCAGCGCTGATTCCTTTTCCAAGCACGCACATGATGTAAAGTATAAGCATATTTACGCTTCTAATGTCATGTTTTTTCCAAAATATATTTATTAATAAATCATGCTGTTCTGTGGCTGAATATGGCATAGTTAAAAAAAATCATATTCAAGCAAATGTTAGTTATTTTTTTGCCTAAATTAAGCATTTTCAAGCATAAAAATGGTTAGTTTTTGTTTTTTAGTTTACTTAGTACTACAATCGGCAGGCATGAAACCCAAATTGCTAATGTTTGATAAATGTTAAAAAAAAGTAGGCCATTGGCATGGTTGCCTTGTTAATGGATCTTCATGTGTTAAACATTTGCATCTTTCCAAATGATTGAAGATGACGATGCGACCACTAGAGGGCAGCATGTACTTATTTACAGATAAACCCACATTTAGAAAGCCAACATGGCTCATTTTGACTTTGGCTTTCTTTTTCCAGATGATGTTAAAGTGCAAAGACAAAAAATGGTACCAGTTCTGATCGGTGGACCTTCCATGCCCTCATTGGTGGGACTCATCTTGACGTGACCTCCCACCCTGTCGTCTTTGCTTTCAGCCCTCATCCCTCCGAGACACTTGGGATATTCTTCCCTTTAGCACAATGTCCAATACTGTTATTACCTCAGTCTTTCTTTGGCTGGAGCTGAGGGAGACGCAGGGAAGCAAGGAAAACGCTGTCTTCTTTTTCTAATTCTCCATCCTTTTTTCCTCTTTTCTTCTCTGGACACGTGGAGAATTTTCATTCTCATTTGCCAAACTGTCCTTAAGACTGATGTCAGTATTTCAACTGGAACAGAGACACGAAATATTGTTCAAATGTACAAAAAATACAGAATACATTATAATATATAAATATATATATATAGATATATACATAAATCTAAATGTGCAAAGCTGTATCCACTTCAGGGCACGCGGTACAGGACGCTGATTGGATGGATGCAGGAAGGAGGCCCGCCCAAACAGGAAGTGACGCCTCCTCTATGCAGAGAGTCACTGATTTTTTTTTTTTCTTTCCATTTTCCTCAACTTCCAGACTCTCCTGACATTTTCTCACCCAGCCTAGATTTATTATGAATTCTTGTTTTGTCGTATGGCTCTTGTCAATATTACAGGAAAGCTCTTATTTTTCTATGCTTGTCAAAGTGGAGATATTTTTGTTGTTGCTTTCTCATTTGTTTTGGAAAAAAGGGCTGGAAATCTACAAGGAGGGCAAGGATAAACAAGGCATATTTATCATTAAGGTGTGCTTTCATTTCAACTGTTAATACGCCCCCGCCTGGTTTAGCGTGACTGTACAAATGCTGCTAGGATCACTGTTAAATACTTTTTATTACACCTTTTACAAGAATATGTTCAATAATGTTGTTTTTTTATAATCCTGGTTTGTTTTATTTGATGGCCATTCCCCATAATTTCAGTTAAATGTGGTGGCACATCTCTCTATAAGGTTTTTTTTATTTACATAGACAATCCGGAACGTCAATAGAAATACTAGGCCTCATTTTGTGTTTGGATTCAACTTGAAGGCATATCTCGGGAAAGTAAATAATGGTACAAAGTGCTTTTTTCCCCCCTCCCCTCACATTACCGCTTTATTTTTATGAAATCATGACATGTTCCTTGGTCCAAACACCCAAACCAGAAAACGATGGTGTGGAGCAAGCTGACGAGAACCAATGTTGTAATGTAATAACTACAAATCTATTATTTCAGCAGCTTTACAGAAACAAACATACAAATCCACCAACCACTAGGACTTAACAATGTCAAGGTTTCAAATGTGTGTGTGTGTTTTTTTTGTTTGTTTGTCCGTCTGTGCTTAGAAGAGTGTGTTACTGTTTGTTCAACAGTGTCCTGGTCTGCCGTTTTTTGTCCACTTGAGTGGTATGCCATCTAAAGCCAACCAAATCGCATAAATAAAGAGTGCAAAAGGAAGGATTCCACACCATTTGTGACAGTGGAAGGCTTTCACTTCAATGTCACCTCTTCACTTAAGTGTGTGTCCTTTCTTTACATGTCCCATGATGTTACTTTGAGCCATATGTTCTTGTTCCTGCAGTGCGGCAATGCAGTATTCCTCCTCTCAAAACGCCAGACAAAGAGTGTTTAATTGAATTTTTTTTTTGTCATTCTGTCGTCCTGGAGTCAACACTTGTTTAAGTGGGTTGCAGTATTTTTCTCATTGTAGCCAATTTTCTTGTACAGTTTTATGCAACTTTCACATGGATGTTGATGACTTTATCTGCTGCCACAAACAAATTTAGGAGATTCTGTAGATAGAGATTACTGTGCAATGGAAAAATAAAAGTGGAAAATGTAGTTTTGCTTCTTATTTCAAGTGTAAAATGTGAAGGGGGATTGATGTAGTGTCACCTTTAAACACAAGAGGGCAGCCACCACAGGAGTACTAATTACGATCGTAATAACGTATGCATTGAACAGTCAAATTTAGTATTTAGGACAAACAATGATACCAAATAATGTTCCATTGTGTTATGGAAGACAGCCATAACTGTCAAAACTCTTAATAAGTCAACTTTAAGGGGAAATAAAGGTGTGAACAGCTGACCTTAGTGTGAGAGTGGCAAATCCACACTATATGATGGGATTTTCGGCAACACCGGCAAGCTGTATGCACTGCTGTTGGAAAATAACCTGCTCGTGAGGCTGTTGCCACGGCAACGGGAAACATGCACGACACCGACCCTGGATGCACAGCAGTTACTCTGAACCAGAGGGAGACAAAAAAAATCATTAGAATTATAAGAGTTGTGAGGGAAATGCTACTGTTGTATCATATGAATTATTTGAGTACACTAAAGGTAAATATAAAAAAATACACAAAACATCACCCGAAAAATGAATGAACCGGAAGTGAATCCTCCTCTTGTAGAATGTTGAACTTCGAACTAACTGAATGTAATTAAAAGTAGAGTCGCAGCATTTTCGTAAGCTAGCTAGCTAGCTAGCTATGTAGCTAGCTAGGTACTAGCCTCCCAAGCTAACGTCTTACAGGTGAGTATGCATTTACATGGAAGATTTTACTGTCGAAAGTACTGCTCGGTTTAGTATTGTTGCTTTTGTATTGCTTATTAGTCTCTGGGGAAAAATCACGTGTTGTTATGACACATTGAACTCATTTCTGGTGTTTCCTATGTGTAAATATTACACAGTATTATGTGTTATTTTGTTTTAAATAGAGTGTAGTGGTGTGCAGCCAGCACTTCATGAACCACAAGATTAACACAGCATTCATGACGATGTGAGCTGAGTACAGTATAATATACTACAGCCAATATAGGTGTTTATGAGTGTCAATGCTATGCATTAATAATAAAAAAATGGGAAAAACTGCAGTACCTCATTGTTAGACTCAGTTTGAAAGGCCACACCACCTAACCACTTTGTTTCCATGCACCTTATATATGTTTGTATAGCATCTTTTCTAAGAAATATGATCTCCACAGCTGAAGCCACATCATGAAGCTTCTGTTTCTATCTTTTTGTGTGTGGAAACTCTTAGATTAAGTTGATGAAAAAGCAGAGCAGCCCTTAGCTTTATTTAGAGAGGAAGGGCGTGGGATGTGGCCATGAGGCTTAAGGCTGGTATAGTGTACATACGCCCGTGGTTGACCTCAGAGGCTTGTCGCTGTGTACGACGCTTCGACAGCCTCTTTTTGTCCTGACAGACACCATCGCTCAATCAAACGGGGCGGGCCACCCGGGCCATTTCTATATATTTAGTTGTGGTGGGTGAAATGTCAACGGAATTGAAATCCGCAACCCTGCATGGAATAAGTGGTAGGCCTATAGATCATAGTGCCCAACTCAGGCCCCGGGGGCCAAATTTGGCCCCTGCTGCAATTTCATCCAGCCCATGGATGAACCGTTTGGAAAACAGCACTAAATAATTAATCCAGAATAAATGTCCTTAGTTCTTCAAAGATTACAACTTGTATTATGACTTAATTTTAATAAAATGTTTATCTATACCATTTTATTTTTTTAAAATAACTGTTGTCTGGACATGTAGGTTGAGAGACATTTTCCAGACGCATGGCAGCACAGCAAACCACACAGTTTTCCTCAAGGGTATGTTTAATTAACTCACATTACTCTGTCTTGGTATGTCATTTTCCATGCATATGATTATGGTTTCATAGAAATGAAGAAATAACGGCGCATGGCAGCTCATATCTTGTTCAACATGCCCTTTTATTAAAATTCCAACTGGGGGGGGAACTAGTCATTGTTCAATTTGTCTCCCTGCGGTTAGACCGTTCCAAATGTGGATGGCAAACTAGCGGTTTGGCCCAAACCGAGGCCAGAAGAGGTGCAATTAGTGCAATATTTGCTTTGCTTAAGTTCAGTGCAGTGAAAGCAATAATTTTGAGTTCGCCTCTTGATGATGTTTTCCCCCCTTTGGAAACAATGGAGGTAAACCTGCCGTCTCGCCGGAGTGAATTCAAAGAGTTGTTAATTGCGTCTGTTTGCCAAAGAAGAGGTGCTTCCGAGCAAGGCCTTGTGACAAGGTTCATTTTGGAATTATTAAACGTCTGCTTGGCAGCTGCTTGCGTTTCCAAGGCAACTGTGTGATTTGGAAAGGATGTTTGAATGGACGCTTTCAGCAAAAAAAAAGAGACAGAAAAGCGAGCGTTGCTGCAGGGATACGTTCTAGCCTGCGAGTTTACTTTAAATGTAGGTCACTCATAAGCTCCTATTAAGTCTTTTCCCTTGGTGAAGTGTATTCATTTGCATTTTTTTTACTCCACTTTCCCATCTTCCACTTCCACAGCGTTGGTCACATCTCCATAGATTCTACATCTGTTTTACAAGTATGAAGAATGCGAGGCGGTATCAAATTGGAGATAAACGTTTTTGGGGTAGCTCGCATGAATAAACGAGACACTTTGGCGCTCTGAGCAGATAGTCCATTTAACAATGAAATAAATGAAAAGTAGACAATAGATTTGTCTTTCTTTTAACAAGCAGAAATGAGTTTTAGGTCATCTAAAGGTGTTTTCATAGGGCTGAAGTCGTGGCTCAGCAATTTTAAGGGCATTCATTTGGACGGGCACAATTAAAAAATGAGTCGTTTTAATAGTTATCAATATTATTTGGATAATTTTTATTTTGGAACTAGATGATAGCAATAAGCTGAAGATGCTGCATGTGAATGCTTAAGCAGAAAAACAGAGATGACCATTCCAGGCGTGACTGTCGAAATGCAGAATGAATCAGTATTTAGGAAACGGGGAAAAAATGTGGAGTCAATTGAAAAAAGTAGAGCTTCAATAGCATGTAGCATTAAGTGCCTACATATGGTAAAACTGATGAAAACATCAAATGCTACTATAGTAATGCTAAGATGCTAAAGCTTAACATGATAACATGATAGCACTGTGTATATAAGTTAAGTATATAAGTTATACTCATGAAAATAGCTAAAATGTTACTTTGCTAATGTTAATATATTAACAATGCTAACATTAGCATGTATAGCATGATAGCGTTAAGTTTCTGCCAATGTAAATACTAATGAAAATGTCTAAAAGTGGTACTACACAAATGTTCACATGCTAGCAAGGCTAACATAATGTTAGCGTGCTAACACTTTCGATGACAGCATTGTTTCTATAAGTTTATACTTACAAACGGTAAAAAAAAAGCTACTAGGCTAACATTACATGCAAACTTTAGCATTCATCACCTACCATGTTAGCGCTAAGTGCCTGCGTATGTCAATATGCATAAAAATGGCAGGAAATGTCATTATGCTAATGCTATCAATGCTAATATGATAACTGCTAATATGATAACTGCTAGCATGCTAACGCAAATCACGCAACATATGGAATGGTTTAAATCTGTTGTTGGAATGGCTTGAAACCAATTGCTCTGTTTTTACAGTAAGAATTTGTACTTCAGATGCCAAAATGGTTTCTTTTTCTTAAATTTGTGATGTTATTTCCTCATTGAGTCAACATCCTTGAAAAGACCTGATGATTGGAGTTGGGTTGTGGGCTACATGGTCGTCTCGAGGAGTCGCGATCAGGTTGGTGTGTTGAGTGCATCCTCCAACCAACCATAGCTGTTGTAGCCTGTCGGCATTCACACATACAGGCTGTTTGCGCACAGATAACACAAATCCCCAAAGCCCAGACACATCTTGTAATGAATACGGATCTGTAGCTCTAAACGTGCTCTCCGGAGGAGCAGTTGTGATGAATGAGCGTTTTGCGTCCCCTGCGTTTTTCTTTTTTTTTGCTCATCGTACTGGCTAAAATACCTCCCCGGTGATTATTGAGCGGGGAAGATGACCTCAGCGCTAACCCAGACAGAAAGACAGGGGCAGACCACACTGAGCCGCTATTCATGGAAAGGATTGCGTTACAGACACTAAAGTCATCCTTTTTTTTCTACAGTAGTTTTGCATCTGGCAGTTGAGTAAATAAACTGTTAAAATGGTATGATCGGCTTTACTGAAAGCATCTGATCCTGCATGTTAAAGCACTTTCAAGGTTAATTCAAGGCACATATCAAATGAAAATAAAGGCTCTAGTTTGCCAAAACCCAGTTGGATTTCTACATTTATCAGATATTTTTCTAACACCACTAAACCATCTCTTTGTTTCTGCCAAAGAAGCCTTTATTTCAATGAGACTTTACAAAAAAACACTTGTGAATGTCACTCAAGGTGCTGATTCACCCTGTTCAAATTGACACTGTATATCATCATACTCCATTACTAAAAAACCCTTCTGGATGTGCAGAACACACGCTCTAATGACACATTTAGAGCAGCCATGAAAGAACATAATGGACTTGAGTGCCACTCCTCCTCATCCAGCCTGCAGTTGGTTTAGCACAGCCTCCACGCTCAAATATGAAGCTTTTTTTGTTACTTTATCCATCCATTTTAATTTTGATTTTGTTAACATATTTCCTCCAGTAGTTGCTATTTATCCACCAAAATGCCTTTTTTTAAAAACTCCTCAGGAAAAGAAATTTTCAACTACTTCCAGCCGCAGACCAGACATGGCACCTGTAAAGCTGTGCTATGTCCAGTCTTGTCGATTTACTTAAGTGTCGTTGTTTTCTTTGACCAAACATCTAGGACATAACATCAGCTATGGTTTCAGCAATTCCCTGTTTTTGCATGAGCGGCAAATTATCCTCCCAGTAAAGTCAAAGTGTAAATGTACGACATAATTTCAGAAATTACTGCTGTTCCTTGACATATCTATTAAATCCTATCCTAGCGTGTTGTTTGTGAAAGGAAAACAGGCTTGTCAAGAAAGAGACACAAAAACCTTTGTGCTGCTCACTTAACAGGATGGCAGCTTTAAAAAAAATATAAAGTTGCATAGTAAACACACAGAAGAGAATTCTGAATGTCAGACTTTCTCTCTGGGGTGGGGGGGGCAGAGGCAGATCAATCACACATCGGAAGTCTTTAAAAAAATCACTACAATATTCAGTTTGTCTGATAAGCTCTGACACTTGTCATATCCGTAGACGTCGCTAAAAAGACAGTGAGCGAGCCCGCTGTGCGCATTAAAGACACCCAAACACTATACATATACTGTATATATATTTTTTTCATCTTTGATTGCTCTCCTAGACAATGGGTTCTCTCTCGGCTTAATGTATTCTTAATTGTCCCTGATGTGCTTATTATTATGCAAAGCCATCTCCAGCCATCTAACGTGAGCTGTCACCGGGCGGCACGACGGAGGCCGATTTCTTCCTCCCCCAGTAATATGTCATACGCAGCCTTTTTTTAATGGTAGCACCCGTACTTAAGCTGTCAGGTGCCTGCTGATGCAATGTTGTGTACGGCCATGAAAGTAGTCAGTGGTATATTTGTAAAGCATCTTGCAGTTATGCCAATCGGTTGAGGGATTGTAAAAAAAATCCACCTTTTGTGAGTGACATCAGTTATTTCCCTTTCTCATAAACACGTCCTCATTACAGATCATGCAAATGGGGCTAGGGACTATAGCAGGAGACATCGTGATGTGTTATCCATCCCAGACAGCTTCCTGATTCCTCATCTTTAATTGATCATTGTGCTAAATTCACCAAATGAGCTTTGGTGACGGTCCCAGCTGCATAAATTAAAATGTGCCGCTTTACCTAATTGCTTTGATTAGGATGAGTGCTGTGAACTCTAATCAAGGTGGCAAAAATGTTCCGACTGGATCCAGTGCGAGAGTAAACAGTAACTATGTGGAATCGATGTGTTTTGGACAAAGTTACAGCTGGAAATGGAGTTTCTCTGAACACATGTCACAATATCCACAAAGACTTGTCGGAAGCCTGCAGGGTGCAAATAAATCAGATCATAGGGCAAGATTAAGCAGCTGTCATCAGGCTGATGATAAAATATGTGCTCCGGCAGTAAATAACCACAATCACTGATGGCTTCCTTGATAGCACTGTCACCACCGTCACCCTGTGACGTATTCTAAGATTAGTGCATCCTATTCCGACCCCCATCCTTGGCTCGTTTTGACGCCAAGTGCTGATGTAAAGACAGATAGAGGATGTGTTGTCAGCACAGCAAGAGAACATAGACTGCAAATAGCAAGTCATTTTCTTAAGGAGATAACATTTTGTTTGTTCTTTTGTCAATGCAAGTGGACTCAAACTACTTTTATCTACTACTATTTATTTGGATTTTGTACAAAATCTAATGGGTTCCCTGTCATTTTGTGTCCTATTAAGTGTCAAAGATAAATCCAAGTGGAACAGGGTCCTGAACGCCTCGGATTGATGGATTAATTAACCACGGGGAGCAATTGAGGGTCCAACTGTAGACTGCAAATGGAGCTTAGGTAGGAAGATGAGGGAATAGGTCACTGTAATCATATTGGAATAGTTTCGGATCAAATCTTCTCTTAAGATCTACAAGCAATTGCAACATGACGACAGCAAAATTGAATCGTTCCATTAGACCGTGCTGTCTTATCAATAAGGAAACATGCTGCTACTTCCTTCTCATTCATGGCAATAGAATGACTACATGCACTGACATCCTGACCCCACTCAGAAGATGTTTGCACCAGTATCACTATTTTTATACACCCTCCATTGAATCCACCAAAAGCTCCAAGGGAGCAGGATGCAATGCACTGGCTGCAGACATCAGCAGCAGCAAAGCCAAACAAGTCATTCTGCTGACAGCGGGGAAAGAGCTAACAACAGCCCAGCGCTCTGTTTACGCTCGCATTGATGCACACAGAGATACGTGATGCGACCACTAAAAACATAGACGGAGACAAAGGCAGATTGAGAACGTTTTGAAACCTGGGAAAGGGCCAGCATATGGATTCATTGTGAAAGCCAGATGTTTGATATGATCCAGGGATGATTAACGTGGGGAAAAATATTGCGTTTTGTACTAGAGAAATTACCAGGTGTCTATCTCATTGGTCACTATTAGCTTCATTTCTAGGGGTCAATATGGTGGAATAAGCCAATTGGAACCAGATAAACCTATCTCCCAAGAAACAAATCATAAATTTCAACCAGAAATAGGCCAACAATCAAGTTTTCAGTTAGGTCTGCGGTCAAATCAAACCTTCATGCCATGTTTGAACAATAAATTTAAGAAAAGCACTGAGCATGCTGTTCATCTGGGAAAACAATGCAAGCCTCATTTAGTATTGAATAACAAGACATGGTGCCAGACAGCTATGTTGCACCTCATGTGTGAATAGCAACAAATTTTGCGCATTTGATGTTATAAATAAGGTGCAGAAGAGTTATATAACAGTGTTAGTAGGGGTTTCCAAATATTTTTTACAGTTGTTTCTCCAGTGTGCAGGATATTTACATGCGTTTTGTAATCAAAAGTGACTTTTTTTAATGAACAGTTGTGTCCCCAGAAGCGGCAAACGTGGGGAAAATCTGCCCCACTTGTTTGCACCACTTTTGAATCAAGGTGCTTTTGATGCCTCTTATGCTAAGAGTCCAATGGGCCGGCACCAGTTCGCACCAATGCAATTTGCTATGGCACCTAGTGTCACCAATAAGGTGCCTAGTGGCGTGCAGTGGCTCACACTGGCCTCCCAACTGGCTCGTGGTGGCCCGCAAAAACTGAGTTTGGCGGCAAGAAAATTTCAAAATGTTTAAGAGCTTTGTCGCGCTAATTGCTTGATGCAAGTGTAACCAAATATCACAAACAATCCACCTATTGGAATCCACTGGAATGTAATGGCGCAAACAATCCGCCTATTGGAATACACTGGAATGTCATACAATGCATTCAAGACTTCGGAATCAAGAAACATTGGACAGGATCAGAATCAACCTTAGCCAAGCGACTCTACGGTATATGTAAAAAGTGGATGAAGAAAAACGTGTGGACAAACAGCTGATTGCCTTTAAAGCTACAGACACCCAAAAACACGATTAAACTGTCTAAGGCGAGATTGTGGGACCTCTGAAAAGCACCTTTTTGAAGAACGCGTAATACACTTAGCCAACAAGTGTTTTTATCTCATAAGTACCGGATCAGCTTCTTCAACAGTTTCCTTTTTTGTACTTTACCAAATAGTTAGAGGAAGTTAAATTGTTCTGCAAGACCCCGTCTGCACTCTCCCATCAAGCACTTTTGGTTTTAAGAGTACTTTGACTTGAATTCTCAAGGACTTTAAGAGCTCAAGTGTAAAAAAAAAAAAGACAACGTGAACTCAGAATGGTACTGAACCATGATGGAACACATTGTTTAATTTCTCTTAAAGGCCCCTTGAATCCTTCTAAAGAGTCTTTTCAACCAACCGTCTTTAGCCTGTTCTTGTATGGCTGTCTCCTTTTGGTCCTCCACTTGGATCTGTTCAGTTTGAGACGAGTTAGTCGGCGAAGATGATGGGTTCTCTTTGTCGACGCTATGCAGTGTGAGGCTGGGATTAAAAAAAGAATGTAGAAGAAACTCTGCAGGTTTAATACGTAGCTCATGGTCCAGTTGCAGCATCATTGTCACCAGATTTACAAACAAACCCTCTTTGTCACATTTCTGAACCACCTCGATCTCCTCAAGAGATTTGAGGTTTAAGGCTCTGCTTTCTGCGGGTGGAGACCCCATCTCATCAGGAGTCTTAAATTGCCAACCCGATGAGCTATCGTTCTGTTTTTTGAAGTAATAGTGTGATCGTAGTCCACGTTCCAACATGGAATCGGATGGCGTGCCCTGTGTTTCTATGATATAAGACAAAGCATCATAGTCTGTCTCCCCAGGGTAAAGATGGTGACCTGTGGCAAGGTTGACGGCTACAATACCCAGAGACCACATATCAATGGCCTCATTGAAGGGAATCCCTAGCATTACCTCTGGTGCCCTGTACCATGTGGTCTGTCCATAGTCACTAGGTTTTAAAGAAGACACCACTTTAGCCAAACCAAAGTCAATCAACTTAAACGTCAACGGTTCCTGATTGCAATCCACCACCATGATGTTTTCCGTTTTGATATCCATATGTACAATTCCAATGTTGCTCAAATGTAGCAGCGCTGTGGCCATCTGGTACAAAATTGGACTGATTTCTCCGATGGAAAGGGTTTCTATATTCCGCTCTTGTTGGAAAATCCTCAAGTTCTGGTCAAGGAGTTCAAAGTTCAAACAGATCAGGTGTTTGTTAAAGAAAAAGTCATTCCAGCGCACAATGTGGCATTGGTCCGGATCCAGACACTGGAGTTGTTTCAGGATGGTGATTTCCTCCCTTGCCTGATGCATGATTTCTGAATTGTTCTTACTGACTTTGATGGCCACCATCTCGTTCGTTTCTGTGTTACAGCATTTGGTGACCAGTCCAAAACTGCCCTCGCCGAGCAAGTCTACGACTTCGTAGCAATGGCCAAGAATGCTCCCTGCGTGAATCTGTAATGTATCTGTTTGAAGGGCAACAGGAAGTCCGTTTAGTTTGCAAAACACAAACAAAACATTACATTTCAGGACATCAACTTACCACATATCTGATTCTCTGCCATGCTGGTGCTCACTTTTCAAATACATTTTATTTTAATGTGACATTCAAATATTACCAAATACATATTTTGTGGTCAGATTATAGGGCTTGCTGAAACAGCCCAAAGCTGATTTGCTTTCCTTGTCACTCAAAGACATCAAAGGCATTAAAGCCGCTAAGGGACACGGATGCGGATTCAATCTTTTTTTTTTTTTTTATAGAGCATTGCGGTCGAGGTCAGTTCGGCTCATAGCACTATGGTTCGAATCAGGGAAACCACTGTGGGATGGCAATATCCATGTCGGCTAGCGTAACGTAATGCCATACCGTGTAATTTCTTTAATTAAGGAAAGAGGTTGTGGAAGTGCAGTTAGCCGCACTATTTTGGTGTTTTTGGTTGTCTTCCTATTCTGTTGTAACACAGTGGAAGTGTACCAAAGAAGACTACCAGGAAGAAGGGGGACTAAAGTGTTATTAATTGAAATGACTTAAATAAAAATGGGTTGGGACTTAATGACCATATAGGAAAATGTGCGTGCCAGATTGACTCTTTGAAAACCCTGACCTAAACCGTATTTTTACCAAGCATGGAAGCTTCAGGCACACATAACATGTTAGCAATAGGGTCTAAATTCCAGCATTGAGCACATTTTGTCCAACACACCTCCAATCCGCTATTATAGGACCTCTGAGACTTACTTAAAATTGTAATATTGGACCTTTGTCATGTGCATTTGTGTGCCTTTTAAACCGCATTTACTGTTTTTGCAAGCGTTGAAGCCCTCGCCCTGCTCCATCCTGTCACGTAGCACGTGATGTGTTTTTCTAATTACTATGAAAAACGACGATGCTCGTCTCCATCCAAGTGTGTCGCTACAGACTATGCTAGCAGCGACCGCTCAGACATACATCACTCTAATTGGCACAAATGGCTTTAATATATGCCACCGTGATGCCTTCATGGATCAACGCTGTTGCCTTTTTGCAAATCAATACAACAGGGGACACAAAGTCTTGCGTTCAGAAAAGACTTTGGTATTTGTTGCGATAATCTTTTTGCAATGGAGCACAAACAATCAAAATCTCGGCTTGTCAGGCGGGTTTATGGAGAAGTTGGATTTATAATTCAATACACACAGACTGTGAAATATATAATAAAGGGAGGTTGATGATGTATGGTGCTCATGCTTAATCAATAATATGACTCCATTTCCAAGAGTGTGGTTGCCTCGGTGATGAATGTAGTCTCCAGTTATTTAGAAAATTATTATGATTTTGTTTCAAAGTAGCATTACCTGCACTTGAAGTACCTTTGTTGGCCATATTGTTACGATGTAGCTGTTGATTCCATGCCTGTCGTTAACTAGCGAAATAGGAAATGCAATATGAAATATTGTATTATCACTAACTAAATCAGATCACAAGCTTGTCCCTATTTAACTAACCAATAATAAATAAATTATTGCTTTGTTGCTTTTTTCAAGCAACCTCTCCTCACCATTCCTTAAACCCAGAGGCCTTTTTCTTTTAATTGGCTCATGGCACATTCTAAAACCTAAAAATAAAAAAAAAACATAGCAAAAATGTGAAAAATCAGCATTAGGTTAACAAGAATAAAGCCAAAATATGTCGGAAAAATGTCAGAATTTTATGGGAATAGCATGGTAATATCATGAGGAAAAATATAATCATTCTCCTTGCATCAAAATATCAAAAAAAAGAGAAGAAAATTTGCTAGAAGAAATGGTTGAGTTAAAAAAAAAACAATTTTGAAAAAGGCCAGTGGGGGGGCAATGTATGTTATCGACATCTATGTTACATCGGGAGACATAGATGAAGTCTCCACTGGTGGCTGTGAGGTAGTTTCTCTGGAAAATGTCCTCTACTTCTCGGTTTTTCGTTCAGTTGTCCTTTTGATTACGCATCTGTACAGGAGGATTTGATTTCAGGGCCTGCTTTTTAGAGCGTGACATCCTCAGTGACCATGAAGGAGTGATGAACGGGTGTCATCGGTGGCGTTGTGGCGTAAAACCTGGGTTTTTTTTTGCTAAGGAAAAGAAGATGGGTGGAGGTTAAGCTCAGGTCCCTGTGGCATGCTGTGTACTGGTACGTGTACTGGTACGTGTACTGGTAATGCTACCTGATTGTGCCTGCTTATGCCAATGGAAATTTGTTCATTTGAATTGGAGCCATGTTGCTCCAAGTCACGGTGTCCCATATGTAGCAGTGGTGTCGTCTTTCATCTATTTAACTCTTACCCTGTCTAAATTGATTTCCTGCTCTGCAGAGATTAGGGCTACTTATCAGAGCTCTTCTGTGTTAGTTCAGTTCATGCTCAAGCCCCATATGACCAATAAGGCCGTGTTTTTTTTATTAACGGATCACACAATCGGTGACGGGAAACTAGCAATGGACAAATGCATGCTCTATTTATAGGGGGGTGGGGGTGTTATTTACTTCAACCACAAAGAGGATGGAGTGTAACTGGAAGCAGGCAATAATTGAAGACTTTAGTTTTGAAATTTGAAAACTAATTTCACCCGTTTTATATGCAACTCTAATGATTTGGAGTGCATGAGAAAGTGGGAAGAAAAATGTACAGTAGTTCTCTTTGACCACATGGAGTCTCATTAACAACAACACAGCAGCAACAGAACCAATGTTGCAATAGTGGTTTAACATAGTTTCATACCAACCAAACCGCAACCAATGGTTTTTGGCCTTACACTAATTAGCTTATGTACCCAATTGAATGTAGGTGTTGACATAATAATTGATTGATTAATCTTTGCTTCTGCCAGTTGTGTGGAAATGATAGTTAACTAGATATACAATATTATGAAACACAAACAAAACTAAATGAAATTGTAATTGTTGGATAATTAGGTTGGGGGAAAAAGTTAACATGCTAATGGTAGCATGCTAAAACCTAGCATGATAGTGTTGTGTTTATATATCAGTTTAACCATCAACATAGCAAAAAAAATGCTAGTACGCTAACATTGGCTTGTGATGAATGCTAATGTGCTAATGGTAGCATGCTAAAACCTAGCATGATAGTGTTGTGTTTATATATCAGTTTAACCATCAACATAGCACAAAAAAATGCTAGTACGCTAACATTAGCTTGTGATGAATGCTAATGTGCTAATGGTAGCATGCTAAAACCTAGCATGATAGTTTGTATCATGTTTGTATATCAGTCTAACCATGAAAATAGCAAACAAATCTAGCATACTAACATTAGAATGCGAGCAATGCTAACATACTATTGTTAGCATGTTAACACCTACCATGATAGCGCAATGTACAAATGACAATGACTTGCACAGTACTTAGTGAAAGCTTTACTGATGAGCTGTCCTCTGCAGAAGCTTCACAGGTATAGAATAATGCATGCATACTAATCACATGTCATTATCACATTGAATATCACGCGGCTTACTTTTCGACGTTGGTTTTAATGAGTTAGTGCCGCCCAGGTGGATATAACTACTATCTTGTGCCTTCTTCTTAATCTCGACACATCCAGTTTCTCTTCAAACAGAAACATCATTATGGGGTGGTGAGCAGGGGGTATTAATCATGGCTAATTGAAGACCCCGCTGGGAATAAATGAGCCTTAATCTGACAAGTGAGTGCATAGCATTAGTACGGGTGGTGTGGGGGCTTATAAAAAGGGACAAACAAGGAACAAACACAAATAAGATAAGGATTGTTTATATTTCTGATGCTGTTTTCGGAGTAGAAAAATCATCAAATTCATTTCTTTTTTGACTTTTGGTATAGTTTGTATTCCATAGATGCTTCGTTCTCTGTTTCCCCAGAGACATGTTGCTGTTTTGCCAGATAAGCCCTTGAAACTCTGAATTCAAAATGTAATATGTGCCTTTTTTGCTATGCATTGTTAGATGTGTGTAACCCCTACTGACTTTCATCCCATATGACAGATAAGCTTTGAATTTATATTTCTCTCTCCTCAGATGAGTTCTGCGCCTGCTTAAGAAAGTGAGGGGGGGAAGCCAGAAGCGAAGCGAGCATGGACTCAAACATAACGATTGTGAGCATTTCACTTTCCTTTACATTTGAAAGAGGGTTACGGGAAAGATAAGCCTCGGTAGTGTAAAAAAAAAAAAAGGCCCTGATATAGAGCTAGATTGTGCGCTTTGGAAAAAATCTTGGGCAAGGTGAAATATATTTTGACAGCCTTAAAGTTAAGAACGACTACTCAATAGTCAGCCTTCACATATCAACACCTTAACATGAACAGCGTGATTAGTGAGTAAATATAATATTTCATAGTCAAGAGCACAGAAAACCTGCAACGTCTACAGATTTGATCATGCATTATAACGGTCAGCCTATTTCCTCCGCATTCCAGCTCAACGACAGCAATTGCTTTCTCTTGTTTTTATTATTATTTATGAATCATGCATTCCATTACTGAATGGCCCTCTTTGGTGCACGAGATCGAGTCCTAGCCGCAGATTAGAAACTTCTTAACCGGTTTGAATACTGATTGGGATTGACTCGCTCCATACTGGGACCCCATCCTCTTACTGTTAATTATTTAACCCTCTAAGCCAACTGCGGGTCAGCAATAACACTCTCCAAAGGCACGACTCGGCTCTTTGACTCGTGCCAGGAAATTGCTGCCAAAGCTTGTTGTGGGAATACTTGAACTCTTTGTTGACACATTAGCGTGGGATGGTTTTTGTCAACAGAAATGCTAACAGCAGCTGCGGGACAGTGTTGAGCAAATGTCTTCATGTTGTTAAAGCCGTGCAGTGGTACTGATGGGCGATGCCCCAAATTTTCTTACCAAGTAAGCCAGTTACAAGGCAAGGCAACGGTTTCGGAGGGGTGAAAAAATGCACTACCACTATAATTTCTATATTAACAGACATGCATGCACATGGCAATACAGTGAGGTTGGGCAAATTTTCAACTTCATTCTCATTTATTATGGGAGTAATTTATTCATCATCATCATCTCAGGCCGAGTACCCACAGGACAGGTTGTTTGAATGTAATGGGCCCTCACACTGATGGCCTTCAGAATTTGTTTCCAAGAACATCGGTAATGATCCTGGATGCTCGGTTTCATTATCTTTATCTGATAGTGGAGGTTAAGCCTTGCTCCATACGACCGACTGAGACACCAGTGACTCTTAATTACTGCATAGCTAATCTAATTGTACGGCCATGTGCAGCCTGCCAGCTCCTTTCCTTTTAAACAGCATTACGCTTGCACACAACAAGATGCCATATGTTCAGGTTGGATCTGTCAGCTCCCATTCAGGAGATTCCAGCCAGCCGGCATCCTCATTTACTGTCCATTTGTGTCAAGTATGTCTGCTCCCCATGGCAAACTGGAGGAAACGTTAAGGCTAATTGATCCTGCAAGTGATTCAGCCCGAGACTGTGGTTATACACATCAGTAGGATCACACAAACCTACCAGGACAGACAATTATGGTTGAATGTACCATATTGGAGTATTTTTCATCACCTGAATGCCCTCCAAAGTGTCCCCAGATTGCTGTTGCTCAGGTGTGGATTAGTCACTATTCTACCTCCTCCAATGCTGCTTTTTTAAAATTTTGTACAGGGATGTTGACCTTTTTTAAAATGAATCAAAGAGTTAGAGTCAAGGTTTGCCGGTCTTCACTATCTCCAAGGTCCATGGCTTCCTGACACCATATCGATGTAGCTGGCAACACAAATGTACAGCTACCAAGCTGTAACTGACAGTTATCTTTTAAGATGTGTAGTGAAGCCTGAAAGAGTAGCCGGGAGAGACATCTTGCTTGAGACGGCTCAGAGTCGGTATCGACTTGAGAAACATGTAAGTTCATGCAAGATTCATATGTTACTTTGAGCCAAAAAAAAATACAAATGGAATGTATGACTAAATAATGAGGGAAGTAGCTGGATTTGTTTTTATTAGCAGTGTGGGTGGCATCAAAAGCTGACAAATTGATAAAGAGCCTTGTAAAATGTGTGGGCAATCAATAAAAGACGGTCGTCTTTGGTGGTTTAGAAGGCTTGTGGAATTTTTCCTTTCCAATCCCACAGGGCTTTCTGCTTGTGCTGCTTGTTCCGTTTAAAGTATTTATCAGGAAATAATTATACCCGTTGTGTAAGTGTACAACACGCTAGCCGTCGTCGTGCTCTTGTCGGTGTCATGTTTTTGTGTGCATTTCATCAATACTGTGTCATTTTTTTTTAGGCATTTTCCCCGTACTGAATCATATCTGCTTTCTGGGTTGCTTTCAAGCAGTGTGCCTCTTAATGGAATATTCCATCAGGAAGTCAAAGTGTTACATCCCTGCTCTGCGTGCACGATGGGAGGTGGCAATGAATCCAAATAAAACTATGCTAATAATAAATGTTTCCTGTAAGACCCAGCCACCCTCCCCTACCCCCTGTGTCTCATCAGGTTTGTTTTTTTTCCAGCAGACCGTTTGCTTCTGAGTGGCAGCAGAGACGAGCTGTGTGGTCCTGCTTGTAGATGCAACACACAAGGTGGGAGGTGTTCTTCTTTTTGTATTTCGACACAGTGTGTCTTTGTCTGCTTGTGTGTTTCTGCCCACATTTTTGTCACTTTATATCCCCCCCACAACCCCCCCTCCACACACACACCGAATAATCCTCTTCATCTGTATCCAAGGTCACAGTGCTTTCATTAAAATACCTGGCGCTTACATTCAAATACCTGGAGACTAGTCAATATAAGGCAGAATCCTGGACTGCAGATTCGAGTGTGGTGGGGGGTGGGGGGTTGAAATCAATTTCTGCCGCCTGTTCTGCATGGACATGGTTTGCAATGTGGTAAACATGATTCCTGTCTGAGCTGAGCACATGCTCTCTTGTACAGCCATATTTGACTTTTTTTATTCAATCCATATTTTCTTTCCAGTAAGAGTAACAATGATGAATCCATTATGCAGTTCAATAACTATTTGGGCATTTGATATTTTTTATATAAGTCTCTCAAATGTGATATTTTGTTATTTCCTTAGTACTCCATGAAAACAGATCTATTATTTATGAGTTTTCAGAAAAAAAACAAAAAACATTCCCACACTTCAGCTTTTACTCTGGAAAACAGTGATATTGTTGCCTCTTCTGTATGTTGCTGAGCGAACCAGTAACTGTGTGTTTGGTTCATATTGACTCGATTTAATGGAAGCAAGCGTCCCATTAATCGACTAAGGAAATAATTGCTAAATGCAGCCCTATTGTAGACTTAGGTTATTTACCTTTTTGGTTCACTAGCTGCAGTCGTCCCTTGTTAATTGCAGTTAATTGGTGCCAGTCGATTGCAAAATAACCCACAATGGGGCCAAAGAAAGTTGCGAGTGACAAAGAAGCAGTATAGCAGTATAGGTTTACTATTCACTCAAGATGATTCAACACACATCTATTATTGTCAAAATATGGGAACACTCATGTGTAGCAAGGTAATTGTCAGGTTGATGGTCAAGCGTAGTAGTACTGGCATCATGGTCTTGGGTTTCTTGGGGGAGCTGCGGTTCATGGGAACACATGAATACTTACAAGTACTGTGATGTTCTGAAGTGTGTTATCCTGTCCATTCATTCATTTATTTTATACCGCTTATCCTCATGAGGGTCGCGGGCGTGCTGGAGCCTGTCCCAGCTGTCTTCGGGCGAGAGGCAGGGCACACTCTGGACTGGTCGCCAGCCAATCACAGGGAACATATAGACAAACAACCATTCACACTCACATTCATACCTATGGACAATTTGGAGTCGCCAATTAACCTAGCATGTTTTTGGAATGTGGGAGGAAACCGGAGAAAACCCACGCACGCAGGAGGAGAACATGCGTGCTAACCTCTTGTTATCATGTCCAGTTGATAGGGAATACACAGTAAACTGCTTTGCAAGTCGTACAATGCGAAACGGGTACGACCGTGTCACAACAATCCAAAACATAATCTTGGGGTTTATTTCAATTTGTCAGCCTGCTGGAGGCATGTGTAGTGTCATGCATTTAAGCTTTGTGGGTAAAAATGTTTTGCAGCCCCCCCAATAATGATAGGTTGGGATGCGAGGGGAATGTGTCCAGGCAAGCAAAAACATTTGACTGTATCTGCCAAGAGTTTTTTAGTTTTTTCCATTGTCAAATCGTATTGGGGTTTGTGTACTATGTTAAGTGGTAGGGAAAAAAACATCAATAAGCCACAATGTTCTGATGCAAAATATATGCATTTTGCTCACTTCTTTCAGCCAAAAATAACTAAAAAAGGATAAATGGAAATACAGTAATATGTTTATCTTAGTTAATTGGTTCGAGACCCAATCGTGATAAGTGAATTTCCACAAAGTAGAAGTGCAATATTTTTATAATTGGAGCATCTTCACGACCTTCTAAATTAGCACTAGAGCCCTATAGACACAGATAACACCCCTATAGTCACATTTTACACTCTTATTACCCAAAGAAAAAAATATAAGACATAAGACACATACTTATGTGTGTTGCTGTAACTTTGTTACAGAATATTTGATTAAATATACATATTTTAAATAATTATAGGTCGTTTTCGACCAAAAAAACCCAGAGTGAGACTGTGAATTTGAAATGTGAAGTGGCGAGGGACGACAGTATATGCTTTTCACTGAACATCAACAATATCCAATATACACCATGGAAATAGTGAAAAAGGTTTTGGAGCTGTGCTGTTAGTTTCCTTTCACTGCTTCAACAAACGGTTGTAAAATCCCTTCTCGCTTTATTCATTCAGCAGCGTGCTTTGTTTTGCACTCAAAGTGGTGTAAATCATTGGGATGGAGGACACTGTCAGGAAATGACTGCACATGCCTTCCAAAATATATACCACTCCATTCTCAATTTCCTGTTTTATCCCAGTGTTTTCCTCCACCCCCCATTAAATGTGGGACTGCAAAGTTTGGCTGGTCTGTCCTCAATAGACCATCCCAGACTTTCTCATATTTCAAAGAAAGAATTGAGTCAAAGAGGTCACGTTAGTAACACTCAAGAGAAACTCATTGAAGGCAATAAAGCCTTTTTTGTATTGTATTGTATGGCAATAAAAAATACTTCTTTTCTTGAATAGTGATTGCAAGTGACTTTTATGGTGCCCTCCCTCCCATAGGTTGCCCTTAAAATGCTGAGAAATGCATGATAGCAAACATGTAATACAGATACCATCAAAGTTTGTTAACCATGGACAATTGATCAATAGTTTACGGGCAATTCGTTGCCAAATCCTTTCAACCAATGTTGCTGAAATTTTACACATGGGCTTGTCTTACTTATGTCTTATGTCTTACTCATTAACAGTACTACCATATAATGTACTATTTATAACTATAATTGTTTATTGTGGTGGATTGGTTCCAGACCCGACCGGTATAGGATTCAATAAATGGTTTATTTTCATTGTTGGAGCATAGAAAAAACGTTTAAATACGGTTTTTAACATTATTAGGGCCCAGTAGACACCGCTATAGTCACTTTTTCACTGCTATTAATCATTTACACCACATTGTAACTCTTACTGTCTGCTGCAGGGACTTAGACTCTTGCTTTTGTAATTTTAACATTCAACCACAAAACGGTGATCATTTATTTTTGAAAAACTGCAACAGTGAGAGTGAGGGACGACTGTAATGTGAATACACAGAAGATAAGATGTTTAATACATTTTTCTGTGCAAAATAAATTCACAGAATTAAAAAAAAAAACATCAGAGGTCATCAGTGATTGATCCTCTTTCTCTCTGCCTTTAAAAAGCAGCAGCTGTACCATTACACCTCCAGGCACTGACAAGTGAACAGGCAAATTCTGCCATTTTACTATCTTATTCTGTTCCGTGCTGTCAATCATTATGGCAGAAAGCACAGTGTCTTAAGTGCTTTGTTTTTTTTCCTCCCCTACCTCAGGCTGACTTAGTGTTTCATGCCTCTAAGCAGCGATACACCTTACCATGGCTCATGGGGTCCTACACACAGCGTGCACTCAGCGTGCTGGGAGGGGCGACCCTAAGCGCAGCTGTGTAAAATTTGAGCAAGACTGGTTGAAGAACTGGTTGTAGATTTAGCAACTTGTTGTGCAGAAATCCTTGACCATTTGTCTTATGACTATAAAACTTGGCAGTATTACATACTGTATATGCTAGTATCACTCCCAAAGTATTTTTTATCACAATGCATAGGGGGCGCCACGAGTATCATTTACAGTTACAAAATGAGAACCCCTATGGTGTATTGCCTGCAATTAGTCAGCTACTGAATATAAATGAGGACATTGCTTTGTTGTGCTGTCAATCAATTCATCTCCCAACCTTGATTTGTCTCCCTCTGTCTTTGACACAAAGCTAGTGTATACGTAACTACATCCCGCCTCCCCCTCCTGGAGAATAGCTAACGCTGCTCAATGCTGTCTGTATAGATTGTGAATTCTAGTAATGGCCTGTCTATCATTGGTATGCAGAGAGCAATGCCCTCGTGGCGAATGTGCAGCGAGAGCAGGATCGACATGTACAGTTTTTCTCTTCTCATTTGGCTGGTAATTGCTCAGCCTCTTTTTTTTTTTCCTCCGGTATATCACAACACTTTGCTCATATTTCTCCACCCCTGCTGTGTCGCCTTATGCCCACTGCATACAGTTAGTATTTATCCAGTCGGTCTCTGTCTCCATTTTGGTCTTCATTATCATTCTGCCTAGCCTCACCTCGGTGCTGCTCTTTTGTCACCTGGAAGATGGGACTGGAGGATAACTAAGATTCCGTGGCGGTGCTCTCATGAATAGGTTATGCAGATGACGCTGACACCGCTGCACCTCCATAAATACACTTCTTATTACCTGCCTTTTCCGGCACGGCCAACTAGCATGTCTCCCAAAGGACATGTTATGGGCTTTTGACGAAATTTCCTTCCTTTCTTTGCAATATTAATGCAATAGGAGTACAGTAATCCACCACCACGATATGTGTATTTCTGGCAAGTAAGATTCCTTATTAATAAATTGAATATTTTCATAGTTAGAAATCCTGTTTACCACCTTTTTAAATATAACAAATTGCTAACATTGTTAGAGACCTCTACACATTAAGTAACACCCCTATAGCAACCATTTCAGTCCTATTACCCAATATAATAGTAATTTAAGATATAACTAAGCCTCATGTTTGTGTGTGTTGCTATGGAAATTGATGGCGGATGGACAGAAAGTGACATCAGGGATTCAGAGTTGCGTTTCTGTTTGCGCTGCGACTGCAACAGTAGCAGTGGTAGTAATTTTATGATGGATTATTGTGCCTGTTGTGAGATAATTCAAACAAGCATTAAAAGCCTGTTGCTTGTGTTTCTCACAGAACAATACTGACACCTATTGAGCAGTGTAGCATACTACATATCATCACAATGTCTTTGAATGAGTCTTTTGAATGTCATATGTTTGCATTTTAGTTCATTTAGCGACGTTTAGGATTGAAAATGCTTAATTTAGGCAAAAATACATACAGATATTACTTAAGAGTGTTTTTTTTTACTAGTAAGTAACAGTAGAGGTGTCACAAGACACTCATATGGCAATATACTGAGGCCGGTAAAATTATGGAATTTATTTACATTCATTGTGTGATTAATGTATTTATTATTGTCCCAGGCCAAGTACTCCATTGCTTCAATGCGCAATTAATCAGAATGATTATTAATTGAGCAAATTAATGCAGAATAGATCCTTCATTCTGAGCTGCCTTTGTTGCGCTTTGTGCACATCTCCATCCTATGCTATCCACAATAAATCCTTCTGTTTTACTGATTCTGACTCATGTGAGCCTTTACACAAACTAGTTTTTGTTCTACACTCCTTTGGGCTCTCCCAAAGGGAGTAGTAACACAGTGTGAGCATTTTCTTTATATAAAAGTAGCTGTAACTATCACATGCCTGTGAAACTCCCTGCAATAACTTGCCGTATCCCTCCAGAAGCAGCAGGAGTGGTGCTGCTGATAAAGAGCTTATTGTAGGATTACATCTTACTCTACCTGGGTTGACAGTGGGTTAGAAAAGACATCAGCATGACCTAATGTTCTTTGTGGACTATCACCCTGATCAGATGAACAAGCTCTTAATCAGCCGGAAAGTCACATCTTCCCATGGCTGTATTGCATGTGCTGCCCAGAGATAAAGTAAAGGGCAGCCTTAAACCGAGCAGACAGTGTTAGACTTTAGAATCAGCTTCACACGGCATGACTACGGTGGTGGCATGGTCACGGTGTTGCATGCCAACATGCCTCAAAACAAAGAGCATCACAAGTTTTCAGTCGAAGCCGAAAGAAACAAACCAAAAGTTCAGTTGACCAACTTGAGGCTAGCATCGGGCTGAATCCGTACATAATCGCACAGATTTGACAATATTGTAGAATGAGAACTTGTTTAGCAGTACAATGGAACTTTGTAGAAAATTTACACTGAAATTTTGTCTCAGTTTGTGTCCATTTGGCATGTGTCTTGTCATGTTAATACACTGCATGTGTCCAACTGTGTTCTTAATGTATATTTGTATCATAAAACATACTGTTAGCATCCTTAGCTTGCTAACAAAATGGAGATGGAAGTCTGCTGTCTATTATGTCATGGCAGACTCTCAAAAATTATAATTGAAGGAGGTAAGTGAACATTGACAGTTACTTTTGTCTTCATTGAAGACATAATCAACACCTTCCTCTTCAGCACTACCTTCCTGTTTTGCCATTAGTTCTTTCTTGGTCAAGTGCCAAAACAGGTTTTCCTGTTTGCTATAAGTTATTTGTAGGTGAGAAACATGATTGGACTCAAGAAATAACTCATGGCAAAACAGGAAGGTGGTGTTGGGACATGCCATCTGACCAAAAAATAAGTCATGGCGAAACAGGTTTGTGGTGTTGAAGAGGACGGTGTTGAGTTTGCTGCCACGTCCTGTCTTTGGGAACAGTCACGTTCCAACACTTCTTCACCACCACCTTCCTGTTTTGCCGTGAATTATTTCTTGAATCAAATAATGTACGTATCTCACCGACAAATAACTTATGGCGAAACAGGTGGTGTTCGAAAAGGAAGGAGTTGATCTAGCTGCAACATTGTGTCTTTGGGAAATGTTGAAATGATGTTCCTCTTCAACATCACCTGCTTGTTTTGCCATGAGTTATTTCTAGGTGAGGTGGCAAAACAGGAAGGTGGTGTTGAAAAGGAAGGGGTTGATCTAGTTGCAACATTGTGTCTTTGGGAACAGTCATGATCCTCTTCAACACCATCCTTGCCTGTTTTGCCATGAGTTATTTCTAAGTGAGGTGAAAACCCAGGAAGGTGGTGTTGAAAAGGAAGACGTTTATTTTGCTGTGACGCCATCTTTGGGCATCTAGAATCATGTCTTCAATACAAGTAGAAGTAACCTTAAATTTTCATTTATCCCTTTAATTCATCGTTGATATTCATTTATATGCATTTCAAATAGTTTTGTAAAAATTGTAAAACTATAAAAAGAGGTTTTGTGTTAACATTTCTGGCTTTCTGGAAATGATTGAAAAATTGGTTGGGTTAGCGTCGGGCCTTCTGGAACAAATGAATGAGGCTAACCAAGCCTCCAATGTATATTGTGATGCAAATGGCTGATGGAAATCATAACTTGTTAGCTAATCTTTTGTATATCAGTAGTCCACTTCCTGCTATACCTCCAGATGGCCAAACGCCGAGAATCAGTCGGACTTGGCTATCCTCATCGATTTTCATTTAAGCCACATTGACCACCAGCGTGATGATGTGACCTCCAATGGCACTGCTCTGTCTGTGGCACTGGCAAATGTCAAGCGTGGTCAAAGACGAGGGTGGACAAGAGGGTGTCACTCCTGTGAAGCAGTGGCTGTAAAGGAAGCGTGTGATGTTTGATGGATTGGTGAAGAAAGCAAGCATGGAGGGTGTTCGGGCTGCCCGCTGCCTCTCCCCATAGGAACAGCTGCCTGCCAGACTGAGCAGATGTAGATTCACGTGGGGGGGATGGTCCTTGTGCTCCTGATGATGGTCTTTTATTGTTGTGTTGGTTTTATCTAGTTCTGTTAATATTAAGCAGTCATTATTTCATGGCGTTTATTGAAAACAAGCAAATAGTGCATTTTTTCTATTTATAAGCACATTTGATGTTTTTTCTTGCACACTAGTGCTGAATCTCCCATGCTGTAGCGCTGATACTAACCCACTTTTGGTTTCTACATCAAAAAGCTGTCTTCTGCCTTCACTCTCTGGCCCCATTCGCGGTTCACATAAAGGCTAGAGTATGGGGGTTAGTGTGTGCTGGTGCGCCTGTGTCCTCTTCCATTGTAGCAAATTATCTTCTTCATTAATTTTGACACACCAGGAAATTATCCAGCTCTCTGCCTGAGGCTATATATCTAAATTAGAATAGTTGTGGTAATCTGGAGATTTCAAAGGCTCGGGAGCACGTAAGCCTATTCTCTGCTTAAGTCGTTAAAAAAAAAAAAGCGGATATCGTTCTTAGTAAATTATCTCATTGAATGTTATCAGGCAGTTATTCATGGTTGTTAAACATCTGACCAGCGACATTGTGATGGGTCTATTGCCACCTTTTACTTTTACTATCTTCCATAAAGTGGAAATCCTTTCACCAACATTTTCTCTCCAATTTGTTTCTGCAGTCTTCAAGGATCTATTGCCAAAGTGCTACTCAAATCTACTACAAAAAAATAGTCAAAGTCCTTGTGTGGGGAATTTCCCAGTCTCTCTCTTTTTATGGTGAAGTCTTCTCCAGCGGATATCTGCAGCTGTGTGTCAGACAGCATGTTTAATCACGTCCTTCCCTCAAGGTGACGTAGCAAGCAAAAATCCGAGACAGGAATGAGAGGCACATACAAGGTCATTGAACATTACATTTTTTTCCAGTTACTGGCAGTGATCTGCTGTTTTTTAAAAAAAATGCTAATCAAAGATCCTCAATATGATAGGAGAACTCGAGCTGGCATTTTTGCTGTAGAGTCTTAAAAACACAAAATAATCTCTTAATAATTTGACAATCTTATATTTGCTGTTTTTAAAGTGCTAATCAAAGATCCCTACCCACTGGGCTGTGGTAAGAAAAAAACAAAAAAAAAAACCAAACCAAAAAACTGTCGAAATGAAAAAATAGTTTAGTAAATAACATTTTGCCGGTCTTGATATATTGACATGCACATGTGTGTGTTTTTTCCAGATTAAAATAAAAGTGAAAATATGGGAATAAAGTCAGAATATTGCAGAAATATATACATATATTATACAGTATTTTATATAACTTTTAAAAAAAAGAGCAAAGATAGTTGCTAAATATACTTTTCAGATGGACACAATCATCACAGTCCCAACATTCATTCATTCATTCATTTTCTACAGCTTATCCTCACAAGTGTTGCGTTGGTGCTGGAGCCTATCCCAGCTGTGTTCGGGCGAGAGACGATGTACACCCTGGACTGGTCGCCGGCCAATCACTGGGCACATATAGACAAACAACCATTCACACTCACATTCATACCTATGGACAATTTGGAGTCGCCAATTAACCTAGCATGTTTTTGGAATGTGGGAGGAAACCGGAGTACCAGGAGAAAACCCACGCATGCACGGGGAGAACATGGAAACTCCACACAGAGGGTGGAATTGAACTCGGTTCTCCTAGCTGCGGGGCCTGCGCGTTAACCACTCGTTCGCCGTTCAGCCCGCAGTCCCAACAGTCAATTTCAAAAACATTGATTTAAAAAAAGAGATGTTTCTTCCTCATTTCCTCCCCTCTGTCATGACTTCCTCTTGTTTAGCTCTTTGGCAGCGTTTGTTTGGCGGGAGTGTGAAAGGCAGACTGACTCTCCAGGGAGCCGGCCAGCCGACAAGGCCGGACTTGTGGGTGTCAGAGGATGTGCACTCACATATTTGGCCCACGCCGTGCTGCCCACCCACAGGCCTGTCTGTGCAGGCGTCAAGTGGGACACAATGGAGCATGGAAGAGGCGTAAGAAGGTCAACAGCTGATATAACCATGGAGCGTGTTCTTTTGCTGCCCACCAGGAGACCTGCAGAGTGAAAGCTCACCATGCTTCAGTGGCTTGCAATGCAACGCTGACTTTTAGTTGTGGTTTGGATTCCCTCTTCATTTATACGCTTATTTCTCATTTCCCTGGCTTCGACCTCAGTCCGCTCTCGGATCACATCTCGCTGCGAGCTGTGTGAGTGAAAGGGATGGCCTCCGGAGCGCACTTTACCGATGCCTGTCCCAGTTAGGAAAACAGCTCCGTTCCTAGGCTTGTCTCGCCGCTTCCTTGACTTATGACTTATGAGGTTTGTTTTGACAGACTGGCTCCCACATGTCACGGGAGTTTAAATCAAATCAGGCCCGTAATGGGTAAATATTTTACGTGGCGCTGCGATACATGTTCTTGTTTTAGGCTATGATTGTTCTGTTTTTAATCAGCCACAGCTGCTTAGAATGTACTTTGACTAATCTATACTGGAGGGGGTTGGACAACAACCAATTCAAAGCGGAAAAACGAGTGGAAACAAGTGTTGCCAAGATGCATCTCTAATTGGAGTGACACTTAGACTCGCTACAGTCAGCAGCCACAGTATTGGTTGAGTTATGAATTTATTACACTCAAGACTGTCTGTGGACTGTAGTGGATTGTACTGCATCTTACTGGTTCTGGACCACTTCTGCTGTAATTTGTGTCTCTGTTCTGTATAAATGGCACCAGTACGGAGGAAGCGATGACAGAACTGTTTAATTAGTATTATTTGTATTATTAGTAGTATTGAAGCAAACAAAGGGTTCGACTGAGGCTTTCAATGTTAGTGCAGACCTGCCAACATGTACCAATTTGTAGTACTCAACATGCAATTTGACTCTTAAATACGTTGCATTGTGTTGCATTTTCCTAGTTTCAATTTCAAGTCCAGTCTGTACTGTACAGATAAATGAATATATATTAGTTGAAAACATTTGTCCCTTGGGGAGGGGGCATGACAGAAAATAATTTCGAACTACTGGCCTAAACTAAGCATTTTTAAATATAAAAATGACAAAATCAACTAAAATACAAATACAGTACAAGGCAGAAGAAGCATTCTAATGTGAATGTAGTAGTCAACATTGGCCACTAGGTGTCAGACAAGTACCAGAAGTGATCACCGGAACAGGCATTCAAAGCAGGTTAATAATAATTATTATTATTTTTGTAAAGTAATTTAAAATTAATTATAAATTCAATAATAATAAAATTTAATGATTGTTTGTCTATATGTGCTCTGTGATTGGCTGGTGACCAGTCCAGGGTGTATCCTGCCTCTTGCCCGAAAACAGCTGGGATAGGCTCCAGCATGCCCGCGACCCTTGTGAGGATATGCGGTAGAAAATGAATGAATAATAATATTATAGTCTCAAAAATAACATAATAATCTGAATATTAACATGGGCTACTGGCAATGTGAAAGGATGTTGTACTATCAGTCCTCTGAGGGAGATCACATGACTTAGAACACAGCCAGATCTTCCTTTTACAGCACAGATTCTTTACTATCAATCTTTATGAATGTACTTTTTCAGTCAGAAGTGACACATTTATTTCGGGGAAAACCACCATGTTGGCACCCGGTAGGCGACGGCTGGAATAAAACGGATAATACGACTGTCATTGTTCATCAATAACAAATAGATGTCTGAATCTGTCTCCTTAACACCATATTTACACTCCTTTTACACTATTTGAATTGGGCTGCATGGCGGACGAGTGGTTAGCACGCAGGCCTCACAGCTAGGAGTTCAATTCCACCCTCTGCATCTCTGTGTGGAGTTTGCATGTTCTCCCCCTGCATGCGTGGATTTTCTCCGGTTTCCTCCCACATTCCAAAAACATGCTAGGTTAATTGGCGACTCCAAATTGTCCATAGGTATGAATGTGAGTGTGAATGGTTGTTTGTCTATATGTGCCCTGTGATTGGCTGGCCACCAGTCGAGGGTGTACCCTGCCTTTCGCCCGAAGACAGCTGGGATAGGCTCCAGCGTATCCCGCGATAGAAAATGAATTAATGTATTTGAATTTTCGAAATGTTTCTCGGTTTGTTTGTTTTACTTTTTTCTGTAATATTTTGACTTTATACTTTAAAATTACTGCTGATTTGATTCTTCAGTTTTTGCTGTTTTTTTTTTAGCTTTCATGTCAAATTGTAGCACATGTACCACGGACCAATAAAAAAACAATGGTGGGTCTCTAAAGACCCTTAGCCCTAGGTTTTGCAGTTTCACGTCAAGCACTGACAAAGCTGTCTAAGCAAATGCATTATTGATTTTTTTTTTTTCCTGTTCTGGACTACTTTTCCAAAAGATGCTGCCGAGGCACACAAATCCAGACGCACAAATCTTAAAGGCGCACGGCGCCGCTTGCTTCAAGCTGTCAGTTATCCAGCTTTGCCTGTGTGCTTAAAACAATATGCTAACACGCTACATTACTGCAGAACCATCTGTCTTGCTTTCCCCACTTCACTGTAGAAATCCATGCAGACCAAAAACCCCATGCATCCATATGTGTGTGTGTGTGTGTTTGCTGCTCTTTTGTCCAACTTAAGATAGCAGCGCTCCATACCCATTCTTGCTAACCATCCAAGGACAAAATTAAAAAGGAAATTCAGAGGAGACTAAAAAAAAAAAACTACAAGGAAGGTGGACTAATGACTGAAAGCAATAGAACAACCCTGAATGAAGCAGGATAATGGGCTGAGCTTGTTGAATGTGAAGGTTGAAGCTTAGATTGATGGCTTTGTGACACAATTGCATTTTTATTGATCTGGAGATAACCGTTTTTTCCATCTGCTGTCAATGAGAGACCATCAGTGTCTTTGCTAGAGAGTAAAACCTTTTTTTTTTTTTGGATTGTACGTAAATTACATTCATGGTTGTGGTCAAAATGCTTTGGAAGTCATGTAATAATTATCCTCAAAGTTGTTCATTATAACAAATGGTCAACGACTTGTGGCCATTTAGTTGCCAAGGTCTGCTCTTGCAAAGACATTTTTCTTACTCGATTTTACTCCGATTTTACACATATGTGTTTGCAAGTCCCCCAAAGGTGTGTGACAAATGTTGTGGTGTTTCGGCTAAACACCCTAAAGTTAGAGTGGTTTCTTTGTAAGGCAAATTGAGCTGTGTGAGAAATGTCAAGTCAGTCCAACTTAATGTGTTAATAACAGCGCCACCATGTGTTGTATTTCTCAAAAAATATATAATCGCACACACAACATCGTAGGATGCACCCTTTTGTGCGCATCGCTTCAGGAGAATAAGAATTTGGCTGTAACTTTCAAACATTAAAGACAGTCGAGCTTCCTTTCATCGTGTTCAAATTATGCTGCGTCCGTGGAGAATGAATTTATTTTTAGCCTATTTTAGCCCACACGGCGGACAGAGTGGTTTTGATTAGTATGAACACATTAATCCGTCAAGTATGGTCTTTTTTAAAAGCTCTCCTTCAAATCAACAGACCATTTTAAAAGTGAATTGTATCGTTTCAGACGAGCGGCACAAATGGCAATTACAGCAAATGCCAGCAGTATCATTTGCATGTAAATTGCCTTTTTGTTTACCCAAGGTCAGTTTTTAACCTATACCCAACACTGAATGTAGTTTTCTAATAAGTCTGTGGTGCCACAAGCTGTACCGCTGCTTATTTTTGATGCATTAAACGCTGGTTAGTGAGTATTATTGCAAGAAGGGATTATGAATTTGAAGGGCACTTTAGGAATTAAAGTCCTTTGTGGTGTTGTCTTTGTACAGGCAGACGTATATTAATTACGTGGGAGTGCCAAAGTGCATGTATAGTAAAAGCATGCTACTTTTTTTTTCTATTGGCCCGCATCACATTCTAATAGTATAACAAGAAAAGTAACAAAAAAAAAACATTGAATCAGCAATAGTGGCAAAATATGAAGAGATGGTTGAGCAAAACATCTCCCCGTGCATGCGTGGGTTTTCTCCGGGTACTCCGGTTTCCTCCCACATTCCAAAAACATGCTAGATTAACTGGGGACTCCAAATTGTCCATAGGTATGAATGAGAGTGTGAATGGTTGTTTGTCTATATGTGCCCTGTGATTGGCTGGCGACCAGTCCAGGGTGTACCCCGCCTCTCGCCCGAAGACAGCTGGGATAGGCTCCAGTACCCCCGCGACCCTCGTGAGGAAAAGCTGCAGAAAATGAATGAATGAATGAATGAATGAATGAAAGTTGAGAAAAACTAAAAAAAAAATATTAAGAAAAATGTCATTTTAGTAACATAAAGCTGACATACAGCCGTAATATTATGAGAAACAATGAATAAAGTTGCAATTTTTACATCTAACATCTTAGCATATCCATAGCCTATGTGTTACAAAATATCAAAGTGGCCCTTACATCCTGTCATTTTTCACTATGTGGCCCCGAGTGGAAAAAGCTTGGGCCCCTGGCGTAGATTCCTGCAAAAGTACCTGTTTTTCAGTTAACCTTTAACTTGGCAGAGCAAGTGCGTGATGAGACTTCTTATCTCAAGACTGAATGGACTTGCATTTTGCATGAAGTACTGTACATTCCTCCAGATCTCCACAATATATCACTTTGATTTCCTTCAATCAGTCTTCAAGAGTCGGGGATTTTGTCCCGTGTGAGTCTGCATATCTTACCGCCTGGATACAGAGGCTGCAGCGGGGGCTATTTGCTGTAAATAGCTAAATAGCTGTCCTTCTCCTCCTCTGGGGGGTGCGGGAGGGGGGGGTGCTTTACAGCATGTGACAGCGGGGATAACGGCTGTACTTTACAGTCTAGTGCTCTGCTTTTCAATTTGCTCCAAGAGGAGGTTAGCCTGCTCGTCCGTCATATACTTTTCCTCTCCCTTTCGGAAAATATTGTCCATCATTCGGCCGCATGGTGGGACGAGTGGTTTGCATGTTGGTCTCACAGGGTTTGATTGTCAATTTTTGAAAATTTGTGAGTTTTTAAGGATTTTCAAGCCGTGTAGAAATTGCTTGAGCAAATGAAATGCAGACAAAAAATCATGAAATATCCAAGAAATGTGTTGAAATCTCAGACTAAGGACCGAACCAGCAACCGTCAGGTTGGGAGACAAAAAAAATTACCACCATTATATCAAATGTGGAATTTTACAGTAATAACACTTTTTTTTTTACCAGTAGGGGCCACTATTTAATTTGTCCATTTGTTTTTAGCAGGCGTGGCACGGTGGTCTAGTGGTTAGCGCACAGACCTCACAGCTAGGAGACCAGGGTTCAATTCCACCCTCGGCCATCTCTGTGTGGAGTTTGCATGTTCTCCCCGTGCAAGCGGGGGTTTTCTCCGGGTACTCCGGTTTCCTCCCACATTCCAAAAACATGCTAGGTTAATTGGCGACTCCAAATTGTCCATAGGTATGAATGTGAGTGTGAATGGTTGTTTGTCTGTATGTGTGATGATGATGATGTGAAAATGAATGAATGAATGAATGTTTTTAGCAGACTAAAAACGGTAGAATTCAAAATGTTGGAAAGTAAAGGAATAATTCCAGCGGGGATCTAGGACTCGTTGGGGAACCGGACTCAAATTCCATGTGTGCTGATTCTGATTCTGAAAACCCAGACTGTACAAAAACCTGAGCCAAAATTTTTGCATGAATTTCCGATGGAAACCGAAAAAACAGGCCTATGAAAACCGAGGTTTGAGCTCTCCGCCCATCCGAGGTAGTGACAGCATTTCAAAATGCTCTGGTAAGACATAACTGCCCAAAAGAAACTTTCTCACCATGCTCAACACACTTTGTGTACCCATAAACCCGAAAGAACTGCTTATAAAACACAGATGACCTTTTGGCATAAACACAGCTGCAGACGGCGTATAAGCGATCCCAGCAGGTAACCACCTTTAACATGAACCAGTCTCCGCTCTAAGCAGTGTTTCTGCACAGTTTCGCAAAGGAGGCCCAGTCTTTCCAGTTGGTACGATATCCAAACACCCCCTTGAAATATCGACAATCAAATATCTCTCCATCTATCAGCCACCAGCTCTCTGGAGTCCCATATAAATTGACACAGCCTCTCTGCATGCATTTAAATAGAAATATTACCGCCACCACGGTGCCAGATATCGTACATTGTGCTATTCTGCCAGTCTCTTAATGCTTCCACTTGTCTGTAATTGGTTGGAGGACCAAGTAGAAAGAATTTTGCTCAAACATTTGACCCCCGCTCAACGCTCCCCCCTCTTGCTCAAGTTCCGCTTGATTCAACATTCAATCTCCTATTCATGCAGGCTGACCAATTACAGCTGTCAGAGGGAGGAGGTGCTACATTATTGTTGCCACAAAATGCTAGTGGAGAGTGAAAACTAAAGGGGCTTCCTCTCCAATTCTGAAAGGTCTCCTATTATGCAAATTAGACTTTTGAGTGATGTTCGGTATTATATGGTGTGTCCATCACCCTCACTTGTTTGCTCCAGACGGCTCCAAGACATTATACTGACCCACCCCGCCATGTGTATACGCCCTCCATATCCCAACTACAAACAGGCTTCACTACACATCTTAAAATGTAGTCTAGAGCTTTTCAAACTATCTGCAAGTCTCTTATAGACGTTTGCTATTTCTTCAGTGAATTACCTAGCAGGGTGTTGCGGTTAAATGCAGTGTAATGGCTGCATGGCATAACTGTAGTCGCCAGTCTTAGTATTACGCTGTTGTAGGTGATATACTGCATGTTATCACATACTACAGTATTAATTGGCCCTGTACCCTAGAAACCGCCCATGAATGATACGGGAAAAGGCCGAAATGATACTGTGTCAAAGCCCAGGGCAGTGATACTGATAAAATATAGAGTTTAACCATGTCCAGTATCAGCCCCCGTAGCTGTCCACTCAGAGCGCGCTGCTCTGATATCGTGCCTGTGCAACAACCAATCAGAGAACAGCGCACGAGCCCAGGTCATGAAGTGGGCTCCTGGCCTTAACTTTCTAAACTCTGCGCATGTGACAGGACATGTCAATGTAACTATAAATATTCCTAGTGCTTTTCCAGTCACCAAAAAACCCAAACTTGATTAATGGAACTTTAATTGTCAGACATTGATAAGATAAGACTGTTGATAAAATATTATTGTTGAAATATTTTTGCAATTATTATGTTTACACTGTTTACATATAATACATGTAATAAACTGAACATTTTCTGGTAACAAAATGGTCTTTTGATTAAATAGTACGTGATATCACGTACTATTCAACCTTCGGTCTCGGGCTGATGCTGACACTTGGGGGCATGATACCTGGCCTGATACCAGACAAACCATGTGATAACCTATAATCATCACTTATGCTGGACAAGTCTATACTGGGATGCACAATAAATATCATGATTTATGACAATAACATTAAAAAACTAAATTAATATTTAACAGAGGAAAAGCAAAAATGTAAGTATCCAGTCACTAAACAGATAATCACTAACATGATGTCAGATTGTCCTTTTGTGGCAGGGCTGAAATGCAGTAGAAATTTTATCTCATTTTTGTGACATGTTCCCAATAGGGTTCACTATAATCACACTTTAAAGCTGTCTTGATGCCAGCATCAGGGATAGAATTTGCCCGACACCCTCTGAGACTTATTTAAAACGGTTAACAAATATTACAATGTAGCACCTTTAACAAACGCTCCGATTCAGTGAGTGTAGTACGCGCATCCAAAAAGAGTGTGTGCGGTGTAACATCCAACCTGCTGTGCAAATATCCTCCCACGTGCAACAGCCATAAATCTACTTTGAAAAATACATTTGCCTCCGTCTGCACAAAATGCTTGTGAAATGAGTCGCGGCCTGGCGCAGCACCTGCTACATACTGATATATCTTCATAATGGCTGTACGAGCGCCTGTAAAATGCAGACTTTTATTTGACCAAGTGGATAAATCTTTACACTAATTTGTCAGTGGTTGTATAGGACATTGAAAATGGTCAAGCTGAAAAAAAGGTTAGACCTAGTAAATATTGGTGTAATAAAGTTGTCATTTTTATAGCACGTTGGCCTGAGGGCAATGTACGCTGCATGAGAAAGCTTCGATATATTGTTTTGACATAGAATGAAAAGACCTTTGGCTTATCTCTTGTGAAAACGTGCATTCATCTTAGTTCTTTCTGGGAGTCCCATAGGGACTGGAAAATAGTTGTAACCAAAAACAATTCATTTTATTGTTAAAATGGCATTTATTATTATTTCTGAGGACAGAAATTGCAAACTAATGACGATTAAAGACTTGACTTACTTCAGACTTAAATGCTGACTTGCTCCCACCTCTTGTCAGTAGGACTGTGCTGCAATCTACCCTGGTGTAGGACTAGAACACACTGGACGGACCTTAATTCTGGCCTGAGAACAACTCATTAGGTGACTGTGGCACCCTTTTATTAGACCAATGGACTTGAAGAACATATTTTAACATGCCCAAAATGGACTCCAAAGCAAAGAAGCTCAAAGCATCTGGTGAGCTGTCCAAACATGCTTCTAAAAAGCCTGAAACAAGCCGGAACAAAGTTTTTTGGGAGATGAAAGAGCACCTGTTCAGCCGTACAACTAACTTTAACATGAACGAGTGTTGCAGACTGCAGCTGGAAGCAATACGGCGTATGGATGGATGGATGGATTGATGAACGAGCTATCTTCTAACAGACTGTGGTCCCCCCCAAGGCCAGTGCAGTGCTTGATTTGCTGTATGTTTTTGAAGGCAATCACTGAAGCATGCAAGAACGTAAAACGGCAACAGGTTCATTCATTCATTCATTCATTCATTTTCTACCGCTTATCCTCACAAGGACCCTGGACTGGTCTCCAGCCAATCACAGGGCACATATAGACAAACAACCATTCACACTCACATTCATACCTATGGACAATTTGGAGTCGCCAATTAACCTAGCATGTTTTTGGAATGTGGGAGGAAACCGGAGTACCCGGAGAAAACATGCAAACTCCACACAGAGATATTGTGTCCCCTTCAATAGTGCACCCCTTTTTTGTAATTCTAACAAATCAAACCCAATGTAATATTAACATCTCCTAGCGTGATATTAATCATAAACACAGGCTTGTTTTGTTTGGGTGCAATATTTTCTTCTTCCTCTGGAGCAGAGAGAAAATTTCCGGCAATGCTGCCAGCAGTTCCTCTCGCAGTAATGGATTCCAAAAGAGCTGAATCTGAAATTTCACTGCTGAATTATTTGGGGAAAGGCAACTTTTATGAGCTTTTAATGTACTGGAGAAAGATCTCATTTGGAGAAGTCTCCTATTTGATGCAAAACAGTAGGGCAGTCACTGGTGACGTCATGCTTTATTTGCTAGAGGTCATTTTCAATGTGAAGGGGGGGGTATTATGTGGTTAATAACCCACAAATGGAAGTTTTGGAGGAAATAATAGCTCGGTCTTGATAAGCATGATAAGCAAGCTGCGGTTATACAGGCATATCCGACGGTGGAACATTTACACATACTGTTCATGTTAAGTCAATGAGCTCCACTCCAAGCTAAGCCCATGGTCACCATTTGTCATTCTCTTGTTGGAAAATCATTAGCTTATAATGGAATCTTTATCCATTGCCATCATCATGTCTCTCATAATGCGTCCCCCATGAAAAATGAACCGCCGGTCCCAATGCAGATATGAAGACATCCATTGGAACTTGTGTTCGATATCCAATTTAACTCACATTGTGAGATCTTAAGACAGTAAAAAGGCAGTCGCTTATTTTAGAGCTATTTCCATCCACCATCTTTTTCCCACCATAAATTTACCTTGACTATAGTAAGGTAGTGGTTGAATTTCACATCTTTTGCAGTAGAACGGTGTCTCTTTAATTGTGTAATGATTGTTAAACTTTGAGTATATCTTTATGCGACTAAGAATTTTAACATCAACTCATGTGGAGGCACCACAAATGTCATTTACAGCCATGTGGAAAAATTAGTTTGTTTGGCGAAAATGCTCCTCTGTCTTTCCGTTAGAGATTTGAGGGTTGGCTTAGTGAATTCTGTCAGGAACAGCCCGGAGAGGAGGAAACAATCCTGTAGTGAGCTGAGGTTTGTCCATAATTACCGCACATCACACATGGCAACAGTCTGTTTTTCATGGCTACCATCACTTTGTCGTGATGGGAAACATTTGAGTAGTTCAGTAGGGATATGAGCTAAATAAACATTGTTTTAAGATGCATAGAAAAGGCAAATAGAGGACAACTTCATTCAAAGGAGGGAATGAGTCCTGGAGGACTGTGTTCCGGGACATTTGGTAGATCCTGTTTCAGCCCCCTGACACGAAGTGAAAAGAAAGCTGTCTTCATGCACTTTTAATTACAAATGGCCGACTGGGCTTCAGTCTCCAGAGAGCAGAGGTGAAGCAAACATATCAGGCACCAGACGTCGCTCTGCTGCCAGCCTAATGTCAAGCTAAACAAAGTCTGCAAGGAGACAGAGGGTGGTAGTTCAGGGTTCACGCGAGGACTTGTCTAAAGACACCTGACAATCATTACATGCATTCCATCAGTCAGGTAACAGCTTTCTTGTCTGTGTGAGCGATACAAGTGATACGCGCCATCAATCAAACATGTCTAGAGTCGACTTCTCAACCTGTGCCGGGCTTTGATGGACAGATCACCATCTAAAAGTGTGCAAAATGAGGTGTAAACAAAGAATAATTGGAGCCCAAAGGTGACTATAGTGTTATTTCATGTCTACAGGGCTCTAATAATGGTAAAAACATATTTAAAAAGTCGTAAACAGATTGTCTATACAACAAAAATATCCCACTTATTAGTATTGAACCAATTAACCGTAATAAACATCTAGATTGATATTCGTTTGGACCAACACAAACGGTCCCAGTTCTTTAGCATCTATCATCATGCTCGTTTTCAGATCTTTGTAATGAGTTGTGGACTCCTGTAGAGCAACTACACACAATAACCCGCACAAGTCAGATCTTCCAGAATCTGCACCCATTCCAGCTGTTTTTCCTTGGATTTCTAAAACAGTCTATTTGAATTTATTCCACCCACGGCCGGCCTCCGGCTGTGATTAGTCCCACTCAGCTTGTACCCAGGCACGCCCATATACGGACTGTGATGTCACAATGAGTCAGTGTTAGAAAAAAAACACACTGAAGCTAAGCATTCAGTGTCATCCCAAACTTCTTTCAGGACTCACTTGGCATCGTTCAACACGAATAACAACATTCAATCATTTGTAGGTCAGAAAAGTGAAAAAAAGCATGGTCCCCTTTTAAAAAAAATAAACACTCTGCAGTTTGCATTAGCTTTCCCAATTGAGAAGAGTGAGAATTCTAATTAAAATCCCTCGTGGGACAAAGCAACACTTAAAAGGAAATGTATTTATTGTGCAGAGAAAACAACAAAGCCGTCTAATGAGCTGAGAAGATTTACGCACAAGGATACAGCTCAATAAACACATCATAAACTCATTTCCTTAAATGGGTCAGACCGTCTCCAAAATGTATTTGAACTTTTATGCTTTGAAATGTGTTTTTTTTTTAAAAAGAACAATTGGCAGCAAATTAGAAATATGCTGCAATCTTATTTCTGCAGAAAGAGAACAAAACTAAGCTGCTGCGTTGGAGTCGGAAGCTATTATCACGAAAACCTCTGCTTTTACCGACGACAGCGTTATCAGGCAATATGACTCCTGTTATTGCCTCCGGCTGCACTTTTTAATAAGACCTGGCTAACCTCTGACCTTCGATGGCAGCAGCTGAGGTAGTTGTTGAGTGGAGATTTGGTGGCTTAAAGGGCACTGACGTGCAGCGGAGGACAGCCTTTTAATTCCCAGGCAACTGCACTAATACGCTATCACGGTGAACCGGAGCTTGCATAATGAATATGGATGATGGCGCCGAGCCCATGCATCTGGACTGTGTGTGTTCGCAAACTTGACACACGGCTGCTGCTGGCAATTCACTTGATGTTAACTGTCTGTGAGCCATGATATGATGCAAACAGAGCACATGAAAACACTCATGGAGTGGAAGCATGTCATGTTTTAAAGGTCCCCATGATGAAATATCACATTTTAATGATGTCCGAACACTAATATGTGTATCCAAGCCTGTTTGAGCATCAAATGTGAGAAAAAAAAATCTCTCACGTCTTTTGTTTGTCTGATCCACTTTTGAGATAAGAGACGCTGAGTTAGTTTAGAGCACGGCAGCAATTAAAATTGAGTAAGGTCCGAACCTCATTTCACTTTAAATTGCATCAAACAGACTCGCTGATATGAATATCAAATGTAATGAAACCCTGCACACCTCCCTGTTTCTCCTTCTTTGTCCTGTCCAGCCATTGGGGCAGGCCGTATTATTGATCAAAATGCTCTTACATGCTAAACAGATTTGCTCTGCCAGTGTAAGCTACACCTTCCCTGCCGGACGGGAGCAGGAGGGGATAGAAAACACTACTTAAAACATTCATTCATTCATTTTCTACCGCTTTTCCTCACAAGGGTCGCGGGGGGTGCTGGAGCCTATCCCAGCTGTCTTCGGGCGAGAGGCGGGGTACACCCTGGACTGGTCGCCAGCCAATCACAGGGCACATATAGACAAACAACCATTCACACTCACATTCATACCTATGGACAATTTGGAGTCACCAATTAACCTAGCATGTTTTTGGAATGTGGGAGGAAACCGGAGTACCCGGAGAAAACCCACGCATGCACGGGGAGAACATACAAACTCCACACAGATGGCAGAGAGTGGAATTGAACCCTGGTCTCCTAGCTGTGAGGTCTGCACGCTAACCACTCTTCCACCGTGCCGCCACTACTTAAAACAATGATGGAAAAATCTCTTTGTGAATGTTCTGAACTCCTGTCTCTCCCATTCCTCTCTCCAATACCTTTTCCACAGCTGATGATTACGACGGACGATAACAGCAGTGGTGAATAACTTATCAGGTCGGCCGACAAGGGGCTCCGCTTCTTCCCTCAGCTGCATTTAATTACAGGTATGACGTTAATCTAAACATGGGTTGGAGGTTGGAGGATCACCGACAGGCTTTATTGACCAGGGCCAGTCTCATCTCCTCTTGATCCATGACTCACCCAGGCGGATAATTGAGAGTATTTGGAATATTCGACAGTATGTCTAAATTTCATTTCAATTGAAAATAATTCTGGGGATAAATAGGGGGTAGATTTAATCTGAAGACTTTACAGCCTACATAGTTTAGTTATCCTGCTGGGTAAGGTTTCCAGCTATTAATGACTAAAATGTCACTTTAAAAAAAATGTTTCCTTAAGGAAAGCAGTGATGCAGAAAGCACCATTAATAGAAAAGCCTCCCCATAGATCTTGACGATTGCTTGTAGGGTAAGTGCGGTGCGAAACAGAGGCAACACCAACAGAACTAAACACACAATTATAGAATTAATACACCACTTCCACACTGGCACGGTGTTGGTACCACAAGAGGACAAAGGAGCAATTAGATGAGGCAATCCTGCAATAAATCCTGTCTCTAATGGAAGGGAAAATGATGGCTGTCAGCCCAGTTTTGTGAACATGTTAAATTCATGAAAAGGGCTCTGAGCATTCTGACCTATCTACTGGGTCCACTGGGTTTTGGTAATGCTGGGAGGTCGTAGAGCTAAGTGGGGAGCGGCACACATAATTTGCAAGGTGGGTAAACCGAGGAGAGTCAAGTCAGGGGTTGCAATGATTGTACAGTTTTAGTTTTGTTTGGCATCATTAGTAATGGGGCGGCACGGTGGTCTAGTGGTTAGCGCGCAGAGCTCACAGCTAGGAGACCAGGGTTCAATTCAACCCTTGGCCATCTCTGTGTGGAGTTTGCATGTTCTCCCTGTGGGTTTTCTCCGGGTACTCCGGTTTCCTCCCACATTCCAAAAAGATGCTAGGTTAATTGGCGACTCCAAATTGTCCATAGGTATGAATGTGAGTGTGAATGGTTGTTTGTCTATATGTGCCCTGTGATTGGCTGGTGACCAGTCCAGGGTGTACCCCGCCTCTCGCCCGAAGACAGCTGGGATAGGCTCCAGAGGAAAAAGCGGTAGAAAATGAATGAATGAATGAATGAATCATTAGTAATGAAAAATGCTAATATTTCACATCAAACCAGAACAGGTGAAGAGTTTTCTATCCTAATACCGTGAAGGCAACAGTGGAGCATTGTGTCCTAGAAGGCTTACTGCAATGAGGCTACCATCGAACATATCAGACAACCACCTTCAATCCAAAGCACAAACTGGCTTTTTCTGTTTTTTCTCAATCCACCTTGGCTGCCATTTTTCCATCAGGACCCTGACAGATAGCCGCCCACAAAAGCGGCTGCATCTTGGTGGGCAGAAGCCATTCCCCGCTTCAAAGGCTTTTAAAATTGAGGTCTGGGAAGGTGCAATGGAGACCACCTAAAGCTAAAAAAAAAATCATCTTGCAGAAATCTCCACCTTCTAATACGAACACCCAGGCGTGCAGCACAGACTGTATCTTGGCTTCTATTGTTCGTCTGCTTCCCCCCACCAACTCTTCTAGCTGCATCCACTTTCAACCTTCCATAGTCGCACGCTTTCAATCAACATTCAAAGCAGGATCTTCTGTCTGCACTCTATTCAATTTTACCAATACTAATGGTCCTGGATGCAGGTTTTTATTAAAGAACATTATTGATGTAGCAGCAGTGGTTTAACCGCTGGGCAGCACTATTATGGCAAGGAAGAAGAATGGGTCTACTGCTAGAAAAACAGCCAAAGGGGACCACAACAAAGCAATGTAACTTTTATACACCAGACATTGTATCAATATGGTGTGGACATTTTCCGCTCGTTAAAGGTGTCCCACTTTGTAGAATTTTTATCAACACTTTCAAACACATCGCAGGTCCTGCAATAGCAACTGGAACTTTTTGCCAACTTTGTCGCAACATCTGATGACATTTCATACCTTCTTGGTGACATTTTGTCAAAAGTTTTCTGGTGTCTGGGGCTGACTGACAGAACATTATTTTAAGATGTGTAGCAAAGCCTGCTTTAGAAAATGTATCTTTATTTTACTGGTAGTTGTATAGGTCATCTAATCTAGGTAGGAGTGGGTCAAAGGCTGTATTACGTCCATGACTTATGACTTTTTACTTGACAAGTGAGCGTTTGAGAGCCTCTGAAAAAGGGAAGTAAATAAGTAATGTTGATTACATTACATTTAAACAACTTTTAAATGTAATGATAACTGCGGCTGTTGATCCCCCGCATGACCCGACGCAATGGCGTGGATACGCAATAATCATGGCACTGTCAAATAATCATGGCCCCTTGTGTTCCCACAATGCTTTGCTACTGTAACCAATGTAAGTGCATGCCGTCAGAGCAATGCAGAAAGCAGAGCTGCTTGAGTTTCAATCATTTCACGGAGAAATACATATATCATGGCTCTGTGGTCAGACTCAACATATGCTAGTCGTCAGTGCTCATTTTCTTTATTGCTTTTCTTTATTTTTGTTATATTAAGTAACCTTAACCAATAAAGAATGGGACGGTTTTTTTTGCTCCATAAGTGGCTGAACAGAAATGAGTAATGAATCACACTGGAGCTTTTACTGTAAGATATTTTGGGGGTTAAAACTGTGCCAACATTAGATCGGAAATTGTTGTTTGTGATGCTCCTATATCCCTCTACGACTTTGTTGTCTGGCGTGTACATTAACTCGCACCCAGCCAGAATAGCTGAGACAGTCAGCGTTGCATCAAACTGATCCCTAACAAGCTGTCAGCTCATATTTTATAAAGCATGCATCAGCACTCGCCAACTTGGCGTCTTGGTTTGGACAGATTGGATGGTTCTTCTTCAAACATCGAATACTTTTGACTGGCCTGGTTTTAATGATGTTGCAGTTTGTTGACAGGTGAACAGTACCTGGGCTGTGCTATTTGGGAGGTGGGAATGCATTAGATGTCTGTTGAAGCATGTTATGCATTGAGTTCCAACATTGGAATATAACAATATGACTCTAAATTGTACTGTTTTATTTGTCATTTTGAAAATTTGACTTTTTCTTGCTGTTAAGCCTCTATAAATAAATTTGTCATTTGCATACTGTCCCTTTTAAAGGGCCCTCTTATACAAAATATACAGGGTCTGGCAAAATGATCTGACACATTTGCAGGTTAAATAAAAGCCAAATAAAGTAAAGAAACTAAAAAGTGTTTTTATTTTTGAAAAGTACATATAATGCCGGGTTGCACGGTGGCCGAGTGGTTGGTGCGCAGACCTAGCTAGGAGACCCAAGTTCAATCCCACCTTCTGCCATTTCTGTGTGGCATGTTCTCTCCGTGCATGCGTGGGTTTTCTCCAAGTACTCCGGTTTCCTCCCACATTCCAAAAATATGCTAGGTTAATTGGCGACTCCAAATTGTCCATAGGTATGAATGTGAGTGTGAATGGTTGTTTGTCTATATGTGCCCTGTGATTGGCTGGCCACCAGTCCAGCGTGTACCCCGCCTCTCGTCCGAAGACAGCTGGGATAGACCCTGTACTTCTAAACTCTTCATCTTCAGCCTGTTCATGAGCACCAAACGAGACAAATCATTTCTCTCACTTGTTTGTTCTACTTTTTGGCGAAGACTCATCCTTCCTCAGGCTTCACTACACATGTTAAAATGAATCTCACAGCTCTGCCAATAATCACTTAGACAGCTACAGACATTGGCTTCTTTATCCTTCTTCCCCACTCAGTTTGAAACACTTTCTCAAGTTTAGAAGAATAATATAGGAAGCTAGCATAATGTGATGTAAACAAAGAAGAATAAGAGGTCAAAAGTGACTATTGGGGTGTCATTTCATGTCTACGGGGTTCTAGTAATGTCTAGTAATCTAGTAAAGGGACATCTGTATCGTTTATTAGTGGATAAAGTGCAGAGTAGCGCTTCGTCTTGGAGCCACACGCAAACATGGACATTAGCATTAATGCTACTGACAAAACAATGCGTTTCCACTCGCTATTGTGCTGTTGTGGGACCACTGATGTACAGTATTTAACAATGTTCAACTATTATACTGTATGGGACCTTTTATTGTAGTTTCTTAGTAGCCCAATAGGGGGAGCCCAAACGTGATGATAGGAGCCCTGTGTGTGTGAAAATGCTGAATGAGTGAGAGAGAGAGAGCGAGTGGGGGGGACAGCACAAGGGAATAATAACGTGACTGGGTGGGCATTTTGCGCCCACGTTTCTTTAGTTCTTTTGTGTCTTTGCAGGAGCACTACGCAACTTTGGACAAGTGGATGTGGGACTAGAAGTTGATAGAACGTCACTATTTTTAAAGTGTTTTTTTTTTTTTTTGGAGGGGGGCGTGGACGTTGGAGGAGCTGCAGTGAGCATGTTGCCTCTTGGCGGCAGTTCCAGCGTGTAGTGAGTGATGTGCACGCCGTAGCTTTTTGAAGGAATCTTTGAATTGCTTCCGTATCTTGTGCGGACTTTACGGAAACTGGTCGCGCAAGTCTTTTAAGCGACGCTTTGTGGGAATTATTCGAAGGTGGAAGTAGCAGTTTTGAACCAAAAGTGAGGAGCTGTTATTTCATTGTGTCAACATTGGCAGGTGTTGCGTTCGCGTTCACTTTCGCCAGCTCAACGGATTATAACATTACCTTTTTTTGGAGGAAGGAAGGGAACAAAATGTGTTTAATCGTATCACTTGTAGTTTAATTCTCTTGGAATGATGCGTTCAAGACGCCGGGTGGGACTGTGACTTTCTTCTGCACTCCGTGAAGGCACCACCGCTGATAAGAAGCATGACAAACACCGGACCTGTCATAGTCTACGAGTGGCTCAAGACCCTCCAGTTGGCCCAATATGTCGAAGCTTTCGTGGACAACGGCTATGACGACCTGGAGGTGTGCAAACAGATCGGCGACCCCGACCTGGACGCCATCGGGGTCTACGTCGCGCACCACCGGCAGAGGATCCACGACGCGGTGCGCCGGCTCAAAGAGGAAGCCAAAGACGCGGCGAACGGACTGTACTTCACCCTGGAGCCCATGCCGACCACCGGACACATGCGAGCCTCCAAGTCGTGGACCGAGGCCAGCAGCGAGCGAGGCGGCCGAGGGGTGGGCTACATGGGGGCGCAGAGGAACCTGACCCTGGGCAACAACAGGAGGGAGATTGTCATCTACCCCAAGCTGAAGCTCAAGATCATGATCCGGGATAAACTCATCAGAGACGGCGTCAATCTGGCCAGACAGCCCTACTCCAATAAGGTACACCATGATGCTTAATACACACATTTACATACAAAAGTTTACTTTTGTTTTAAATGAGGTAAAAGTACATTTGAGAATCACTGTGACAAGACATTTTTAACAGATAAGAACTGTTGCTAATATTTTACCCCTCTTAGTATGTGGTGCAATTGAACAGCTCAGTAAGTTTGTAGCAATATTTGAGCATTAACACATCACTGGTTGTATTTACAGTCACCATCTACACCAGTCTCTCCTTACATGTGACAGATGAGGTGGTAAGGTGTGCCTATAAGCTGTTTTGTACCCCCAACACACGGCCAAACCTCCAAAATGGCTATTTAATATATGCATTCTGAGTCCTTGAGCTTCAGCTTGTTCATTAAGCCCAGCCTAATTGCTTCTACTCTATCTGACACAAGTGAATAAAGCACTCAAGTATACTAAGTCAACTGGGATATGTTTTAGAATAGTCATTGTGCAGCTTGTATAGCAGTGTAAATATTAAGAGAAAAAAATAGTATGGAGTTGAAATATTAAGAAAACAAAACAAGGAAGTGCCAAATTTAGGAAAACTATGTTGTGTAAGTTACTACAATTATTATAAAGTCCAAATATGAGAACAAAGACACATTACAAGACAAAAGGTGCAACAAAAAATATAAAAAAAGTCCAAAATTGTAATGCTAACTTCATGCCAATAGTATGTTTTACCACAAAGCTAACATAATATCTGTTTTCTTTCTTTAAATATAAAGAACGTCTTTGAATATTATAATTTTCTAGCCTGCAGCCCCTGGGGGGTAAACTTTGGACAAAGTAGATTTGTAACACACATTTGAGCTGAAGCAGTGAGACGGTGTTTGTTGTTATTGCGCTATTCTTCTCCAGCAGATATCTGCAGCTGTGTGTTGGATGGACAATATGTTACGTTATCCCCACTGGATGTATTTGCGAGGTGCATTCACAGACATTGGGTCATTTGAAATATGTTTTTTTTTGTTGCCCAAGTGAAGACAGCCCACCAGTTGAGTCACTGGTCTAAACACCTAGCAACACCTCACAGTTACCATGTCCAAATTGTGTTATTGGTGTGAAAATGTAGTATGAGCGCCACTGTTGGGCATGGAATTCACCAGAGCTGCACAGGTTGTTCCTCTTCCATCACTGGTGGATGTTAGACATGTTTTCCTTCTGCTTGAGGATACCTCAAAGGTGGTCAGTTGGGTTCAGGTTTGACAGAAACCAATGATTCGCAAATAGTGGTTGATAATTTAATTTTGCATCAATGGCTCTTAAATGAGCAATTAAATTGAGCCGCAGAGACACAGAAGGCTGCCTTCTCGTGACAAATGCACTGTTTTAGTGAGAAGGTAAATGTCAGGCGTGCTGAAGCGTCCGCTGCACCTTGCACTCGAGTGAGTGGTGAGTGTCTGTCACTGTGAATGATGGCGATGCAGTCGGTGGAGATCAATAAGTCGAGCGAGAGGCTCTACCAAGGAGCTTTCATCTTGACTGGGAGGGAGGGCGAAGATGTACATTTAGATTATTAATCCGCTCTGACCTCACCTCTCCCCTATCCACCTGACCTGCCTCTGTGGTTGCTGTGGGTGGATCAAACGGCGCCCTTGTAGGACTAGTAATGAAGAGGCGACCATGTGCCTTGCTATTGAAACCACTTTCATTTCCACCCAGGCTGAGTTACGGTCTTTGGAACTGTACCCACACTCGCTATAGCAAGCCACATGTGTGTGATTGCTACTCACGCCATACTGAAGCCTAAATGTTGAATAATTATGTTTTTTTGACTACATACATGTAACCAAATGGTGCCAAAATAGCTTGTAGGCTAAGACACCAATCTGTAGCTATTTTTATTGCTTTATGTCAAGCCTTGTTGCATCTCCGCCTGTTTTCCGGTCATTTCACAGATTTGTATAGGGAAAAATGCCCAGAGTTAGTAAAAAAAAAAAGACCCTCTGAAGTTGCACACTCCAGTGCCTTTTGATTCCAGTGTTCCTTCCTGAGCCTGAAGTACTGCTAACGTAGAAGAAGTCCAGCGCCTGTCACTTTGTCAAGTAGCGGTCAGCTTGACTGACATTTCAGCCTCTGGTTTACCCTCTTAAGTGTCTATACGTCCAGTTATTTCTCATCTGTCCGTCATCGGCCTTCTCTGCTCTTGTATCAGTCGAGGCTCACTTAGCCTGATAACACTCGGATTTTGTTTTTTAGAAATATGCTCCAAAATGAAAGGCAATGATCCTGACCTAAATTTTTGCAGCAGATTGCCGAAAAGAACAAGAATGCAAGTCAAAGATCCCCTATATGAGTGGTTCTCAACCGACTTGACTGTGGGGACTGGACCCACCATCACCCCATAATGACCCCTAGTGACCCGATTGTCACTTGTATATGACGGTGTGTTTCAAGTAGCACTGAAATGTTGTCTCCAGTATTAATAGACGTCACCCTGCAACATAAATAGCCTCTTCAAAGTGAAAGTGCAAGATTAAGACCCGCCCGCGACCCACTGGAAACAATTCCCCTGGTTGAGAATCGTTGTTCTATTTGACAGGAACACTGCTGTTAGTCATGCAAATTTGCTATAATCATATAAAGGACAAGATTGGTTGTTGGAAATGTATGTGGTTTTTTTGGAATCTGATTAAATGAAGGCCCAATAAGTGGTCCACTTGCTACCCAGACCAAAGACAGGGACTGTGGTTAACACATACTTTACATGTAGCAGAAAAATCATGTCATGCTTGTCTGTTTTTCTTGGCATCTAAGTTGGCAACAATACCCAAGTGACCTGTTGCTAGCCGTGGCTGTCCTATAGCATCCCTGCATAATGCCATGTGTATATTTGCCTTTAGACATCAGTAAATTAGTTAAAATGCTAACATGCTAACAGTTAGCATGGTAGCACCTAGCAAGAGAGCCTCAAGTCCCAAAAGTGCCAAGGCAGTCCTATAACCCCCTGCATAATGTCATGTGTGTATTTGCCTTTAGACATGATTAAATTAGCTTAAATGCTAACATGCTAACAGTGCCGTGTGTATAGGCCTTTAAAAAGGAGTAAAATAGCCAGAATTCTAACATGCTAACAGTTTGCATGGTGACACCTAGCAACATAGCATTAAGTGTTACCTGTTCTTATTTCGATCCGGAGTGTGAACACAGTCAGCACATGCAGGCTATGGTTACTTTACATATGTACGGTTTGATGGTAATTCAAATCAGGATTCGTCAGCCTTGCCGTACTTGTATTTACTCAACTGTCAGTTCTTTTTTGCCGTCATGTCAGCTCTTCAAGGTTGACTTAAGCTTGGAGTTGAATATGCATGCCTTTTAGAAGCGTGCCCTGGACATTTCTGCCACTTTTGATAAATTAATCCTACAGAGATTCAGGATTTGTGTGAGGGATTATCTGTCAAAGCGAGGCTGAAACAAACAATTCGGAGTGTTTTTTTTTTTTTTTGTAGTCATTTCAAGCCCACAGCTTTGGCATTGGGACTCTCGGGGGAGGTCAAGGTTTGTGTCTCTCAGTCTGTAGATTTGAATTGGCTCCAGCCCAGTGCTTTTCTCCCCTGGACTGATGGAGCGTTGACCAACTTGGCCTGTGATTGGTCAAGGAGATAACTCCCCTGGCTCTTCTTGAGATGAGATGCCACCCCCTCTTTCACTCTCGGAGGGCAATTACTGGACACACAATGTCAGTCATAAGGGATGGTCCTTGTAGAGGACGACCCTGTGCTCCATGGCTTCTTTCCTCCCATTTTCATAGTCTTTGTCTCCATGTTTTGCTTTGTGAGACAAGCCATTATGATACAATTCCCTGAAAGAACTCTTCTGGGTGATATAAACACCCATGATCCTTATCAAGGCTGCGGGAGAGCCCTTGTGGATGATTTCTTCGGGCGTAAATAAACACTTTTCAAAGCCGTCACTGGGGAGAAATATCGGTGTCCGCCTTTAAACATACAACCCAATAATGTTGGTTGATTGAAAAATAATAGCACCATAGTATAACCTATTTGTTCTGCTCCTTGACTCACCCAAATCTGATGCTAGAGATGGCACACAGCGACATTCAGCCATAATAATTGTTAGTGCATGTGTCTAGGGAGGAAGTAGACGCTAAACAGCAAGGGGCTTCTCTATTGTTTGCATGGAGCCGTATGTCCTTTCACTGCTCGTCTGTTTTGCATACTCAATTTCCGTCCATTGAAAGAGACAGCGGAGGCAAGTGTCCAGCATTGTCATGATGAGAGGAGGTAGCAGCGGTCTTGGAAAGAGAGGTTGTAAATAGATGAGCATCTTGCTTTTTATTGTACCGACAAACCTTGGCTGGTGATAAGATTGAGAATGAGGCTGTGCGGTGATGGAGGAAAAAGTTGCGTGTCCTTTATCGGAACCACATGGAAATGAAGCGGATGCTTGTACGCTTTAAAGTGTTTGTGGTGGACTCAGCAGAAGGAAAGCGAGCCGAGCCGACATGCCATGGCTGAGGCGGACATGCCATGGCTGAGGCGGACATGCCAAGGCTGAGGCGGACATGCTAAGGCTGAGGCGGACATGCCATGGCCGAGATCGAGTGAGGGAAAGGTTTATTTTCTCATTCTGTGTGGAAGTGGTAAGTTTTTTTTGTCCTTCTTCCCCACTCCAATTGAAACACTTTCTTCAGTTTACAGTAAGTATTTGAGTACTACCTAGTTAGCTTGCTTGCCATCTGTAGTGATGGGCAATTTCATGTAAATAACGAATAATAGGAGTGTAAAAGTGATTATAGGGGTGTTATTTAATGTCTACAGAGCTCTAATAATGTTAGTACTCATATTCATACAAAAATATTTAGTATATTGAATTCTACGGAAATTCACATTGGTCGGGTCTGGAACCAGTTAAAGTACAACTGTAGTGGAAAGACGGAACTGAGGTGTGAAGTTTAGCATATTCTTCCATCTACTTGTGTTGTAAGTAATTATCGCATTTAGTTTCACTTCCTCATTTCAGTGTTTTTAATCTCGGCATTTACCAAGCAGGAAAGTAGGATTTAGTTTAGTAGAGCTACAGTATCTCATGCTGGGCTGCCAAGACTTGCTTTTAATGAAACTTGTTGAAATGTAAGGCAACTTTGGACTGCAGGGTGCATGCTAAGATGTCGTTTATTCCTCCAGTCAAGTGAGGTGTTTAACTCCGCCTACGCTTTTTTGGCAAATATCCATCCCCGTACTTCGTACCTTAAGGTATACACCTGGCATTTTGCCACCAAAGAGGAACGGGAATAACGGTCGACAGCAGCCTGACTGCTTTTCATTCCGACATTCTCTTGAAAGCATTGTTTGCTTTAGTCTTTATTAAGCATGGGTGCTCATAAAGGGGAAGTCATAAAGAAGTCAAGGGTCTGGCGCTTTAGTTCTAGATAGCCGGAGAAAGTCAATTTGCAAAGCGAGATGCTGTTCACTTCTCTTAACAGATAATTAAAATATGTTAAAAGTTGAAATTGATTTCCTGTATTTTTATATATATGCCAAGTTGACACTACCTGGGAAGTCCAGAATAGGCCAGTCCAGGCATGTTGATTTATATGAGTCAGGACAAAGTGAAGGGTCATGTAGAAAGAAGCATATACACCCACTTAGTGGCGCTATTTTAGTTCAACAACCCGTGTTTAGGGCCTTTTAAAACCCTCTTTGTTAGGCATAAACGACAAGTGTTTAGGTCCTTGTAGACCATCTGTAAGTGCTGGGGTCTGATGGCTATCACTGTGACCCTTAACCCCTGCAGTTGCAACCATATAACGCGAGTATAAACATCCTATGTTTTCTGAGAGAGTTCTGTGATAAAAGTTCTGACCGAGCGTTTCTCCCGGGAGCGTGTGCAAATGTGGGAAAGTTGCATATGCTCACAGCTGGCTGTCTCACTTGAGCAGAATTTTTTATTTTTTTTCCACATGATCAGGTGACTCCTCTTGACTGCGCCTACTGTGGACATGTGAATTTGGTTAGCGGGATGACATTTCACAGGCCTCGGGTTCACAATTGGCTATAACTTTGCAGTGTGTTCTCCCCTTACTCTTACTTTACAAGTCATAGCCATGATAACCTAGTAGTGTTTGGAATGTGGACTATATGGCCGTATAAATTGTCAGACCTTGCCTTTTTTTGCATGTATTGTATTGAAATAGCATGAAAGACGACCAATATTGCATGCGACAGGTTCTCAAATAGTGGGCCTGTGAGAACACGAAACATCGGGGGCCCCAATATAGTTTATGCACTGCCCCTTTTAAATATTACATTGGAGCTTTTGCGTATCTGAAGCCAACCCTGCCAGATGTAACCGTGTTAGTGTTAGATTATCAGTAGCTAATCGGATGATTTCCTTTGGCCAAGCCCGAAAATAAAGTGATTTAACCTTAGATAAGTAAATGTGGTTTAACCTTTGTGATCATGGGAGATCATGAAGTATTCATGAATGAATGAGCATGCCGCTAAAACCCAACATGATATGCAGGTTTAATCGACACATCGAGTACTATTTCAAACTCCAGGGAGTGCATACTGTGAGCAATAAGCACCCAAGTCCCACCGTTTGTTGTTTAGTACCCTTTAGTTTCCATGGCAACTCTTTTCCAAACACCTGCAGTGTGTGACCTCCCTGCTCGGAGATACGCGGGACTCGGAGGCAATTATGACCAGACGCTGGGTCACGTGACCCCCCTGCCTGAAGCAATAGAGAAAGATGATGAGTGACGGCAGCGCGCATACAGTGTAATGCGGAGGGAAAACCAGCTATTTATATAAAAGACAATCCTCCAGAGTAATCAGTGGGATTGTGGTAATGAGCGTGCCAAGTCGGGAGTCACAGAAGCTGAAAGCATGTGCTGATGTGTTGATTCGCAACAGTCTGGATTGCTACAGCGGCAGATGCTCACACCTGCTCGCTTGTCACCTTCCTTCCGTTCGGGAGCCACGGACAACTTCATTTTACGACATGTCCTAAACGGACAGCAAGGTCATTGCTGTGCACATTTGTTTAAAATTACAGCACAGAAATAATACTTTGTGACTTATAGTTGGTGACAGGCAAACGGAATGAAAAACGTACTGGAAATTCTCTTTATTTGCTTCTAAAATACTATTGTGTCATATTCATGTAGCATAGAGAGTTAAGAGTTTATTTTCATGATTACTACTCAAATACCAAACAATAATGAAACTGAGGCATACGAAAACCAAGACAGAGTATGGAAACCGAGGCATAAATTTGAAAATGACAAAATCTTAATTATACGAACAAAAACCGAGACATGGTAGAAAACTTTACTCATAAATTGAATCATACCAAATCTGTGGCATACAAAAACCGAGACTATCAAAACTGAGGCAAAATTTGCCAATAAATTTGGATGAAAACTGGAGCGTATGGAAACCAAGGCGGCCTGGATTTTTGACAAATAACTAAATCATATGAAAACTGGAGCATACTGACACTGTGTATAAAAAAGGCATACGTTTGTCGAGCGTAGTCATACAAACCTTGGATGAGACATTGGTAAAAATTTACCACAAAAATTTTGCCCAGCCAAAACTAGGGTGTACGTAAACCGGGAGCAAAATTTCACAGAAATTTTTTGATGAAAATCAAATGGTAAGATAACTGCGGCCTACGAAAATGGTTAAAATATGGTTCATATCAATTAATGTAAAAAAGGCAATACTTTGAGTACTGAAGAACTGAAGAAAGTCTTCCAAAGTAAGGTGTATTCAGTTTAAAATTGAATTAGGTGAAAGTCCAAGATATTTTAGTCAATTAGAGATCTGGAACATTATTAATTAATGCATACATTTCATACCTTGTGCTGCAAATTGTTGCTTTTTTGCATGATGGAATAACTATAATAAGAAAAATAAGACTTTAAAGGAGTGATGTTGACCTACATTATGTAAAAGTCTTGCATCAAGTGTCTCAAAAACCAGTACATTAGCATACCATTAAAATGATGCTTTTCTTTGCAGGCCTTTTTTCCCCCGTTGCGGTTTGTGGCTGGTAAACGTACAACATTGTACATGCAGGGGCTTTGGGTTCACATACGAATATTTTACATGGTATGCAAAAACATGGTGCAGATTTATAAAACCAGAAATTTAACATCTGCAACAAAAGTGATGGTTAAAATATCGAACAAATGTGCAAGCTTTGCATTCATTCCTAATGCACAGACACGATGTGGTTATGTAGACGGGCTGTCTGCAAGCTGTTGAAACCTTGGACTAGAATAGGTCTGATGCTATATTTGAGATGAACGTGTGTCTGATCAGGATGTGTTCCTCAGCTAACCGGAATAGCTGCATGGTTTTAATTAACAAGGTTGTTAGGAGGTTAAAAAACGGCAGGGGTTTATTAATTTGACAGGCTAACCCATGAAAACTGAAGCATAAAGACATAAGCATGTATAAACTGTGTCATAACATGGGATATTTAGTTCGCAGAAAGATTTTTATAAAATTCTTTTTTTCCGAACAGTACATGTAAAATGACTAGTTAAACAGAGGCCGAGCAGAAAACTCATTCCTCACCATCGAAAACCACTGAAGCCGTCTTTGTCAGCATCAAATTGAACAGCCACTTCACTCCTTCATCACACACTTTGTCAGTCTCGCTCTAGTTTGTTGTCGCTCTTGGTGTCACTTTTGCCTCAAGGCAAATTAGCGCTTTAGCTTTGACACAAAATAAACCATGACACACTGTAAACCTTGTAATTCTATCTCCATCCTGTGTTCCCAATGTCACTCGTTAGCTTCGACGATGAGGTATGAGGTCCGAGCAGAATCTGTAGTAATTCTACACTTGATCAAACTTACTTAATATTTGTCAGATCAGAACACAATTCCTACATAAGACTTCTAAACTTGATATTAGCATTCACTTCACTCCAATTCCAATTCACTACTTCCTGAAGCTGCACTCTAAGCATCATCGGAACTGTTCTTTAGCCATAAATTAGCCCTATCACTGTATAAGCCGTAGGGTTTGAGGCATGAGAAAAAAGTGCAGGGTCGTGAATCTACTGAACTCCACAGTTGTAAGCTTCCATAAGCGGCATTTCCCCCAAAAAAAGCACATTTTATGCATTTCTCTGACGCCTTGTTTCCAGTCTCCATTCTCATAGGTAGGAAATAATCATCCTTTCTGAGTAGATGCTGTAAAGAATGATGATGTTCCCTGAGAAGCACACCAGCTCCATAAATCTGAACCAGCATAGCACGGACTAACCTCTGGTCTGGCATTACCAGAGGAATTTTGATGGAGGAAAGGAGCATGTTGCTCCACTTTGTCTCTTTGCAATCCATGATAGCTTGTTTAAAGGCCAGGGCGCAGCGGTGACAGGAGTGTTAGACAGGCAGTGTGTGTATAATTACTTTGTCTCAAAGCGCTGTCAGATAGCTGAGCGCCTCGTAACACTCAACACTATTCCTCCCTAAAGCCTAATTGGCCCATTTCCAAAGTATGGGGGCGGGGCCTTGTTGAAAGCTTTGATCCTGCAGACCACACCGGTGTCAACGTTCCCCCACCTGAGTGCTTTTTATGGTTGATGTTCCTGGCAGCGGGATTAAGCCGGCGTGGAACCTGCTGAGGGTCTGCCCGTCTACCTGCCTGCTTTCTTTGTTGCCTGCTTACCTCCCGGCGGCTCTGCATACCTCAGTGTGAACTCTAATTATGTGGCATTTACTGCATTCCTGCAACACGCCCATGCAAACACACTCGCAAATGCTGACTAGGTGTCATAAAGACATTAACACCCAAACTTTCCATAATTATAGTGTATATTTACAGCATTTGTATGTATAGAGAATAGACCTCTCGGGCCCCCAGGCTGCACTTTGGACACCCGTGGCGTCGTTGATCAACAATTGAAAGGATTTGTACCAAAGTTTAGTGGTTTCTTCGATGAACCGTACCACACACCTCTGCAAAGTATCATGTCATCTGTTAAGTAGCTAACAAATACAGACAAAACCTTCCACTCTCGCATTTGTGGCCGGTTGATCCTCTGCCAGCGAGTCAAACACATCATTAGCCGATCCATCTCGACACCCACAGTATGAAAGGCTAAAGTTCATGGCGCTAATTGCCACTTTTTGACCCGAGTACACTTATGCTGCACGTAATTGTTGTATTCATTAATTAACGGTTAATTGCTCGCATCAACGCTTCATGCAGTGATGGACAAAAGATCCTGAGTTTGCAGGTTTTCCTTAAAAAAAAAATCCCGGCATCAACGATGAGGGCTCCTTGCAGGGGGTTGGAGGTCTTGCAGTTTGTGCCAAGACGTGTCTGGTCGAGCCGGAACATGTGATATGAAGTGGACACGCTGTGAGAAGTAAAAAGGATGAATCCTAAGTCTATGTCAGTGGTTGGCAACCCGTGGCTCCCATGCTGAGTTTGAACTTGCCGACTCACAGCTCGTCCGTCAATGCAGTGGTGAGTCGGTGCATTCTGACTGCTGATTAGCAAGGGAAAAGTGTCGGTTTGTTCAGTCGCCATTTCTGAATGGTCATATTCCTTCAAAATGATTTCAAAGTAGGCCGACACATGGCCATCTTCTTAGTTGCAGAAGTTTGCAGCTTCCATCCCAAGGTCATGCTCCTTATTGGCGAAGTTGTCCTCTTCTCTTGCAGTTTCATCGTTCCGCCATCGGCCACGGAACACCCGCAATTTTCATGTCAGCAAATCTGGCATGCCAAACCAACCTCTGTTTACTTAAATAGCACCCCACATTTTTGCCTCACTATTTTAGGGAGGTGATAGTACATTTTTAAAGGTCATGACACATTTGCTGCTGACCTGATATAACTTTTCCTTACACAAGCAGTCAAGTGACAGAACTCGTATACTTTAGGTTTGCTTTAAGCAGATTACAATAAGTCCTTACTCATTTCCACACTGGCCGCCTTCAGGAAACAATAAAGGGCTTATTATGAACATTTACATAATTACATGAGTTAGCAGCAAAGGGCATGAGAAGAAAGTGTTTTATTCACACCAAAGATGTAATGGTGTGAACATTCCGTGGGATTATTTTTAGTAAACATATCCCAGTTCAATATTATCGCAATGTTGTGAATTTGCTGGTGAATATGAAGCTTGCGGTCTGGTTCAACAACATGAAAATATAAAAATTAGTTTGGTCCAGAAGGTCGGGCTCTAAAGAAAATTAACATTTTTCCCATAAGAAGTAATGGAAATACAATTAATCAAAAATGTTAACACAATTTAACATATGTTTTGCAATGATGTTTAACCTTTAGGGTTCATTCATTATCCTCACGAGGGTCACAGAGGCTGCTGGAGCCTATCCCAGCTGTCTTCGGGCGAGAGGCGGGGTACACCTTGGACTGGGACACATATAGACAAACAACCATTCACACTCACATTCATACCTATGGACAATTTGGAGTCGCCAATTAACCTAGCATGTTTTTGGAATGTGGGAGGAAACCGGAGTACCCGGAGAAAACCCACACATGCACGGGGAGAACATGCAAACTCCACACAGAGATGGCCGAGGGTGAAATTGAACTCGGTTCTCCTAGCTGTGAGGCCTGCGTGCTAACCACTTTCCGCCTTGAAGGTTTTTCCATATCATTTATTCATTCACATGTCACTCACACACCGGTGGTGGTAAACTACATCTGTAGCTACAGGTGTCCCCTAATCGAAAGAAGGCTACCAACCACCACCAAACATAAATCTGCATCATACACCAGTATGGGCAGCACTGAAAGCAAGGTGGGTGGGTCCACAGCTTGCAGGAGTGGGGGGGGGGTGTAGAGGACTTCTAATCAGATGACCACTGATGATCAGGGGACCACTGCACTAGAGAACACAAAAAACTGAACAAAATGAATAATTTAAAGGTTGTTTGCATTGAAATTGTGCGCCACCTTGATGAATAAAATGGCCTGCAGCAACCCACTAGACACCCGTTTTGGCTTCCAAACCCAAGTGGATAGGTGTGCCCCTCACACAAACCTGCAATGTCCTTTTCCACAATAGTCCATCTGTTAATCTGTCAGATTTTCTGTGTGAATAAAGCCTAAAGCAAAACAATAAACCACCTTACTGACAGCCGAGAAAGCAAGACGAGCGGGCGGGCGGAGGGGGGGTCATGCATCAGGAATTTGTCTCTGCTCCAGCAAACATCCTCGCCCAGTTTCACCTCCTGACTGGCTTACACACTGGAAAGACAGGCTGCAAAACAAATAGACAGTCTGTCAAGCGCGCCGACAGAGCTAGATTGACAGGACTCAGTGAGGGAAAGGGTTTCAAACATGTGATGTAAACCTGACGCTTGCTGCTTTCAAGACCCTTTTAAATCTCATCTGCATGCAGGCCCATTACTCCCACCTTATCCCAAGCATTTTAAATGTGAATAATTAATATGCGGGCCATTAGATCATAAGCCAGTTCATAAACCATGTATGGAGGACGGCTGAGCTTACACCCTTTTACTAATTAAATGTCATACTTGAATATCACTTTTTAAAAAACACATCACCTCGTGTAATTAAATTTTGCCGAGCGCGGTGTCTTTTTATGGCTCGGCATTGCCCGTGGTCCACAACAATGGCCTGCAGACGCCACCATGCTTCTTCGTGTGCACCGATCCTTGTCCACTCCATTTATGGAACAGTGGAGCTCAACGCCCCCCCTTCTCATCCTCCTCCATTCGCCACCACATTCCTTAAACTGCAATGACCTTAAATATGTAGCAGCCGGCAACTTACATCCCTCCGGATCCTCAGGGTGACCAGAATAGCTGAGTCAGATTGGATTACCTCGCTAATATTTCCCTTCCCGAAGATGACAAAAGGCATCACTAACAACGATTAGCAGAGCGCAGAGTAACCCCGTATAGTGGAGGGTGGCAAGGCTTCTCTTTTGTCCCGCAGGAATTCCCACAGTGGTTGTTATGTAAAGAAGTGGCTCTTCATAAGTTTACACTGACAGCTTTGTGTGGAAGTGATTCAGGAACGTCTGGAAATGTGTTTGAAATCCCAGCACGCATGTGTACAAAGCCATCCTCTTCTCCTCTCGTTATTCTTCATTAGCTGACTATTTCTGTGGTCTTCCTCTCCCGAGCGCATGTAGGCCAATTATGAGCATCACGTCTTTAAATAATGTTTGTCTGGAAATCAAATACATTTTCCGGGATTCACTTTTTTTTTTTTTTTTTCCAACAAAGTTCAACAAACGTGGAGTGTTCTCTTGGTTGATTAGCATAATCCTAATCAGGATATTGTTGATGAACCCTCTTCACTTGACAGAGGAGGCTTTTGTTCCGGTTTTGGAGGCTGAGACCTCATTAGAAAGGGATGCTTGTATGCAACTGAAGGAAGTACTGCAATGGCAGCAGTAAACGAGGATTGGATTACAGTATCCAGTATCCAGTATCGGCAGCACCACAAAAACAGTATGAGGATCCTTGCCAGGATCAAACAGCCAACCGCATCCAAAATAACTTGTTCTCATGTCTACTGTAGTGCTCTGTCTTTGTCAAAGTTTGGATTTTGGTTTGACTTCTGGATCAAAAACATGCTAGGTTAATTGGCGACTCCAAATTGTCCATAGGTATGAATGTGAGTGTGAATGGTTGTTTGTCTATATGTGCCCTGTGATTGGCTGGCCACCAGTCCAGGGTGTACCAAGACAGCTGGGATAGGCTCCTCTATTTTGGATTCTGCTTTGACTTCTGGATGAAATTTAGATTACTTTTTTTGTAGTTGAAATGCTCCACAGTATATCCAGTAGATTTACGGAGAATGCCGCCATTTTTGTTTAAATTTAGGATTCTTGACCAATTTTTTGGGAACAATTTTGAATTTGGCTTCTGAGGCTGCACAGTCTTTGCCACCTTGTCTCATCTGGCTCCATTTTGTTAGAATTTTTGACTTCTGGACCAATTTTTTTCTTGATTTTTATTAATTTTTTCTGTATGTTTTTTGAATAGTTGAATTCCGAGTCTCCATGGTATATACATTTATGGATAATCTGCTGATTCTTTGCCTTCTTGTCTCATCTAGCCCTATTTTTGTGGAACGTTGGGATTCTGGTTTGTCGTCTGGACCAGATTTTCTTGACATTTTAAGTTTCGAGTCTCCATAGTATTTTCATTTACTGGGAATCTGCTGATTGTTTATGTTATTGTCTTGTATGGACTTTTTGTCCATTCATGTAGAAGAGCACTCCCAATCTCTGTCCGCCTATCAAATTTAATGGGGTTGAGGTCAAGGCTTCCAGGCTCTTCTATGAACCCTGGTTTGTGCAATGAAACAAAGCCATGCAAAGATGCAACTGTCCAAAATGTCTTTCTAAGATGAATTATGAGTCAGGCTTTGATTCATTTGTTGTTGCTCTCCTCTGTCCATTGTTTATTTTTTTTTTAACGCCAGGTTGTCTTTATATCCAGCTATCAAGATGAAAAAGTGTTTTGTTTTTGCAGCCATGTGGTTAGGAGGCCGGGTCTTGAGTGTGATACACATGTTGTTTATTTCCATCAAAGGAAAGATTTTTGCTCTGCTTTGTCGAGTCCCATCCCTCCTGTCTAATTCAGGCTTCTTTTTTTTTTTTTTTTTGCTGTACAAGCACATCACTCCAAGAGACAGGGTTCTGCAACGGTATTTAATTCTTTCAAATAGTGATCAGTAAGTATTTCATGCTTTCTTTGCCTTTGTAGTCCGGTTTCTATTTCATAGGCCTTTGCCAAAGACACTTCCTGTCTAAAGTCTCTGGAGCCATGGGAAGAAAAACTTCTTCCACTCAGATGACACATTCGGTTTGATTTGTGTCATTCTGGATTTGTCCCCCCCCGCGCCCCACCACTGATCACACCTACATCCCTCCCGTGTGTTTACCATAGAGAAACCTGCCTCCAGGCCCCAAAAAGGAGAAAACGCATCAAAGTCAGGCGACGGTATAAGAAGGTTTTCATATTTGGTCTTCCTTTTTTCTTATTGACGAGGAGCATGAAACATTGATGCTGTGCGAGGAGCCCCCAGCCACTGATCCGCATTCACAGGCAGCTCATTATGGGATGTCACGTCTGCTAACCCCCTTCCTTGTTTCCAAACATTGGGACAAGAGATGGTGTGGTAAAATGTTACCAAGGAAACGTGTTAGTGGAGTGTAAGCTTGTGGACAATAAGAGCGATAATGGATGACTGCTGTAGTGATCTTGATAACATAGATCAGATCCGGCTGCCATGTCAGTGCTCTGTAGCGTCGACCTTCATGTCGGTCATTGTCAGAAAACAAATGGAGATGTGGTCTGTGATCTGTTTGATTTGGGCCCCATCTGCGGCCTCGACGACCAGCAAGGCCTTCATTCTTAAACGTGATAGGATTTTTCTTGTCGGTTAGAAAGCTGTGTGGATTGGTGTACCGATTTAGCGACGGTCGGATAATAACATTATTGGAGTTTGTTATTGTTATTGCCTTGATTCCCCGCACCCAGAAGCTACGTAATGGTCGCGACACTTGTAAAATTACAGCTTTTTTTGTAGAAAATACTTGTAATATTACGATGTAATTCAATAGCACTTTTTCCCCACAAGTATTACAACTTTATTCTTGTCAAATTTTATTTTTTTTCCTCAGATAAGTTCGACATTATTGTCATAACATTACAACTTTTTTCTTGTAGAAAATACTTGTTATTTTCACAAAATTACGACTCTTTTCTCATAAAAGTTTAGTTTTTTTCTTGCAAAATTAGGTTTTTTCCCATATATTACAAAAAAATATTTTTGCAAAATTAGTTTTTTCCCATAAAATTTGGAATTTTTCTCATAAAAGTTTAGTAAAAAAATTTGAGCTTTTTTCGCCACAAAATTTGTATTTTGTCACGTAAAAATGTGACTTTATTGCAGTAAAATTACAGCTTGTAATGATTGTTATATTACGACATAATTTATTACATAAATTACAGCTTGTAATACTTAATTTAATTTATGTAAATTAGAACTTTTATTCCACACATCATATTATTTTTTTTCCGACGAGAAGTCCGACTTTCTTGTTCTAACATTACAACTTTTTTTCCTTGTAGAAAATATTTATAATATTCATTCATTCATTCATGCGTAAAATAAAATCTAGTAAAAAAGTGAAATGAAGATTTTATTTTCACAAAATTTTTTTCTCATAAAGGTTTAGAGTTTATTCTTGGAAAATTAGAGCTTTTCTCCATATAATATTACAACTTGATTCTTGTAAAAATGTAAAGCTAAAAATTGTTTGCTGTTAGCGAGATTGCACAAAATTAATTTTCTGTTTTAATTGTACAATGTGACGAGGAAGAACCCTGAAATTTTAAGTATAAATATGGACTTTTGACGTTGGGTGGGTTCTTATTTTACTGTTTGAGTCCAATAACAAGTGTTCTCCCCACCCAACAATGGACCCGTGGTGGACTCAGATGGTCCTCTTCTGTGCCAGACTTCTTCCTGCTTTATTTGATTCCTGTCTCCGAATGTCTCACCTCGGCATTGCGAGCCAAAGCCAGAGAAATAGGTCAGTGTGTGTTGAAAGACTGGAGTGTGTGCAGGCTTAGCCTGCTAGAAGGTTCTATAAGCGCCTGTCCTCAAAACGCTTTTCCGTCAAATACCAAGCCCCTGGAGGAATGTGGTTGCCATAGATGAAGACCCCCAAGGCCCATTAATCCAACTCTGGCATGTCTGTTATGAATCTGCTGACTCGGCCAATTTTGGCATGGGCCGCAAGGCTCTCAGCTGCTAACCTGCTCCTAAATGCAGGTCATGTATCGAGAGTGGCAGCGTGTCAGAGGTCGCCGGGGAGCATTGTGCCACTCGGGTACAACAGCTTGCCAAGCTTAGTTTAAGATGCTAATCCAAGAGATGAGGGTATTGTTGCTGCTTGGGTGCCATTGACACATGCATGGATTATTTACAGGCTATGAATATTTAGGAAATATTTCTTTATAATATATAAAAACTGACTTCTTCTCTTTTTTCTCTTTTGGGTCCGACCTCTGGTGGGAAACCTTGATTCACATAAAGGTAAGAGATTTTATATTCTGAAAAGCTGTGCTTAATGCAAGTAAATACAGCAGTGTGACTGCGCCATCGCACCAATCCAACTACATGACAATGAATGCTGGATTGAAAATAGGCTGCACGGGGTCCGAGTGGCTACAATATTTGCCTCACAGTCAGGAGATCGAGGGTTTGAATCCGTGTGGAGGCGCATAGGTGTAGGTGTCCAATAGGTCCAATAGGTCCATAGGTATGAATGGCTGCTTGTGTATACTGTATGTGCCCTGTGATTGGCTGGCGTACCCAGCCAGCTGGGATCGAATCCAACTCAATGAGGACAAGCACTGTAGAAAATAGATGGATGGATGATTTTTTTGAAAATATTAATTTTTATCATTTGACATGTTTTTTGATTTATTTAAATATTTTTATTGACTTTTTTTAGATTTTAAGCTATATTTGTTTTTTATTTAAATAATCAAAAATACACATGTATGTACATAATTTATATAAATGTATAGATTTTTTAAAAATATTATTTTCATTTTGTGGAATAAAATGACTTTTCCCAAAAAAATTCCATAAAAACAAAATGTTAAAATATGAATGTGATGTATATTTGTGACTTCATCTTAACTTCATCTTATTCAGTACACCCTGCAACATTCAATCAGGTGACTAAAATAAAACTAAAATACACCATAACATCAGCACCAACTGTATATGTATATACACACACATACATACACAGAACACAATAGTACATAAAGCAAACAGTCATCAAAAAACCCATTTGATGATCAATACAGTGTCCAATTTGAACCCTGAACCTTTCAGTCTATTGTGTATAAGAGGACCAAAACATTATCATCATGTTATCTTTGTAAATCTATCTACAATGAAATAATGTGTATTATAATTTCTGTAAATATGTGTCATTTTTGACCGGAGTGTCTTTTCAGTTGTTATCAGCACCGCGGTGTTCTCTGTTGTGTCTGTCAGCAAAGACAAACCCGCTGACGGAGGCGTTAGTTTTGATGGTGGATAGGGAGGGTGATAGGACGGGACGGGATCTCACGGACAGATTAGTGCCAATTGGTTTCCAATAGGAACGCTCGTTTACACAGTGCTGCTTTCAAATCCACTCTTGACCCCACTGGTGAACTCAACACCCTGTGACTTTATTTTGTAAACATGCGGTGTTGGAGGAATCCCACAAAGGGCTTCTTTCGCTTTTATTTATCTATTTATTTATTCTTCTGCAGTTGAGCTACTGTAACGCAGCAAATGTCCCTTATGGATCAATAAAGTCCATCTAAGTCCACCGAGAATGGAGCTTTAAGTAAGACAAAACCTTTGCTCTGTGTCGCAGTTTATTCTGAGCAAAATACTCCACTGGTGGCTGCAAACAAGCCAGCACCCCATGGCTTCCTCTTATTACCCTCTGACAGCCTCTCCCTGTTTTCACTCGCTCACAGTCAACATTTCCAAAAAACCAGCAATGCCCACGTTGTGTCTGCACTCATTCTGTTTGCTTGTAACTAATTGGAAATGGTATTAGCGCGTGCGGAGGTAGCAGGGAACAGCATGGGGTTGCTCTGCGTCTCTTGTGGAATTACAGATACGCCTCGCCTTGTTGTTGTGTGTCGGCGAATTGATTTGCTGTGGCTCAGGCTCGCAGTGCGGCGAGATGTATGCAAATAAATGCGCAATGCCGTACGTGGCGGCAACGGGGGTGTCAAACACGTCCACAGACTGCACTCGCATCAGCTCACTTGGCAGATTGAATAGCAAACTTTGTTTTTTTAAATTATTATTTATTTTTATTTTTACATCACATTCATGACAGGTTAAGTCGTTTGTAGCTTATTTATTTATTTTTTGTTCCTTTCATCCAAAATAGGTTAATCACTGTTAATATAAAAAAATTAAACAAATGTAGTACTTTTTGCATCCATTTAAATGTGGAATTAATGCAGTGCTTTTCAAATAGTGGGGTGTGACCCCCCTGGGGGGTCGCAAGAGGCTTTCATTTCTATGGAGAAAACATGTTTAGGTTAATTGCCGACTCTAAATTGTCCATAGGTATGAATGTGATTGTGAATGTTTGCGTATATGTGCCCTGTGATTGGCTGGCGACCAGTCTGAAGTCAGCTGGGATTGGTTCCAGCATAGTGAGACCCTAGTGAGGATAAGCGGCTTCGAAAATGCATGGATGGATGACATTTAGATTTACATATCAACATTTTTAAGTATTCACAGTCATTGTTTTCATGTCTTGAAGAACGCAACATGAATTAATTGTATGTGTCAACCCTCAAAGAGGAAGTGGGCAGCCATTCCTATATATTTCCCGCCTCACCGCTTGATGTTGACCCCCAGATGGCTCGACTATAAGACTATAAGATTATTGCGATAAGAAAGGACCTCCCGATATCTTGTTTTCCAGCGTCAATTAATGAATAGATTTACACCGAAACACAGTTTTATCACCCATGTGTTGCTCTTCCGTTAAACCGTAAAATAACATTGCCTTTTGATTTATTTTAGCAACTGTGTTGTCGCCGACATTAACAGCTAATGATACCCCTCCCCAAAATGCCATTATCATTATCTGGTATGAATAGATGTCCTCATGCAGAACTCTTTCATTAGCCTTTGCCTCATCTACGAGGTGTTGCAAATGCCACAGCCGTGATCACCATCAGCCACATGCTCCCATAAAGACAAACTGCTGATGTTTACCTAATAATAGACCCTGGCTGCATAAGTTCAGGATACTCCGGTGCATAAAACAATGAGTGAGCATCGTTAAAAGAGAAAAAGAAGTCATTATGGATAGCAATTTCATTTTTTTTTTACTTCAATAATGATTCGGAGTGCATGAGAAAGTGGGAATGAGACGGTAGCGCCCTTTCTATCAATATAACACAGCAGCAGCAACAGAACCAATGTTGGAATAACAGCCGGCTTTAATGCTGCAGATGAGTTTCAAGCGCATGTCGAGGTAGAAGGGTCATTTTATGTTTTTTTTTACATCAGCCAACCAAATTTCGTAGAATTCCTCCCTGTAATGATGGTGCCTTCCTTTTATATCCCCAGATGACTTTAGCTGCGCAGAAGCAGTTCGTTTCCTAGCAAGAAGAGCAGCCCGTCCGGTAAATTAGCCAATTGTCGTCGTGTGACCTGGTGTTTGCACAGATGTGGTCATTAACTTGGAAGCGGCCGAGTCGCCGGGGCAGCGGAACGTGACGCTCCTCTATTCTGTGGCTTGTTAGTGGCTTTTCACGAGAAGGGAGGGTGGAAAGGAAGGTATTTATTTTCCCCACAACCATACGTGTGAAAAAGATGCTGTTCATTTGATTTGATTGTATTTTGGGGTTCATACCAATTAGCCTATGCTTTGGAGGTGTAATGAATCTTGTTCGACTTCCGTTCCTAGACTGTGATGTAAGTCGAGTTTTGGTATAAGTTGGACAAGGAGGATCAGCAACCTGTACATTCCTCGAGATATAAGATTCAATAAGAGGAATATCTTTGTAGTTACAGCATAGAAAACCTGTTTAGGACTTTCGGGTTCTAGTTTTTTTAACATTAGAGCCCTGCAGACATGACATAACACCCCTATAGTCATCATTACACTCCTATTACCGGTATTCATTGACTCTGTAATAGTCAGTTATATCTAACAAACTTAAGAAGCCAAAAACTTACCACTTCCACATGGAATGGGAGAACTTTTTTTTCCTATCCAGTGTTGAGCAGCTTGTTATTTCTAACATTGAATAGATTAATGCTGCTTAGTGGAGTTGCCTTGGTCTATTTTAAGTCACACAGTTTGGCAGATTTGTGATTAAAGTTAATCGTTAATAGTCAGTTATACCTTCTAAACTTAAGAAGCCAAAAACTTACCACTTCCACACGAGATGGGAGAACTTTTTTTTCATATCCACAGTGTAGAGCAGCTTGTGTTATTTCTAACATTGAATAGATTAATGCTGCTCAGTGGAGTTGCCCTGGTCTATTTTAAGTCACACAGTTTGGCAGATTTGCGATTAAAGTTAAACGTTAATGGATTAAATGAATTGTTAATCCAGAATATGGACTGATAAGATAAGTACACAAAGAAATGCAAACATCCACGCAGTGGCTTCTCGCTTTGAGGCATGTACATTTACGCCTGCACAGATGGTATGGCCTCCAACACTTGACATCATAAAACCGATGGCCTTTGCAGGGTTAAACATAGTAACCCCGGGAATGATCTACAGCGTGGAGACGCCTTGTCTCTGATTTTCATATTCTGTTGTTGACCTTGGTGACATTCACAGCAAGGCAGCGTTGGTTCTATGACTAAAAGTTTGCTTTAGTTGTCGTTAGAATTGTATTTCAGTCCTGTGGAAGTCCATGAAGCTCCACAGGGCTTACAGGTAAGCTGCCGCTCACACTTTGTATGCAACACTTGCAGCTTTGATAGCAATTACTATCCGGTTTGGTCTTTGTTAGCCTTTGCTGCAGGTAGAGGGGGGTGGTTTTTAAATCAGACAGCAGAGATTATATGGGGCAAGAAGAAGCAGGAAGCTGGCAGAGTGTGATGTGAGGAATGGCTAAGCAGTCTGGGTAATTATTTCTAAATCAATATTGTGACAACCCAAGCTCCCGGGTGCCAAATCCCCGCCCGTCAGATCTGAGCGGTCTCATCTCCCCGCGGAATCTCAAATGTTGCCGCGGTGATTGATTCCCACATGATACCCACCTTTTCACATGACGGCCATCTGCAGCGCTAACCGTCTCAATCGATCATTACAGGCAGCGCGCACGAGTTCTCTGTTTTGTTTTTTTTTGTTTCATTCAATCTCTGCATGTGCAAAATGCTCAAATTGGTAGTTACATAACCCCAAACTGCACAAACAAATCCTCATTTGGGAAGCTGCCTGTGCTTGGCTGTGCGTGGTCGTTGCAGCACATCATCATACGCTCGTTTATGTCTCCCAGTTAACTGATAAACTGTTGGCTGGCTGGGGCTCCTTTTCATCGCAAAGCCACTTTTTATCTAATAAAGGTACTTTGAATATTTGTGTTTAAATGCATCATGCATGTGCACTTTCTGTCCTTTTTAATGGATAATTCCCCATCTGAAATAATGAACACACTGCCTTATCTCATTCACTGCCCAAGATGTCTATAGACGTTGATAGACGTCTTTTGCTTTTTTCACGGGAGCTACAGATCTTGCTGTAATGTATTTCTGTCCCAGCAGGGGGCAAGAGTTCTATTTTCCTCCGATCCGACAGCAACAGCTTGGACTTTATTTTAGAGTCACCATAATAGTGGAATGCAATCTGTAGCTTGTAGAAGAAAGCCATCCAAACACAACACATCAACACACAAGACGCACTAAGAAACAAATAACAAAAAAATATTGTTGCAATCATATATCTCTTCATATCCAATGTTTTATTGTTCATATTGTAGCAGCTGGATCTACAAAATTGACTAATATGAGTGTAAAGGTTATTATAGGGGTGCTATTCTATGTCCAGAGGGCTCTAATCATGTTAAACTGCATATAGAAGGTTGTGAAGAGGTTTTCTATGCTCTATGAAAATATTTGATTTATAATATGTAATCATACTTTGCAGAAATTCATTTATTACGGTCAAGTCTGGGTCCCATTAAGTGTGATAAACGAGGGATTTGTTTACCATTGTAATTTTGCCGATACGTCATGTTGTCCTTTTCATTCATTCATTCATTTTCTACCGCTTATCCTCACAAGGGTCGCAGGGGTGCTGGAGCCTATACCAGCTGTCTTCGGGCGAGAGGCGGGGTACACCCTGGACTGGTCACCAGCCAATCACAGGGCACTTATAGACAAACAACCATTCACACTCACATTCATACCTATGGACAATTTGGAGTCGCCAATTAACCTAGCATGTTTTTGGAATGTGGGAGGAAACCGGAGTACCCGGAGAAAACCCACACATGCACGGGGAGAACATGCAAACTCCACACAGAGATGGTCGAGGGTGGAATCGAACTTGGGTCGCCTGTGCGCTAACCACTTGTTCACGATGCAGCCCATGTTGTCTTTTTATAGACAGCAAATTAGTTGAGACTCAACAGCGCCTCTGCTGGCTGCAGCCACATAGTGTATTCAATGTTGCTGGATGAATCGTTTTGTATCTCCATCCATCAGTTGAAATCGCTGACCCAGCCGGTTTTCCTTATCTATTGTGGTGGTGTTAAATATTTTTGTATTCATGTGTTTTTGTCCCTTGTGTTGTACGTCGCTGTCCATGTCCTTGCCAGTTTGCATGCATTGTGTATTCCGTGTGTGTGTCTCTACTTCGTTAACATGCAGAGCGCATTGAAGCAGGTGGTTGGCGGGCATACGCAGTTCTAACTGTATGAAATTAAAAAAGGATTCAAGTGGCGAAGATGAGGCATGCGTTAAAAGTATCTTTTTTGGGGGGAAGTGTTTAATCTAAAAGCGTCACTAATCTGCCGCGATGCATCATCAATCCAGCACATGGCATCTTGATAGCCGATAGCGTTATCAGACCCCCTCGGCCCCCATGGGCGCCTCCCCCAGCACCCGGAAGATGTCCCTTTCCACCCAAAATCCTGCATTGGATTGGCTGAGATGGCTTCCTTCCTTTTGGTACCCCTCTAGGGTTACTTTGTTCCCTTCTGCAGTGTTGGAGGTGATGCAGAGTTCATTGTAGGATTACATGGAGGCTGCGGGGCCTGTAGCGGAGCTTGGGAGTTAACAAAGAGAATTATGAATCCTCTCAAATCCGCACTGACAGGAGGGGCTGCTATGGAGAGAGACAGAAAAAGATGAAAAAAAAAATGCCACCAAAAATGCAAATGGAGAACGCTGGCTGTCGGTGCCGCTTTGATTTGTCCTTTCCTCGCGTGGGTGTGCGTTCATGTGTGTTTGTGAATTTGAAAGTGTTTCTTGCGGGGGTTGCGCGTTCACACATGCGACGCACCGAGCAGCTTTGCAGCAGCAGACAGCGTGACGGACGAAAGCTTTTCACGATGACACCCAATAGGTGACACGTCCAACTGTGAATTCAGCGTCGATGCAACAGCGCCAGAGGCGAGGCGGCCATTGTTATCAATACGAATGTCACATTTGATGCTTTACATGATGCCTAACCAAAAACACCTGTAAGAGGACATGTTGTCCTGTTCAGTTCTTTATTTCAAACCATTTTGGCTGTGTTGAATTAAAATAGGTTTTAGGATTTGCCAGAGGATATTCATTTTTTCAAAACATTGTAGAATCGCTGTTCCTGCTATTCAAACACGCCAAAAAAAAACGACCCATAAAAAATGTATCATTCAAACAAACGCAGTCCTTTGTTGACATTTCAATATGGAATGCTGTCCTTCACTTTTAGATGTTTTATCAGTAGTGGCATGAGGCACTGAGTCACTACTCCAGAAAAGTAGTTCAGTGTATGTCGTTGTTGCAGGTCACCTTATAGAACATTGTTTGGATCGTTTTTTTGAGGGCTTTACCGGCGGAATAGGTGTGTCCCATTAGGTGCATTGTTAGCAGCCTCATCCTAGCTGTTTATCTCAGAACACACAGAAAAGAGACCGATGTTTGTATTGTGGGTGCAGTTTCCCCTTTGAGATGCAAGCAGTGTTGAACTCAAGAGTACCAGGGGGCCAAAACCTGAAGGCTACTTTAGGTTGTGGACCGAACCGGACATCCCCCTTGGCATTTTTACTCATGTACCGTTATTTTGACCGAATCTGGCACCCTTATTAAGAATGGTTGGGAATTGAGTTTGACACATGTGCTATAAAGGTTTAGAATCATTCATTCATTTTCTGCTGCTTATCCTTATCCTGGGTTTTCCTTATCCGGGACAGGTCGCCAGCCAATCACCGGGCACATATAGACAAACAACCATTCACACTCACATTCATACCTATGGACAATTTGGAGTCGCCAATTAACCTAGCATGTTTTTGGAATGTGGGAGGAAACTGGAGTACCCGGAGAAAACCCACGCATGCACGGGGAGAACATGCAAACTCCACACAGAGATGGCCGAGGGTGGGATTGAACTCGGGTTTCCTAGCTTTGAGGCCTACACAGTAACCACTCAATCCGGGTTGGGATCATACATCACATTATTTGGTTCCAGTGTGAGTGAAAACCGATAATAAGTCTACGTGACCGTATGCGTTGGTGTCCCATTGTGGCGGACATGCGGGGGCCCCACCTCGCTCCCTGACCTTCCCCCCTGACCTTGTGCTGTCTGGTGGCCACCTGGCTCCCGGGGGGGAATGTGGCGTGACAGAAGACGCGCTCAGCCTTCCTCACACATACCTGACCAAGATTAATGGCGACGCTGATGTACGTCATTATTCTCCCTAATGGCAGATGGTTAAGGCCCTGAGCCTCGTGCATGCGTGGGTTTTCTCCGAGTACTCCGGTTTCCTCCCACATTCCAAAAACATGCTAGGTTAATTGGCGGTGCCAAATTGTCCATACGTATGAATGTGAGTGTGAATGGTTGTTTGTCTATATGTGCCCTGTGATTGGCTGGCGACCAGTCCAGGGTGTATCCCGCCTCTCGCCCAAAGACAGCTGACCCTCGTGAGGATAAGCGGTACAGAAAATGGATGGATGGATGGATTTCAAAAGCATCTGACTTTTTCCCTGCGATTGAACAATCATATGACGAAACAATCCATTGATGACATGTCACTATCTCTAAACAGAATCCATTTTTAAGCCTGTTCATTCCTCCGCCTCTCCTTCCCTACATGTATACACAAACACAACATCCCCTCAGGTTGCCGCTGACATTTGGCACCTCTCATTTATCTTGCAAAAGGTCAGCAATCGTAGTAGGTTCCGTAAATGAGTCACGTGTACAGAACGGATCAAAGTTCACACCAGTACCAGAAAAGGTCATCAGACGTGGGTGTGAAGTGCCCCTGGGGCTCCGTCTTACCAGTCAGTCAGGTACTGAAAGGGAGTTTAAGCGCAGAGTGATCAGCCGTCATCATTTGACAGCGTAAGGTGAAAGAAAGCAAGATGGTGACAGGTGCAAGCCTTTCGCCTCTTTTTTTTTTTGTTGAAGTCCTGGCAAGGCCTTCACTCACCCACGTTAATCACGCCTGTCATAACACAGATTGGGAAAAAGTCATCCCAGAGAAGTGGAAGCTGTTCCAGCTTCTTCCCAGTAAGCTAGCCAGCCACCCGTGTTCCTGATATACACGCTGATGAGATAAGGAAGCGGTCCGTGTCTGTGCCACCGGTGCAGGCTGATAAGCGGCGCTTAGAGGTCTGTGCCGGTGTGCTTGCGGATCACTGTCCAAGGCAGCTTTCGGCAGCTGATAAGCACTTCAATCCTCACAAAACCTTGAGGGTGAAAGACTGGCAGGCTGAAACTAGCAGTAACCGGTCATGGCTTTTGGAGTAAAGGTACTGATTATGGCAGCAAGTTCTTGAAATATTTGTAAGTGCTTTGTGGAAGCCTTGATACACGTGTTTTGTACCGTGCTTCAACGGTCAGTGATGAGCCTATACAGATATCGACTTTGCAGGGTTTGGTTCTGTACCACCAGGGAATGGCAAGTACCCCCCAATTGTCCTGCTAGCTTGACATTGACGTTCTTCTATTTTGGTTCAACATTTGAAATGAAAGTGACTGTTGTTAGATTATTTTATTAGATTAGATTAATCTTTCAGAACCATCCCCGTCCCTCTTCAATTGGCATTCACTCGCAACGCAAACCAGGTTAAGGGGTAAATATGCCTCACACCCAAGTATAAAATTTATTGTTTCTAGGGCTGCAACTAATGTTTTTTTTAAGTTAATCTCAAACTTGTTTTGATTAATCAATTAATTGGTTATGCCCCAGACAGACCAAATCTGACTGTTTGGTCAGCAACAAAGACATAAATACGCCACCATCCATCTTCTACCGCTTATCCGAGATTCGGTCTCAGGGGCAGCAGCCCAACCAGGGAAGCTCAGGCTTCCCTTTCCCGGACCACTTCATTTCGCTCCTCCCAGCGGATCTTGATGCGTTCCCAAGCCAGTTGAGATACACAGCCTCTCCGTGTCCTGGGTCTTCCCAGAGGCCTCCCCCTGGTTGGACTTGCCCTGAACACCTCCACTGGAAGGCGTCCATGGGGCATCCTGACCTGATGCCTAAGCCAACCATCTCATCTGGCTCCTCTCAATATACTTGGCCCTAAAATGATCATTTAAGATGATTGTTGAACGGATGGCGTCAGAGTGACGGTGTAGCCTTTATCCTGGTCACGCCGCTAGAGCCTAGAAGGCTAAAGAATTTAAGTAACGACTTCCCATCATTGAATAACTTGTGTTCACCCAGTGCAACTTTGAGGATGGATAGACTGTGGAAGGTATTGTTTCCGGTGGTAGGCGTATGTATACACAGGACGGGTCAGAGGTTTTTCCTTCATGACCAATCAAAACCAACTGTCTTCTCTCCTCCAAAGTGGAGCCAACAAGTGAGGTAGATTATAGATTTTTCTCACGTTTGGTGCTTATAAGCAGGCTCAGGGGCATCATATTGCTGTTACAACATCATTAAAAAGTCAATTTTGCGTAATGGTGGACCTTTTTATAGTAAGATTTCTATTCCCTTCTAAGCTTTACACTGAAAATACCGGAGCAGAGCTGAATAGAGTCAAAAAGCTGACAATGAAAACCTAACTTGCAGGGTCGGCTAGAATGACACATTAATTGAGCGTACACTAATCTATCCCAATGTTAAATAAAAAAAAAAAAAGCGCTGTGGTTCAAGTCGGCACCTCTTCCTCTGTGGCTCAGTGGTACATTGTGTAGGCGTGTGAGGTCTGGGGGATCAGCACTATTGTTTTTGTTGGAGACGGAAGTGCTTACAGACACATTTGCACCCAAAGGGCTACACTAAATGTAATCCTGTGTATGACTGTGGGATAGGTCGTCACAAATGGATTGAACCGTTTAAATCCACTTGGATTTGCTCAACAAACCAGTCATGGCAGTCGAAACGTTTTGCCTATGAGTCAGCTCAAATAATGTTTCCTGATATGTTGAACGCTGCTTTAATAGAACTTGTTTGAAACAAATAAAACCATGACCAATGTTGGCATCGGACAGCAGCATTATTGTGGGTAATTGGTAGGCTTTTTAACATTATTAGAGCCCTCTACACATGAAATAGTACCCCTATAGTCATATTTAGACTCATGTTACCCTATATACGTATATATAAGACTGGTGATGGTGAACCCCTATTACTGACACCTAGTGACCAGTGTGAAATACTACATATCAATGCATCTTTTGAGTACCTTACATATGCATTTTAGTTCGTAATTTTTTTTTTGCTAGAAAATGCTCAATTTAGCCAAAAAATACCTCACTAAGGATGTATTCAACCACGAAACAGCATGAAGCTGTGAAATTGGAACTGCACATTTGCCAGCGATGGTTGTTATGCCTCCTAATTGTGTGTAAGACTCGTGGATTGGTGCTCACGGATTGGATGGGAAGATGGATAGGGGAGGTGTCTCCCCTCATAGCAACATCTGCCAGGGCGACGGCAACAGATGCCGAAACACGGGGGACGTTGGAAGGACGTTCGTGCACCTGTCAGCCCAACGGTATTGCTAATATATGGGTAGAGTGTAGAATGGGTACTACTTAAGTACTACTTAAACAAGTTAACCACAGAGCTGGTAATAACGCAGGAAATAACACCCAGCAATTAGTGGGCATACGTAGGTGTGTTCTCTCGACGCCTTCTCGTGCGTTACCGCCGCTTTGGCTAAATTGTTTGTAATTGTCTAATGACTAGAACATTTGTAAAGAAGGCCAATCATTAAAGCATGCTTCATTTGAATACAATTCCCGTTCCGCACACTATTTGCTGTACGGCATTGCACCCTATGCTCCCAATGCACACGTCATGGCTTCATTTCAATAGGCTAATATACTCCGTCTGGTGAGACTTAGCCAATTATTGTTGCTGTGTATTGGTTTACCGCTGGACTGCTGCTTGGAAATAGATTGTGGTTTGATGAAGGATCGCTGCAGTTGCTGCTAGATTTAGTTGAACTGCATGAGCTGGACTGAAGGGCCTTGATAGATTATGTAATTAATGTGCATCGTAGATCATTTGTGGATGACACACAGTATGTTATATGGAAGGCAGTCAATCTCCTTGTCTTCTGTATTATCATGATTATTATCATTTTACCTTTTTGTATGGTTGTCATGGGTAGGAAAGGTACAGATGTACTGCATTTTTAAACTATAAGTCTCAGTTTTTTCATAGTTTAGCTTGTTTTGCCACTTGTAGTCAGTTGGGAATTATATATATATATATATATGTGTGTGTGTGTATGTATATATATATATATAAAGAGAGAGAGATAGATATAGGTGTATATAGATAAAGTTATATATACATATATTTATTAATATTTAAAAAATATATTTACAATTATATTTTTTTATATATTTAAAATTATATATTTTTAATATATTTAAAATAATATTTAAAAATATTTATATTTTCAAAAATATATTTAAAATAATATTAAAAAATATATATATATATTTAGTATAATAATAACAATAATAATCATGAGAAACAAAACAATGAATAGAGATGCAATTTTGGTGAGAATTTGGTTTGAAAAAAATTTAGGATGATGTCATAATGTGAGGAAAAAATTACACACAATTACACAAGAATATTGTTGCAATATTTGTTTGAAATTTTTAAAAAATTATCAAAAAAGTTTATATTAATAAATATGCTTTTGTCACCTATACCACAAAGCTTCAAATAGAGGCTGTTACCTATTATACTCATTTTCAGGCGTTTGTATTGCGTTTTGGACTCTTAAAGAGCAAACTACACAAGACGACCTGCACAGAAAGCTTTCTAGATCTTCCAGATTCTGCTGCACATCTTACTGCAGTGTTTCTATGTGTTTTCCTCACTCCCACCCAAACAGTATGTGTCATTTACTCCTCCCCTATGCGGCACCCCTGCAATAGGACTAGGTTTTGGCCAACACAGTAAATGTTAAAAACTGAGCTAATATGTCCCCTTTTAATAATGCAGTATTATAATAACCAGGCACTGTGGCAAATGCTAATTTCCAGGCTAAGGATAACCGCATTGGCCTACCTGCCATCGTGCAAGGGGGAATTCCTGCATTAATAATGCTTTTTTGGCGGGAGTCATTACTTTTAATACCCCTAAAAGTCCCCCGTTCACCTGCGCGGAGTGCCCTTGTGTGATAAAACCTCCGATTTCAACTCTCATCGCTCCGACGAGTGCTTTTAAAAATCTGTGGATGGCCTACACTGACTCACGGTTTTAATTCCAACATTTCAATGCAAAGGCAGCAATGGTGTGATTGATGGGGTTTGGCGACGTAACCAATCCCCATTATACAGTACTGGTATATCCTGCATGTACATTAGCTATGGTTAGAAGCGCCTTAAAATAACTGTCTGTCAAGGCTCATTAAAATCACATCATATTAAAATATAATTCAGCACAGGAGACTTTTCTGAGCGAGGCTTGATGTCGATCATCCTCGCCTCCCAATGGAAGGATGGACCTGCGTACTGGAGACCATATAAAGGTCATGCGTCATGACATCCTTTTTCAGAATGGCTGTCTCAACTTGTCAGCATCTGCTATGTCTGATCCTCGTTTCCCGTCAAGCTGTACTCTTTCACACTTAAGCAAAGCCTATGTGAACAGACCCAGACTACCAATCAAAGGAAGATGCTCAAGAATGCCATAGACATCATTTTATTGCACAGGTTTTCCGAAAAATGTGATAATAATGATGTCTTTCCTCCTCCCGTGACTTTTGACATATCTATCAAAGGTCCAGCCGGTGCACGTTCACCTCATGTCTGTCTCCTGACTTGAAGATATGCCAATTATTGCTGCGCTTACATTTCAAAGCTCATCCGTCATAAAACGAGCGTAGCCTTACCCCTGAAGTGTTTAATCCGTGGAGCGCCGAGATCTGGCGTGGAATGCGCAGCAGCGGCAGGCCGAGGAGTATCGTATCGATGCGGTTGGGAGGGGGTGTGCTGACAGATTGATGTAGTGCTCGTCTCCTTTGAGAGATTGATGAATGGCTCCTCGGCCTGCTTTAGAGACTTGCCAGCCACCACTCCAGCAGTACAAACGTTGGCACTAGCGAGGTCTACGAGCCGAGGAGCGGCCGCTATGCTGACTTTGTGGCTTGAATCACAATTTGATGAGTTGATTTTCTTGTCGAGGTCCATATTTTACCTGAGCCTGAATGCTGAAGACGAGCTCTTCACTGCTGTGATTCACTAGTGTCCTAGTTAGTAGCTTCTGTATCGGTTTGCCTTTGTTGACCACGGTGAAGCAGACACGCCCACGAACCGGTTATGTGATGCTTGGTCATAAATTGTGTCCTGCGCCGCTTCTCAGTCCGCCTCTCGAGAGTGGGCGAGTGTTTGAAACGGCAAGGGATGGTGGTGAAAGATGAGTCGAGGCACTAGGGGATGCGGATTGGGAGAAACACATCAACTATTCATGCTCCTTCTCCCGTGGCTAATGAGAGTTACATGTGTTTTAATTATTGAAAGGCTGACCGTCTGTCTTCTTAAGCATTGAACTCCCTGACAGATGTGTTGTTGCTGTTTATGTACGATCTGCAGGCACATGTGGATCCGTCCTCCTGTACGGTCCCCGTTCTGTATCAGGTTGAAATGGAGGTACTTTAAATGATTCATTGCCACAGACGGCAAAATTTCCTGCCTAGGGCTGCAGCGAAAGGGGACGTCTTTAAGGTCATCTAACGTTACAGGTGAAATACGATCACCGGCAGCTGGAAATAGCACGCTGTTTAAGGATACATCTTTGGCAAGCACCTGCGTATAGTCAAAGCTGGATTTTCCTTTAGCAGGAAGTCTTTCTGTTTGCGAAACTTGGCCGGCTTGAGTTGTCTTTTTTTTTTTTTCTGCACTCAGATTCCCTGCCAACTGGCTCTCAGTCAGATTGATGGTGGAGATATTGGTGTAGCAGATGGCACTGGAAAAGGGCCTAAGGTATCATCCTGAAACAGAGGTCCTGGCTTCGATGAAAGTCAGCGGAAGCTTGTTTGCGATCAGGATGAACTCCGGTGTTTGTTTGCAGCACCGGCTACAAACATTTTATTTATAACGTGGAGGGATCTCTCTTTGTGAGTCCTGTCTAATGGGCCCCCGGAGAGATGCTGGTGGAGAGGCAGACGGGTCCCAGACCGTTATCAGTACCTGCCTTCTGCTGGCAAACACTAACGACACCAGAGGCGGACATTTATCACTTGCCATTGTCACACTTGATCAATGTTTCAATTAGACAACATCACAAAGACACCCAATTCCCTTTGAAATGATTTTTTTCTTTCATCCGTTTTGCCCGTTTTGAGGAATATGAGTGAATACCGCCGGGTATTCATTAAAACATTTCAGAATTGTCATCAGTGTTACTTAAAATAGCCTAATGCGGTAACATTACACCTCAGAAATACAGTGAAAAATGAAAGAATTAGTAGGAACATTTGGTTTTTCCTCTTATTTTTGCTGTTTTCTTTTCATTTTCTAAACTTTCTTCTCAACTCATTCAATCCCAGCCATTTTTCAAAAGACAAACCCCTCAGTATGTTTGATATTTCAATATCATGTTCTATGGCTATATCAACATGTGACCTACCACAAGAAAAAATCGACTCCTGTCTTTCATCACACTAAAAAATGTAGCTTGCACCTTTTTCTGTTCTTTATTAATCAGCAGTAGAACGTAGGTAAGTTTCAGGAAAATATCAGTTCCCAACTAGAAAAGGGGGAAACAGCTTTTTTTTGTGAAATTTCAAGCATAATTTCACTTAATATCAACAACTGTGAAATAATTAAAAAAATCACATTTGAACAATGTTTGTGCACGTGTATGTATGTGTCACTTCCTGCTTCCTGTCATGTGTTGTTTGTCGTTAATATGATCCCTGACAAGCTCTGATCAAATGCACTTCTGCCACCTTGCATTAGTGGAGAATTGCATCATCATATATAATCTCTGTATTTCCGTAATATTTTTACTTTATTCCCAGAATATTAAAACTATTTTCCAAAAATAGTATGTGACCCTTTGTGGAACATATTTGGCCACCCGTTGCCGCCTTAAGGGGTCCTTCCTATGCAAGTAGACGAGCATGTCTCCAACAAAGAAGACGCGTTTCCATACTTCTTTACGACTGGAGTGACTTTTCCTTGTTGCAATGTGCTGATGCACATTTGCTACAATGACTTGGCTGCAGACGTCCTTAGGGATTAACCTCTCCTTGCTAGATCACAGCCTTGCTCTTTTCCAGACAAGCCCAGCTGATGAATGGGCCCTATTAAACTCCTGTCTGTGCAGGACCAAGCTTGAGGGAAGAGGCCCAGGGTAGGGTGGGGCGGCGATGGCTCATCTCCGCTTCTGATGGATGGTTTTCGGGAATGGTCTTTACCACACGTCATACAGCATCTTCAGATGTATTGATGAGCTACCGAGGAGGCTTTTTTCTCTGCATGTACTGCACAAGATGGAAACGAGAGGATTTGGAGATTCACCCACACATTTGACCTTACCGACAAAAATATGTAGTCATTGTATTTCCACTTTACACAAGTCAATCTTTTGCTCCAGCCTAAAATATACTGTACACCAGTTACAGTCAAGCCTCTGCATTTTTATGATTCTGTTTATTATTTTTATTTTTCCTACATTGTCTCGGTTCGCGTGTAACCAACTAACCCGTTTTCACTGCACAGCTAAATCCGGGACCCAAACAAAGCACCCTGCCTGCTGACTCACCATTCATGCATTCTTTTATTGTATGTGACTAATAAATGACCCGCCACGGGGCCAAAGAAATTTGGGAGTGTCAGGAATTTGATAAAGGGTGTGAGAAACACGTTTGATCTCTCCAGGATGTACGAGAATCGGTTTCATTTATGAGTCCTTTTGGATTATTTCACTTTTTTTGTTCATATCTTATGGCTTCTGGAATGAATTAATTAGATTTACATTACTTCCTAAAGGATAAATTACCTTGTGTTTGTGCATTTTGGTTTTTGTCAAAACGTTTGGAACAGATGAACAAAAACCGAGTGAGGTACAACAAATTGTTAGCTTCCTAAAAACTTTTGAAAAAATGATATACTATATGTATTTTTGAGTTTGAGACTGAGGGCAACATTAACACAAGCAGGGGACTGTGGCTGATAATACTTCTTATTTTTGCCATTTTTAGCTGCAAATGACTCTTGCTAACCCGCACGGTGGACGAGTGATCAGTATGTTGGCCACACAGTCAGGAGATTAGAAAGACCTGGTTTTGAATCTCCGTTTTGTGTGGAGTTTGCATGTTCTCCCCTTGCATACGTGGGTTTTGCCCGGGTACTCCGGTTTCCTCCCACATTCCAAAAACATGCTAGGTTAATTGGCGACTCCAAATTGTCCATAGGTATGAATGTGAGTGTGAATGGTTGTTTGTCTATATGTGCCCAGTGATTGGCTGGCGACCAGTCCAGGGTGTACCCCGCCTCTAGCCTGAAGTCATGCTGGGATAGACTCCAGCATACCCACGACTCGAGTGAGGATAATCGGCATAGAAAATGGATGGATGGACTCTCGTTAATGACAAATCTGGTCCTACCCACTAAAATGACGGAATGATGGTTTGATGAACTCCACAAGGGAGGTAACGCATATGCTAATCAAGCAAGTGACACATCCTAATGGGGTGATGAGTGGATCTAAATGAAGAGTAGTGGCACCAGTTCCTCTCACGGAGGTGTTATCTTACTAACGGCGTATTATCTCTCATTAGAGCAAGGCTCCGTCTTTAATTATTGATTAGTTATGCAGAGATATGTCACTCACTAAAGACCTCATGCAGGGTTTTGCGGAGGGGACAAAACGCCTTCCAGCTGGGCACACGCTGATGCTGTTTAATCACTCTTCACACAGCAGCATATGCATACAGGATGCTCTTATTAATGAATATGGCTCCTTTACTTTGTGTGTACTTTCTCACCCTACTGTTGACCTCCTCGCTTGTCAACCATACATCAAAATACAATAGTTTCTCTTTTCTCATAGGCGGGACTTGTTTAGTCCTTCTCTTGTTTCATGTGAATTATTACCAATTATTACTGCGTCCTGCTATTGTCAGGGGGGCTTCTGTGATCAGGGTCAACCAAGGTTAAGCTTCATCTGATTTGTTGTCATGAGGAAAAGCATCTAAAATGAAATAACTTAGCTGCGTTTCCACTCTCCAAAGTTCAAGAATCTTCTTAAAGGTTCCTTAATATGCAAGAAGTGGCTTTTAAATCCTGGAGCATTCTGGGATTTTATGGTTATACCCAAATAAAATGGGAAGTACTTGAACTATTAGCTGTCCTCTGCGACTGACATTGAGGAAGATGAGCTTGAATACAGTGAGGTATTCAAAAGGTATTTTCTATAAATAAATACATAAATATAAATAACTAGTTTGGTGTTATGGACTCAAACATTATGGGTGTTGAGTCCTTTACCTAATCCGGTGCTATGGACTCAAACATTCTGGGTCTCGAGTTCTTACCTAATCCGGTGCTATGGACTCAAACATTATGGGTGTTGAGTCCTTGCCTAATCCGGTGCTATGGACTCAAACATTATGGGTGTTGAGTCCTTACCTAATCCGGTCCTATGGACTCAAACACTACGGGTCTTGAGTCCTTACCTAATCCGGTGCTATGGACTGAAACATTCTGGGTCTCGAGTTCTTACCTAATCCGGTGCTATGGACTCAAACATTATGGGTGTTGAGTCCTTGCCTAATCTGGTGCTCTGGACTCAAACACTACAGGTCTTGAGTCCTTACCTAATCCGGTGCTATGGACTGAAACATTCTGGGTCTCGAGTTCTTACCTAATCCGGTGCTATGGACTCAAACATTATGGGTGTTGAGTCCTTGCCTAATCCGGTGCTATGGACTCAAATATTATGGGTGTTGAGTCCTTGCCTAATCCGGTGCTATGGACTCAAACATTATGGGTGTTGAGTCCTTACCTAATCCGGTGCTATGGACTCAAACACTACGGGTCTTGAGTCCTTACCTAATCCGGTGCTATGGACTGAAACATTCTGGGTCTCGAGTTCTTACCTAATCCGGTGCTATGGACTCAAACATTATGGATGTTGAGTCCTTACCTAATCCGGTGCTACGGACTCAAACACAACGGGTCTTGAGTCCTTACCTAATCCGGTGCTATGGACTCAAACATTCTGGGTCTCGAGTTCTTACCTAATCCGGTGCTATGGACTCAGACATTATGGGTGTTGAGTCCTTACCTAATCCGGTGCTATGGACTCAGACATTATGGGTGTTGAGTCCTTACCTAATCCGGTGCTATGGACTCAAACACGACGGGTCTTGAGTCCTTACCTAATCCGGTACTATGGACTGAAACATTCTGGGTCTCAAGTCCTTACCTAATCCGGTGCTACGGACTCAAACATTATGGGTCTTGAGTCCTTGCCTAAATCGGTTTCAAATTTGCCAGTGGTACTACATAAATATCATATTTTCTTCCTGACTAATTCCAAGCAAACTTAATCTCCAGGCTTCACCACGCATCTTTAAATAAAGCCTGGAGCTTTGCTGTGAGTCGATGATGGACGTAGGATCTGTAAGTTAGTTTTTCTTCAGTGGCTGCTGTAAATAAATGTTAGTGCTGTATCTCTTATAACTATCATGTGTGTCCCACTCCTGACTTTGTAGATTTTCAGTAAAAGGCTCGTGTATCTTGGTAAAGACTCCCTCAGGCACATTGAGCCAAAGTCCTTTTTATAGAACATAATTAGACAAATGATTAAAATTGACATTTTACATTCATAAAGTCTCCCACTTCTCCCTTTCACCAGACTTCAGGCTGCAATTACGCCCCGGGATTAACGTCTATCGGTCCCCCCTTTGAAACGCTGCTAAAGCTCAAACTGGAGAGCAGAATAAAGCTAATGACTTAACGTGACACGGTGGGCAAAGTGTGCCAGAAAGCAAATCATTGTAAAGCGGAGAAAGTGACAACGAAGACAAAGCCAGAGGAAGGCTAATTAAGAGGCGTCTCACAGTGCATTGTGGGTAGTTTTTACATCAGTGGGTGAGAGACATGAGCTTTTGTCAGGTGTCCCATGAGCGGCTGCGTGTTTGTGTAGTGTTACAGTGTTGGTGTGTTTTAAATGGATTCAACCAAAGAGCAAGAACAAAGCTAACACGCTGGATGTTTATTCAGCAGATCTACTGCTACCGCTGCACTCGGACACCTCACAGCGTTGTGTGGACTAAAGGTAAACCCTCTCTGCAGGTAGAAGCCAAAAGGAAAAAAAAAATGTCCCGCAAATTTGAAAAGGTCACGCTTGTGGACAGATGGTATCACAAGCATCGGTTAAATACACAGCTTGTGTCCTCGCTGCTCGTATAGACCGCGGATAGGCTGAAGACAAGACTGCAACAGCTGTAAAGGTAAATGTTTAACGCTTGGGTACATATTTGATCACAGTTAAGGCGATGGAGGCAACTAATTCATATGGTTTTGTTTGTTAGTGCTACTGGTACTTCTACTGCTTCTATTACTACACCCACAAGCCCCAGTTTTTGTATGATTTGGGCTTTGATGAACATTTTAATTTTTAATTTAGTGCAACTACTAAATAACCTGCCATGGGGCCAAAGATGTTTGTGCCACTGATTGGATAAAGAAGGCAACAAATTCATTCATTAATTTTCTACCACTTATCCTTGCGGGGGATGCTGGAGCCCATCCCAGCTGTTTCCAGTCGAGAGGCGGGGTACACCCTGAACTGGTCGCCAGCCAATCACAGGGCACATATAGACAAACAACCATTCACACTCACATTCATACCTATGGACAATTTGGAGTCGCCAATTAACCTAGCATGTTTTTGGAATGTGGGAGGAAACCGGAGTACCCGGAGAAAACCCACGCATGCACGGGGAGAACATGCAAACTCCACACAGATGGCCGAGGGTGGAATTGAACTCGGGTCTGTGAACAGTGCGTGCTAACCACTCGGTTGCCGTGCAGCCAGCAACAAAGTTTCCCTTCCAAATTCATTCATTCATTCAGCAAAGCATAAATATAACACATGATAATGCTAATGGTTTTATTTCATTTGAACATGAATCAGATTACAATTGAATGCATCACATAATCAGTTCACAGTTCCACATGTCCAAAAGGAGTTGGAAAAAGCAAAGTTTATTAAATCCTACCATTCATCTGGTACTTCTGGTACAATCAGTAACTTACATTACATTTACGTTACATTTGTTCACCTCCTGCTTTCCTAATATAATTTTATAATTAAAAAAAAAAAATTATAAATTATTTAAAAAAAAATAAATTTTGTCACGTACTGAAGTACGAGGTGATTATACAATGACAGCTGGGACAGGCTCCAGCAACCCCTGCGACCCTTGTGAGGATAAGCGGTAGAAAATGAATGAATGAATATTGGTGACATTCTGACCAACAGAAACTGACAGGTAACCTGGTTCCTGCCTGTATTTCATCAAGAAATGTGCAAATTCATATTACTGAAGAACATTTTGAAGGATTTGAATCATACAGAATGTACATTCATAATACAATTCAATGGACAGATATTAATATTTACTTATTATTCGTTTTCACCTGCCTCCCCCTGCCAAATTGCGCCACTTGGGACCAAAACACAATTGCATCGCTTGCACCATGTTGTGCAAATACAAAGCGAATGCCTCCCCATCCTTCATCAAGTCATCTCTTATAAACCCCGGCATTCCTCAAATGTGACATTTCTAACAAATATTACATTATACATGAATACATTTGTCATCCTGCTGCTGGTCATGGAACCAAAGGCACCATGGGATGGGGAGGGGCACCGCCATCATCATCATCATCATCATCAAGTGACAAACTGAAAGTTTCCCAACATTATTCACCTTATTATTCACATTTTAGGATTTCATTTACCGAGCGGCAAAAGGCAGGTAAACAACATTGACCTTTCAGGGGGGGGAAATCAGCTCGGTTGTACATAAACCACAAAGCATTCTTTGCGGAAGGTAATCACTTCCCTGCATTAATGTGATTGGAGTATGTAGCAAAAGGCGGTGCAGTGCAGCCTTGGAAACCATGTCTATACGACACTATGCTCCCTAAAGAGGCTTAGTGAACCGTGGTGTCAAGCTGCAGGCTGCGTGGATGTGATACACGCAATCTAACAACACATATTCCACATATGGATGTGTTGCTACATGCAGGGCTTTGTTTATGTCAAAGCACATATAGACTCTCAAGCAAAGGACCCGCAGCTCCCCAGCGTCTGCAGCACTCATGGAGCGCCCGACCATACTTGAATGTAGACAATTATCTTCACTTTTTATTTCAAGTGGATACCCAATCTACTGAGCAGTATATCCAAGTTCCATTTCTATAGTATCGTCCCTCAAGTTTGTGCGATACTGCAGTTGTAATGTATGATTTATGACTGCATTGTTGCCAGCTTTGCTCTCTTCCTCCCTCCACACCTTCAGACACATCACTCAGCAGATCTCGTTGCACAGCTTGCCGTCTGACGGGATCCGCTTGTGACCCACATATGCTAAGTTGATGATCCATTTTCCCCAGACCCACTTTGTGGCAGGACCAGTGATGCCCCGTTTCTATCTCTGCATCCACTTGCTTTAGTCGTATGTGGTGCGCATTCACCCTGGCACAAATTGAGAAATGTAGTCCAGGAGACACAAACCACGCTAGCGTTGCCCTATCGTTCATTATGGCTTGGCCTCTTTGTCGAGGCGGCAAGGGCGGCTTGTCAAGGCCGTTTCCCCTCAGACCTGCGGTTCATTAAGTAGTTTTACCCTGCTGGGTTAAACACCGGCTTGTCTGCTTGGGAATAAACTATTTACCCTGCACACACGTGTACAGTAGCAAACATGGAACCCTCGTTCTAAAAATAGCATGTGGTCCCCCATTGTGGACTTAAAAAGCCCAACATTAGCATTCGTACGTCTAACACCTGTCCAAACTGACATCACTGTTAAGATCAAATGAGTTAGAGCGGTGCTGAAATGTAAATATTAAACTGTGCAGGACGGCAAGGTGTTGTTTAGATGAAGAGGGTGTCAAAAATAAGTATTTTCTTTCTGAATGCGATGAAAATCTAGCAGATAAACATCCTTTGTTATGGTAATGAGATGACACGGTGGATGACAGCCATTGGTTGTGGCAGCGAAGAGTGCTCCTTCGGCAGCCAATAGCTTTTTGTTATCAGCGACTGGCAGCTGGAAAAGCTGTAAAGAACTGGGAGCCGACAAGAGGGCCCTGAACTGATTTTTTTTTTTCTCCCTTTTTTTCACGCGGCTCATTTTGTCAGACGGAGTGAAAGAAGAGTGAGGCGAGGCCGTCTGCAAATAGCCTTGTGAGAACAACTACGTTTTCTGAGAAGAGTTATTAGTAGCTCGTTCAGAATGGCCTCATGGGTTTTTTAGTGATATTCTGAGCTTTGGTTTATATTTCTGAGGCTTTTGTGCTGTATAAAAAACATTTGCAGTCAAAAGGGAAGATAAAAGTATTGTTTTTTTGGGGTTAGAGTTCCTTTTTTCACCAAATATCAAATCATCTTGTTGGATTTTATGGTTTTTTTAGGGCCCACTAAAGTCGAGTTTGTAACTTCGCCAGCATACTTGGAAGCAATAGTCATATCATGAATGAGATTGCTCCTCCTGCCAGTTATTACCTGTCACCTTGCATAGTATGAATAAATACAAATAATCAAAATAATCCACAAAGTGAAATCCTACTGTAGACTCGCTCACGTACAAGGAGATGCATGTATTGTCACGAAAGTACTGCAATCGCTCCTCCTGCCAGATATTCATTCATTCCTTTTTCTACCGCTTATCCTCACGAGGGTCGCAGGGGTGCTGGAGCCTATCCCAGCTGTCTTTGTAGGTACACCCTGGACTGGTCGCCAGCCAATCACAGGGCACATATAGACAAACAACCATTCACACTCACATTCATACCTATGGACAATTTGGAGTCGCCAATTAACCTAGCATGTTTTTGGAATGTGGGAAGAAACCGGAGTACCCGGAGAAAACCTAGCTGTTAGGTCTGCGCGCTAACCACACGATCGCCGTGCAGATATATGTAAATAAAAAACCCATTAACGACAACCACTACCTGCACTAAATGGATCCAAATAAACTACAAAGAAATTGCAGTAGTGCAGTGTACTTTAATCAAATGATGAAATATAAATTGCTGTAGAGCCGTGTGAGTACTGTACTGTAAGTGGACCACTACAGTAAAGTGAAGCAGTGTGCAAACATCTAAACAACCAATGTGTGAGAGCCTGGTCTTACAACACAGATGTAGGCAACCCTCATGACTTACAGTAATACCCTAATGTCTATTATATTGGGTAATACAAGTGTAAAGGTGACTGTAGGGGTGTTATTTCATGTCTGCAAGGCTCTAATATTAAAAACATTCAGAAAGTCAGGTTTTCTGTGATCTAACTATGAAAATATTACATTTTTAAATAAGGAATCCTACTGTGGAAATTCATAATGAATAGTCATTTTAAACCACTGGTTGGTCTGCTGTTACAACAGTGGTTCTGTAGCTGCTGTGTTGTGCAATCTTACCTGCTTTTATTGTATTTTTTTTGGTAAATACTTCAAAATGCCCTGGCTATAAATTGCAGATTAAAAGTGCGAGACAACCGTTCACGGGGGCCCTTGTACTAATCAGCCTTTTGAGACAAGTGGTGTTTTTCACTTCCATTGTCACTAATAACTTCTGGAATCAACTGCTATTCCTGGCAAATGCATCCCTTCCACGTCTGATCAATAAACAAGAGAGAAGCGGCCCAGCTTCTTCCACAGGAGCCACATACTCTTCCTCTGTGGCTTCCTCCCATGCAGCAAAGACTGATGACTAATAAAGCCTCCAGCCTGCAACTGAACTTTGTATACTTCTCACCAAGTGCGGTTGCTCATAATGAATCACTGGAGTTTGCCGAAAAGTGCAGATCCCCCCCACCCCCACCCCCAGCAGCCAAGTGATGTGCCAGCTTACTTGCCTTCTTCGCAGAGTATCATCCAAACAGTCCCAAAGAGCTTGGTGCGACTCCTTGCCCGCGGTGTAGTGGCAGCTGCCACTTCCAATGTAATCTTTTAGCATATGCCTCATTACCGGGGCAAGTATGGTTCAGTCATATCCAGAGGAGAATTTGCTCCGTGGAAAAGCCCAGTGGCAAACAGATGGAGGCGCCAACTGGAAGGGCTTTCTGGTGAGAGACGACAATAAACACTCGGTCGCTTCCTATTGAGGGTTTTGTTTTGTTTACTTAGCATGCTGTATCTCAACTATTGTAACGTTTGTTTTTAGTGTGTCACAGGTCTTTGCTTGGGTATTTATTCTGAAATTTTTCATGTAGCAGGCTGTTGTCCATTAATACTCTTTAAGGTGGTGACAATGCGCTAAAGCAGGGGTCTCAAACACGCGGGGCCCGCGGGCCACTAGTTTGAGGCCCCCGCCTTGATATGAAAGTTTAATGTTAGTGCGGCCCGCGCAAGTTTGATACGGATGCTGTATGGTATCATGTACCCAGAAAAAATTATTACATTTGATTCATGTTCATGTTAAAGGTTAAATAACTGTTAATAGTTATCCTCCCTATTCGTGTGGAAGTGGTAAGTTTTTGGCTATTTAAGTTTAAAGGAAATAACTTGAAGGCTACCGTTTAGGTTGCTAGCTCTCTAGTTAGTGCGAGTTAATGCGAGTTAGCATGTGTCTCAAGACCCTGCAGTTGCGCAATATGTTGTAAATAAAAAGAGTATAAATGTGACTATAGTCGTGTTTTGTCATGTCTACAGGGCTCTAATAATGCTTTGTTCATTTTAATCTGAAAAAAATAATTTGTCTACCCACTAACTATATGTGGTTTCTTAAGTTTTTATTATTTGCCGTTTTATTATTATTATTATATTTATTTATTTATTACTGATTGATTGATTTTCTTTACTCTTGATTTGTTTATTTATTTTTCATCTTATTTTGTGTAGAAAAATAAAAAGTAAGATATTTTATCAGAGCTTTTCTTGGAGAAAATTGAAACCAAAGCAAAAATTTTTTTATTTTTTGGTTTTTAATAAATGCGTTTTTTATTTTTTTTTTGAAAACCTGATGCGGCCCAGACATGCAAATGGGTAAACAAAGATGCCCGACTCCGGACATGCACTTTTATCACATCATACATGCACAAGTAGATGAAACATGTACTTTCATTGTCTCAAATTTTAGTCACAAGATGCTGGTAGTGGTGAATCCAGCACAGTATTTGTCAGAAATGATGTACTGAACTAGAAGAAGCTGTGCCTGCATGTTAGAACTGGAGCCCAAGGATTATATTCATGGAAATATGAATTTGTAGCTGATGAAATTGCATGCAAAGTAATTTCACCTGAGCATAATGTGACCTTTCAGGTGTCCAGCATATCGATAAAGACGCGCAGCGGCTTGTTAGTGCTAATTGGAAATGGAATTAGGCGCCACAAAGGTTGGAGAGTTTTATTCATTTAGCGGCATGTGTCCTTAAGATGGATGAATGAGGGTAAAAACTAGCTATCCATGTTGTTTGTAGTTCATATATAGGGCACTCCATCTGATTACAAAGGTTATTTACCGAAAATGTAGTAAAGGGGCTTAGATTAAGGCCGAGTGTTTAATCCCTCTCCAGTCCTCAGATGAAACCAGTCGATGGACCCGTCTCTCCCGGGAAGCGTAGGAGATCGATAGGCAAACGGCATCATTGATCCCGTCTGCTTTGAAGTCATGTCTCTCCCAGCCGGAGATCTCCCTTCTTCCGGATCCCCCGCCGCCGTCCTACAACCTCTTCCATCGCCTCCCGCCGCCAAGACTGGTTAATGGCTGTCAGAAAACAGCAACCAGTTTGTTTTGTCTCCTTGACACGTGGAAACAGACCGTTTTGGGGAATAAGTAATAATCAATCCCTTGAAACCTCAATGATAGAGGCCGGCTTTTTCATGATGGGGTCAGATGCGGTAAGAAGTTTACATACACTAATCACCGGCTTGATTATCTTATTAATCCTGGGCTCTAAAGGATTTCTTTGAACTGTTCTAGAATTTAACACAGGATTGGACTCAAGTTGTGAGACTGGGAATCGAGTCAGACTCAAGTCACAATTTTTAATGACCTTGGACTTGACTTGGACATTAATGACTTGGACCGATGTGAATGTTCCTCCTTGAATACATTTATGAACATCCAATCAGCTTTAAGAAACACATATGTGGATTACATTAGAAAATGACTTGACTTGACTTTACTTGCACGTATATACTTGAGTGACTAGTTTCCACCTTGGCATAAAACAGTTCTACTGTTCTATGATACTCACAGCAGTGGGAAGGTTCAAGGACTTGATTTGACTTGACTTCCGCGTATATACTTGAGTGACTCGTTCCCATCTCGGCATAAAACAGTTCTACTATTCTATGATACTCACAGCAATGGGAAGGTTCAAGGACTTGACTTGACTTGACTTGACTTGCACGTACTATATACTTGAGTGACTGGTTCCCACCTTGGCATAAAACAGTTCTACTATTTTATGATACTCACAGCAATGGGAAGGTTCAAGGACTTTACTAGACTTGACTTGACTTGACATGACTTGCACGTATATACTTGAGTGACTCGTTCCCATCTCTGCATAAAACAGTTCTACTATTCTATGATACTCACAGCAATGGGAAGGTTCAAGGACATTTAAATGAACTCTACCAAGTCCGCCTATGAGAGTCAAATATCCAGCCAGAGTCATCTGCCAGAAAGTTTCTGGTGGAGGTTAGGCAACTTGCTATGGGATATTGAAGTATTATTCAGGGTGTATGTTTTGATTCTGTGTTGTGTTTTTTTTAATCATTCTATCCTGAAAAAAAAACAAAAAACAAGACGCCCAAACTCCAAAAGTGTATCCTGCATGTGATGAAAAGTTGACAAGGATGAGGGATGAGGTCCTGATATCGGGTCTTTCTTTCAACCACAATAACATGTCCCAGATGGACCCTACTAGACTCTTGGGGGAGTTTTTGCAAACATTAGCATTCTCTTCCAGAAGCAGGCCACCATATTATTATGTGGTTCTGTGATCGTCTCCTCCGTCTCTGCCTCCCTAAGCATTCGTAACAAAGGAGAGATTCAATTTACCGGAGGTGTGGAAATGCGAGTCCCAATGCATCCCAACATAAACAGATAGTGATCATTTGACTTGTCAAACTCGGCCGTTTTTCTTTTCTTTTTTTTTTTTTCCAAGGATTCTCACACGATTCTTTGCTGTGCCGCAATGTGCTGACTGAAGCAGTTCAGACAGAAAGAAGCATTGCTGCAGCAGCACTCCCAATAATGTTTCCACTAGTGAACACAATGAAAGGCTTGGCAAAGTCCATTCATTTTTATCACAATAGCTTATAATAGGAAATACACATTTCATTGCCTGGTTCAACATTTACTACATTTTATTTTAGCTTTATACGGATCGTTTCTTTACAGCAGTGATATATCTTTTGAATTTCATTGCCATAAAGAACATTATTAACGAGCCATGAGACATGTCTGCAGTGTAATAGGTTCAAAGCATTCCGATATACTAGTACATCCATTTTCAAAGACACTGGGTAAGGTCAGTGGTGTGATGGTTCATTTGGATGTATCATGATGTAACTCCTTGACAGGGAAGTTGAACAGCCCAGAGCTCGGCTCATTAGAAGCATAACGCTCATGTTTGTTTGGTATAAGGGATAAAACTGATTTTTAAAGTAGCTGCTCAGTCAAACTGATTGTTTGGGTTGTACAGTATTAGGAAATATATTCACCACCCTCATTTCTTCTGTTTTTTTTTGCATTGTGTATTTCTTAGCTACCTTTGGCGTGTTAAGTTGCCGTGTGATGATTTTATTGTTCTTTATAAGGTGATGAAATGAGTCAGACTGTTATATTGAGTGGGTTGACACGCTTGTCGTGAGTTCACTAAAGTTTTAAAATATTTTTAAAAGGCTTGTTTACTCTTATCATTTTTACCATATTGGGTAATATGAGTATAAAGTTGATTATAGGGGTGTTATGTCATATCTAGAGGGCTCTATTAAAGTTGAAAAACTTATTTAACTGTGTATTAACGAATGAATGTTGTATTTTAATGTATCTTTTACTCTCTTTACTTGCTTTTATTCAACTCCGTTCTTCTGTAAAGTGTCTTTGAGTATTTTGAAAAGCGCTATACAAATAAAATGTATTATTATTTAGAAGATCTTAGACGGTATAAACTTCCTGTTTCTTTCCTATTGAAAATGCGCTCCTAAAAGTGGCAATGGCAGCCAAGTGGGAATTGCTTGTTTGGAAGGAGGTGGTCGATGGCGCAGATTGCACGGCAAGGCTGTAATTACACTGAAATCTGAAAAGGCAGCACACGGGGGGGGGGGGGGCGGTGTGGTCAATAAGTCCCATTACAGCCTTGGAGTGTGAACTCAGTGTTCACGCATGGTCCGGTTTCATCCCTTGAGACAATTAACACATCTTGGACAGCAAAGAGTGGATTGTTAACTGAAATAGGAATAGTCTTTCCAATCAGTGTGATGGTTCAGCTCATGTCGACTGGAGTTGAGTTTTTAACGTAATTGCTAGCATGAGGTTGATGGTGCATTTATTGGAATAGCTCCAGCATTGTCAAGTACCAATATTGACTCTGGTCTTATCACCCTTCTTTTTTAATATTCGAAGCTGGATTAGTTTTGTTTGTGAATCATGTTTTCAGGGCGGCACGGCGGTCTAGTGGTTAGCGCGCAGACCTCACAGGTAGGAGACCAGGGTTCAATTCCACCCTCGGCCATCTCTGTGTGGAGTTTGCATGTTCTCCCCGTGCATGCGTGGGTTTTCTCCGGATACTCCGGTTTCCTCCCACATTCCAAAAACATGCTAGGTTAATTGTTGACTCCAAATTGTCCATAGGTATGAATGTGAGTGTGAATGGTTGTTTGTCTATGTGTGCCCTGTGATTGGCTGGCGACCAGTCCAGGGTGTAACCCGCCTCTTGCCCGAATACAGCTGGGATAGGCTCCAGCAACCTCCGCGACCCTCGTGAGGAAAAAGCAGTAGAAAATGAATGTATCATGTTTTCAATACCAGAGAAACAGGTTACTGTTGTGGCTGCATCTCTCTAGGACAGACACTGGTGAGTGACAGGAAGAAAACCTCAGTTTCGGCCATCATTTCATTTGAGACTCATTCAGAAGGTACCATCTCCTCTAATTTTGGATCAACATTTGCAATATCGATTGGACGAGCCGCAAAAGCAGCACGTCACTGAAGACCATTGGGACCAAAAGTGGCTCCCACATAAAAATTGTTGTCTCTAATGACGCTGTACAGCCATCACTTCTTAAAGTTGAAATGTGCAAAATAAATCCCTGCCAGAACTCCAGCTTTAACTTCCCTTCTGAGTGATTTTAATGACATTTTATAATCCTGCAGTCCTGCGAGCATTGAGTGTAGAGGAAGAATACAATTCTTATTAAACTCATTCAGCTGTTGTTCACTGTTTTTTTTTTTTGTGAGGGTCACGTTGCCCTCTCGCCAGAAGTTTTGTTTTTTTATTCCCCCTCCGACTTTTTAAATCCAGCATTTGTCAGCATAGTGCCGTCACTTTGCTCCCCGGAGAATGTGAACGCTTGCATTACGCTTTTAATGAGCTTAGCAGTCATCCGTGACATATACCCAGTCTGCGTGGTTTGGACCTGCTTATTATTCATGACTTTCTGGTAATTGCGATCATGCTTTGTTGCCGTGTACTTTTGATACCGCTATCACCTCGCTTTACACAAGTGACGTCTGTCGGACCCGGATGAACAATTAGCTCATTTGCTTAGTTAAAAGTAGTACGGCAACTGACGATTATTTTCATAGTCCATTCATCTGAAGCTGGAGTCATCGGTTCCTTCAAAGCATCATAAACCCTACTTTCAACCAATTGGAAGAGTTTGATTTGGAGGTAGACAACAAGATTTGGTGATGTTTCGGTACTAGAAGAACATCTCTGTCCCCATTTAATTGCCTTCACCGATCAGAACAATTTGATTCACAGATAGCCGCCAAACTTTTATTAAAATAAAAGTTTCATAAATTGGACTCTTGTTCCCCACCCAAAAGAATCTATGATTTGCCAGATTGCTGTGAGAAAAAAAAATCTGTCCCCCATTAAATTGTGTTCACATGCTCTAGCAAAGTATCAGGTGGCACCATAACCCCTAAATGGTATGACCATTTCGTAATTAGATTCAAAAGCATCATTTTACCTTCTGTGATATTTGGGTATTCCAAAACAATCTACGATGCAGCAAAGTTCTCGCAAAAAGTTGTCCCCCATTAAATTGCATTCACATGTTCTTCCGATGCAACAGGGGGGTCTGAAACCCCCAAAATGGATGATTAATTCAACCAATCAGAAGAATTGGAGTTGTCTGAAGTGTAGATATGTCATAGTATCACATACAAATATAGGAATAGTATTAGTAATCCAAAAAACGACATGTTTCATTCTTATATTAGCATAAACAACAGCAAAATGTTGGAATGACTTTTGGATAAAAATGCAAAACTATATTTAAGGATGCATTGCATTCATTAGACAACCATTAGTTATAAATGTGCTTAATTTTTGCGGCCGAAAATGAAAGCAAGCCAAAAAATGTGCATTTTCCAAGGTTAGCATCTGCACTATATCCTATCTACCATTTTATTATTGTTATATATTACTGTTATTATTTTATTTTAAGCTAAAATTAGCCCACTTAAAAGAATCTTCACTCAGCTATCCACCCTTTCCCCACTCCTCGGCTCTAACGTACTGTAGCATCTTTCTCCCAGGTCGACCTGTGACGACTTCCTCGCTGCAGGGCTGGTTGTTACGCCAGCACAGATGTCTACTGAAGTGGCTGCAGGGCATGGATGAAAAGACTTGTTTATTTATTTTCTCTGTCACTGCCTGAGACGTCTAACAGAGAAGGAGAGAGCAGGGACATGGCATGGTGGTGTCCTCCGGGCAGTGGATGTTGATTTGTGGGCCTGAGTGGATACTGTGGAATGGAGTGTGACCTCTTGGCTAGAGCGTACGCTGGAGGAAAGCGTTGGGGGAGGGCCAACAAGACGTTGCTATTGAACTCAATGTTGTATCTTCAAAACAGTTTTTAAGTGACATTTTTAGCTGTCATATTCTTGTAAACATAAGTTAACCAGTCAAACATCAATCCATACATACTATAATCTCTACAAATAGCAGCCTAAATCATCTTTTGGCAAACATAACATCCGTTTCAGAATCTCCCAAAGTCCTTTGCACGCAAAAAGCTGCTCCATACTGACTGGGTAGTCCTGTCAGTACATTAGCAATGGAACAAAAACAGTCTGTCACATTCACAGACAGCCGGAAATCACACTATGTTGAACTGCCAGGTTGCTACAGTATCCTTAGGCATGTTAAAGGACCCGCTTCTATGAAAACAGTAATTACTAAGCAGTCTAATGGTTCTGTACTGTTTACTTTTTGTATTTCATGTGTTTCATGCATTTTTGCAGGTGAAAGACTTGTAACTATTGTCAACTGTTTTAAAAATATTTTATTACTATTTTTTAATATCCTGTTATACAGTCGTCCCTAGCAATATCATGGCTCCCTTGCTGTATCATGTTTTTTATCACATAATTTATAAATGACCACTGTTTTGTGGTAGGACGGCACGGCAGTCGAGTGGTTAGTTTGCAGACCTCACAGCTAGGAGATCAGGGTTCAATTCCACCCTCGGCCATCTCTGTGTGGAGTTTGCATGTTCTCCCCGTGCATGCGTGGGTTTTCTCCGGGTACTCCGGTTTCCTCCCACATTCCAAAAACATGCTAGGTTAATTGGTGACTCCAAATTGTCCATAGGTATGAATGTGAGTGTGAATGGTTGTTTGTGCCCTGTGATTGGCTGGCGACCAGTCCAGGGTGTACCCCGCCTCTCGCCCAAAGACAGCTGGGATAGGCTCCAGCACCCTCCGTGACCCTCGTGAGGAAAAAAGACGTAGAAAATGAATGAATGAATGTTTTGTGGTAGACTATGGTCTATTATTAGTCAAAACATACTGAAATACAAGTGATATGTAGTATTCTGGTTAGCGCGCAGACCTCACAGCTAGGAGATACGGGTTCAATTCCACCCTCGGCCATCTCTGTGTGGAGTTTGCATATTCTCCCTGTGCATGCGTGCATTCCAAAAACATGCTATGTTAATTGGCGACTCCACATTGTCCATAGGTATGAATGTGAGTGTGAATGGTTGTTTGTCTATATGTGCCCTGTGATTGGCTGGTGACCTGTCCACTCTCGGCTCCAGCACCCCCCGCGACCCTCGTGAGGATAAGCAGTAGAAAATGAATGAATGAATGAATGTAGTATTCTGGTCACTAGGGGGCAGTAATGACAAAACATTACCTTCACACTGCATGAAGTTCTCCTCCCATTCCCATTAGAAGAAATAAATTATAGGCTAACTAGTTAGCTTGCTAAATAGTATCCCTGTAATAAATAATAGAAGTGTAAAAATGACTGTAGGCGTGTTATTTCATGTTTACAGGGCTGTAATTATGTTAAAAACAGTATTTAGAAAGACATAAACAAGTTTTCTATGTTCTAAGTAAGAAAATCTCCCGTTTATTAACATTGAATCCTGGTCCGGAACCAATTAACGAGGGACATGCCGCTGCCAAAACAAAGTAAATACACTTCTGTTGCAGTCAGTGCTAAGGTAACTGTCCTGTTCACCTGTACGTGATGAATGCTCTCGCTAGCAGGTAAGAAGCAGCAGATGGTGCCGTCACCAAGAGCGCTGGTGCGGTGATGGATAATGATCGAAAACCGTGTGTGCTGGGGAGCATCCAAAAATGCGGCTTTGGATGGTGAGTTAAGGTTGCTAACGTGACTCCAGTGTGTTCTTCCTGGATGCCGTTGACAAAAAGCATACTACTGCACATTAATAATGTGTTATGACGATGGCACAGGAAAACATAGTACACAAACTACATAGTCACATAACCACAGTGCATGTTTGTTAGCGTGATTATTAGTCACAAGAGTTCCTCCCCGCAATTTGTGGTGCACGTATTAGATGATAATTACACTTGGAGACAGCACAGCAGTTCTCAGTCCGTCATTGGACAAACAATCCTTGTCTCCATCCACAAAAGTTTCCCACAGATGCTATTTGGTCGCCATTGAATATTCACTCAAATTATATTTTTTCAAACTAAATAAATGAATAAATAAATACTTAAATAATTATTTGTCATGCTCATATTTTTAAAATTATATTAGCATTATATATTATATTTTTAAGTATTTTCCCTCTCAATTTAAAATGGTATATAAAGTATGCTGTGTGTAATATAAAATATTCTGTCAGATACGATGACAAAAATGTCTGTAGATTTTTTTGTAAAAAAAACAACAATATAGTATAGTATAGAATTTAAAAAAATCTATTTAAAATGGCAAATGTCTTACAAAAATTGTGTTTTTACTAAAAATAAAACAATTTAAACAATGAAAAAAAATAATATACGTACATTTAAAAATAGCTTTTCTATGATTGGAAGATGCCAAAATATGACTATTTGCGCTTTAAAAAAAATTGCGCTTTAAAAAAAACTTTTATCAATTTAAGATGTGAGAATATAATTTTTGAAAGTATTTTCTATCAATTTAAAATGGCATATTTGGGTTTTTGAATTTCAACAATTTTTATCAGTGTTTTCCACATACTGTCGATACCACACATTGAGACAAACATCAAATGACCAAAGCTGTTGTATCTTGTAGAATAATGCTGTAGATGGAGTTAAGAACTAGTTAACAACTAGTTAAGAATGACTCAGCAGCACCTCTGCTGGTTGCAACTGAGTAGTGCACTCCCTGTCCCTCAAAAGCTTCGACGCAACTCATTAGCAATCAATTTCATGTATCAAAGCCACATCTAGTTTATACTGCACATCCATCACTGCAATAACTTTAATAAGACATCTGACTCACACAGAAACCTACTCCCAACGTCACACATAAATAAAATAAAGCTTATTTAATATGCAATGTTTTACTGTTTAGAAGTGACAATAAAATACAGTAATTGCAAACACGCCTATCCTTTGGCGGGTAAATGTGCTGTGATGTTATTACTTCTCGTTTTTAATTACCGCACAGCCAAAATACATTTTAACGTGGAAAAGCCCTTCAGGATGTTAATGAAGTGAGCAGCACTCCAGGGAGTGGGAAGCCTGCATGCATGATTAATCTCTTAAAAAAAAAAGGAATGCATCTCCACTTGCTGTTGATGGTGCTGCAAACGACCATCAAGCAAGAATGTATCATTATCATATGTTTAATCATTCATCTTTCATATTCAGCATAAATAAATACTCCTACTGTACTTTCAGGATGTGCATAGTAATTGGGTCATCCACTGTTCTTTCTTCAGTTGATCACAATTCTGTGCACTACCTGTCTGTAACCAGCAGAGGCGCTGTTCAGTCTCAACTAGTTGACAGTTTTTACGTCAATTCTTCATATCATTATATTGTTGTATCGAGATGAAAAATATATATTGTTTTATTGTGCATCAATAGATGCATTGGTACTGCACCAAGTGTACTACCAATGGTACTTGTACCACAGGTTGAGAACCACTGGACGTTATTATTATTATTATTATTAGCGATATTGGCTTTTTGGCTGAAAACCGAAATGCACATTTCTGATACTGATATGTGAAGCATGACATATCTCCTGTGGTGGAAAATCCGATACAGATCTCAACTGATATCACATTTTTATACTGATATCGGACATACCTAATAATTATTTTTATTATATTATTAAAATATGAACCTTGCAAGTACTTTGCAGGTCAACTTTCATTACAATTGAATAACTACAAAATGACGTTACTATTATTAGAATGTGCCGTATATAAAGCAATTTTTTTACATTCTGTATCATTAATTATTTATTTAATTCAATATTTTGTGATGTTACACATGAATGTACGAGCATCAATGCAGCCATAATGGAAGTTAATGGTTTAATCACCAACGATTTTCAGCAGAGACGAGCCTCTCGGTTGACATTTGAAGCAGGTGACCATGCAAAAAAAAAAAGGTGGGGGGGTCGGTGTAGTCATTCAAGCCGATGTATGAGAACATTTGAGGGGCATAACCTCCCATAGCTGCTTTATTCTTCTTTGTGTTCCCATTGAACCCGAATGCACCTTATTGTGCAGCTGTCTCTTCCAATAACAATCTGTGTTGAATGTCAACAAATAAAAAAAGGCAGACCTGTGTTATTGTAATATCCTGGACTGTAATTTCTATGTTTACTCACAGTCTAGCTCAAATCATTTGGCAAGGCGGGTTATTTTTGATTTGTGACAAAACTTAAAAATCAGTTGGAATCAACTTTTTGTATCAGTCAAGTCTGAAAAGAACTTAATCACCATGAATACAAAGAATGTTGCAACTTTAGGACATTTTTGGTAGGTAAAATATAAAATATTTTGATAATAAAGTCAAAATATTATGATACTAGACATATTACATGAAAACATGTATGAAAAGAATGTTGAAATATTTGTAAAAATGTCCAAAATAAAGGAAAAAATGAGCAAGTGTAATTTACGGAGTAAAATGAGAAAGCAAGCTACTTTTTATATATAAAAATAAATCTAAAAATGCCTTTGGACACCCCTGGTCTAATATGGCTTATTTTCTCTTATGTCTACGATTTGGGGTGACTGTAGGGGTGTTAGGTCATGCCTAGAGTGCTCTAATATTGTTTAAACCCATATTGTTTTAACAGTAGTAGTAGCAGAGAAAACAGTACAACCAAGTACTGTATTGGAATTAATATAGGAAGGATTTTTCCCCCCACTCAAAAAGATGGTTTGTCTTGTATTCTAGAGTTCTATACATGCATAGCCAACATGCCAAACGATTTCTTCCAAAGCGAGACAGAGCTTTTCTTCCTGTCGCTCACATACACACACCCAAAATGTGTGTATGCATTTATTTTTCCAAAAACATATCTCAAAAAAAGATTGTTTAATATCCAAGCTTATATACTGTCTTATATACACTATATAATATACGGGATTCTGCATTTTTGTGAGGTACAGTGTCTTTCTGGGGGGGGTTTCTTCCCCCCAAAAGGCTGCAGGCGACTGGTGCTGCCAGCTTAGCTTGTCTGTCACTTCGCCGGCCACTCTTGGCCAAATTCATAGCGATAGACTGGCAGCTGGTCGCTAAACATGTCAGCGTTAGCCTCTTTGCGTTTTGCCGTCTCTTACCAGAAGGCTAATGTTGCAAAGCTTGCCGCAGCTGTTAGGTTTTTCTTGTTTTAAATGAGGAATGTTGCACATCATGTTGTTAAATCAGGATCTGAATAAGATCACATCTGACAGCTTTGCAGCTTTTTTTTTTCCTTTTTTTTTTTTGGGTTGGTGCCTCGGCTTTGATGTGTCATTGGAACAGGCTGAACGTGATGGGCCTCTTTTCTCTCCAAAAGAAATCCAAGAGATCCAAAGTTATTTTTGGCATCTGATGCATTTTTTAAAATCCAGCGTTAAAAACAAAACATTCTTGTCATAAAAACATAAAAACGTCAAGTAAAACAAACACAGGTATTCCAGGAAAAAAAAAATTCCTCTCAGGTTTTGACCTGGAGGTTAATTGTTTTGTTGGAAAAATTTCCAAAAAATGTAGAGGCTCGTATTAAAAAATGTTCAAAAAGAAAATACAATGAAATATAATAATTATATTTATTATATTAATATATATAATATATATATTATATTATATACTGTAAAATATATAAAAAAACACTTGAATCAAAATGTATAAACATGATCAAATATCAACTTAAAAAAATAACTTTATGGTTTCATAGCAAATTTTGATACTAAATAATTTTAAAATAATCCCCAATGCCATTGAAATTTTTTTTGTAATTTATTGAATTAATTTATTCACATGTTTATCATTTTTATTTGGCATTTTCTGCTATTGGTTGGAAAGCAATGAAAAGCCTATGAAAGGTACTAATGAACCTTGACGAAAGAGCTTTTAGATGCCATTTGTATGATGATAAAAGCTAAAACTACAAGAAAAATAACCTGTTCTATAGTCATTTTCCAGTCATACATAACTCATATTATCTATCATTGGGACAATAATTTGCAGTTAAAAACCTGTTTGATGCAATGGAAGTGTGAAGGTCACTGGTACTGTGGTACCCATCCCACTGTGCCAGTCTCACCCTGCAGGTTGATAGTGGTCAAGCGCTGCTTGCTACCAAAATCCCCTTTGGACCAAGCGAGCTTGTACAGTGGTCACCATATGTTTGTCCGTGGACTGTCATCCTGCTCGGTGGTCGCACGCTGGCGAGTGCTCCACCCCATCAGGGAAGCCGACACACTTCCTGCTGCTGTGTTATTGTGCTGTGAAAGCAGGCTATTTACCGGTGGCCGTGCACGTTTGCAGCAGCTTTATACTGTTTATAATCGGCTTATTCTTAAAGGCTTGTACACACAATGATTGGGAGGCCATACCTGAACCTCCTTGGTGGTCTGCGTCCCTGCTTCTTCTTGTCTTTGCTAGTAAATAGAATGGCCTGTGGAGAGGAACCTGCTGTTGTTGAACTAAAAACATGTTTTTTTTTCATTTCCAAAGCTCCTTGTGTTACGTCAAACATGGTGAGGAGTAATATACTTGTTGATGGATGATGGTGATCTATGACTTCTGTGAGGATTCCCTGTGGTGTTTGGGAAATGGAACTGTTGAGGAACAGATAAGAGAAGAATAACGTTGTTATCTACTGTCTAATAACGTGAACATTATGTACATGTTACTGTCACCTAGTGGTGTTTTATAGGGATTGCTGCAATTAACCAGACACTTTTTTTAATGTCACAATACGTTCACATTCTAGTGACATCAAACAAAAAAAAAAAGCAAAACTCACTCCTTTTAGATGCTCACTTTACTAGATTTGCTGATGTTCTACTTTTGAGGAGTTTATTTCTGGAAAAAATTGTATGGAAAAGGAAAATTAGCTGAAAAAAATGTATTGAAAATGCTAACTGAAGGGGGATGAATTACTTTATTAGAGACCTTACCTTATAGGTCTGGCTCAAAGGAAGGTAATAATAGATGAACTAGAAAAAGTATTTAGTTTTGAATCATTTTTCTTTTTCCGAACGTTGAATTTTGTCCAACTTTGTCCATCAAAGTGTATCAGTATACCACAAATACTGCAAAAGTAAGGGAAAAACTAGAGCTGGCACTAAAGAAAATTTTTATTACAAATAAACACTAGTACTTATAATATGTTATTCATGTGTTATTAATGAATTACCAAAAATACTGACAATATAAAGTGCATAATATTTATTAGTATAATTTGGAATGTATACATTTATCATTATTATTATTAAATGGTAATGTTAACTTATACATTATTGTATTTTTTGTATAATAATATTTTGAGATTTTTTTTCTTTATTGGTATTATTATTTAGTAGAATATACTAAAAAGTACAATCTGAATACATTTAAGCGACAGAATATATTACATTTAGCATCATTTTCTTTTTACCCTAGAGAGAGTCAAGTATTTTTATTTTTGCATGATTACAAACATGTACTGTATTTCCCTCGCCTATATCTGGCGTCCCATTGTATTTTCTTCGCCTGCAGTCAGCCTGAAGGGCTAAAATTGTGTTGAACAGAGTGGAGTCATTTGACAAAAGCCATTCGGCAACCACAATCGAATAACACTGCTGCAGTCGTGCTCTTCTGTCACGCTGGTGTGTGTTTTTAACAGATAAATCCGTCTGCGATTACAGTTACAGTGTCTCAGACATTTGTTACTATGGCAACATGACACTCTACATTCTGCGTGAAGCGCTATGACCTGTGAGGAATCTATAGGGAGTAAAAAAAAAAAAAAAACATTCCCACCTGTCCACTTGACACACACATGCACCAAAATAGTGCTCCATGCATTTAAATAGGAATATTATTACAATGAGCCCTCATGGAGAGGGGAGGGTGTCATGTTGGTTTTTAGAGGCGGGGGTGTCAGGATCTTATGAGTCCATCTTTCTGTTCAAGACGTTTCCAATATTATTTTGAAAATCAGCATAAGTTGAGACACTATTTGTCATGAGTGTCGCGGCTGTATCTCTCCAGATGTGCATGTGAGTGACAGTAAGAAAAGCTCTGATTCGCTTCAGGAGGAAGGTGTTTGACGCCACCTGTTGGTTTGCATGGCTAGTGGTTCCTCAGTTTTTTGTTATTAATTTGCGACAGAAAGTCTGACAAAAACTGAAACTTATGAAAATCGAGGCAATTTTCCTCATCAGAAATAATATCAATCCAATTAATCCTTTCCAGACACCCAAAAATGTAACAAGAAAATACTTTCCACAGAGAATAAATATAGTTTTACATGCAGAAAACAATGCAAAATGAAAAAAAAAACATTTAACTTGATTTTTACCTTTATTGAAGGCTCTTGTTGGTGACAAAGGGGTAGGGGACGCCATGTTTGTACTTTGCGTTTTGAGTTTTTTTTTGTGAATTCAGTAGGATTTCCTGCATTTGCAACAATCTTTGGCCCCATGGCGGGTTATTAGGCAGTCACCCTCTAACAAATGCACGGACAATGAGTTAGCAAATGTAAGATTCTCAGTTCGGGATCTCAATTGTGCGAAATGATGCAGTACAGCGTTTTATCTCCTATTTTGTACAGAATCCTACTAAATAAGTTGTGATATAGGCTCCGCCCAACAGCCTCTGTGAAAACCAGTGGCCATTTTGTTTGCTAGCTAAGAGGATGCTAACGAGGAAGGACTTTTTCTGATTTAAAGAAATATTTTCAGAATTCACTCGCGCAGCGACAAAATGCACGCTATATTGTATGTTAACGGGTGAATGCACGGAAATTACGGCAAAATTGTGCCGAAAATATTAAGCTAACACGCTAATTATGTTTCCACTGTATTTCTATGCATTTCAAATAGTTTTCTTTATTTCAAGCAATAGTTAAGCTATATATGTTTTGTGTTAACATTTGTGGCTTTCTTGGATAGACATTCACTTAGCGTACGTTCGATTAAAGTCGGACCTTCTGCGACGAATGAATGACGCTAGCCAAAGTTCCACTGTATGTTAAATGATTGTTATTGAACTTGTTTTTTTTACCCAGTGAAATAGCTCAATGTGTTTAGACTTGAGTCATGGGTGCATCGCTTAGCACTAGCAAGCGTCATTAGCACCTTATACCCACTAATTCAGTGTTAATTGTTAATGCTATGCTAATGATTGTGTAATTGTCTTAATGATAGAGTAAGATAGGGATCAAGTGACTGTGCACTAAAACACGTTTATCTTTTCTCTGTCTCTGTTTTGGCTCTGCTCGACTCGGCGATGAATCGTCTTCTTCAGGTAAGACAAAAGCCCCAATTCTTTCTTTCATTAAAAAAAAAAAAGTTTTTATTTTCATCTATGATATCCAACTGTGCCACGAGTCAGTGAATGCAACACTTACACACATTTAAGCCTTTTAAGATGCCTTCCACTTAAGAGACAGACAACCTTGGTAAAAAAAAAATAATAATAATAAGAAAAAAAACAAGGTGACCTCGTTGTTCTTGTGGAAGATCCTTGGAGCAGTTCGGTGTGACGACGGGAGGGAGGAGCACGTCGGCGTGAGACCAGATAACGCACAAGAATGGCGTGGCGTAATTGAGATATCAATCAAAGAGGTTATTTCGGGGGTAATTGCCGAGGTCCTTTTGCTTGCTTTGTGTTTGTCTGCGGCAGCGAGACTGAACGAGGAAGCGCGAGAGGAGATTAGATGTCGCAGAGAAAAAAAAAAAAAACAACACAAGAAATACGGCGCTTTACTCCCGGAAGCCATCTTTTTATGTCATTGTTGTACTTCACATTGACAGGTGTGTATACACGAGAAGCCTGCCTATTGTTTGAAGCCATTGTTGATTAATGGCGTCTTGAAGTGTTATTTTTTTTTTAGTACCCAACATTTTTATCTGCCTCTGCGTGTGCTTTAAAATGTCGGTGGCAGTTGTTGGTGTGAAACAGTTGCTTACAATCAACTCATCAGCGCCATTAATGCCGACTGTACAGTTTCCTTCTTACTGCTGTTGCAACATTGGTTCTGTTGCTGCTGTGTTGTACAATATGATAGAACGCAAAAAATGCCCTCTGAACCCTACAATATGCCTGATAGTCACTAAACACATTTTACATTCAGGTGTGAAAGTATTTTCACTCTGTCGGTAGTGCATCAAAAAATGTTCTATTTAAGTTACCCTGAAAAAACACATTTTACATTTAAAGAAAGGAAATTAGCCGTGACTTTACTTTACGTTATGTTTTTGGTTCCAATTTCTCATGCACTCTAAATCATTAACAAGTTGTTGTATATAAGGAGTATTCAAACTTCTCCCCAAGGGCCACTTTTTTGATGCACGTTTACGTCTGTTTGGAACCGCCACCACCACCGCCGCCGCCGCCGCCTTTGTTTTAATGGCAGCATGGCGCTCATGAATATTCCATTTCCTCCCGGGATTACTTCCCGTAATAAGTAGTCCTCGTCCCCCAAGGACACCCCTCCACCACTGTTGCTTTGCTTCACACGCACACACACTCTCTCTCTCTCTCTCTGCCGCTCTCGCTCGCTCTCTCGATCCCACCCATCCAGGTAGATTATTTATGAATTAGCATAAGGATGTTCACTTTAAATTTGCCATTTTCTGCCCAGGTGCTTTTACATTCTCTGCTCTGTGCTTGGTTACTTTAGAGAAACGGCTTTTAATTGGAGTGATGGTGATGACTTTGTGTAATGAATGCATTATTTTAAAAAAGCAGCAGATTGAGAGTGGATTTAAATTCATAGAAAATGTGTAGTAAAATAATAATACATTTATAAAGTAGACCTATTATGCTTTTTCCACTTTTATGACCTATAAATGTCGTTAGAATGTTGTATTCTTGTGTTAAACAGTGCCAAAGTTTCAGATAATGAGGTCTGCACATTTGGAAGTGAGCCCTAAAAGAAGTTTACGATTGCTCAAAACGCTCCGTTTCAAAAGGTGTTGTAAAACTGCCCCTTTGTGATGTCACAGAGGGGTGGACTTTCTTATATGGACATGGCTATAAGCCAGACATCTGCCCTCCGGGACAGAAACATCGGACTGTCCAGTCTCTACTTCCGGATCGGATTCGGGATCCAAAGACATATGGCTTTATGTTAAAAGCGGACATTTTAAAAAGAGAAATCTCTGTTTATTATCAACTCCTATACCGTTTATCAACTCCTATAAAGTTAGCATCGGAACTCTTTCTATACACTCGGCAGTGTGACCAACCACAGCGGAGTGGGCCGTGGGTGGAATAAATTAAATTTTTATAAATTTATTTTATTAATTTAAATAAATTAAATTTTTTTTGTGGGAATGACAAAATACCCCAAAATACAGCTGAATAGGTGCAGATTCTGGAAGAACTAGAACGCTGTCTGTGCAGGTTATTGTGTGTAGCTGGTCTATAGGAGTCCACAACTCAATACAAAGGGACGAAAAATTAGCATAATACCATAGGTCCCCTTTAACACGACAATGGGGAATTTCCTTGTGTTTTTGTATGATATTAAAATGATTATTTTTATACCATTGGTTCTTTTTTTTAAGCAAAAGGATTACTTTTGTGTCCTGACAAATGAAATGATACTAACATTTAGTGGTTTATTGTTATTTGTTGCTTATTAGGGGAGCTGTATTTGTCATGCTTTGCTGGAGGACTCCTCCTACTCAAAGTGTCATTTAATTTTCGCCCAAAAAAAACCCCCAAAAAACGAGCCCTTAATTACCAAAAGAGTGACATAATGCCTTGGACCCAAGCTCTTAATGGTCCTCTGCCATCTGCTGTGCATTCTGATCAACTTGCATGTTTAACAGGCCGCCATTGGCTCCCAGCACACAATTCATTCACCCAATCATCATTCAAGGCTGGCCATTAATGATGGCTGCAGCCAGCCATGAAGCAGACATGATGGGCACATTAGAGCGGCAGCCGGGGGTGGTGATGTGGCAAAAGACGGGAAGGAATATTTGAGCATGTTGTCAACAGGCGGACAAATGAGCAGAACATGTTTCCCATCAGGCCGGTGTCTTGTCTAATTCATGACGCTGTGTCCGATTTGAATAATGTCCCTTCAGGAGTGAAAGGAAATGATTTGTGAACGTGGACCAAATACACCTTTGACTCCAGTGTTGTATTGTTTTCCTACAGAAATGGCTTATTGATCAGTTTGATCGATCAGTCCATGAATTGATTTGTCACCTTGAAGCTGTCTGGAATTGTGATTGATCCCTACTTTGTAACTTGTGCTCATGGGTCGGGTTTTGACTAGTTTGCTAAGATTTCATGTTGGAAGGCAAACACACCCAGGCTGGGTTACTATGGTCGCCAGTCAAATAAGGATTATTTTTGTTATTATTATTATTGTGGAGGATATTAAAACCGGCATCAGAAGTGGGATGGCTAGTTGGGAGGTAATCTGAGACTCACTACAAAGGTTAAAATGTAATGTAATAATAATAGGGAAAGCCATATTATAGATTAAGGTTATTGGTGTCAGAAGTGGGATGGCAAGTTGTGATGCAATCCAGGTACTATGTCAAAGCACCAAACCAAAAGGCCTGATTCAAATCCAGATTGATGAGACTGCAACTTAAACTTCTTGACAAATGTCAGCCAGAGATGTTTAGCATAGCAAAGAATTCCCTCATCCTTTGACTTACAGGTCTCAGCATATACAACCTGTGGTTGACGTCGTAGTTTGTGGTCATTTTTAAATCCAGCCTGGACTCCTTTGCTAATCTTTAATGTTGAAAGAAAATATAAAACCACCAAGACTTGCTAAGGGAACCAGTCAAATAATGACTCGCGAAAATGTTAATATGTAATATAATAATGATAGAAAATAAGATTTGCATTTGAAGCCATATTGGTGTCAGTAGCGAGATGGCTCATTGTGAGGCGTTCCGTGATGCCAAAAATGTTCATTTATTCATTCATTTTCTACCGCTTTTTCCTCATGAGGGTCGCGGGGGTGCTGGAGCCTATCCCAGCTGTCTTGGGGGCGAGAGGCGGGGTACACCCTGGACTGGTCGCCAGCCAATCACAGGGCACATATAGACAAACAACCATTCACACTCACATTCATACCTATGGACAATTTGGAGTCACCAATTAACCTAGCATGTTTTTGGAATGTGGGAAGAAACCGGAGTACCCGGATAAAACCCACACATGCACGGGGAGAACATGCAAACTCCACACAGAGATGGCCGAGGGTGGACAAAAAATGTTAATACTGTATATAATATAATAATAGGTTAAGCCATATCATGGATTGAGGATATTGGGATTGGTGTGAGAAGCGGGATTGCTAGTTGGGAGGCAATCTGGGTACTACGCCAATAAGCTTAAGGCATTGTTTTTTTTTCCAACCCAAAAAGCCTGAGTCAAATCCAGGTTGAGCAGACTTTTCCTTAAACTTCTTGACAAATGCCAGAGGCAGGATGGTGGTGAGCTTTGCAAAGAATGTCCGCGTTCTTTGATTTTTCTGTATACACCCCTCGGCATAGGCAATCTGGGTTTGAGGTCCTCAGCGTATATCCAATCTGGAGTTGAGATCTGTGTCAAAGTTTAGACACTATAGTTTTTGGTCATTTTTTTAGACCTTTTCTGCTCATAGGGAGGACATGTGCTGTTTGAGGAATGACTGCTTACATAAAAATGGCTTCCAGTAGTCTGGTTGATACGCTCATAAAAGCCTTTTGGCGCTTTTCAGAAGCGATGCTATGCATCAGGCCTGTGTCAGACCTATAAAACTGCTTCTGGGAACCGAATTAAAGACCCGATTGAACCAAAAACCTACTCTGAAGCATAAAATAATCAGATTTCTTGCCTACCTAAAGTATCTATGATTACATATCCATATGATGCTCTGCTATTGAGACTGAGAGGAATAACAGCCGAGTGAAAACATTATTAAACACCATTCTTTTGTTGTTTCTAACAAATGGACCCGCGGAGAAGCAGGCGAGACGGCAGCAGAGAGGAAGACTGAGAGATCACAGATAGTCATCATTATAGAACTCCAGTCCTCCCAGCGGTGGAGCAGATCAATAGTGTCCCCAGTGTGGCCATGCACGGGGAACCAGCGTCCACACAGCCTCTCATTATGGCCTACACTCTCCCACTGTGGCACAGAAAGCAGACAGCTAAGACATTGCCTTGGGCGCTCACTGCAAGGACATTATATCTGCGTGCATTTTTTTTTTGTTTCTGCTTGAAGATTAACGTGCAAACATCAGAAATTATGCCTGAAAACAGATATTTGACATTTTTTTCTTCATGTTTCTCAAGCCGCTGCAACTCCGCAGCGTAATACGATGTTTTCATGGGAAAGCATAGCACAATGTTGTTGTACTTTCCCCCATTAAATACTCCTGAGAATGCAATGCACACATGGATTATTGCTCATGTGTGCTGGCACAAAATGAGGTCATGATATTTACTGTGTTAACGAGTTGCTATTTTGGAATAATTAACATGGAGTTAGTGGGATTTGAGGAGGGAATTGGGCCTACGCCTCTGGTGAATGCACATGTATGGTGAGTAGCGCTACTGAAGCTCTTCGTTGCCTTCATTCATTCATTGAGACAGCAGGTCACACTCTAATATATACATGTAAAACAATACTTTTTTATAACCTGCAAGTCATGCTGGGTAACGTTCTGTTGGGAAGTGTGCGCATGGACTTCCCAGCATGCCTTGCGTGTTAAGAATTAGCAGAAAAGTGCAATTGAAGTATCATAAGTGGTTAGCATCCAGCAGCTTCACATGCCTCTGCATGCGCTTTAAAATGCGACCATCTAGAATTAGCGTGGGGGTGTCCAAACGTTTATCAGCCAGGGCCACACAGCAAAATAGGATGCAAAGGCCAGTTTGATATTTTGTAAAGCAACACATTTAGATATGCTCAGAAGTTATGGATATATATTTCAAGAAAAAACTAAATCTCAGCTTTGTGATATCCTGTCGGTCGTTGCTTTTTTTCTCGTTTTTTTGCAAATACTGTATTTCAACCTTCCTCTTAATTTTTGTAATTGTTCTTTTTGTAATATTATGACTTTATTTCCATAATCATTTGACGTTATTCCCATATTAACTTTTTTTTAACTTGATTTTTAAAAATTACAAATTTATGTGGTTTTCTTTTTCATACCATTACGACTTAAAAAGAAAATGCGTCTTTTTCATTAATATTTCAATATCAATAGTTCATATTACGAGTTCAACCCTAAATTTTTCATGAGAGTACCACTTTTTTCTCTTAATATTTTGACTTTATTCTTATAAAATGATTAGTTATTAAGTTATTATTTTTTTAATTTAAACTTTCTTTCTTGTCGTAATTTTTGCCATATTCACATAATAATTTCACTTGATTCATGTTAAATTATAACTTTTTCACAACCTAATTTTCCAAAAATTACTACTTTATTTTGTTTTCACTTATAATACTGCAACTTTTGGAACATATTTCTTTAGTAGTTCAACTTTATGCTACCAAATTGACTGTATTTTTCTTTTTTCTTATTGACTTTATTTTGAGGCCAATTAAATAACAGCCATGGCCCACAAATGGCCCCGGTGCCACACTTTGCACATCCTTAAATTCGAGCATTTGCAGTCAACGCTCATGTAAGCGACTCTATGACAGAGCATTTGAATGTTCTTTTCCTCCTTCACTTCCTGTAAGGAGGTCAGCAAGTCCTCCAGCCGTGTGAATTTGCATTCGCCGAGACGGCGGTTTACGGCGCGGCGATGCAGAAGAGCGCTCCGCTTGTTTTCTCACACTTAATCAAATGAAAGGCGGCCACGTTTGAGCACCTCGTTTTCCCTGTCTTTATTTGCTCCGTGTGCATCTTCGCAAAATTGAGTTGGGAGGTACAAGTGGCTTGACGGTCTCTCCCCCGCGGGTGGATGGGAAACAAGCCGGGGAAAATACAGCTGTGCCAGTCGGTGGCTTTATTGTCATTTCCTCACTTACTTACCGGCACTAAACGGCAGATGTTCTCCCCTCTTTGATAGCTATGACCCCACCTAAGGGGAAAAACCACCCTAGTGGGGATAAGTGGTATAGAAGATGGATGGATATTATGTCAAATAATGTACAACAGGGGTCTCAAACTCAATTTACTTGGGGGCCATTGGAGCTCAGGTCTGGGTGAGACTGGGCCGCATCAGGTTTTCCAAAAAAAAACCCAAAAAACGCATTTATTAAACACAAAAAAAATTAAAAAACTTCGCTTTGGTTCCAATTTTCTACAAGAAAAGCGCTGATAAAGCATTCCACTGTTCTCAAATATCTTACTTTTCATTTTTCTACACAAAATAAGATGAAAAATAAATAAACAAATCAAGAATAAAGAAAATCAATAAATCAGTAATAAATAAATATAATAATAATAATAATAAAAGGGCAAATAATAAAAACTTAAGAAACCACATATAGTTGGTGGGTAGACAAATTATTTTTTTCAGATTAAAATGAACAAAGCATTATTAGAGCCCTGTAGACATGACAAAATACGACAATAGTCACATTTATACTCTTTTTATTTACAACATATTGCGCAACTGCAGGGTCTTGAGACACATGCTAACTCGCAAACTAGAGAGCTAGCGACCTAAACGGTAGCCTTCAAGTTATTTCCTTTAAACTTAACCAGCCAAAAACGTACCACTTCCACACGGATAGGGAGGATAACTATTAACAGTTATTTAACCTTTAACATGAACATGAATCAAACGTAATCATTTTTTCTGGGTACATGATACCATACAGCATCCATATCAAACTTGCGCGGGCCGCACTAACATTAAACTTTCATATCAAGGCGAGGGCCTCAAACTAGTGTCCTGCGGGCCACATTTGGCCCGCGCGCCGCATGTTTGAGACCCCTGATGTACAATATAAAAGTATCCGATAATAATGGTATGCTTAGTACAGCAGACGTTAGCGTCAACATTACTTCTATTAAGAGTCCTTGTTCCAGTGCTATGCAAATTGAGTTTAACAAAGTACATTCAATATAATAATGCATTTATTCTCTTCAATGTAGGAGCAGACACTCTGTAAATTCCGCCTCTGGTTTCTGTCATCGTATTATTTAAACGTAAGCAGAGGACAACTTGAAATGTAAACTTTCCCTTGGGTGCTGTAAAAGAAGTGAAGTAGGCTTCTTTGGGTACTAACTTTGCTTTACCGCCGCATAAAAGCGAGTCCCCGTAACGTATGTGCTGGAAATTATTGAATCCAACGGTGTTGACTTGCTTCTAAAAGTTAATGCGACCTAAAGGGACCCAAAAGTGTGTTTTGTACTTTGCGGCGCTGCGGCACACACAGCCTAAAGAGCAAAGGGTTATAGAAAGCATATTTGGACTTTTCCCAATGCGACCAAGTAAAGGAACTGATCTAAGCTGTTTCTCGTGGCATTAAATATGCATCAGTGGCGGGCCTTTCATGTGGCTGCTGAGCTGTGTTTCCACGTCTCGGGGATATTTTCACTTCTTCTTTTTTTATCTTCATCTTTTAATTAAGAAGGAGAATGAGGTCTGCGAGAAAGAAGAGCTAATCTTTATTAAATGGAATTTCTGGGCCATTGGGTGGCTTCAGGGCCGGCTTGGAAATTTCACACCACAGTCCTCTTCCCCCCACCGCCCGTCCCGGCTTTATAATTTCTCATCAATTAACCTTGGGAGAGACCATGCTGAAATAATGCGAGGGGCGACACAGGCGGCGGGGGTCACGCCGCCTAATTAATATTTCATCCGCTTTCACCTGTTCTCTTTCATTCCCTTTGATGCAACACTGAGTAAAGGTCTCATGGCTGACACAATCCCATTGTTCAGAACCTCTTTTAAACGCTGGTTCAGGGTCTTTGGCGGACCTCCAGCCTGGTGCCATCTTGTAGACATGGCAATCCATCATTTTTCAGACCTGTGACAGTGGGGGGGGGTTTGAATCCTAATTTCAGCTCGGCTTCGGCTGGCTCCTCCTGACCACCGCTGCTTATTTCACCTTTCCATCAGCTCTTCTCTTATCATTCCCTGTGTAATTAAAGCCGGTCGAGGGGAACCGAGAGGAGCGAATCTGGATGGGTGTCCGTATTTCACGTGAAGGACCAAGCCGCGCTAATAAAATACATCCTTATATAAACGTGTCCTCAACCTCAGTGACCTTTGCTCAACCTGAGACATTTATGATGGTTCTATTGGGCGCTTTGAGGGAGAATGAGGATTCTAAGTCGGTTACACTGAGGCTGCGAGTAGGGGTGTCCAAACTTTGGACGCATTGATATTTAGTAAAGCAACACAGTAGATAAGATAAGCTTGAAAAAGTATGAATGTCAGTGTCCCTTTATGCCATTTTTTTTTACATTTTGTTTTTATTTTCCAAATATTTCAACTTAGATGTTAAATAATCTTTGTGACTTTTCTCTTTGTAATATTATGACTTTATTGTCATAATATTTTGGCTTTATTCTCTAAATATTTTAACTTTTTTGCCTCGCCAAATTTACCCCAAAATTACAACTTTATTTTGTTTTATTTCTCAAACTATGACAACTTAAAATGTATTTTTTTCTTTAATATTTCAGCTCTGTGCTACTGAAATATTTTTTTCTCATTGTACAATTATTTTTCTTGTAAAATATTTTTTCTTTAATATAAAGTATTGAAAACATTTTTTAATAACATATTCAGCAACTAAAACAACATTATTTGTCCTCATAAGATGACATAATTCTCTTACAATTCCAACCTTTTCTCATTCGATGGCAACTTTTTTCTCATCATATTTTTGTAAAATTATTGCTGATATTTCCCTTTTTATGCTGTTTGGTAATCTTATTTTATTTTATTTTGAGAATGTAAATAAAACAGCCATGGGCCAGGAATGCTAAACGCTATTGTTGGTAATAGTTATTGCATCGTGTAAATGTAGCTCTTATAGAAAGTTGTTGCGATTTGACGTCGACGGATGTGTTATTATATTATTTTTATGTGTAAGTTTGAATGTGTTAACTAATAAAACATGTAAATATTAATTCTATCCAACTTATTTTAATAATGATTCGGAGTGCATGAGAAAGTGGGAAGGAAAATTTAGTTATCTTTGACCACAATGGGTATATCCCACAACTCGGCAGCAACAGAACCAATGTTGTAATAGTGTGCAGAGATAAATAAGTTAGTTAATCTTAGCTCCCGTCCTCTTGGGTAAACGTGAAAATCTTCCCTGCTTGTGAGTTCAGTCCTCGTGTGTGTGGAGGTGTGTGTGTGTAAATAAAGCAATGCTTCCATCCTGCCCGCAGACGCTAGCTAGCTTGGTAACATCCCACACGGCGGCCGGCTCGCCCACTCCACACTTTGGTCACAAACCTCAAATATTCTCATTTTTTTTCCTCCGTTGTGGACTCCTCAGGTGTTTTAACGCCAGAGGTTGACCCCATGGCGGGGCCGTCATCTGCGGGCCCACGCTGGCTACAATTGGACAAGATTGGAGCCTGTCGCTGTAATGGGGTCTCCAACCTGCTGATAGTGTGTGTGTGTGTGTACAGTGATGTATGAGCACACCAAGCTACCAATGGAGCCTGAAGGGCATGGCTGCAGCTGCCGTAAACATGCAGTCTTAGCCAGAAGAAGTAAGGCGGTGGATTGATTGATTCGAAATAGCCATAAATATACATTGATTACACATCCTTGGGTGCTTCCATTTTGTTTTGTTAAAAAAAAAATGCCATTAAAATGTTATTTATACCCTGAAGGTTTATTAGACAACAAAAACCCACTAAAAGACCTGATGGGAAAACTATTTTTAAATAAATAGCAGCACTTCAGCTATGAGTTATTGTTCTCTAGATAAATATCATACCTCTCTGACACCTTTATTACTGTACAATCAGAGTGGGGGCAAAATATCATTGCAGCTTGTAACATGGATGATTTATTGCTGTAATGACTCTGTTTGGACCTTTGGACCTCTTAGATAAGGCATTTACTTAGCTGAGCTGCACTATTAATGAATAGGGTACATTAAAATACAACAAATAAAAAAAATATATACAAATAAAAGACATCTAACAAAGGCGATGAATAAATGAATTAATAAATGTTTGTCTTTGGGCATGAAGTGAAGCCTGCTCATCAGTAAGCTGTTATGGTTAACAGCGGTAACCCTTCCATGGTAAAAAAATAATAATAATATTGCTTCAGGACAAAAATTACCTTTTAAATTGTCTCCTTTTGCTTCCAAAGCCTCGTTTTTTGATAGCAGCGTGTGCATTAATTGATAACATCAACCTTGTAATGACTTTCCAGATGAAATCTTTTGTGTGTGTGAGTTCCTGTGATCATTATTGTCATCATCTTCCCAAATGGAGGAGGATGAAGGAGGCTTTTAATAAAGCCAGCACGGCCCCCGTAGCTTGACAGAGGAGGACATGGTTGGGCCCTGCAGGCGAAGAGAGCTTGATCTGTCTTTATGCTCTTTTAATTACGCTTGGCTGGCTGGCCATCAGGACCAGTGGCAGCTCAGCATTAGCCTACCTAAACAGCCTCCAGGGAGGTGACAGCCAGGGAAAGTGTGGGAGGACGCCGGTCACCTCGTGGGTGCAACGCGGGTTCATTCAAATGAGGCTTTTACAAGCGCCGTAGGCGGCTGTCAGTCATCCGTCGCTCTTATGACTGATGTTTTTATACCCTGGGTGACTTCCTCCCTAGATGAAAACAGCAAAAAAATTTGATTTCTACATTATTATTATCACTTATAGTTGTTTTAAGGTACTTTATCAATAAAGTTGTATTGATTTGGATTTAAAAAAAAATATTCTGTGCTATTTCTGTGTGCGTGGGTGAAAAGGCAGACAAGAGTCATCCATGTGAGAACACGAAATTCCGTTTGCGTAGATTGACAAACAGGTGTGATCTTACGTAGATTCATCACCACGCATACCAGCGCTCCTCGCGGCGGCCTAACGCCAAGGGAATAGACTCCCTCCCTCCTGAGAGACATTTTAAAAGTCCCGAGCCCTTTAATTCACACCCCTCTCACCTCCCCTTGCCTCTCTCCCCGAGCTGTACTTCACTCTGAAATGAATTGGCGTCACCTCCAGGCGATGTCAAGGTGAAGGGAAAAAACGTGTCGACGCCTCCCTCGTGAGAGATTTTCCTCGCTCTCTGGTTAATGACTGAAGTGTGGGAGAGCTGTTACCTCAGCCGGGCTCGGCCAGATGAGCCCGAGAGGAGACATGGTCAGCGGGCGGCCGGGAGGATCCAGGCTGTAATCACAGGCAATCATCAGCCTTTAGTGGATTTCTGGCCTGACCCAGCTGGCCTCAAACCTGTGATTTGAGCTGCGAGCTGGTGAAAGAGAGACAAAGGAATAGGGAGGAAGGATGATGACAATGATTATTTATAACAAGAGCAAAGCCAACAGCATCAGTGTCCTGACTACACTTTATCACGGTGACGACAACGCTGAGTCTTTACTGCTCACTATGGACACACGAGGGCTCCCACTTGGGAAGGCAGTATTTCACATGTCCACACTCTTTCACCCTTTCTTGCATAATCCAACGCTTCGGTTATCAGAAATAACCGCCAGAAAGGCGATTGCATTTGATTGATATATTGTGCACATGCAATATGTGGATTATTTTGAGTCACTATTGGTTACGTTGCAGTTATCATGAATAATGGCACATATGACTCTTCTGTGTCATATGCCTGAGCATAGTTTGGATTATTTGTCATCTTTCCATGCATTATTATTCTACAAGGAGGTGCTTATTACTAATAACTGGCAGGAGGAGCGATTGCATTAATGGTATAATTTGACTGTATTGTACCCGTGCATGAGCAAGATTAGTTTTAGATTTTTTTGAGTCATATTTTTATGTGTACAAAATGGTGGTTAACATGAATAATAGCAGGAGGAGCAATTACATGACTCTTCGATATGTGTGTATATCTGTGCGGGACTGAGCATACTGTGGGGTAGTGTACATTATTTGTAGTCTTTTATGTATTTCTATTATGCAAGGTGGTGCTTATCACTAATAACTGGCAGGAGGAGCGATTGCATTAATGGTATAATTTGACTGTATTGTACCCGTGCATGATCAAGATTAGTTTTAGAGTTTTTTGAGTCATATTTTTATGTGTACAAAATGGTGGTTAGCATGAATAATAGCAGGAGGAGCAATTACATGACTCTTCGGTGTGCCTGTGCGTGACTAAGCATACTGTGGGATAGTGTACATTAATTGTAGTCTTTTATGTATTTCTATTATGCAAGTTGGTGCTTGGGTCTAGTAACTGGCAGGAGGAGCAATTGCACTTTGTCACAGGAGGAGCAATTGCATTTGTGGTACGTAATCTTACATAAGCAACAATACTGTATGACTTTGTAAATCATTTTGCATCATTGATTGTTATTGTGCAAGGTGGCAGTATGAATATATGAATGAATGTATGAATGTAATGGCGGGAGGAGTGATCGCATACAGTATATTACTTGTCAGTGTTGTGCCAAGACCAAGACCGTGTGTGACTGATAACACTGTGGGATAGTGTGAATTCTCTGAAGTCTTTCCATGAAATTCTATCGGTGGTGCTTATTACTAGTAACTGGCAGGAGGAGCGATTGCATTCATGGCATGACTCAACTGTATTGTGCCTGTGAATGAGTGTATTGTTGACTTTAACTTGTGGATTATTTTTTTATAGTATCTTTTAATATTTCAATTGTGCAAGGTGGTGCTTATTACTACTAACTGGCAGAAGGAGCGATTGCATTCATGGAATCACTCAACTGTATTGTGCCTGTGAATGAGTGTATTGTTGGCTTTAACTTGTGGATTATTTTTTATAGTATTTTTTAATATTTCAATTGTGCAAGGTGGTGCTTATTACTACTAACTGGCAGGAGGAGCGTTTGCATTCATGGCATGACTCAACTGTATTGTGCCTGTGAATGAGTGTATTGTTGGCTTTAACTTGTGGATTATTTTTTTATAGTATTTTTTAATATTTCTGTTGTGCAAGGTGGCACTTTTCCTGAATAACTGGTAAGAGGAGCGATTGCAATAATTATGACTTGACTATTCTAGTTGTACCTGTGTTGTGAATGAGCCATTGTATTAATTACATGACTTGACTACACTGTGACAGCATGTATGTCACGCCTGAACTATCATACCGTGTTTGAGTGCTACTCTTACTACTTCTCCTCTGGAAAGTCTCCAAGTTCTCAGGTAAAAAAAAGTGGAATACAATATCGATCTACATGCTGGAAGCTGTGTATAAAAGGATAAAAAATAAACTGCATGGTGCATGCATCAAGCCCCGGCTCCCCTTCAGGCTACATCTAATGGAGTTCTGTGTCACCCACCTCCACTGTCTCTCTTCATCAACGCGCAAGCAGCACCCGCCTCATAGCCTGCAGCGCACGCACTGATGCCCGAGCACACATGTCATTTTTTTGAGAAGCCAATCAGATATTTCTCCACAACCTGTGGTCTATCGGAGAGTTCTGTGCACCTCAGAAGTTGAACGCTGCGGTGTATAGTAGTGTAAGACAGCCATGTGGGAGTCGGTGTGCGCCAGCAGTCCTACGTGCTCTGTGGTCGGGTCTGCTTGTCTGCTTTCAACTGTGGTCTTTCATCATGTTCTCTGCCTATTTTGGCACCCACTTTGTGTGTGTGTGTGTGTGTGTGTGTGTGTGTGTGTGTGTGAGTGAATGTTGCTATGATAGGTGGTTGGGCAGACCAGCTCTTTCCTGCCATCTAGTGGTAGAAGGAGGTACACATGCACAATGGAATGGGATCTATCCAGTCTTATTGTCTTTGTCAAGACAGAATTTTCTTTGTTTTTGGTTGGATGTCAGTTGACCAGGCATGTGTGGCTAATATAGTGTCTGGAATTAAGTATTAAGACAGATATGACTTTATTAATAGTGGGACTTTTGAAGGCAACTGCTGTATCAGTGTACAGCTTGTGTATATATATATAGCAGTATATATTTACTATCCACTGAAAATGAAAATCATTGACGAAAAAGCTGGCAAAAAAAGTGAAAATAATCCCCTACAGTGGTGGGAGTGGTATGACCTGGGGCTGCATGAGTGCTGCCAGCACAGGGGGTGCTGTGGTTCACTGAAGGGAAACATGAATCTTAAATTATACTGACATTCTGAAGCAGTTCCAACTTCAAGTTCCTGATACAATACCAATATAGGGGTATCAATCTGACCCGCGTCACGAATCACGCGTCATGAATCACGTATATTAATAATATTTTTGTGTTTGAAAGCCTAAACCTGTATGCGCTTTTTTGCCAAGTTTTGACATTTTTAAGCATAAAATGGCTACATGGACTAAAATCCAAATATATGCCATTCCGAAGATGTATTAAAATTGTGATAAGTGGTATTCTCCATTGGTCACTAGGTGTCAGTAATATTATTTTGATGTCCAGTGAAACAGCCATGCACCAGACTTTAATAACATAATGGTCATAATAATAACACTGTAACCCATACCAAGCTAAAACATCATCTGTGAAGGCTTATTTATGTTTTTTAATTTATTGTATCGGGTTTTAAATTGGGTAAAGGTTACTATAGGGGTGTTAGTTTATGTCTAGATGGCTCTACTGTTTTTAGAAGATCGTAAACAGGTTTTCTATGCTTTGATTGAAAGTATTCCATAAAGGGATTACTTTTTTTTGCCAATATCCGATGTCAGTATTAGATCGGAACACCCCCGAAAAGCAGAGGGACACTGAAAAAATATGGCATGTTATCCAAGAAGAGACTGAGGGCAGAAACAGGCAGACTGTGGAGCATGATTATTTTCTCTTTAGCTTCTTGCCATGTATCCTTAAATGACTTCAAATGTTGTGCAGCACATAAACAGCTCCAGACAACACCCCCCCCCACCCCGGAGCGCCCATTTATCGCATAAGATGAGCTGATCAGACTCCAGACAAGCACGCTTATTCTTTTATTCCGTGTTCATTTGTGAGCGTTTGCCTCCGGAGAGTTGAGTCCTGCGTAAATTGAATAGCCGCTAATAGATTTTGATGTGCTGTAATGAGACATGTGATTAATAAACAATAAAGAAGCAGCAAAAGTACATTTTAAATACTGATGTACTCTTGGTTGTAGTAAGTACTCTCTTAAGGAGGGCGCTTTACGGCACTCTGGCTAAGGTGACCCAGAGTTTTTTTTTGTGTGTGTGTTTTATGACACAGATGGCTTCAATAAACATTTTTATGTTTGCTCGTGAGTGCAAGCAACCACTCTGGTTTTAATGTCTTGTAAATGCGGGACCAACACTGTGAGGACACTCCTAAAAAGTGACCTGATGCTTGGAGAAAAAGTCTTTTGACTTCAAACAGGAAACAACGTTCACAAACACTTGAGCAAAAAATGTCCACCTCACTTTCCGACCCGATTGTGTGTGTATAATAATGTGTTTATACGGACATCTGCTGCCTTACAATGTTGTGACGGCATATTTAAACAGGATGCGGGGTACTGAAGTATTAGTTTATGTCAGGGGTGTCCAAACTATTCCCAGCAAGGCCTGTATAGTGAAATAGTGAAAAATAAAAGGTTGCATGGTCCACTTTAATATTTAGTCAAGCAAATCATGTCGATATGCTAAGAAGTTAGAAAAAGACTGCATCACAGTTGTAAAAAAGCCTATTATTGGTATCAACTTTGCTCTTTTTTCCCCCCATTTTTGGTGTTTTTTAAAAAAAATTTCCCCAAATATTCCCATGTTTTTTCTGTAATATTATGACTTTTAGAATTCACATAATATTTTTACTTTATTCCAATAATATTATGTATTTTTCTGCAACCTCATTTTCCAAAAAAACCCCAACATACATATTTTCTTTAATATTTGCTCGTTTTCCTCATAGTATTATGAGCTTATTTTTTTAACTTTTTTAGCTAAAATACCAATTTTTCCACTTTGATATTTAGTCAAGCAAAGCATGTAGATATGCTAAGAAGTTAGAAAAAGACTGCATCACAGTTGGCGATGTAAGTAAAAAAGCCTATTATTGGTATCAACTTTGCTCTTTTTTCCTCCCATTTTTGCTAGTTTTAAAAAAAATTCCCCAAATATTCCCATGTTTTTTCTGTAATATTATGACTTTTAGAATTCACATAATATTTTTACTTTATTCCAATAATATTATGTATTTTTCTGCAACCTCATTTTCCAAAAAAACCCCAACATACATATTTTCTTTAATATTTGCTCGTTTTCCTCATAGTATTATGAGCTTATTTTTTTAACGTTTTTAGCTAAAATACCAATTTTTCCACTTTGATATTTAGTCAAGCAAAGCATGTAGATATGCTAAGAAGTTAGAAAAAGACTGCATCACAGTTGGCGATGTAAGTAAAAAAGCCTATTATTGGTATCAACTTTGCTCTTTTTTCCCCCCATTTTTGCTGGTTTTTAAATTTTTTTCCTCAAATATTCCTATGTTTTTTTATGTAATATTATGACTTTTAGAATTCACATAATATTTTTACTTTATTCCAATAATATTATGTATTTTTCTGCAACCTAATTTTCCAAAAAAAACCCAACATACATATTTTCTTTAATATTTGCTCGTTTTCCTCATAGTATTATGAGCTTATTTTTGTTAACTTTTTTAGCAAAAATACAATTTTTTTCTGTTAATATTTTGACTTAAATTAAAGCTGTTTTTCTACTTATTTCAACTTTGAAGCCAGATGTTTCACGACAGGATTTCTTGGTCATGTTCTTGACTTGTTTCCTGTTTCAAGTCACGCGTCTGTTTATCGTCGCGATTTGAACTCAGTGATCCACGGATGTAGGACGATGAGGTCCTCTGGTCCCCGTCCAAACGCCTGATTCTGTCCCCCCTCGTCTGTAGCTGTTCCATTCCTCTTCTCTCTCCCATGACCTCAGGGATTCCTCTGGAAGCACAACATTCCAGAATACCAACATTCCCCTCGCTGTAAATTACACTGAGGCAAACCTCATCGATGAGTGACTCATTCACATAATTGTTACTTTTAGACCTATCAGGTTTCTCCTTGTCTGGCTCTGCATCTTGCTTGTCTGGGACACTTTGGTACTGGAGTTCAGGACTCCAATGGCCTGGACTGGTGACGGGAAAAGAGCTTAACAATGGCAAGAAGATACTGAAACTGAAAGGGGAAAGCCAAAAATTCAATTTTACAAAAAAAAATTGGAAATCCAGGAAACTTTTGCCAAAATCCTGCACACTTTGGGGAGGGGGGAATTGAGAATTGACGAAAAAAAATCAGTACAATTTGGATTTCAAAACCAAGTGGGCGGGAAAAATATAAACATCCATCACACTTTTGACATAACCAAAGTATAGGAGGTAATGCACCTGCAAGTCAAAACACCCAAAAAATAAAACAACAACAAAATCTGGAAAAATTGTATGTCTCTCAATAAAAATACACCACAAAATTCAGTACAATTTTTAAATTCAACCAATTAACTGGGGATTTTATTTCAATAAAAAATGCAAAAAAATAGTACAATTTGGGTTCCAAACAATATATATAATTACATTAACAATAATATTTAAATTAATTAAGTCACCCAAAAAAAATGGACACACTTTAAAAATGACTATTACATCACGAGGGAAAGTGGACCTCAAGTCATAAAACAATAACATAAATCAGAATTGGAATTTGACCAAAATTTTCTCCAAAACAAAACAATGAAAGTGTAATATTGAATAAATAGTTGAGTAAAACATGTCCTCTCAAGACAAATACAAACAAGTCAACCAAGGCCGTAGATATTTGGTACTAAAAACTAACGTTTTCAAAATCTCCGGCAAAAGTTTGGATTTGGAGAAAATCAGATAATGTGTTTGGGTATGGACGCCAATAACCGAAGTGTTACGTTTCACGGTATGCTGTGATGTCATACATGCAATCTGTGTTTATAGGAAATACACATGCTAGCCACCAAAAACAAAAAAACTAGAGCTCAATCAAAAATTGGAGGGAATCTAAACTCGCACAAAAAAGAAAACACAATTCAAAATTAAGATAGGAATGCTGGAATTTTTATTAAAATAATTTTTCTCAAGTTACACACTTTCCAAATGATCATTATTATAGAAAATGGGGGAAATCATTCCTCCAATGTTAAGTACAATTTACAAAAAAGCCTCTAATCCATTGAATTTGAAATGTTGCCAAATAGGCAGCACGACGTTCGAGTGGTTAGCGCGCAGACCTCACAGCTAGGAGACCAGGGTTCAATTCCACCCTCGGCCATCTCTGTGTGGAGTTTGCATGTTCTCCCCGTGCATGCGTGGGTTTTCTCCGGGTACTCCGGTTTCCTCCCACATTCCAAAAACATGCTAGGTTAATTGGTTAATTAGGTATGAATGTGAGTGTGAATGGTTGTTTGTCTATATGTGCCCTGTGATTGGCTGGCGACCAGTCCAGGGTGTACCCCGCCTCTCGCCCAAAGACAGCTGGGATAGGCTCCAGCACCCCCCGCAACCCTCGGGAGGAAAAAGCGGTAGAAAATGAATGAATGAATGTTGCCAAATAGTTCCCCATTATGCATGAAATCAAACAAGACCTCTGCATATCAAACTTTTGGTTGAACTTCATCTTTACATTGCAAGAGTGTTGAGCTTCTTTTTCCACTTGTACGAGGAGTAGACTAGAAATAAAGGCTGTATGAGTTCCATTGTAAAACAGACTTGCATAGCATTTTTGTTCACAGGAGGGTGAGCAATGAAGGGCCCCTCCCACTCTACTAAATACAAACTCTCCTACAGTACAGCCTCCCCTGCCCCCCCCATCCCATGTGAGCCTCAGCGCTGATGACGATGATGACTGAACCTCTCTGTCCTGCTCGCTGAGCTTTGTCGCGCTCCAGCACACATGCATTGTTCCGCTACTTGTTGCTCCCGTCAGGGTCGGAATCCGCACGGAGCGTCGAGCTGGTGAACGAGTGGAGTTCCGCCTCTCGGTGAGTGTTGAGCTGCCGAATAAATGGAAAGTTGTGCTGTTGGTAGATGCTGGGCTCATGTGGAACTTAAGTACATGCTTTTTTTTTTTTTTTTGCTGAGTCATGGCATTCTGCTGTGCCATTCTGTGACAGCTTGTGTCAGGATTATACAGTAAATATGGCGCTGGTGCTTTTAGTTTTCTATTGACCCCTCTTGCAAGATGTTCATTGATTGTCTTTGTTGCCACACACACACACACACACACAATCGTGCCTTGTTGTCCAAAGGGACTCCATTGTTTGCTTCACATCATTGTTTGTGTGTCTGCGTATGTCCAAAAAGTCTCTCACAATGAAGTCTGTCACCAGCAGTGGAGATTTGTGCCCCCCCATCCCACCATCCCTCACATCTGGATCAGCCCACCAGCTGACTGGGAACAAGGGAGCGGATGGGATAAGGAAAGAAGGGGGGGGAATTTGCTCAAGCTGCAGTTCCCTCAGTGGGGAACTTTTTTTTTCTTCTTGCAAGAACAATGTCCTTATGGATGCATGAGAGGAAACACACACACACACACACACACACTTGGCCAAGGTGTTTTCACACCTGCCTCATTCAGTTAGGCAAATCATTGTTTACCCCCCCCAGGCATACTTAGTTTAGCCCCACACAGCAACACCACGGGGGACATACAGTAAGTACAGTTGGGAATAAAGTCTGCTAACCATGATGTCACAAATATGAACTACTATGTATATTGGCAGAAATATTATTATTTTTTATGGATTACTGTTTGTTTGTGGGAAAAAATAATATTTGTTTCAATATGATTCTGGTTATGGGTCAAGGTGATAGATTAATTTCTTTTCCACTAATTACTGTGGGTTTATTTTTGTCGAAAATCCTACCAATTCCACTCAGCCTGCTTCCAGTGTCTGTTAAGATAAGATAAGATAAGATATGCCTTTATTCGTCCCTCAGTGGGGAAATTTGTATTGCACAGCAGCAAGAGTACAGAAACAGTTAAGCAATACAAAATACACAATATAGAAAAATAAACAATATAAACAACCCAAGTATTAACAAAATCAACAGTTTTTTCCCAGAGTTATATACAATACAGTATGTAGATAATATGAAATGAGATGAGATATATGACCAGTCTATACACTGAGATCTTGCTAGTGAGTTAATATGAGGCATTATGGAAATACTTCACATAGAACTTAGTATATTGCATTTAGAGCCCTTAATATTGCACATGGAGGTTGATCAGATATTGCACAGTGAATGGGGTCTGGAGTAACTATACTGACTATAAAAGCAAGTATTACACCGGGGTGGGCAAACTACGGCCCGGGGGCCACATCCGGCCCGCAAAGTGTTTGAATACGGCCCGCCCAATCTTTCCAAAGTATTTCATTTAAACTCAACATACAACCTGGCATCATGGCCTGAGCCAACCTTTTGATGGTTTTATCAATTTCGTTTTTTGACATGGTCTGTTGTTTACAAAGTGCTCCTGAAAAAAGGGACACATAGATTATTATTAGATTATTAGATTATTATAATTATTATTAGAACTATTATGATTATTATAATTATTATATTAATGCTAATTATTATATTAATTATATAAAATATTATTGTTATATTTGCATATTTTACATAATAATAATATAATAATTATTATTTTAATTTTATTGTAATTATTATAATATTTTATTATTTTTCAAATATTTAAATTTAAATATAAAATAATAATAGCAGATTGCATGACAATTTTACAGATACAATAATACCAGGTGGACTGTTACGTGTAAAATATATAGTCTGCCCCCCCCCCCCCGTAAATTTTGTCATATCAATGCGGCCCGCGAGTCAAAAAGTTTGCCCACCCCTGTATTACACAGATGTACATAGTGGTGTAGAAAGTTATGTTCATGATAATATTATGGGATATCAACCAATGGCTCACTTATCTGAACCACCAGTTGAGTATTGACTGTTCCTGTGCAGCCTTAGTAAAAGTATGCACACCAGTTCCTCTTGCAACACTTAACCAGACCTGCACGTCCACTCCTGTGCTTGTTCATCCATCCGTACAGACAGGACAGAGTGTGGGAACAGGTGTGTGTGTGTGTGTGTGTGTGTGTGTGTGTGCTGCCTTCATTAGCCGTAAAGTGAAAGGCGAGGTAAAGTGGACGGTCTTTGCATCTGTCTGGAGAGTGAGGCGGTGGCAGCGATGAAACATTGTCTCCAGTTCTCCGTGAGGAATTGTTTGGCGGTGCAGTTGTGCCATATGTGCAAGAACGGTGTAATTCCGTGGTGTCCTGCTGTCAGTGCAGCTGCTCCTTCTCCTGGCTGGAACAAGCCAACATCGCTTTGATTTACAGTCAGCCAGGGCGTGTGCGAGCTTTAGCAATGACTACTGTTGGCGTAGTCTGAAACGGTGGAGACGATTGTCCTTTAACTTCTGAATAGTCAAGTTTTTACATGATTTCAGGGTGGTTATGCTGATATATGCTGATATACGGTGTCCAAACCAGTCGAGACGGCTGGTAGTACCCACCATTTTGGATCAGTTGCATCAAGATGCCATTAATCAATAGTCAATTTCTCCATTCCCCCCCCCAGGGAGCGCATAATTTTGGGCCAGTATTTTTACTAAACTTGTTCCTCCTCCATCATTGTCTTTTTGAACAATTTCCAGCATCTTTTCTTGGATCTAAGAAGTGCATACTTTTTCTGCCCACTGTTATTTCTCAAGGCTTGTTCCTGCTACTTCATCATTTATTTTCAAAACATTTAGAAATTCCACATTTCTAGTTTGTCATCTTTTCTTGAATCTTTTTTCCAGGTAGTGCATACTTTTTGTCAATGCCTCATCAATTGTACTATATGTACAATATGTACTATATTCCAACAATTTAAAATTTTCACGCAATGGACAGAAAACATATTTCCCTAAATCTTTTTTTTTTTCTCAGGGAGTGCATACTTTTTTGTCTATTATTTCTCAAGACTCGCTCTTGCTATTTCATTGTTTATTTTTAAATAATTTTTAAAATTAACATAATGGACAAAATTTATAGTAATATTTTCTTCATTTTTTTCCAGGGAGTGCATACTTTTTGTCCATTATTTCTCAAGACTCGCTCTTGCTATGTTATTGTTTATTTTTAAATAATTTTAAAAATTAACATCATGGACAGAATTTATAGTAATATTTTCTTTATTTTTTTTCCAGGGCGCGCATCGTTTTTGGTCAATATTATTACTAAATGTGTTGTTCCTCCCGCATATGGTTTTAAACTAAAAATTAGTGCATGGAGTTGCCCATTGCAGGAGTGGAAACTTAAAAATTTCCACACAACGGATAGAAAACATATTTCTCTAAAAATTATTTCCAGGGAGCACATACTTTTTGATGAATACTATTACTAAATGTGTTATTCCTCCATCATATGTTTTTAATCTATTTAAAATTTTCACACCATGGATAGATCACATATTTCTGAAAATCTTTTTTTTTTTTTTTCCAGGGAGTGCATACTTTTTGGTCAACATTATTACTAAATGTGTTGTTCCCTCTCATATGTTTTTTTTAACTATTTAAAATTTCCACACAATGGACAGAAACATATTTCTCAATTTTTTTCCCCAGGGAGTGCATACTTTTTCCCCTCCAGCATCAGCATCTAATTTCAAAATTCCACACAAAGAACAAAATGTATACAGTAGTTTGTGGAGTAGTATGGAGTGCATACTTTTTTCCCACTATTATTTCTCAAGAGTTCGTCATTTATTCATCCGTGTCTTCACTAACAATGTTCAAGGATGCACATGTGCCTCAGGGTTTAGCCCTCGAACGCATAGAGAGAAGCAAAACGCTGCTTCTGTGCAGTCACATGTTGTCTCGCCATGCGTCTTTTTGTGCCTGCATCACATTGAAAAGACTGGATTACAGCTATTATTGGTGGTGGGGGGGTGGGGGGGGCTCTTTGTGTGGCAACAAAATACTTCTGATTACTGCTGGCTCTGCTGCTTCCCGGCTCAGCACAGCCATTGGCAAACAGGAATGGCTACAGGCGTAAACAGCATTCGGGTAATTAGTCAATAAACAAATAAACCTCCTTTAGAGCGGCAGTGCACGACACAAGATCAAGTATGACCTTACGGTGTGTTCACATACATCATAGTGTCTTGTCAAAGGCAGGAGTGATGAACGACTATTGGACTTTAAGGGGATGACCTCAGCACATTGGGAAATGTCTCAGGTCTCCGAACGCAGCAGCCAGCGCCGACTTTCTCACACTCTGTATAAGTACTGACAACTAAAAATGCCCTGAGCGCCTAAACCTCCATTTTTTTAAACGACAAAGCGCTGTCGGTCCCACGACTACAGTATAATGTTACCAATGGTTGGCGGTCATGTTGTTTCCTTACATTACATTAAAAAAAAATCATTATTATAGTGCTGTAACCTTAAACATAAAAATCCTCTTAAAAAAGAAATACAAGAAAAGGGAAAATATTTAATTAAAACAAAATACTTTGAACTAAATACTTCAATTTGCTGAAACTACACTTTTCTGGTCTAAGGGGTGGGGGAAATTGACCACACATTTTATATTTTATTTAGCTAAATCTGTGCTTTTACAGTGTGGGAAGTGGGGAGAACCTCACCAACCGTCATCGGGGGTCTTGGCAAGGCCCAAAAATGGAAGAAGTAATGGAGTAATGATGAAGTAATGGAGAATCATCCCACTTCTGACACCATTCTTGTAACGGATTACCGTGAAATGTTGATAAAGTATATCAGGGAAAACTGAGACACAATGTTGAAGGAACTGCCACATATCTGTGGTGTGGATCGGTTCCAAGGTTCCTCCCAACTGACCGAATCCCACTTCTGACACCAGTTTTGTCACAGAACCCTATTAAGTAGTACCCTCAACCAGTTTCTCACCCATATCTGGGATATATTGTACAGTGGTCATGTTTTCCCAAGGGTCCTCTCAACTAGGAAATAACGAGGAACCATCACACTTCTGATATATTCTGTTGCAGAACAGTGAAGGAGTAGCATGTACACCAAAAGCCAGGCTCTTAGGCAATGTCTCTTATTGTTGCCCTATTCCAAACATTTGAATGCTTCACCCATACCCGGGCACCCAAGCGTTGATCCCACTTCTGACACCACTAGAGTGGAACTCCAGTGATCCTTTAGTTTGTGTTTGTGTTCTATTTTGCTGTCATGGAGGGCAAAGTATTCTGCATCCATCTAGATCAATCTAGAGTGCCCTTAATTCGTATTCATGTGGGTGTCAACAGTCGTACTCATGTGTGCACCGGGATAAGTTATGGAGTCTGGTGAAGTGTTAAAAGATGGGGAGCCTGCATTGCATGATTGTTTTTTTTTTTTCTTCCCCGACATTAACATCTCACTCAAAGGTGGGTGTTTAATGGCTGCTGTAAAAGTACAGGCTGGTAAACACATAAAAATGCCAAAGTGAAAGCAGAGCGCGTGTGCTAGGAGGTCATGTGCTTTTACACCAAATTGAATTCTTGCTCTGTGTATTAGTGTATAACTGCTCTATGTCTTTCAATCATGGTTGGTCAAGCCTAAAGTCTTTAGGGGGGGTTGAAGGCCAAATGGAGTGTGTTTTCTATGCTTTGCCCCAGGGGGAGCTGTTGCTTCAGCTGTGGACTATAAAATCCATTCACCCTTGCCCACCCCCCCCCCCCCCCCCCCCAAGTCAAGCCCTATGGCCCACAAACCCATCCATCTTCAAGTTTTTGTTCTGGGCTTGACAGCTTCCATTTTACCATGACATCACAGCCACTAGTAATAAACCTGTAAACCACCACATGTGCCACTTTTTCCCGATTGCACATAAACACACCAAGCGGGCGTCTGCTTGAAGTTATGACTGAGCCAGACTCTGGAACTAAACAACGTTTCGCTTGGCCTGACTGCTTTCACGAAGAATGACGTTACGTTGACCCTCTGTGGGCTGAGTGAAGTCTCTGTCTTTCAGTCAGTATTGATTGTTTCTTTGCAAAGACGTATAAAAACATTGCCTGGCCTTGGACAGTCAACCTACGGAAGTCTTTTTTTGTCTAATTGTTTCTGGGCTGTCATTCTATATTTGTAGTCCTTGACTGTAGAACCTTAAAAAGACATTTCTGATGATGATTGATGGTGGTTGACCAAACATAAGCTACAAATTCAAGTGTTCTCAAAAATATTCTTTTCTTTAGTGTATTTGCAAAGGAAGTAGAATTGACATTAGAACAAATGAAACAATAATAAATCCACTGTCAATTCCCTAGGAGCAGGATTGGTCATAATAAATGTTTACTACCAAAAGTGATTCAAGCACATAAATAACCAAAAAAAAAAAAAAAAAATGGGGGAATCTGGGGGAAAATATGTACAGTCGCCCCTCATTCGAACAACCTTGCTCTATTGAGGTTTTTCAAAAAGTAAGTTATATATGATCACTGTATCGCCGTCGACTATAGCCTATTATTTATCAAAAAATATTGACAGACAAGTCATGTGTAGTATTCTGTTTATTAATGTTACATTGAAGAGACATTACCTTACCTTAACAGTGCCTGGAGTTGCCCATTGCAGGAGTGGAAAAAAGTTGTCCTCGCATTCTGTGTGGAAGTGGTAAATTTTTGTTTCTACAACAAATTCAAATATTTGAAATTAAAGTAACTAATAGGAATGGGCATTAGCCTACATTTTCCTATGAAGACAAGTCATTATTTGATCATTGTTTTTAGACAAAGATGTCTAATTGGATGTTGATGTTGTTGGATGACTCCTGTTGCATTGCTAAGGTCAACGTCTGATTCAAAGAACTGCATTCATGTTGTTGTCTGGTACTGCAGCTCAACATCCCATACCTGACGTCATGTTGTTCTAGTTGAGACCAAATCCACAGTGCCTCTGCTGGTTGCAACCAAGTCGTCCACTTGCCTCACTTGCTTCCCTGCATGATGAATCAACAATGATTTTGCCCCAATTTTCCAAATATGAGCCTCAGCCGCTAAATGCATGACATAATTCCTATTTTCTTGCACAGCTGTTTATTTCATATTTGTTTATAACAGAAAATGCTGAATATTGTTGAAGTTGTCTTGCTGCTGAAGACTAGAAAATTGTACATTGGAACACAGCAGAGTTTGGTGCTTTAATTGGCTGTGAAACACTGAGGCTAATTAATCCATATTGTGTTCAGGATGCACAAACAAACACTGGAGTAGGGCGCAGGCGTCGTGGAAGAAGACGTCATTTGCACAGATAAAGCCCAAAAGCTCTCATCTAGACTGTCGTTGCCAAGCAATTAGGAAAATGTACAACATTTGTTTGGTTTAGTGTTTTTTTTTTGTGCCGCAATGCTGCCACTGGGTTCATATTTTGTCAGTGTAAGCAGGACGGTCTGGCCTGAAGTTGCAGCGTGGGGGTGTAAATTCCTGTAAAAGTGGAGTTGTCCAGCTGAGCTTGCACTTTGTTTTGGTGTTTTGTGGTTGAGTTTCATGTAAAAGTGAGTGGCAGACTGATTGATTGAGTTTCTGCTGGCAGAGACACGGTTTGTTCATATTTAGGAACGCTTCCATTTATTAATATGGCTGAAATATTGTTGGCGTTTGGAGCCAATTGCTTTAGGGGCTGACAATTGAAATGTGACTTACCATCATGAAAGACACAAAGTCAGCTAGGCCTTAAAGTACACAACGTGCAATGAAAGATGCTGTTCCCAAGACATGTAATGCTCAATAAAGATGTACATTTATGCAGTAGGCAGTTCAGCATTACAGCAAGCAGCATGCCATGTACTATCCTGACGAATCCTATGACCATTCCAATACAAATGACTTGAAAGATGCTGTTGCCAGGACTAAATCCTGAATAAAGATGTAAATTCATGCATTCAGCAGTTCGGCATTGCAGTAAGCAGCATATCATGTACTATCCTGACTAACCATATGACCATTCCAGTACAAATCCCTCAGAATGTGCTTGAAAGATGCTGTTGCCAGGACTAAATCCTGAATAAAGATGTAAATGTATGCATTCGGCAGTTCGACATTGCAGTAAGCAGCATATCATGTACTATCCTGACTAACCATATTACCATTCCAATACAAATGACTTAGAATGTGCATGAAAGATGTTGTTGCCAAGTCTAAATCCTGAATAAAGATGTAAATTTATGCATTCGGTAGTTCAGCATTGCAGTAAGCAGCATATCATGCACTATCTTGACTAACCATATGACCATTCCAGTACAAATCCCTCAGAATGTGCTTGAAAGATGCTGTTGCCAGGACTAAATCCTGAATAAAGATGTAAATGTATGCATTCGGCAGTTCGGCATTGCAGTAGGCAGCATATCATGTACTATCCTGACTAACCATATTACCATTCCAATACAAATGACTTAGAATGTGCATGAAAGATGCTGTTGCCAAGTCTAAATCCTGAATAAAGATGTAAATTTATGCATTCGGTAGTTCAGCATTGCAGTAAGCAGCATATCATGCACTATCTTGACTAACCATATGACCATTCCAGTACAAATCCCTCAGAATGTGCTTGAAAGATGCTGTTGCCAGGACTAAATCCTGAATAAAGATGTAAATGTATGCATTCGGCAGTTCGGCATTGCAGTAAGCAGCATGAACATTTATGCATTTGGCAATTCTTCATTGCAACACGCAGCATGTCATGCACTATCTTGACTAACTATATGACCATTCCAGTACAGATCGTTCAGAATGTGCATGAATGATGCTGTTGCCAAGACAAAATGCAATGATTTCCTGGAAATTGTGTCACCAAATTTTGGTGCAAATGGAAATCAAATTGTGAAAGTAACATTCCTTTGCATGCCATATATCATATTGAATTGCACTAGAGAACGCAGGTGTACCTAATGTTGTGGCCAGTGAGTGTTTGTCGTGTTTAGAGCTCCATCTGCAGTCTTGAAGCTGAAGATTATTTATGTCCACTGCGGCGTGTGTGACATATCATGTGTTTGCCGCTTGTGTGCGTAATATATGACGGCTGCGTGAAGGCTGCCACTAATTACAGAGGCCCTACGCCGCAGAGCAGCCGGCGGCGGACCTTGGTTTGTGCATAACGTCTCATTTAGAAGCGAAAGTCAGCCATGTTTGCGCACATTGCCTCTAGCCATGCAGGGTGAAGAAATGCGCTTGACCAAACTAGTTATCAATGTGGGTTAAAGGTATTTTTAGATGAGATTTACAGCCTGCTTTAAATCACCGATCCTGCATTGAGTGTGTGAGTGCACTTCCTTTCCGTGTGTGTGTACAGGATGTGTTGTCCATGCCAGGAATGATGTGGACTCTTCTGGCTCACACATGATGCTGTCTGTCTCTTTTCTGGAAAATTAATGTTTTTTTCTTATTGTGCTAATAGACAAATGCTGTTGCTAACAAACACAGCTTCCAAAACATGTTGCTCGACAGAGCAATGATTTGTACGACAGTCATCCCTTGTTTATTGTAATTAATTAGATTAATTCGACCTGACCGTGATAAATGAATTTCTAGAATAATTGAATATTTTTGTAATTTTATTATTTATCTTTGTAAACCTGTTCTAAAAGCCCTAGAGCCCTCTAGACCCCTATAAGTCATCTATACACTCATATTACCCAATATAGTAGACATAATAAGAGTAAATAAGACATAATATAGTCTTACACATGAGTTTCTACATGTTCCTTTTTTACTTCCGGTTTCTGTACAGTACTTCCTGCCTGTCTCATCAGTGTGACATTACTGACACCTAGTGATCAGTGTAGGGTACTACATATCACCTCAACATCTGAGTGAGTCTTCGGAATGCCTTATACTTGTATTCATATATATATATATTCAAATATTTATAATAAATGCAACCAAAAAACAGTTAACAATGGTGTTATAATAAAGGTGTTAACAACTTATGTCCATTATTTTCTATGGGAAAGCTTTGTTTTGAAAACAGTACCTGTCAAATACTTGGTGATGCTGTCATTCAGTAGTATGAGCAAATACTGTGTTTTCAAAACAAAGGTTTCACCACAGAAAACAATAAGTTGGACTTACACTACCAGTTATAAGTTTGGAGACACTTGCTCACGCTATTGAATGAGAATGTGTCCCTAAACTTTGGACTGGTTCTATCTGCCCCATTGTGTCGATTCTATCGTAGAAATATGGTTACCTTTTTTATTTTAATAACTGCTTAACTAAATAAAAAAAGACCTTTGAGGGGCGCACGGATTGGCTTTTTCCATTCATTATCTGCTAAAAGCCACTCTTTATTGTGTGTGTGTGTCATTTTCACTAACTCTTGACAGTATTTTTGTCTGCAAATGCTATAAAAAAACATGTCTGGGATAAAACAGCAGGGGATAATCAGGCAACTCGAAGCATTTATAGCATGAAGGTCAAGTGTAATGTCGGCCTGCAAGTGTACATGTCACCAGCAGGGGGTGTCACTGTGCCAGAATGGCATCAAACGGCCTCAGAGAAGGGAAAGTACACTGAAAGACCAAAGAAATCTCCTGTTACTTTCAAAGAGGCATCATGAGTGAGTGCACATTACAAGGCTTTACATTCAAAGTGGACCCCTTATCCCGACGACGTGACCTCATTTGACCATGACCTCATGAGTGACCAGAACAGATGAACGTATAACACACTGGTGGTAGCTGTTAGCCCGGCACTGCCATCCTTCCTGACGCCAACACAGCTGCAAAAGCAAGCGAGCAAGCAAAGAGTGTCATCCACTGTGTGACCAACACTGCACTTCGCTTTCTGCACATGCCACATCAACAAATACAAAACACGGGACAACGTCTGTCATCCAACACACCTCAAGGAAAAAAAATATGCTTCTAAATTCCACAAACTTGCATCAAATAACTTTACATTTAGTTTTTTCTTTGGCTTTTTCCCCAATTCATTTATGTAACATAGGAAGTTACATGACGTAAGCATACTACAGTACATACAGTACATACAGTACATACTCCTTTGCCAGAGACCTCCTTCTTACACAGCTTGGGAATGTTTCCGGCTTCCCAGCATGCCTTGCGGCACTTGTTTTGTGAAAGTTGCTAAAGTTATACATGATCAGAGCTAACAGTTGTCGTAGTAGTAGTCCTGCTTGTTTACTTAACCGTTTTAGTGTTCACCCTCATGATTCTTAGGTAGTGGTCTGTCTCGTGTCTCGTCTTTCACTGTGTGACAAGCTAACCGTGAGAGCCTCTTCCTTTTAAACAAGCTAAAGTGCCTCGAACCATTTCTTGCAGGGCTCACGTTTTCCGCAGGACATTAAATATTCTATAATGTAATAATAATTGTTCGGTCCGCAAGCCGTACGTTTGAGACCCCTGGTCAGTTTTGCCTTACATCTTTGACATTGAAGTTAAGATTTTAGTGCTTGAATTGTAATATTAATAGTGGTTAACTTATTTTTACACTTGTATGACTCTTCCATATGTTTAAATGTTGCTTGCCGTGTGGCCTGTAGAGTTCATTTGTTTTATGACGGTATCAACATGACCCTGGAACATTTTATTTCTATTTCCGTTATTATTTTCTATGGGGTATTTGGTTTAATCCAAACAAAATGGTCCCAGAAATTATACTCTTCCAACCCGAAACATCTGTCCCTGTCGCCGATGATGAAAACACTCTGGTATCTCGGGCCTCTCACAATAATGTAACACAATCAGCGAGCACATGGCCACAGAGGCGTGTGCTGCACGGAGAATGTGAGAATGCAGGGCTTAGCTGAAATATGCTTTGTTTTCGTATTAGCGGTGTGGCTAACACAAAAGACCGTGAAAGGGACCTTCAATTACCATTCAGCTAACAGAGGCATGGATTACTACTAAAGTCGTACTTTTCAGTGTTGTTGTATCAGAGAGTGTGACTGAAGCAAAATAGTATATAGGCTGATCTATTATTGCGTATCATAGTAACAGATTTAAATAGAGGTATAAAACCACCATCATGCGTGTAACGGGACACATTTGCCACTTTTTCAGGGTAAAAAGTCCCACAAATTATTTTCAGTGCAAAATAACACATTTAAAACAGGTCAATAAAAAAACGTTCCGGTCTGGAATAGAACCAATGCCCTCTGCTTTAGAAGGCAGCAGCTGTACCATTACACAACACCAAATCGTTGTGGCAAGGAGCACGGTGTCAGAGTATTTATTTATTTTTCCACCTCTACCGTCCCTGGCTGACTTGGTGCTGGGTGCCTCATAGCGGCGTTGTACAACCTATGCACATTTGCAGAGAATGCGGCTCTTGTGTAAAATGGGGCACCACGATGCACAGTGCGTGTTCTGTGGGGCAGCTATTGGGCTTGGGCTTTGTTGGAATTGCAAATATATATATATTTTTTAATACAGTGCACGGTAAATCTAAAAGAAGCCATCGCTGCCGTCTCTTGGCGAGACATTTCTTGTCGACAGCTCCATTTCGCCATGGTGCCAACAGCTGTCGGTCTTGTGACACATGCCAGTTTAACTGAGTTCGCCTCCCTGTCCGAGTCGGTCTACAACATGGAGGCACATTTCAAAGTATCATCACAGAAGACGCAGATGAAAAAAGAAATTGAATTTATTTTGTTTACTGCATCGCATAAGTCTGTTCGTTCATCGACAAAGAATTTGGCTCCAGCAGGGCAGCATCGCCATTAGTGTTTACGTAATTAGCATCCAGTTAAAAAGCCAGCAGTTCATTTGTAATTTCCTCTCGTCTGACAACGTGACACCTTCATGTGTGCTCAGCCTGACAGTGAACAATCATCAAACAAACACCACTGAGTCAACCTCAATTAACAGTTTAACCTCTCTGCATGTGGGGTCACACTGTCTTTTGTATGCGTGTGTGTGTGAAAGGTGGTCGAGGGTGGTGTCTTACAGGACAGGACACCACAAACTTGATGACCAGATGGCCAGATGTAATGGTTTGCAAACTTGTCCCCAAGTTATGTGATTTTCCACAGCTACAGTTGTGTGTAAATGACATTTTTGGCGCCCCCTATGGGTTGTGCTGAAAATGCTCTGGAATACATGCTGGCATACATGTAAAGCTGATATTCTCCAAGTTGTGTAATCATTAGACAAATGGTCAATGGCATATGGACAATTAGTTGCTCAGTCTCAGTGACCTTACAGAGTTTTGTTTGATGGCGGTCATATTTTTCAACCTAACTTGCTCAAATTTGACATACACTTGCTTGTCAGTCCCCTAAAGGTGTGTTACCAAACTTTGCGGTGATTTGACAAAACACCCTAAAGCAGGGGTCTCAAACTCAATTTACTTGGGGGCCACTGGAGCTAGGGTCTGGGCGAGACTGGGCCGCATCAGGTTTTCCAAAAAAAAAAAAAAAAAAACACATTTATTAAAAACAGAAAAATGAATAAACTTTGCTTTTGTTCCGATTTTCTACAAGAAAAGCTCTGATAAAACATTCCACTGTTCTCAAATATCTTCATTTTTATTTTTCTGCACAAAATAGGATGAAAAATAAATAAACAAATCAAGAATAAAGAAAATCAATCAATCAGTAATAAATAAATATAATAATAATAATAAAACACCAAATAATAAAAACTTAAGAAAGCACATATAGTTGGTGGGTAGACAAATTATTTTTTTCAGATTAAAATGAACAAAGCATTATTAGAACCCTGTAGACATGACAAAACACGACTATAGTCACATTTATACTCTTTTTATTTACAACATATTGCGCAACTGCAGGGTCTTGAGACACATGCTAACTCACAAACTAGAGAGCTAGCGACCTAAACGGTAGCCTTCAAGTTATTTCCTTTAAACTTACATAGCCAAAAACTTACCACTTCCACACGGATAGGGAGGATAACTATTAACAGTTATTTAACCTTTAACATGAACATTAATCAAACGTAATCATTTTTTCTGGGTACATGATACCATACAGCATCCATATCAAACTTGCGCGGGCCGCACTAACATTAAACTTTCATATCAAGGCGGGGGCCTCAAACTAGTGTCCTGCGGGCCACATTTGGCCCGCGGGCCGTGTGTTTGAGACCCCTGCCCTAAAGATATAGTGGGTTTTGTGTGTAGAGCGCATTCAGCTGTATGACAAGTTGAGTGAATCCAACTTATGGGGTTTAATAACAGCGCCACCATGTGGTGTATTTGTCAACACTGTCGGAGTGCATGTTTTGGTTAATATTCAACCTTTTGTGTGCAATGTTTCAGGAGTGTTACGTACACATATGCATACACTTCATATACGGATGTATAGGAAGTATAAAGTATGGTGGTCTCTAAGTCCGCAGAGATAATGATGCTAAAGTAGAGCAGAGTGAGACCTCCCCTGCTAGTGATAGTGACCCCTTGTACTGGAGGTCATACATAAATAGCCACTTAGCAGGTCACAGAGCATGGCAACAGGGCTGATTAACCACTCAAGCTGCATAGGCTCTTTACAATACACATACAATCTAATGCATCTTACTATTTATAAAGAACTAGTTGGCTCAAATAGCCTGAACCCGAGTACTCACCTTGCTCTATTTCTTTTTTTTGGCATCTAATTGGGATCAGCAGTTCATCAATGGGTCAAAAGTGTGTTGGTCCATTTATTTATTGCAATCTGGTTGTTCCTTTTATTCATCTTTGCATGCATAAATGTGCCTTAATGTGATATATAAGAGACATGTGTGACCTGAGCTTCCCACGCCTCCGAATTAGCATGACAACTAATTACCGCGCTTCCTTCCCTGCAGCAACGAAGCTCCTTAAATCAAATCCAACACTTTTAAAGCCATGATAATTGGGAACTGCTAATATCGTTTTTGTGATGCCCCCAAGCTTGACTGAATGTTTATTTGCTAAACACGGTGAATAATGGTGAGTAAGACATCTTGCATTGACTTGCAGGCAAGTGTACCTAATGGAGTGTCCAGGTGTTTGTGCGAGGGGGCGTGGCTTCCTCCCCCTGTTCCCATTGTGTTTCTACTCTAGATGTGTGTGCGTGTGTGTCGAGTGCTGTGATATTTTGTTGCATGAGTGTGAAAGGGGGAGGAGAAGAAATGGGGGAGGATTAGGTCTCTCTCTCTCTCGCTCTCTCTTGCTGTTTTAAACTTTCCAAGCATCGCTCTGATAGTTTTGACACTTTTTTTTGACACTAGTCGACGTTGCATTGCGAAGATCATCAAATATGTTGAACTTCTGGATTGAAAGATCATTACGACACTTGTCAACAAATGTTTTCTTTTTTTAATTTAATAAGTTGGACGCGACGTATTCCGGAGGGGGTCCATTTTGTCGCCATGTCAATGAGTCGACACTCACGCGCCACTCGTTGGACCGTACCATGTTACCTCGGAGTGTTCTACCGGTATGTTAATTCCATATAAAAAAGGACACAAGCCTGGAACCTTTTTGACGTTTTGGGGGGGGTCCTCAACTTTTACCGCATACTGCTCATTTTGTCCCCCTCGATGGAAAACAACGAATCAGTGGAGCCCCCCCGGGGAGACAACGCTGCTGGTTCCGACAGCTTCTCCCAGCTTTGGAGCGACATGATGGGGATGCTGGTAGGTTTTAAGTGCGGGGTGGGGGTGGGTCGACTCGCAAGTGTGTGTGATTTTTCAACGTCCTTCCTCAAAGTTAAATCGTTGCTTTTTTTGTGAGAGTTCTTATAGAATGCAAATGACTTAAAGAAGTCTTTTTAAAACTCGTGGTTTCAGGTGTTTAGCTTTCAGCTCGTTCATGGAACCCCCTCCATTTTGAGGTGATGGTATAATGGTATGTACCAAAAGTTTGTTGCGTCCACTCTAGTTAGCATTATTTGTATTTATGTACTTACTTGCCAAAACCTGTAGCATGGAGATATATTATATTGAACACAATATATGTTTTATCGTATATATTTGTTTTGTTTTACCTGTCAGGCAGGGTTTCTCAAACTGCAGTGTGTGGGCCACAGAAAACTTAGTGTAGACTTGCAATAGTTTAAACCCAATAACCCAAAACTGGTCCTGGGCCAGTTTATGAGGTTGTCAAAGTACAATTCTCTATGCTAATTGTTGCGTTTTGTTTCTCATATGGCCTGTTTATATCAGGGGTGTCCTAACTTTATATGCCAAGGGCCGCATATTGAAAAATGAAACGATGATTTAAATTTTTTAAATTTAAACCAACTGTTGCACATATGCTGAGATGTTTTTTCCTTTTTTAAAGAAAATATTATAAATGTTACGTCTGTTTATTTCATTTCTTTATTATTTAAAATTAAAAATTAGTAATTAAAATTACTCTCCTTTTTACCCCAATTTTTCTGCTGTTTTTCTTCGTTTTAGATGTGCTGAGCGGCAATAAAAAAGCAGCTGCAGGCTATAATGGCCCCCTGGCCACAGCTTGGACACCCATGGTTTACTGTATGTGAAGCATGCAAGGCTGTGGCCTCTAAAATTGGTGTTATGCTTGCAGTTTATTAATTCTGAGATGATTGAGTGATGGTATGTAGCATTTTGGAACCATTAGTAGTGTTTCCACTGTAGCTATCCTTGTTCACTTTCATTACATGTGGAAGTCTTGGCGATATTTACCTTATATCAAAGTATTCCAGCCGTGGTCAGTGATGGTGGTTGGATTTTTCTTGACTCGTGTGAACCTTATTTACCATTTAAACTATCAAAATCATAAGCAGGCCTTGAAGTAATGCTCTTTCAAGAAACATGGGGGATGCTCATTAAAAATAACTTTTCCTTCTTGTAGATCCTAAACATGTGGTTGTAAATGTAAAGTGCACTACATAAAGGGTCCTAATTGGCAGTAGCTGTAGCCGTAAAATATGGAGCAATAGTGATTTCATCTGTTAATATTAACTCTAAAACAAAACTCTATTGTTTGGGCCCTTTTGCTTTTACAGCCAATAGCATCCATTTGATATGCTGACCAAATGTGTTTGCTGTCACTTCCGGTCTGTGTAAAAATCAGAGGTGTTAATTTGGTTTGGTCTGGCTCTGAAGATGTGAATGGTGTGTAAATGCAGTGTGTGTTTGTGTTCTTAGAGAAGGAAAAGGAGGAGGCTCTCCTGCCCTCTGACACGGGGTGGGAGACCTGGCTCCCAGCCGGCCAATTTATCCAGATTTATTGCTGCAGAGGCAAATGTCTGCAAAGGATGTGCTCATCTTTGACGTTTACCTCCCACCCCCACCTTTCTCTCTCTGCTAGCTCAAACACACAAATACAACAGAAACTATCCTTGTAAGGTATTATTGTTGCAAGATGCAAATTGGCTTCTGTTGGGATCGTTCTTTAAAGGTCGGGCTGGTTACAAAAGGTAGAATTAATAATATGAGTGAGTTTTAAATGATTGCTGAGGGTGTGTGCTTCAGTGTCTTTTTGAAATATGCATTCACACTTCAAACAGAAGCAGACACGGAACAAAAATGCATTCATTTCAATGTAGGCATGAGCCAGCATGTCATGTCTTATGCAAAGTGTATGTTTAATGTACAACATATCCTAAACCAATACGTACGCCCATAGAGGTTATTTTAAAAACTTTTTTGGACTGTTGCGTTCTGGTGTGCATATTACCATCAGTATTGTAGGTCAATGGAAATCATAACTCAAAATGCTTTTAAAATGCAATTAAAAATAGTTTTTACCGCTGTTATTGTCATGTAAAGATGACTGGCAGACTGTCCAGTAATGGAAGGGTTGGCTGATTGGAACACAGCATCTTCCATCCCAGTCACTGTTGCGGTGTCTTCAAATGTGAGTGAATGTTTGGTGATGCACGCAGAGGCAAGCCCTACGGTTGTATTTTACCACCATCAGTGAGTGAATCCCTATAAAGCGCTTTGGGTATCTTTCAAGATACCCAAAGTGCTTGAAGCGCTTGAAATCCATTATTGTAAACATACCTTTCGTCAGCTAGGTTTGCTGACAATCTTTAAATGCTCCATAAACACAATTGATTTAACACCATTAACTTCCACTTGGGTCTGCTCAGAAACCTCCTTTTAACTTTTCATTCAGCACCAATCTTGTTGACCCAACTTAACACTGTTACAAATGTATTTAGTCCTGGTCTTCACCCCACCAACCTTCATATTTGTGGAGATAAGCCACCAAATCTGATAACCATCTTCACGCTTGCTCTGCTCTGCATCTTTATCTTTCCATTCTCTTTGAATCCCCCTCTGTCAAGCCCTACAGCTAACAGATACATTGTCGGTGTCTCTTTACATCTAATCACTTCAAACAAAAAAAAAGAAAAAGTTAAGTGTATACTTTTAGGACAAATACAGTACGGTTAAGTTGCTACTGTGCTCCACGGTTAGATCTGAATCAGCAACGTAGATGCTTGACACCTAAGTCATTGAAACCAGAACCTCTCATACAATTATGTCAAAGGTTCTCTTCAGCCCAGGCCTTGTGAATAACAGTATTTGCCCATAGGGTGTTTTTAAAAAGTTGGGTGGTATTACATATCATGTAGGCGGTAGTGTTTTCCCGACGCATTTGAAAAGACAGCGTAAAGCCTCAGGATATGCTTGCACTCTCGAGACAACATTATTGATTATGTCTGGGATTTGCTGGGCAAGGTAGTTGAGTCATCTGATATGTAACCCTGCTAAGCTTATAGGCTTTCTTTACCTTTGACAATATGTTCCACCAACTGGTCAAGATTGTTTTGCCGCAGAACCATTCATATAGTTAACCTTTGATTTACGTTTCTATGGCGGTTGGGTTGAATGTCTGAATTCCCATTTAGTCAAGAGACATTCTCCATGTTGACACTTGGCTGAACATCAGGTCACCTCCACCTACATGCCACTTTGGGTGGTTTCCCAACAAAAAACAGAAATGCATACATACCATACCGAAATATATGAAGTCTACACTTTAACCAACAGAAGGATGCCAACATGGTACGGTCGCCAAACCAGCTCATTTCCTGAAAACTTCCCCTCCCATACCAGACTCATCATGACCACTCAGTTCCTGCAAGCGTCCTTTACGGTTTGCTGTTTGCTGCACGGATATCCTCAGGAAGCCCCCCCCAAAAGGACTGTGATGTGGCCCCTGGCCTCACCTTCCTAAACTGTCTTCCCCTTTGTTGATTTCTATCATTTTATGATTTCACTGTCAACATTTTTATAGTACTTTATTAGTCCCTTGGGGACAAGTGCTGAAGAGAAAGCTCAGTCCAGTTGCAATGCTCAGGAACACCTTAGTAGTTATTAGCATGTATCCATGACTCAACCTGTACAGATAATCCACCTCCTAACAAAACATTACTACAATACAGCACAATACAAAGTCAGCTGGTGGTAATTTAAACTGGCTGATCCTGTCCTGGAGTTGCGTAGCATGTGAAAACAAGCGCTAGGTTCTGACGTTCCATTACATAAGATAACCTGTCTCCACTGTAAAGCTTTAACTATTGTTCTTTACCGAAAAAGGCAGTTGGGTAACCATGCCGTGGATATCGACTTTTAGCGAGCTCTGGGATGGCACTGTCAGGTATGTGAGCGTAAAGGATTGACCACAAGCCACTGATCTATGTCACTTTAGCATTAGCTTAGCGACGATGACGTATAAGGGAAACTAACTCTGTAAGAAAGCTTGGTGGCGTGGATCGATGTGTAAATGACATAATTGGGTATTCAGTGCGATCTTACAGTATCTTGTACTGAAACTGCATCCAAAAGTAACTCAGTACAACAGGCTGGACTGCTCAATGAGCTGTAATCTACTATGAGATGTAAATCGGGACTTCTTAAACATCTTGATTTTTATCAAAATGACGCTGTTTGATGCGTAGAGGCAAGCGGTCTGCAGAGGCTGAGTCGATGTGGTTGCCGGAATGGTATGTCAGGAATTCCACGGCTAATTGATTAAGCGAGGAGAGGAGACTCAGCCTTTGACTTTTCCATTCTGCTGCAGTATGAGAGCACAACCAATATCCATATTTATTTCTATGGCGGCATTAACAGTGATTACCGTCGTCCCGCACAATATTACTGTTTGCTTATGACGGCTGTTTTAGGGTAGACTATGGTCCATTATTAGTCAAAACATATAGCTTCTTAAGTTTAGAAGAAGTAAATTTGAGGCTAACTGGCTAGGTTGCTTTTTTTAAATTTGCCTTTTAGCAGCTAAACATTTGGCAGTTTTGTTACTTGTCATACAGCTAATTATTTTTGCAGTCTGACCCCGCCCTGCTTTCTAAAGCACATGACACACACATTCTTACAACACGCTCCTTCTTGGGGTGTTGGTTTTTTTTTATTGTTCTAAGTCAATATTGGGAGTCAATCCCTCCCTTCCATTCAGGGTGGAGGTGCAATTACATCATGCAAGTCGCGCTTTCTGGTGCTTGTGCTATGGTTTCACTGCATTTGTATCTTCACAGGGTCTCATAGTTATTTATCTATATAAACGACCTTCCCTTGTCACGGTGCAGATGTTTTATCATTGCCTGGATTATAGGATCTTGCTCTTCCAGCCACACTCTGGTACCTACAGACCAAGCACGTTGCTTGATGTCAATCCCCAGAAATTCTTCCCTCATTTTTCCCCAAAGGTCAGCTGTCTTAGAACCCCCACTATGAGGTAATTCCACTGGTGGAATCTAAGTTATCTGGACACAGACACGTGGGCTCAAGTTAAATGCACATGCGTAGCTTCCCCGAGGCATTGTCAATCAAAACTGTGCCTTCAGGGTGGTTGAAGGCACAGCCTGTCTCCAACAGATTCGAGAATCGCTGCTGTTTGTTTACTGCATGCATGTTGTAGGTGATTAAAGATTAAATCATGCTCACAGTTCTGTTTACTAAGAAGAGGAAAACCTTTCAGGGAGTGTTCCCACTGGGATTCTCTTTTAGCTGATTTCATGTTTAGACAGAGCAGCTTTACTCATATGCTGGGAATGGGATGCTGGATCGCTTCCAGCCCAACTGGACGCTTGAGAGGGAACATGTGTGTTTGTTAGCGTTGTTGCAGTCAAACTCTCCCCGCTTGCTTTGGTTGTGTGTGTGAATCTCCTGCATGCTAATGTGTGTTTTCATCTCGAAAGAAGACCTCAGTCACAGTGATCCATTCATGTGTGGCCTGGCATCCGCATAGGTAGTTCGGTTTAGAAAGTCTGAGAGAGACTGTTAGGTCCCGACTCAATGCTAGTTGTCTGCCTGGCACGGATTAGATCCACACTGATGAATATTCATCAGTCAAGGGCGGCCTACATTTTGACTGAGGATAACTGAGCAAAAAACTGCAGAATGTGAAGCTAGGTTCTTCAGTGTAAGTAATGCATGTCCGCTACACAAAGACAGGAACTGAGCTACTGCAAGCGGAAGTGTGTGTTTGGGTTTTGGGTTCAGTAAACGACTGGGCAGGGAAAGGGCATCTGACCAAATCATAGTCTGGTTCGCATTGACCTGATAAGACTGAGTGAATGTCCAAATAATGCAGACCTTTTATTGAAATGTATTTTTAGGTTGCCAGTTTTGTTTAGAGTCTATGTGCAGTGATTGTACAGTTGGTACAATGCATTGCTTCACTGCAAGGTGGGCTTCTTTTGTTGGGGTTGGTTGAAACAGTTTAAGTTACGCACAAAACCATAGTTGAACACTTTTTTATGGGATTATGTACACTGTTTCTGGTTCGATATACCTTGGAATGTTGGACAATGATAACAGGTTCTTCTATTGGCTAAACGTTTTCCCCTCTTCTTTTCTACAGGATGGTTCACTGGGCAACATAGATGACCTTGCTCAGGAGTACTCTGAGTACTACAACACCTGCTTCAGTGACGTCAGCGACCGCATGGAGGAGCTACGCAAAAGACGAGTATCCCAAGAGCTTGACATGGTAAACTTTTGCTCACCCGAATGCATAACACAAATGAGATTCCAAGTATATTTAAGCTTTAGAAGTCTCAAAGGCAAGGAAACCCGAGCACACAATCGTTGTCCAAAGGGATTTGAAGTGAATGCAGTGTAGTTGGGGTGCCCTTTTCACATGGATGTAGGGTAGTGGGGCACCTCTTTGGTTGCTTAGCTGCACACTAACGTATCAAGGAATGCACAGGGTGCTGCCACTGAGGGCCCTGTTCATGCATTCTACACAGCGGGACCACACGGAGACAAACTAAGTACAGTACAACCTCTAAACTCGAACACAAGACATTTCAGGCAAGAGCACATATTTCCCATAGATATAATATAACTGACAACCTCAATGTATTTGTCAACAGTACACATGCACGTGCAATCGCTCTTCACCAGTCACTTTTTCTTAAATCAAGTTCATGTGATTAGAACACGGGATGACCCCAAAGCAGAAATTATGTGAAATAAAATCAGCTATTTAGTTTTGTTTAATAACCGGTCAACGTAAAGAGCTATTTTATAGGAAATGGTCCTTAGAAATGTTCTTTGTTGGGCTTTGGTACTATATTGTGTATCATATTATGGGGGCACCGTCACATCACTCCCACCGCCAGCGGTATATAAAGGTAAATGACAGTGGATAGGGTTGAATCACATTTTATGATGGCTGCCATATTGTACTTAGCAACCAGGGCACAATCGTCATACAGTCAAACCTTGATTTTGTACTTAATTGATCATAACAAATGAGTCCATTTGCCCTGTACTGTGTTGTACCACCAAGTTGAAGGAAAGCGCCCTATGCTTTACTCTGTCGGTGTATTTTTTTTTTAATTGAATGTGACTGCTAAATAACCTGCCATGGGGCCAAAGAAGGCTACCAGTGCCAACAATTTGATAAAGAAGGTGAGATTCCATACCAACTCATCCAACCATTTGTCATGCATAATTTGTCATGCATTGTTTCATGCATGTGAATCTATAATTATTCTCTGTTAATATGTTGATATTTTAATGCATGAATTGGACTTGTTTCCTATGGTAGGAATTGCCTTGGTTTTCCCACTTTTTGTGTTTAGTTTAACCTTTTGGAATGAATTGATAAAGAAAACCAAGTTCTGCCACATGCCATTTCCAGTTCTATGGTAAATGTTGTTGTGCTACAAAAAGGTTTGCTGTCAAATCTTTCCTTTTAATCTCCTAAAATCTCAGTGGTCACTTCCTAAAAATGTACAAGGACATTTCCCCCATGGAAATTGTACTCACACTGATGTCATGTTATGAGGCATACACGGCTGCCAACGCATTGAACATTTTTATTACGATGTCACGATGTGTCACGTTTCCTCCGTGGCCGATGGCTCCCCTCCAAAGGTGCTGCAGAGTAAGTAGGGAAGGGCAGGAAGTTACAAGTCTGTGATAAAACTACAAACGGTCACCCAAAGAATGTGTGTAAGGGTGACCTGCAGATGCTGATATTGCATGACGCGATATTTTGGTTATTACTTGCACATGTTTTTGCGCATTCACAGCAGGAACTTGTTGGTCTCACCTTAGTTTGTATTCCAGTGATTCGGGCACGCTTGTTTTTGAAGACAACCATGTGGTTTTGCCGCTGATTTTGTGAAGCGTTTGTTTTAATGACTACAGACACATCAACGTCATTACAGTGGAAACTGTGATGCATCTGGTTGAGGGTTCGCTCTCTGTGTGGCCTTTGGGATAAATATATTGTCTATACAGTCACATACTGTAAATCACCTCGAGATAATCGGAAACAGGCTCATCCTCGGTGGATAAAATCAGGCAATCGAAAGCGAGCGTTGCAGAGACTGAGCAGACTGGGCCCCGAGCCGAAAGGAGGATGTGGATTGGGGCGAAAAAGGAAGAGGGATGAGGGGAATGAAGAGGAGGAGAGTTGAATTTGAGAGCCTGCAGCTGTCCCGCCACTTTGCAAAGTTTGGCAGCAAAATCTAGAGAAGAGGAGGGGGAAAACATCGGAGGGAACACGGGTCAGACAACACCTCATTGAGGTTCTCACCAAAGGATCTACATCAACCCACGCTTTATGGATTTTACTTCATCCCCCTTACTAAAATTGGCTGTAAAGAACACAGAGAGAGAATGTGCTTTAACGCCATATCCCTGTTCGCTATTAAGAAGGTCGCAATCAATGTTATAAATCTGTCAATGGTGAGGCATTTAGAAAGTTGCTCTCTTGAGGGATGCGGCCTTTAAAATGAAAGGCCAAAGTCTTTTAAAGGGTACAGGAAGATGGTGATGCAATTTGGTCTGAGCAACACCTACCCATCTCCGGTTATTGTCCCTTTCTCCAATAGAATCACCTCCCAGTTCTTTTTCAAAAACCCCAGTCATAGTTTTATGCTGCTATAAGCATGCGCACCTTTATACTGGCATTTTTCCTTGACCGCAACCTTGGACTGTGTAAATAAACTCCACCCACTAACACAAATGGACGGCTTTCAATAGACTGAACATTTCCGGAGTCGATTCCTTCAAGGAAAATGGACTGTCTCTTAACTGTAATTTAGGAAAACAACATGATGAATTAAATCTCAGCAGGCTTTCCTGGTCTACTGACTTGGATCTCCATAACGCTTCCTTTCTCCAAAAATGCTCTCTGGTTAAGGCTCTTAAGTTGCGTATCTTGGACATGGGCGAACTTGTGGTTCACATAGCTGACTTTCATGCCGTTGGTGCGGGGTAAATAAATAATGATCATCTTTTGGTTCTATTTGAACTTTGTTTTGCTTTAGCAGGATGCGTCAGCAAGGCCACTCATTAACACGGCGACGTCTGTGTCTTTGTTCAAGCGTTGCCCCTGTTTAGGCTCGATGATAGAGGCTCTCAGAGATCCCTATCCACTTCCTGCCTGGCCCCTAATGTGTTCTTTCCCGTATGTCTTCATGTTAGCATGGAAACAAAGGGGGTAAATAAACATCCCCTCCATGAACGGGACCTATGGATTAGCAAGTATCATACTCTGACAGTTTCCCAGCAGTTTTATAGGTTGGATGGATTTTGGAGGGATGCTGATGGCACGAAAATATTCTCAAGCTTTATATGCAGAACCTTTAGAACTAATTAATTGTCATTGCGGTGCTTTTTTTTTTTTTAAAGAAACAAAATCCGTTACAAGAGACTCTGGTCTCTGTAGTCTAGAAGTTGTACTTGTGATTGTTCGTTAAAAACATCACTGGTACATGTTTAGCAGTTCTCTCCTTCAGTGGTATTGGAATTTATTGTTACTGCTAATAAAAGGTACAAATGAAAGACAGGTGTTCAGGTTCTGGATAATTTTTAGTTTTGGATCATATTTTCTCTAGAATTTTAGGTTGAAATGCAAATCATTAGGCTTAAGAGTTAGGAGTTCTGATGCTCCCATAATGAATAACATTTCAACCTGTATGCAATTTTATACAAATTGATCATTTTATCATATAATATCAAATAATTTATTTATATATATAGATATAATGGATAATATCGGCTCCATAGCTACAACGGTAGTTTCCCCTCACTGTGCCCAGACTTGAGTGAACTATATATATATATATATATATATATATATATATATACGTATATACGTACATACTGCATGAGCAAAAAATCTGTGTGAACATAGCCTAAGATTGAGTCTCAATAAGACTTATATTCAGGGCAAACACATCAGTTTTTCCTGTCACTCACACATTATGAATTATGATGTTGAACTGGCATTTGATCATAGATCTTCACTTGTAGACTCTTGTAGTGCTTGTTTATTACATGAGACGGTCGTTGCTTCAGGTGGAATCCCAAAGGCTTGCCAAGACTCGCTTGTGAACGGGTAATTTCTGATGAGGGCTTGCAGGCGGAAAATAATGCTGATGAATTACAGTAGATCTCCATTTTTTTTTTTGCTGGGGTTACGACTAAGGCCGGGAATTTCAGCGTATCTCAATTTGCGATGCAACCAGAAATGGTGCAAACACAACCAGACTGTTTTTTTTTCATTTCAGGAATGTTTAGTGATGATGTCTTGGACATCCAGACTATCAAGTGTTTTGTTTTACCATGAGGCTAACGCCAGCAGGCCAAGTTGTTTGTCAAAGTGGGTCAGTTCACCGAGGTTAAGACTACAGACGAGAAGAAACGCCAGGTGCTTGTTTGTTCTTTCCACCTTCAGGCTTTTCTCCTCACAAACGGGCCTTTTGTTACTTTTAAGATTTTCTTCAAATAGTGTCGGCACGCCTTCACTGTTGGGATAACCCATGAGCAGGTGTTAGATTTGTGTTTCTTATGGCGTGATTTATTAGTCAGCCTACGGAAGGGTGACTGTGTCATTGGAATTTGTAATAACTCTGGTATTTGTCTTTTGAACAGCTAAATAATGTTGATCCAACGGGCTTTGGAATGCTTCACGCTGTTGAAACAAGCATGCCTGTGCTGCAGTGTGGGCACAAAGCACGCTAACGTCTTAGAAGAAGGTTGTAGAGGTGTTACGACTGGCTACTTCAAGACATGTCATAATCGTTGTGCAGAGCCACTTCCGCATGCTTGAATCATGCCGTACTGGTCCCACAGCTAACGTCGTCTTTTTTTTTTTTTTTTTTTTTAAAGCTTGCACCAGGCTTTCCAGTCGGTGCCTGCTCCTTTTGCAGTCCTAACGATCCACCTCACACTGGCTCACCCAGACTCGTCGGACCGTGCCAGCTGGCATACGTCCGCTAAGCCACCTGGTCTTTCGGGTTTTGCCGCATATCCGCCTACTTTTTGCTTACGAGCTTGGCACCGGCAGCACTGCGGTAATTCCAGCTGGTGGTGGGCTTTACAGTTATGTTTGGACCCAAATGTTGCTATTTAACATCAGTATTTCTGTCCTTTACAGAGGGCGCTTAGGATCATACATAATCCCACATAAACCCCCTGGCCCTAAAAAAGTAGGACTTAATATTAATAAATAGAATACCTTCATAGTTGGAGCATCTAAATACAGTTTTAACATTATTAGAGCCCTGGACAAATTAAATAACACCCCTATAGTCACCTTTACACTTGCTTTACCCAATATAGTAGACATCAAACGATGACAATATTTAATCAGATTAGTCACAATTTTCTAATTGTTTAATCATGATTAACCACCATTTGCATTTTATACAGAATTATATATATATGTTTGTATGTATTGGAGTATTATGCCGCGCAATATGCATACAATATACCATAGTGACATCAGTATACGTATGTACAGGATCAGGCAAAATGATTGGACACATTTGTAGGTTAAATAAAAGGCAAATAAAGTAAAGTAACAAAAAAAATTGTATTTTCGAAAAGTACATATAATGCCATTCTGTTTCATTATGTTTTAAAAATTACATCAGTTCTGGCGGTGCAAATTTGGTGTGAATGCAGATGCAGAAGTTGGAAACCCATAACAAGATGGTGTTTGGAGCTGGTACGGGATCATGTCTACCAAGATTGAAGTGCAAACGGTTGCAGTTATAGATTAGGTTGTTTTGATAAACGTTTCCACAATGAAAGCGCGACGCTCACCAGTCCATTTCATGGCAGCAACTGAAAAATAAACTAAAAACGTCATTATAAAGAAACATAGCAAAATGACATTATATGTACTTTTCAAAAATAAAAACACATTTTTGTTTCTTTACTTTATTTGCCTTTTATTTAACCTACAAATGTGTCAGATCATTTTGCCTAACCCTGTATAATATCAATATTTTCTGAGACATGGAGAATAATTAAGTAAATACGCTCTGCTTCTTCTTACTCCATTTCTGACCAACATGTTGAATTGTTCCTTTTAAGTTAAAATGCAGTAACGCATTCCCGTCTCCCTTTCGCCCCTACTTTGGTACTGCAGCTGTGACTCAGAATACTGCCTCGCCACTTGAAGTGAAAATTCCAGCAGCCTTATTTTGTGTGCGTGTGTGGCTTCCGATGCGAGGCAGCGTGATCCTCATTAACTCACAACCCACCCTCCGCTATGCTACGCTCCCCTCACCTGATCCTTTTATTCAGTTCAGTCACACATAAGCAATCAGTGCTGCCATCATAAACAACCGCACACACATCTGCATGATGACACGCATATACTGTACACGCCGGTTCACGCTGAGGTAAATGGGGCAGTATCTTTAGCTGATGCCGCTAAGTTCATGTAAAGGATAGCGCCCCCTCCTTTGGGATTACTTTGTGAGAACTAAGCAAACACCCACCCCCCCTCTCCCACAAAACATAGATTTTTCTCACTTGAAACTAAGCCAGATTCACCTTCAGAAGCTTTTGCATGAATTTTTCATCATCGCCCAGTCTGCCTTCACAAGATCTGAGGGTTCGGTTTGATTTTTCACTGATCCTCTTCCTCATTTCACACTTTCAAAGCCTCCTGCCGTGTCAAAGATGGCATCCACGGGCGGAGTGGGAGGAGCTTTGCGTCTGCGTCCGCGTTTTCCGTCTTCAAATGCATGAATCTCTTGTCAGATGGCGTGCATTTTACACAACGCTGCCTTTTAAAAATAGATTTTGCATTCAGCAGACGAGATCGGCACGCCGCTGCCTGTCGCTCGGAGAGAAACCTCAAAGAGGATCAGATAGCAGAAGCAATCTCTTGCCACTTTTTGTGAAATTCTGTGATGCGCCACATCTATACCTTTTTTCTCACGGTAGCTCATGTTTTTTGTTAACCCATATACGTCTACACCACTCCATTATTTAAAACCAGCAGGCTGTCGAGGTTGTTTAAAGGGTAGATTTGTTATTACTTTGTCTTGTACGTTTTGCCTTTGTAGCAGGACTGGGAAACACCGTAGGTCATATCATGCCCACGTTAGACGGTGCCTTTCCAATTCCAGTATGATTCTTCAGAATGGTGCATATAGATTGCATTTTTTCAAAATACAGGCATGTGAATAAGTGTCATAGTTAAAGGAAAAATATTTTCTTGTCATTTAATGTTAAAAACAAAATATTTCACTGGTTGTACTTTGTATTGCAGTATGCAACATTATCCTAAATCTTCTCTGCATGCAGCTTGCCAGTGTCCTCAGACCGCTTCCTGCTTCTCTGCTGGTCTTTGACAGAAGCCTGCTCCATCACTTAGGGGAATATTCTGACTTGCTCCGAGTGAGACAAACTGCATGTGGGCTGTTTTTGACATTTCACAAGTAACATTTTGACAAAAACACCCTGTAAGACTATAACAGAACATGAGATAAGCAGACTAATGGGCCTGAAGGGTTTGTCATGCCTAAATAAACAACATCTCATCTTTTTCTGACCTTTTTAAAGAGCTTTTAATGTGTCACGGGCTACCTAGTAGCTTTTTACTTACTCCATTTCCAAAGCCCAGACAAGAAAAAAAAACGGAGGATGTGTGACTGACCACATATTGAAAGTGATATGCAAATAAAGTGATGCCAATTTCTCATTTCTCTTTTCCTGCTTTTTGTTCTGACTTATTTCCTCTTTAGTGATGAAATGGTACTTAGCTACCAGCCTTCTAACATCTCTTCTTTGATGAAGGCATACTCTTTTATAGTCAGGTTTACTGCCTCCTTTGACTTGTAGTCATTATACTCACCCATTCTTACATTCTGTAGTTGATTGTCTAGGTCAAAATGTGTTACCGAAGTCAGGGTCCGCTGTGGCTGTATCGTTATTGATAGGCAATTAAAACATGCGGCAGCTTCGCAAGGCTCGACTTGTGGAGTGAAGGTCACATGCCGATGCGCGTTGTACCGTCACGTGTGTCGACATCAACCTTCCCTAAAAATGCGGTTCCCACTAGAGGCTATTATTATGAATGCACATCCCTTTTACTATTCCTGGTGCTGTTATGGTACACACTTTTGCCATTCAAGTCAAAGGGCATGGGTTTGATTGCCAAAATTAAAAGACTTTGTTGACACTGACTAGAAAAAGCTAAACATAGTAGCGTGGCATGTATCCCTTTTACTATGTTTACAGTGACTTGACCCGTTTCTCATGTGTATACTGCAATTCTTACTTTATTGTACATGTTTATATTAGATTTTGTGTTAACGTCATTCTTCTGTTTTCCTTCTTAGGAGAAACAGGACCCAAACAATGTGTCTCTGCAGCTTCGCACTGAGATCCAGGTATGTAGAGGCACACATGCACTTCACTTGGTACACCTGTACAGTCTAATGGGAGCTATCTTTACCAATATATAAGACCAACCTAGGTATAGGACCTAAGATCCATATTGGGATATATATTGCAGACTCTTGCCATGACAATATATATTGTCATATGTTTTTTGGCATAAACCCAAAAGAAAGCAACCCCCATAGCACCATAAAAAAACCATAGCACATTTGTCACTCATGTATTGCTGTTGGTTCCAGACCTGGCCACAGGAAGTGAATCCCCATCAAGTAGGGTTCAATATTTAAAAAAGAAAACCTGGAAAAAACTACAAAATAGAAAACCTTTTTAAATCATTAAAGCACTGTAAGCATGAAATAACACCCCTATAGTCACCCTTACACTCCTATTATTCTTTGTTTACAACATATTGCGCAACACTAATGGCCAAGCTACGGCATCGCCGCTTTAAACACAGCATGCTAAACTTGAGAAAGGGTTTCAAACGGAGTATGGAAGAAAAACAAAGAAGCCAAAAAGGTACCACTTCCACATGGAATCGGAGAAGAACCTTTTATCACGCTATTAAGTTCCTTAACCAGGTTTCATTCCTTTAGTACAAACTATTCCAAAAGCACTGCAACCAGCAAGTTGATTCTACAATGACACCCAAGATACAGAGAACAGGAAGACACAGATGGCTAGGAACAGATATTCTGAATTTGGTCAATTTTTACGATAAAGCATGGCTAAAATTGTATCATTGTATCATAGTCACTTCATTGCAATAATGTACATATTACTGTTATTATATATTGTCACATCCATACTGTGCATACTGTTTATAATCTGTATAATCTGTAATAGCCATATTATAGTCATTTATATCCCTGTATATATCCTCACTGTATTATAGTCACAGCCTGTTATAGTTTGTACATACATTTACTTACTACTAAGGTACTTATAAAATTGCACTTCTGGTTGGATGCTAACTGCATTTTGTTGCCCTGTACCAGTGACATGAGCAATAACAATAAAGTTGAATCTAATCTAATCTAAAAATCACAAAAGCGCCAAATTTGGGAAATATCATTCGGTTTCCTATTAATGCCTTATATCGCTAGAGTTAAAGCTCTGTCTATTTCCTGGCACTTCAAGACTATTCATACGTCAATCAAACTAAGTATCATCTTTGTAAAGGCAGAAAGTGGGACACCAGCACAGAAAAAATGTCCTCCTAAGAGGAGATGCTTTTTTGTAGGCTTTGTATATGCCCAGTTAGGACATGGAATGTATACAAAGCAAGCAAACTGTGTGGACAGTTACTAAATCTGCAGGCTGCTTAAAGTGTACACAAGCTTGCACTAACTCATCCCTTTCTCCTCAGGAGTCACTGGGCTTCAGCAGTGAAGTGTCCACTCCAGAAACAGACAGAAAGTAAGTCCCCCTTCGGTCTCCTTGGCAACAAACAGCAACATGCGAACCCCACAAAGACATCGGACCGTGTCAATCACACCGTGTTGAGCATCACGTTTAGCTTCTCTGCGCAAACACCTCCACGTGGCACTCATGCAGATTGATGGACCTTCCCTGTGAGCGGCTTAGAGGAAAGGTCACTCTGGCTCGCCTGCAGGGAGTTGAGGTCGTCTCCTCAGGTGGGAAAGCTGCCACTTAATAGATGAGTGCAGCAATGTGTGAAAGAGGAGACGACACGACACTGGGTGGGAGCTTGTACGCACATGAAAACGCTGATTTATTGAGACAAACGCTTGGTGAATGAATAACAGGGTCGAGGGGGGGTTAGTAAGATGCAAAACACTTGGAAGTTGAACCAAAGATCTGATCGCAATGTTGCAAGCAGCAATTTCCTCAAGTGATGATGGTTTTATATTACACTAAATACCATAGTGCGATGTTGCATTATACTGTACATCACCTGTGTGACCCTGTACTTCAGGGGTGGGCAAATATTTTGACTGGTGGGCCGCATTGAGTTAACAAAATTGTCCGGGGGGGCCATAACATATATTTAACATACACACTATTTTATACTTATAATTTTTCTAGATTTTTTTGGTCTAATTTTATCTGTAAAACTTTTTCAGGAGCACTTTAAACATCAGTCATTTAATATATCATACATTTATTTATATATATATATTGTTAATATATATATTTTTTCTTGTTATTTATTTTCATTTAATTTGTAATTTTTTTGTTTTTTTTTACTAAATAAGACGTCCGACTTGCAAGTTATGTTGCCAGATTGTATGTTAAAATTTGAAATACTTAAAAAGCAACAGGCGGGCCGGATTCAATCGCTTAGTGGGCCGCATGTGGCCCCCGGGCCGTAGTTTGCCCACCCCTGCTGTACTTTGTGTCCCTTGGCCACATCCTTGCTGCAATGACAGGAAAACCACTTGGCTGCTTCCTCTTTCTGACCTGCTCTGGTCCAGCAGGCTTTCTCCTTTCCTTCCTGCCTTTGTGTTTAGATCAAGGAGGTGGGGGGGCATATTGAAAGGGTGATGGCCAAAATGATTATGGCCTAAAGAGCATGAACCAAGGAGCAGAATTGAACAGCGTTTGGGCGCGGCGTCCTGGAACACAAAATGTCTCCATGTATGAGATCACGACATCCAAACAGGGGACTGAAACTGGTAATGTGGTAATTAGGAAGTCTAGTCCAGTTCGAAATCCCCATGCCAGCTAATAACCGACATAACACAAAAAGGTCTCGCCTTCTGTGTCTTTTTTTTTTTTTTTTTAACGTTTTTACTGTCACCCCTCTGTGACCCTCGGTGGGATTGCAGCGTTCATGTGACGACCATGTGCGGCGGAGGAAGCACATACCACAGACTGGGCTCTCCTTTCTCCCATAGATGTACAGTATATGTTGCTTAGACAAAAGCCTCAGCATGATGGGAACCAGATGCCAAACCATTTGGGATGACGTCCCCCTTTCTTTGCCTTTGACTTTCTGCAGTGCTTGTCTTTATCCTGTCACTCTGGTTTCTCCCCTGGCCTTCACGCCAACAAAGCAACATAATATAAATAGCCTGATGCTTAAAACATAGGAAACGACTTAAAAAATGACAGGGGTGACGGATTTGATGTCCATTGAGACAGTGGTTCTCAACTGGTGGGTCACGGCCCATGAGACGCTTTTAGTGGGTGGCGAGTCTTTAATGTAATGACATGATGTCTCTGAATGCACCTCGCATTCTTTACCTTGCTATTTGATTGACTGCCATGTTCTTGGCTTGAGTTGATGTCAATTGGGGGCTCAGACACACAGATGCAGATATCTGCTGGAGAAGCGTACCCCATTGAGAAAGAGACGGCTCACACTGTGTTGCCTGGGGGAATTCTGCCCTCAATGAAGACTGCTCAAATTCAAGAGTTAGTGCCCTATGGGCACCGTCCCTTAAAGTATTTGAAAAGTTAGAATTTTCACACGTGGGGTTGCCCGCCCCCTGTCATTGAGGTGTGATGGTGGGTCCCGCATCTAAACCAATTGAGGGCCACTGTTTTAAGGGCACAATTTGGCCAGCAGTTGAATAGGGCTGCTATAAACTACAGTGGAACCTGTTTTGTCATTAATTGGTTCAAAGAAAAACCAAAAAGTACACAGGAAATATTAATAATATGTCTTTGGCCCCATGACAGGTTATTTAGCAGTTATAAATGTTAAAATGTGTTGTAATATTTTAGCATGTTAGGTTAATTGGCGACTCCAAATTGTCCATAGGTATGAATGTGAGTGTGAATGGTTGTTTGTTTATATGTGCCCTGTGATTGGCTGGCAACCAATCCAGGGTGTACCCTGCCTCTCGCCCGAAGAGAGCTGGGATAGGCTCCAGCACCCCATGCGACCCATGTGAGGATAAGCGGTAGAAAATGAATGAATGAATGAGATACTGTACATACATGTAATATGAGAAACAACGCTCAAGTTGTAATGTATGGAAAAAGTTATAATATTTTGGGAATAAATAAACTATTACAGGAATTAAGACATTTTTTATAGCAAAAACACGTGTTGCTTTACGAAACATGGAAATGGTCCTCTCGTTCTTTAATTTTGTTTGGACAAAAAAAGAAAGTTTGGACAGTCCTGGTCTGAAGTTGTGATATGCAAATGAACATTTTAATGTCGGTCTGAATCGGAGACGTCATGGATAAACGCCCCCACACCCCACTCAGTGCATGCATAGGAAAGGATTGAATTGGGGTAGGATCATGCCATAGATGGGAGGTTAAACCAATTAAGCTGCCTGGCTGCACAATGCCTGGATTGACACACTCCTTCAAAGACATTCACTGAGCGCCCAGATGTGTGTGTGTGTGTGTGTGTGTGTGTGTGCACTGAACAGGCTAATTTATAGAGCATGAAGGAGGAAGAGAAGGGGTGGGGGTTGTTTGAGAAAAAGGTTCCATTGAGTTACTTCGATTAGCATTAGCTTTAGCTTATCTGAGAATGGGAAGGAGGCAAAAGCATACAGACGTCGTTCAATTAGCATCTCATTAGGTTGCCATGGCAGCCTCGGTTTCAAGGTCCTGCATAGAGGTGTCCTAAAACTGCATCCTTGATGGAAAATGTGATGCTGATCTTAAATTTACGTCTCCCAGATTTAATATGACTTAAGACCGAAACGGATTGCCAATGATGCCAAGACTCATTTCCCTTAAAGCGCCGGTCTAACTTGCAGCCGATAATGGTGGAAAAAGGCTTTGGTGTGCTTCTTGAGTTGTTATTTTTCTGCTTTATTTTTGGTTAGTTTTGGAAGGTTTATAGATATGTGAGGACTTTTATTTTTTTTCATCCTTTCAATGCTTTCCTTGTCTCCGTCTACTATGTCCTTTTCTCCCACTCCTCTCCTTGTCATCCCTGTGACAAGTGGAGGGAAGTGGAAAGATAAACAGGCTGAGTCTGCCCTCTTACTTTCTGTCCTCCTTTGCCTCAAGTCCATATTTTGCTCTGACTGCATCATCTTTTATTTAAAAGCACTTCTGACCTCAAGTGGTAAAAAGATGGAACTGCAACTGTGCTGCACAATTCTACATGGTCACCTTGACATAATTATACACTGATAATATTTACTGTGGGAATACAGGTAGCAGAATTATTGTACATATAACAAACATATATACCAAGGAGTTGACTTAAGTAGAAGAAGTATTTTGCTGTCTGCAATGGACCCGCGAACCACTTCTGGGTCCCGATCCACCAGTTGAGAAGCACTGTATTCATCTTTTCTTCTTATTTTCTTCCCAGGATGTCTCTGCACAAATCCAGCTCTGAAGATGGATCAGGAGGTAAGGCTTTAGAACCAATGCGTTCTTCTTAGGAGTGGCCTTCTTAGTCTGTCCTGTCTTTTAGGTAAATGGGACAACAAGAAAAAGAACAAGTCCTTCTGGCAGAACTTCCGCAAGTCTCAGCACAAGCCCGTTGTTCGTCAGACCTCCAAAGGTTTGTGTCACGCCGACAGTCTCTCGTTTCAAAATGTATTAATGGAAGATCAGTGAGCTAAGCTAGTATTCCTCACTCGTCACTCTGTGTCAGTAATGTACCACTGATGATACAATAACTTTTTGACTATTGAGTGATTGTAGGGGTGTTATTTTATGTTTAGAGGGCTCTGTTAATGTTAAAAACTGTATTTAGAAGGTTGTAAGTAGGTGTTCTATGTTGTAACCATCCAAAGTGTTTCATTTATGAAAAAGGACCCCCACTTCACGGAAATTGACTTACAATGGTCGGGTCTGGAACCACTTAATCATAAGAAACAAGGGATGACAGTAATGTTATTTTTCTTTTCCTGCAGGTGAGGACATTGGCTACGTGGCCAGTGAAATCACCATGAGCGATGAAGAGCGAATCCAGCTGATGATGATGGTGAAAGAGAAGATGATCACTGTGGAAGAAGCTCTTGCTCGGGTAGGGAACCTCCAAAGAACGCCTTGAGGACTAGTTGCTTGACTAGCATAGCTCTGGCTTACTAAAATGACTCACTTTTACTAACTTTATCAGACCGTGCAACTTTGCAAAGTCAATGTTTACACACACACACACACAAACTCCACTCTTGCACATTCTGAAGGTTGGGGATTTTTGGGTGTGATCTCTGTGGGGTTTTGGTCCTGTGTGTCGAGGTTAGAGGACTTTGGTGCATAGTGGTTTGCTTCTTAGTAGGTGGACATGGTGGATTCTCATTCAGCTTCCCCTCTCATTTTCAATCAATGTCACTGTGACAATTGACCTTTCCTTCCCCCTTACTTCTTCCGACTTCCTCCCCCTGCGTTCCTTCCTCCTCTAATGCCTTGCTTGTGGGTGCTGCAGCCATCCAGCGGCATCTTAGTCATCTTGTACCACTTTCCACAAAGCAGATTTATCATGTTTCTCTCTTTGATATTCTCTATTGGCTGATATGAAGAGATAAACAAACCAATCAAGCTTTGTGGATAGTTTCCCAGCAGCATCATATTAGCGTTTAATCCACCGTAAATGCTCCAATTTTAGCTCGGTATTGATTGACCTCGACCAAAGAGGGACTAATTGGAAGCAGTCGATAATTGTTGGCATGTTTAACTTCAGTAATGATTTGGGGTGTATGAGAAAGTGGAAAGAGTAGCTCTCTTTGACCTCCTAATAAGTATACCGCAGAAGCAACAGAACCAATGTTGTAATAGCGGGCGGCACATTCATACTAGTGACACTCTTTCACCACTTTCACCCCAGCAGATGAATAGTAACATTTTAAAGTGCATGCAGAGGTAGATGGATGGATGCTGCCATTTTTTGGAATTGATAAAAAAAAAATCTACATGAGGTTGCCTACAGCCACAGCTGTGTTTTTGACCCAGTGCTTTATAATGACCCCAGCAGTTATTTGCTTTTGCAGATCACACACTCAGTGCCTATATTAGAGTGTTTTTAATTAAAAAACAGACTAATTGGAGCATTTACGGTAATACTGTTGAAATATTTACAAAAAGGGTGCGTTTACGGTATTGGGCACAGACCTCCATCAAGGCAGTTTGAGCAGCTGAATGTTAGTTACTTCCTGATTCATGGAGGTGGGGGGGTGCGACAAATTGATTTGGTACGACTGCAGTCGTCCCTATCACCGCTTTTCCAAAATGAATTAATAAACTGTGTAGTTACTTTTTTTTTTAAAGCATATTGTACATATTGTTGGTCTAAATTAAACACTTTCATGCATAAGTGTTGAAAACCAAAATACAAATATAAAGCATTGAAAAGACGTGATATGAAGTCTTGTAACAGTATCCCTGACTGTCATTTCACTCACGCTGACTGTGCTAGCATCATGTTAGCGGTGTAGAGAGTGGCCGACAGCAGCTCCTGTGTGACTGTTCACAGCATGTGTTCTCTGCTCGTTGTTAGAGTAATTAAAGTGCATCGTCAACCACCAACAGCAGCGGTAGGCTATTATTGTACTGGTCTCTAGGTGTCAGTAACGTTATGTTGATGAGACACCAGGAAGTATGTTGCCATTGCGAGTCTATTTGATCTTATTTATGTCTAAGATGGCTTATTTTGTATTGTTGTACTGTATTGACTAAATTGGGTAATACTAGTGACTATAGGGGTGTTATTTCATGTCTACAGGGCTCTAATCATGTAAAAAAATGTATTAAGAAGGTCAAAAACAGGTTTCCGAAGCTCTAACTAGGAAAATAATTAGGGCATTTATTAATAATTATTTCTACTTTGCGGAAAAGTACTTATTATGGTCGAGTCTGGAACCAGCTAACCGTGATAAACAAGACCCGACTGTATTTACTGTATATGTAATACATTTGCACAATACTGCAAGTATCCCTGGTATTAAACGTGTAATACTTTTCTCTACTTGAAATCTAAATCTCCACATTAAAAGCATATGTGGAAACCACGACACCACTTTGAACGCACACTGTAGCTGCCTGTGGCCCCGCCCTCTCTTCTCTCTGCCTCTCTAAACTCTTCTTCCTCCACGTAGCTGAAGGAGTATGAGCGCAGCAGACAGTCCGGCAGTACTGACACTGCAGAGTGGGCTGACGGATCTGCAGCCAGTCTAAACCAGTCCTCAAACTGCAACGTAAGTACAAACCTTCACCCTGACCCACCCCCAGAAACTCTCCACACTTTGTCCTCCACTACCTTTCGGTTTGATCGTAAAGCAAAGGACGGCCATTGTTTTTTTTGCATGTCATGTTTTCTTGAGCTGTACAAAATCATTCAGCCTCCGTCTTGCCTTGTCCTTTTCTTCCTTTTGTCTGTCTTCTCCTTTTCCTATTCTCTCATAGTCCACATCCTATCTAGAGGATACTGGACTGTATTCCTTCCACCATGTCATTTGGATCATAATACATCTACTTTTGTTTGATGATGACACTTGTTGACTTATGTAGCTGGTCTGTATGAATGACATTAATAAAGAATGGGCAGCAATGTTTCGCCTTCAGAGCTTGAACATAGGCGGGATGACGTGTGGGAAATGTCAGGAAGGGGTTTCATTTCAGCCGAAATGTCTCACACCCAGTTGTCGTCACACGAGATGCTCGTGCCGCAGTCATGAGTTCTGTGTTAAGAAAGCAATGGTGGAAAAATGCCGGATATTCTGTCACTGCTATGTTTTCAATGAGTTAGCTCAGGCATGCCCAGCAAGGGCCACATAGTGCAAGTCAAGCCAAGTTTATTTATGTAGCCCTTAATCACAAAAGAGCCTCAAAGGGCTTTATGACCTGGAAACAATAGACGACATCCCCTGATCTCAACCCCCAACTCAAAACCCTGAGAAGGGACCGCAGAACCTTGGAATCTCCCTTCCAGGATGACCAGGCTGCAATGGATGTTGAGTGGGCAACATATGACACAATATAAGTATATACTAAGTCAATTCAAATAGCATAATAGTCCAATTCACAGATGTAGTAGTGATATAGTGGCTACTTTGATATGCTAAGAACTTATAGCTGAAAAGACCCATTTTCCCTACTTTTGCTGTTATTTTTTATCTTCAAATAATTCAACCTTCTTAAATAATTTCTTTCCTTAATATTATGACTATTTGTATATTTTGACTGTATTCCTGATATTCTACCCAACCTAATTGGGATTATTGTCATATTATTACTTTTTTAATATAATTTTAAAAAATATATTTCAAATCTGCTACTAAAATGACTCGTATTACAAATGTTCTTGTATAATTGGGATTATTTTTTTTTAGCTTAATATTTGGACTATTTGGAAACAACTGTTTTTGTCATTACTGTTTTTAATTTTCTTATGCAATTTATTCTCATAATATTTTATATTTTGACTATAGTCTTGTGGCATATCTTTTTCCGCCACCTATTTTTCCAAAAATTACAAGAAAAAAATAATGAAGTCTTTTTTACTATTAGAATGTTAATTATTGTTAATGACATAAGGTGTCCTCATAACATAACATTACATTAGTCTCACAAAATCATCAGCCTTTTTCTTTAATTTTTTTGACTTTTGAGTTTTTGCTGTTTTTTTTCTTAATAAAGTTTATTTTTAGGTCCAAAAAAAAACAACCGTGTTCCGCTAATGGCCCCCAGGCTGCACTTTGGACACCCCTGAACAAGCTCAACAGGTTAGAAGACCATGACGCCAGAAGTACTGTTTTTGGTTCAGGTCTCAATGATACACCGTTGCCTTTTTCAAATGTTGTAAGTGATACTCACCGGTGTGTACTGTAGCACCTTCGAGTACTATGTTTTTGGGGTATTGTACCAAAAGGGCACTAGAAAGGAAAGAACACACTGATGAAGTCAGAGAGGACTGAAAGGACTGAAAACCGGTTTCATGGTCGGACTGTTATGATGTCACACTGTTGACGAATCTGAGGTAGCAATTAGTCTACACCCACCCCCACCCCCCCAATATGGATCAGGGTTTACAGTTCCAAACTGTACTTGACAGAAAGGTCCTGCTGTGTTCTGCACTAGATGTATCTGGTGGACTTCCAGGCACTACCCACCCAAACCAGAGACAAGGTGCTGTTTAGTCATATTAGTAATTGTTTATGCACGTTGGTCTCCATTTGGGGTTTTTCCTTTTCTCATGTAGGTCACAGCTGATTTTCATTAGCGAAGCGCAGTATGGTATCATATGGGAAGAAACGTGCAATTCAGTCCTGAACGTCGACCCACTTTTGCAACAGGAAGTGAGTTAATTCCAAATTCCACATAAGTGATGTTTCTATTTTTTGCAGCTTTTGAAAACACTCGGCGACATCCGAGCTTCTTTTTGCTGATGCAGACGGCTACTTTTAGCATCTTGTTATGGAAAGTTAATAACTTGTTTTTTTTTTTTTTGCTGACTAAATTCAGAATGTGGATTTTGTTTGATGGTGTTGAGGTCAGGGCTCTCAAGTTCATGCCTTTTATGGAACTTGGGGGACCGTTCTACACGAAGTACCTTCTATAAACTGTTCCCATGACTGTGGTACAGTGAGAGAAGGTACAGTAAGGTTAGTGCCTCCTCCGCTTCCCTGAAAAACAGATTTTTCCGGAGCATACAGGTGGTCCTTGGTTTACGTATGAGTGCCGCTTATCCTCACGAGGGTCACGGTGGTGAACCTGAGTCCTGTGTGTGTTGACAGTTGACTTTGCTGATGTTGTTTTGGCGTGGTTGCCGCCAACAGTAGCCTGTTTTGTTTTTGGGATGAAGAGATTGCGGCTCAACCGCCTCCTCGTCATTCCTACAGCGCCCAGGTAGATGTTACAATACCATCTTCATCCTTAATGAAGGTCACAACAGTCATTTGACTGATTGTGTATTCTTTTATGGAACCACAAAATCCCATAACATGGAATTCCATAAGATGAGGACCACCAGTGTTTCATGGCGTTTGATGTCAGAGATGTTTGATGTTTGGCTGAGGTATGACTTGGAGTCTTTATGGACCTTGGTTGGAGTCATACACAGTTGCACACATAGAATAGTCTGTAATTCCTCTTGAGCGTCCTGTGGTCATCTTACTGCTTTTGGAAGATTGATTGATTGGAAATAGTGACAGGCATAGAAGGTTCGTGTTTCAAAGAACACAACAAAAGCAGGAGACTAAGCTCAAAAAACTGGAGAAGAATGAAGCGTAAGTCTTGCACTTGCCCCCCCAAGTCTTCTCATATTTCAAAATTGGCGTCTTCTGGATTTATTTTTGACTCTTTCTGCGGCTTTTCTGATGTCTTCCTCTTCTGAATGGAATTAGGTCATCGCCAGCAGCCATGCTATGTATCTATAGACATGTAAGCACAGTACATGCTTGTATCTCCACTAGTATATAAGGACACGCTCGTTAATACTCAGCATTCATGCCGTCTTCCTTTTTGGCCATCCGAGCCCACATTCCAGGACGGGCCATTAGGGATGTGGGGGCCACAGCAGGGTCACAGGGGGCTCAAACGATGGGATTGTTCTCTGTGTACAACGCACGCATTTCTCTGCGCAGAGAGCTGCGTGTTGGGCACATCCCAACCGTGTCTCATTCCTGGGCTCAATCCAGGCTGGGTCAGCGTTCACACACACACACACACACACACACACACACACACATTCTGATTTTATTTTGGACACTGCATGAGCATGAGGGACAACGCTGTGGGGTTTTCAGAGACTAACCCGTGCTAACTTTGAATAGGAAGCCTACAGTAAATGGTCTAAATAAGCTGGTGAGTACTCAACAGATTGTATTTTTTTACTTTTATACTTTTACTTTTTTTTACTTTTGCTTTCCTACTGCATTAGTCCTTTTTATCTAGTTGTTTGCATGGATGAAGTTAGTCTCCTTGATGAATCGTGGATAGGATGGCATTGGCTGTTGATTCATCATATCTTATGGAAACGGAGTTGACTACTTGGCTGCAACCGGCAGAGGCGCTGTTAATCTGACTCCCTCCTGGGTTATGTTTGAGGTTTCTTCCCTAGAGGGAGTTCTTGCTCATGTGGGGTTCCGTTGGTCTTAAATTTGTGACGAGCGTGATTCTAGATCTGTTCTGCATGTAAAGTGCCTTGAGATAACTTCTGTACAGATGATGATGTCCTTAAGTGAGTATTTTGTGTGAATATCTTGCTGTCTCTGGGTTCTGGGTAAAAGTCAAAGGTGACTTAGTGGATGCTCTTGGTTGGTCAAATGGAAAAGTTGAAGACCTCAGCGAGAATTTAATGAGAAGAATTAGGACAAGAGACTTTTTTGGCTTTGTGAAAGGTTAGATAAAGATGCCTGCCAGGATACGGGAAGGTAGACAAGCTTGGGAAAGTGTCTGTGGGTTCTTTCGGAATGCTTGGCCAAGATGAATAACGTTTTACTAGACAGCTTTCGGAGGCATTGGAAACTTGGATTGTTGCTAAGGTGATGCAGTGCCATCGAGAATTTGGGGAAACATCACGTGTGTGTGTGAGCTCCAAGCCACAGTTGTTTACATCATCTCTGCAATATGTCAGCCGCCATCGGGCCAAGCTTGTGGTTTAAAAAAAAAAAAAAAAAACAAATAATTAAGCTTATTTTAAATCGGACAGTCTCGCTCTGTCTGTCATTTTGTGAGATTGCATGCGGGGCTCTTTGTTAAGCCGCGCAGTCAACCACGTCCGCTAAACGGGCAGTGCGAGACGGGACATGCAGTGTTGCCATGGAAACAATTGGAAACAAATGAAGCTGTTTGTGATGGTGCTGTATGCCAGGCAGTAATTATTCTAGAGCTTTTCTAGATAACTCATAGCGGTAACAGCAGCTATGGGCATCATAAGAAACATTAGTTTCCATCAACATGGTTTTGTTGTGTCTTGATGCAAAGGAGGCTTAGTGGATTTCGCTGCTTGGCTAGGGAGCAATTAATTCTGATTGAAGTAGTTTACCGCCTCAATGTGTTGCAGTGAAAATCAGAACAGCGCTGATGATGATAATCATAACAATAACACACATCCTCTGTGTGTGTGTAGTCGCCTCACTGTTAGGCGTGTCTCTTTTCCAGCCCGCTAGTGCTTGACAAAGCGTTTAAATGCCCCCACCATAAACATAACAACAAAACACTTGGATTTTGTCAGCCAAAATGAGCTGGGGACCTTCAGGACCCCACCCTCGGCCTCCGAACAGACTAACACTGATTCATGTCAGGTCCGTTCATTGTGATTCGGTCCATTTGTCGTGAATTAAGCAAGGTCTTCCTGCAGTGTCTTGCCTCCATTTCTCACCGCACTAACGTTGACTCCGTTTTAAACAATGCTCCCATTGATGCCGTGCAAAAAAAAAAAAAACGTCTCACTTTGCTGTTTTATTGCAGATTGCAAAAGCCCTTCCATTTCTGGGGGTGTTACCTTCTTCAATGTTGCATTCAAGGAAAGATTACTGGCACCCACTTGAACCTCATACTCTTTCTCTTTTTCTACATTGCAGCAGTCTCGCGAGCAGTCTGACGACGAACAATCGGAGGATTCTGTGAAGTTCAAGCGCCTTCACAAGCTGGTTAATTCTACCCGTCGGGTCAGGAAAAAACTCATTAAGGTGGAAGAGGGCAAGAAGCATGGCTCTGAAGGTTTGTCAATGGGGTGGCCACACTTTTTCGACATTTTCGACACTGTTTTCTGCATTCCTCGTTTATCCCAGTTAATTGGTTCCAGACCCCATAGGTGCGATAAGTGAATTTCTTCAAAGTAGGATTCAATATTTTCTCTACAAGAGAGGAGAAATATGATCTCAGGGAAAAAACTAAATTTGAAACACTTATATGCTAGGACTATGTTAAGAAGCCATAGCTTTTCAGTATGTGGAATCAAACTATGGAATGGATTGAGTAAGACCCTCAAACAACGCACAACAATGAGCCAATTCAAGAAACAATACAAGCAGTTGATGTTTGATGAATACAAGGAGTCTTGAACCAGTCATGATGTGCTATATATATATATCACTATATTGATAGTTACTATGGTACCCATTATGTCATTGGATGGTCATATCACCTCATACTTTGGTACGAGGTGCATTATTTAAAAAAAAAACCAACAACCTTAAACTGTATTATGGAAAGCAGGAAGTGAACAAATGTAACAGTTACCAATTGTAAAAGTACCAGATGGAGGGGTAGGATTTAATAAGCTTTGCTTCTTCCTACTCCTTTTGGACATTTGGAACTGTGAACTGATTATGTGATGCATTCAATTGTAATCTGATGCATGTTCAAATGAAATAAAACCATTACCATATTTTTATAGTTACAGCATAGAAAAACCTGTTTATGACCTTCTAAACATGTGTTTTGTCATTATTAGAGCCATGTAGGCATGACAAAAACATCCCTAGTACTCTAGTACTCCCTATTAGTAGACCTAATAATACTAAACAATAAGACATCTTAGACATAAATAAGAATGTGCTTCAATGTAACATTACTGACACCTAGTGACCAGTGTAGAATACTACACTACACTGTAGAATACTACTGCTGTGTGTGCTTTTCAACATGTGTGAAAAGGAATAGGAGGAAGCAGAGCTTAGTAACCGACCTTTGGCTGTTCTGTTTCAGACTTCCTAAATGTGGAGTCCGTCCTCACCTGTGACGACAACACAGCATTGTACACAGGGGTCCTGAAGAAGACCACCTTGTCCCAGGAAGCCGCCCTCAGCCAGGATCAACTCTCTGTGGATGGCGACACCGACAGCTTGACCACCTCGCCTTCATCCAGCAGCCTGGACACCTGGTCTGGACACCGGCTGGTCAAGACCTTCAATAAGTCTTCCAGTACTCACGGCCTCATCCGCCCCCCGAGGAGGACCCCCCAGAGCGGTCTCGGGAGCTCCATCTCCGGCGTAGGAGGTAGCGGATCCTCCTTCTCTGAGCTGGATGGCTGTGGATTGGACGACGAGGGGAAGTTATCACGCTCCACGACCGACGGCGAGATGCGGAAGGCCCTGAGCTCCATCTCCCACGGGGTAAGTAACAACGAGGCCCTGTACGCCTTTTACGGACTCACCAAACCTCGCCCCAAAGCCCAGTCCCGCCGCCTCATCTCCCTGGACGATGACCCCCTCCAAGGCAGCCCCAAGTATCACACTGCCACCCGGCACCACGGCAGCTGGACACACAGGAAACCCGACCCCAACTACTCATACTCCACCAAACACCTCTTGTACCAACGTTCGCGCAACTCCAAGAACCCCGTCTCCCCCTTGTGTGTCACCCATTCATCCCCCGCCCGCAGCGACGTAGCCAAATCGAAAGGTTTCGGCGTGGGAGGGGGCTGGGCGTTCCCCCCTCGCAGGCTGCGGGGTCGAAGCGCAGTCAGCGAGCTGAACATCACCTACGTGGTAGAGCGGAGCCTGTACGGTCACCTCAACTGGGCCCAGCTGGTCCGCCCGGTGACTCTCAGCCGTGCTGAGCGCCGTTGTCTGTTGGAGGAGGATCGTGAGGCGGACAGGAAGTGGGCGGCCAGCGTGGACCGCTGCACCAAGCGCGTGCTCTTACGCATCCAACAGAAGTCTGTGAGTTCAGACCGTGAGGTTCTGATCGGCCGCCTCGTGTGAGAAGGACTCGGTGGACGTCAAAGCTGCAGAATAGCTTTTTAGACACGGTGCAGGAACAGGAAGAGGAACAGGAATGGTTCTTCTTCTGAAAAGTTCCATCTTGTATCTGGGAGGGAATGCAGTGGAATCTCTAAGGTTAAAATCAATCTGTTTGTATCTCAACATTTTACACAAAGGAACACAACTAGGAATAGTCCAGGGTACCCTCTAGTTTGCCTTTCAGGGTGGCGAGGTTCTCCTTAGAGATGAGAGAAGCACTCTCATCCATCCGAGAGAGAAATTTGGAGTAGGACCGCTGACGTTATTGCAGCTCAGGTTAACGACATGGGCCAGCACTCCTCATTCTGAAGGCCCCGGGCAGATTAGTTTTTTTTTTTAAGCCAATTTTGCAACGTTCCACTTTAGAGGTTCTCCTGTATGTCTTACACTGACTATTAATGTCCTTTTGTCGCCATGCTTTATGGCTCTAGCTTAACAAGCAAAGCTTGGGGTCGGAGCCCACTGAAAGGTTAAAATACTGCAGTATTTTAACAAGTGTTTTATATAAATGTCACATTTCGACACTCCCCATGTAAGAGAAATACTGTAGTTCTTATTAGAGCATCTTCAGCTCAGTGGTTTTAATGGTCAGGATAACCGGAGGGTGAAATGGAGCCATGGAATGGGAGCAGTGTTGGAGCTATCCTGCAGCTTTGATGCTACCTGAATCCTCTGGTGTGCCAGTGAGGTCGTCTCATCCAAACAAACTTCTGGAATCCACTTTTTTCTGTTGTTTGGTTGTTTTTTTTTTATTTTATTTTAAGGGGCCCGTGCCTCCTGATTTTTTTTTTTGGATGTTTTTCCTTCCTTGTAATTATCTTTGAAAGACTTTATTTTTTTCCTGGGTGCATGTCCATTCCATTGAAAACATCGCCATCACATTATTCTTGGACGCCGCTTCAAACGTGTTTGTTGCTGCAAGCTCTTTGCTGGGAAGCTGCAATGTGGCGAGCAGCTGTGGACTGGTCTCGTGTAGCCACCGATGCTAAATGTATCGCTTTTAAGGGATCTTCAAGCCGGGGGTTTGCGCCACACAGGGGCGCGCCGCCCTCTGTCAACTTTTATCGAATATTATTGTAAAGCCATAAAAAAATAGATGAGCTCCCCTTGTCCTCTCATGTCATAGTTCCCCATTTACTGTATGTCACTGATCATGTTTCTGCTAATTCTAACTGTTCAAGTCCCCCTCTGCATGTATCCAGGCTCCACCAGCCGAGGGTGCCCTAAAAATACCTTTTCTCCCCCATAAAACAGCTCATTTGCTTCCAGTGTTGGAATTGAAAGAGAAAAAGCACAAAGTGTTCCATCCCGTCCTCCTTTGGCTTGCCTGCAGTCTGACATCACGTCCCCCTCATATGAACAAACCACTATCCGTGTCATGCATGAATCACTGTGTGTTGACCCCTCATTGGGTGTGGAACCGGAACCGCTTCAAGTGTGGCTGATTGAGTTCTGACTCTGCCTCCTTTGCAGAGAACATGCAGCTTCGGTGGCTTCGACCTGTCCAACCGTTCCCTCCATGTGCTCAACACAGAGGCCCATGTAAGTGTCTGGACAGCAGCTAGAAACCTCTTTTTGTTTTGTCCTCAACGTTCTGTCCCTCCCCCCCTCCTTCCCACAGAATAAAGAGCAGGAGGCAATATACAGGGAGGTGGTCAAGTCCCCCACCACCTCTCGGATCTCACTGGGCAAGAAGGTCAAGTCTGTGAAGGAGACCATGAGGAAACGGATGTCCAAGAAGTACAGCAGTTCTTTGTCTGAGCAGGTTAGACACCCACCCACAGTTTTGACAGAAAATGTGTTCTGCGTGTACTTGTGTAATACTATCTGACCATGCAACAAGCTAATACCGCTTGTCTGCTTGTCACATTCTCACTTCAACTCTCATGCAACTATTCCGCCAATAAAGATTTCTCCAAAAAGCACAAACAACAAAACATAATTCACATAATGTCACCCAGCAACATTGTTAATATAATTAACATTATTACACCAAAGAACTATTTTACTTGCGTAGTGACACCTTGCCACACCACACCGGCTAGCTAGTAGCTTCACCACACTTAACAACGTATCAGGTAATTCTACATATTGGAGCTGCCGCAAATTCCACTAATACTTAAAACGACCAAAGTACTGCAAAAAAGTGTAAGTATTTTGTACCTGTTACTACATGCTCACAGCATGGATATAAAACCATAAAACCTCATTGGAGGTTTCCGCTGTATGTGTCATGACATGTTTTAATCTCCAAAACAGAGAGCAGCAGAGGTTATTGTTGAGTGTTCGGCCACAGGCTCAGTGTCTGAGTGGGTGAGTGGGTGGAAGTATTTGTGTTAGTTACAGAATAAGCTCCAAAACACTGGGATTGTCGCTCTGCATCCAGTATCTTGAGTGATGCAAGTCTCCCGCCGACTTGTTGGGAGTGTCTAATGTTTGTGTGTCATCCGCTCTGGCCTAATTTTACTGGGCACTGCAATCCACTCCACTGGTGGGCTCCGTCCAGCCCTGCAGAAATTATGTTTCATTGCTAAACCGGTCCAGCATCTGTCCGTCACGGCGGGCTCTACGCTGTGACCCACATTTCTAGGCGTGCGTCATGCACCCTTCACTTGGAAGAAGAAGAAGGATATTAAGAAAGACAAATCAAATGTGATGTCAGTGACCAAACCCTGGCTGTTACATAGACCACAGTGCCCTCTAGTGGATTACTGAAACTGAACACCCGCTTTACAGTACAATATATTTATCATTTAGATATAGATATTTATATTTAGATATTTAGCATTTATTTCAGACTTTTCAAAGCATGAAGAATAATAAAACGGCTACCACCAATTGGCTCCAGAATGTATGTAATTTTTTCTTAATTTTCTTAATTTGTTTGGGTTGTTTTTTACAGTATTATTCAAATTACTTTTTAACTTTTTGAATTTATATATATATTTTTTTAATTTTGTGAACAATGTCTTTAATCATTAATAACATTTATTAAAATATGCATTCATGTATTTTAAAAATAATTGATTCATTTATTATTTATAATTATTCCATTAATTGTATTAATTTATTTAATAAACCAACATAATTACTAAATACTACATGTCTCATGTATGCATACAAAATATGATATAATAAGGAGTAATGACATAAGCTGTATGGTGTATAACGTAATAACATATATAATACATATTGCATATATATATGTACATTGTGTATGTACTATAATGTATAATTGTATTAAATATTATGCAACTGGCATTAGTGCTACGTGAAGTGTTACATTAACCATACACTCCTTTTCTGCTCATGTGTGTATTTCTATTATGTTGTGTATATCTACTGCAATGTACACAGATATATTTTTGTATGGCTCAACATAAAGACGCAGTGAAAATATAATGAATGTGAATTCATGACTTCCATCGTTCCTTCTGTCTTCCAGTCCAGTCCAGATGGAACACCCGGTTCTCCACAGTCCCCCCAGCCTGACAGTGACTCCCTGGAGAAGCCCAAGCTCAAGGCTGGCGGTTCAGTGGAAAGTCTTCGCAGTTCTCTGAGCGGCCAAAGCTCAATGAGTGAGTTTAAAGGAGTATTTTTCCACAATGGTTTGCTAGTGTGTACCTAAAAACACTTCTATTTCTAACCACTAGACGGCACTACAACATGTTATTACTTCAAGCTGTGGCATCTGTCATCAAGTAGCCGCCATCTTTCCAGCATACGGTTATTAGTAGCGTGCAGACAAAGCATGCAGCCGCACCGGAAAACATACGGTCATGATTAGTAAAGTTCTAAGAGGAGGTCTTTGGGACAACCATCAGTTTTTCCCATAATTTCTCTTCTCTAGTAACAAGATGTATTGTTTATAGTATGTGAGCTAGCTGGGCCTGAATTAATTGCACCCTCTTCTGGTTGCTCCAATGTACACGAGATGTCTTGTATTTGTGTCCAGGTGGCCAAACCGTGAGCACCACCGACTCGTCCGCCAGCAACAGAGAAAGCGTCAAGTCGGAGGACGGCGATGACGAGGAACCGCCTTACAGGGGTCCTTTCTGCGGCCGCGCACGAGTCCACACGGATTTCACGCCGAGTCCTTACGACACAGACTCCCTCAAACTGAAGGTGACGGCTAGCTAGCCATTGTTTTGTTGAGCAACTTCACCTGAACTGGTGCTTCTCAAACCTTTTTGTTTGAGAATCCAGGCTTTAACTATACTTACGATTATAATTGTGGTAATTTTATTTCTATAATGTGCCGCGGATAAAAACAACGCTAACGATATATTATCCGGAGCCGATAACTGATCAGACCTACCTGGGTCACTTTGCAGCGGGGCGACGTGATCGACATCATCAGCAAGCCGCCCATGGGCACCTGGATGGGTCTGCTCAACAACAAGGTGGGCACCTTCAAGTTCATCTACGTGGATGTGCTGAGCGAGGAAGAAGAGAAACCCAAGCGGCCGGTGAGGAGGCGGAGGAAGGGCAGACCACCCAAGCCCACGTCCGTGGAGGAGCTGCTGGAACGCATCAACCTCAAGGTGGGATACCCGGCGTGCCAGACCTTCCACCGCAGCGCACTGTGAAGGACAAATAGTCTTGACAAATATTTGACATGGCGGAGTCGTGCAGTCACAGGAACAAATCGTACGAGAAGATGAAATGGAAGAAATTACAGACGAGCCGGGCTAAATTTAGGAATGCCAATGACAGGGTGCCCACTTTGGTTCTAACCACACGTCAGAAACCTTCCGTCCTGTCAAAGCTAGCTCATGCTAACAAGCATCATTTTAACATGCTGTGTTGGATCTTTAGCACCTTACTTGTCAGTGGAAACGCTGAAATGGTTATGAAATATGAACTATTAGTGCATGATGCTGCTTTTTAACACCATACAGTGTTACATCCTCACATTTGCATAACTAACAAATTTAAAAGTGAGGGAGAAAACAAGAAAACAAACAAAATATAGTGACAAAGTTGCAACACTGATTATATGTTTAGAACAAACAGGTAGCACCAAATATATTCATGTCGGTCCAAATGTATTTGTGGCGGGCCTCCACAAATAAGTTAATGCATGGGAAACACCGTGTGCAACCTTATTAGAAGTTTTTTTTTTGTCAAATTCAGAATTGTAGAACCTTTGCGGTAAAGGCTCGACAAACACTAGCGATCCATGGTCGCCATGGATACCTATTCCCAAACAGTGTACCATCAAAATGTTTCTGAAGCTGTAACTTTAGCGTGTAATCATGACACTACACGGGAAAATCTCATTCCTGTTTGGATTTTCACCACGTTTAAATTTTAGTGTTAAAAATGTGTTAAATTAATCAATTAATTACTGAAAATTAACTTGACAATTTTTCCAGCCTGAGTATTTTTTGCCATGTGCAGGCGGGTTTAATTAGAAATTAAATTAGCAGCTTGTAGTTCATTGTACTTTTCTTCAAAGTAATGTTAAGTGTGGTTCTTTTGTTTTAGTTGCTCACCAACCGTGTGTTGCTGGCGTCACACTGCCGGTATTCAACATTACTGGGAGAGATTTGCTTCAAGGGCGGGCATTTTAAACATTCTTCTCAGTGGCCGTCTTCTCTTGTGTAAAGAGCTTTAGCGTGTTTGCCTTTTTGTTGCCAAATAGCTCCCACCTCGTGCCGTTGGTGCATTTGTACAGCTGCCTTGTGATAACTTGCTCTGTATGCTCGTCAACAGCGTACGCTTTTGAAGTGAGCTTCATCAACATTGCATGCAAGCTGGAATAAAACCATTATTGATATTTGTTAGGGAGGAATGGGTCCTGTTGCTGTTGTTTCCACATTGTCTTGTCGTCACGAGTGCTACAAAGTGTGCTGACGTTGTGCAGGAACACATGCCGACGTTCCTGTTCAACGGCTACGAGGACCTCGACACTTTCAAGCTGCTGGAAGAGGAGGACCTGGACGAGCTGAACATCAGAGACCCTCAACACAGAGCTGTGCTGCTCACGGCTGTAGAGCTGCTGCAGGAATATGACAGTAAGCACCCCGAAAAATATACCCCAACGTTGTTTTTGTGTTTAGAACAAGGGAAGACTTACAAAATGACAAAATTTTGTCCATTTTAATACGCATGAAACCATAATTATTATATTTGTTTGTTTAAACATTCATTATTTAGCATGCTAAATAAATATTTAGCATGATACCAGAATGGATTGTACCATTTTATTTATTCTTGGGAGGGGAAAGGTGGTAATAAGACACACTATTAGGGCCACACCGAAAAAAAAAAATCTGAGATTTCGAGAATAAAGTCATAATATTCCGAGAATACATTTGTAAATTAGAGGAAAAATTGGTGACCTTTGTAAATATGTAATATTACTAGAATACATAAGATACCAAATATATAAAAGCCTAAATACAAAATTTGTCATTTATGACAATTAAGTTGTAATATTTTGAGAAAACATTCATAAATTTAAAAGAATAAAATCATAATATTGTTGCAGATGCCCAGTGGGGCGTCCACTTTGATGCATTGGTAGTTTTTATGATTTTTTAATGAGTTTTCTGAGAGAAGAAAAAGGCTGACTTTGTGCGTCTCCAGGCAGCAGCGATCCAGAGCGCGGAGGCGGCCTGTCGGGCTCCCAGGAGAAACTCCTGTCCGGGGGACAGGGTCTGGTCGGAGACTCGCCACGGGACTCTGGTTGCTATGAGAGCAACGAGAACCTGGAGAACGGTATTGATGGCTTTACTCAAGACTTGACCACTTGGAGTTGTAGTCCTCCTAGCTAAGGTCTAGCATCCCTTTTGTGACACGGCTGCCCCATCTCTCCATGCTTCTGCATTCTAACTCCGGACCACCTAGACCAAGGACACTATAAAGGACCAGGACTAACTGTAGTCCGCCCAGCGCGGGTTTAGCCGTCATGATGGTGAGCTGAATCCAGAAAGATTCCATTGGAATCTTTTGCTCACCATCATGGCGTCTGCAGCCAAGTCGCCAGTCCTATCCATTTAGCGTCCTTGTTTTAGACCCTCAACCTTATCCTGCTCTCCTCATGACATACTTCTCCTATCCTTCCTTCATCACTCTTTCCGTCCTTGTAGGACTTCAGTCTCATCAGCACCAAAGTCCACATGTAGCAGTGATGGATCCAAGCCCCAGACCGCTAAGCCTGGTCTACCCCACAATGCTGGGCGCCTATGACCAAAGGGGGAGACCATCCCCTGTGTGCACGCGTGTTCTCACGAAAACAAACTCGCTGCCAAATGAAGGATTCCCAGCTCTCCCGCCTGTGGATTCCACACTGATGACAGTGTACAAGGGGGACGATTACGAGTATTTCTGCTAGTGTGAATAAGGTTTCACAAATGTACTCATGTGCCTCGAAGGAAATATTTTTCAAATGGAGATTTATCGACACAATTTTTATTTTTTAATAGCGCTCCAGCTCCTTTCTAACATCTCCATAACCCAGGGGTGTCAACGTGTGGGAAAAAAGAGCAGAAAGATCTAACATCCCCTGCTAGCTCCCACAAATCACAGCTCTGTCCCCTCTGATTGTTGCTTTCCAGTGGAAATACTGGCTTCCTCTTCATCTTTGTGTGTGTGTGTCACGGTTATTCTGCTATTCTAGAGATTTCAATTGTGGAATTAAAAGAACCCCCCCCCCCAAAAAAAAAAACTCCAATAAAGAAGGTGCTGCTGCTTCTTTCTGTTTGGCCTCTCTTGTTTTCCCTCTTCATTCTGCTCCTTTCACAAACTAACTTTGTTTTAGTTCATATCCTGCATTTACTCTTCAGGGTCACACAGTTCTGTGTGTGTACAGTACGTATGTCCCATTCACAGCTTTCAAAACATTTCCTTCATAAAGCGCAACGCCACATTTTTATACATCATTTAATGCCATGAAGGCACCGTGTCGTTCCCACTTTATCATCAAGAATCCTTTGTGAACATATCATACTCTTATACTCTTATTTGTCTCCTTTCTGGGAATGACATACTGACTACAAATCTCGTGTTAATTATTCTCAGTAAATTAATCACTTAATTACTGAAAATTAACATGACAATTTTTCCAGCCTCAGTATATTGCCATGTGCAGGCGGGTTTAATTAGAAATTAAATTAGAAGCTTGTAGATTGTTTTTCATTGTACTTTTCTTAAAAGTAATGTTAAAATCTCATCTCGTTCTTCTCTACTCTAAATCCCATGCATCGTTTTGTCTAGTGACACCCGTAATAAGTACTAGTTGTTGCGTGTCAAAGCTTTGAAGCTTATTGGTTCTTTTCCATGTCTAAAAGGACAGGAAATGTACAGTCACCAACACAATAGCACAATATGTATTTGTTCCATTTTTCTGGGTGCTGTTGAGACATTTCATGGCTTTTCCATCTTTCTCATTCAAATTCTCTTTGGCTGTTCTCACCCGTTTCAGGCGGTAAGTTGCTCCAGCTTTTCATTCCAGTGTCATAACATACTTCATGCTGCCATCAGAGCGCCCTCTTCGGAACTCAATGAGGCTGTGTTTATTTTTGCAGGTAAAAGTAAGAGGACGTCCCGTTCCAGTCGCTCTTCCGCAGGCCAGTCTCCGGACTATCCGACGCTCCCGATGACTATCTCCAGTGAGGCGTTGCAGCAGAACATCAAGAATCAGCGTCCAAAGTTCCCTAAAAGCTTGTTCAGCAAGCCGTCCCTGAAGGCTTTCAACCTGCTGGGGCTCCGTAAAGCCCAAAGACATTCGCCCATCCCGGCCAGTCGAAGCTGTGAGGACCTGGATGAAACCTTCCAGCCAAACGGATCGTGGAAACGCTCCCACTCTCTGGGAGACCTGCACTGGGAACAGACGGATGTGGATGGTCGAGCTGGTCTGGAAGGGCTCAGTTTGGACACCGGTAGCCCCACTAAGGTCTGTAGAGACGAGAGTTCTCTGAATCGTAACAGGACTCCACCTGTGAGTCCAAAACCAAGGCTTGACAGACCACCTGTGCCCTCGCAGTTGCCTCTACGACCCCCTTGTCCCACCACCCAAGCCCCCTCCCCTCCAGTGCCAACTCCAAGTCCCCCTGAGTCCAATGCAGGTCATGAGAGGGTGGTGCGGACTCATGCCAAAAAGCCACCAGTACCACCTCCTGTCCCTGCTAAAAAGTCCAGAGAAAGACTCGCCAACGGTCACTCCCCCCTCTCCCTACCTTCCTCGCCATCCCCCGCCCCCTCCCCGACGCACTCGCTCACCCGCTCCCACCCGAGCAGCCCCGTAACTCGCTGCAGCGCCACTCCACCGCCGCTGCCCGCCAAGACACCGAGCACACCCAGCAGCCCCTGCATCACTTCGTCGGCCTTGTCCCCCGGAGGAGAGGATGCGGGTGTTTCTGTGACGCCCCCGTGGCTCTCAGACCTGGGGGGTAAGGTGGCCGTGTCGAGAAAGGCGTCCCATTCCAAGATGAGTCCCGACCTGCTCACCTTGCTGGAGCAACGGCTTGAGGCTGAGGGTATCGATCTCACAGAGGAGCCTTACTCAGACAAGGTTAGCAACCAATCAAAACACTTCCAAGATACTTTTCACATTTTTAGCATAAAATTAACCTCCTTGGGGAAGCTCAAGTGAATGCACAGTGGGATTTCTGGGAATTGAACCAGTTCCAGGAGATGGAAAAGTTCAAATTAACGACAAGGAAGTACTTTTTTTTTTTAAAACTCGTGTGTCTGTGACGGGTAATGGGTAAATATTTACAATATTTGCAGGAATTAGTCCTGTATTATTGTTTTGTATATAATAGAAAATGCTGAAATGCAACATTGTGCTTAAGTGTTAAGTGTTCTTGTATGGTGCTTGACTTTTGGATTCTACTCTCATCCTCTCTTCCAATCCGTGTTGCCAACCAAAATCAAGCCGTGTTTTAAATAATGGCGTCTACATACCAACCTTATTTACACAGATGATAAGCCGAGAGAGAACATGTTTTTTGTTCTTCCCATGAGGGAGTGTGTTCTCCTTGAGTAATCATCTCCCTGCTCCCTCCCCCTCCCAGCATGGCCGCTGTGGTATCCCCCAGCCTCTGGTGCAGCGTTACTCCGAAGACCTCCAGCATCCCGTAAAGGATGTGGCCTCCATCATGGACCAGCTGAGGGTCCGGGAACTGCGCAAACAACACCGCATGGCTGTAAGGACACTGCTGCAGCTTCCATCCTGCTCCGTCTCCGCCCAGCTCCTGGATAAAATTTGTCCTCTTTTGTGTCCTTAGATCCCTTCTGGCGGTCTGACCGAGATGTGCCGCAGACCGCCGGCATCTGGCAATATCAGCACCGTCTCCGACTGGCTGGTCGCCATCGGCCTCCCCATGTACACACAAGCTCTCGCGGTGGCGGGCGTCGACTCTCTGAGCGCCGTGGCCTCGCTGACGGAGAGCGGCGCGTGGGAGGCCGGGGTGCGGGACGAAGGACATGCCCGCCGCATGATCGGTGAAGCCCGGCTGGTCGCTGCGCGCAGGGACGCTCAGTCGTAAACAAACGTGTTCAGGAATCAGACTGATGAAGGGAGCGTAGAACTCATCCTGTTGTTTACCGCAACTTGGGATCATCCTGGATGCTACAATGATGCCTTTTTTTTTTTTTTTTTTAGTGAGGGAAACTTTCTTACCGAAGACCCCAAAATAAAGAATCTGCCTTGGAGGAAGATAGCACATCATTTTGTAGGATTTTTTTAAAAAGATACTTCACAAGTGCTTGGAACTCTTGTGAAGAGGGTATTTGAAGGAAGTAGCACCGCCAAAGTGACAAACTAAACACAATAAATATCAACATGTGGCTGACTTATATTCTATCATCTTTCTGTATTATACAACGCTTCATTTCCAGGCTTAAAAAGCACATTTCCGCTGTATCCAAGCACATTTTCACTATAACATTGCCTTAGCATTAAGTATGAATGAATGAGTGTTTATCATAGCCTTTTTTTTTATTAATTGAATCTGCCAGAAACTTGATTGGTGTTTTACGATTTAAAAAAAAAAAAAACACTTCGTATAACAACATATTTGGAAATAAATATGCAATTTCTACACAGTGGAACCTCTAAAAGTCAGTGTCATCATACAATTCACTAGTTGCACCCACCTTGGAAAGCAATGCTGCTGGAGCACAACACGTTGGGTTCAACATGCTTCAAAGGGTTAAATCTGCTTTTTCTTCTTCCAAACGGAGTGTTTCTAGGATATAGGACATACGCTCAAAGACAAGTTGGTCATTGTTTTTATGTTTTACAGTTAGGCACTGAAGGGAAAAGTGAGGAGCATCAACTGATTTAGCCTTTCTCGCCAAACCTAAGATCATACGCATTGTTACTTATCAAAGGTACAATCTGTTTGAACTTTTTTTGTGGTTAACTTCTTTTTACATTTTGACAGTTAGAAACATGGAAGAAAATTATGCACACGCATGATTACTTATGGAAGGTAGAACATTTTGTGGGGCTTTCTTTCATTTTATTTTCTAGGTTTGAAGGTTTTATTGTATGTTTTCCACGACTTAACTTCTTTTTAATGTAGAGCATTATCAAAGGTAGAGCATTTTCTATTTTGGTTTTTTTTTTGGTACATTTGCAGTGGTTAACGTCAACACAATTAAGAATGTTAAGAAATTAGATGACTGAGGCACAAATCAACTTTGCATCATATGTTGGCGAGACAGCGTGTTTTATTAGCCTTAGCATCCCAGGCATTAGTTGATAGCTGGGCTAGCGCAAGTATGGCCGGCTCGAGAAAATGTCCAAACCTGCCCCACGAATTTGACTTTAGAGGTTTCACTGTGAACGCTAGCTGCTTGCATTTTGCAGAGCCACAGAAAATGACCCCTTAAGGCAGGGGTGTCCAAAGCTTATTTTTTATTTCCCCGTGGAATATTGTAAATATGACATAAAACAATAAAAGAAAAACATATTTGTTGCAAGGAAAACTTGAAATGTTATCACACTAATTGCAATCATTTGCCTTGTCCCCTATAACACAATGATGCAGACTGGGTTTTTTTTGTTTTGTTAATATACTTAACTGTTGAGCATATATTCACACTGGATTGTTTGTAGTTTTTGAAAGGTCACTTTTGGACACCCCTGACCGAATACATACCGCCAGCTAGACTGTAACTAGTGTTAAAAATCAGGGGAAAAGTGACAACAACATAGAAGCATCCTTTATTTTAACCTTCTTCGCTTTTATTCCCACAATCATTTTCATGCTTTTTTCCCCAGTCAACAGCCTTGCTCTGCAAAACCTGTTTTCTGTTTTTTTGTTTGTTTTTGTTTTACAAGCAACCCAAGAAGTTTGGTAAGGACTAAAATAAAAAAAAAGACTGACACTGTAAATGCACTTTAGAAGGGTGACTTAATCTAGCTGCAACATGCCAAGTGGGACAACTCAATGAGTGATAACCTTTTCCAATCTAGCAATCTTGATTACATATATGAAATTCTCTATGTGTAATTGATATTTAAATAAGTTATTTCCCCCCCCGTTTAGCTGTACAATATGAATAGCAATACCTTCCTGCATAATGCATATTGCTTTAGCCGGTGAGGAGCTATCCAGTGTGTAATTGTAACATAGGTGTACAAAGGATTCCCTTTGCTTTTCAGCTACTTCATAATTGTCCATACAGATTTTGCTTGTGTATTGAAATAATATTAATAAAACAGTAATGTCCATAACTATTTGTCATTCTCAACTATAATAAACTGTTTTGTTGACATGCACTGGCCTTCTTATTGACACTGTAATGATCTTATGACTGTATATGCTTCATAAGCATAATGCTCTGTGTTCCACTTTTAATGTCTTGTGTTGGGCTTACCTTGGAAATACAGCTCAAAGTGTGTCTGCTTGTGGCGCAGCTTTCCACTCTTCAAATGCAAAAAAAAAAACATTTAACATATTATATTTAATGCCTCAGTTTCCCCCAAATATATAAAATATGATAATAGAAAGCATTTGTCCTTTATTTAACATAGCATTTCTAGTTGAAACATTTAATAAAACACCAACAATATTTTGTAATTAAAAATATATTAAAATAGGATTAAATATTAATACATTAATGAATGGGATATTTTCCCGGAGGCCCCTAAACGTGACATAACACACTAGTAGCCACTTTTACACTCCTATATTGTTCGTTTACGTAACATTGAGCAGGCTACGGGATCACAGCAGGGACATAACAGACAGCAACCTCTAGCAATTAAGCTGACATTACTGATACTTAGTGAGCACAATACTACATCTAACTTGTCTTTCAAACATGTTTTGAATAGTAATAGGTCCACCACAAAACAGCGTTATGAATTATTTTTGAAAAACCGCAATGACTATCTGTGGGTCCTACAACAGTATTTGTATAGTTTTTACTGATACTGCCATGGAGTATGCTGCTACACAGCTAGCGAATCGATAGCTAAAGAAAACTCCGTAAACATGGCTTACCTTTCTTGTTTTGTAAAGCTTTCGTGACTTGCATGTATGCTAGCGGTAACTTACACGCAAAAAATGCAATTACTATCTATTAATGTGCATGAAATATGTTAAATATTTAGCTAGCTACAACATAGGGATACACTGCTAACTGCTAACTACGGTGTCATCAAACTTACAAATACATTATCAAAGTAATAATTCAGGAACATTTGAGATCGCTATTTTAGGTGCTTTTTCCACACAGATACTTACAAAGACATTTTCACAAGGCGTACTACAGGTTTAAACGTTTTTAAAACAAACACAGCTTGTTAAATATTTAGCTAGCTACAACATCGGGCTACACTGCTAACTGCTAACTCCGGCGTCATCAAACTTACAAATACATAATCGAAGTAATAATTCAGGAACATTTGAGATCGCTATTTTAGGTGCTTTTTCACACAGATACTTACAAGGACATTTTCACAAGGCGTACTACAGGCTTAAACGTTTTTAAAACAAACACAGCTTGTTGAGGAGCTTTTTCAAACTTCAATCGTTTCTGCCATTGCTAGCTTGCGCTTCACAAACGGGAAAATGTCAAAGATTGTCTAATAGCGAGAACAGCACTTACTCTTGCTGTCACTGTAACGATTCTTTATGGAGAATAATTTTTACCATATATTTTTTAACAAGTTTTACCATACATTTTTAACAGTCATTATTTATTTACTATGAACTCGTTTACAACTCAGAAGTCATTCAAATCATTATCTTTCACCTAATGACATGAAATTAAGATAATCTTTATTGTTGGCCTTTTCTTGTCATAATGCTCTCTTAAGATAAGAAATGGTGGTTAATGGAAAATCGGGGGAAAAAACATGCGTTTACTTGAACCACTGGGTGGCGCTGTTTTCCATCCAAAAATGCACATCTGATATGAGTTGCAACATTTTTTTCTCCCCGACACTCTCTCTCTCGCTCTCTCTCCTTCCACGTCCAGTAATCTGACACCCAAAAAGGGGAGCCGGCCTGCAAGGATGCACCCTTGTGGAATTGCCCGGCTGCAAAGAGCCGACACTCAGCCGGAGTGCTCAGAGCAAGACAAGCCGAGCAAGAGCCACCGTGCACGGACTTGGGTGCTGCAGAGGAGCCGCTGATCATCCCGAAAGACCTTCCAATGGTCCTACTGCACACACACGAATGGGTGACTTTGCACGGCGCCTTGTGAGGAGCAGATGATGAAGAATTACAGCGGCAGTCCGCCTCACAGCAACAACAACCAGAACCCTCATCTCCTTCACTTCAGGAACCACAAGAAGTTGCTCGCCTCCTTGCCCTGGCGCTTCCCCCTCAGAGCTTATGCTTTCTGCATGGCGACACTCTTCTTCTTCTGCCTGGCCTCCCTTTTCTACCAACTCAACGGAGGACCTCCCAAAATCCTGCTGGACATCAGACAGTATCTCGGTAAGAACTTTTTCTTCTTCTTCCATGTTTTTTGGCTCTGCGGGCTGAGGAATAGACAACACTGTACACTCTCAATTTAACTCTGCTCGGTGCACAAAACTGCTACTTTTACACCATCATGTGTACAAAACTACAACTTTTACACTGCCAAGTGTCTAAAAGTACCGCTTTTGCACTAAAATGTGCCTAAAACTACAACTTTTCTACTGTCATGTGTAAAAAAGCACAACTTTTACACCAGCATGTGTCTAAGACTACCACCTTAGCACCACAATTTGTATTGAACTACTACTTTAACACCATCTTGTGTATAAACTACCACGTTTGCAGTATCATGTACCTAAAACTACAACTTTTCCACTGTCATGTGTCAAAAACTCCCACTTTTACACTATCACGTGCCTAAAGTTACAACTTTTATACTGTCATGTGTCTAAAACTGCAACTTTTACACTACCATATGCCTATAACGACCGCTTGAAAACCACCTTGTGTCTAAAACTATAACTTTTACGGAATCATGTGTCTAAAACTACAACCTTTATGCTGTCATGTGTCTGAAACTACAACCTTTACACTACCTTGTGTCTAAAAAAATCACTTTTACACTGTTATATGCGCAGAATCTCCAACTACACAACAATCAGTTATATCTAATAGGGGCAGTGGAATGAAGAAGAGATGCTGTGACACACACACACACACACACACACATGCATACTGTATAGAGTATGAGTGGATGCAATCAGCTGTTAGCTGAGTGACAGGATGAAGCAAACAGGTGATGACATCACCACCTAATTTGGATAATTGCATGTACGTATATGTCACTTTTCTGGATGTTTGTGTCGTTATCTCATGGTATTATTTCATCACAGAACATGAACTTCACCTCAGGTGATGCCCACTGTGTGTGTGTGTGTGTACTATATGGATGTGATGGACAGGCCGTGCAGCCTTTTAAGCGCATCTCATGACCAGATGATTGACTGACCTTTCCCTGCCTTGTGTGGCATTTAGCTACAGATTGCCAACATGAAGGTAAGGATCCATGAATATAGGCGTGTGTGTATGGAAGAAAATAGTTGCTTGATTTGCCAGGGAGGAGAAATCTCGCAACTAACGTGGAAGGGGGGTTAGAAGGAACAGAGGCTTTTTTGTGGAGGTTGGGGGTTTTGAGGATGTCACTCAACATGGAGCTGCGGGTAAATGGAGCAGACCTTTGGTGGTGAATTGACTCCTGTAGGGCCGCCCTTTCACCTCTGCTGTTGGTGGTACGGTCGCCTGTCTTTTGTTAGCAGTAAAAGTAGTAAAAAAAAGTAATTTGGTTGTTTGATACATGATGTGTTCAACTGGGGGTGCATCCACAGTCCACACTGGTCTACAGCATTCAGTACTGCACACTGGTGGCCATCACCACCACTTGTCATTATGGTTTGACCGATTAATCAACTAATTATAGCTGTCAGAGAATAATCACTAATTTGCCAAGCATTGATGCTGCTGCTAACACTTATTTTTCACCACTAAAATGCGGGCAATAGCAGAGCCTGGCTGCATACGTATATTACTTCTAGGACGTCAGTTCTACATAACACGGTACCTTTTAATGTTCAATTGCATCATATTTCATCAGGACAGCTTGCAATTGTGTATGATCATAGCAGCTAAAAGAAGGTTAAGTTTCATCCACATACAAAATTCCTTCTGGATCCAAGGGAATAAAATCACTGATTGATTTAGCAGATGACGAATGTTGAGTCTCTCTGAGTGCTCTTGTTGTTTACATAGTAGGAAAAAGTTGCATAACAGTAGTCATACTGTAATAGTCGTAGTAATTTTGTGTAAGTTAGAATCCACAAGGATTAGTCATTTATGTTCCTACACATGTCAAATTAGTTTATCTTTGTTGAACTTCCCGATGAGAGCAATAAAAGAGCATCAACTCAACAATTCATTTCTGCCAAACCTCTCAATGAGGTCCTTGGGGATCATTACTGGTCAGCAAACACAATATTTTGGACATAATACATTTTCAGGGATGCTTTTATGCGTTATACTTTCCAGTCGCCTTACCAAGAATCATAAAAATGTTAAGCAAACGGCACGCGGCTGCCAGGCTCGTAGTGAACATGGCTCTCAAAAGGGCCATGTAGCCTGGAAGCCACACATAAATGTCTGGGTTGACAAGTAGCTTGGAGACATATACTGTACAAATAGAAATAATTGTAATCATACTTCTGAGCTGCTCAACAGCAGGTTGATAACTCTGCTTCATTGATCACAATTATCTTCAGATCAATCTTTGAGGCATTTTTTCTTTGTCTCTCGGTGTTGTGGCGACATCTCCTGGTCACTGGTGTGCGTGAGTGACTGGATGAAAAGCTCTGGGTAAAAGCCATTGGCACCACCTGTTGGTTTGCATGCATACATCGCTTGACACTAAATATAAGATGATGCATCTTTTTCAGATTTTTCTTTTTCAGGACCTAAGTACTTAAGTCAACACAAATATTGTGGAAGCTCCTGTATTTGTCCGGTATTTGGTTTTTGCCATCAAAATGGTCCCATGTAAACTGAAACATCTTTTTTTTTCATAGCAAATAATGTAAATCCAATTAATCCGTTTTTTTTGTTAATAATTTAACTTTCATTAATTTCTATGTACTTTATTTCATCTTGACCATGTAATGACATGTTTACGCCAGCAGAGGGTGCGTCATTGTGCTGAGTAATTAAGTAGGGTGAATGGATTGGAGCGGTTAGCGTTAGCCACGCACCGTTCATTAATAAACAAACTCAATCATAAGAAGACGCTAACTTTGGATCTCTCATACAGTCATATTTCTTGGCTACACAGTGCGACCTAGATTGTGTAAACTTTGCTACTGGTCGAGATTCCCCTCGGTCTTGTGCCGGTAACACGTACGTGTTTGGTTTCCTTGTCTTTTCCTCCCAAAAAGCCAGGAAGAGAGTACACTCGGTGTATTGGGTTCAGCACCTATATGAAAATGGTGTGAATTCAGAGAGAGTGTAGTTTAATACATTACAAAAGAAATGCTGCGCTTTAACAGTTGAAAACACAGCATATCAAGAAATGCTGCAAATGTTCAATAGACAGTAAAGAATGACTGTGAGAAGATACATTTCCTAAACGGCAATTCTACTGTGAACTTTGACTACAGTCCGTTTTAACTTTCGTTTTTATCAATCGACCCTTTTTCCCCCCCCTAAAGCATGACTCATAGAGTACACGTGCCCACATGCATACACACATACTTTGTGACGACATGCCACATACGCATGTTAGAGCTTTTATGGTGCATGCATGTGATTTTTGGAGCCTACTAGCTGGCCTTTTAGGCAGCGCTACGCCCACTTCCTGTTGAAGGGATATTAAAAACAAGGACTTAAACGGTCAAACTGAGTAGAAGTGACACGTGTAGTTTGCACGCTTGAAGGCAAATTACCAAAGGTGTCATAAAGAATGTAAGTCAACTCAGTCATGTGACCTTCTGTTTTTTACATTTTGGGGTCTGAGGCTCCCTCCAGGCCTCCAGGCCTCCACCATTAGCAAACCGTGCCTAGGACGTATTCCTGACATGTACAGTATGTTAGTATTATGTCTGCTAATTGGCGCTACATTCAGTCTAAATGCCAAAACAATCCGACGGCTCGTAAATCCCCGCGGGGGTGAGCGAAACAAGCGTTCCTCCTTGTCTGCTGTGTTGTGCATACTGCCTCGTACCTCTGTTTGTTTACCTGCTTTCTAGCGTGGGCATTGATTTTATGGGTCACCAACAGGACAGTTTTATTTTAATGGAAAATTAAGACAGTGGCTTTGTGGGGGAGGTTTCTAAGGGCCACAAAATGTATTAAGGACATCTTTGACTGCCAAAATTGTGCTTTATTGCACGGGAGCAACAGATCAAAGTCTTATGCATCTTGTGTGTGAATTTTAGACTTGAAGGGAATGTATTTTTGTCCCAGCAGCGGGCAACAGTACTGTTTTCCTCCGATTGGCAGCAACAGCTTAGATATGAAAAAGTTGCTGAAATATATGCTGATAGAGGAAAATGGTGACAAATCCTGCAGAGACAAAAAATACAGGAAGCTTACACTTGTACACTGGCTTGGCTGTTTGATCACAAAGGATAGGGCTGGCGTTGGTAAATAGCTTAGGCAGGTCGATAGTTTACCATCCATCCATTTTCTAGGCCGCTTATCCCCACAAGGGGCCTATCCCAGCTGACTTTGGGCGAGAGGTGGGGTACACCCTGGACTGGTCGCCAGCCAATTACAGGGCACATATAGACAAACAACCATTCACACTTATGGACAATTTGGAGTCTCCTCACAAGCATGTTTTTGGAATGTGGGAGGAAACCGGAGTACCCGGAGAAACATGCAAACTTCACACAGATATGCCCAAGCGGAGAATCGAACCCAGTTCTTCCCGTTCTCCTAACTGCAAACGTTTGCATGTGTAAATGTCTGTAAATAGATGATTATTTTATGTTATGTTTAGTGTTATGGTTTAAATCTGTGAATAAATGTACTGATTTTGTCATCATAATTTTTTCTTGTATTGTTTTGGTTGTTTCATAGAAGTAAACAACTGTTCAAAAAATATGGATGTCAGTCAAAAAAAAGCTAAAAAGCAGAAACCGCCCATGTTCTACTGCCCAATTATAAGGACCCAAAAAAATAATGTACGCAAGGTGTTAATTTTGTGGTTTCAAATTAGTTATGATGGAATGCGCCCCAGAATTCAGATGGTACGGTCCCGTCAGTGTTGCATCATTCTAGCCTGTTGACTAACAAAAGGAAAAAAATCAATCTTTCATTAGAATCATAATGACATCATCACCCGTTCACCAAAAAGACTTGCTATTAAACTTGTAGGTGTCTGAGGACATGCGTAAAGTCAAAGTGGATGTACAGTTCTTCCCATGGTCTGCATGTTTTTAGAAAGACGTTTAAGGGTGTTGTTGGCGGGTGCTACGGGAACTGGTGGGTGGCCCGTTGTGCCACTGGGTGGTACCATGACTCCATAATTAGAAGATCAGAGCTTGCATAAATAGTGTTCTTGTGAGAAAATTGCGAGTTTTGCTTAGAACATGTAAATGGTGTCCCATTTCAGCGCCTACTCCTAGCTTTAATCTCGATCCAATTCCATGTATATCTGAATGAGAAACACGATAATTGCTGTGTGAAACAGTTCCTCACGTCTTGGTGTTGCTAACCATGTTTGCTTGCTCTACATTCCTCTGTTTATTGCCGCAGAGCATCAGCGTGTCGCTGTTCCACGCCGGTTTCCGTTCTTTCTGCCACACGTACACGTCGCATCAAACGGCTAAAGGCATCAATTATGCCTCAATTTGGAGAATTTGCAAAGCGGTAGGTTGTTCTGGTCTGAACATGTTACATGGTGGTCAGGGGGTACCGTGGTGTCTTTCCGTGGATATTTCGGGTGAAGTGACCACCATCTCTGCTGCGTCCATCATTGCCTGGTGAAAGAAATAAGTAGTGGTTTGAAATAGCGGCCTTAAATATACAGATTGAGCCTTGATGCCCAGCCCATGTTGTTAAAACCACTATGAGCTGGCTTTCAAGTTTTATATAGCTTAGATCCTCTGAGGGTTCAGCTGGGGAAACTGAACTGGGGAAATATGAAAACTGTGGAAGAACTCTGGAAAGCTGTTTTTGCCAAGAAAATGATGTACATTGCAAATTAAAAATGTAAAACAATAATGTAATGGTGCAATGCAGCCACCCAGAAAACCTACAAAGTCCCAACATTTCCAACCTTTTACTCAGAAAAGTGTCATAAAGCAGTGTTTTTCAACCTTTTTTGAGCCACGGCACGTTTTTTACGTTGGAAAAATTTTGCAGCACACCAATAACCAACATTATTTGCTTCTTTCAGTTTATTCCTGATTACGGACTCGCCACAGCAGATCCTTTTGATCCACATACTAAATTAACCAACAATGTTACAACATATCACCACTACCTCTACGTGCATCACTAAGTCTATTAGAGGAACGAGGCAATCAGCTAGTGTTGCCACACGGACGAATATTACATTGCTCTGCCAGTCTTTACACCAATGACACGCGACAATGACATAATATTTGCAGAAAATTATTAATACATGTTATTTAAAAAAAGTGATATTGAATAATTCCTCACGGCACACCTGATGATTTCTCGCGGCACAGAAGTGTGTTGCACAGTTGTTGAAAATCACTGTTGTAAAGTAATCCTCTTTTCAATTAGCTACCAAATCTTCAATCGTTGATACAAAAGCAAATATGCATGCTGTAGCTTCATTTGAACTATTACGCTTATTCAGCATCCAGCGAGGACATTAAAATGTTGGTTACCCTACATTTTAAGGCATGTACGTATGCTACACTCACCTTTAATTTATAATGATCACATCAGCGCTAATAATGGGGTCAGAAAGAACTACGGTTTCCTTTCCACTTTATCATGCACTCCAAATCATTATTAATGTTAAAGAGTTTATAAATAAACTGTCCATCCATGCATTTCTATGCTGATTATCGGCATGAGGCTCGCGGGCGTATTCTAGAGCCTATCTCAACTGTCTTTGAACGAGAGGTGGGGACACAAACAACCATTCACACTCACATTCATACCTATGGACAATTTGGAGTCGCCAATTAACCTAGCAAACCGGAGTACCCGAAGATTTGAACCCAGATCTTCCCAATCTCCTGACTTTGTGGCCCACCGTGCGTCTGCAAAGAAATTATTAAAAAAAATAATATATAATTACCATTAGTTGTTTTGGCTGATTTAGTGCATGTATTACAAAAAAAATCAGTTGTCACATGTTTGTTTTGAATAATATCATTAAATTATGTCTGCAATGAACAGAAAATGTTTTTTGCATGATTAGAGCCCCCCAAACATAAAACAACACCCCTATACTCACTTTTACACTCACATTACTCAATATAGAAGACATCTTAGACTTCAAAAAAACATAACACATAACAGCGTACTTCCTGTGGTGGCTATTGTCTCAGTAATGTGATGTAACTCACACCTCCTGACCAGTATTGAATACTACTTTAATGCTACTGTTTGTTGTGAAGGAGAGAGTGACAATGCACTTCAATCACTTTAAGACAACACAAATGCAGTGAGCATTCACACAGGAGCTGTTGTCGGCCACAACTCGCTTCAGTCACTCGACACTTTCCACACTGCTAACCATGGTAGCAGTCAGATAGCTCCATAAAAAAGCGCACGCAATAAGTCACAGATATTACATCACTTGTTTATATATGTATTTTTTGTTCATAAAACCATTTTATGCTTGAAAATGCTTAATTTAGGCCAGGAATACATAACATTTGATTTAAAATGCTTTTTATTTATTTTTACTAATAACAGGGGTAGTTAACCACCAAACAGCTGCTAATTTATTCGTTAATTTTTTTTGAAAAAACGTGATAGAATGAAGCTGCGAAATCCGGAGCGAGGGACGACTGCAAAGCGCTATTTCCTTTGATCTACCCAGATTACATGAAAGCTGTTTTGTTGTCCATTCAGAAAAACACACACGAGCTTTACTACGCTTTTCCTCTCAGCCTGCAGGTATTTGACACTCTTGACACAGACTAGAAAGAATGCTTCTGTCTTTGTTTTGGGGGGGTGTTTTGTTTTGTTTTTTTAACAGAGTTGCTCCACATATCTTGAGGCTAAAATAAACAAATAGGGAACATGAAAAGAGATGCCCTCTGTTGAAAAGTGAAACACATTATATTGTATCAAACCTTCGGTAACACTTTTTTTTTTTTAATGCTCAGAGCACAGGTCACAGGGTAACTGTTTACGCTGTACATTGTTGTTCATATTTGATGTAATCTATTTATTCTTCACTTTATTATTTATTATTACACTGGAGCCAGGCAACGACATTTCGTTGGCAATTTCACTGCTGTGTTATTGTGCAATGACAATAAAGAAAGTCTATGTCTAACACAGCTTTCAAACCAAACATGGCGCCTCTTTCTTCCAGCAAAACTGTGACATGTTGTCCGTAATTATTATAATAGGAATGTATTGGCTGTGATTGGCTTTCAGGAGACAGACTTACAGTTTGCTCAAGTTTGACGCATTTATTTAATAAGGAAGATGAATTTATGAAAAACACTAAAACCAAAAAAAAATGGAATTGAAAAAAAAATACTTGAATTATCCCAAAAAAACAAGAAGAACAAGAAGAAAAAACGTATTCACTCACATCAATGAAACACAGTACTGTATGGGGTTGTATCAACACAGCCACACGTCACTCTGCCCTCCTCAAAGAAGCCCCAGCTACTCCTTTATAGGGCTCTCAATCTGCCCAGAACGTCCCACTATAGCCATAGGTTGGTCTACCAAACACATCTAATAATATAACTCTTCACAAAACCGGATTTCAACAATGCCATCTTATGTGACCCCAATGCTGCTACAATTCTTCATAAAACATTAACACATACACATATTTCCCTAACATTTCCGAACCCAAGATTAAATCCCCATAAAACCTGCAATCCCCTCCCTCATCCCCAGTACATGGTATGGTCTGATGATGTCACTAATGGCATCACCAAACCTATAAAACACAGACACTCCTCCCCAAACAGGTAAGATGAACTCTGTACACCTGTTCTAAAATAAATCCTAAACAGCTGTGGAATTTAGTTAGAATTAAACCAGTACTAATATTCATTCATTTTCTACCGCTTATCCTCACAAGGGTCACAGAGGTGCTGGAGCCTATCCCAGCTGTCTTCAGGCGAGAGGTGGGGTTCACCCTGGACTGGTGGCCAGCCAATCACAGGGCACATATAGACCAACAACCATTCACACTCACATTCATACCTATGGACAATTTGGAGTCGCCAATTAACCTAGCATGTTTTTGGAATGTGGGAGGAAACCGGAGTACCCGGAGAAAACCCACACATGCATCAGGAGAACATGCAAACGCCACACAGAGATGGCTGAGGGTGGAATCAAACATTGAAATCATTAATATAATAATAAGGGATAAGTGATGAGTTCTAATTCATTCACTTTGTCAAAGGATGGATGGATTGTATTGGTTTGTACAACAACTTTACTTGATGTAACTTATTTTAATTAACTTTGGTTTTTGTCATTCATATGTGCCCTGTGATTGGCTGGCGACCAGTCCAGGGTGTACCCTGCCTCTCGCCCGAAGACAGCTGGGATAGGCTCCAGCACCCCGGCGATCCTCGTGAGGATAAGCAGTAGAAAATGAATGAATGAATTTTTCTCATAGTGAATACTGTCGCTCCAGACTCTTGAAAATATTCACAAAAATACATTTTATCGAGAAGAATTCTAGTGGATACGTTATGGTTGTCTATAACCTGGCATGACTAGTGGTAGACAAAAGAAGTAAAAGCCCAACCATTATGCTCCATACAAAATATCACACACAATTGGGGCTCTGTATTGCGGTTGCCTACAACCATGCATGTATTTTTTTTGGTAGACAAACTAAATAAAGCTTTGTGGTGCATTTGTTGTTGAAGGACATTTCAAAACTTTATTAACAAAAACAGCATTAAATTTCTTGTTTTTCCAAGTGACCGATGTTGTCCACCCATGTCCGTCCAAGGATTTTTCTTTCAGTCTTCCAAAGGAATGTGGACGTTCCCCGAGGAAAGCAAACCTTGCACCTCCATCTCAAAAATGCCCTGAAACCAACCTTTGTGTTCCGTCTTTTCTCACTGCGTTTTTCACTGTTTGTTTTCTTTCTTTCTTTTTCTTTTTTTAAACATTTGCACAGCCGTCTCTTATGAGGAGCCGAGTTTAAAAAATGATTCTGACACATCGTTACCTTTCTCGTAGGAGAGCGTTGGTGCTACAATCCTCATCCGGCCATCACTTGTCACACTTAGGAACTCTTCAGAAATGAAGTTCCAGCTTCAGTTTGAAGCTTGCACGCCCCACGCAAACCGTTCTGGTCTACTGGAGAAAACCGCAGTTTTCCAGATGTTTTGAAGAGACGTCTTGAGTTGAAATTCCAACGTTAACAAAGCCTTCAACTAAATATACAAAGTCAGTCACTCATGGTCAAGGGTCATTTTAGGACTTGACTTGTTTGGTTCTGTCTTCAGTGTTGCTTCATGTCTTGGAATACCATCAGTTCTGTAGTGTTTCCACTAGTTGGTCCCAGAACAACTTGGCAAGTTCTCGTTGTACTAGTCTGCCTTGTTGGCTGTCCTGCAAAGCCATCTGTCACTCTTTCTAAAACTTTGACGCAAAACTTCCCGCCCATCTGCTGTATTCCTCGTAATAATCCATTTCCTCTCTGTTACCTCCTGTTTCCTGTGCTGGTGCTGCAAAAAATACCAATAGTTTCCTGGACAGCAAACTTGTAGTGAAATGTTGTTGTTGCCAGATTGTCGCTTTCATCGCGACATGTCCTGTAGTTCCATTGCATTCACAACCTCAGGATTTTCCCAAAAGAAACCATGCAAGCCTTTTGTTATATCTTCTCAAGGGATTTTGGATATACAGTTATCAATCGCCACAGTGGTTGATCATGATTTTTCAAAAATATATTTGTTAATAAATCATAAATCAAAAGACGCACATATTGTGTATTTTTACAAACATAAAAATGACTAAAAGACACATTCTAAGACAATGAGAAATGTAGAATTCTAAAGTGGTTATTAGGTATACTGTTACTGTAATGTTCACTGGGACACACAAGGATCAGACTTGATCTTCGGAACAACAGGCTTTTATTGCAGGTTTAAATGATCTCACAACAGGCACAATAATCCCTAATAAAAACACGGGCTACTTTTGCAGCCAAAGCTGAAACTCAACCCAGGCATCACTTCCTGTCCGCCTCTCTTTCAGAAGACATTTATAATAACACTTATCTACATCAAATTGCTTATTTACTCTTATTTTACTCTCCTATTTTAAGTAATATGAGTGTAAAGGTAACTCTAGGGGTGTTATTTCAAGTTTAGAGTGCTCTAATAATGCTAACAAGAAGGTCAACAGAATACCTCAACTCTAACTATGAAAATATTGCATTTAGAAAGGAATTCCACTTCACGGAAATTCACTTATTACAGTCAGGTCTGGAACCCATTAGCCACCATAAGCGAGGGGCTACTGCAATAACTAGTAAATAAACATAACGACATAATATGCAGTGCATATGCACACTAATGCAGTGTTATGAGGTAAACATCCAGAGCAATGTGGCTATGTTGCATTTCACTCCTTCTGTTGTACTTTCTACTGAAATGTAGAAAGGATAGGAAAAAATGTTTGATACGGTTGTAATGTTCCTTCAAAATTGTCTTGGTTTCATTCTGCCCCTCCCCCTAAGAACCAAAACAACAGTTCTGGGAAGCAGCAGATGACAAAATTGGAAGTCTTTAGCAAGATTTTTACAAGCTTTTTGAAGAGCTGGAAGGAGCTGCTGAGTGGTAGCTCCAAAGACCACCAGGCTATCGTTACCTGCATAATTTAATGTTGATGTAAGTTACATGTGGCCAAAAATGCCTTGAAATCCCACGTAATACCTTTAAGTGAGTTGTTGAGTCCTCACCCTCCATTGACTGTACACCATATATTTGTTTCTGGTCTCCGATCCCAGTGGGTTGGTAAATAAAGGGTTTGTTGGATCACTACAAACTGGGCCCTTGTGGGTGATTATCACCGCAAATATTTCCCAGCTTTCTTGACTGAAGCCACAAGCCCTGGAAGTGTACTTCTTCATTCTAAGCCTCATTTCTTTAGTATGCTCACCTCATATGAAAAAGCCTTGACAAGTGCTCTCAAATATTGTTAACAAATATGTTTAAATCTGTGCTAGTGATAATTTATAATTCATCCACCTCAAGGTGAACCATCGTGGTGGTGGGGTGATGGTATGAGCAGGCGTATTGGTGGAATTTTGAATGCAATCCTGAGGCCCCTGAGTTGCGATGATATTTTAGTTGACTGTATGTTTAAATGACGGCGCTCAAAGCCTTAATAGCACACGCATGACACATTGATTACAGAGGCAGTGACAGGTCTGCTGTAACTACCAACATTAAACTCCTGGATTTAGCCTAAATTGAATCACTACCAATGCAGTTCGGGCGTCCACAGCCACCAGCATTGCCTCGGTCTGTGTCTGTGTGGACTTCCCGCATAAAATCCAGTAAGATTTTGGAGGGGTTTTTTTTAGTACTTAAAACTGAATTTTAAATGAATGCAGTCAGTTTTCCATTTCAGTATTGTGCTTGGCGAACTGCAAAAACCATGCTGCATTGAACACATCCATGAGAGACAACATGGCGAAACGAATTATCCAAGAGAAGTCTGAGGGGCGTATGTAACCACCCTTGCCAGTCCCAGTTCTATTTTCTCAATTTTGATGGGATTATTACATGTCTCCTTATATTGAATCATTAATTCAATTTAAAAGCCTTATTAAAAGAACCTTTTATTTTTATCTGCCTACCTGTTAAATAACTCCTGGATTGTGAGGTTGGCTCGCGCATGGCGCCATCTTTTTTTTTTCCCCCAGTCCAGGGGTGAGAGAGTCTCCCTCACCTTTAGAACCTCAACCACTCCACCAACAAGACTACATTTGCATGAATCCACAGCGTGCGGAAGAGCGTGTTTGTTTGCCATCGCCTTGCATGCGTGAGTACAGTCCAATAGAGAGTGTGTGCAAGAACAGTACGGTTACAGAGTGTCAGTGTGCCGATGTGACGTGGACGGTGTAACCCTGCCCTGACGCTTCTAAGCAGGCACATTTAGCACCATACCCACACAAAAAAGTGTTAGTTCTGCAAGGAAAACCCTCAATAGACTCATATTTCCTCATGTGCTTTGGCATTTCAATCCCAAATTAGGCTTAGCAAAATGCCACAGTTTTGTCAGTATTACCAAAAGATTATTGAGCAAGACCAGAAGCATGCACAAAGTTTAAAAAGAAGTGTAGGTTTCCTTCTCACTCGCCCTCATGTTCCTTTTTTTAGTCTCTGCTGGTAAGTGGAAATGAAGTGAAACTGATTTTTTCTGACCACTGTGTCATTCACTCTCCGTAATTAGTGTCTGCTAAACATTGTGTGAATCTTCAGAGGTCTGCGCATCTGGTTCCATGTGGTTGCTTTGTTTTTGTTTTGGACCTTTTTTTAAGATGGCAATAAAATAGGATATCATATTTCTTAGCTGTTTGTTTGATGACCATTATCTTAAAATTAGCGGCAGGACTGAAGAGTCATCACGCTGGTGTTTGCCCAAATTTTAGGTCACTTTTTTGTGTGAGTGACAGGAAAAGTCATTTGGTTATAGCTAGAGTTTTGCATCATTTCACTTTGAGCAATTTCCCGATACCAATTCTTCTCAGAGGGGGGTGTAATAACAGTTGCCATGGTTTAAATGAGGGTGCTAACTGAAGTTCTTCGATCTCTGTGTCTCCATGATTAAAAAAAAAAAATGATATGAACTTTTTAGCGCAGACCTCACAGCTAGGAGGACCAGGGTTCGAGTCCACCCTCGGCCATCTCTGTGTGGAGTTTGCATCTCCCCGTGCATGCGTGGGTGTTCTCTGGGTACTCCGGTTTCCTCCCACATTCCAAAAACATGCTAGGTTAATTGGCGACTCCAAATTGTCCATAGGTATGAATGTGAGTGTGAATGGTTGTTTGTCTATATGTGCCCTGTGATTGGCTGGCCACCAGTCCAGGGTGTACCCCGCCTCTCGCCCAAAGACAGCTGGGATAGGCTCCAGCACCCCCGCGACCCTCAGGAGGAAAAAGCGGTAGAAAATGAATGAATGAACTTTTTATGAATTACTATGGAACATGGAACATCCTGGAATATGAATTATGGAGTGAGTTACATATGTAAGATGTTATGTTTATCTCGATTTATTATTTATCACTATTCTGATTGTTCTATTTATGATCATGATTATGACTGGTTGGCGACCAGTCCAGGGTGTACCCTGCCTCTCGGCTGAACTTAGCTGGGATAGGCTCCAGCATACCCTGGAAATCCAAATAAGGATAAGCGGTATAGAAAATGGATGGAAAAAACAATTCCACCTATACTGTTGTTGATGTGTTGTGATGCACAATAGACCGTACAGTCAAATTGTTGTTAAATCAAAGAAAAGTGCCTTGTTTGTACTAACTACTCTGTAAGATGCATACTAAAGTTTAGGCTGTGTGCAGCCTGCTTCAAAGAAGACTTCGTCTATAAATACAACTTTGCTGTTCTTGGAAGTGAGAGCTGCCATCTGTTGTTTTATTTCAGGGAATGTTGCTCTTTGCTCCCTCTCATCTTTGTATGGCTCTTGTCACCGCCTATCACTGCATTATCACACTCTTTTTTTAAAAAGTCCAGATCATCTTAGCTATTATGACCATTCATCTTTGACTCATTATGCTGTGGATGTTTTCCCGCTGACATGTGCTCCACATATGGCACGTAATTTGCCACTTTGTGGACTTTCTGGAAGCTCTTCGATGAAGTCATGAAGGTTACCAGGTGACCACACTGTATTTCCTACAATAGGTACTCAGTCTAATCCACGCCGTGACTCCTTTAATATCAGGGGACATTATATGCTTGAATAAACAATGTATAGATGTGACTTTTAGGTAGGCTGTAATTACCATCACCTTGGTAGATGTCTTCAACACAACACAACACACACAGCCGCAGAGCAGACACGGCATTTGTCAATCTGATGTTTACGAATGAGAAAATGCAGTAGTGAATTAGTTATTGGACAAAATGAAAAGAAAACCAAAAGCCATCTCTCACAGGCTGCTACTCTCTACAACTATGTGGTCACTTTGAAGAAACACTACACTTCAGTATGAACCCGTTTCTGTTGTATACAGTCAAATGGATTTTTTTTTTAAATGCGCACATGCACCTTTTGTGTCTGAACGTACCCCAAAATAAGGGAGTGGTAGCCTCTCCGTCTAAGAGCGCGTTTTAACCTGGCTTTGACCAACATGGAGCCCAGCTTTCCATCAAAAGGGAATTTATGTAACAGATGATCCAGACCTAAACCTTCGCCGCTTTGCACTGTGTAATTAGGGCTAACACACATGTGCTCAACCCTCATCCACCAAGATTGTTTTTTTTTAAAGTTCCTTGCCAACTTTTGCCACAAATTACAGAGAATCTTGAAGTACAATTATAGTTTCGACATGCAGATAGTACTTCAACATGTTATGATACTTTTAGTTCATGCAGATTAGTTTTGTAAAATCCTTCCACCGTAAACAAAGTTTCTAATGGCTGTGAACAGGATGAAAGATATTTGATCCTTCAGCTCTAAATGTGGCCTTTTCTCATGTTTTTGTTATTCATTCATTCATTTTTTTACCGCTTATCCTCACGAGGGTCGCAGCGGGTGCTGGAGCCTATCCCAGCTCTATTCGGGCGAGAGGCGGGGTGCACCCTGGACTGGTGGCCAGCCAATCACAGGGCACATATAGACAAACAACCATTCACACTCACATTCATACCTATGGACAATTTGGAGTTACCAATTAACCTAGCATGTTTTTGGAATGTGGGAGGAAATCGGAATACCTGGAGAAAACCCATACATGCACGGGGAGAACATGCAAACTCAACACAGAGGGTGGAATTGAACTCAGGTCTCCTAGCTGTGAGGCCTGCGTGCTAACCACTTGTTCACCGTGCAGCCTGTGTTTTTTTTTTTTAATCTGAATTAGATCCACCAATTTTCTATGCCACTTATACTCATTAGGGTAACGGGTATGCTTGAGCCTATCCCAGCTGTCATTCAATAAAATACAGTAAAAACAGGCATATTTCACACATAGTTGCAAATGGTGATGAATTCATTTGAAAACCGGGATAAATTTGATTTTTAAAAATTGCAATCATTTGACAGCCCTAATAATATAATTTTTCATATGAATGCTGAGTCATGACTATGCGGGGATCCGCATGTAAATATAATGTTTATGAGTTTAATTTAGCAAAAGTCGTACTTGTGTGCTTGGTCCTAGCTTTGCTAAGCCAATCCAGAAAGCCACTACAACATTTTTCCCCTTTTAATTCCATCATTCCATTCCATCATTGTAATGTGTCGTATTGCTCCTTTGCTTCCATTGCCATTTTTTTTTTGTATCATCTGGCTGATCATATTTTCCCCCCTTTGTCTTCCCATTTTTTTCTCTCTTTGTGTTCCATTGCAGCTGGTTTTAGAGACTATGATGATAATTGTTATTAATAATGTTAGATTGACTTCAGGCAAGTGCATCACTTCACATCCTTAAGATCCATTAAAAGTACATTGACAGGACCCTGGCAAGTGTCTCAACCGCATGCAAATGCATTGTTTATGTGGAGGCTCATTTTTGTGCGAAAACAAACGACAACAATGGGATTTCCAATCAAACATGCAGTGCTACATCTCTTTTGTTTAGTAGATGATTTAAGGCATATTTTTGCTTTTGTTATTCATTTCCATGATACTTAAAGTGACAAGCGTATAAGATAAATTGAACAAATGTCTTATTTAGAGCTGTAACTCATTGTGTGTGTGAATGTGCTTAGTTGTGGTGGAATCATTCCCTCCAAGAAATGTCCAGCCACTAAGGAAGTGGAAGCTGCCAGTAATTAATCTCTGCACATCCATTTGATTGGACATGATTTTTTTCCCTCTCCTTCTTCCTTTTCCCGTCTCTATCGGTGTGTCTTTTTGTAATTGCCTCACTGTTTTGTTGAACCCAGCCCTTCCTGACTGCGTGTATATTTTTTTGGTAATGGAGCACAGAAATCATGTTGCCGTTGTGTGTGTGACTATTTGTCGTTGAATATATTCTGCACTGGTTTTTATATTTGTGTTTTTTAGCATGAGTCAGCAACATAATGACTGCTTATTCACAACCTTCAAACCAAACATGAAGCAGATTGGGTTCCAAAAGTATAAAACTTAGAGCCCAACTAATTTCGGTTTATTGTTGCATTGCTGGCATGGTTAGTGACTCAGCAGCATCACCATTGCATCCCATAAAAGTGTTACTCATATTTTCACTGCTATATTTGCCAGTTCTCAAATATGGGGACACTTTTCAAGATTTCAGGGTTTACTGCCCTACGTCCTAGTCCTTATTTAAGACACTTGTGGCCTTAAATTCCAGTCCATGTTCTTAAATTCTGTTACATATTATTTACTGTTATTACGTCATACAGAACTCTATTTATTTTAAAGGATAAACAACACGGAACGTCTGAAGGTCGAACGTGATATCTGTGCGTGTTTGTTGTCAGCACTCTAGTTGCTATTGAATTGAGGTTTTTAATTTTTTCCCTCTTATAAAGCAATAATATGTTGATTTTTAATTATGTTTGAGAAGCAGATGATTGTGGGTGAGGTCAAAGGTGAGATCACTAAGTTTTGTTGTTTGTCTCATCGTAATGGGTCGTTGGGCAACGAAACAGCTCTTTGAGTTGGCTCTTTGAAGTAAGCAAGCCGTCGCTTTTTTCTTGTCTTTTTGATTATCAGCCACCTGAAACGCCAGCATCGTTACGACTCACAGGGTCTGGGGCTTGTTCCAATCACCGCAACGTTCGAAAAGTGCAAACCAATCGAGGGCTAAAGCGATCTGTGGTTTTATCAGGGAAATCGTGGTGCTTGGACTAACAGCCCTTTACCACGGTTGAAGTCCCAGGGAATTGAATCAATTGGAACCGGATTGTTCGGGTTGTCTTAGAAGAGGTATCAATCAGGATCTTGCACCAAGTTCTCAGACTAGAGCTGTTCTATCTAGTCTGATAGCCTGTCTTTGAGCAGGAACTGATGAAGCCTGCTCGGATGAGAGGCAAAATGTCTTCTGAGACAACCTGAACCGTCCAGTTGCGATGGATTCAACGCACCGAGAAAGATGATTTTTATTGATTTGGGATAAAAGATCAGATCATTAGGTCTGGTGCTTCTTTCGGAGATGCTTGAACTCGCTGATGTGAAAAAGTAAATGGATCATACCTAGATCATTTCAATTAGCTGCTGTTGCATGCTCATTGATCCAAAAGGTAGCATTTTAAGCATCCCGCATCACTCCCAATTAAAAGCTCCCCTCCGTTTTGACTCTCTTTTGTAGGGGTGTGTGGGAAAAATCACTGGTTGGTCAGAATGGCCGCCGGCAGGCTCTTAATCCATAAGGACAAGCTAGCGAGACAGCTGGCGTCCTGCAAGCGCAGACGAGGTAAGTACAAACTGTGACTAGAGGACGTGACTCACGGAGCAGTTGGAGCATAAAAAATCTCCGATCAACAACATTCTAGCTCGATTATGATGAATTTATTCGTGCTTTGGCACAATGTGTTGAGCAAACGGCTCATTGCTTCATCTGAAAGTGATTACGAGTGAGTGAAGCAGTGCATTTAAGATGGTTGAATATTCTTCGCTACGCATGCAAAGCGAGTCGCCACTGTGTGGTTGTTAAAGTCAATATGACTCCTGTGTTACTTCACACCTCGCTTGGTTTGAGCCTTTTTGCTTCCGTCTCATGACTCGCAAATGACTGAACCGTGTTTTGCTGCAAAGTTAATCAAGCTGACAATATCACGTTAGATGAGTCATATTTAGTCTTTGTCTTTGGTTAGTGTTAAAGATGCTTTGGACTGTCACGCAATCATTTAAATACATCTGTTCGCCTCTGATGTTTTCGGGAGGACTTTTATTTTGTTTTGTTTAGTGAGCACAAGAACTGTGTTTTTTTATGTAACCAGGAATACTTCATAACTACTTAGAGTTTACACATACAGTAATTGCAGAGTAGTAGGGCATGATCAAAGGAAAAAGTGGGTATATTTTGGGATCTGGATTTGGATTTTTTTGCCTGCAATTTTGACAAGTTCCAAGGATAACAGAAATAGCAGTTTCCTCAAGGCATTGCAGAGTAGTCAGGCATGAATAATAGTCATTATAAATTCCAATACATCCTGGTAAGGTTCAATTCAATTGTGTTTTTTTTATCTTCTTTATCAAATTGCTGGCACCTGCGACATTTTTTGGCCCCATGGCGGGTTATTTAGCAGTCACACTCAATTTAGAAATATGCACAGACGCTGCCTCAGCAGAATCATACAAAAGATGAGGTTTGTCTGTATAACATTATAAGTCCATCCATCCACCCATGTTCTTCCACTTATCCAAGGTCGGGTCATGGGGACATAAGGCTAGACTAGAATCCCCTCTCCCCGGCTACTTCATCCAGCTCCTACTGGCAGATCCCGAGGCCAGTTGATCTGCCAATGTTAGTCCAAGACTACTTTTGGAGGGGTCAAGTAACATGACACCTCAAGACATTTCTTGTGACATTTCCTGTAACTTGTCAGTGAATGTTACATAAATCTCAATGACAGGCATATGGAGGTGGTGGACTTCTGTGAAGCAGTTGACCTTGCTGGAGGTCTGTGCCCTACAATTCTCATCGTTTTCCATATGTTTAACCTCATCCCTTTTGCGGGTACATACCCGTCACTATACCTCCCAGCCCTGGCCCCACTTTGTGGTCCTGAACACCTGCGAAAACAAAAGTATTTTATTTATATCAAACTTATTTCTCCAAGATTGATGATGGTGGTGGTCGTGGTAGAGGTGGTGCAAAAGCAAAGCAGGGCGGAGAAGGCAGAGACCGTGAACATTCTGTAATTAAGGAGATGGGTGGCGTTTTGCCCCACTCCTAATCAAAGGGTAGAGTGGCTATACACACACACATGTACTGTAATGTACCGTGTGCCTGTATATACGTAACTATAACGTTTACATATGGTGTCAATTATGATCTAAATGTTTAGTAAAAGCAGTAACCATATGGACATGTTGCTAAGTTTAACAGTGTGTTTTACAAAGATATTTAATCAGCTACATATGCATTTAGTCACTTGCTTTAAGATGTAAATACAGCATTTAAGTAGTTCCAAGTTCACAACTTAAGTAATGTTTTTTTTTTAATCCCGGTATCATTAGTGTGTATTATGAAAGATAAAGTAAATTTTTCATGATATATACTGCTAAATCCAAAGTATATAGTATATATATATATATATATATATAGTGTATATTTTATATACTGTATATGCAAAATATGGTGAAATGTAAATGTTCTTCCATTTGCTCTAGGTATGACTTAATTGTATGTAAAGTATCTCTGCCTGACTTCCTGGTTAGTTGGAATGATTGACACCTTGTTTGGCCAATCACAGGTCACATGTTTGGTCCCTGGTGGTAGTCCAGAACTTCAATCCACGTGTTGGCTAATTCCAAGTTTGGCCGCCCTCTAGATTAAACAAAAGCATTTGTAAGCTTTTTTGAGACATTTTCCAGAATAATGTTTAGCAATACGGCTAATCTTTCTCCACATTGACATCAGTAATTCTTTTGAAGGTATTGGGCATGACAAGCTGCTGTTTGGCTAGCTTGACGTTTTGGCTAACATGTGTCAAGCTCACTTTAAGTTATATGTTGATTTCTGATGTTTTTTTTTTGTCTGAGTAGTGTGGGCTGCTTTTAACAATGTGTCAAAACCCAGATTCCACCAAAAATCTGAAAAATATTGTCTTGCGGTGAGAAAAGACACATGCTCGTCAATATAAACATGTCAAAAGCTAGCACACGCCCTCTGCTTTGTGCTACAAACAACAGGATGTGGTGTAAGATGAAACGTCTAACTCTGAGGAACCTGTAATCTGCTTTTTTACATAACCAGAACATTCTGGGGCAACGGTCCGGTGACCTGTCGCTGACTGAAGTCCCACAGCAAAAGTGAAAGTCCCTCAGCCACCTTCTCATCAACCAAATATGCCGATGTTCCTCTGGGCCTCATCCTTTTCATTGCATTTGTTTAGCTCCGAAGCCGGAGCTCTAATCTAATGTAACGCTATGTTTAAAAAAGAATGATGTTTAGTGCAATTGTAGGGGCTTTTTGGGGTAATTTATGGCCTGTTTGGATTAGATGTACTGATTTATGTAGCAGTAGTAGATAGATAATTGGGCGGTGCAGCTGCAGGCCAGAGGCAACGCCATGGATCTTGTGACACAGTAATCCAATTAGGCATTTAGCTACATGCCTGTTCTCTGCCACATTCCACTTAGATCACACATCAGTCACTCCCTAACACACACACACACACACACACGATATGTTTGTTTGGCTTGCTTCCTCTTTTCGTCTCACTCTGTCTTCATTAGTGGCGGGAGATAATCAGGAAATAGGGAGGGATTTTTAACAGGGAAGGCTGCGGAACCCGCAGACGTCCTCTTTTGAACCTTTCCTCCAATTGACCTTTGAACTCAGTGTTAATACGGATGACAAATCAACAGAAATTTGGCAAGTTAGCACCTCCAGCTTTTCCTTGAAGTTTAAAGAATCTGTGCGGATGAACTTCCAGTTGATCAATTTTCAGTTCAGTTTGTCAATTTTCTTAAATATATTTTCTTCTCCTAATTCTGACTTTATTCCCATCACTTTTCCTATCCAAATTTTCCAAAAACTACAACTTTATTTTTTGTTTTGTTTCTAATAATATTTTGGCTGTAAAAAAACAAATCTTATTACTTTTAAATTTTAACTTCATGCTACTAAAATTATTTTTTTTATGTTATATGATTACTATTATGGTTACATTTTTGACAATTTTTTTATTAGATTGCAGCTTTTTCTTGTAATATTTTGACATTGTCCTTGAAAAATTACTGATTTGGCCATTTTTGGTGCTGTTTTTTTCTTGTTAAATTAGATTTATACAATGTGACATGGGCCAATAGGAAAAAAATAGCCGCAGGCCGCAAATGATGTAGTAGCCCGGGCCACACTTTGGACACCCCTGCCCTACGCGGTGCCATTTACTTTCCAGCAGCTGTAATGCAGATAAACAGTAACTTACACTAAAACGACACGACTCAAAAGATGACCTGCTGGATCCACCAATATTATGGCCCATTGAAGTAGTTGCTCCAGGGATTACCATGACAACCACCGACATGCTCTTCCTTGTACCAAACATTCAAATGAGGTAGAAGGTGTTATTTAGACGTCTGCTGTTTCCATATAGTTACAGAAAGCCTTTCTTTCTCTGTGTGTGGTCAAGTTTTACAAGCGTTTTTATTGTTTGTTTTATTTTATTATCCTGCAAAGTGTATTGCAGAACACTGACGACAAACCCACACAGGAAGTACATGTCGAAAGGTCGGAGATTAATTTTTTCCACAGGATGGCAATCTATCAGTGGCATTGCATTGCGTGAGGGGGGGACTTTTTTGTGTTGTTTTTGTCATAAGAAGAAATGTGCAGAATTATTTTAACGACATAAAAGAAAAAGCTAGCACCAAATAAATCTACAGCGATTTAAATGTATTCATAGTGGCCTGCCACCAGTAAATCGACTGGGAAAAAGACTGGGAAACACCGCAGTGGGTGGGTGGATGTTTTGTGTGCACTTCATGACAGAGATGTCCTCACCGTGCTGTGACCTCACATGTTGCCCCAAGAGAAGTGTCCTTTATCCCGACGAATGAATTCAATGAACCTCTGTCACAACACTGTTGTTTGCACATCCAAGGTAGCCTGGAGTTAAAAGAAATAAATCAGTAGCTGATAGTATTTGATATCACAAGATTCATCTCCAGCACACATCACACTGGGGGCCAAGTGGGAAAATGTGGCTCCGTATAATAAACTAGTGTGTTTGTGTCTTCCTGCTGGATCCCATTTCGCAAACACAAGGAGAGATTGTTCTGTTATGTAATATTTCCTCCCGTTGCAGCTTTTATTCCCGCCCCCGCTCACCAATTTGTCTTCCTCCCTCCGGGCCACACCACCTGGATGTTGGGAAAAGGGATGAGCGGTGTTTGTAGTCACAAGAAAAGGAGGCTGCTTTCTGAAAGTCCACGCCTCCGTTTACAGAGCTCCATAGTTCCCACATGGGGCATCTTAACACTCATTCACTGTCCCGTGTTTGAATACGTGGGATAGTATAAGCGAAATATTGAAACGTTACTCAGCTATTTATAGAACCTGGTGATGTTTGCATGGCTTCTAGTCGGAATTATTGAGGTGTTGGGGCTTGGAAACTTCTAGGAGGTAGGCAGGAACACAAAGGCAGACGGTCACACACAAATGGAATGAGTTATTTATATTGTTATTTATATTATTCACATGTATTGATATGTGAAGAAGTTCTATACATTTCAAGAAAAACACACATCACTGTTTTGTGGTATAGGTGAAAAAGAGCATATTATTTTTATGAACTTCGATCTTTGCTCTTTTTTTCCTCCAATTTTGTATTTGTTGTTTTTTTATATATATATTTTCCAAATATTTCAAATGTTGTTGATCTCATTCCCATAATATTGTGACATGATTCCCATAATATTATGAAATTTTTCTCATCATATTTTGACTTTATTCCTGTAATATTATAACTTTTCCCCTTGTTTGTTGGACTTTAAACAAACAAAAAAAATTACACTTCAACTCTATGCTACTAAGATTTTCAGAAACTAATTTTCCAAAAATTACAATTTTACAATTAATTTTACAACAAAAAACATCTTCTTTCTTTAATATTTTATTGATTATTTTTCCTCATAATATTACAGTGTTACTCTTGTAATATTACTGTGGTTTTTCTGTTAGAGTACAACTTTTTTTCTCTTAATATTTTAACTTAATTCTTGAAAAATGACTGCTGTTTTTCCATTGTTTTTAGTTTTCTTGTTAAATTGTATGTGTATATTATAAATATGTTTATTATTTGAATATAGTTTTTAAAAACTGCCTTGGGATGCATTTTGCCCACCCCTGCCATGTCTGTGATTTTGGTGGGGCGCTGTCCAGCGTGCCCCAGGTCCTAAATGTATACTTGGGTCTTACTGTTGGTAATTGTGATGAATCCATGGAGCCTTATTGATTGTATTGGTTTATTGATTGTGTCTTTGCAGGTGAATCCACATACATGGATGACCACGGACCTCCTGCTCCCAGAGTGAGTCCTGCTTTCTTCTTTTTTTCCACCATTTCACATCTTTTTTTTCTTTCTACAATATAATGTACAATCCATGAATCAGTTCCACACATGCATGGAGAGAATGTGTTGACAACAGGCGGTTTGTACGCATCCAGCTGCTCTCTTGTAGTCCCCGCCAACTTCCATGCCATTATCTTCCTCCCAAACTCATCACCCTGCCTTTTTCACTTTTCTTTATCACCACCCCATCGGCCACAATAGCAACACAATGTTAGCCCTATTAGTTGAGCCACAATGGTTGGCACACATAGTCAAAATGAAAATGCCGTTGGTTCCATCCTACACCATTGTTGTAGCTTGAATTCGATTTCATAGCAATAAATGCTAGCCACTGTGTGGGCATTTGGGCGTAGGCGTTTGCACCTCGGAACAGATGAAATCAATTCACATCATTTCCAATGGGAAAAATTCTGGTTAAATTACACGTCAACCGGCATCCCAAAACAGATTGTGTTTGACCTTTGAGGTTCGACTCTTTTCTGCACAATTCATGCTCTGAACCTCTTCCACTTGTCAACATCACACTATGTGTGTGAACTCCAGACCGTAGTCCCCAATTAGAATTTCATGGGGAATAAGCCAACTAAATTACTGATAGTTTCCACCATGCACTGTGAGCGTGTCTTGGTGGGGGGGGGGGGGGGGGGTTCTGGATTGCATCTTAAACTGAAATGTGTCATATTAATGAGAAGTAAACATGTCCAAGAGCATGAGTGATAAGTAACCTGATAACTTGCTGTTTTTGGACTACTTATTATTGTAATACTTCAGGCAGATTTAAATCAAAACCATTGTCGATACCTGCTTTTCACTGCTATTTTTAAGAAGTCGCTGTGGACTGACCGAAGTTTACGTCAGGTTTCAGAGCAGCTGTAGTCTGATTCCGAATTACTAACTATCATCTTACATCTCACAGACAGTCGTGTCAGTGGCCACAACCACCACGTCTGGGACGCCCTGCTCTCATTGTGATCAATGTTTTGTTTTGTTCGCAGTGTGTGTGTATGTGCTCGCACATGTCCGGGCTTTTGGTAAATGCGGCCATAGGTTATAACTTCGGAGTTCGACGCTGGATGCGAATGAGAGTGTATGGAAAAACCACATGACTCTTAGAATAACATCATTCTTCTTTACGCATAAGCAGGCATGACAGGAATGTCTCCCATACAGTGCATATGTTGGAAATATACCTTCAGTCGTTCTTGAAATGAAAGTAAGGGGTAGCATGTGTATTTATGACACACGTATAGCCTTGTATATCAGTCATTCAGCATATAATGATTACTTGTCCAAGCCATTAAATAAGAATCCATCAATGACGCATGAATGGAGAATGACCTGTCATGGCTCCTTCCAAGATGTTCTGTGGAGATAACTTCATTTGAAAATGAATTAAGCTTTTGTGTCTGTTGAGTGAATGTGTGCGGGCGAGGTGCTGAGACAAGTTCAACTTGAGGAAACGCACTGTCAGAGCCGTAATAAAGCGAGCAAGTATTCGACCCATCAGCGAGGGAGGGAAAACAAACCTGTTGCATAATGTCTTTTTTTGACAGAGCTAATCAACTTCCTGTAAGTACAGAACAGAAAAATGAGGACTTTCACTTCCCTTGGTTGTGCAAAACATACCTTAATCATAATCACCTCATTGATATGGTTACATAAGACCTTCCCCTTTTTTTGGGAGGGGGGGGGTTGTCATTTATTTGGACAGGATTTCCACCAAAAAGATTTGTTGTTCCCTGTTTTCATAAGACGCATTCAAAGACAAAGTGAATTATATATTGTATATTGTATAACAGAGCTGCACGGCGGGAGAGTGGTTAGCAGGGAGACCTCACAGCTAGGAGACCAGGGTTCAATTCCACCCTCGGCCATCTCTGTTTGGAGTTTGCATGTTCTCCCTGTGCATGCGTGGGTTTTTCCTCACATTCCAAAAACATGCTAGGTTAATTGGTGACTCCAAATTGTCCATAGGTATGAATGTGAGTGTGAATGGTTGTTTGTCTATATGTGCCCTGTGATTGGTTGGCGACCAGTCCAGGGTGTACCCCGCCTCTCGCCCGAAGACAGCTGGGATAGGCTCCAGCACCCCCGCGACCCTCGTGAGGAAAAGCGGTAGAAAAAGATTGAATTAATGAATGAATATTGTATAACATTTTGATGTGCATGAATGCACAGCAGCACTCATGCACATCAAAATGATACATAGACCCTCCCACCCTCATTCCCATAGCAATGCTGAAAAGATATACTGTAATAAGAATGGACCCTAACTTGTGACTCACTTTTGCGAGATGCTGTGTTCCTTTTTCCGCAACCCGGTAGAGAGGAACCTACCATTCGCCGTCTGACTTTTGTATTGTTTAAATGACAGTTTTAGCGCATAAATAGTCCGTGGATGTGAGCGATGACAACGTAGCAGCAGGTGACACAAGCTGGAGCTTGTAAAAACCTGGGTGGAAAGTGTCGACGTTGCCTTTGAATAATTCACACACGTTCACACCTGCCGTCCACGTGGAGGCAATCATCATCGTCTACCCCGTTTGTGGGGAAGGGGATACTCTGTATGCTGTCACTGTGGCTGTAGTTTTTCCTCATCGTGGTTCACCTCCACATTTCTCTTCTGTTGTTTCTCTCACTGGCTTCTCATCTGGCAAACGTCCAGGCTGTGTCACTGTGTGTGTGTGTGTGTGTGTGTCTGCAGCACCAGAGGCAAAAAAGGCTAATATATAACATGAAGTTGCATGGTACTGCTTTAGAAATCAGCCTGTTGTACTCCCACAAGTAAACAAAAAACATTCATTTGCAGTAAGTGTATCCACTGTTGGATCAAAAGGTGCCCCCCGCCCCCCACCCCACAACCCTTCTTGCCCTTCCTCTCTTACAAAAACATTATCATGTGGGCATTTTTTTCCCCATCAGGAAAAGGAGATGAACCGAACAAGCTTTTAAATTGTGCAACTAAATTTATCTTGTGTTTTTGTTTTTAGATCTGTATCAGGTTTTTTCTGTGTGTACGGAAATGTCGTCCACTTTCTCATCCTTGACTCACTTCCTGGCAGTGTTGCTCAGTTCTACATTTGCCCCGTATTTGTCTGGAGCATGCATTATTGCTGTTTTTTTCAGCACCATTAGATTTCATTTAATCAGCTTCCATAACAACATGCATGTACATGCATGCTATCTGTTGTTGTTTCAGTGAGTTTGGGATGCTTCACTGGTGCGTCATGAGGAGCGTCAGCTAACTCATTACAGCAGAATATGATGCAGTGCGAACTACGTGTTTGTTGAGTCACACTAAAACACAAACACAGCTGTTATTAACACAACCTATGTGTGTTTCTATATGTTCCTAGGTGCTCACGTTCCCCAGCCAGGTGGTTTACAACCGCGTGGGGAAGTGCGGCAGCCGCACGGTGGTCATCCTGCTGCGCCTGCTGGCTGAGAAGCATCAGTTCAACTTGATCTCGTCGGACATCCACAACAAAACACGGCTCACTAAACACGAGCAGGTAAATGAAATTCGAATTGATTCTTTGTATTTACACGGGTGAAGAAGCTTAATGAGGGGCAATTCAATGATGCAAAGGTTCAATTCACATAGATAATAGGGCCCTAGCATCCTCATTTTAGGGGCTGATCCAAACAAATTGTCTAAAACGATCATTCTCCATTCTAGTGATAATATAATAATATTAATACAATATATATATATGTATATATAGTAAATAGGCTGCACAGTTGTTGAGTGGTTAGCGTGCAGGCCTCACAGCTAGGAGAACCGTGTTCGATTCCACCCTCAGCCATCTCTGTGTGGAGTTTGCATGTTGTCCCCGTGCATGCATGGGTTTTCTCCGGGTACTCTGGTTTCCTCCCACATTCCAAAAACATGCATGTATGAATGTGAGTGTGAATGGTTGTTTGTCTATATGTGCCCTGTGATTGGCTGGCGACCAGTCCAGGGCGTACCCCGCCTCTCAGCTGAAGACAGCTGGAATAGGCTCCAGCACCCCCCGCAACCCTTGTGAGGATAAGCGGTAGAAAATATATACGTATATATAGTATATACTTGTCAAATGAACCCGACTTTAGTTGTCAAGTGGGTCCATGCATGGCACAGCTTGTCCAGTGGGAGTCATTTGATTGATTTACTCATTTAATTTACTTCCAAAATGTAATTTTTTTCTGGGAAACATACAGAATACACTTTGTGTGGACTGACTAATTGTTCCCCACCACTAAAATACCAGTTTGGAGCACCGAAAGTAAACAGTGTTTGCCGGAAACAGATTCGGTACCCACCCCCTACTGCTCCCGACTGATGACTAAGCCATCTGTGCATGTGTCTGACCCTTTCCAACAAGTTGAACTCCTCACAGAAGCTGTACAAAGATGCTGCAGGCTCCATCGCTCCATCACTGAGCCATTCTATGCAAATGTCAATATTGAAACTGCTACCTGTTTACTCATTCATCAAATCCTGAAAGCCTGCACACACACACAGTGGCAGAACACCAATAGGTTAGATGGATTGGATAGAAATATCCAGGGCATTCCAGCAGCCGGGGGCGGCGACAGCAGTTCCATCTTTGCATGCATGCTTGAGCGGTTCCACGCACACGGCTAAGTTTAGAGTTGCTGCTCTCATCAGTTGCGGTTCCGGTTATGGGGACCCGGTTTCCAGCTCGCCATCCCAGTGGTCCTTTAATGGGTTTTGCCCAGGGTTGACGCACGGCAGAAGGTTTGTCAAGAACATAGTGACCCATCTGTCCTGCCCACAACCGGGCGACTCGGCTCAGTGGGGGCGAATGGAACTGAGTGAGTCGGTGACTGCACTCTTGTGGGACTTCCCAAAAACAAACCAGCTGAGAAATATTGTAGAGTCATGAACCGTGTGCGTACACAAACACATAAAAGTGTCTCGGTCCTAGTGCGAGCAGCTTGTGTAAATACGACACAACACTTCATTGAAATCTCAATGTAAGTCAGGAGCTCTCTGTAGTTTTTTCCCCCCTTGATGAGTCCTGCAAAGACGCCACGGGGCGCAGGAAAAAGGGGGGCGGGGGGTTGCAGGTATGCTTGGAATCTCTCTCCATTTTCCCTCCCTGTAGCTTTCATTTGGTGAATGAGAGGAGGTCTGGCCAGACTTGCCTTTGGGTTTGGTCACAAAACACACACAGCAAAAGTGCCAAATGTGCTTAAGGGGCTACACATAAACCTGAGACAGGAGTTTAGCACTTGGGGAGGGGGGGTGGGGGTCTCAGGGGTTAACTTGGGGCTAATTGGTCTGGTCTCACGATGGAGGTGAGGTAGTTTTACAAACACACAGCTTATATGAACCTCAGGATAAGGAATGACATTCGGAATGAATGTTCGCACTTTACAGTAGAAAAGAAGCGGAGCAAGTGGAAATGTACTGAGTTTACAGACAAGCAGGGGAGGGTGAGCAACCCAAAGCTGACTGCGGCCTCAGATTAAGAGGCCTGTGTACATAAACAAGTATACATATTGCCTCGGCTATGACATAACCGGTACACAGTTTATAAGAGCAGCGCATTCAAACCGTCCAGCAGATAAACGTCCGCCTCCACTGAAAGCTCTTTATAAGGAGGCAACTTTAAAAGACGGAATATTACTTTTATGCGCCAAAATGAGGCAGGGCAAAATCGGCTTCTTTTTTTTTTTTTGAAAGGGAAAATGAGTTCATGGTGTGACTTGTGCCATGTTAGCACACTATAGTGGTTTTTTGGGTGCTTTAAAACTACTACACTAAAAACTACACTACACTAAAACTATATAAATTAAATGAATTTAATTACATCTACAAAACACTGAATAAAATAGATAACACTTGATGTGATTTTCTTAGTAATATTTTGTAATTATTATATTTGTATTATTAGTTATTTAATTTAATTTTTTTTTTATTTTATTTATTGCAGGCTACCAATATACCAATATAGAGAAGAAAAAATATATTTATAAATTATATTTTTATTTTTTTATTATATGTTATTTTATTTTTTATTTTATTTTATTATATATTTTTATATTATTTTTTATATTTAGAAATTATATTAAAAACACAACAAATATGTATATAATGTTGTATAAAATAACTTATATTTATTACTTACTTATTACTTACTTATGTATAAATTATATGAAATTATAATTTAAGAAGTACAATATTTACTAACTCTTGAAAAATAAATAATATATCCAGATACATATATGTACTTTAATTGTATATATTTTCAAAATTGACAAGCTGCAATACTAGTTTATTTCTCAAAAGAGACCCTGAGTTCACGATAACGAGACGAGGTGAGATTTTGCCATTCCTTTTCAGAAAATTGCTATGAAAAAATAAAAAATAGAAACAATATAATATAATATAATACTATAATATAATTTATTCCATGTTACACTCTGCTGTGTGTATTCTACCTGCCCCGCCTCCACCCACAAAGACAAAGACACCAAACAGAGTGAACTCTCTCCCTGCCAGACGCATGGCAATATATTGAGAAACATGAGACATTTTTTTCTGAACGAGAAAAGGGACAAATACTAAAATAAAATACAAAAATGAGACAAAACATACATAATCTACCTAGCAACAGTGGTGGCCAGGTCACCCTAATGAATTGTCCAGTGAAAGAGTCCTGCCCAGCCATGCTGTGATCTAATATTTCCTAGTCCACACGTGTGAGGAAGATAACATAAGAGCGCTGGTGAAGTATGTGGAGGTCTGTGTCAACGATGTGTCAGTTGCATAACCTCCACTTGGCGTTTGTACAGCCTCTGACATCACTGTCATATTTCACATGTGTTTTGGCTGCTGAGAGTGAGCACACGCTCCGTGCAGACCTTGAAAGCCTTCAGGAGAGTCTTTTCATTCACAGTAAGGGAAGAGGGAATAAGTTTGCACAATGAATGGAACGCATTAGAATGCCATTAAACCCAATTAAGGATCTCTGTATTTGTGTTTGTGTAGTCTTTGTTACTTCGCAAGCTACTTCCTGAGTCATGGAATGATGACAAGGACTGGAGTATTTCTTACTTTGGGGTGGAGATACGCTTCATTGCGATTCAGATAGCAGAAACAGAAAAAAATGAATGTGACAAAGGTAAAAGGTCATGGAGTACAGCAGTGCACTGTACACTGGAGGCCATTTTTCCCATTTTTGCTATTATTTCGTTGACCCCTTTCTCCAGTAAGCTAGTTTGCTCAAGGAATCGTCTAACTTTAGGTGTGAAAGACTAAATAAAGTCCTCCATCTGCGTTTTTAGCTGGATTTGCAGCTTTCCCAATTTTAATGGAAATCATTCATTCATTCATTTTCTACCGCTTATCCTCACAAGGGTCGCGGGGGTGCTGGAGCCTATCCCAGTCAATCACAGGGCACATATAGACAAACAACCATTCACACTCACATTCATACATATGGACAATTTGGAGTCGCCAATTAACCTAGCATATTTTTGGAATGTGGGAGGAAACCGGAGTACCCGGAGAAAACCCACGCATGCACGGGGAGAACATGCAAACTCCACACAGAGATGGACGAAGATGGTATTGAACTCGGGTCTCCAAGCTGTGAGGTCTGTGCGCTAACCACTCGACCGCCGTGCAGCCCTAATGGAAATCAATGATAGAGTTTTTGCTTGTTGCTATTCACCAGTAAATGGCCGATATTGTGACGTGTTGAAAACACCCATGGGTGAGATTGTGTTGAGGTCAGCCTTAATAGCAAATTAAAGCTTGAAGAACTTGATGAAGCATTTATGATGTCACATTTGAGTTTATGAAAACACGACTTGTGTGTTTTTCTTTCATTAAGTCCTTCATTAGTTTCAGGATGCATGTGGTCTCAGTTAGTCAGAGCCAAGCTAATTGTCTCATCTTCTGTCTGTCCTCAGGTGGATCTCATGAAGAACATCAGCAACATCCCACAACCCTTCCTCTACACGCGCCACGTTCACTTCCTCAACTTTACCAGGTGCACTAACATGCAATTCCGTTTGACGTCATGCTGCTATTTACTTAAGGCTTCCTATTCACCTCTGTCAGGTTTAGGATCGAGCAGCCCGTCTACATCAACATCATCCGCGACCCCATTAACCGCTTTCTATCCAACTACTTCTTCCGTCGCTTTGGGGACTGGAGGGGCGAGCAGAACCACCTCATCCGAACCCCCGGGATGAAAGATGATGAGAGATACCTGGTAAGAGCTTGCATGCATTTTGTCCATGCGGTACGCAATTTTGTGTGTCATGGAATTGGTTGTAAACAGGTGTGACGTACTATTCAGGAAGTCCCTGCTGCACTTTATTACACCACAAAGTTGTCACGCTCCAACTGTGGGAACACAGTCAAGGCTCATTGATAAACAAGCACGCACAGCGGAGTGGACGCATAATACCACACTCTTCAGACAAGTCATTAGTATGTGAGGGAGAGTGGACGTGTGCACACTCAGCCTCATTGTCCTTATTCTCTGTGTGGATTAGCCCCACTGAGGAGTCTTTCAACGTGTAGCAAAACAGGCGCTAATCTGTCAAGCGGCGCTTGTGTGTGACCAAAACAAGCAATGATGTCAACTGTTTCTCATTGGTTTGGACAGTTGCTTTTGCTGCACGTTCAGAACGTGTCAGCTTCAAGCGGAGGATGCTCACACGTCTTTTCACTGTCGACCCCGGTCTACCGCAGCCTGTGTGTCGGCTAAAAGTCAGAACATCTCTCTCATATTTGTTTGCGAGAGAAAAAAAGTGTCATCGGGTATTAGCACAACAAGCAAAACGGACATTTTAATGATGTTCTAACAGAAATATGTGTTCTTACATAGTATGTAGTGTTGTGGGTGTCAGTAATGTTACATTAATGACATTAATTAGCCACCGACCGCAGGAAGTACGGTACAGAAAACAGGAAGTAAAAAAGGAGCAACAACAAGGAGATAATGTTCATTCATTTTCTACCGCTTATCCTCACGATGGAGCCTATCCCAGCCTATCCCTGCACTCTGGACTGGTTGTCAGCCAATCACAGGGCACATATAGACAAACAACCATTCACACTCACATTCATACCTATGGACAATTTGGAGTCGCCAATTAACCTAGCAGAGATGGTCGAGGGTGGTATCGAACTCGGGTCTCCGAGCTGTGAGGCTTGCGTGCTAACCACTCGATCGCCGTGGAGCTGGATCTAATGTTAACATGCGATATTCATTCATTCATTCATTTTCTACCGCTTTTCCTCATGAGGGTTGCGGGGATGCTGGAGCCTATCCCAGCTGTATTCGGGCGAGAGGTGGGGTACATCCTGCACTGGTCGCCAGCCAATCACAGGGCACATATAGACAAACAACCATTCACACTCACATTCATACCAGACAATTTGGAGTCACCAATTAACCTAGCAAAGATGGTCGAGGGTGGAATCGAACTCGGGTCTCCTAGCTGTGAGGCTTGCGTACTAACCACTCGACCGCCGTGGAGCCAGATCTAATGTTAACATGCGATTCTGTTTACCATATAGGATAATATGAGTATAAAAGTGACTATAGGGGTGTTACTTCATATCTAGAGGGCTCGAATAATGTTCGAATTCTGTAAACAATTTTCCTATGCTCTCACTACAATAATATTCCATTTATAAGTAAGGAATTTGACTTTGTGGAAATTCACTGTCGGGTTTTGAACTGATTAACCACTGCAGGAGTGTACAGACCTCTTCCAGTGAGAGTGAAAAATGAATTTTTGATATTTTGTACACTGACACATGTAGATATGCTGGGTGAAAAAGCCACGCAGCTTTTTTTTCTTTTTTAGTTTTCTTGTTAAATTCTATTTTTAGAATGTGCCGCAAGCCAATAAAAAAACAGCCCCCATGTTATTGTATGTTAAAAGTGGACAATAGCCCTGCTTGGAGTCACACAGTAGCATTTTTACACTGTAAATTCCTCCATCAAGGCTCGATTTTGGCCAACACTCCTGCAATAGATCATTGTGGGACATCTGCCATAGAGAAAATAGAACATCACAGGACCTGTAAGAGCAAAAGTGTCCAATATCCGCTATGGCGGGCTTGTCCTCCTGCATTAGCACAATAGTCCAACTGTTCGCCTAAAAGCTTCCTACTGGATTTTGTTGTGGCCTCTTTGAAGCAGCGGTTTATTGGTAGTCGGTCCAAAGTCATAGGCGAGCGCAGCTTGTTCACTCGTAAAGCACAAATAAGCCCTGGCAGCGGCCACGGGCTAAATTAGAAGCGCAACTGTGCCGAAATCATCCCAAGCAAGGAAAAACAGTGAAGAAAACACATACTTTACGCTATCATATCTTCACGTACTGTGTGTTGTATGTGTGCTACAGTATATCCAGTACATCAAACGAACATCAACATCGCAGTGCCCGCCAGTCTGACTACATGGGGGTCGGGGCTGGTTCAAGTTACATGCGGTTGAAAAATCAAAGAAGATAATCCTCATATAAGCACCTGGCACATCTATGTGACAGTAGGAAGCCTTCCTCTTCCGCACTTCCTGTGGAATTCCCTCACCCGGACCGATGTTCTTTGCAGCTCTTGTAGAAAATAATCTGTTTTGAAGTTGCTTTGTAAATAGCAAAATGTTTTCCCATGGGAAATCATAAAGATAGGAATCATCCATTCTAGGATTTAGCGGCAATGTTTCAAGTAAACATTCTTAACTGTCATCCAAGTGTAAAAAGAAGCGAACCACTGCTTGTGATGTTTGTTGGAATAAAAAAGCAAAAACAAACAATGCTCATTAGCAGGGATGTCACAATATCTAGCCAAAAAAAAAAGTCTTTCTCGTGATCCTTAAGTCATGAATTAATTAATCGAACCACCCGTCAAGATGCTGAGCCATCATCCAAACGGCCAACACTCACCGAGGCGGAACAGCGCAACATTTTGCGCGCTCACAGAAAGCTATGGCAAAAGAAATGCTGCTCTTTAGTGCAGTGGAAAAGCCAGCATTTCAAGAAATGCTGCAAATGTTATACAGTATGATTAATCACTAATGAATCAGTCTTTTATTTTGGTGGAATGATATTTGTGGGATGAGCCTTATGTAGGATGTATGATGTCAGATGGGAGAATGGAAATAATATCTTGGTGTTGTTGGGAGGTTTGAGATTTGTGATTGAAATTGACACAATCACTAATTAATGATTTCATGCTTGTTGAACTGTGCCATTTTGAAGTCATTCTTGTCTTCAAAATGGCAATGAAGAAGCAAAAAAAATGGCTGAACTGAGTGAAAGTGTCATAAGAAGTCCACCCAAACAATAAAGTGCCCCAATAGTGCTCCTTTTTGTGGAATATGTTTCATAAAATCAAAAAAAGACTCAGGTGATGCTTTCATACTTGCAGTGTAAACACAAGTTAACCAAAACAAGAAGACACTGAAAAATGACCCTTGACCTTTTGTCTTTACAGGCGTTTCCCCCCCATTAGCATTGCTCAGATGACGAATTGGAGCGTAAATGGTATCGTAGATGAGAAATGTCTCTCATCATTGTCCTCGACCAAGGTCGAGGCTCGTCGCGGTCCTCTTGTCTGACTGCTGGTAATCCGGCATGATGGACTATGGAAAGCTCCGTGCTGGCAGTGACGGATGGCGGCGTTTAATTCAGCCATCACCTGCTTATCGGGGCATACATCTTCACCGCTGACTTATTCATAACACTTTTCACTTCTTCATCACGTCCCCCATGAATGCACATGAAGTTTGTGCTCGTGTGTGTGTGTGTGTTGTTGTAAGTCCTCAAAGCTTACATCACATGACATGGATTTGACTGCGCTTGTAGTATTTACACCTCCATGGATGTTTTTGTAGCTGCCACACAGAAGAGGAGTTTCTTAAGTTTTTATTACTTATCATTTCATCAGAGTATGGTACTACTTCACTGTGAGAGTAACTGGGGTGATATTATTTTGGAGCAAGGAACGTTCAGCGCCTCTCGAAGCAAGTTGGTGTAGCACTCCCTCTAGTGGGACAAAGGAGTCGTTACAGTACATTGCTCTGGGAGCCACAGGAAATACACCACCCGTCAAAAGTTTGGAGACTCTTACACATGCTTTTCGATAAGAAGGTGTGTTTAGACTTTTGACTGGTAGTGTGTAAGCTGTGGGAGTCCCAATACTCTAGTACTACTGTAGTTTTTCCAAATACAATATAGTTCAATAACCAAATAGGAATTATTCTTCCAAGGTAAGAGTACTATGTTCACTTTGGGGGGGAAAAAAAGTTTGAGAAGACAATAAAGTCCTACATTTCAGACAATAAAATTGTAAATGTATAAAAAACAAAGTTGTAAATTTATGACCAAGAAAATCATAAATTTATGAGCAAAAAAATTTGGAAAATTACTCAAATAAAATCTTAGAGAAAAAAAAGACATACAATTATGACAAAAAGTTGTAAATTTACTAGAATAAGTAGAAATTTTCAAAGAAAAAATCCTAATTTTCCAAGGTAAAATGTGTACATTTATGATAATAAATTTGTAAGTTTGCGATAAATAAAAGTCGCACATTAATTAAAATAAAGTTGAAATATTACAAGAAAAAAACTACATTTACAAGGAATAAAATTATAAATTCACAAGAATAAAGTCTTAAATGTACATTCCTTCCTGAAAAGCTATGCTCTAATATTATGACATTTTTGTAATATTAAAATTTTTCCAACTTCATTCTCTTACATTTATGACTTTATTCTCAAAATCTCAGATTTGTTTTTCAGTAATCCTTGGTCAAATAATTATAAATAAAATAATACAGATAATAACTATAACAATGAAATAAAATGATAACAAAATAATGAAAAAATGTACAAGCCAGTGAAAAAAATACCAAAAATATTTCCAAATAGGTTCACATAAATAAGACAAACATCCAGAGCATAAAAGAAATGAATGAAGAGGTCAAATACCCGCCTTATTTGTTTTGCTTTCAGGACATAAACGTGTGCATTCTAGAGAACTACCCCGAGTGCTCCAACCCTAGAGTCTTCTACATTATCCCCTACTTTTGCGGACAGCATCCTCAATGCAGGTATCGACCGTCTCGTGATTGGCTCCAGTATCTTCTCCTTTGCTCTTCTTGTGTTCAAACCTTTTTTGGGGGGGTATTTTGTGCCACCAGAGAGCCAGGCCCATGGGCTCTGGAGCGGGCCAAGCAGAACGTGCTGGAGAACTACCTGCTGGTTGGCATCTTGGAGGAGCTGGAAGATGTGCTGCTACTCTTGGAGAGACTTTTACCGCACTATTTTACTGGCGTGCTCGACATCTACAAGAGTCCTGGTAGGCACACGTCTAACACCCTAAATCAGGGGTCTCAAACACATAGCGCGCGGGACAAATGTGGCCCGCAGGACACTAGTTTGAGGCCCCCGCCTTGATACGAAAGTTTAATGTTAGTGCGGCCTGCGCAAGTTTGATATGGATGCTGTATGGTATCATGTACCCAGAAAAAATTATTACGTTTGATTCATGTTCATGTTAAAGGTTAAATAACTGTTAATAGTTATCCTCCCTATCCGTGTGGAAGTGGTAAGTTTTTGGCTATTTAAGTTTAAAGGAAATAACTTGAAGGCTACCGTTGAGGTCGCTAGCGCTTTAGTTTGCGAGTTAGCATGTGTCTCAAGACCCTGCAGTTGCGCAATATGTTGTAAATAAAAATAGTATAAATGTGACTATAGTCGTGTTTTGTCATGTCTACAGGGCTCTAATAATGCTTTGTTCATTTTAATCTGAAAAAATAATTTGTCTACCCACCAACTATATGTGGTTTCTTAAGTTTTTATTATTTGCCGTTTTATTATTATTATTATTATTATATTTATTTATTTATTACTGATTGATTGATTTACTTTATTCTTGATTTGTTTATTTATTTTTCATCTTATTTTTTGAAGAAAAATAAAAAGTAAGATATTTGAGAACAGTGGAATGTTTTATCAGAGCTTTTCTTGTAGAAAATTTGAACCAAAGCGAAGTTTTTTAAATTTTTTGGTTTTTAATAAATGCGTTTTTTTTTTTTTTTGGAAAACCTGATGCGGCCCAGCCTCACCCAGACACAAGCTCCAGTGGCCCCCAAGTAAATTGAGTTTGAGACCCCTGCCCTAAATGCTCCTAATTATTGATGGCGGTCCCAAAGACAAGCTTGAAAGTCGACATTATGGGTCTTTAGCCCAAAGCGTGTCCGTAATGACATCCAGTGTTTTACTCCAAGGTGCGGAAAGAGAAGCTAATGTGTGTCTGTGTCCTGTAGACTACAAGAAGATGGGCAACATGACGGGCACGGTACGCAAACACACCCCCACCCTGGAGGCGCTGCAGGTGCTCTACAAACGCATGCGCTACGAGTACGAGTTCTACAACTTCATCAGGGACCAGTTCCACCTCATGAAGAAGAAAATCGGACTCAAATCCGCAGCCCAGCCGCCTGCGTATTCCCCGGATTTCCTGCGGGAATTGGCCCTGCGGACGCCCCAGCCTCTGGACGAAGACGAGGAGCTGGACACAGACATGGAGGACGCAAACAGCTGGCTCGTCCATCAGTAACAAAAAAAGAAAAAACGCCTGAGGAGTGGACGTTGCCCTTCCTGCCCTCCACGCCGCGTCCTGAGGAAGCGACGGCGCCTCGCAAAAAAGTGAGTTGGATTTGAAGTAGCGATGATCCGAATAGGCGTGGACGGACTCGCCACTCTCGAGGTTGGCGCGCTGCAAGTACGAGGTGTTCTATTTAAACGTTGACAGGGGATCACGGAAAAATCATGCGGTTTTATATGAAGTGCGGCTTTCATTTCTGCTTGTTGGAAGCTGTTTTATGCTGTATTCTCCAGGAGAGATGAAACAGCTACGTTTACTGTCGGGGACGCGCCCAAAGGATGGGAACGTACATTCTTAAAAAAAGCCAAACCATGACTAGAAGAACTAAACATGTTTATGTATATCAGTCCAGTGCCGTGTGTTAGTAACTATGTGACAGGAAGCTCTATTCAGCCACGTTTCCACCAAGCACCGCAGTTTGTCCTTTCAATTCTTCCATGTCAGTGAACTACAGTCAGGTGTCCTCATTTACTCCCGTTCTGCACTCCTGCTTCTACTCCTGAACCAAAAGGGGGAACATTATATTATCAGGAAAATCTGACAAATATTTTTCTATATATTTTGAGAAAAAAACAAAGAATGAAGTGGAAAATGTTAATATTATGATCTAAATATCATAGGAATAAAGTCATCATAACAGCAGAAACGGAAAGTACAGCAGAAATATTTCCAGAATTAAGTCAGAATATTATGAGGAAATGTGATGTCATTGTAGTAGCATAGAATTTTTATTATTCTTTGGGTTTTTTTCATAGGTCAGAATATTATAAGAAACAAAAAAAATTAAGTTGTAATTGAAAACGTAAAATTGAAAATATTATCATTAATTAAGCAAAAGCAGAAATTCTATAATAATAAATTCAAGATTTTCAGATAAAAAAATGTTGTATTCTACAAAAAAGAAAGTGGCAATTTTACGAAAGGAAATTGGTAATATTTGATATTTGGTAATATCAATTGGTAATAATTTGAGGAAAAATATTATAATTTGATTACCATACAGTTTAAATATGTGTAAAAATATATGTTTTTAAAGATAAAAACAAGTTTTATTGGAATAAAGTCCAAAAAAAGTTGTAATTTTATGAGAATAAATATAAAAACATAAAAAATAATATAAAAGTGAAATATATATTTTTTAATCAGTTTAAAGTAAAGAGTCTAAATATACATACGTACACACACATATATATATATATAAAAGAGTATAAGAGAATAAGAATAAAGTTGGGTTGGGGGAAAGTTATAATATAATGGGAATAAAGTCAAAATATTACTGGAAGTAAATCATAATATTATGAGGAAAAAATAAAGTTATAAAAGTTAAAATTATGAGGAAAATAAGGTTGTGGGATAAAGTTCTGATATTGCAGGAAAATCCATAACTCATTGAGCATTTGTCTGATAAATTGTAAAACTTTGAGGATATCTGTATTACATGTATGCTAGTATGGATTCTAAAGAATTTTAAGCACATCACATAGGGGGCGCCACAATCATGGGAAAAATGAGGACACCATGCTGTTTGTTTATTGCTTTGTTGAACTGATTGACAGGTTAAGATGTCACGCTATTTACGTAGCAGGGTTACTTCCCAAACTGAAGTGCATCTCTTGGTGGAAACGTGGCTTGAGTCAGATGAATTTTATTGTTAAAGGTATAAATGAGGGTTAAACCGAATGCACTCTGTTATGAATTCAAAGAATTCCAGCCAAGTGTGCATGTCTGCCTGAGTTTGACACCGGAGTATTTTAGCAGAGATTTAGAGTTTGGCAATGTTTTAAAAGTTCATTTGTTGGGACTTCAGCTTGGCCAGATGCTAAAAAAAATTAATAATAACATATTGATCTTGCTGCAAAATCAGATGACTATGGTTATTCCTGGTAAGGCATCAATCATGTCGGAGCTGAGTTAATTCAGTTTATCAATGATGCTTAGTATTTCCTCAAATAATGGCACTCAACTTGAAAATGTAGCATTTTCAAGTAAAAAAAAAAAAAGACAAAATGAGGTCAAATACAAATATATGGAAGGCACGTAAATGACACATTCAAAGACGTTGATGATGGTCACTAGGTGGCAGTCATGTTACTGTGGTGTTCCGGTGAGACACACAGGCACCAGACTTGATTGCAGAAACAACAGGCTTTTATTGCAGGTTTGAATGATCTCACATCAGGCCCAATGATCCCTCGTATGATATAATAATGAAAAGAAAAACACTGGCTACTATCTCAACCCCCAACGTCACTCAGGAAGAAATTTATAGTAACACACGTCTTATTTATGTCTTAAATAGTTTATTTACTCTTATTATGTCTACTATATTGCGTATGAGTGTGAAGGTGACTATAGGGGTGTTATTTCAGGTCTAGAGGGCTCTAATAATGTTAAAAACCACATTTAGAAGGTTGTAAACAGGTTTTCTATGCTCTAGCTATGGAAATATCCATCCATTCATTTTCTATACGAAAATATAAAAATATGAAAATATTCCATTTATATAAATAAGGAATCTTACTTGGCGGAAATTTGCTTATCGCAGTTGGGTCTGGAACCAATTAACCGTGATAAATGAGGGATTACTGTATTTGAGGTTATTGTCTATTTATTTATTTACATTGCTAGTCAAAAGTCTGGAGAAACGTTCTCAAAAAAAACTGTAAAAATGGGAAAAGCTGAGCTAAATGTATAGCAAAGAAGGTAAAATGGAATATTAATCAGTAATTTTAACAAAAAGTTGTTTTGTTTGGGGTTGTTTTAGCCTTTTTACAAAATAACTAAAATACATGAAAAAAATGATCCCTCACATTCTTTTAGTTTCAGTATGCGGCCCACTGTGGGTTTGATTAAATTATTAAAAATGACATTTTAAAAAATGTATAAAATAAACTATTTTATTTGCTTAAAACAATTGACCATATATTTTCACATTCCATCATATCCCGTTATCCCATAGCATAAGGACCTGTGGACAAAAGCTGCCTTGCTGCCATCTTGTGGCCGCCTTTTGTTACTGGCCCTGTGTATAAAACTGTTTGCTGCCATCTTGTGGCCGCTTGGTGCTATTGCATTGATAGTTCCAAGGGACCTGTTTATAAAATCTCTTTTGCTGCCATCTTGTGGCCGCCTAGTGTTACTAGATTGATAGTTACAAAGTGTTTATTTGACGTGAAGCGTTTATTGAGTCAAGCAGTTGGACGCACCCAGCGTGTAATTGATGCAGAGGCCATTATTTGAGGAACTACACTATTTATTTATTGTATCAGAAACCCTTTTTTTTACAAAGATCGAAGGTGAGGTAGCTAAGGTCAAAGGTCAAGGTACGTGTTGGTGTCAGCACTCTGCCCGGCGCAGTTTTCCCCTGATATTCTTTAAGCTAGCATATTGCTATTTATATCTGTCAGCTAGCTTGGTTCAAAGGTCAAATACCGGGTGCCATTTGTAGCTAGGGGCAAAGGTCAAGTCAGGTGACTCGGTACATGTTCCGTGTCAGCGCTAACGCTGCTCGTTGGTGATGGCTGTGCTACACTTTCTTAATGTGTCTTTACTTTGCGTATACTTTCAATTTCTCCTGCAGCAGCTAAATTGTAATAAAAAGAACCAAACTTTCCCAGACGACATTAAACACGAAAGTATTTCATCCTAGCTAGGTCGTCTTCCAACAAGTACGTGCTTTTACGTCCTGGTGTGTCTTTTATAATTTATTATTTTCTATTCATTTTGCAAGCAGATCAATTTCTCAGGAAGGAAATAATCAACTGTGTAATAAGTTCCAACATGGCGGCTATTTAAAAAAAAAATAGATCTATTTCTGGCATTCCGCAGGAGAAGTCGAAAAAGCTCCTCTAAGCGTCATTTCACACCCCTCCAAAATAAACTTCCTCAGAACAGAGCTCATGTCTGTGGGGTCATTTGTTTATATGCTAACATTAGACGACAACATCATGCTAGCTGAAGAAAAACTCAGTAAAAAAACCTCCGTCGCTGATTAATGGTGTCATTTTAAGATGTGTAGCAAAGCCTGATTTTAAGGCGCTAAAAACACAAAGTTACAAAGCATACGTCCCATTCCACAGCAAAATTAGTTTACTTTTCTGGACTTTAGCGATACTGTAGCATCAAACTCCATTCCTTTCACTGACTCCAGTCACTCAACAAAAGTCAACATTATGAGACAAAGTCCAATTAAGAGATAAAAAGTCCAAACTATGAGGTAAAAAGTCATAATTCTGAAATAAATCCATAATTCTGACGTAAACGGTCATAATCATGAGATAAAAAGTCAAAACTACAAGGTAAAGAGTCATCATGATAACATAACTCCATAATTATGACATAAAAATTTGAATTTACGAGATAAAAATTGCAAATTTCCCCACTGAGGGACGAATAAAGGCATATCTTATCTTAAAAAGTACTAATAATCATGACATAAAAAGTCAAAATGATGATGTAAAAAGTCATCATGATAACATAACTCCATAATTATGACATAAAAAGTCAAATTTACGAGATAAAAAGTAATAATCATTACAAAAAAAGTGAAAATGATGAGGTAAAAAGTCATCAAGTCCATAATTATGACATAAAAAGGTCACAATTATGTGATTAAAAGTCAAAACTACAAGGTGAAAAGTCTTCATTATAACATAACTCCATAATTATGACATCAAAAATTGGAATTACGTAACAAAAAGTCATATTTAAAAGATTGGAAAGTCAAATTATGCGGTCAAAAGTCATCATTATGACATAAGTCCTTAATTATGACATAAAAAGTCAAAATTACAACATAAACAAGTCATAATTATGACTTAACAAGTTGAAATGACAAGATAACAAGTCATAATTATTAGGTAAAAAGTTATAATTATGCTGTAAGTCGATAATGATGATATAAAAAGGTCACAATTGCGTGATAAAAAGTCCAAACTACAGGATAAAATGTTATCATTATAACATAACTCCATAATTATGACATAAAAAGTCATAATCAAAATGATGAGGTACAAAGTCCTAATTCTGGCTTATGAAAACTAGAAATTAGAGTCTTGGTCACATGGCAGTTTTCTATGTCATAAATTGGACTTTTTATCTCCAGGTTTCCTTTTGTCATACAACAAGCGGCAGCAGAGTAAGAGAGTCAAAAGAGATAAATACCCGTGAGTTGCGGTTCAGTAAAAGACTCGTGAGTGTTGAACGACTCGGCCAAAACTGGACCATCTCCAGCACTGTAGCACTTTGAAGCTTCTACCGGGTCCAGCTAATAACCAACGTAAGATACACAAGAAAAGAAATCAAAATCTACCCTTTGAAATAATATTGGCCATCATATTTATTAGACGTAAATACCAACAAACATTTGATGCAAAATGAATCGTGTTGATTGTAAAACTGCTTGAATGTCTTCCATCAGCTGCTGCTGTTAAATATAAAACACAGTACAAGAAAGTATTCACGTCTTTGGTCCAAACCTTTTCAATCCAGTATCAAAACACTGCATGAGGTGTAATATTTGCCCTGAGAATGGAAAAAAATGACAATAAAGTAAAAAAAAAACCCAGGCAGTTTTAGCGTAACATTGTACGATGTAGCGTACGGCTGTGATTTTTATTTTTTGTCCCGTATACTATGATGTGCAGCTTTAACCAGTACAAATGAACACATCATTGACGACCAAATAGCTGGTCTTTTTGCACGACAACATGTCTAGCTCGGGTAAGTCAATAGCGCCCCCCCCCCCCACACCTCCCCCACCCCCACGGTCTATCCGTCACACGTTAACGTACTTTGTCACACGTGCTGCTTCAGCTCCACCCCATCTTCAGCATCCTTCCCCCCCAGCATGGACCTCTTCTTCCCGGGGCTGTGTCCCAACGCCTCGGCCTCCTCCAGGGTGGTGGTCAGGGGCCGGCCCAGGGTCTCAGGTAACAACATGGTCAGAATTCCGATGATGAAGGCCAGGATGCCCACGATTAACTGATTCATAACAACAACATGATGCTCATATTTATTAAAAAAATAATACATTTCAAATATTATCTTTTTATTTAAAAAATAATACAAAAATACTTTTCAGAATTTTATCACATTTTTCTGCCAAAAAATTGTATTCTTATAATATTTGTCCTCAAGAAATGTGACATAATTTTTTGTAATATTAAAAGTTTTTATTTTGAATATATATTTTGATAATTCTAATATTATTATTATTTAGGAATATTTCTTCACAACATAAAAAAACTCTTATTTCTTTAAATGTAATTCTTGTAATATGACTTTTGTAGCAACTATAATTTTTATGCTTGTAAAATGATTTATTTATATGATAAATTATATATTTATTATTTATAAAATTGATTTCCTGTTATATGACTTTATTCTCATAATATAAGAATATTTCTCCCCAAAAATGCACCTTTAAAAAAATACAATTTTAAAAACATTTTCTTTTTTTATATTTTTCTTTTTGAAAAATCATACTTTTAGCACTATTTTCCTGCTAAAAAAAACACATTTCGTTCTTATAATATTATCTATTTATATGATAAATTATATATTTATTATTCATATAAAATTTATTTCACTTTGTATGACTTTGTTTTCATGATATAAGGATATTTTTCCCCAAAATATGCACCTTTTTTCTATATTTTGTATATTTTTTATTTTAAAAAATCACACAAAAATTACTATTTTCCTGCAAAAAATAACATTTCATTCTTGTAATATTACAGCTTTTAACCTAAAAAATGTTTTCCACAAAATGAATGAAAACAACTTTTTATATAATTTTATTTTTTTAAAAGGCTGCATGTTTTGCAATATTAAAACTTTAAGATCAATATTACATTAAGTATTAACTTTTTACAGCTTCATTTTCAGTTTTTCTTAAAAAAATCATTTTCACAATATTAAAACTTTTCTTTAAAGATGATAATGATAGTGACTATATCTTTTATCTGTATTCATTCCATAGTGGTCCTTTTTTGCCTTGTGACTTTGGCCCTAACCCTCCTCAGTAACAAGCAGGCATACCTGCGGAAGGTAGATCCAGACATCCGCCAGGTAGACGCAGAACGGCGCCACCACGCTGCCGACCCGACACATCATGCTGCCGCTGCCCACTGCCAGGGACCTGCCAGGAAGACAAAGGTAAGTACTGCACCCAAACGGGGCCTCTATTGTTTGTTTTTACTGTGAAGATGTAGCTTGGCTGTACCTGATGATGGTGGGGTAGAGCTCACACGTGTAGAGATAGATGAGGCCGAAGGCGATGGCGATGGCGAACTTTCCAATCATGCACAGAGCGATGGCCAGCGCCTCGATGTCCTGGACAAAAGTTTGATATTTAAATTTGATATTTTAATAAACGCCTAAAAAGTATTCATCAAAACATTCATCACTCACGCCATTCTTACACTAGCTCCACACACTTTTATTTTACGTGTGACGTTTGAGATTTGAGATAAAATTAAATAAATTTGAGATAAAAAGTAAAAATTATGACATATGAAATCAAAACAATGAGATTAAAAAGTCAAATTAATAAAAATTATAAAGTCAGATGGTCAAAATTATGAGACAGAATGTTGAAATTATGACATATAAAGTTGAAATTACCAGATAAATAGTCATAGTTATTATTATGTCATAATTTTGAAATAAAAATGTACATTTTGAGCTAAAAAGTTGGAATTAGAAGATAGTCAGATTGAAAAATGTAAATTATGAGATAAAAAGTCAAAAATATGAGATAAAAAGTTTAAATGACCATTCGTAGTTACCAAATTATGTGATTTGAAGTTTAAATTATGAGATTATGAGATATAAAGTCAAAACAATGAGATAAATAATTGTGAGCTTAAAAAGTCATAATTATTGACTTGAAATTATGACATATAAAGTAAAAATTACGAGACAAAAAGTCAAAATTATGACAAAAAATCACAATTGTGATATAAAAAGTGGTAAATATCAGATAAAAAGTCAACTAGGAGGTAAAATCAGATGTAAAGTCAACATTATGAGATATTACGTTGAAATTGTGAGATAGGAAGTCAAAATTATGAGACAAAAAGTCATAATTATGAGATAAAAAGTCAAAATTATGACATAAAAATCATAATTGTGATATAAAAAGTCATAAATATCAGATAAAAAGTCAAGTAGCAGATAAAATCAGATGAAAAGTCAACTTTATGAGATATAACGTTGAAATTGTAAAATAGGAAGTCAAAATTATGAGATAAAAAGTCATAATTATGAGATAAAAAGTCAATATTATGAAATAAAAAATCATAATTGTGATATAAAAAGTAATAAATATCAGATAAATCAGATGAAAAGTCAACATTATGAGATATAATGTTGAAATTGTGAGATAGGAAGTCGAAATTACGAGATAAAAAGCTGTAATTCAGAAATAAAACAATTACATTTTGAGATAAAAAGTTGAAATTACGAGATGAAATGTTCCAATTATGATAAATAAAGTCCAAATTATGAGCTAAAAAGTCCAAATGATCCAAAGTGTGCAGTTTGAGTTGTGTCAGTTGTGTCATTGTGACATTGTGAGTCATGATGATAATTTGTGTACCTGCTCAGTGTGCGATAGAATTAGTGTACCAATTGTGTACTTCCCACATTTGGTGGAAACAAGCGGATCCCAGTGTGAAACAGACAGCGACACCCGCTGCTAAGGATAGACTGAGTGGAAGCTGATCCCACCCAAGAAGATTTATTAATAAAGTGGTCTATTTATTTCCTTCAGTGCGAGCGGCGGATCTACCAGGAAGTGCTGATATTGTGACACAGTGGGTCACTACACAGGTACCAGCCTACATCCAGTGCTGGGAAATCGTTATTCCCACATTTGGCCGTGTCCCCAAGGCCGTGTTAACTTGGACTTTGTGTCACCGCTGTTTGCCAAGTCGGCCGCAGCCTACACACACACGCTGGCTTACGTACGGCGGGGACCACGATGATGAGCACGCAGGCCGTCCCGGCTAGCAGCAGAGCCGGGGCGCACGTCTTCTTCCGACCAATACGGTCCATTGCGAAGCAGCCCACCAGATAGGAGGGAAGCTCCACCGCACCTGGAAGCAGCCAATCACAGCGGGGCTTAGTCAGCGGTCGTGACACCCGATACGGGCCACCCAAATAAGACCCCCAAATACCAGGAAGTGGCTTCCGGTGGCAAACTGCTTGAATGGGAATTTAGATGAGGAGATTGGGTGAAGAAAACATTTGTAATATCATATGCTAATATGCTAATGCTAATCATATATATACGTATATTCCAGGTAGTACAGTATACTTACCAGCCAGGAAGAGGTTAATGTACTGGTTTCCTCCCAGGTTGACGGAGCCCAAAGAGAAGACGTAGTATCCCAGGCTGCCGATGAACCAGATGGCCCACACGGTGCACGTCCGCCCCGCCATCCTCCAGCTGCCAAACAAATCCAAGATGGACAGCTTCTTCTCCGCCTCGGCCGGCTGCTCCTGGGCCGCCTCCTTCTCCAGCAGAGCTTTACCATTTTGCTCCGACTCCAGGAGCTCCTCCACCTTCAACCTCAACTCCAGGCCGTTGACACGGGCCATGTGATCCAGAAGGGTTTGGGCTTCCTTGTGGCGACCTTTGGCGATCAGGTAAAATGGCGTCTCGGGGAACTTCCAGCAGAAGAGCAAAAATGGCGAGGTGCACAAGGAGAGGATGATCTGGTAGATCCACCACTCTCGCACCAGGTAGCCGGTCAGAGCCACCACCATGATGCCCACTGCGAAGGCGGCATGCACATGCATGGAGGTCCACGTGCGCACCTTGATGCCAGTGAACTCTGTCACGTAGACAAACACCACCACCAGATAGCCACTGGACGCCTGGTAGATGTTGAGGAAGTAGATGTTTAGATGCACACTGGATGCAACGGCAACAACACTTTTATTGGAAATGCAACCTACATTTTACAGCAAAACTAACCTATCATGCAGGAGGAAAAATGTGATGACAAAAATAAAAAAAATTTAAATATCTATTATATTGGTAACAATGTTTATTATATTTAGTATAATACAAATACAATATATATACTGTAAAAAATATAATAAAAAATAAATTATTCATAAATAAATTAATTAATCAAAAATGAATGAATAATCTAGAGATTCCATTGTGATTGTGTTTAATTTTAACATTTTTAAACATCTAAACATTTCTAGATTTTTTTAGATTAAAATTATACAATTTAAAAACTTTTCTTTAGCTTTAAATTTTTACATTTTCTTCAGTTTTAGTTATTTTTATATTCAAAAATACATTAAAATATTAAAATACTTTAAATTTAAATAATTTTCAGAATTTGTCATATTAATACTGTAATCATAAAAAATTATGAATAAATGTTTGTAAAATTTTGTTTCCTTTTTTAATTCCAGAATAAATTAATATATTTAAATACTGAACACAGGACTTAAAAAACTAAAATAAATATCTGAAAATTCTGTTCTCGTTGTTTTCGCTTTTTTTTTGCAACAAAAACATTATTTTTTCAGATGTTAAAATAAATATATATATATTATTGTTTTTTTTTTTTTAGTTTTGAACATTTATTATATAAATAGTATATTATATTATATGTATATATATATATAGTGTAACCGAATATAACAATCAATTAAAATATGTATGTTGCTGTTTTCTTTTTATTTTATCAAACAAAAAAATCCTAAATTTTCTTAATTAAAAACACATAAAAATTAAGACTAATTTATTATTTTTTTCCAAAATTTTCTTTGCATGTTCCATGCTAAAGCTAGAAGATAACATTAAATACAGTGTGTGTGATGCAAGTTGTTTACCACGCCAGAGTGTGTCAGCATGTGAAACACAACAGCTGAGTGGCAGTGAGGGGTTGGGGGGGGAGACTTTTTAACAGGGGACTCAACTTTACAGCTGCACAGGCCAGCACCGTAACCGGAATGATTATTCAGGGCTCATGAGCGTATATAGTCTGTTATTGATGAGGTCAATGTGGAGACGCACAAACCATGAACTCACCATGGCCAGGAGGAAGCGAAGCGCCACAAAGTAGTAGTAGTTTTTGGAGAAGGCCACACAGACCCCCAGGGCAAACTGACAGAAGCTGGTGAACATGAGGATCTTCACTCGTCCCACCCTGAAGTTGGCAAGAAGCTATTTCGTTACTTATATACTGTCTGACCCCCTGCCTCTGCTTACCTGTCAGCAATGTCCCCAAAAATCAGGGCCCCGACCAGCACCCCCAACATAAAGGTGGGCTGGCACAGCTTGGCCAGCCAAGCTCTGTCACAGACCAGGTCCCAGTCGGTCACGATGCTCTGGTACACCTCACTGTGGTCGTAAGCAAAGTTCCCATCGCAGACCTCCACCGTTTTGTTGCCGTCAAAGTTGTACGTAAAGTCTCTGGGGTCCACGCGTAAGGATCGCTGGCACCGGCCCAGCTCCCACTGCTGCCCGTGATGAGTCCTCACCACCAAAGGACCCGTCCCGGCTTTGAAGGCTGGCAGGAAGTCCTCCACATTATATCCTGTCAAGTTGCCGTATAAGACTTCTGTGACGTTGCCGGGGACGCCGCAGACAAAGTTGGGGGTCTCCACCAGGAAGACGGAGGCCAGGTAGTGGATCCCGCAGGCCATGGCTTGGAAGGTGGCCGCAAAGTACACACATGCCTGAAACCTGCCGATGAGGAGAAGACATATGAGGTAAAGATGGATGCTAGCTTGACCATGCTACATTGCGACATGTACATTCATTTCAAACATAGTTTATATTTCATATATTTTTCATATAAGTTTAGAGGTACATGCTTTTCATTGGACAGTGATGGATGTCATTTTGTCCGCATGTATCTCCACATTTACACAGGAGCCATTCGGAAGCTGAAGCTGGACTGAAATGCTGTGGAAATACGCTAAAATGTTAATTGAAAGTAAGAGTAAATTGGCAGTTTGAGCTCAAAACGGGAATTTAATATTAATATTACGTGTTTAGTGTTGTGTATTAGGTTTTTAAATATATATCTTATATAAATTTATAAATTTATATTACTTAACAAAAAAACATGTATTTTTAATGTTACTTTTTAAATGCATATTAGTGTAATATTGAATTCAAATAAATGATTCTAAAATATAAATGCGTACATTCTTATTGTAAAACAGATTTTTTTTTTGGATACAGCACTGCAGCTGTTCCTAATAAAGTGACCAATAAGTTCAAATTCCCACTTAACCAACGAAAAAACATACAAAACAAACACTGTGCGTAGCTGTGACTATAAAAAAAAACAGGCACAAGAATCTGTACATGGCGACCACAAGGTGGCGTTACTTCAATACACAACAATAAAAGTTTACATACCGTTTGAAATGTCCGAGTTCGTCAAATATCCTCTCAACGGTCATTTTGCCAGGGGGTTCTCCGTTTGTGTGTGCGTGTGTGGATCCACTGCGTGTACACGTAGACTGCTGCACAAATTTGGACAGGGGTGAGTGGGTGGGAGGAGCACACACACACACACACACACACACACATACACACACACACACTGAGGTTTATGCCATGTAGTAATTTCTGGTACTGATCAAAAGAGGTTTAAGGATTGTTGAGCAGAGCCTTCTGTCTTCAAACATTGATTGACAGCCGAGAAGTTATTGATTCTTTTATTTCCTGTGGAAAGAAGGCCAAAATGATATATTTTAGTGTAGGCGGGAGTGTTTGGGCCAAAAAGGCTGCCTCGAGGTAACCTTGGAGCTTCTTTTAATCCACTTGTTAAAAGGGCACCAATCAATAAGCCTGACATTTATAGCGCATACAGAGTCAATGTTTACCGCAATCAAGGCAAAACTTAAGAAAATCATGTGATATAACATATATAACATTTCCACTTTTTTCTTCATTAATTTTTGTAAATTCCAACTTTTCTCGACAAAAAAATATTTTATCTTGTAAAATTACCAGTTTTTATCCTGTACAATTTACTCTTTAGTTTTGTAAGAGGCTAATATTGTAAAAGTGTTTTTTAAAATTAACAATACTCACCTTTAATCATTTGATTATGTGATGCATTCAATGGTAATCTTATGCATGTTCAAATGAAATACAAGCATTATCATTATCATTACCATTTATGAGTACAACTTTCTTTTGTCAATTTTTCTGCTTTTAATCTCCAAACCTTAGAACTTTTTCTGCAACCTAATTTTTCCCAAAAATGGTAACTGTGTTCATTGTTTTTTGTTTTGTTTTCATAACATTATGACTTTTTTAATGTCATATTTCTTTAATGTTTTTAACTTGTGTGTGTGTGTGGTTTCCCGTGTTTTTTCTACCAGAAAAGTGCATTAGCAGCAAGTTGAAAAATCTGAAAAAAACGACATACTAACCCCTTACGTTTTTTGTCAAAAATCACGGCCCTCAAACACTGGCATTTTCTGCCGTTTTTGGATGCTTCTCAGGCCCCTGTTGAGTGTGTGTGAGGTTTCCCTTGTTTTTTTAACAGAAAAGTGCAATAAAAGCAAGTTAAAAAATCTGAAAAAAACGACATACTAACCCCTTACGTTTTTTGTCAAAAATCACAAAATTTTACACTAGCATTTTATGCCCTTTTTGGGACCTCCTGTGGCTCCTGTTGAGTGTGTGTGTGGTTTCCTGTGTTTTTTCTATCAGAAAAGTGCATTAGCAGCAAGTTGAAAAATCTGAAAAAAACTACATACTAACCCCTTACGTTTTTTGTCAAAAATCACAAAATTTTACATTGGCGTTTTATGCTCTTTTTGGGTCCTCCTGGGGCCCCTGTTGAGTGTGTGTGAGGTTTTCCGTGTTTTTTCGACCTTAAAAGTGTATTAGCAGCAAGTTGAAAAATCTGAAAAAACGACATGATTTTTGTCAAAAATCATGGCCCTCAAACACTGGCATTTTCTGCCGTTTTTGGATGCTTCTCAGGCCCCTGTTGAGTGTGTGTGAGGTTTCCCTTGTTTTTTTAACAGAAAAGTGCAATAAAAGCAAGTTAAAAGATCTGAAAAAAACAACATACTAACTCCTTACGTTTTTTGTCAAAAATCACAACATTTTACATTGGCATTTTATGCCCTTTTTGGGACCTCCTGGGGCTCCTGTTGAGTGTGTGTGTGTGGTTTCCTGTGTTTTTTCTATCAGAAAAGTGCATTAGCAGCAAGTTGAAAAATCTGAAAAAAACGACATACTAACCCCTTACGTTTTTTGTCAAAAATCACAAAATTTTACATTGGCCTTTTATGCTCTTTTTGAGTCCTCCTGGGGCCCCTGTTGAATGTGTGTGAGGTTTTCCGTGTTTTTTCGACCTTAAAAGTGTATTAGCAGCAAGTTGAAAAATCTGAAAAAAACGACATGATTTTTGTCAAAAATCACGGCCCTCAAACACTGGCATTTTCTGCCGTTTTTGGATGCTTCTCAGGCCCCTGTTGAGTGTGTGTGAGGTTTCCCTTGTTTTTTTTAACAGAAAAGTGCAATAAAAGCAAGTTAAAAGATCTGAAAAAAACCTTACGTTTTTTGTCAAAAATCACAAAATTTTACACTAGCATTTTATGCCCTTTTTGGGACCTCCTGGGCCTCCTGTTGAGTGTGTGTGTGGTTTCCTGTGTTTTTTCTATCAGAAAAGTGCATTAGTAGCAAGTTGAAAAATCTGAAAAAAACGACATACTAACCCCTTACGTTTTTTGTCAAAAATCACAAAATTTTACATTGGCTTTTTATGCTCTTTTTGGGTCCTCCTGGGGCCCCTGTTGAGTGTGTGTGAGGTTTTCCATGTTTTTTTGACCTTAAAAAAGGATGAGCAGCAAGTTGAAAAATCTGAAAAAAACGACATACTAACCCCTTACGTTTTTTGTCAAAAATCACAAAATTTTCATTGGCATTTTATGCCCTTTTTGGGTCCTCCTGGGGCCCCTGTTGAGTGTGAGGTTTCCCGTGTTTTTTCGACCTTAAAAGTGTATTAGCAGCAAGTTGAAAAATCTGAAAAAAACGACATGATTTTTGTCAAAAATCATGGCCCTCAAACACTGGCATTTTCTGCCATTTTTGGATGCTTCTCAGGCCCCTGTTGAGTGTGTGTGAGGTTTCCCGTGTTTTTTCGACCTTAAAAGTGTATTAGCAGCAAGTTGAAAAATCTGAAAAAAACGACATACTAACTCCTTACGTTTTTTGTCAAAAATCACAAAATTTTACATTGGCATTTTATGCCCTTTTTGGGACCTCCTGGGGCTCCTGTTGAGTGTGTGTGTGTGGTTTCCTGTGTTTTTTCTATCAGAAAAGTGCATTAGCAGCAAGTTGAAAAATCAGAAAAAAACGACATACTAACCCCTTACGTTTTTTGTCAAAAATCACAAAATTTTACATTGGCGTTTTATGCTCTTTTTGAGTCCTCCTGGGGCCCCTGTTGAGTGTGTGTGAGGTTTTTCGTGTTTTTTCGACCTTAAAAGTGTATTAGCAGCAAGTTGAAAAATCTGAAAAAAAACGACATGATTTTTGTCAAAAATCACGGCCCTCAAACACTGGCATTTTCTGCCGTTTTTGGATGCTTCTCAGGCCCCTGTTGAGTGTGTGTGAGGTTTCCCTTGTTTTTTTAACAGAAAAGTGCAATAAAAGCAAGTTAAAAGATCTGAAAAAAACCTTACGTTTTTTGTCAAAAATCACAAAATTTTACACTAGCATTTTATGCCCTTTTTGGGACCTCCTGGGGCTCCTGTTGAGTGTGTGTGTGGTTTCCTGTGTTTTTTCTATCAGAAAAGTGCATTAGCAGCAAGTTGAAAAATCTGAAAAAAACGACATACTAACCCCTTACGTTTTTTGTCAAAAATCACAAAATTTTACATTGGCTTTTTATGCTCTTTTTGGGTCCTCCTGGGGCCCCTGTTGAGTGTGTGTGAGGTTTTCCATGTTTTTTTGACCTTAAAAAAGGATGAGCAGCAAGTTGAAAAATCTGAAAAAAACGACATACTAACCCCTTACGTTTTTTGTCAAAAATCACAAAATTTTCATTGGCATTTTATGCCCTTTTTGGGTCCTCCTGGGGCCCCTGTTGAGTGTGAGGTTTCCCGTGTTTTTTCGACCTTAAAAGTGTATTAGCAGCAAGTTGCACACAATTCTTTCCATTTGAGCAAATAAACCGAATGCAATTGGAATATTCGGGTCCATGTATACATGGCTAATTGAATCATCAATCAGAATGGATCTGATGATGTAAAAGTGCATCGACTAAGTTGTCTTTTCTCTTGCTGTGTTCTACCTATTCCCTCCGTCTGTCCCCTCTTAAGGAACGACACCACTGTCCATTTTAGTCCCTTTTCTGTCTCTGTGTCCTCTTTTAACCCAGCTGACCCGAGGATTCAGTCTGACAGTTGTTTCCACTCCACGAGTGCAAGATGAGCCATTTCTTGCCGAATTGAAAAACAGAGATGAATGATTGATGTAGTATAAAGTCATAGAGTTGCAGCTCTACCGTCCTGACGGGTTCCAGCCAGTCCAGTCCTCCACTGCAGACCATCACCATGTCTGGCCATGATATCACAGCCTCTCGCCATCTGCTCAACAGCTTCGCCAGGCAGACAATCAACAGGGTTTACCAAAAGGACAACAGGAGCAAAGTGTGCAAAACATGCAGTGGAAGGAAACGCACCTTAAAATACCTTCAAATGACCTTGTTACAATAAGACTTTTCTCTTGGAAATTAAATCTACCGATCCATCTTCACGCTTTTTGGTCCTTCAAAAAATACTTGTACATATTTGTAAGATTAGGAATTGTTTTTTTTTTAAATTTAAAATAATGTGCCTTTGTTTAAAGACTTACATTTTAAACGATTAGAACTTTTTTCAAAAAAATAAATACATAAATGAGATAAAAATATAGTAACCTTGCAATAGTAGCATATTGACACTATTATGGTAAAAAATATATATATATAATTTTTGTTGAGAATTTAGCAACCTTGTGATAGTATGACTTATATTTTGATAATTTTATGTGTTAAAAAAATGTAAAATATAGTAACCTTGCAATAGTATGGTGAATATATTGATATTTTTATGGTAAAACTCAACAGGGGCCAGAGAAGCATCCAAAAATTGCATAAAATTTTTGACAAATTTTTGGCGGTGATTTTTGACAAAAATGATAAGGGTTTAGCTTGTCGTTATTTTTGTGTGTTTTTTTTTCAACTTGGTTCTAATGCACTTTTCTGTTCCAAAAAAAAAAGTGAAAGCTAACACACTCAAGAGGGCCCCCAGAAGCACCCAAAAACGGCATAAAATGTAAGTGTTTGAGGGCGGTGATTTTAAACGTATAATTAAACGTTTGCATGACGTTTATTTTGTTTTTTTACAACTTGCTTTTAATGCATTTTTCTGGTCCAAAAACCAGGCGAAATCTCACACACGCTCAACAGAGGCCCGAGAAACACCCCAAAATGGCATAAAATAGAAGTTTTTGAGGGCCATGATTTTTGACAAAAATCATAAGGGGTTAGTATGTCGTTTTTTGGGGGGGTATTTTTCAACGTGCTTTTAATACACTTTTCTGGTCAAAAAACAAGGGAAACCTCACACACACTCAACAGGGGCCTGAGATGCATCCAAAAACGGCAGAAAATGCCAGTGTTTGAAGGCCGTGATTTTTGACAAAAATCATAAGGGTTAGTATGTCGTTTTTTTGTTTGTTTTTTTCAACTTGCTTTTAATACACTTTTCTGGTCAAAAACAAGGGAAACCTCACACACACTCAACAGGGGCTTGAGAAGCATCCAAAAACGGCAGAAAATGCCAGTGTTTGAGGGTCGTGATTTTTGACAAAAATCATAAGGGTATGTCGTTTTTTTCAGATTTTTCAACTTGCTGCTAATGCACTTTTCTGGTAGAAAAAACACGGGAAACCACACACACACTCAACAGGAGCCCCAGGAGGTCCCAAAAAGGGAATAAAATGCCAGTGTAAAATTTTGTGATTTTTGAAAAAATGTCTTTTTTTTCTGATTTTTTAACTTGCTTTTATTGCACTTTTCTGTTAAAAAAAAAACACGGGAAACCTCACACACACTCAACAGGGGCCTGAGAAGCATCCAAAAACAGCAGAAAATGCCAGTGTTTGAGGGCCGTGATTTTTGACAAAAATCATAAGGGGTTATGTCGTTTTTTTCAGATTTTTCAACTTGCTGCTAATACACTTTTAAGGTCGAAAAAACACGGAAAACCTCACACACACTCAACAGGGGCCCTAGGAGGACCCAAAAAGAGCATAAAATGCCAATGTAAAATTTTGTGATTTTGACAAAAAACGTAAGTTAGTATGTCGTTTTTTTCAGATTTTTCAACTTGCTGCTAATACACTTTTAAGGTCGAAAAAACACGGAAAACCTCACACTCAACAGGGGCCCCAGGAGGACCCAAAAAGAGCATAAAACGCCAATGTAAAATTTTGTGATTTTTGACAAAAAACGTAAGGGGTTAGTATGTCGTTTTTTTCAGATTTTTTAACTTGCTTTTATTGCACTTTTCTGTTAAAAAAAAACACGGGAAACCTCACACACACTCAACAGGGGCCTGAGAAGCATCCAAAAATGGCAGAAAATGCCAGTGTTTGAGGGCCGTGATTTTTGACAAAAATCATAAGGGGTTAGTATGTCGTTTTATTTGTTTGGTTTTTTTCAACTTGCTTTTAATACACTTTTCTGATCAAAAACAAGGGAAACCTCACACACACTCAACAGGGGCCTAAGAAGCATCCAAAAACGGCAGAAAATGCCAGTGTTTGAGGGCGGTAGAACGTAAAATATTTAATGAAGACGCAGGAGGCGGAAAAAGTCACCAGAGTTTTATTGAAATAAGAACTAAGAAAACAGAAGACAACATGAAGCACAACCACAGTGATCAAACATAACTCCTTACATCATTTTACTAGTCATGATTAAAGGTATACTTTTACATGATTAAAGGTGTATGTATTTCAGCAAGACAAGGCCAGGTCAGTGAGTGTAAACTGTAAAAAAAAAAACAGGAGTGGACTTTGAGGCGTATTCATTATTTGCATCCTCAAGCTAACGCAAACACACAATAACCTTCAGCTGTTTATTTCGCACAGACGAGGAAAAGGAGCCCAGGTCATTTTATTCATTTTTTTATTCTTCATTTATGACACTTTTTATTATTATGATAATTATAATCACCCTTGCTGAAATTCCTTTAGTTGTACTTTCTTCACATTGCAAAATCTAACCACTAGATGGCAGTCAAGATTGCAACATTCCTGTATTGGCTGACTAGCGCTGATATTTTGTGTTTAAATAACCACTATTTGTATACAATATTGTAGTTTATTCAACTTTTAGCACATCACTTCAACGTGTATCACTTTGCAACAACAGTCAACATGAGAATAACGTGTGTAAATGTCAGGAAATAAGATTAAATAAGATAAGAGGCTGCATGGAAGGCACATCCAGCATCTAAAGTCACGTGATACGGAGCAGGGCGGGAGAAAGCAGAGAGGAGGAGTTTTTTTAAGTATGTAAATGAATGGGGTGTGTCTTTAGGGAGTTGAGTGTGTTTTGGAGGGAGTTCCCCAAATGTTAAAAAAGACACACACATGAGTGTGTGTGGACGCTTTTGACACTGTGTACAGTGACCTTTTGAGGTCACAAGGAAGGAAGGAAAGAAAGGAAGGACGTAAGAATGGCACATAAGGCAGTAGGAGCGTCCTCGTGAGTGGATATGGGCCTGCTGCTACGTTTGATCTTCCTGCTAACTATCGTGTGTGTGAGCGTCCATGTTTACCTGGAGACAGCTTGGCTCTCGGCACCTGCACCCCGGCCTTCGGGGGCCACCACCTGGCCCACTCACACCTGGACCCGACCAGGCGTGGCCAAGAGGGCTCCTGCAGAGGCCGGAAGAAGCAAGGATGGAATTGCGCTGAAGCCACACGACAGGAGGATGATGATGATGATGAGGCGGGATGACGGCTCACGTTTGGAACGGAAAAGAAAGGTACAACACCCGATTCCCTTTGTTCCTTCTTGAAGAAAGTACCACGAGGTACTATTTCTATCTAGTACCTGGTCAGCCTGGGTTCCAAGCATGCTGGTTTCTCATTGGTGGAGCAGATTCATCATTTAGGCCTTATACTCAGCTAGGAATAACACAAAAGATTAGCCTTATTTAACAACAGTGTCCACATACTAAATTTTACTAATAATTTGGAGTGCATGAGAAAATGCAAAGAAAAACATTTTTAAGACAGCAGTAACAGAACCAATGTTGTAATAGGTGGAAGGTGCAAACAAGCGTTCATAGCACTGATGAGTTACACACATGCAGCAGAGTAGCAGAAGTGACATTTTAAAGCGCATGCAGAGATAGAAAAAGCTGCTGGATAGTTCATTTCAGTGAACCGGATCATTATGGTTCATTCAGTAAAAAGATCCGTTCATTTCGGTCATTTGGTCGTTAGCTGTGATCTCCCCCTGTGCATAGACCCGGTCAGCCGTGTCGAGTCAGTTCGTTCACTTATGTTCACGTGCGTTCCGACTTAACAGTGCAACATGACGTACCTTTAAATCTGCAGTATTATGACAGCACTCCGGATCCGAGCGTCTCAGCTCCCCGGTCCGGCGTTACGACTCTCCCCCCTGTCCGACACTGTGACCACTGCACTCCTTGTAATATAAAATTATAGTAGGAATAACACAAAATATTCATTCATTCGTTTTCTACCGCTTATCCTCACGAGGGTTGCTCGGGTGCTGGAACCTATCTCAGCTGTCTTCAGATGAGAGGCGGGGTACACCCTGGACTAGTCGCCAGCCAATTACAGGGCACATATAGACAAACAACCATTCACACTCACATTCATACCTATGGATAATTTGGAGTCGCCAATTAACCTAGAGATTAGACCGAGAGATTGACTCGTTCAATTTTCTCAGTCTCGGTCTTTCAGTCAACTAACCCCACCCACCCACAGAGCAAGGCGTGACGATTGGATAACAGGCAAGCACGCACATAGTCCCGCCCTGCAAAAGGAACGGTGAACTGACTCTCCTGCCAATCAAAAAAAAAGCATTTGCAATTGAACTGATTGAATGAGTATTTTAGAGGAGGTGACCTCGTTCATTCCGTTCACAAAAAAACAAGTTCTTTGACTCGTTCGTTCATGACCGACACACCACTACTGCTGGATGCTTAAAGCGACCAGAAAAGAAAAATAGAGTGTTTTTTTCTCTTTTTTTAAACAAGATGCAAATCACCGCAGGGCCTCTGTGACAAGACCGCTGCCATCAATATTACATAGCAGCGTATGCTCACACTCCCAAAGTGTGTCTTCTAAGACGCCCTGGAGGAGGCCCGCTGACATTCTCCTCACATTCAGCTGCCATTTAACACCCGTGCTGTCTTTTTCTACCGACACTTCTTCTTCTCACTCTTTTCCCTCAAGGCCCAAGCATGGGTTTTGTTTCTGCTGTCATGTTGTCTTCTTCGTGTTCTTATTCTCTCTCCTGGCTGTCAGCATCCTCCTTAAACTACACACCATTCTTACCCCAAGATAAGCCAAGGAATACTGCTGCATGGCTCCCACTCATATAGTATATTAGGAACCATCAACACGATTGTTTTTACAAGAAATGCAATTTCCTACTTCCCATCCATCTTGTTCAATAGAGTTTATAAGAAAACATTGTAAGCATGTGAAATGATAATGTTGGAAAAAGGGAATGAGCCCTTAGAGAAGATCAACACATGGTATTTCCCACTGTTTTGGTAGGAGAAGCAGTAAACAAAAGTGATATTAAGTGTTATTTCAATGCATATTTGGCAACACTAATAATCAACGACTTTCAATTTTCAGCGCAATTAACGAATAACATCATGGCTAGCCACGCCCCTCGGTTATGAGGAAAGATGGCGGCACAGTGTAGCTAACACAGAGTCTGCCTTTTGTAACTTAATTCTGACCTAAACACACGAACAGCAGTTCAATTCCAACACCAACGTACACACACATTTCTAATTCGTTCGGCTTCGGAGCGGCACTTTCTCATTGTCACTGGACCACCGCGAGATGCCTTCAGGGACATTCTGAACATCACAACATATTTATTATGCGTGCACGTGTGGTATAAATAAACAGAAAGACAAATAATAACAACCGGTGGTTAGTGTAATCACTCACTTACTCACTTGATACGGAAGTACAATTTGATCCATTCAAGCATGCTCGTAAATCCCAGAAAATAAACTCAAAACGTGAATTCAGTTGGAGTTACGTGATGTCTTTGAATGCAGCCCCACATTGCTCATAATAACACCGTTAAGGTGTGATTCAAATGTTCTGCTGCTATTAAGGAAACTAAATGACAATAAAATAATATAAGCATTTGTTTATTGTGGAAAGAGAACGCATCATGCTAAGAACCCCATGATTAAGTTTAATATAAAACCACACAACTCCATAATCCGCTCCAATCAGTTTCAAGGCCCCCTGCAGAATGCGTAACACCAAAAACCCAGTGACCTCGGCCCACTTCTTGGAGAACACAAAAGACCCCGTCTGAAACGTGGCAAAGCATCATAGGGGTGAACTTGTCTAATCCCAAAGGTGTGACTGGATTCAATTCTCAGGCACCTTTAACCTCCAGCTGGAGGAGAGAGATGGGGCGGGGGTTATAAGAGGCAACAGCCTGGAAGGAGGCGTGTCATGTGGGTCACATTGGCCTCCATCACCATCTTAGACCCGTACATCGACAACATTTTTACCAGAAGTTTTGTAACAACGTATTTCTATTTAACGCTATGAAAGCTGCTCTACCTTACATACAAAAAAACGCAACTATGGTACCGGCTGCTGAGGCTTGCTCCCTGGATAACAGTAATAAAGATAATAAATAAAAATTATTTATTAAAGTTATTTATCATTATTTTTTAACATAATACAGTATATATAAATATTATCACAGTCACTTTAATATGTTTTATGAATGAAAGTGAACTATAATAATAATAATTATTATTATAATAATCATAAAATAATGTGTATTATGTTATAAAATATTATAAATAATTGTAATAATATCATTTTATTATTTACAATTATATTAAATTATATTAATAATAACTATCACAGTCCCTATTTCATTAATTCAATAATTCAATAATTATAATTATATTATTCTAATCATAATATATATATATTATTTTATGAAAAATAATGATAAATAATTTACATAAATGATCATCATTTATAGGCAAATATTAATAGGCAAATATTTTGAGTGGGCCACATTGAGTTAAATTTTTCCGGGGGGGCCAGAACATATATTTAACACACACACTATTTTATGCTTATAATTTTCCTTGAATTATTTCTCTAATTTTATCTGTAAAAGTGTTATACTATCAGCTGTATGTTCTCATGTCCCTTTTTTCAGGAGCATTTTAAACATCAGATCACATCAAACTATGTAATTTAATTTTAAAGTTTTTTTTTTTTTTTTTTACTAAATAAGACATCCGACTTGCAAGTCATGTTGCCAGTTTGCATGTTAAAAGTTGAAATACTTAGAAAGCAACGGGCGGGACGGATTCAAACGCTTATTGGGCCGTAGTTTGCCCACCCCTGGCCTAAACAGTTTGCGCAGTACAAAAAACACTGAGCATGTTAATAAACAGACCTGAAAGTCTCTATACTTTTCACCCATATCTCTGCTCCGAGCTGAGCCGGCCTCACACACTGACCGCTCATGTAAACAAGTCGACACAAGCATGCAGAGTGAAGTCCGACATCTCACCAAAGAAAACAGGCCAGTCTGGATTACGTGCCAAGATATGCGGAAGAAGGCAGAAAGAGGTCGCTTTTAGGTAATCAATCACCCCCCTCGGTACAGTTACACTATAGAGTTTCACTCAGCGCTTAAAATCTAACATACATGTCAGCCCCCAAACAAATGAGAACCAGAGGCTGCTCACGTTGTTTCACGGCTGAACAAAAGGCGGTCTGTTGCACGGGACAAAGACAAAAAAAGTCAGTGTGGAACAAGTCCAGAGAGAGTTTTGATCGCACAATTCCCCCCTCACACGTCAACATCTTGTCTGGAAACATTCCACCAAATTCCCAACACACTCCCCCCCCCCTCAACTTGGCTGAATGGGTGCATTGACCTTTGAAATGGAAGTGGTGGCTTCCATCTTTTCCGCTCACATCACAAACGCACTCGCGTCCAAGTGTGATGCAAGTTGCACAAACCGAGGTCTACTTTTATTATGAAGAAGTTGAAGCTTACTTCTCAATGTGGTTCCAGGCTTGACCGCAATTGGCTCATTTCTGCAAAATAGGATTCAATATTAATAAACTGAATATGAAGAGCTTGCAACCAAAAGGCGCTAAATCCAATTTTCACTAAGTTGCATGTTTTTCATGAGTTTAATAGACCTCTGTCATGTGTATCCAAATCACATATTTTGATCTTGAAATCATTTTAAAAAATATGAAAAAAAGTGATATGAAATTTATGCTTTCAACCAAAAGGCGCTATTTCCATTTCAGATTTCAACCAAAAGGATAATGATATAATGATAGCTCTTTCATTTGCAATATAGACTTGATGACCAAATAGATTGATATGTGCGTAATTAAAAATCATTGATTTTCTCGAAATCAGTCAAAATGTATTTAGCGCCTTTTGGTTGCAAGCTGTTCATATATTTAAAACTAGAAAACAACAGACCAGTAGCAATAGTATAGAGCGAGGTTCCCCAGGCAATAGAGTTAACATAACAACATCGGTAACCTTGTAAGCCACCGACTGAATTAGTAAGCTAGGTCCTTCCAAATGGCTTGTGTACTTTCAATGTTAGCTTTGAGCCTCAGGCGTAACTTTCTCACTATTCAGTTTTGCTTATTTTCTTCTACTAACTTGACACAGCATACACAGCATTTAAAAAAAATCTAAACCTTTGTTTCTTAACTGATTGTCATTATCATAAATTACTGTCGAATTTGATGAAAAATCATCTCACTTATATACTAATATATTTCACATGTTCAATATTTTCCTTAAACAAATGGGACAACTACTACCAAATTGAAGTGGAAAGTTCAACAACCATGATAAACCAGTAGCTGAAGCACAAAAACACATGCAACTAGTAAAAAACACACATTCACCGACATACCTATTTTAACGCCTCCATTTAAGGTTAACAATGATACAATTGTAATATATACATAAACAGCGTTGTAGCGCAGCAAACGAGGCGGACGTGCAGTGAAAAATAAAATAACATTTTTTTACCTTGCAGAATTAACCTCAACTTCTACTTTTTCTACTTCGGTAGTTAAACCATGACTTTCTAAATACGTTTTTACTCTTATTAGAGCCATGTAGACATTGAAATACTGTAACAATGCCACTCGTAGTATATAGCAAGCTAATTATGTAGCTAGTTAGCCTCCAATTTATTAGCTCAAAACTTAAGAAAGAATCTGGAAGTTAAGAAAAAAAACATACCACTTCCACATGGAACGGGAGGAGAACTTTTGTTCAATCTGTCAAGTCGGACATGCCACAGTTGACTCCATGCAGTGTGACGGTAATGTCGTGTTTTTCAATATTTTTTGACTTATAATAGGCTATTGCTTATCATTTCATTCATTTTTGATGATGTGGCGAGCGATGTATATCTAAATTTTGCCCATTGAGGATAATAATAGAACACTTGCTGACATGTGAGGTAGTGACTGAAGTAATAAACACAAATGGAATTCCATTGGATGCTGGACTATTTGATGTTTATCTTCTAAGGGAATATTTGCCATATGGTGCTCAGCGTGCTCCTGTTGCTCTCCCCCAAAAGGACATCAAACAGCTCTTGGGATGGCGTCCAAATGAAGGCAAGCATGCACTTGCATCGCTGGGCACTGAGGGACGTTTTCATGTTTTAACAACCCCCTCCCCCATCTGTCAGCACCCTGATATAATCTCAACATGATCAAATTAAACAACATGGCTTCCGCTGTGACAAGGTACACGGAGGTTGTCTGTGTGGATGTTGAAGATCTGCAAACTGTTTTTTTTTTTTTTTACAAACTGCGACTTTAAATAGAAAACATGGCTTGATTCTGTTTGGATGATCCGACAAATTGTTCTCAAGGTGCCTCAGCTTGGATTAGCTTTAACTGACAACACGTGGGCACACGTCACTTTTTCTCCTCAATCCCCAGAATCACTTAAGGCTAAAATCCTCTGCCTTTATTAAAAAGGATCAACTTAATCCTTCTCATAAGTCTGTGATATATCTTTAAGTAAGGATTGCCTCATGGAAATGAATGACACTGAAGTGTCTTGGAGCAGCCAGCAGAGGCGCTGTTGAGTCAGTCTCGACCACAGGGGATCCAAAGTGTGACTGTTTTTGGGGAATTCCTAAAACGAATGACGAATGACAGCGAATGACAGCGAATGACAGGAGGGCAAAGGACAGACGGTGTCATTCCTGCATGCCACCACAAGGGGGAGTCCCTAAAACGAATGAGGAAGGACGGTGAATGACGAATGACAGGAGGGCGAAGGACAGACAGTGTCATTCCTTGACCTAATTTATAAGTATGGCGATTGAAAGGCTTTAATGTACACTTATACATATTTACATAGAAGTCAGTTACCATTCCTTCTCAAAACTATGTTACAGTACATTAAAGGCCTGTCATTCGCCGTCTTTCACGGATTGAGGAATGAGAAGGAATGGTAATCGGATTACTTTTGTAATCCGATTACTTTTGTAATCGGATTACTTTAGTATTTTTTTTTTTTTTTGTAATTTTTTTCAATTTTTCTTGTTTTTCATTTGTTCTTGTTTTTCAGGAAATATGAGAAAAAAAAGAGAAAAAATGAAAAACAAGAAAAATTACAAAAAAATTACAAAAAATTACAAAAGTAATCTGATTACTATTGTAATCTGATTGCAAAAGTAATATGATTACAAAAGTAATCTGATTACTATTGTAATCTGATTACAAAAGTAATCCAATTAAAAAAGTAATCCAATTACAAAAGTAATGAGAAAAAAATTACTAAAGTAATGCGATTACTTTTGTAATCGCATTACTTTTGTAATTACGGATTACAAAAGTAATCGCATTACTTTAGTAATTTTTTTGTAATTTTTTTGTAATTTTTTGTAATTTTTTTCAATTTTTCTTGTTTTTCATTTTTTCTTTTTCTCATTTTTCCCGTTTTTGTCTTTTTTCTCATTTTTTTCAGTCATGTCATTTTTCAAATTTCACAAAAATGAGACAAAAACGGGAAAAATGAGAAAAAGAGAAAAAATAAAATAAAAAATTACAAAAAAATCAGATTATTATTGTAATTTGATTACAAAAGTAATCTGATTACTATTGTAATCTGATTACAAAAGTAATCTAATGACAGATTTTTGATATAGAATGACACACATTTACAAAGAACAAAGGCCGCAAACCGTGTCGTTCCTTGACCTAATTTATAAGTATGGCGACTGAAAGGCTTTAATGTACACTTATACATATTTACATAGAAGTCAGTTACCATTCCTTCTCATTCCTCAATCCGTGAAAGACGGCGAATGACAGGCCTTTAATGTACTGTAACATAGTTTTGAGAAGGAATGGTAACTGACTTAATTTCCACCTTTCCGGTGAAATTTTGATGGGCATGCAATCTGTGCTGTGAACCTCGGGCCCGGTGTCTTCTGTGCCACGCCGCCGAGCAATGCTGTGTATACATTACAGGAAGAATTTAGCAAAAAAGCAAACATGCAAAAGCAAGCATTCCTACATCATGTCACATCATTTTACTCCTTTGCACAGGAGTAAAATAGCCAAAATTCCAACATGCTAACAGTTAGCATGGTGACACCTAGCAAGATAGTAGTCACCATGCTAAATGCTAGTAGTGTCCACACATGATGCCATGTATGTATTTTCATTTAGATATGCATAAAAAAGTCAAAATGATAACATGCTAACAGTTAGCATGGTAACATTTAGCAAGAAAGCACCAAGTCCCAAAAGTGTTAAGGCAGTCCCATAGTGTCCCTACATCATGCCATGTGTGTATTTGCCTTTAGACATGAGTAAATTAGCTAAAATGCTAATATGCTAACGGTTATCATGCTGGCACCTAGCAAGAGAGCCTCAAGTACCCAAAGTGTCAAGGCTGTCCTATAACCTCCTATTGTGCATAATGCCATGTGTGTATTTGCCTTTCGACAGGAATAAATTAGCTGAAATGCTAACATGCTAGCAATTAGCATGCTAGCACCTAGCAATGTAGTGAATATGGCCATGCACTCCTGTGGTGTCTGCACATGATGTCGTGTTGTTTTACAATTGCATGCAGCACTTGCATTGTCATGTAGTACTTAAAGGGCAGCTTAATGCTGTATGATGGATCTATGAAAATGTTGATATTTTCATACGCCAGTCATTTGAGGTGCTTAATTAGAAAGACAGAAGTTTTAAAATCTCCCAGATACATGAGATGTATGGTATCAGCCGGGAAGGGAATCATTGTCATCGCACATGACAACACACGGTCGTTTTAAAAGGGAGCGCCTGGGAGGAAGAGGAGAAAAGGGTTAAACATTCTACTGCAGCAGGTGGCGGCCATATTGACAATGAATGAGCACAAATCACTGAAAAGCCTGAATGCCTCAAGTCGAACAGAAGCTACTTGTGGCCAAACGATTCGAGATATTGACACCACAGGATGACCGTGAGTGGCCCAAGGGTTGGGGCTCCGCATAGATCTGCTCGTTTTGCGAATCGGTTGAGAAATGACCGCAAGAGGCCGAGTTGAAAACATAGACAATTAAAGAGTTGGAGAAACAAAAGATGGCCTCTTGTCAATGGGAGAATATTTTGGCTTTTGTCGGTTCTAGGGGCCACAGAAGGCAATCCGTACATCTCTCAGCCATAAGAGGGACATTTTTGGAAAGGGGACAGAGATTCCTATGTTTTCACCAAAAGAAATAGGTTCTAGCTAAAACGGTGTGGCCAGGAGGAAAAGTTTTTGCAAAAAAAAATTTTCTTTCAGCCTCCAACGCTCTAGCATTAGAGTGAGAGCCAAGGTGGATTTCAGTCATGCGCACTCCTCCTTCTGACGAAGATAAAGCCAAAACTAAACATCCAACGAAAAAACTAATTTGCCACAGAGATGAGAAGTTTGTCTAGAAAATGAGCCATTAATCACGTTTCTACGTGATCGTATGGCTGAGCTACAAGGCTGTGAAAGGTCTGTAAATTCTCTGATTCTCTTTGTAATCTGAATACTTCAGTAATCGGATTACAATAGTAACAATATTGTAACAATAGCTACAATTGTAACAATAGTAATTTGATTACTATTGTGAATTTTTTTACTATTGTGAAATTCGAAAAATGACATGACTGAAAAAAGAGAAAAAAAGACAAAAACAGGAAAAATTAGGAAATAAAAGAGTAAAAAATGAAAAACAAGAAAAATTGAAAAAAAATTACTGAAGTAATCAGATTACAAACGTAATCAAATTACTAATACAAACAGAATACAATAGTAATCAAATTACTATTGTAATCCGATTACTGAGGTAATCAGATTACAATAGTAATTTGATTACCTTTGTAATCTGATTACTTCAGTAATCGGATTACAATAAAATCTGATTACTTAAGATATGCCTTTATTCGTACTTCAGTAATCAGATTACAATAGTAATCAGATTACTATTGTAATCTATTTACTTCAGTAATCGGATTACAATTACTGATTACATCAGATTACAATAGTAACAATATTGTAATCTATTGTAACAATAGTAACAATAGTAACAATAGTAATTTGATTACTATTGTGAATTTTTTTACTATTGTGAAATTCGAAAAATGACATGACTGAGAAAATGAAAAAAAGACAAAAACGGGAAAAATGAAAAAAACAGAAAAAAATGAAAAACTAGACAAATTGAAAAAAAATACTAAAGTAATCAGATTACAAAGTAATCAAATTACTAATGCAAACAGATTACAATAGTAATCAAATTACTATTGTAATCCAATTACTGAGGAAATCAGATTACAATAGTAATTTAAACAATCGAGCAGCTGTTGGTGTGTTCATGCTTTTTCTGGCAAGCAAACATTATATACATATGTCATGTTTATTGTTGTCATTAGCAAATGGGGCAGATTTGATTGTGCCCCATGAGCTTTGTATAGCACCGAGTGGTTGACATAACCAGGCAAAACAATCGAGCAGCTGTTGGTGTGTTCATGCTTTTTCTGGCAAGCTAACATTATATACATATACATATGTCATGTTTATTGTTGTCATTAGCAAATGGGGCAGATTTGATTGTGCCCCAGCTAACATTATATACATATACATACGTCATGTTTATTGTTGTCATTAGCGAATGGGGCAGATTTGATTGTGCCCCATGAGCATTGTATAGCACCGTTCATGCTTTTTCTGGCAAGCTAACATTATATACACGTACATATGTCATGTTTATTGTTGTCATTAGCGAATGGGGCAGATATGATTGTGCCCCATGAGCATTGTATAGCACTGTTCATGGTTTTTCTGGCAAGCTAACATTATATACATATACATATGTCATGTTTATTGTTGTCATTAGCAAATGGGGCAGATTTGATTGTGCCCCATGAGCTTTGTATAGCACCGAGTGGTTGACATAACCAGGCAAAACAATCGAGCAGCTGTTGGTGTGTTCATGCTTTTTCTGGCAAGCTAACATTATATACATATACATATGTCATGTTTATTGTTGTCATTAGCAAATGGGGCAGATTTGATTGTGCCCCAGCTAACATTATATACATATACATACGTCATGTTTATTGTTGTCATTAGCGAATGGGGCAGATTTGATTGTGCCCCATGAGCATTGTATAGCACCGTTCATGCTTTTTCTGGCAAGCTAACATTATATACACGTACATATGTCATGTTTATTGTTGTCATTAGCGAATGGGGCAGATATGATTGTGCCCCATGAGCATTGTATAGCACTGTTCATGGTTTTTCTGGCAAGCTAACATTATATACATATACATATGTCATGTTTATTGTTGTCATTAGCAAATGGGGCAGATTTGATTGTGCCCCATGAGCATTGTATAGCACCGTTCATGCTTTTTCTGGCAAGCTAACATTATATACATATACATATGTCATGTTTATTGTTGTCATTAGCGAATGGGGCAGATTTGATTGTGCCCCATGAGCATTGTATAGCACCGTTCATGCTTTTTCTGGCAAGCTAACATTATATACATATACATATGTCATGTTTATTGTTGTCATTAGCAAATGGGGCATAATCAAATCTGCCCCAATAAACATGACATATGTATATGTATATAATGTTAGCTTGCCAGAAAAAGCATGAACTGTGCTATACAATGCTCATGGGGCACAATCAAATCTGCCCCATTCGCTAATGACAACAATAAACATGACATATGTATATGTATATAATGTTTGCTTGCCAGAAAAAGCATGAACACACCAACAGCTGCTCGATTGTTTTGCCTGGTTATGTCAACCACTCGGTGCTATACAAAGCTCATGGGGCACAATCAAATCTGCCCCATTCGCTAATGACAACAATAAACATGACATATGTATATGTATATAATGTTAGCTTGCCAGAAAAAGCATGAATGGTGCTATACAATGCTCATGGGGCACAATCAAATCTGCCCCATGAGCTAATGACAACAATAAACATGACATATGTATATGTATATAATGTTAGCTTGCCAGAAAAAGCATGAACGGTGCTATACAATGCTCATGGGGCACAATCAAATCTGCCCCAATCGCTAATGACAACAATAAACATGACATATGTATATGTATATAATGTTAGCTTGCCAGAAAAAGCATGAACGGTGCTATACAATGCTCATGGGGCACAATCAAATCTGCCCCAATCGCTAATGACAACAATAAACATGACATATGTATATGTATATAATGTTAGCTTGCCAGAAACAGCATGAACGGTGCTATACAATGCTCATGGGGCACAATCAAATCTGCCCCATGAGCTAATGACAACAATAAACATGACATATGTATATGTATATAATGTTAGCTTGCCAGAAAAAGCATGAACGGTGCTATACAATGCTCATGGGGCACAATCAAATCTGCCCCATTCGCTAATGACAACAATAAACATGACGTATGTATATGTATATAATGTTAGCTTGCCAGAAAAAGCATGAACACACCAACAGCTGCTCGATTGTTTTGCCTGGTTATGTCAACCACTCGGTGCTATACAAAGCTCATGGGGCACAATCAAATCTGCCCCAATCGCTAATGACAACAATAAACATGACATATGTATATGTATATAATGTTTGCTTGCCAGAAAAAGCATGAACACACCAACAGCTGCTCGATTGTTTTGCCTGGTTATGTCAACCACTCGGTGCTATACAAAGCTCATGGGGCACAATCAAATCTGCCCCATTCGCTAATGACAACAATAAACATGACATATGTATATGTATATAATGTTAGCTTGCCAGAAAAAGCATGAACGGTGCTATACAATGCTCATGGGGCACAATCAAATCTGCCCCATTCGCTAATGACAACAATAAACATGACGTATGTATATGTATATAATGTTAGCTTGCCAGAAAAAGCATGAACACACCAACAGCTGCTCGATTGTTTTGCCTGGTTATGTCAACCACTCGGTGCTATACAAAGCTCATGGGGCACAATCAAATCTGCCCCATTCGCTAATGACAACAATAAACATGACATATGTATATGTATATAATGTTAGCTTGCCAGAAAAAGCATGAATGGTGCTATACAATGCTCATGGGGCACAATCAAATCTGCCCCATTCGCTAATGACAACAATAAACATGACATATGTATATGTATATAATGTTAGCTTGCCAGAAAAAGCATGAACTGTGCTATACAATGCTCATGGGGCACAATCAAATCTGCCCCATTCGCTAATGACAACAATAAACATGACGTATGTATATGTATATAATGTTAGCTTGCCAGAAAAAGCATGAACACACCAACAGCTGCTCGATTGTTTTGCCTGGTTATGTCAACCACTCGGTGCTATACAAAGCTCATGGGGCACAATCAAATCTGCCCCATTCGCTAATGACAACAATAAACATGACATATGTATATGTATATAATGTTAGCTTGCCAGAAAAAGCATGAACGGTGCTATACAATGCTCATGGGGCACAATCAAATCTGCCCCATTCGCTAATGACAACAATAAACATGACGTATGTATATGTATATAATGTTAGCTTGCCAGAAAAAGCATGAACACACCAACAGCTGCTCGATTGTTTTGCCTGGTTATGTCAACCACTCGGTGCTATACAAAGCTCATGGGGCACAATCAAATCTGCCCCATTCGCTAATGACAACAATAAACATGACATATGTATATGTATATAATGTTAGCTTGCCAGAAAAAGCATGAACGGTGCTATACAATGCTCATGGGGCACAATCAAATCTGCCCCATGAGCTAATGACAACAATAAACATGACATATGTATATGTATATAATGTTTGCTTGCCAGAAAAAGCATGAACACACCAACAGCTGCTCGATTGTTTTGCCTGGTTATGTCAACCACTCGGTGCTATACAAAGCTCATGGGGCACAATCAAATCTGCCCCATTCGCTAATGACAACAATAAACATGACATATGTATATGTATATAATGTTAGCTTGCCAGAAAAAGCATGAATGGTGCTATACAATGCTCATGGGGCACAATCAAATCTGCCCCATGAGCTAATGACAACAATAAACATGACATATGTATATGTATATAATGTTAGCTTGCCAGAAAAAGCATGAACGGTGCTATACAATGCTCATGGGGCACAATCAAATCTGCCCCATGAGCTAATGACAACAATAAACATGACATATGTATATGTATATAATGTTAGCTTGCCAGAAAAAGCATGAACGGTGCTATACAATGCTCATGGGGCACAATCAAATCTGCCCCAATCGCTAATGACAACAATAAACATGACATATGTATATGTATATAATGTTAGCTTGCCAGAAAAAGCATGAACGGTGCTATACAATGCTCATGGGGCACAATCAAATCTGCCCCATGAGCTAATGACAACAAGAAACATGACATATGTATATGTATATAATGTTAGCTTGCCAGAAAAAGCATGAACGGTGCTATACAATGCTCATGGGGCACAATCAAATCTGCCCCATGAGCTAATGACAACAATAAACATGACATATGTATATGTATATAATGTTAGCTTGCCAGAAAAAGCATGAACGGTGCTATACAATGCTCATGGGGCACAATCAAATCTGCCCCAATCGCTAATGACAACAATAAACATGACATATGTATATGTATATAATGTTAGCTTGCCAGAAAAAGCATGAACGGTGCTATACAATGCTCATGGGGCACAATCAAATCTGCCCCATTCGCTAATGACAACAATAAACATGACGTATGTATATGTATATAATGTTAGCTTGCCAGAAAAAGCATGAACACACCAACAGCTGCTCGATTGTTTTGCCTGGTTATGTCAACCACTCGGTGCTATACAAAGCTCATGGGGCACAATCAAATCTGCCCCATTCGCTAATGACAACAATAAACATGACATATGTATATGTATATAATGTTAGCTTGCCAGAAAAAGCATGAATGGTGCTATACAATGCTCATGGGGCACAATCAAATCTGCCCCATTCGCTAATGACAACAATAAACATGACATATGTATATGTATATAATGTTAGCTTGCCAGAAAAAGCATGAACGGTGCTATACAATGCTCATGGGGCACAATCAAATCTGCCCCATGAGCTAATGACAACAATAAACATGACATATGTATATGTATATAATGTTAGCTTGCCAGAAAAAGCATGAACGGTGCTATACAATGCTCATGGGGCACAATCAAATCTGCCCCAATCGCTAATGACAACAATAAACATGACATATGTATATGTATATAATGTTAGCTTGCCAGAAACAGCATGAACGGTGCTATACAATGCTCATGGGGCACAATCAAATCTGCCCCATGAGCTAATGACAACAATAAACATGACATATGTATATGTATATAATGTTAGCTTGCCAGAAAAAGCATGAACACACCAACAGCTGCTCGATTGTTTTGCCTGGTTATGTCAACCACTCGGTGCTATACAAAGCTCATGGGGCACAATCAAATCTGCCCCATTCGCTAATGACAACAATAAACATGACATATGTATATGTATATAATGTTAGCTTGCCAGAAAAAGCATGAATGGTGCTATACAATGCTCATGGGGCACAATCAAATCTGCCCCATGAGCTAATGACAACAATAAACATGACATATGTATATGTATATAATGTTAGCTTGCCAGAAAAAGCATGAACGGTGCTATACAATGCTCATGGGGCACAATCAAATCTGCCCCAATCGCTAATGACAACAATAAACATGACATATGTATATGTATATAATGTTAGCTTGCCAGAAAAAGCATGAACGGTGCTATACAATGCTCATGGGGCACAATCAAATCTGCCCCAATCGCTAATGACAACAATAAACATGACATATGTATATGTATATAATGTTAGCTTGCCAGAAACAGCATGAACGGTGCTATACAATGCTCATGGGGCACAATCAAATCTGCCCCATGAGCTAATGACAACAATAAACATGACATATGTATATGTATATAATGTTAGCTTGCCAGAAAAAGCATGAACGGTGCTATACAATGCTCATGGGGCACAATCAAATCTGCCCCATTCGCTAATGACAACAATAAACATGACGTATGTATATGTATATAATGTTAGCTTGCCAGAAAAAGCATGAACACACCAACAGCTGCTCGATTGTTTTGCCTGGTTATGTCAACCACTCGGTGCTATACAAAGCTCATGGGGCACAATCAAATCTGCCCCATTCGCTAATGACAACAATAAACATGACATATGTATATCTATATAATGTTAGCTTGCCAGAAAAAGCATGAATGGTGCTATACAATGCTCATGGGGCACAATCAAATCTGCCCCATTCGCTAATGACAACAATAAACATGACATATGTATATGTATATAATGTTAGCTTGCCAGAAAAAGCATGAACGGTGCTATACAATGCTCATGGGGCACAATCAAATCTGCCCCATTCGCTAATGACAACAATAAACATGACATATGTATATGTATATAATGTTAGCTTGCCAGAAAAAGCATGAACTGTGCTATACAATGCTCATGGGGCACAATCAAATCTGCCCCATTCGCTAATGACAACAATAAACATGACATATGTATATGTATATAATGTTAGCTTGCCAGAAAAAGCATGAACTGTGCTATACAATGCTCATGGGGCACAATCAAATCTGCCCCATTCGCTAATGACAACAATAAACATGACGTATGTATATGTATATAATGTTAACTTGCCAGAAAAAGCATGAACACACCAACAGCTGCTCGATTGTTTTGCCTGGTTATGTCAACCACTTGGTGCTATACAAAGCTCATGGGGCACAATCAAATCTGCCCCATTCGCTAATGACAACAATAAACATGACATATGTATATGTATATAATGTTAGCTTGCCAGAAAAAGCATGAACGGTGCTATACAATGCTCATGGGGCACAATCAAATCTGCCCCATTCGCTAATGACAACAATAAACATGACGTATGTATATGTATATAATGTTAGCTTGCCAGAAAAAGCATGAACACACCAACAGCTGCTCGATTGTTTTGCCTGGTTATGTCAACCACTCGGTGCTATACAAAGCTCATGGGGCACAATCAAATCTGCCCCATTCGCTAATGACAACAATAAACATGACATATGTATATGTATATAATGTTAGCTTGCCAGAAAAAGCATGAATGGTGCTATACAATGCTCATGGGGCACAATCAAATCTGCCCCATGAGCTAATGACAACAATAAACATGACATATGCATATGTATATAATGTTAGCTTGCCAGAAACAGCATGAACGGTGCTATACAATGCTCATGGGGCACAATCAAATCTGCCCCAATCGCTAATGACAACAATAAACATGACATATGTATATGTATATAATGTTAGCTTGCCAGAAAAAGCATGAACGGTGCTATACAATGCTCATGGGGCACAATCAAATCTGCCCCATGAGCTAATGACAACAAGAAACATGACATATGTATATATGTATATAATGTTAGCTTGCCAGAAAAAGCATGAACACACCAACAGCTGCTCGATTGTTTTGCCTGGTTATGTCAACCACTCGGTGCTATACAAAGCTCATGGGGCACAATCAAATCTGCCCCATTCGCTAATGACAACAATAAACATGACATATGTATATGTATATAATGTTAGCTTGCCAGAAAAAGCATGAATGGTGCTATACAATGCTCATGGGGCACAATCAAATCTGCCCCATGAGCTAATGACAACAATAAACATGACATATGTATATGTATATAATGTTAGCTTGCCAGAAAAAGCATGAACGGTGCTATACAATGCTCATGGGGCACAATCAAATCTGCCCCAATCGCTAATGACAACAATAAACATGACATATGTATATGTATATAATGTTAGCTTGCCAGAAAAAGCATGAACGGTGCTATACAATGCTCATGGGGCACAATCAAATCTGCCCCAATCGCTAATGACAACAATAAACATGACATATGTATATGTATATAATGTTAGCTTGCCAGAAACAGCATGAACGGTGCTATACAATGCTCATGGGGCACAATCAAATCTGCCCCATGAGCTAATGACAACAATAAACATGACATATGTATATGTATATAATGTTAGCTTGCCAGAAAAAGCATGAACGGTGCTATACAATGCTCATGGGGCACAATCAAATCTGCCCCATTCGCTAATGACAACAATAAACATGACGTATGTATATGTATATAATGTTAGCTTGCCAGAAAAAGCATGAACACACCAACAGCTGCTCGATTGTTTTGCCTGGTTATGTCAACCACTCGGTGCTATACAAAGCTCATGGGGCACAATCAAATCTGCCCCATTCGCTAATGACAACAATAAACATGACATATGTATATGTATATAATGTTAGCTTGCCAGAAAAAGCATGAATGGTGCTATACAATGCTCATGGGGCACAATCAAATCTGCCCCATTCGCTAATGACAACAATAAACATGACATATGTATATGTATATAATGTTAGCTTGCCAGAAAAAGCATGAACGGTGCTATACAATGCTCATGGGGCACAATCAAATCTGCCCCAATTGCTAATGACAACAATAAACATGACATATGTATATGTATATAATGTTAGCTTGCCAGAAAAAGCATGAACGGTGCTATAAAATGCTCATGGGGCACAATCAAATCTGCCCCATTCGCTAATGACAACAATAAACATGACATATGTATATGTATATAATGTTAGCTTGCCAGAAAAAGCATGAACTGTGCTATACAATGCTCATGGGGCACAATCAAATCTGCCCCATTCGCTAATGACAACAATAAACATGACATATGTATATGTATATAATGTTAGCTTGCCAGAAAAAGCATGAACTGTGCTATACAATGCTCATGGGGCACAATCAAATCTGCCCCATTCGCTAATGACAACAATAAACATGACGTATGTATATGTATATAATGTTAGCTTGCCAGAAAAAGCATGAACACACCAACAGCTGCTCGATTGTTTTGCCTGGTTATGTCAACCACTCGGTGCTATACAAAGCTCATGGGGCACAATCAAATCTGCCCCATTCGCTAATGACAACAATAAACATGACATATGTATATGTATATAATGTTAGCTTGCCAGAAAAAGCATGAACGGTGCTATACAATGCTCATGGGGCACAATCAAATCTGCCCCATTCGCTAATGACAACAATAAACATGACGTATGTATATGTATATAATGTTAGCTTGCCAGAAAAAGCATGAACACACCAACAGCTGCTCGATTGTTTTGCCTGGTTATGTCAACCACTCGGTGCTATACAAAGCTCATGGGGCACAATCAAATCTGCCCCATTCGCTAATGACAACAATAAACATGACATATGTATATGTATATAATGTTAGCTTGCCAGAAAAAGCATGAATGGTGCTATACAATGCTCATGGGGCACAATCAAATCTGCCCCATGAGCTAATGACAACAATAAACATGACATATGTATATGTATATAATGTTAGCTTGCCAGAAAAAGCATGAACGGTGCTATACAATGCTCATGGGGCACAATCAAATCTGCCCCAATCGCTAATGACAACAATAAACATGACATATGTATATGTATATAATGTTAGCTTGCCAGAAAAAGCATGAACGGTGCTATACAATGCTCATGGGGCACAATCAAATCTGCCCCATGAGCTAATGACAACAAGAAACATGACATATGTATATATGTATATAATGTTAGCTTGCCAGAAAAAGCATGAACACACCAACAGCTGCTCGATTGTTTTGCCTGGTTATGTCAACCACTCGGTGCTATACAAAGCTCATGGGGCACAATCAAATCTGCCCCATTCGCTAATGACAACAATAAACATGACATATGTATATGTATATAATGTTAGCTTGCCAGAAAAAGCATGAACGGTGCTATACAATGCTCATGGGGCACAATCAAATCTGCCCCATGAGCTAATGACAACAAGAAACATGACCTATGTATATGTATATAATGTTAGCTTGCCAGAAAAAGCATGAACACACCAACAGCTGCTCGATTGTTTTGCCTGGTTATGTCAACCACTCGGTGCTATACAAAGCTCATGGGGCACAATCAAATCTGCCCCATTCGCTAATGACAACAATAAACATGACATATGTATATGTATATAATGTTAGCTTGCCAGAAAAAGCATGAATGGTGCTATACAATGCTCATGGGGCACAATCAAATCTGCCCCATGAGCTAATGACAACAATAAACATGACATATGTATATGTATATAATGTTAGCTTGCCAGAAAAAGCATGAACGGTGCTATACAATGCTCATGGGGCACAATCAAATCTGCCCCAATCGCTAATGACAACAATAAACATGACATATGTATATGTATATAATGTTAGCTTGCCAGAAAAAGCATGAACGGTGCTATACAATGCTCATGGGGCACAATCAAATCTGCCCCAATCGCTAATGACAACAATAAACATGACATATGTATATGTATATAATGTTAGCTTGCCAGAAACAGCATGAACGGTGCTATACAATGCTCATGGGGCACAATCAAATCTGCCCCATGAGCTAATGACAACAATAAACATGACATATGTATATGTATATAATGTTAGCTTGCCAGAAAAAGCATGAACGGTGCTATACAATGCTCATGGGGCACAATCAAATCTGCCCCATTCGCTAATGACAACAATAAACATGACATATGTATATGTATATAATGTTAGCTTGCCAGAAAAAGCATGAACGGTGCTATACAATGCTCATGGGGCACAATCAAATCTGCCCCATGAGCTAATGACAACAAGAAACATGACATATGTATATATGTATATAATGTTAGCTTGCCAGAAAAAGCATGAACGGTGCTATAAAATGCTCATGGGGCACAATCAAATCTGCCCCATGAGCTAATGACAACAATAAACATGACATATGTATATGTATATAATGTTAGCTTGCCAGAAACAGCATGAACGGTGCTATACAAAGCTCATGGGGCACAATCAAATCTGCCCCATTCGCTAATGACAACAATAAACATGACATATGTATATGTATATAATGTTAGCTTGCCAGAAAAAGCATGAACTGTGCTATACAATGCTCATGGGGCACAATCAAATCTGCCCCATTCGCTAATGACAACAATAAACATGACGTATGTATATGTATATAATGTTAGCTTGCCAGAAAAAGCATGAACACACCAACAGCTGCTCGATTGTTTTGCCTGGTTATGTCAACCACTCGGTGCTATACAAAGCTCATGGGGCACAATCGTATAGCACCGTTCATGCTTTTTCTGGCAAGCTAACATTATATACATATACATATGTCATGTTTATTGTTGTCATTAGCTCATGGGGCAGATTTGATTGTGCCCCATGAGCATTTTATAGCACCGTTCATGCTTTTTCTGGCAAGCTAACATTATATACATATATACATATGTCATGTTTCTTGTTGTCATTAGCTCATGGGGCAGATTTGATTGTGCCCCATGAGCATTGTATAGCACCGTTCATGCTTTTTCTGGCAAGCTAACATTATATACATATACATATGTCATGTTTATTGTTGTCATTAGCAATTGGGGCAGATTTGATTGTGCCCCATGAGCATTGTATAGCACCGTTCATGCTTTTTCTGGCAAGCTAACATTATATACATATACATATGTCATGTTTATTGTTGTCATTAGCGAATGGGGCAGATTTGATTGTGCCCCATGAGCATTGTATAGCACCATTCATGCTTTTTCTGGCAAGCTAACATTATATACATATACATATGTCATGTTTATTGTTGTCATTAGCGAATGGGGCAGATTTGATTGTGCCCCATGAGCTTTGTATAGCACCGAGTGGTTGACATAACCAGGCAAAACAATCGAGCAGCTGTTGGTGTGTTCATGCTTTTTCTGGCAAGTTAACATTATATACATATACATACGTCATGTTTATTGTTGTCATTAGCGAATGGGGCAGATTTGATTGTGCCCCATGAGCATTGTATAGCACAGTTCATGCTTTTTCTGGCAAGCTAACATTATATACATATACATATGTCATGTTTATTGTTGTCATTAGCGAATGGGGCAGATTTGATTGTGCCCCATGAGCATTGTATAGCACAGTTCATGCTTTTTCTGGCAAGCTAACATTATATACATATACATATGTCATGTTTATTGTTGTCATTAGCGAATGGGGCAGATTTGATTGTGCCCCATGAGCATTTTATAGCACCGTTCATGCTTTTTCTGGCAAGCTAACATTATATACATATACATATGTCATGTTTATTGTTGTCATTAGCAATTGGGGCAGATTTGATTGTGCCCCATGAGCATTGTATAGCACCGTTCATGCTTTTTCTGGCAAGCTAACATTATATACATATACATATGTCATGTTTATTGTTGTCATTAGCGAATGGGGCAGATTTGATTGTGCCCCATGAGCATTGTATAGCACCATTCATGCTTTTTCTGGCAAGCTAACATTATATACATATACATATGTCATGTTTATTGTTGTCATTAGCGAATGGGGCAGATTTGATTGTGCCCCATGAGCATTGTATAGCACCATTCATGCTTTTTCTGGCAAGCTAACATTATATACATATACATATGTCATGTTTATTGTTGTCATTAGCGAATGGGGCAGATTTGATTGTGCCCCATGAGCATTTTATAGCACCGTTCATGCTTTTTCTGGCAAGCTAACATTATATACATATACATATGTCATGTTTATTGTTGTCATTAGCAATTGGGGCAGATTTGATTGTGCCCCATGAGCATTGTATAGCACCGTTCATGCTTTTTCTGGCAAGCTAACATTATATACATATACATATGTCATGTTTATTGTTGTCATTAGCGAATGGGGCAGATTTGATTGTGCCCCATGAGCATTGTATAGCACCATTCATGCTTTTTCTGGCAAGCTAACATTATATACATATACATATGTCATGTTTATTGTTGTCATTAGCGAATGGGGCAGATTTGATTGTGCCCCATGAGCTTTGTATAGCACCGAGTGGTTGACATAACCAGGCAAAACAATCGAGCAGCTGTTGGTGTGTTCATGCTTTTTCTGGCAAGCTAACATTATATACATATACATACGTCATGTTTATTGTTGTCATTAGCGAATGGGGCAGATTTGATTGTGCCCCATGAGCATTGTATAGCACCGTTCATGCTTTTTCTGGCAAGCTAACATTATATACATATACATATGTCATGTTTATTGTTGTCATTAGCTCATGGGGCAGATTTGATTGTGCCCCATGAGCATTGTATAGCACCGTTCATGCTGTTTCTGGCAAGCTAACATTATATACATATACATATGTCATGTTTATTGTTGTCATTAGCGATTGGGGCAGATTTGATTGTGCCCCATATGTATATGTATATAATGTTAGCTTGCCAGAAAAACCATGAACAGTGCTATACAATGCTCATGGGGCACAATCATATCTGCCCCATTCGCTAATGACAACAATAAACATGACATATGTACGTGTATATAATGTTAGCTTGCCAGAAAAAGCATGAACGGTGCTATACAAAAACAAGAAAAAATGAAAGACAAGAAAAATTGAAAAAAATTACAAAAAATTATAAAAGTAATCCGATTACAAAAGTAATCCGTTCACAAAAGTAATCCGATTACAAAAGTAATCCGATTACAAAAGTAATCCGATTACCATTCCTTCTCATTCCTCAATCCGTGAAAGACGGCGAATGACAGGCCTTTAATGTACTGTAACATAGTTTTGAGAAGGAATGGTAACTGACTTCTATGTAAATATGTATAAGTGTACATTAAAGCCTTTCAGTCGCCATACTTATAAATTAGGTCAAGGAACGACACGGTTTGCGGCCTTTGTTCTTTGTAAATGTGTGTCATTCTATATCAAAAATCTGTCATTCCCCATACTTTTCAATTAGATTAAGGAATGACACTGAACGCAGGCTTTATTTTTTGTAGATGTGTCATTCCAGATTACAAGTGTGTCATTCCCCATATTTGTAGGTGGGAAGCAGGATAACGATCTTGTGTTTCACTGGGATTCAGGAATGAGAGAGAATTGTATCTCTGTAAATTTGTATTATTCCGTATTAAAAATGTGCCGATCACCATAGTTGTTATTTAGATCAAGGAATGATACTGGATGAGTGCTTTGTTCTGTTTAAACGTGTTTCATTCCGTATCAGAAGTGTGTCATTCGCCATCCTTGTGGGTGGCATGCAGGAATGACACCGTCTGTCATTCGTCATTCGCCGTCCTTCCTCATTCGTTTTAGGGACTCCCCCTTGTGGTGGCATGCAGGAATGACACCGTCTGTCCTTCGCCCTCCTGTCATTCGCTGTCATTCGCTGTCATTCGTTTTAGGGACTCCCCTGTTTTTGTCACAAGAGAAGAAAAAAACAGCAAAAATATAAGGAAAAGTTACATCATTTTAGTAATATAAAAGCTGTAATAGTAAGAGAAACAAAACAACAAACAAAAAATATATTTGGAAAATTAGGTTGCAGATAGTTATAATATGATGACAATGAAGTCAAAATATTATGGGAATGAAGTCATGATTACGAGAAGAAAAGAGGAAAGCTGAAACAGAAAAGAAAAAATGGCAATAATTTTACAACAAGTCAAGTCAAGTTTATTTATATAGCCCTGAATCACAAAAGAGCCTCAAATGGCTTAACAAGCAGGCAACAGTAAATGATAGACAATAGACGACAAACAACATCCCCTGATCTGAACCCCCATCAGGGCAAGGAAAAACTCAAAAACCCATTAGGGAAAAAGAAACCTTGAAAAGGGGCCGCAGATGGGGGAATCCCCCTTCTAGGATGACCAAGCTGCAATGGATGTCGAGAGGTTAACATGTGACAGTTAAATATAAACAGAGAGTATAATAGTCCAGGTCCAAGATGTAATGCCATTAGGACAGTTGGGCAGCCGCGGGTCTTGAGATGATCACCATCCCTCTGCTGCAGCGCCTCCACAAGGTAGGCCACGGCAGATGTCCAGTTTCGTCAAGGCAACTTCCAAACAGCTTCTCCTGGGAGAGAGAAGGAGCGGCAGTCAAAACAGGCAGGGAATATTTGTAACTAAACGCTAAAGTATAATGACTTGAACATTTCTACTGAGGTAGCAGCTCTAATATTAACAGGTAGAGCATTCCACAACGTTGGGGCCCGAATGGAAAAGGCTCTAGAGCCCGCATACTTCTTTCTGGTTTATATTTATAGCCCAAATATTTGAAGGAAAAAGTTGCAGTCTTACAAGAATAAAAGTCTCAATTATACGAGTAAAATACTTTTAATATTATTGAGGGAAAGTAATATTTTAGTAGCATAGAGTTTAAATAAAAAAATATAACAAAAAAAAATTTTGTTATACTATAAGAAACAAACAAAACAAAATGCAACTGTAATTGTAAACTGTAAAACAAAAATTTTAATTATTATTTATTCCAAATTATTTGTACAAATTACTGTTTACGCTGTACATTGTTCATATTTGATGTCATCTATTTATTCTCCACATAATTATTATACGGGAGCCAGGCTATCTATCTATCTATCTATCTAATTAATGAAAGATTATGTTGGGGGAAAAGTAATAATACTATGGGAATAAAGTCAAAATACAATGGGAATATAGCCATCATATTACAACAAGAAAATTTAAGAAGAAAGTTGCAGTATGTTGATCCTAATGATTTTTCACCTATAACACATTGAACATAAACATATATTTTAAGAATACCATATAAAGTAAGGGTGGCTGACAGCTTTAACCAAGCTTGTCACTACGGTTTGACGACCGTACTGCACTTGTTTGTGTATTTTTTCAGTGCCACATATTCCTCTCACTTGCGTCTAGTGTTTTGGCAGGCTGTCCCCTCTTATTTTATCCAGTCATGTCTCATTCATCCATGCATCCGTCTTCTCCCATGGGGATTATTCATGCATGGCCTGGCTGCTCACACTCAGGCGTTTAAGTTACTTACAGCAAAAATGGCACAAGCCTTATGACTTTTAGTAGGCATTAGTGCCTACTTATGATTAAGGATTGGTTAGTAGTGATTAAAGACCACCCATGCATGCTAGCTCCTCTTTTGTTTTATCCAGTCATCTCTCGTTCAACCATCCATTCGTCTTTCCCCAGGAGGGATTATTCGTGCATGGCCTGAATGCTCACACACGTCCTTGGCTGAGAAGCACACATCCACCAACATGCCCGGCTTCATTGGCCCGTGCACAAACATCCCCAAACACATCAATAAGACGCTTTCTTGTGTTTGTTATGAACACTGCTTCCCCCTCTGCCCTCAGACAGAGGCGATAATGACTTGTTGCTGCCTGGCTGAACCTTGAGACATGATGCTAAGATCACTCATTTGTTCACATTATGAGAAGATTTTCTCGAATGAGAAATAAATATAACATTATATTCCGGTGTCAAAATGATTATGTTAAGTTACATTTACACGTTAATAACAATTTCACGTTGATGTTGAGCCTAGCGGGAACAAATGTTGAGCAGATGGCTCTCTCCACAAGACCATTTTTATCTACTGTGAGTTAAATTCTCACCGGAGAGTACGTCGAGTCTCAAGTGCCAGTTGCTGGACTCAGATAGAGAACTGAAGAAGCTAGTGCCGGAGCACTGCAGACATTTTTTGAGGGCTTCAAATCTGTTCATTTTTTGCAGCAAAGTCCCAAGATAATGAGCTTGCATCGACCCAAATCTATCCCTTCAAACGGTTCCTTCCTGCAACCTCCCGGTGAGCCCATTGCCCTCTGATCAGAATGTGTTCCAACCTGCACCGAGCACTGACAGCCATGTTTTACTATGCTGGAAGTACATAAAAAGGTCAGCTCACACATCAGGGTAAAGGTAGCAGGATGAATAATGTCTACCTTTATGTAAATAACACACTCCCAGGACGGCACTCAACTCCGGAGCTGGAAATAACTACAGCCTTTGTGTTTACTGTCTAAATCTGATCTAGTCTCAAGCAATTAAAACTATGCATATCTTTTGTAGCGTCTCTGGTGTAATAAAAAAAAAATCAGACAATAAGTCAGAGCGTACAGAACAAAGCAAATTCATGCACATACTTCACTGGTCCTTGTGCTGGATTTCTTTTATGGTTCTCGTGTTGTGTTAACGATGGACTCTTTTTCTATGTGTGCAGGCGCCTCGGTGGCGCATCGCCCTGCAGCCTTGGGCCAGTCACAGTCACTCTCTGGAGGATGAAGCAAAAAGGTTTCTCCACTACATTACAACGCCACAAGTGAGTGACAGCTATGTATTTAAACCAGATACACAACCCGACCTGGGTACTCACCCCATTTGGCTCCAGCTACTATGAGCTCCTTTTGCGTGAAAACCACCGAGCCAAACACTGCATTGCACTGCGATGAATCAAACTCTGTCATATGTATTGCATTGCATCATAACGAATTGATGTTGCACATAATGAGTAATGATTGGTGTGCATGTGTCCAGCTGTCCTGTGAAAGTCTTCATGTGGACCCAGATAGAGGCTGGGCTGTATGTCTGGACCCAAAGTACAGCCTGACTCACAGGATGAAACACAAGCACTGCAGGGTTTACTCTTTTGGGTGAGTACAGACACACACATCAACACAACAGGATAAGAAACGGAAGGACAACTGAGTGTCAATATCCATGTTTCATAGTTATTCATCTACAATATATTGTTAATGTCAGTACTTGATAACAAAACCGATATTTGATATATTTCTCTTCTCTCTGCATTCTAAAGATATAAAAAGAGCTAAACATAGGCAGGTAATTAACACACATAATGGGACTCACCTAGTTTGCTGTAGAAAGCCTGCTCTTAAAAAGGTTTTGTGGTTCAATATACATCAAAATGTGGCCCGCAGGACACTAGTTTGAGGCCCCCGCCTTGATATGAAAGTTTAATGTTAGTGCGGCCCGCGCAAGTTTGATATGGATGCTGTATGGTATCATGTACCCAGAAAAAATGATTACGTTTGATTCATGTTCATGTTAAAGGTTAAATAACTGTTAATAGTTATCCTCCCTATCCATGTGGAAGTGGTAAGTTTTTGGCTATTTCAGTTTAAAGGAAATAACTTGAAGGCTACTGTTTAGGTTGCTAGCTCTCTCGTTTGCGAGTTAGCATGTGTCTCAAGACCCTGCAGTTGCGCAATATGTTGTAAATAAAAAGAGTATAAATGTGACTATAGTCGTGTTTTGTCATGTCTACAGGGCTCTAATAATGCTTTGTTCATTTTAATCTGAAAAAAATAATTTGTCTACCCACCAACTATACGTGGTTTCTTAAGTTTTTATTATTTGTCGTTTTATTATTATTATTCTATTTATTTATTACAGATTGATTGATTTTCTTTATTCTTGATTTGTTTATTTTTCATCTTATTTTGTGCAGAAAAACAAAAATTAAGATATTTGAGAACAGTGGAATGTTTTATCAGAGCTTTTCTTGTAGAAAATCGGAACCAAAGCACTGAAAAAGTTTGTATATTTTTCTGTTTTTAATAAATGCGGGTTTTTTTTTTTTGAAAACCTGATGCGGTCCAGCCTTGCCCAGACCCTAGCTCCAGTGGCCCCCAGGTAAATTGAGTTTGAGACCCCTGATATACATGGTTACAACATGTAGTAACAGGCACATTCCTACTTTCAGTATTAACCATGATACCATATCCTCATATGGCAACAATATTGATACATCATACATTGATCCAATGTCGACAGTTGATACCAGATTATCGGCCAGCACACAATATCAATGTTATATTACCGTAAGAAATAATGTCATACACGCAATAGCACACAAACCACATCCCCAATCACTACTCACTGCTGTTGAAAAGTTTGTAAATATTTCACTCCTTGACTGATCAGTGAGTTATATGCACATATGGTATCAGTGACAAGCTGTCATATCCTGTAAATCAGGCTGTAATAGTACATCAAGTCTTCAAATGCAGCTGTTCTCATGTCAGCCATGATTGTAACTTCCTCCTGTGATGGCTTTCCATGCAAGTCTCACATCCTCGTCTTTGTTTTTCATGTCAGCCACTAATTGGTCACTGAGGGCTATACTCGCGCTGCATCTATCTTGTGTCTCTAATGCTTAATTTCTTGAGTGACACTGTAATTAAAAGTACGATAATCCTCTGCATTCGCTTTGCTGGAGCTACTTGGATCAAATCCCAGTAGAAGTCAGTGGTATTTCATCAACATTAAGATGGTTAAGTCAATGTGTCTCTGTTGGCTCTAAGGCTGACGCTACCCTGCTGGGCCTCTGCTGAGGGCTTTGGGATTTGTGTTGTGGAGACCAGGGAGCTTATTAGTGTGAGGTGTTGAGGGACTGCCGAGCACAGGTGTGCTGGAATCAAGTCAGGGAATGCATGGATATGGCTGAGGGATTTGTTCCCACTATCTACACCATATGGAGTTTTTATGATATCCTATTTCAGAACCATAAACACTCGTCTGGGCGTGGCTCTGTGAGGGATTTCTTTTGTCCCATTGCTCCAGAATGTAGCCGAGATTGCACTTAGCAGAGGGCCGAACTGAACTGAGGTTGGAACATTTAACCTACCTAAAGAAAGATTAGACTCCCACCTTTCATCAGAAAAAAAAGGTTTGGTCCTACCTTTTTACGTTCTTTAGTAATCAGCAGTAGAACATGATTACGTTTCAGGAAAATTTTTGTTCCCCACTAAAAAATTTTTAAAAATGTAAAAAAAAAAGTGTAAAAAAAACAGCATACACGTGGGTCTTAATCCTCTTATCGGGGGTGGGCGATACGGAACATTTTGATATCGCTTTTTGATTATTCAAATTTTGATGAAAAACATGTAATTAGAACAAATTGATAACAAAAATCAAGGTATCACTATGAATTTGTGATTTGTTGCATCATAATCAACTCACTTTTTCCAGCTATTTTTCAAAAGACAACCCCGGCCATATTAGACAATTTTGGCTGATCTTCCAAGGCACATGGTATTGGAATATTGGAACATTTAATCTACCAAAAGAAAGATTCAAAAAAAGAAATTTTTTTTCCTCTGAAAAAAAAGGTTCGGTCCTACCTTTTAACATTCTTTAGTAATCAGCAGTAGAACATGAGTAAGTTTCAGGAAAATTTTAGTCCCCCACTAAAAAAAAAGTGAGAAATTAATGAAGAGACTACCCCAGTTTTTGGTGAAACTGCAAAAACATGTTTGCTCATATAAGGAATTACTTACGTTATCAGCTTAGTCTCGAGTTTGTCCAAAAACGCTTATTAAGATTTTATATGATGTCAATCACTTCACCAACTGTGGGAGCTTTGAATTTTTTTTGCAGTGCAGCAATAATATTATTAAAAGGGATGTTCTTTTGATGTTATTTCTCTGGCAGAAGGGCTGCTATTACCTACAAAGAAATTATTCAATTCATTTGTTGTCCATTTTATTGTTTCTCAAATACTTTCACTTTCTTTCACTGTATGTGTGCCTTACACACATACAGTATTTCATAACACGCAACCAAACTGAAATATTTTGACACAGGAAAAGTCAGGAGTCCAGAGTAAGAGTTCATTACGTAAAACTGTAATGGTGCCAAATCCTTTCTACAGTCCTCGCATTGTCCTCTATTTGACCTATCTTACACACACACACACACACATCACGTTGCCTACCTATAGTTGGTGCCTTTAAAAATAAGCATGTGCAATCCTCGCAGCATGAGCTGTGATGACAATTACAAAAATCCCAGTAATTAGTGAGCAACTTGTGCTGCTGTTGGGACCGATGTCATAATGGTTGGCTTTTAATGGGATGTTTGTGTCATACGGGTGACTATAACTCCCTTGAAGGGGGGTTTACGTTACATTTTGAGCAGGATTATGTAAGCGGGATGCAGCTATAAATGGATGAAGTGCTAACTTTTCTATGTGGGAAAACAATTGAAGCCTCCGGGGTCTCAGAGTGAGGCAGGCAACATCATTAGCCCAGCAGTTCAACTTGGAGTGAAGTGAAAAATTATCTCAGCTATTCTGGAATTTTCAATTAGCAGTTGGCATTTAAGAATTTTAATGGTATTTCTTTCCTGCAAAAAGCACATGTGGGGCAATACAGCAGATTTACAGTCTGTACAGCATGTATGGATGAAGTATTCAATCTTCATTGTCAGGAGTTATTTTCCAGTAAAACCCTCTCCCCTGAAGCATCGCCACAGTTGTCCATATCCGACGGACAACTCGGAAAGTCTCAATGAAATATTTAGTTGGGGTAAAAACAGACATCTATGCGCATCTCCATTTCCTTCTCTTTGCATCATTCATGCTCCCTGGTGCTAGCGGGATGCAATCTGGGACTGTGGGGCCTCATCTGTAAAAGATGAGTACTGTGGAATGTGTTTTCCCCCTCCCGCAATTACGGATTACAGTCGCGACACAAACAAGACACAAGGGAGTACGGAGACGGTGGTTGGGAAAGGGAAGAAAGAGAAATTGCAGTGTGAGATAAACAGCGGTAGAGGAACCTGGAAAGAGCAAAATGTCTGTTCCCAGATTTAGACATCATATATCAAAGTGGAGCAGTGCAAAGACAAATCAAAGAGAGTATACAAACCTCTTAAACTTCTACCTCCTTGTACTGTTTGGGCTCCAGGTTGGGCCCAGATGACCGTATCCTGGAACGTTTCCTCGCCAAATCCGGGTGTGAGGTCCATTGCTTTGATCCCAGTTTGAGGCAATCACACCTGCAGTATGCTGAAATGTGGCTTCACCGGCTCTCCATTGACTGGAGGGATCCCAACCCTGCAGTTGTGGCACAGCATCAGTATGCAAACACCAAAAAACTGGCCACCATCCTCAACAACTTTGGTCATCGGGAGGTAAGAAGTGGACAATCTCATGCAATCACTTTGTTTCTAGATACTTAGATGAATGTACTTACCTGGACACATCGATGCTGGGCTTGACAGTTGGATGAAAGATGACTAGGGGTTTAAAACGTGTTGAAATTTCTATTTCTTGCTTGGCCAAAAGCTGTAATGTGAAAACAGGGCAGACAGAAGTCAAACAGACTGTGAACTGCGGCATCTCTGCTACAAATGTCTATAAATAATGACTGACCTTGGTGTTCCCAGCATCAGTGAGTGACATGTAGAGTTGCTGCTTGCTACTCGTTGATGTCTCCAAGCAAAACCTGTAGTAATTCTACATTTGATCAATTTTACTTAAGTATTTGTCAGATCAACCTGTGTAGATGTTGGAACTTGTCCAAACTCTTAATCACCAAGCAGTGGTGAGAGCGCCGCCTCTGTAATGCACATCTGAAAGCAATAAAAATAAATAAATAAAGTCCTCTATAGTGCAACCAACATTGCCAAGAAGGCAGAGCTTGGACACACTTGACTTCCTGGCAAACATGCATAATCTAGCTAGAAAAAGCTAAAATGTTGATACTAGTAACTCCTAAAAACACAAAGATTTGTATTTTAATATATATAAATAGTCTCGTCTGGTGATATCCCTAAAGATGACAGACGGATGGTTGGGAGAATGAAAAGGGGGCAGACGATGAAAGAAAGTACGCCAAGATAACTCAGTCAAGGGGACAAAACATGTCCAATCCAAGACAAGCTTGAAAAGACACCAACATATACCAAGCTGGTAAACCTGTGGACTGCTCCACGACTCAATCCATTGAGCCAAGTTGACTTGTTCATTGTTTTTCAATTTCAGGTGGATGTACTGAAAGCAGACATGGAGAGTGCCGAGTGGAAGGTTTTGGAGAATTTGATCCTGGAAGGAGTTTTAGACTCCGTAAGTCAAGTACTCCTGGAGCTTCACCTCCACTGGGCGGGGTTTGAGGTGGCAGGGGACGATCCTTCGGTCATACGCTATTGGTTCAGCTTGCTCAAAGAGCTGGAAAACACCAACTTCCGCCTTTTCCACGTCCGCAGCGATCCAGCAAAACCGCATGTGTTTCTGCACAAGAATGTTCTCAATGCAAGCAGCGCATACACTTTAGCATGGGTGAATACACAGTGGACGCCCTAAAGTACGTACTAGGGACTATCCAAGTGGATTAATGTCAGAACACAGGTGCTGCTGAGGCACATTCTCTGACTCAAACTGACCTTTTTGCCAACCTACTTACCATGCAGTCATGAATCACCCAGAGGCTGTGTCTTCTACTACCTCATGTCGACTATGCTTTTGGCTGCAGGTCAGTTTCTTAGTCACGGTCCACCCCTGTGATCACAGTCCTATCTCTAATTCGGGCCTGCAGTAACTTAACGCCACAAGACATTTTCTTCTATCGGAGTCGGTGGGGACATCAGTGCACGGATGTGATGGTTTGACTGTGCCAAAGGGTAGGTGAGCGATAGATTAACAGCTTTTATTCTGTGAGGAGCTCCATGGACTGAAAGAGATAAGTGGTGGAGATGATTATGTCATCAATTCTTTAAGACATGGTGTGAAAACATATGCACATTCATCTGCAGTCAGTAACTTATGGTCAAGGCGCCAATGTTTTCATTGATCTTGCTCATACTTTGTCAGTTTTTGTTATTTTTAATAAAAACCAAAGCCAGAATTATGTTTACGTGACTGTTTTGTCAAAAGGATATTGATGAACAGAAGTAGGAGCTTGAGTAAAACTGATGCACGGTTTATTATTTCCAGTAGGAGACATGTAATTGAAAATAAACTTGATTTCTAATTATAAAATACACAAGAAAATGCAAATTAAAACATGAAAACCCATCTGTGTAAACATACCGCTCATATGCATTAGCAGAAGTACAAATAACGAATGTTCTCACATCTATGTACAGGAATAGCAAGAATTTTCATGTGTGGTTACAAAAATACACTGCTGCAATACGACTGGATGCCAGTCTTGTGGCTTTCATTTGCAATACCTAACAATGCTCCCAGATTGACACCCACTCTCAAGGACATTCTAATCCCAGAGTTTGATCTGTCCGTCCCATCCGCAGGTGATGACCTTGGAGGTTTCGTGAGGATGCCACAGGGCGCTAATACACACCCTGTCGTGAGCCTTGATCCTGTGGTACAGCTTGGTTGTCTTCCAGTCCCAAATGTTCAGTTTTCCGTCAGCGTCCCCTGACACCACATAGCTGGAAGAAAAAAATGGCAAGAACAGGGACAAAAAGATTAGGCTAGGAGATCTAATGGGACTGTGGCAACCTGTTCAAAGACTAATAGAGGACCGCAGAGTGGAGTTTAAACTTTAATCACAGGACTGAAATGCCCTTGTTAGTGCTCCTAGTGGAGTCTAAGCATGGGTCTTTTTCAGCAAAACTCTTCATTTACAATTAAATCCTATGGCTGGAGCCAAACAATCCCGATTTTACACAGCAAGTGTGATTCCTTACACGGGCGGCTAATCTCAGAGCGATACTGTACGAGTTCAAAGACAAATTCTTACCTCATGTCAGGGGAGAAGTCCACTTGGCAAGCGTATCCAGCAACCATGTGGCCCTTGAATATTTTCTTCTTGTTCAGTCTGAAGCGGTTTTGGGCTCCAAAAATCAGAATCTGATTGTCCATAGACTGGCACGCAAGCCACTTACCTTGGGTTCAAAAACAGAAGAACATCGTGAGGATAACACTTTGACACACAGGAGCAGAAAGGGGTGGGGGTGGGGGTAATGGCAGTGGATCTGACCAAGCGTAGAGCGAATGGATGCCATTTTGGTAAAAGTGGGAAACTAAGTGGACACCCACTGAGATCACATGCATAATTCAAAGGCTGCAGAGAAACAAACCATGTTGAGACAAATATAAAGCCCAAAGAAGGTCAGCAAGAGAGAGCATCACTGCAAGTGTGTATAATAGTGTTTCCAACAGCAGGAAAATAATCTGAGAATAAATTAGGGATAACACCACTGAATCCACTATCAAACCCAACCCAAGCTTGGCTTTGTCTGTCCTTGCTCATAAGTCCATCTGCTAATACTAGAGACTGCTGCACATTGGATTTGTTCTGCATAATGACCTCCATTGGAAGGTATGAATCTACTAAATTACGACTCCCCAGAGGTCTCGCCGTTGCCAGCTCGGCACTGTCCCCCCTGGTACTCACCATTGGGAGAAAGTGTCACAGCTGGCATGGAGTGCATGCTGGGCTCCGCGATGTACTTGAAGTCCACGGGGATGTCCCTGAAAAAGACCTGGGGATGAGTACACTTGAAGATGAGAAAGCATGCTCCAGGCAAGAAAGAGCACTGGTGTATCATATGACGATAAAGAAGTCTTTCCGCAGACATGACACTTTCTTCATGCTGTGCTAAGTATTTTTCTTTTGATTCATTACACATGTCATTATTTACCGACTACAAAACAAATGGGAGTAATACGCGCATGTTAATGCTAAACGTGCACGCTGAGGCCATCTTACCAGTGATGAAAAACAGCTGGAGCTGCCTTCCCTGACACGTACGCAGGCAAAGCACCCAAACATTAACACAGTACAGATTGAGTACTGTTGCCTGGGTTTTTCTGACCAGACTTTCCAAACTAGCTAAAAAAACACAGTACAATAGAAAAACAAAGCTATGATAAACCAGACAGAACCAGTTTGTCAGGAGCGACGTGGTGTGGTGTCAGCAAGAAAAGAACGTACACTACAAATGTTGTGAATAATACATAGGTGACCTGGGTGCTATCACATACAAATACCGTGTTTTTTTTACTCAACTAAACATCAACTAAACATGCATGATTGCAGATGGCAACCATGCAGCCAACAATTTATTTCATAATTCTGTATACTTTGCAATATAAGTGGAAAAGCTTATTAGTAGTATGAACATTGACCTTTGCTCTTTTGTCCCCCATTTTGATTATTTTATTTAAATTTTCAAAATATTACAACTTTCTTCACAAATAATGTTTGTAAACTTTCTTCTCATATTTTAACTTTATTGCCATGACATAACTTTTCTCCAAACCAATTATTCTAAATCTAGTTTTGTTTCTCATAATATTTTCCCTCATAATATTACATTATTCTCGTTTCTCTTAGCCTCAATGGTTTAACACGTTCCTGTCACATACATTTTTTCACAAGCCGCACTTTGGACACCCGACCTAAACCATTTAACAAAACTACTACACAAAAGGTGGGAACTACTGCTAAATAAGAAAGGGTCTGCCTGCTCAGCCATATACTGTATCACCGATACAATCAATGCACCTATAAAAACACCTTCCTGTTCCTGCTCCACATTTTACTTGTTTTATCATACAACTCATCTTTATACTTGTACATGTTACTACAAAATTAGAACAACTTAAATGTGCAGCCACGGGGCTATTAAACAGAGATTTCACTGTAAGTGAAAGTGCAAGCACTGTGACGAAGAAGAGTATATTTCCTCACCACTCATTATTGTTCCCCTAATCATATCAGTGCACTGCCAAACTCTGTAGTACCAGTAATATGAGATACTTCTGGTGAGTCCACCCTAATGCTGTCACTGAGAAGATTTAGGCATAAGGGAGTTTTGCTTGGCTTGAAGAAAAGGGAGGAAAACAATAGCCGAGAGCCAGGTGGCATCTGTGGGAGAAAGAGGACAGTAAAGCCGGGCTAGCATGCCATTCAGCTTGCTTTGCTCTCAGGCGGCACTAATAAAGAAAGCCAAAGCACGTCTGTGCCTCATGTCTTCTGCAAAGTCCCAGTCGATCCTGTCTTTCATTGTTGACGCGAGAGTGTGAAAATCTAATTTTTGCCAGCTAATCCTTTTCGCTCTGGCATGCAAGTCCCTCATCTATGAGGAATGGGCAGTGGGAGAGTCTAATAGGAAAGCCTTAACACCCATGAGCTCATTGACCTTCTTGTGCAGCAAGACAAGGCTACCGCAGTAATACAAACACCCCCAAGTCAGTGCAGTTCAACACTACAACCACAATAAAACACAAGACAGAATTTTACACTTTACTTACCACTCCCAAACCCGAAGACTCTTGTCGTCTGACGTGCTGACAAAGCGCCGATTCTCATCCACGAATGTGATGGTGTTGACGGCGCCCAAGTGGCGGTCGTACTCCTGAACCACCTCACTGGTCCTGATGTCCCACTGTCAAAAGGACAGGGAAAAGCATGAACCACAATAACATATTCTAAAACTACTGATCTAACACCAGTGAGTACTTTATTCTTACAATTGTATGCTTTCCCCCCCCACTATACTATTTCATAATTGTTGGCAAAGGTTGATACAAATTGCAGCTTGGAAATCTTTAGTTAAGTCAAATGAAATGCAAGCATGTAAAATGCCCAAATGCAATTAAAAATACACTTCAGTGCATCAATTTGATGATTTCCAACATTAAAGGTTATTCTTTCAGTGCATGTCCTTTAAATCTAATGCACAATTGTACCAATTTAAGGCTTTTATCAAATGCGCTACACTAAAAGCTTCCTGTGATTAATGCCTTGTTCTCTGTCATGCAAAGGGACACATGGCTTAACAACAGCGCTGAGCTGCAGGACAGGACAGGAGTGTGTATCACGCTACTTTGGGCACAAGGTCACAAGGCGAGGAGACGTGTATGTGTTTGGTCGAGCAAAGAAAAATACACCTGAGGTGACGGGAGAAATGGACTTCACCGTGATGGCATGCAACTTTACCTGGACAATCTTCTTATCGGACATGCCGGCCACAAAAAGATTCTGTTTCTCCTCATCTGGGTTGAATTTGACACAATAGGGCACCTTTCTGTTGGTGAAGCGAGAGATGCACTTGCCTGTGGAGGGACATCGATACTTTACAACAGTAACAATGCATGCAGTATTGCAACTCTAGCAGCTGCATTGAGATGATGTGGCGTTAGGAGGAGGTTCGATTTGCACCAATGGGTTGATTTAACTCTTTTCTGCCCTCTGCTGGAAAACAACTCCAGAGATTTGAAGCTGAGGCACTTTCCATGAATGAATACGCTCGCTAACGTGTACATTCTGTGGCCCAAACATTTGAGGCATTCAATGCAGACTTTTCCACATTATATTAAAGTACAAATGGGTTACGCAAGAGTTCACTCTCAAAACAGAGCATAATTACCTTCTAAAGGCAGATTTTTTTGCATTTCAGACTTGTGGGTATTTTATTAAAGGTGAGAGAGATAAAAAAAAGCAGCATACCTGTCTCAGAGTCCCAGAGTTTGAGGTAGCGGTCGTAGGCAGCGCTGAGGAACTGCGTCCCTTTGTTGTTAAAGCAAATGTCTCGCACCGCTTTGCTGTGCCCTGATAAAAGAACACACGCAAATTAAAACCAAACAAATACAAAATGTCACATCAACTAAGCCCTACTGGTCTCGTTATCATGTCTCCCCAGTTGCTTGCCTTTGATATTACATTTATTTGAGGAATATTTTTTTTAAAAGTATGTGGTAATGAGGGTGCTGTGGGAGACGAGGAGTAATGAATCTTTAAATGGGCCTGGGGATAGGATCTTTCTGTCTTTTCCAAGGGTTCGCCATCCTCTCATTTCTACAATCTATGAAACCTTTTGGCTTCTTCTCTCACAGTGTAGATGACACAAATTCCCTATGGGGAGCCCCCCCTCCCCTGTAAAAATGGACTTTAGCAGGACTGCATAACTGAGCCAGCCCACTGTGGCGGTCTAGTTTTCTTGCTCAAATGCCAAGATACCCAAAAGCTACATGCCCCTTGTGGTGTTTCTTTGCATGCACGCTCATCAAAAAACTACTGAGAGTCAGCCAGATAGGGAATGTAATTTGGGGCGACATGAAAAGGCACGAGAAATGATGCATACACCCTCAAAAACATGTGGCAGTCTAACGCATTGATGATATCTACAAGATTATGGTGCTGACAACTGTGTGCGTAGCTAATTTCAAGGTGCAAAAAAAAAATCACATTACAGTATTAAATGGAGCATGTACTATAGTTCTTCAAATCGTGACGAGTATTAGAACCGTCAATTATTCAACGATTGGATTTGGGTGGGATTCAACTCTCAATCTTGCAGTTGAAGCTTATGAAAATGTGATGTGATCAAGATTGGACCATTCTAACTACACAGAAGTGCCCATAGCTACTGCTGAGTACACATTTTAATCTACAGTATCTTTGTTTTTGTTTTAAATAGACCATTTGTATACAATTTTAGCCTCATTTGTGTGAATAAACAATTGAAAAAAATGCATGTATTTAACAGGAAACACACACCTGCTTGAACAAATAAACCAAGCCCTCAAATCCAAGAAAAACTATGACTGTTACTCCGATGACAGCTTTTACTGCAACTCGATACCTGCACATCAAACATGACATCTGTAAAGCTGGTGTGTAACATGCTACTTTATGTGGTGATTGTCTTTCTGATTTTTCCCCATCAAGGTCACGGCAAGTCCCACACAGCTCATGTATGGATGAGCTTTTATGCTGGATGCCTTTCCTGATGCAACCTCACACTTATCAAGGCTTGGAAGCAACAACTGAGCGTGAAATAGACAGGTGTTGAAATCAAACCATATATTATTTGCATATTTTATGTTATGTAATTGCCATTATTTAAATTAGCATTATTCATATGTGTATAAAATGCTAACATGTGCAACAGTATTTTGAAAATGCACTTGTACAAATGAGAAACCTCTCTCCTTATACTGTTGACACCTTCTCTCTAAATTGGTGTATCAGCACACAAAATAACAGGCATTTTTGCAGCAAATGAAAAGAAAATGCTCTGATACTTATTACTTATACGTCCACAGCAAGAAAAATCAAAAGCTCTGCCACTTTAACTAAATAAAAATCACTCTTCTCTGTGTATTCGGTCCTCTCAAGTCTCTGAGTCCTGTCAGCTCCCCGGACTGATGAATTATGCATAATTCAGTGAGGGAGCTGACAAGCAGAAGTGTGCAGAAAAACAATCTCCATTCTGACAGCGCACTGTCTCTAGAGAAGACTGTAGAAGTGACCTGTATGTATTAACCCACCCCCTGCCACCTCCCACTGGTCCTATTCACTAGAAAAATCACAGTCTCTGTAGTCAGCATCACTACTGTGTATACACATTTAACATCTACCACTTTTTCCTCCACAATGGAGATTAAAACGTATCTTCGATTTGTTTTAGAATTGGTCGTTATGTCATCTGGCTATTCATATTTACAATAATTGTGGGTGTTTTTTTTAGAGGACATCGACAATAAGCTCTATTTTTATTCTTTACAAAATGTATAAAACCACATGGGGATTACTACCTCACACGCGCTTAATCTTTTTATGTTTATTTGGATTTTCTAAATATAACTTACCAATAAAGGTCCGTATACACCTCCTCTCATTGTACACTTCCCACAGCTGTGGAAAGATGAGGAAAATGCATTTCATTGAATTGACATTATGTGATTATTGTATTCTGTTGTGTTTGCATGGCTTTGTGGTGCTTATTATTACCTTAATTTTACAGTCCATGGAGGAGGAAAGAAGTAGATGACCAGACTTGGGAAACAGTCGGATGGCACTGACACCCTGGAAGATTATGCAAGCAGATGAATGATTAGCATCATCACATCTGAATAACTTTGCACATGTTTTTCTAGGAAAACCTGTTGACTCAAAAATGATTAGTCAAACAACATTTGCTGTTTAGCCAGAGGTCCCAGAAGGCATCTTTACATGTTTTGCATGCAATGCTGATGTGTTCACAGCCACAACGCCCAGCCCTCTAACCTTGGTGTGTCCTGACCAAACATGGATTTGCTTCTTGGGAAGATAACACTTGTCTGGTGCTTCTGAAGACCGCAAATTGATTCCCACATCCTGAGGGACATGCAGGTAGGACCTGCCCTGGTAATCGTACATCTCCTTAACTGAAGAAAGAAGGGAAAAAAGTGCTATTAACAGAAGAAAATGCCAAATTATCTTGATAGCTTTCTTCAGCTAAAACAACAAGTATACCATGAAGAATAGTCTTCTCCTCGGCTGGAGCTTCATCTTCATTCCTTCCCCTCTTTTGCCTTTTAGCCGTTATCTCATCCAGCTCCTTCTTCTCCTCCTGTAACCCATCATCACATCTGAATATTCAAGCACGGCAATTTGCCTTTGTTGGGTGACGCCAGGGTTGTAAGTTACCTCCGTGGGTTTGGCCACCAATTTCTCATCAACATATTTGGCCCACGGTCCGAGGAAGTTGTCGATCTCTCCTGGGTCACCACCTTTGACCTTTTTTCTTTTCTCTGTCTTCTTGTAGCTACTCTCAAACACTGTCAAGCCTGTAGGAAGTATAATGTTTTTTAAGCATAAAATAAAGCAATATGTTTAAAATTGATATTAATTAATGAATACCCTGTTTTTTCTCAGCCTCATCCACTGCTCCAATGTAAGAAGTGCAAGTTACTTGGTTTGAGTCGACAGATGGATCTAAAGCGTAACCTGTTTAGAGTGGACATGATAGTTCAAAAGCGTGAACATAGAAGCAAAATATGTACACCAACGGATGTGCAAAAATTCACCAAAGACTGAAAAGGTCCTTCTCTGCTGCTCGAACATAAAATCGTTGACGTGAGCAGGTTCTGCATAGCCAGATAGCATATTCCGTGATGCAGCCATCTGTTGAGTTTTAAAGGGGTTTTCTGGCCCAAACTAGGAGGAAAGAATACAAACATACTTACAATGCTGAACTACTGTTTCTTTCAGATACATATAATTCATGTATAAAGAATTTTAGATCGGTCAGTCGAAATATCAGCTTTGTGTAAAACTTACCTCTGGGGCAAACATGGTTTCATATGTTGGGTTATAATTGACTTCTTTCAGGGCAGGATCAAGATGTACGCCAGTCTCAACAGACTCCTATAATAAGGACATACCGGTAAGGGTACATTAAAGATATTTATACATAAATTGTGTACAGTAATAGCAGTTGTGGTGAGTCTTAAGTGTTTTTTAACGAAACGCTAACACGCTTTGCACGCCTTGAGTCTCTCGCGCGAAAAGTTGCCACGAATATTTCATTAGATCTAAACATAGAAATCCACATTGTAAATAAAAAATAGGATATACCTGTACAAATGACTTAAATTATCTACAAAAATGACCCTATTAGCAGCTAGGCGTAAACAACGTTTCGCTATCCATCAATGCTACTATCGTTAGCCAGCGTTAGCTAGCTAGCTAGCTAGCATAGATAGCTTACCTTTACCGCAACTTCCGGGGCCGAATTAAGGACAGCCAACGTCATCGTGGGATTGGACTGTAAAGGTTTAAGGTGTGCCGTCGCATCCGGATCCGTAGACTCGGCTTTGTCGGGACTTGAACTAGATTCTGGTTCATTTTCCGAATCGGAATCACTGGCGTATGAAACGAGGGAAGCTACGACGGAGGACATCTTGGATGTTGTGCTTTGACCGGAAGTTTGTATCTTCACTTCCGCTTTGGCTATGACTGTTAGGTATTAATAATAATTTAGTATTTTGAATCAATTAATTTCGAAAAATAACAGTTGAATTATAACCATGCACAAATTAAATTGAATTTCTATATGAAGTATATATGTTTGCATATACATTATGAATCCAAGAATCATACGATAATGTATGAAATCATCATTCATTGTCGTAGGTAACGCTGAATAAAAAACGATTAACTACCACACATGTATTGTGACAGAAAAGTAAAACAAAAATGTTGTGGTGCGTATATATTTTATAGGGCGGGATGTGCTCAGGTTTATTCACCTCCCACATTGGAGCGGTCGCATAGGACGCGGTGGCTCCCCAACAATAGAGTGGTGCATACCACTGTCGCTGCTTGTTGCGGGGATATTTACCGGCGAATGCGCGCTGTTTCCGCACGGTTCCCGCAGGTTTAGCACTGCAACGCATATGCGTAACACTCGTGCAGCCTTAAAAAAAATTACATATACAATTATCACCTCCACGGACACGGTTTTGCGCACATTTCACCGATCTGTACTGTGTGGCTCCCTTTGGAAGAAAGTGCCAGGGTTCTCCTCGGAGTCATCCGCCTCTTCTTGCACGGAGAAGCACATTTGATATAAGAGACAGTCATGGACACTAACCGGGGATTTAAATGCTTGCACACGGCGGCATGCTCTGCGGCACAATGAGGACGGAATAAGACAAACGGGGGATTTAATCAAACTAAACAGGTATGTTGTGATGATTTGCACGTGTGTGTGTGTTTCTATCAGAGCATGTCACATTTTAAAACATGTTTCACAGCATCAACTGCTGCCTTTGACAGACGTTGTAACTTTAGTTGCTGGTAATTCGAGCCCGCATGGCCATCACTGGCAATCCAAAATAGCCGATACAATGAATTAAAAGTGGAGTGCATTAAGTTAACCTAATTGCACTGCAGTGTGCCCCACATCTGGGCAAGCAGCCTCTTGACATATTGGCTCCTTAGTGGTAGAACAAATATTTACAACTAAAAGAAGACCAAGCTGGAATAATATAACATGTACATGTCATGGGGCTTCCTGCTTAGGCGAAGGCTTGGAATCAAGGCGACGGTGATTGAATTTTCTCCACTATAAGACTGCTTCAGAGGAGAGGATGGATGGGGTCTATCAGCCAGTCTGCAGTTGCTGTAATGGGGGGATGGGGAGATTCTAGCCCAGTGGAAAAAAAATCATGCTTAGTGAAATTGGAAACCTTCTTTGTATGACTTCAAGTGAAGCACAAGAGTGGGCACTATAAACAGTCATGCTTGTGTGCTGATGGTGGGGGCTTGCACTCCTAACTTGGGGAGAAAAGTACACCATTGTACGTTTTGGGAGAACAGTGGTTTGTCACTCAGGTGTGCACATGGTCAATTAGTATTGTTTTTCAAAGTACACAACATTTTTCAACACAAATCTCGTAGGAAATCATGCAAATGAAAATGAATCTGTTCCAACTGTCACCAGCAGAAAATCAAAAAGCAACATTCTGAAATGTCATACAAATGTAAAAACAAGTTAACCACTGTTAATAGCAGAAACAATAAAACACAGAGGTGTATGTATCTAATTTTTTCAGACGTCCTAGATCCATTCTGATTTTGTGCCTGTCTGTCATTTTGGCTGTATTCATCTTTGTTTTGTAAATTAGCCTATAAAGGCATAACAAGCCCCCCAAATGAAAATCATTGAAAATGCTTTTGTTTATAAACCCCGCATTCATTTATAACTAAATATTTTATGTTTCAATTCTGTCCACCAAGCGGTGCTACATTTTCCCATTCAAAGGATGCAGCAACATTTTTTGCAAGGGTGCCTTGCTTGTAAAAATTTTTGTGTTTTAAGTGTGAAAATAGGTTGTACAACCACTTGGTACCTTACCTTAAAGCGGAAATGCACTTTTTTTTGAAACCATTCACAATCCTTATGTGAAACATACATGAGCTAGCTAACAACGGACGTCATGGAAAATACGTATATGCTAAAGCCCTAGCAGAAAACCCTAAATAAATGCTAACCTTGTTCCATTTACGTAACGGGCGTCTATATTAACCAAGCTACAGCAATGTTGTTATTGTAGCAGCTAACATGAAAAACTATATTTACCTAGCGGACTAACACGACGCCTCGCTAGCTGTTCGTGTCAGCATCACTCACAGACTAAAGCGTGGATACCTAGCAACTCGATTTCGCTACAAAGACTCATTTGCAAGATGCTCATTTGCTGTCAGAACAGGTATGTTTTTACCTGAGGACTGTTAAAAACGCTGTTAAAGGGTTTTTTTGGAGGGCTTTGTAGTCAAAATAGGTGTGTCTCAATGATGTACATTGTTAGCTAAATGCGTTCATGTTTCACGTCAGGATTGTGAATGATGGGCAAAATTTCCCCAAAAAGTACACACTACAGTATATGACGTCTGGGAGTTTGTGCTTTCTGTTTTCACTTTCCAAGCCTTTTATGGCCCTGCATTAGGACTAGATTGTGTATTTACATCATTAGCTGATTTAGAGTCATTACTAATGACAGTAATAGTGTCCAGCTTGTGTAAGTAGCGTATGTTCTACCAGATGCACTGTACATGCATTTGAAGAAGTGGCACTAAGCGACCCTGGAAAGTTTATGTTCAAAGTAAGTGGCATAATGAAAACAGCTATGACAAAACCAGCTCAAGGCTCCTTGCAGCTGTTCAAGTTATCACCCACGCTATCACGTGTCTGCAGTCCAAGCTATAGGGTTCACAACAACTCCCATTACTACCTCATAATTGCGCATTGATTGTTTTGTTCACTGTCAACGCTGCTCCTTTCTTTCCAAGGGATGACAATAAGGTGCAGTTTGCGGTTCTCATGACTTTTTCTCAAGGCCTTGTGATAGAAGAGCCTTGGCATACCTCCTACTGAAGCTTTTGGACCTCTCATCTTTGTTGACATAGCTCTGATCCTCTGCCAGTCTCTTTCAGACTAAATAAAAAAAAAGAATATCTGCTTTCCTCATTACTCACCACTGCAGAGTGATAACTGGATGGTGAAAAAGTTGATGGGGGTGAGAAAAAGGTGTGAAAAACAAAGAGGTTTCATGCAGGAGGTTACAAAATGTGATCCACCCCCCCCCACCCTCCTGTCCTCCCTTACGTGCCATTTAGCAACAGAGCGCCTATCTTTCAGCTGTTTGGATGCTCCAGGAGCTGCCACACACAGGACCTATTGTTCCTCCTCTTGGCCAGGCCTACAGCTCCATAATACTGCTTCTGTCCCTGCTCTGAACTGGCCTGACAGTCGGACACCAGGCTCAATTTGGACCGGTCGGCTGCTGTCCCTTGTGTCGCTCTGCTAGTTGTCTTATTCTGCGTGTTTCTGTCTGGCCATGGTTGCAGACACAGGTAGAAGGACGTTTACACAACACTTTTATCAACTTCATTGTCTCATTTTGGACTTATGAGATTGTTCTGAGAACGGTATGACTTCCATCCCAACACTAAAAACAGTTATTCATCTTGAAGCAATTAATGCAAAAGTGCACTACTTGGCAGCAACCAGCAGAGGTGCTACTGAGTCAGTTCACTTGTTTGCTGACCGGATACGTCGACCGACAACATGACGTGAGATATGAACTATATGGGAAACTACATCCATGAAAGCATCCTGCTCAATATACGACTAAATAAACACCACAGGTTCTCAATAGTACAGTTGTCCTTTGTTTATCATGCTTAATTGGTTCCAGACCTGACCGCAATGTCAATTTCCTATGAAGTGAAGTTTCGCAAAGTATAATTATATATTAATAAATTGAATGTTTTCATAGCTAGCATGGAAAACCGGTTTATGACTTTCTAAGTATGAATTTTTACCATTATTAGGGTCCAGTACACATGAAATAACACCCCTAAAGTCACCTATGCACTTTGTTTACATCCCATTGCGCAACCGTAATGCTCATTCTCTGGCATCAATGCTGGGACTCGAGAGATGACCGCCTCTTCAACCATAGCATGCGACCGAGCTAACAAGTAAGCTGCCAAAGAAAGAGGACAAAGTAAGAAGTCAAAAACATACCACTTCCACATGGAATGGGAGGAAATCTTGTGTTCTCTAGGCAATATTTATTTGAAAAAAAAAAACCTGAACCGCAGTATTACAGAATGTTGTAGAATTTTCGATGAAGCATGTCTATGTGCCGCAGCATAGGCCATTTTCCCTGAAAAGTAATATAATGTTTACCTTCATATGATTTTCATGCTAAATTTAATGATTTCTTTCCGGCAATGATAAACACCGGATGGAATGCAGACAGCCCCAATGTCAAATATCTTGTTTGTTTACTACTACTGTGTCAGTTTGCTGCCAAGTACAAACGCACAGCTCATCACTCAGTAGCAGTGTGGTGTTTTACAAATAGTGTCCTGTGAATGACCTGGATTATTTTCTCAGCTGAAAGCCAGAGTGAATAAACTACAGATGAGGCCACTCCCTTGGTGTTTTTTTGTGTTTGGATTGTATTTGCATCGTATTTGATACCCTCTTCAGGGCAATGTAGCTGGGAGAAACCAGATAGGGGATTTTCTAGAGCAGCTATTGTTATGAGCAGTAGCATTGTGTGTTTGTGGGCATCAGGACAGTCCTATGTTTATACTAGCAACACAAGAAAACAATAATGTGACTATCCATCCTTACTTATTATATTTTCTCTCCCAAGCACCTCGGTGCTGCTGGCTTTGAAATGATCTCATCTGTAGCACTTGGAGCTAGTGTGTTAACTGATTATTAACTGCTATTTTTTCAATGACACTGCTCTGCCTTGGTTTAGTTTAGACATGATAGTGTTTACATTAGTTTCCACTACTTTGCCTTTTTGTACATGTATAGGCCGTAGTACAGAATTGCAGTCTACACTTGATCAAACTTACTTAAGATTTGTCAGTTCAAAACACCATCGCTGCAGAAGACTTCAAACAGTGATGACTTCCTCAGTCTGCACTCTAAGCATCGTGGGAACTGTAGTTCTTTTAACTATACTTTGTTGTTTGGCTCAAAAAAAAGTAGAGGTTTACAGTCCATGATTTACAATAATTTATTGATTGATTGAGTTCATTAGTATATCTCACCTTCTTTATCAAAATGCCAGCACTCACAACTTATGTGGTCCCCATGGCGGGTTATTTAGCAGTAAAAAAAAAAACATTGGAATGTGCAATATTGTATGAAAACCAAATACTGTACAAAAACCATAGACAAAATTTGAGGGAACATTGAAGACAAAAACCACACCATATGAAAACTGAGGAAATGCACTAAAAAGCAACCCAAATGCAACCTCCGTTTGCAGCAGGGTGCAAACTGACCGCTGTTTTCAATTAAGACATGTGAAAATAACAGCAAGCAGCTTCTTTGTCACTTCCAGTGTTTGCTGGATGGAGGTCCAGCAAAGACGATTGGACAAACACATGCTAGATTTATCATCTTTGATGATGAGTCATGACCTAACTCATCAGTTGGAAACTGTGTGGGGTCACAAATCATGACTGTTTTGTCCAAATGGGACAAATCACTGCTGCAGTGCCCGGGTCAGAGGGACATGACATTTTCCCATATTATACAATTTTCCAATCATTTTCAATGTGTCACAGAGGTCCCATATTAGTGTATCATGAACGCAGATCGTGCTTTTGAAGTAAGCCCTCCAGGGAACACACTGTTTTGTGTGTGTGTTGCTTTAATACTAATGAGCTGACTTTGTCCATGCCTGTCTCCAAGACGCACAATTCTGCACTTTATCCACTTGTTTAATACACACTGTAACTCAGCACTTGTCCAATATAATAGATGCCATATATAACATACAACGATGTAACATTGAGGAGCTACAGTACTAACATGACTATCCCATGCCTATTTTCTGGAAAAAGACAAGGTGATCAAGTGTATAGCTCATTTTAAGATGTGTAGTGAAGCCTATTCCCCAATGCTCTTGATTTTTTTCACCTTCGTAAACAGGCTCTACTCATTAAAAAGTCACTTCTGCGTAATAGTTAATATTTATAGCATGGTGGTTTGCACTGTATAAAAAAAAGACTCCAATAACCAATTGAATCTCAAAGTCAAGCAAATGGAAAAAGGGGGGAAAACTGGAAAGTGTCCCTTACATAACCACTTTCATTTATAGATACATGCCTACAGCATGGTGTGTGTTTGTGTGCCTGTTATATAACACACACACACACACACCACTGCTCTAAAACGTATGTTTGCACTGTATGTAGCTTAAGACTTTGTGAAGGTCTTGTGTGCACGCTCGTGCGTATGAGGTCACACGTGAAATCCCTCTGCTTCTTTTGGCCGCTGCAGTTGGCTGGAAGGCGGCGCATGTGTGAATGTGATTCATTGCCTCTAAGGTCAGAGGGAAACCATTCAGTAAGTCGGCTAGCGGTTGCTGTGAAAATGTCATTCTTTTGACACGGACATCGTGTTGGATTAAAATACCAAACAGGAGTTAAAGATGCACTTTTTAAATCATTTTGCTCAGTCCTCAGGTAAAAAAAAAATGCTGACCGCCAACGAGGATGTTATCGAGTCTTTGTAGCGAAATTGAGACCTCGTTTTTCGTTTTTGGCATTTTTCATGTTGGCTGCTACAATAACAATATTAAATTAGCTTGGTTAATACAGAAGTATTATATAATTGTATAAATAAACACTGTTTTTCGTGAGGGTTTTAGCGTCAAAATAGGTACATCCCATGATGGCCATTGTTAGCTATTTCAAACTAACTTGTTTTCTCGCGCTAGACTGCACGGAAAAGGGAAATAAATGTGTGAATGATGGGCAAAATTCCCCCCAATAAGGGCAGTTACCCATTTAAAGGGGTGGTTTGGATTTTTTGACATGAAGTTATATGACATCATGTAGTGCGTCAAAAGTACGTTCTATGTTTCATTCATTCATTCATTTTCTACCGCTTTTTCCTCACGAGGGTCGCGGGGGGTGCTGGAGCCTAACCCAGCTGTCTCCGGGCGAGAGGCGGGGTACACCCTGGACTGGTCGCCAGCCAATCACAGGGCACATATAGACAAACAACCATTCACACTCACATTCATACCTATGGACAATTTGGAGTCACCAATTAACGGGGAGAACATGCAAACTCCACACAGAGATGGCCGAGGGTGGAATTGAACCCTCCTTGCTGTGAGGTCTGCGCGCTAACCACTAGACCGCCATGCCGCCGTTCTATGTTTTTCTGGAGATATATCTGGAGAGCCGATTCAGGGCTCAGGGCTTTGTAACCTGTTTTGAAATGGTTCTATTATAATTTATATGCCAAATAATATATAAGCGTTTTATATTGCTATCAAAAAAGGCTGCAAGGTATATCATAAAGGGAATTTCAGGCCATAACACCCGTCCCTAACTCTGTTATTATGTTAGCTCAATGCCTTGACAGGTGTATGAGGAGAGAGGTGGTACAAAGATGTCAGCTGGTACACCTGCTTCATAAATAACATACATATCCCTTGTGGCAGAGTTGGGAATACAGCACGGTGGAGAGCACGCCACCTATCCAGACAAGCCGGGTGCAGGACTAACTCCAGCAACGACAGTAGAGCATGCTCAACCATAGAACATAGACGGTAGTGGAGCATGACTTCTATACGACCACTAATAACTTCCGAATCAGACATTATGGGCAAGATACAGCAGTGCAGTGTTGGAGTTAAAGCAGCTTTGGCGGGAGTTGCCTGGAGGAAAACACACACACACACACACACACTCCTTCCCTCCTGCAATCCTCCACTCTGCAGGGTAGAGAAAGGTCAAAAGTCATTTCACTGTTTTGTGCTGTTCTTATGAATGCAAACAGTGGCTTGAGGCAAGAGCTCGCTTTGAGTCGGTAAGCCTCAGGGGGAATTGGGGGGGGGGTGATAGGCTGACATACATACCTGGTGTATCACCCCTGCTGCAGTCGAGTCAGTCATGCTATGGATAATTATTTTCTGTGTTGGGCTGCAGAGCGAGCACCAACATTTGAATGTGCTGCAATCAGTATATTATTCCGCCCTAACAAAAAATTACAATTTTTATGCAGTTTAACGCATAATTATGAAAAATATAGGCTTTTTTTGGTACAATATTTTCTTTTAAAACACAATTGGTAATGTATCCTAGAGGTTGATGGTGTTCTTATATTTTTGTTGATATCTTATCTTGAGCTTGTTGCATACAGTCCCTGCAAAGGAGGTCATGTTTTGTTTTAATGTATATAGAAAAACTACAGTAATCCCTCATTTATCGCACTCAATTGGTTCTAGACCCAAATTTATGTAGGATTCACTATTAATAAATTATTTGGTAATTAGAAAACCTGTTAGTGATTTTCTCAATAACATTTTTACCATTATTGGAGTCCCCTAGACATGAAGTAACACCCCTATAGTGACCTTCACACTCATATAACCCAATATAGTAGATGTAATCTGAGAAAATGAGCCATTTAAGACATAAATAAGACTCATGCTCATGCGTGTTTCAATAAATCCTCAGAGTCCTCAGAGTTGAGTTTTAGGGCCACAACAGTAGCTTGTGTTGTTATTATGTTATTATTGTTTTTGCCTTGAAAATAGCAGCAACAGTCCATTCCTTTTCGGATAAACAAACAAAAAATACAACACTCTACTTATTTGTTATTCACTTTGTAGACATCTTGTACTGTAGTAGTCAACATATACTACAATTATCTTCTTCTACTCGACAAAATAAGCACATTAAATGCTGAAGATAACCATGGTTTTCTGTCCACAATTTGCCAGAAGGCTTGACACAGATCGATGCTGAGATCCAACAAAAGGCAATAAAAGAAAAAAGAGGGAAAAAAATAAAGACAACAACTGTGAGGAATATATTTTAGGTTCCCACAGCAGTCCTGGCTGGGAACCTTGGGCTGTAATATACAATATACTGTAGTGATGGGCTCTACTGCGTGGGAAACAGGAGGAGGATGTGGATTATGACGAGCATGCTGAGTAGGTGTTGATCTAATTACATCAGGGGGCCGAGAGAGAATGGTCCATCTCTGATTGTGACTGACAAACACAAACAAAGACTCAGACATGCTCACAGACACACTCAATGACAGCCAAAGCCCTGACTGACCAGGATAGCGATAACTGCACACACTCGCATTTTTGAGGACGCTTGATGATATGCTCGCTGATAAGCAGGGTGAAATAGAAGCAAATAAAGGGGAGACAATTGTAGCATCAGGAGGAAACGGATTAGCTTCCCTCTGAGGATTGGAGGATAGGGAATCTGAAAATGTGGTGACCCAAAACAAGCGGCAGGAGAAGCTATTTTTGTCTTTTATCTTCTGTGTTCTGGGAGTACTATGTCTCAATTGAGTCACCAAGCAGTACTGGGTTAACATGGTGTTTAAAGTTAGACTAAGTTATGAACACCTACTTATGTATTTGTCCAAACATGCACCACTACTGTGTTGCCTGTGCTATTATTTTACTTAAACCCCAATGTTTGACCCCCATAAGTTGGATTGACTCAGTACAGTCTTCAGAAACAACCTATTGGAACTTTAGGGTGTTTACCCGAATCACCACAGAATTTGGTACACACCTTCAGGGGACCGACAAGTGTGTAAAATATGAGCAGGATTGGTTAAAAAACATGGCTGACATCAAGCAAAACATCTTTGGGATACTTGTATATTTGGATAACTTATATGAATGTACGCACTAAATTTATTCATTCATTCATTTCTACCGCTTTTTCCTCACAAGGGTCGTCTTTGGGCTAGAGGCGGGGTACAATGGTCGCCAGCCAATCACAGGGCACATATAGACAAACAACCATTCACACTCACATTCATACCTATGGACAATTTGGAGTGGCCAATTAACCTAGCATGTTTTTGGAATGTGGGAGGAAACCGGAGTACCCGGAGAAAACCCACGCATTCACGGGGAGAACATGCAAACTCCACAAAGAGATGGCCGAGGGTGGACTTGAACCCTGGTCTCCTCGCTGTGAGGTCTGCGCGCTAACCACTCGTCCACCGTGCCGCCCGCACTAAATTTAAAGAGGGAAAAAAATATTTTTACATATAAACGCAGCACTTGTCTTTACAGGTGTCCACGTCATTATACACAAAACATTTTTTTTAACTTTTGATTAAATTAATAATTTTTTCGAAAGAGTGCGCGTAATATGGCTAGTTAAACAGTAGCCTACCAGAAAAATCCTCCACCAAAACCACTAAAGTTGTCGTCTTCAGCATTACAATTGAGCAGCCTTATAATGCCTTCATCACACACTTTGTCAGTCTCTCTCTCAGTCTTTTGTTGTCGCCATAGGAGTCACTTTTGTCTCAAGGCAAATTAGCCATTTAGCTTGAGCTATCGTTTTCATCACGCAGCAGTCCAGCCTTTCAAAACCGAGATGGTTAGCGGTGAGCTGTAGTAATTCGACGCTTGATTCAACTTACTTAACATGTGTCAGATATGGCTACCTTAGACTTCAAAATGTGATATTAGCTTCCACTTTCACCCGTCCATGTCACTACTTCTTGAAACTGCACTCTAGTAAACATGGGAGATATAGTTAGTAGCCATAAAAGTCCAGTACAGAAAGACAGTCCAGTGTCTTTCAAAGCTTTTTGAGGACAACCAATCAAATGTCATTGGACTGTTTACGGCATAAATATAGATTGACAGTCATTCATATTTCACCCACTGTAATACCGCTGTGATGTCACACTGTTTACGTAGTCACACCTCAGGATGTGCCATTCCAAGCAGATATAAGATGGCTTTTCACAAAAGCAAACTATTCCCTGCAATCTATCCAAGAACATCAGTCATCTTCTTGGGGAAAACCGCCCAGGAGGCAGACAGGCACCACACTTCACTGCTTTCTTTTTTTGCCATCCTTCAACATAATGGCAGAGCAATGATTATGTAATGAGTCAGGAGAGTAATGAGTGGATGGCCCAGGCATTAATTGAGTCATTTCTCTAAAGTGCTGCTCATGCAAGTCGGCTCCAATTGCTGATCTTTCCTTCTAGTTTTGTTTTTATTTGCATTTAGTTTTGTCTGTGATTACTTAAGATTCCACAGAAACTACAAGGTGCATGAGGATGAAACTTGGTGGAGGTTGAAGCATGGGTTAAAGAACATTGACGGCAATTTTTGTGGAGGTCTGTATAATTCTAGTGTCAACTGGTGTGGAAAGAAGGCATTTTAACACTGGATTCTATGGTTGAAAATAGCTTTTCTATTGATCTGTGGAGGCAAAAGGCTTTTTTTTTGCATTGATCTAAGGATTGCTTTATGTGTATTTGCTGTGGTGGGGGGTGTGGGGGTGGGGGGCATGTCATGACACACAAGCCACATAATGCTCACTGTTGACCTTTTGGACCTTATTGAGCATTCTGTCTCTAAAACTAAAATAACTGCTTTCTCACTAGTCACAGTGGCACCGAGCATTTTTGCTTGGTGTCCACCACAAAATACTATCCAATGTATTATTTATTTGTGAGTTATTTGTGTGTTTATTATTGTTTATTTGGTGTGTCACAAGATCTGGTGAAGTATTGGAAGCTAAAGTGTTAAGTGTTTAGTAACAATGGTGTTCATCCCCAATTTTGTAATACCACAAATATTTATATTGCATTTTTATATATTATTGATGGTTTGTATTACTGTGATGTGATAGTGGTAGTACAGTATCAGTATTATCTGACATCCCTACTTGATACTAATATGTTTGTTTTGCTGACTTTCTCAGAGGCGAGTCGTAGCACTAACAAAATTAACATGAAATTTTTTTTTTTAAATGGACTGTATACACATTCTGTATATATAACTGTAGTTTTATTTTTATTTTGTACACACATACAGTAAAAAAATAATAAAAAATAAATTATACATACTGTATAAATATTACATTTTATTTATTTTTTACTAATAAATTTTATGCAGTATATACATAAATTCAAGTTTATTTTTTACTCTATGGTTGCATGCATTGGACAAAAAAATCTTGTGATTTGGGGTAATCATTGTCATGATTACTTTTTTTTATTATTATTACTGTTCTGATCATTATAATCCATGCGGGTTTCCTGTTAATTACAGTGGCGTTGTGTAAATCGTCTGGCATGCTGAATTGTCACAACCATTAAATTTTCTATTGTCTGACATAAGAAATGTCAGCCATGCTTATCTACGTGTTTTGACTCTAACAAAAGCCTCATTGGCCTCCTTAGGACTCCGTCCGCTTTGCATTTTGTCTCTGATGGTAATTTTGCCGGTTGGTTTGCGCTCATCTCCTTCACATCTGCATGGACGACGAGGGAGTTCATATAATGAAATTTTTCCCTCGCAGGCCAAACAAGCACAGTGGCACAGTGCGAGCATACATGCATTTATTATTGAAAGCAGGCTTTAATTATTTATGGCGACGGGTTTCTGTGCGCTCAGCAGATAAAACTTCTTTTGATTCCGTTTGTTCATCAGACACTCGGCTCATTGAGGCTGGCACATACACAGCCATGAATATTTAGCCGCGCCGGTCTCCCTGGGATAAAGTGAGCTTAATGAATGTCTATTGAAACCAAATCAATTTGTAAGGAAATACTCGGTGGACTCTGTCTATCTGCTCATTCGGTACAAAGATCATTATTGATGCTGCTTTCAATGGACGATAAATGGAGATAGTCTGCTTTTATCCAGTATGAAGGGGGTTTATACAGGGTTTACACTGACTGACCCATAACATTAAAAATTATCGTGTTGACGGAAATATAAGCCCCCCCCACAGACGATCACGCTAGTCAGAGCTTGTTAGCATCACTGCTTGGCCTCGACCTGACAACCTCCGTGTTTCCACCTGTATTTATAGGCGACAGTGTGCCTGTACGCTAGCGCACCTCACCTGAGATTTCCTACCCGGAATGTCATCAAACCACTGAAAGGGTGCCTCCTGGTAGAGAATATTAATTGGGCCGAGAGGACACGTGACAAATACGGCTTATTGGATAGGTAGAGGGGTCACATCTGTCTCCTTCCGTATGTTGGTGGCTAAATATAACAGACTACAGTATCTGGCAGCAAGCATGTTATTATATCTTCTCGAGAGCCACTGCTACAGAAAGTAAAGCTTGGATACCCTTTAGAGCAGCCGTGTTCTGACATTTTTCACCAAGAATCATACCACTTTGATATTTTGGAAAGTAAATATGCTAAGAACTGCATACCAGCTTTGTGATATAGGTGAAAAAAGGTCATTATTACCAGGAACATTCATTCAGTCATTCATTTTCTACCGCTTTTTCCTCACGAGGGTCGCGGAGCCTATCCCAGCTGTCTTCGGGCGAGAGGCGGGGTACACCCTGGACTGGTCGCCAGCCAATCACAGGGCACATATAGACAAACAACCATTCACACTCACATTCATACCTATGACAAATTTGGAGTCACCAATTAACCTAGCATGTTTTTGGAATGTGGGAGGAAACCGGAGTACCCGGAGAAAACCCACGCATGCACGGGGAGAACATGCAAACTCCACACAGAGATGGCCGAGGGTGGGAATTGAACCCTGGTCTCCTAGCTGTGAGGTCTGCGCGCTAATCACTAGACCGCCGTGCCGTACCAGGAACATATTTGCAACAATTTTTCTAAATATTAAAATTAACATTGGTCTTAAATAATATAGTTTTTTTGGTTCTTATAATAGCCCCCCCTGTTTTTTAATATTTTAACTCTATGCTATTAAAATTACATTTCCCCTCTTTGGGCGAGTTTATTCTCTTAAAAATTTGACTTTTTCTTTTTTTCTTTGTTCTTTTCTTCTCGTACTTTAGTGTAAATTTAGCGCTATAATATTTTGACTTGATTCCCAAAATATGATTTTTCTCCTACCAAATTTTCCAAAAATTGCAACTTTATTTTGTTAGTTTGCTTCTGATAATATAACAACTTTAAAAAATTTTATTTTTTCTCTTAGCTGATTTTTCAATTTCTGCTGTTTTTCTAAAAATTTTCCAACAATTTCAACTCGATGTAAATTTCCTTCTTGTAATTATGAATTTAATCCCATAATATTTTATTTCCGCAACCTTTTTCCTGAAAATGCCAAATGTATTTGTTGTTCTGTTTGTTAATAATCATCATAAGTACGGATGTCCACTTTTTTTTGCCATAAACTGATATGCCGATATTGTCCAACTCTCACTTTCTCAATTTATTTCATGCTGCCTTAATCGTCTTGGGTATAGAATTCACCAGGGCTGCACAAGTTGTACACTGGCTACTCTAAAGTGTATCCAAGTATACTTTCTATAGTATTCTATAGTAGTCTGTGAGCTACTGTACACAAGTAGGATGCTGGCAGTGAGAGACGAGCCCAGTGACTGGATGTCAGAGTAACAAAGAATACCAGTGAAGAAGTGAAACCCAAAAGGAAACCATTGTCGTCTAACACAGAGTATGCATCAGTTCATAGTGCAGTTTGGCAGTTGTCAGCCGTGTCGTTTGTGTCAACCAGTCATCACAGAGAGACCATTAATTGTGCGCCAGATCAAAAATCTTTTTCCACTCTGAAATGATCAACGCCTCCAGCCTGATGAGCCATTGTGGAAAAAGACAGCGATTGCTTCTACTGATTGGTCTGTTCATGTGAAAAGAAGCCCTGTATTTAAAAAAAGCACAAAAAAAGCTGTGGTGGAAAGTTTTCACTGGGGTTGATGTTTAACTCTGCCCTCAATTTACGTGCCGATTCAATTACGAGGCTGCCTTTCATCTGCAGACCTGTGTTGTAATGCCTTCGGTGCTCGGGCAAATGAATTAAAGCCATTATCAGGATAATCACCGAGGAACTAAGTCACAAATTTGGAGTAGTTACTGAGGAACTAATGAGTAGTCACCGAGGAACTAAGGTATATTTTGAGTAGTTACTGAGGAGCTGAGCACACATTTGGAGTAATTACTGAGGAACGAATGAGTAGTTACAGAGGAACTAAGAGCTAATGAGCAGTCACTGAGGAACTAAGGCACATTTTGAGTAGTTACTGAGGAACTAATGAGTAGTTACTGAGGAACTAAGAGCTAATGAGTAGTCACTGAGGAACTAAGGTACATATTTGGAGTAGTTACTGAGGAACTGAGGCACACATTTGGAGTAGTTACTGAGGAACTAATGAGTAGTTACTGAGGAACTAATGCACATATTTGGAGTAGTTACTAAGGAACTAATGGGTAGTTACTGAGGAACTAATGGGTAGTTACTGAGGAACTAATGGGTAGTTACTGAGGAACTAATGAAGAGCTAATGAGTAACCACCGAGAAACTAAAGCACATATTTGGAGTAGTTACTGAGGAACTACTGAAGAGCTAATGAGTAACTACAGAGAAATTAAAGCACACATTTTGAGTAGTTATTGAGGAACAAATGAGTGGTTACTAAGGAACAAATGAGTAGTCACTGAGGAACTAAGGCACAAATTTGGAGTAGTTACTGAGAAACTAATGAGTAGTTACTGAGGAACTAAGGCACATATTTGGAGTATTTGCTAAGGAACTAATGGGTAGTTACTGAGGAACTAATGAAGCGCTAATGAGTAACTACCGAGGAACTAAAGCACAAATTTGGAGTAGTTACTGAGGAACTAATGAGTAGTTACTGAGGAACAAATGATTAGTCACTGAGGAACTAAGGCACAAATTCGGAGTACTTACTGAGGAATTAATGCGTAGTGTTTAGGGTTAGGGAGATTGGTTCCTCATTCATTACTACAGTTTAGTGTACCTTCTTGTGAAGTGTTACCATGAAGTCTTCTATGGCAGGAATTTTTTTCCCCACTCACATGTCAAAACCTTGGTGTTGAAGCTCTTTCTCTTGGGGAAAACCATGAAAAATGACAGCAGTATGCTCATGGGAGCCGCCTTGTCATATGTTATCAGTGTCACTGGATGCTATGGAAACCTTGGGGGACAGATGGTTGTGCTTGCATGCACATTGAGTGTGGTTTTTGTGAGGGAATCTACAGAAATCAGTCATGTGGGTTTAACTTTGGTCCAGGAGAAGGTATCTAGTCCATCCCTTGATCAAGGATTATGAGGTGTTTTAGAGCGTTTTGACTGCTGGACATGTAATTAGTAGGGAATGGTTGACAGTGGGAGATGGATGAAGGGAATGAAAGCTTCTTCAAAGACTAGATGTTATTTTAAAGGTGGGTTTGTTAAGGTTTCTGCCTCGGTCCAAATGACTTAACAGGCTGTTGTTTGATGTTCTCTGTGTCCTTTTCTAAAGAGGCTTCCACAACTGCTCTCTTTCAATAGTCATATGTCATTGCTGCTCCTGAACTCCCTTTCCCGTTTACTGTAGGTGACGGCGTTGCAGCAGAAGCATGCCGCTGGTGAAGCGCACTATTGAGCCGAGGCATCTGTGCCACACGGTGCTGCCCAGGAACATCAAGAACGAGCTGGAGTGCGTGACCAACATCTCCTTGGCCAGCGTCATCCGCCAGCTCAGCAGCCTCAGTCAGTATAGCAGATGATTACCTCTCATTAGCGATACGCCATTTGCTATTAAGCTGACCGGCGGATCACAGGACGATACCATACGCAGAACGATGCTTAACGCTGTGCTCCATGTCATTGAAATGCTCCTATTGATTTGGAGCTAAGCGGGCTACACCTATACATTATTAACTACTGTAGGGCCATTAACATAAAACAAACGCTTACATCGTTTTTCCTGGTCGTGTCACATGTGAGCGTGGCCACTTGTTGCCAGGCAGAATTCCTGGCTCATGCATAAATAATATGTAGAGTATAAAATATGCCATTCATACCCACGAGGTGAATTAAATACTGTAGCAAATTAGGTCTGCGTTGTCTGTATTGTAGTATGATATAATTATTCTTGAGAAATTTGAATTACTATTAAAAATAATAAAAATAATACTATTAATAATAATAATACTATTTTATTTATTACTATTTATTATGTATTTTATTATTATTATTGCATCAAATATAATAAACATGCCATCTTATACAACCCAATCACTACTAACACTATTATTATATTATATATATATTATTATTATTATTATTATTATTAAAAATGACAGATCATTTTCTTCTGAAATTCTCAAATATAATATATAATGATTTTAAGTAATAAACTATATATTGAATAAAAATATTATAAAATATATGACATGTAATGTCATCTGATTTCCTTCAGATTATGATTTTCTTATACTATTATTTAAATATGATTATTATTATTGGGGCAGGTGCAACAGCCCTATTGTAATTATTATCATTATTATTAATAATGGTTGTAATGTATGTGTGTGTGTTTAGGTAAATATGCAGAAGACCTCTTCGGGGAGCTTTTTAATGAGGCCCACTCCTTCTCCTTCCGGGTCAACTCCCTGCAGGAGCGTGTGGACCGCCTCTCCATCAGCGTCACACAGCTGGACCCCAAAGAGGAAGAACGTGAGTAGGGTGCATTGGATTTTGTGTTGTTTTTTTTGGTTTTTTTTACACCTTTGTCAGGAGAAAGTGGATCTCTGGTGTCATGTGACTAATACAATACATACAATAGGCGTGTAACATTCAGGTGTCTTTTTCAGAAGGTGGTTGAAAAGTAAAAGGAGAGAATCACAGCAGGCTAATATCAAGCCACAAGGCACGGTATTGATTTCCCATGAAGCAGCTGTTTGTTTACGACTTGGCGCCATTCTACTCTAACTGCTTCTTTGTCACCGACACGGAGCCAAGTCAAATCCCTACAGAGATGCCCTAATGGCTTTTCTTCGCTTGCAAATGTTTCTAGTTATTTTTTGATGCGGCAATAGGTTTTTGATTTCCAATTTGAAATGAACGGATGCTCATTGGAAATAGGGGTGGCTGGTGGAGGAGGGAGTCGCTAAGGGCAGGAGGGTTGCAAGGATTGATGTGCAGTGCAAAGCCTCTGCAGCAGAAAAAAGCAGTCAAGTGTGAAAGAGTTGTCCTGCAGGGTTATCTGGGTCTGGTTGGAAGGGCTACCTCAGCAGGTTTTAAGATTACTTAAATAAGACTAACTCTGTGTTCTTTCGAGAGCAGGGGTGGACAAACTGCCGCCCACGGGCCACATCAGGCCGGCCAAACATCGGAATCTGGCCCACTGAGCATTTCCAAATTAATTGTTTTAAAGCTTGAACATCAAAACTGTAGCTAGTAATATGACTTTCGGTGCTACTGTGGTACGTTTGAGTCACCAACCTAGTAACCTACCTACTAGACCAGGGGTGGGCAAACTACGGCCCGGGGGCCATGTGTAGTGCCCCAATCTTTTGAGTCCGGCCAGCCAGTTGCTTTGTAAGTATTTCTTTTAACATCCAAACTGGCAACATGACTTGCAAGTCGGATGTCTTATTTAGTAAAACAAAAAACAACAAAACTGTAAAATTAAATGAAGTTTGATGTGGGTTGATGTTTAAAGTGCTCCTGAAAAAAGGGACATGAGAACATACAGCTGATAGTATAACACGTTTACAGCATGTCTTGCGGGCTCTGGGAATAACAGTTTTACATGTTACATTTAGCGCTTGGTTGTTATTTATCACCCACTTAGTAGTAGACTTATGTGATGCGTTAACTTGCCGTGGATGTGTTGTGTTTTGTTGCACTGTGAGCAAGTGTGTTGTTCTGTTTGATGACCACCTACTCAGTCAATTTTTTTTTTAACCCAATGTGACCTTGGAGGGGCTGCATAGCTGTCGTGTGGTTAGCGCGCAGACCTCACAGCTAGGAGACCTGGGTTCAATTCCACCCTCGGCCATCTCTGTGTGGAGTTTGCATGTTCTCCCCGTGCATGCGTGGGTTTCCTCCAGGAAGCTCCGGTTTCCTTCCACATTTCAAAAACATGCTAGGTTAATTGGCGACTCCAAATTGTCCATAGGTATGAATGTGAGTGTGAATGGTTGTTTGTCTATATGTGACTGGTGTATGAAGTTCAACTGTAGCATCTCGTTGTGAAAGAGGCTGAAGGAAAAGAGTGATAAAAGACCCTTTCATCACATGGTAGTGTTATGGGTCTAAGGGAAACAACACATTGTCTATTTAAACACAAGCCATTACACACAGTGTAGAGTGGATGCTTTTACCTCCAGCAAATGACTTTTCATGGTGATGGTCTGTGGTCTGCATGAAGAGTGGACTGGAGGAGAGGGGGGGTGAACAAGGGGACGGATGGACCATAAATCAGGACTGTAGGAGAAAGATAGGAAGTTGGGGGTTGGGTAGGATGAAGAGTGTTTACTATATAGTCAATACAACCCCAGAAAAAAAATTTCCTTTTCCATTTCTACATTGCTTATATAATTACATTTTTATATATAAATTACAGACACTATGGATTAGTTGGCTCAATTTTCATGTTACTAAATGTAATGCACGTCTAAATGAAATGCGATTTGTCCTCACAGCCCATTCTGAGTCCAACATGATTGACATAAGAATAAGTATAGGGTCAGGCAAAATGATCTGACACGTTTTGTAGGTTAAATAAAACGCAAATAAAGTAAAGAAACAAAAAAGTGTTTATTTTTCAGTTGCTGCCATGAATTGGACTGGTGAGCATCGCGCTTTCATTGTGGAAACGTTTATCAAAACAAACTAATCTCTAACTGCAACACAACAAGCGTTCCGTTTGCACTTCGATCTTGGTAGACATGATCCCGTACCAGCTCCAAAACGCCATCTTGTTATGGGTTACCAACTTCAGAGCTACTGGATCTGCATTGAAACCAAAATCAACCGGCCAACCTCGCACCGCCAGAACTGATTTAATTTTTAAAATATAATGAAACAGAATGGCATACCAAACATTTTGAAAACAAAAACACTTTTTTGTTTCTTTACTTTATTTGTCTTTTATTTAACCTACAAATGTGTCACATCATTTTGCCTGACCCTGTATGTTGATTCAGCAATATGGGAACTAGAGTCTTTCTGACAAATGGTCAGTACCTTATGGGTAAATAATTGCTTCTTATGCACCTGCAAGGGTTTAGGTCTGGGGACTGTACTTGGTCAGCCCATCACCTTCACCCTCAGTGTTCAAGGAGTGTGTTCAATCTGGCGTTCAACATGGCACCTCACGGCAAAGAACTCTAAGGATATGGCAAAAAGAATTGTTGCTCTACATAAATATGTTCCAGGACAGGGATCGGCCACCACATTTCCATATGCTAAATAAGCTGAGTCACATGACAAGATCATAAACACGATACTACTAATTTAATTTCTACTACATTAATTTGCATTAAACTCTTCTGCACTCTGTGCGCTGTGTGTATGCTAGCAGCCCCGCCTCCACCCACCGAGACAAATAGACTGTATGACTGACAAAAGGGCTCCCTCCGTTCTTGCCGCTGTTCTATGTTGCTGAAACCAATGAAACACATGCGCATGGCGATATATATCGAGTTGGCAAAATTATCCAGTAATTTTCATTTATTGTGTTTTTAATTTATTTACTTACAGTATTATCTCGCAAGGTCTTGTGACCAACATCCTTAAAGTTCTTTGCCATGAGGTGCCATTTTGAACTTCCAGCGTGACCAGTGTGACAAATGTAACAAACCCTGTAACAGAGTCACATGACATCTGACTATCCCATTCAAAGATATAATGACATGTTGTACTGTACATGGCATTTGTCGGTATTGATTCCTAACCATATCATCCGTTCTGTCTTATTGGCTGATAAGCACGTCAGTTATGGGCAGTCACCTCCCAAGATAGTCATGGTGTGCACGGACACGCCGGAGTGAATTATGTGCAGAGTAACCGAACATGGCGGATGACTGGAGAGGTGTTCAGTTGAAGGTCAGGGAGATATCCACCATGATGTATACGCTTCCGTCGGTGGCTTTTAATCACACAAATGCATGCTGATGTAATCTGATGGAAACACCTACCTGGCACCTAGCCTCACTTTGCCCTTAAGGCCTTGCTCTCCAACCCCCCCCCACTCTTCTCGCCCACCGCCAGCAACACCTCCTCTGTCTTTGTTGTCCTCTCTCATCTCACTGATTGATCCCTGCCCTTCCGCTATTTGTGTGCTGTCAGCCTCTCTTTCCGCCTATCACTTTAGCCCGCCAAAGTAATGGCTTATACTGCCACACTATTTAATGGCACCGTTGTATCGCTGCACAGGCTTAAGGTTATTACCGAAGGCCACAAAGCCACCACAAAGCCCTCAAGGCCATTTTTTTTTCATGTCGTCTTTCATGCTATCCTTCCAGCTACTTTGTCATATGGACTTGATATTTTCATCTTCTGCTTTTGTGTTTTTCTTCTGGTTAACCCACCCCCACATCACGACTCCAATTCCATTTGACACTAACGCTACAAGAAATGTGGATTCCCTGTGTGGATATTAGAGCTTTATAGGTAATGTACTTTCTCAGATATTGGACAAAAAGCTCTCTGAGGTTCAAACAGAAGGGCAGCACAGATGGAAAATAGAACATTATTTACATTTGAGCACCACCAAAGAGAGGTGATCTCGGATGCTAAAATCAATCTTCTCAGATCTCAACTGGCGCTGTGCAGAGTTAAAACACAATTTTCTTCAATCAGGGAGAGGTCAGCCATAGTGGCACAGTTTCCACTATATTCGACATTATATTCTAGTGTTGGAGGTACTGCAGGAACCGCAATGTTCACTTGCAAATGAGAGGGACCCTTACCTAGCTAGAAATGCATGGGGCCACTTTGATATTTTGAACTGCGAAGGAATTGTATATATTTCAAGAAAATAAATGCATCTCAGCTTTGGATATGAGTGAAAAAGTGTATTATTAGTACCAACTTTGCTCTTTTACCCTCCATGATCTTCTCAAATTTTCTTCTCGTAGTATTATGACATTATTCTATATCAAATTTTTCAAATTGTTTTGTTTCTCATATTAAGACATTTAAAAAAATCTTTATTTTCATCCCTCGTATTACAAGTTTATAATCGTAAAAATTCCAACTTTTTTTCTAATTTGTCTTAATATTTTGACATTTTTTTAACATGACAGCTTTTTCAACCAAAATTCCAACAATTTCTGCATGGCGGACGAGTGGTTAGCATGCAGGCCACACAGCTAGTAGACCCGAGTTCAATTCAACCCTCGGCCATCTCTGTGTGGAGTTTGCATGTTCTCCCCGTGCATGCGTGGGTTTTCTCCGGGTACTCCGGTTTCCTCCCATATTCCAAAAACATGCTAGGTTAATTGGCAACTCCAAATTGTCCATAGGTATGAATGTGAGTGTGAATGGTTGTTTGTCTTTATGTGCCCTGTGATTGGCTGGCCACCAGTCCAGGCTGAAGAGAGCTGGGATAGGCTCCAGCACCCCCACGACCCTCGTGAGGATAAGCAGTAGAAAACGAATGAATGAATGAATTGTTAGTTGTTAATTGTAAATTATTATTGCAAAGCTCCTACTTATTGTACGTTTTTTTGTTTGTTTCTTGTTAAATTATATTTTTTATTTTTGCTGCAGGCCAAAAAAAAAACAGGCTGCAAAGGGTCCCCAGGCTGCACTTTGGACACCACCGATGTAGCCAGTAGCTATACTAAGATATTTTTCTTTAAGGATACTGGTTTTAAATCTAAGCATGATTAAAGATCCCTTATGATGCCAAATCTACTTTAAATTGATATTTTAATAGTAAAAGACTGATGCTGTTGGTACGTATATCATCCCCCTCACCTGTTTGACAGAAGAGGTGCTTATGTGCTTCCTCAGGCTTTGCTACACATCTTAAAATAAAGTCTGGGGCTCTGACGACATCAGACGTGGCAGCTGTAAGCTCGATCACTGTGCTCCTCTACCATGATGTAGCATTTAAAATGTGCCTGTAATGTTCGCGCTTTAGTTGCGTGGTTCTCGTTGCATCCACTACCTCTCTATCATTTCAGTGTTTCCGTCTCGCCACACTCCAGCTCCCCTCACCTTCTTTTCCCCATCTGTCTCTAATCCCGCGTGGGTGTGCTGCAGCACCGTTTGGTTGGAGTCTGAGGAAATCATCACCTCGATCTGTGGTCCATTTAGTCCTTTTCTGCCTTTATCACACTTAGTGTTTAGGGCAGAATGCTTTGGGATAACTTAAAGAATATTCCCTCCCTAGTTGCTGTTTCCATCCTGGCCCGAGGAAGCTGGAAAGTGTATACATTTGTCACTTCCGCATGAATAATTCAGACTGTGGATTTCTGTTCAAGAGTTGCTGTTTTCACTTGGTTGTAGAGATTGGGAGCGCACGGTTCAGTTCCAAAGGTAAAAAATTGTAAATAAATGTATTTTCTCAAAAGGCTGTTTTTCTCCCGTTTTTGTTGAGAACTGATATTTTGCTGAAACGTACTTGCTGATTACTAAAGTTAACGGTAGCTTTTCCATGTCTTCCTCAGTGTCACTACAGGACATCACCATGAGGAAAGCCTTCAGGAGTTCTACCATCCAGGACCAGCAGCTGTTTGACCGCGAGTCCCTGCCCATCCCCATGCAGGAGACCTTCCAGGCCTGCGAGCAACCGCCACCTCTCAACATCCTTACGCCTTACAGGTCTGATTCTCGTGCTAGCGTACGCATGATGCAGATATCTTAAAATCTTTACGATTTGTAGCCAATTAGTTGCTAAGTCCTGCCACCTGCGAAAACATTTTTGCTTCATGGCGGCCATGTTTTTCAACAAATCCTGCTCAAATTTGACACACGTATGTTTGTCAGTGTCCTAAAGCAGTGGTCTACAACATGGACCAACAAACTGGTTGACCCTGGAGGGTGACTTAAAATGCCATACATCAGGGGTGTCCAAAGTGAGACATTTGGTTTTTTTTTTAATGGCAAGAAGTACATACCCAAAATATAATTTAACAAAAACATGTTGGGGAAAAAAAATTGAAGAAAAAAACAGCAGTAATTTCACAAGAATAAATCCAAAATATTAAGAGAAAAAAATACTTTAACAAGAAAAAGGAATGATTTTACAAAAATAATGCTGTAATATTATGAGGAAAAACTTTAATGAAAAAGTATTTTAGGAGCATAAATTTGAAATAAAGGACAAAAAAAGAAGTTTTTTATACTTGTACAGAAACCCCCCTAAAAAGTTCAGATTTTTTGGAGAAAAAAAAGATTATTAATTAAATAATACATTTTTAAAGGGGATCTATTATGCTTTTTACACTTTTCTGACCCACAAAAAGGCGTTACAATGTTGTATTCTCATGTTAAATGATAATAAGGTTTCAGATAATAAGGTTTGCGCATTTGAAAGTGAGCCCTGAAAGAAGTTTGGGTTGGTTCAAAACGCTTGGTTTCTAAAGGCGTGGTAAAGCTGGAGTTGTGTGATGTCACACATAGGGTTCCTTATATGGGCGTGTGCTGTGTAACTTCTTTTCTTGAGAAACTATGGACTGTACAGTCTCTACTTCTAATCGGATTCGGGATCCAACACGCATGGCTTTATGTTAAAAGTAGAATCAACTCCTATGAAGTTGGATTCGGCAGCTAGTTGCACAACAAGTCCTTTTAAGTACTTTGAAGTGTGACCAACCGAAGCAGAGTGAGCATGCCTTGAGGTGGGTGGAATAAATTAAAACAGACCTAAATAGGTGCAGATTCTGGAAGATCTGGAAATCTTTCTGTGCTGGTTATTGTGTGTCGCTACTCTATAGGAGCCCACAACTCAATACAAAGGGCTGAAAAATGAGTTCTAGAATTGGTTGTGCCCTATTTTATCTATGGAAAATGACATACGGGCTGTTGAGCAAGGAGTGCAACACTGTGGTATTGAAATGAGAGGTGTGGGTATGTTATCCCTCAGGCCCTGACCGAGCAGAGACCAAGCGAGGGGCAGGTGTGGGGGATTGGATCAGTGACGTGATATCCTCTTCTTATCTTAAATGTCTCGTCTGGTGCCAGCTGAGGTCTTTCCAACAGCAGATGTGATTCGTATTGCGGAGCAGAAAATGTTCCATGTTAGGCTAAAAGGTGGTGTTGAGCTTGGTCCAGCTCGTTTGAGAATATGAACTCAACTCCGTTGGGGCCACAGTATCATCCCTGATCTTATCAGGACCTCTTACTGAGATCCACACTTCCTGTTTTTCATCTTTTTTTTTCTTCTTCTGTCCTCTCACTGACTCTCCTTCACACCTCACACCAGGAGGCTCACTGGGACTTCTACCCAGGCGTCTAAAATAAATCTTCACCGCACAGCTGCCAACGCTCCATTTTTTTCCTCCTTCGTCCACAAGCAAAATAGATATGCAGCGCCACATCCTTGCATAATAATTTATGCAAACACTTAAACTCTGCTCACACTTTAGCAGCGCTCCCTTTGCACTTGTAGTATCTCATTGTAAAATTGGGTCATCTGTATTAGTCATGTTACACATCATTTTGCTCCTATTTGGTAGCTTTAATGCTAACAAGCCGTGCTTGTTCACATCTGTCTTCGGCAAAGTGTGTGCTATTGTACATGTTATCTACTTTACATAATCCATAATTATGTAAAGTGGATAATTTCCCACCAAGAACAACATACTGAGAAACAAAAGGATGCAAGGGCCGCTTTGATATTTTTGTAAAATATTTCAAGAATAAAATGCATCTTGGTTTTGTGATCTAGGTGGAAAAGTGTATTATAGTATGACTTTGATCTTGGATCTATTTTTCCCATTTTTCTTAAGTAATCTTAAGTAATATTTTGACTCTATTCCCATAACACTCTTAACTTTTTTTCTTGTTAGAATACAAGATTTTTCTCTTCATATTTTGACTTTATTCTTGCAGTTATGGCTGTTTTTTTTAGCTATTTTTCCTGTTTTTTGCTATTTCAACATTCTTCTTGTAATTTCTTTCACATAATTATGACTTTATTCCCAAAATATTTGATGTTACCTAACTTTCCAAATATTGCAACTTTATTTGCAAATTATAATATGACATTACAAATAATGTATTTTTTTCTTTAATATTACAACTTAATGCTACTAAAATTACATGTTTTTTTTCTTTTTTTCTCTTAATGACTTTATTCCTCTAAAATGACTGTAAAATATTTTTTCTTTTTTTTATAGCAGGCCATTAAAAACAGCTTAGGCACTCCTGCATTAAGGAGTGTGACAAGAGGACAGAAGCATAAGCAACACTATCATAGCCATTGTAATGTTAGCTACAGTGCTAACACTACTTTTTAACAGCAACATCATTCTAGTTTAGCCTATAACTCAATGTTTCCAGTCTGTAGTTGACTGTGCGGTTAGTTGGCAGAGCTCAAGGCTTTACTTTAAGACGTGAAGCGAAGCCTAGCCTTTATTTTTACAAAGAGCAACGAATGAGGGAGATGTTCGGTGCTCATAAAGAGGCTCCGGCGACCACATATTACTGTTATACCACCATTAAATGTCACTTTTGCAACCGAGCAGCCCTTTAAAGCGGTGTGAGAATACAAAAGCATAGACTAAGGGAATGAATGTGTCATGCTGGTATGTGTTTTGGACAGGACTTGATTTGTTAATAATGAAGAAACAGATAAAAAGCCTTAGAAGACGGACCCCTTAAGAGGAATAACATCATAAAGTTGGGGTCCTTTCTTTCCCTGTTGTGATATGAAAGTTGTGTGATCATTTTCTCTCTTTAGATGTGACGACTTGTCAACTCTTTTTATGTTTCCCAACCCTATGATCTGATACATATTCCCACTGGCGACCATCCTCAACAAAAACCTCTCACAATCTGGAAGGTTGTTTCAGGGGTGCTGAAAAATACAATTACTGCAAAAATGGAAGAAAAGAGCAGTGATTTTATGAGTGGACACCTGTGTGTTATGTGATTTCTACTTTGGTCGTATTGGCGATAAATCCTGAACCCTAATGCAGGAATATGAGGACAATGATCCCTTTTTTTGTGCAGGGATGATGGGAAGGAAGGCCTCAAGTTCTACACCAATCCTTCATACTTTTTCGACCTGTGGAGAGAGAAGATGCTGCAGGACACGGAGGACAAGCGGAAAGAGAGGCGGAAACAGAAGGTAGGCCTCTTATGTGTGGTCATATGTGGTATCTGGCCGTGTTTTCTACAAAGCAGTACACCGCTGAACCTGGTTAGCATCCGTTCTGCTCTAGAAACCCCAAACGTACGGTAACAGAATCAATACCTTCCCGATATCCAAAAACAAACACAAAACACTTTTTTTTACAGGAATCATGTTAATGACACAAGCTTGCATGTTCTCCCCGTGGAAGTGTGGGTTTTATCCGGGGACTCCGGTTTCCTCCCACATTCCAAAAACATGCTAAGTTAATTGGCGACTCCAAATTGTCCATAGGTATGAATGTGAGTGTGAATGGTTGTTTGTCTATATGTGCCCTGTGATTGGCTGGCGACCAGTCCAGGGTGTACCCCACCTCTCACCCGAAGACAGCTGTGATAGGCTCCAGCATTGAGAGGATAAGCGGTAGAAAATGAATGAATGAATGAATGAATATTGAGTGTAAAGGTAACTATAGGGGTGTTAGTTCATGTCTACAGTGCTCTAATAATGGTAAAAACTATATTTAGAAAGTCTATTTTCTATATTTTTGATAAAAATACCCAATTAACTGTGATAAACAAGGGACGACTGTAGCAGTTAAGAATCACTGTCGGACAGCATTTTGTGGGTTTGGTTGGCGTCAGCGTCGTCTTATATCAGGGGCAGTAATAAAGTCTTTAAAGGCAACAAAAATACCACAGAAGGTGAAATGATCTACGCTATTACGTTATTCACGTATTACAAGCCCACCTACATGCGCCACGATGGAAACATACGCCAGACTGATCTATAGCATGCACTGTTCCGCTTGGTGGAAATACGGCTTAACGAACCAAGAACGGAGGAAGACGTTTCGGAGATAACACAAAGCCTTGCTGATTGAAATGACAGGGTGTTTGTTTACACGAGCCACCGGTTTTACAGATGAATCAACCCTTCCACCAGTCAAACCCTGCTGGTTATTACTTGATGTGTGATCATTACACTTAATTAGTTGTCCATTCCAGAGCTCTTTGCACCACTTCACTGCCTCCATGCACACACACACACACACACACACACACACACACACACAGCCTTTGCATGCGATCTGATAAGCATGCTGACTGTTTGTTTGCAGGCACGACACCACATCCATACACCACTCCAAGCAAAACAGAGGCGTGTCCAGTTATTCCTTTCAGGTTATGCCCCCCCCGAAGTCAGTCAGAGCTCATTACACTGCTGTCAATGAGGATTAAGCGCAGTAGTGTTGCAGTGTGAGTGAGCGAGAACTAGAGACTTTGGCGTCGAAATACTCAAAGAAGATTTTTAAATGTATAATTAATCAGAGAAGCGTCAGAGTACATAAGACTTCACTTGCGTCACTGGGTTTAGGTTGTTATGCTTGTTTATGGCTGAGGCTCCCTTCGGTGATTTTCTTCTAATTAAAGCCCCCGGGTGGGCTGAGCTCGTAAAAAAGCAAGTTCATTTCCCCGTATTCGACACACTAGTAGTTATTCGACGGACCCCCGGCGGGGAAGGGATTGGGGGAGGGATTTGAGGAATTACAGGCGCATATTTGCCGGTTTGTGTGAGCGCTCACCAACAGAAAATATATTTTAAGAGTGGTCAAGTATGAGCAATGATTGCATGGCTTTGCATCATGTATCCTTACAGATGGTCACCTATATATTTTGCAGTAAACACCATGGCTGTCACAAGATTAAAACGTGACAAGATTTATGAGTCATACTGGTGTACCTAATGAAGTGGCTGCCATGCCCAAGTATTAGCACCAAGTGACGAATGAGGAGTGGCACAAAGTAGACCTACACAGTGTCTTAATCTCATTAGCTTCTTGTTAGCCTCAGTGAATTACTTGGAGGATATTTTTCAAGCCAGTCAGTAAGGGGACAACCCTGATGATGTGTATTATTATACTTTTCCTCGGCAGCGAAGTAGCCTCAAACTGCAAAAAGCAACTTATTCTTTTAACCCCTTTTTGTCCGGGGTTGCTCTGGCAACAGCTCAAGTGCAATCAGGCGGCAGCAGGCTTGATCAGAGTGATATTGTAACACATAGAAAACCCAAGGCTGACAGGCTGAAGGGTTCGCAGCTAAAGATCTCGGATCATGAAAGAAACTCCGTGGATAGTTCAAGTTGGTCCATGATGCTGTTACTCCAAGTTAACTGCAGGTTCAAACTAGGGATTTATAAATAAACATTCATTCATTTTCTACCGCTTGTCGTCACGAGGGTTGCAGGGGGTGCTGGAGCCTATCCCAGCTGTCTTCGGGCGAGAGGCGGGGTACACCCTGGACTGGTCGCCAGCCAATTCACTAGGCACATATAGACAAACAACCATTCACACTCACATTCATAACTATCGACAATTTGGAGTCACCAATTAACCTAGCATGTTTTTGGAATGTGGGAGGAAACCGGAATACCTGGAGAAACATGCAAACTCCACACAGAGGGTGGAATTGTACTCGTGTCTCCTAGCTGTGTGGCCTCCACGCTAACCACTCCACCACCATGCAAACATTGTTGGTATTTTTGGGAAAAAAGCTGTAATTATACGAGAATAAAGTCAAAATATTTAGACAAATGAAAAAAAAGTTGGAATTTTACGATTATAAACTTGAAAATAATGTCAGGGATGAAAAATAAAGAAAATTTGTTTAAAAAAAATTGTTAATTATATGAGAAACAAACAAAACAATTTGGAAAATTAGATATAGAATAATGTCATAATACTACGAGAAGAATATTTGAGAAGATCATGGGGGGGCAAAGTTGATACTGTGTGGCCTGCACGCTAACCACTGGACCACAGTGCAACCCCCCCTGTAGACATGAAACACCCTTATAGTCACTTTTACACTCGTATAACCCAAAATAATATACATAATAAGAGTAAATATGCCATTTAAGACATAAATAAGAGTAGAGTCCATGTGTGTTACTGTAGATTTTAGTTCATTTACTCATTTCTATGCTTAATTTGTATGCTAATATGCTAATAATAGGCCATATTCAACCACAAAACGGCGAAATGTATTAATGAATACGGTATATTTGTGAAAAACCGTGAGATTGAAATTTGAGACGACTGATATAATCTAACACTTCATGACAGATTCCGATATCGGCAGCAAACTAATGTCGTGTGATGAACACTTTATGCTTCAGAAAAAAAAACCTTTAAAAATAAATCTGAAATGCAAACTTTAGAAAAAGTGCCAGAACTCTGCGTGTGACTCCGGGGGATTAGAAGTATTCAAGAAAAAGATGTTCCTCCCCCCAAGTTGGGCTTTTGTTTTGGTTTTCTTTAGTTTTCGCATCCTGTGATCTTATTTTGGTTTTCTGTCATGTTATCTTTCTGTTTTGATTTGTAAACTGAAAAAACTGCACCCTCTACTCCATTCTTATGTAATATGACAGCTGTACCATGCCATCAATCCGTGAGCTCTGGAATCATCCTTCCTCTGTCATCCTTCATCCCACCTTTGCTTCCCAGTTTGTCCTCCACAGTCCAGCGTCTAACGTTCTCTAAAATCTGTGCAGCTGGAATTGCCTTATCATGCGTGTCCTGAGGGCCTTATAAGCGTCCTCTCCAAAACCCCTCCTCCTCCTTTCCTCACTCACCCGGAGGTAAGCTCCTCTCCCAGCGGTGTGTCCCCTTTGCCAGGGCATCTGCTTTCCACGCAGTGAGGCCTGCAGCCTGTCTCTTACTCAGAGCAGCAACCCTTGACTAACTGTATGCAACTCATGCTCATCTCCTCTCAGGTCATTACATATATATATATATATATATATATATATGCTGCATCATATATAAACCTGTCTTCGGGCGAGAGGCGGGGTACACCCTGGACTGGTCGCCAGCCAATCACAGGGCACATATAGACAAACAACCATTCACACTCACATTCATACCTATGGACAATTTGGAGTCGCCAATTAACCTAGCATGTTTTTGGAATGTGGGAGGAAACCGGAACTCGGGTCTCCTAGCTGTGAGGCCTGCGCACTAACCACTCGGTCGCCGTGCACCCATATTCAAAATTATATGCAAAATAAAAATCCAATAGAGAGAGACCCACCCCCCCTTAAGTAAACGCCTTAGCTCTAATCGATGCCTCTTCCTCTCTGCAGTTGAGTAAATAGACACCCCAGGGAACATTATGATTAAATGGAGTTTGCAGAATAGCAAAGCATTATGTATGTTTTTTTTTGGGGGGGGGGGGGGTCATCAACAGGCGGGTATGAGCCATTTGTGCGCGTCATTTAGGTCCTTGCTCCTCAAAGTGGGGTACGCCAGTTGTGAAAAACAATTAAAGGGGATTTGTAGTGTACAACGTACCGCCATGCAACATCATTTAGCTAAAGAAGACAGGATGCCAGTCACATAGCGTTGATGAAGGCCGCCAACGCCAACGCACATGCACACAGACACTAGCACACACACATGTACGTACGTAGCATAATATGGCAGAATAAAGGCATGCTGTTGTAGTATGTACAGGTATTTATTTGAACGTAGTTATTCTCATAGGTTAACTTGCATGAGTGCGTTTTCGCACGCATTCCCTTCAGTCTATAGGTGTCCTCTATTCCAGGATGATCTTTCCGTTTGTTTGCACCATACCTCACAGCTCTATTATTACTCTGTGTGTGTGTGTGTGTGTGGCCCATACTCTATTCTCTCCACTTTGTCTGCATTATTGCGGCCTCCCCCTGGCTGTGAGCCTTTTCTGTCTAACAGCACTTTTACCCTTTGTCGTCTCGCTCGCCCTCGCCACCCACTCTTGTTTATGTTCCCTTGTTGTTGACGCGTGTGCTGCAGTGTTGTGTTCAACAACCCCCCCCCCACCCAACCCCACCCTCCTGACCTTACTATCTCTCCCTCCGATGCTTCTCCTCTTTTTTTTTGTTTCTTATAGTTGCAGGACCCCCGCATGTATGATCAGGTCTATAGGTACTTAGACCTTCCTGGGCAGGTATGTGACAAATAAGAGCAATTATTATTTTGTGTGTGTATGCTTCAATGTTCAGCATGTCCAGGAGGCAGGGATTGCTTGATGAGTCAGGTGATTTTCATATAAATTTGAGCAGTTCTCATTGAAATATAATCATTTGGTTAATGACTCTGTGAGCACTCCCTGTTCTTTTGTTCATTTTTTTTGGATTGTTTGTGTGCCCTTTGGCAAGAAAATCAATGCTTCTCAAATGTTCTTTAGAACGTTTGGCCACAAAAATAATTTGCTTTGCAAGTACTGTCGTATTTTCTCCCTCCGCTTGGTATTGGTTTGTTGGATGTATGAGGTGACAATAATATTTCATTTTCATTCAATTTAAATTCAGCAAATCTTGAGTTTAAACATGTTTATTTTATGCATGTGCCTCTGAGATCATTGTATTTGAATACGTATATCAGGAAAAAAATCGTTTATCACAGTTCCAGACCCGAACAGTGAATGTCCACAAAGTAGGATTCCTTATTTATAAATGCAATATTTTCATATTTAGAGCGTAGAAAACCTGTTTACAACCTTCGAAATATGTTTTTTAACATTATTAGAGCCCTCTACACATGAAATAACACCCCTATAGTCACCTTTACACTTGTATTACTCAATAGAGTCGACACAGTAGGGCATATTAGACTTGTGCTCGTATGTTCCAGACCCGATCGTCAAAGTAGGATTTCTTATTTATAAATGGAATATTTTCGTATATTATTCCTATTATTCTTATTTCTTATTCAATATTTTCATTTTCAGTTAAAGCATAGAAAACCTGTTGACAATCTTCTGAATATGTTTTTTTAGCATTATTAGAGCCCTCCAGGCATGAAGTAATACCCCTATAGTCACTTTTGGACTTATAACCCAACAAAAAAGGGAAAATAAGGCATATTAATCATAAATACGACTCATGCTAATGTGTGGTCTAGACTGTGTGGCGACCAGTCCAGGGTTTACCCCGCCTCTCGCCCAAAGTTAGCTGGGATAGGCTCCAGCATACCCGCAGTGGACTGATGAATTGATGGATGGATGGATGGATAGATAGATGACATTGGAGAACCTCTCTGACCAACTAACCAATAGAAGCTTCACTTGCAAAACTGCAGTAGGCGACCTCACGTAGAACAGAAAACAGGAAGAACAGGAAAGCCACTCTTTGTTTTAGACTAAAAAAGAAACAACACATTATCTCACCTGCTCTCTTCTGTTCCCTCCCGTCAAAAGCTGAAGGCAATAGACCGCCCCCAGGAGCCTGAGAAGGTGCCTCGGGCGCCCCACGACCGCAAAAAGGAGTGGCAGAAGCTGGCGCTGGGTGCGGAGCTGGCGCAGGACGTACCCGACGACAAGCACAGGGAGGCCAACGGCTCCGCTGGCTACCCTGACAACAGGTATAACATGGCCTGTAAAACATGAGCAGCATTGTGGGATTAAAATTCTTAGAAATAATGTAATGCTATTATATTATTATTGTAGTGGCTATTTGTCCTTCAAAAAATAAACGTAACTTAAACTATAATCAAAAGGCCACTGATGCACCACAGGTTATGTTTTACGCAGGCAAAAGAGTCATTGTCCAAACAATCTTGTTCTGTTTTTTCGTATTTCCTTTTATTACCAAGCAAGCAAACAAACAAAAAAGGAACAAGGGCCTTGTCTCCTGTTGCCTCTCTTGCGCTGGTACAAAAACCGTAGGCCCACCCCGGTGCATGCTGGTCCTGTGAGCATTGCCTACCTAAATATATTGCAGGTGCCCAGGGTGTTATCCAATGAAATAAACCCATAACTTAACTACTAATTAACCCCAACAAATTATGTAGATAAACAAATAAATAACTAACAAGAAAATATTATCAAGTAATCCAAACAAAACAACAACATTCATTCATTTTGTACCGCTTTTCCTCACGAGGGCCGCGGGGGGTGCTGGAGCCTATCCCAGCTGTCTTCGGGCGAGAGGCGGGGTACACCCTGGACTGGTGGTCAGCCAATCACAGGGCACATATAGACAAACAACCATTCACACTCACATTCATACCTATGGACAATTTGGAGTCGCCAATTAACCTAGCATGTTTTTGGAATGTGGGAGGAAACCGGAGTACCCGGAGAAAACCCACGCATGCACGGGGAGAACATGCAAACTCCACACAGAGAGGGTGGAATTGAACCATGGTCTCCTAGCTGTGAGGCTAACCACTCGACCACGGTGCAGTTAAACTGTGTTCATCATCATAATGGTCAATTTTTGTCATGTAAATATAATGAATTTGAAACAACAATACATTAAAATATATGCTAAATATATACAAATAATAGCGCACAGACCTCACAGCTAGGAGATCAAGGTTCAATTCCACCCTCGGGCATCTCTGTGTGGAGTTTGCATGTTCTCCCCGTGCATGCGTGGGTTTTCTCCGGGTACTCCGGTTTCCTCCCACATTCCAAAAACATGCTAGGTTAATTGGCGACTCCAAATTGTCCATAGGTATGAATGTGAGTGTGAATGGTTGTTTGTCTATATGTGCACTGTGATTGGCTGGCGACCAGTCCAGGGTGTACCCCGCCTCTCGCCCAAAGACAGCTGGGATAGGCTCCAGCGCGACCCTCGTGAGGAAAAAGCGGTAGAAAATGAATGAATGAATGAATACAAATAATAGTAAAAAATTGTGTCAACATTTGTCACATAAAGACAATAGTAAATAAAATGGTGCGTTATAATCTTAGCCAAGGCTGACTTTTGGACAACTCCTGCCTCATTAGAGCGTGCAGGTGTACCTGCTATATAAAGTGTGTAATTGGGCCTCGAGGCTGCAAATCCCTTGCCAAGGAAATACAATTAACAAGGAAGATTTGATGGAAATTAGTGTCTTTCTTTGACATATGACTAGCGCATGTAAGACTATTTTTTGCCCAGCGTTGCTAATGACTTGCTTAATGTGAGTTTCCTTGAAGGAGAATTGAATCCAGTATAGTATATATACTGTATGTGTGTGAGGTATAAAAGTGCCAACTTGTAATTGTGTTCTCAGGGCCCAGCTGTACATGGAACATTTAGATGGGCCGTTCTCGCTGGCTGCTCTGCCGTACAGCCAGATGAACGAGCTGCTGAGCCGTAGCGGGGACAGAATGTATTCGAGGCCCAACGACCCCCCGCCGCCTCCGCCAGCCATGCACTCACTGGGAGAGATCAAGCCGCCCTCTGTCATCAGGTGAACTTCCTTAGAGGATGAAGTAGAAAAAGTAGAAGCACTGAGGAACCGTCATGTATTTCTCTCTCCTTGTAGTTCCAGTTCCGGCTTTTCAGACAGCAGACCTCAATCTCCAGCGAGGACAGCAGGCCTCAACAACACCCACCCGCCTCCGCCGCCCCCTCTCCCCCCACCGCCGCCCCCTCTACCGTCCTCGGGCTTACGTGGCACCCCTCCTCCCCCTGTTCCTCCCTTACCCATCCAACACCACCCCACGGCCATCCCCCCCGCCCCGGCCCCTCTCCAGATCGCCCCGGGCGTCCTCCACCCGGCTCCTCCGCCGGTGGCACCCCCGCTCCACACCTCCTCCGCCTCCCCGGCCCATAAGGGCCCGCAGCCGGACGGCGCCGTCCTGCCTCCACCGCCGCCACCTCCTCCTCTGCCCCTCGCAGGGGCTCGGAGCTCCTCGCCTTGTCCGTCGGGACCCCCGCCCATGCCGGCGTTCCCGTTGGCAGGGGCGATGGCGTCCCCACCCCCCCATTCCTCCATGCATGATATGGGAGTCAAAAGGCACCATCCCGCCAACCTGCCACCCATCAGCGATGCTCGCAGTGTTCTGTTGGAGGCCATCCGAAAAGGTGTTGACATTGTTGTTTTGGACACTTTGTTACATATTATTATGTATTATTATATACAATACTGCATTCACAAGTTGGTCTTAATGGATTATATAAATGGCAATTTCTATGTTTGAAGGTCTGACTGGACTGTACATTGCTTTGTGTGTGAAACCAGAAAAGAAGCTAAGTTCCATTTTGCTCACCTTCTCCAGGAATTCAGCTGCGAAAGGTGGAGGAGCAGCGAGAGCAAGAGGCTAAACACGAGCGAGTGGGCAACGACGTGGCTACCATCTTGTCCCGACGCATCGCCGTGGAGTACTCCGACTCGGAGGATGAGTCGGAGTTTGACGAAGGGGACTGGATGGAATGATACACGGCCTGTGGACACTTGCTTGTTGTTCACATTCTTTTCTTTTCTGTCTGTCTTGTTGTGGAGAATCTCCATTATTGTCCTATTGTTGTCGTCTTCCTAGTGGTCCGGAATTCATTCAGTTCTGTTTTCTTTCCAGGAGAACCACTTTTTTTTGTCCCTCCCTGTTGTAAAAGAAAACAAAAAACATGAAGGCATGTTGCATTTTAGTTCTTTAGCACATTTTCGCCATCTAGTGGATGGACATAGTATTACACGATGCTGTGTCTTGTTTTTTTTTTTAACATACCTGTAGTTTTCTCAGGCTAATCGCCGCCGCATTGATTGCTTCATGTAGCCTCAGAGCAAGCTAGTGTGTGTTTGATTGAGGGATGAACGTTGAAGGAGACTGCACGTCCATCCGCCGACCTTTAACCCCAGGGAAATGTACGCCAAGAGATGGAGGTCTCTGCCTGCCCAGGTTGTGTGGCTTTCTGCGAGGGCCGCACGTGCTCATATCCATATCAGGAAAGCCGAAACTCTGAGCCATCCTTTTTTAAAAAAAAATATATCCTATTGCTTGTACTTGCCACTAATATGGACACTTGTGAGTGGACGCCTCTGTAATTGTCCCAAATTAATATTAAGTATGCAGGATTTGGAGTCCAGGTACAAACCCGTACACACCACCACCAATGAAGGCAGCTTCCCCCCTCCACACACACACACACGGATACCCCTTTACTGTGTAACGAGAGGCCTTACCTCGTTTGCTTCTACGGAAAATGTCCGATTCAGCCTTTTCAGGCTTGAGACTCTCTGCCATCATTTCTGTCTGTCCTGGTCTTTCTTCTACTTGCCTTATCGTCCGTACAAAAACAAAACGTGTTGTTGAGTTGATGAATGTATTGTGCCGTTACTACTTACTTGCCTGCGCTTGTATGGGTTTGCTGTTTCTATGTTTGGGGGATGAGGGGATGAGGGGAGGGGATGGCAGGAGGGAAAGGTGACAGAAACGCCTAGTTCAAAAGATGAAAAAAAAGATTAATATCATGTAACTTATGTAACTGTTACAGTTTGCCTGAATTAATAAAACTCTAATGAATCATCCTTGCCATCGTGGACACTATATATACGTACATATAGTATATATGGTGTTTTTAAAAGTCTCAATATTATAAGTAACAAACAAAACAAGGAATAAAGTTGTAATTTGGGAAATTAGGGGAAAAGGTTATAATATTATGAGCATGAAGTCAAAATATTATGGGAATGAAGTCATATTATGAAAATAAATAATACTGTAACTAAAAAAAACAAATGAAATAAAAACAGCTGTAATTTTACAAAAATAAAGTCAAAATATTGAGAAAAACGTTTCAATTTTATGACAAAAACAAATAGTCATTTCAGAAGTATAGAGTTGAAATAGTATTAAAGAAAATATGTTTTCTTTTTAAAGTAATGATATGAGAAACAAGCAAAACAAAAAAGTTGTAATTTGGGGGAAAATTAGGTTGAGGAAAAAATTATAATTTTATGGGAATAAGAAATTTACCAGAAGAACGTTGAAATACAGTCATTTTGAAAAAATAAAAACAAATTTTTAAAAAGCAGCTATAATTTCACAAGAATAAGTATTTTCACAAAAAATATGAACTGAATGAAATGAAAAAAATGTCAGTTTAGAAATATGAAAGAAAAAAGACACTTTTTTAAAGTCATAATATGCGAAACACGCAAACAAAAGTTGAGGAAGAAGTTATAATATTATGGGAATAAAGTAATGATATTATAAAATTTTAAAAATCACCAGTGGTTTAAAAAAACAGAAGAAACTTTAAAAAAGCAGCTGTAATTTTCTGAAAATAAAATAAAAATATTACAAGAAAAAAGTGGCAATTTCATCATCATAAACTTGTAAACTTATTAGAATATTGCAATTTTAGATTTTAGTAGAATAGAATGAAAGATGTGAAAGACAATTAATTAATTTTAATTACATCTAGTTGTAATTATTAAACCCATAATTAAGTAGAAAAAAAACCTACATAAGTCGCATGCTTCTCTCCGACGAAACCAGACTCATTCCGTCATTCCAAAGTAGCTGTGAATAATCATGATCAAAAATGACCAGGATTATGGAATATTCCACCTGCCTCCTACACATTGAAAAAGCAGAGCTGCTCTACTGCTGATAGCCAAAGTAGTCTTCTTGGCTGTTATCAACACAGCAGCAGAGTGTTCCCCAGAACATTTGAAGTAGAGCTTGCTGTGTGTAAAAAAAAAAAACCCAAAAACAAAACAGGGCATCACCACTGTTTTATGTGTTTCAACACATTTTAATTACAAGTGACTAGGGGTGTCGCGAGATTAAAACGTGACGAGAAAAAGAACTAATAACTCAATGAATGAATCACACGATAATTGAACATGCATGTCCGTTTTACTTGTCTCTCAGACTCAAAATAGGCAGGAAACGGGTTCGCTCTGCATTGATTCGGCACCTTCATATAACAACGGCAACTAGAGTAAGAGCTCTTGTCAGTCATACGTTCTCTGTGGGGAAAGCGCTGCAAAAGAGTGGAGCCTTGTGAGGAGCGATGCAGGGTAACGTAGCACAAATGAGGATTATCCTATTGCTTAATGAGCACCGTGAGCCCATCAACACGAACAAGGCAGTGTGATGATTTTATTTCAAAGTGGAAGCAACCAATCCACCCGATTTTTCCAATCTGGGTGGCGTGGGGGGGGGAACGACACATGGAGATGACAGTCAACATTCACTCCAACGTTTGGTCGGCAAAGTGATTACAAACGTAACAGCGCAAAACGGTGTGCGTTCACAGAAAGCTGTTGCTAAAAAAAATGCTGCTCTTTAATACAGTTGAAAAGGCAGCATTTCAAGAAATGCTGCAAATGTTTGAAAGACTGTGAGGAAATACACGTCACAAATGCCAATTACACAACAGTAAAAGGTGACATGTTGTAGAAAATATTATTATTATGCATTAATATACCTACTCTATTTTACATAGCTCTCTCAATGACCCACTGTCACTATTCTATATTTAAATGATATTTTAATCATTTGATATACTGTACTATTATTACAAATGCATATTTCAAACTGTTTTGCTCTTTTTTGCAAACTATATCTAAATCATAAAGCATATAATAATAATAAATGTGATTTTTTATTATTTTTTTTATATAGCAATTTTTTTCTAATGCTGTTAATTTTTAAAAATAATATCAATACTGGAGATGAATTCTCACCCCCCCCAAAAAAAACAAAATTAGATAAAAATCCAGTATCTAGTATATACGTATATATATAGTATGATATAGTATAGTGTATATATATACATATAGAGAGAGAGAGAGAAAGAGAGAGCAATAACTATAGTATATTTGGGTAATATAACTCAGTAATTACAAAAATATCTGCCCCTCTAGCCAGTATAGAGACAAGTGATTCAGCAGTAAAATCTGATTTATGGAATAATTTCCTGTTTAAGGCTGTGAATTAGCGATGGATCAATGGAGGAACAAACGTTTGGATCCAACAGGTATATTTCCTGTAATGTTTCCTTTCTTCACTTAACTTTAGAAGTGTTGCTCTTCTTCCTCACGGGAGTTCGTTGGACCTGGCGGGCCCGTGCGCCAAATCCCAGAGTCTGGAGGGACTCGGTGATGTAGCGTTGGGTCGGGGACACACACAGCATCACCAGCAGCTTTGCGTCGCCACCTGGTGGAGAAATTGAAGGTTGGTCCAAAGCAAAAGGTTTTAATTGATGTGGGTTTGTGTCACCTATGGCGTCCTGGAGGAGGTGTGTGAGCTTGCTGTTCCGATAGGGGACGTGAGGCCGCTGCTCGGCCAGTGCGCCAAGGACGTCCGACAGGGCTGAGAGACTGCGGTTGATACAGGACACCTCCCACAGGGCTGCACCTGAAACTCCGGTCATATCTGACACACACACACACACACATTGTAAGTGTGTGTTCAAGCGGACTAAGATGTGAATATCAACGTGCTCACCAACACACTCACTCCCTGCAAGATCCACAAGCTGCAGCTTGGTCCTGAACGGGGCCCCGGAGGTGCTCAATTTTGGAGAGGGGCAAGGGGACTGCGAAGGGGAGGGGCAACGCGAAGAGGCGGGGCTCCCGGGGCTATCATCCGGGGAGTGTCGCGTGGCGGGGTTTGTGCGGCGACAACGCGGGCTCCACCACTGCCTCTGGGTGGAGTGTTGCACGGTCTTCTTGGTGCTCTGCAGCCTGCACGCTAAAGGACGAAGAAAAACAAGAATAGAGGTGTAGTATTATGAGGCATAGAGCATGGCATAAAATTGAAATATTAACAACAGATGCTTTTTTTTTAAGTCATAATATTATGAGAAATAAACAAAACAATGAATAATAAAAATTAGGTTGCAGTAAAACTTATAATGTTCTGATAATGAAGTCAAAATTTTATGGGAGTTAAGTCATAAATTTAAAAAATTACATTAAAAAAATGACAGTTGGAAAATTACCAAAAAAAGGGAAGAAATGACAAAAAAGAGCTGTAATTATCTGAGGATGAAGTCAAAATATTTTGAGAAAAAGCTGTATTCTAACAAGGCAAAAAGATGCAATTTTATGAGAATAAACTCATAATATTAGAAGGAAAAATAATGTAATGTTAGTATTAGAGTTGAAATATTAAATAAAAAATTTATTATTTTTTCTAATTATATTATTACAAAAATTATTTTTTAAAAGTTTTAACTTTTGGGAAATTTGCTTGGGAAAAATTCAAAATATGATGGGAATTAAGTCATAATTACACAAAAATAATTGACATCAAGAAAGTTGCCATAGTTGGAAAATTACAAAAAAAGGAGCAGAAATTACATAAAACATTGGTTATTTTTCGAGAATAAAGACAAAATTTTTCAAAAAAAAAGCTGTACGCTAACAAGCCCAAAAGATGCAATTTTACGAGAATAAACTTGTAATATTATGAGTAAAAATAATGTAACTTTAGTCGCATAGAGTTATAGAATATCACAAAAATAAATATTAATAAAGTTGTAAGTTTTGGAAATTAGCTTGGGAAAAAGATTATGGGAATAAAGACCTTTGCTTGGATGCCCCAAGTAGAGACTTCTTACCCTGGGCTTGAGAACTGGGGCTCTTTGAGGAAATAGTGAGCGTGACAATGAGGTGGGAGCGAGAGGAGTCGGCGTGCACAAGAGTGGGACAGTGAGCTCTGAGCCTCAGCACTCTGCTCATGAACTGCATGACTTCACAGGTGTCACTCACAGGCCTGCAGGGGGGGAGAACACAATCAGGATGCTACTATCTTCTCAGGGGACAATACGATAGAAAGTAAACGTATGTACTGCATATATCGTTGCGTCAGCCGCACCCACTAAATTTTGAGTAAAAAACAGTCCATGTCATAATATATTGTAGTGCGCATGGGTCCTTGAGGACCAATCAGCTCTTTATTTGACAGGAGCCAATCATTAGCTATGAAAAACTCACAACAAGCTTATCAAACCCACTGAAAATTACAGGTGGTCATTATTCAATGTAAGAGTCTGAATCTTCCAAACAACATTTAATTCATCACACAGCCCCTTAGCACTCAAATATTATAAATATTAATATTATAATTATAATATTATAAATATTATATACCTCAGAAATATAGAAACATGTACAAGTTTACAATACCAACATTTCAAAGATTTCCATAATGCATAAAAACCATTTCATTGGAGAAGCATAGAAAATGGAGGATGGCGCTGCATTGCTGCCTCAGTCCACTAAAGGGAGCCACAGGACGCAGAGGCAAAAACCCAGATGGAGGCTGACGTCATTGCAGCGCTCCAATTAAAGTGTTGCTCAGACGCAATGCCTTGTGGGAATCTTTTCATTTTAAAGTTTAAACTTACCGTAGTCAGGGGTGGAACCAATCAACCGCAAGGGACAACTTTATACTACTTCCTGCAGTGGCTATTGTCTCATCAATATAATATTACTAGTCATCACTAGTGTAGAATACTACAATAATCAGGTCTTTGAATGCGTCTTCTGAATACCTTATGTTTGTATTTTAGTTCATTTAGACATTTTTATGCCTGACATGCTTAAGTTAGGCAAAAAAAAATATAAGTATTAAAATCTTGGACTGACAACAGGTATTAGTCAACCATGAAATTAATTAATCTATTTTGAAATACTGTAATAAACTGAAGCTACAACATTTTAAGCACAACAGTACTCACTTTTCGACATACAAATGTATATGTTGGCCATAAAGTATGTGCATGAGTAAGTGGATGAGTAGATAGATAGAGCTGCGTTCTTACTCCTGTGTGAGGGAGGAGATCTGGCTGGAACCGGAAGACGCAGCAATGCTCCCCCGGCGATGGAATGCGCTAGAGTACGCCGGCTCATCTCCGGCCAGCAGGTCAAACACGTCGTTATTGTACACCTCCATCACAGACATCTCCACCGTGTGGCTGGCTGGAGGCTTCTCTGAGATCAGCCTGCCTCGTACAGATTTACTACTAACTTTCAGCCAAACTGAATACGTGATGGAAGTACAATGAACGGATATCCCACCGAAATAACTCCGTGGCGGCCTTTAGGATGACACCTTGCTGCAGCCCTGAGTGGTCTTCCAAGGCGGGGGATCCCATCATAGTGTGAGTCTTCCCACTTCCTGTCTGCCCGTACGCCATGATGCATACGTTGTAGCTACAAGCATACACAAATGATTGAATGAATGAAAGTAGTCTAAGTCACTTTGTGTTGTTTTTTGACGCGCACCCATCCAGCAGAGACGTAAGGAGAGGCTTGACTTCCTCGAATACAGTTTCCTGGGAATCCTCTGGCCCGTGCACCCTGAAGGAAATACAACACAGTGTGTAAAATACACACAGGAATAATCCATACAAATTTGTGTACCTCTCAAACTCAAACATCTTGCTTTGTCCTGGGACTCCTGCCTTCATGCAGTTCACTACAACCGTTTCCTGAAACACATCACAAGAACATATTGAGGACACTGAATGGCCCCCACCTGTGGAACAGCCTGCCAAAGAGCCTCAGGACTGTGGAGACTGTTGATATATTTTTTAAAAAAGATGAAGACACACCTTTTTAATCAGGGTTTTAACTAATATTTAAAAAATTTTCTTATGTTTTTATCTTTTTAGTCCTATTTTATGCTTTTCAGTTTTTAGCTTTTAACTCCAGTATTTCCCCAGGGGGGGGTCCTCCACATTGGGGGCTGTGTCGGGTCTGCTGAGGGGGTGCCATCCTTGGGTCCCTACGACCTGGTCGGCTGGGGGTTCCTCCCTTTAATGTGGGGGTCCGCCCGTCTGTCGGAGTCGGGGGGCACCGATGGCACGGCCTGCGGCTCCTCCCAGTGTGGACGGCCCCAAAGGTGGCGTTTCCTTGATCCTCAGTGCCATGCCATGTCTCCCGACTGTGTGTGATTGTGTGTATGTGTGTGTGTGTGTGTGTGTGTGTGTGTGTGTCTAGTATGGAGGGTGGAAGGGAGGGGCTTTCTTAGTATTTTTTTTTCCTTTTAATTGTGGTAATTGTTTTTAATTCTGCAAAGCACTTTGTGTTGCATGTCTTTGCAGGAAAAGTGCTATACAAATAAAGTTGATTTAATTTGTACAAAGGTTTTAATGGAGAGGAAACTCACATCACTGATTGCGTGCACAATTTGCTCCAACGACACGGGCCTGAAAGTGAAGATCATCATTTAAACACACCTTTAATACAATACATGGTATGGTAGTGTTATCTAAAGGACACACCCTGATCCAAGAGGAGAGGCCTGCACGTGATCGAAGGGTAGAAGAGGACGCACCCTACAGTGGACTCGGATGTTCCCTCGCAACTCCTGCAACAAAACACATAAAGTAGCTTCATCTGTTGCTATCTAACACTGGACAGATGCAACAACAAGACTCACCACCAACGTGTTATGGAGGTCCTTCCTCCTCTGCCTCTCCGCCTTGACCTTCACCCGCTCCTCCTCCAGAGAGCACTCCAGAGCGGTCAACCGGGCCTGGAAATCTGTGCAGAAAGAGTAGCTGTCAATTATAATAGTCATCATAAATTCATCACACAATAAATGGCAATGAGTTTGATCGTTTTGCCGGCCTCAATATATTGCCATGTTCTAATTCACACACTTACTTTGACACTCATCTTCTTCTCTGCATCCTTTCAGAGAAGCGCTGCTCTGCAGTGCCACCTTCTCCTGAAGCTGCTTGCTCTGTTCTTCTAGCTCAGCGGCAAAACTCACATAGACTGCAAAAACCTCACTGAGGCACTGCTTCAAAGCCTGACACCAGCAGCACAGATGCACCATGTCACTTGAATAAACGGAACGACATCTCATGTATTCCTTGCGTCCATGTTATACCTGGACCTCAGAAATGAGTTTGGCGATGGCGAAGCGGGTGAGCTTCTTCTCCTCTTGTTGTTCTTGTTGACGGTGGAGGGCCTTGGCGTCCTCCTCTTGCTCTCGACGCGCTTTCCACAAAGACTGAAACAAGATAAGAAGGTGTCATTCCAAAGATAGTTTAATTTATAGTGGAAGATGCCCGGTGCAATACATTGTGGGTGTCTAGGTCAGTGTATTTCTAGTCACAAAAGTATGTGCTGATTAGAGATGACAAGAGCGCTCTAGGAAAAGTACTAAAATGATGCTCGTCCAAGATCTTCTATATTGTTCAGGCCTGCTGCAAAGATCATATAATATGACGGGCACTTTGCAGCTTAAACACACTCGTCAAAGATCCTCTATATGACAGGTTTAATTTTTTTTAAAACTTAACGTACTGGGCACGGATGTCATACAAGAAGCCTAAATTAGCCTGCGGGTTGCCAGTTGACTACCACTCCTCTTAGGTATGGAATCTTCTTACCTCTGCTAGCCTTATATGAAGAATTGCATTCTCTGTCTCCAGTTCCAGTATTCGCTCCTCTTTACTCTAAAAATACAATGATTCATCGGAATTATGATTACATCCATCGTTAGACAATAACAACACAAGCTAATCAACTTTTTTTTAACCACTTACTCTCAGTTTGTGCTCCAGCAGGTGGACCTGATGTGCGAATATCTGGTCACGGTTTACGAAAAGAGGCATTTTTATGTGGTTTATAAAACAGAAAAAAACGCTGTAGTGTAGTCTTAGCCGTTATCAGACGCTTAAACCGTCTTTAAATGTCATCTAATCCGATTAGAAACGTCCAGAAACTACTCGTAACTCTCATCAGCCCGCTATAAATAAAGGTAGACTGTAGCTTGGCCAAAACAAGCGTTAATTAAACATAATTAATTATTTTAACAGGTAAAAGCGACTAAATTGCACAGTTTAAAATAAACAACACGAGGGACCACCGGTTATCAAACACAAGAGGGCAGCAGAGGGCAGGGCTTGGAACCAACGAAGAAGAAAACCACTTCCTGGTTAGTCGTGGCCAAAAGCTGTGTGGAACTTACGAATGCGTTCTGTTTATGTTTAAAATGACTAAATTGAAGGACGGGCGATTGGAGAACACCAGTGTGGCATCTGAGGTATTAATTGTCATGTTTCAACCTTTTTAAAACTCTGTTTTAAAATTTAACGACATGATAGTAGTGAGTCAGCGTTGAGAAACTTCCATTAGATACACAAATGTAGTACTCCAGTTTCTTTGCTATGTTATCACGTAAACAAAAGCTCCATACTAATTATTATTGTTATAAAATATATTATATAATTGTGATTATTTGATTTCAGATCGATCGCTTGGAGGAGCGAAGGGCTCGTTGCCAAGACAACCTAGAGAAGGCGGAGTTTCGAAGCAGGAAGAAGTTGTCAGAGGAGGAGAGGTGAAGACGATGATGATCACTTCACTGACTGTATTTGTCATATTCTATCTGTGTATTTCTATGTATTTGTCTATTTACCACTTTTTTTTACAGGCAAGAACTAGAAAAAGAAATGGCAACAATAATCGGAAGGGTGAAAAAGTTGGGTATGTATTTATTGTGGTTTACATTCTATCCACATGATGCAAACTACACATATATTTTTCCATGAACTTTGGTGGGTTAAACAAGACGTGCACACGTTAATTGTGCATTAAAACATATAATTAACGCATTAACTTTGACAACCCTAGTTAGGACATAATTTTATATTGCATAAAGGGTGATCATGACTTACATTACTAGATGCTCCATATTGTGAGATTGTGCAGGTGTACCCAATGCCCCTGTTTGTCATCCACCAGACAAGGAGTTACAGATGTTACGCAGGGAGAACAGGAAGAACACGATGCTGTCGGTGGCCC